>NC_072382.2:15642500-16892500 GCF_028885625.2 Pongo pygmaeus
AGGCTTAGGGAACACAGAAGCAAAAATCGTTCATTCAAACCAGAAAGATGACCATCCCCATGGCAAAGATGGTGTTTGGGCTGACCTCCCTGCCCCGTCATGTCTTCCTCCAGTCTGTCTACACTGTTGTCAAAGTGATTTTTGAAAAATGGTAAATGTAGTCATGTCAGTCCTCAGCTGAAAATCCTTTACTGGATCTTCATAGCTTTCATCATAGTCCAGATACCTCAGGGGGCTTGGTAACTCCTCCCCATGGGTGAGGCTCCATCCCACGCTTCCCAAGTTCTAGTCATTAGGATTTCCTTCAAGCATCCTGTCCTTTCCCTCAGGGCATTTGTACACACTGCTCTTTCTGCCTAGACTTTTGTCAGTTCCCTATCAACACTTGCTGCTTTTTTTCTGCTGTGGCTAATACCCATTTCTTCAGGATGCAGCTATAGTGTGTCTTTTTCAGCAAACCTCCTCCAGTGCATCCTGTCAGGATGAAATGTCTCTCCTTTGTGTTCTAACAAGTTCCACTGTTGATGGTGTAAACAGTGTGTATCACTGCTTGTTCATTTCACAAGCATTTTCTGGGTGCCTACTATTTGCCTGATATTGCGCTAGTTTTCAGTTAGGTATAGAAGATACAGGTTCAATTTATTAAAGAAACAAATTCATGGGACCAACTGTGGGGTTGGGGAGGCAAAAAAAAAAAAAAAATTCAAAATATATCAGTTTAAGCCAGGGGTCATCACACTAAGGCCCTCAGGCCAACTCTGGCTACCATCTAAGAAGCATAATAGTTTGTGATGTGAAAATTAGATGAAATTCAGTTGTTAACGTCCATGACATTTTATAGGAGCACAGTGATACTCTTTCATTTACGTATCATCTGCAGCTGCTTTCATCCTACAACAGCAGTGTTAAGTGGTTGTGACAAAGACCATATGGCCCTCAAAGCCTAAATATTTGCTATCCAGCCCTTTGCAGAAAAAGCTGTCAACCTCTGCCTTAAACAAATGTTGGCTTAACTCATTATTGTGTTCAAGCCCAGAAGTAGGTGGTCCAGGGCTAGTGCCGTACTCTATGGTGTCAGGGCCAGGCTTCTTTCTGTCCTGGGGCTCTGCTGCCTTTGGCCTCAGTCCACAGGCCCAAAGTGGCCGCTCCAGCTTGAGTCATCAGAGCCTTATTCCAGCCAGCCGGAAAACGGAAAAAGAGGAAAGGCTATACCATTTAAGGGTGCATCCTGGCTGGGTGCAGTGGCTCATGCATGTAATCCCAGCACTTTGGGAGGCCAAGGCAGGTGCATCACTTGAGGTCAGGAGTTCAAGACCAGCCTGGGCAAAATGGTGAAACCCTGTCTCTACTAAAAATACAAAAATTAAACGGGTGTGGTGGTGCACACCTCTAGTCCCAGATACTCAGGAGGGTGATGCAGGAGAATTGCTTGAACCCAGGAGGCAGAGGTTGCAGTGAGCTGAGATCGCACCACTGTACTCCAGCCTGGGTGACAGAGCTAGACTCTGTCTCAAAAAACCAAGAAGATGCTTCCTGGAGGTTGCATAAATCACTATCACTTAAATCTGTGTGGCTAAAACTTAGCTATATGGCCACAGTTAGCTGGAGAGAAGGCTAGAAATGAAGACTTCTGTTCTGGATGGCATGGCCTTGTGAAAAATTAAGGGTTCTACCAGTTGTAGAAGAAGGGAAGAATGGATAGTGGGGATGGGCGAGTGGCTACAGGTTTTGTCCACAGCCAGCTACTTAGCATACAAAAATACAGAAGGCATTCTCCCTACCCTCTTGAAGCTATGGACCAATGTGTGGTTTCTGCCTCTTCATAGACTGCGTTCCTTGTGATCTGGGGCTATGTCTTGATGGTGTTTATAACCTTGATGCTTAGCCCTTTGCCTGGCATGTATAAATCATTTAGCAAATATGGAAGTAATTAATTAACTGGGTCTTGTAAAACAAATAGGTTTATGTACAAATATGTAGAATTTTTGTTAGAGAAGTGTTGGGCTGGGTGCAACCTAACACTTGGGAGACTGAGGCAGGAGGACTGCTTGAGCCCAAGACTTCAAGACCAGTCTGGGCAACATGGGGAGACCCTGTCTCTAAAATAATAAAAAATTCGGCTGGGCATAGTGGCTCATGCCTGTAATCCTAGCACTTTGGGAGACCAAGGTGGGTGGATGGTCTGAGCTCAGGAGTTTGAGACCAGCCTAGGCAACATGATGAAACCCTGTCTCTACTAAAATAGAAAAAATTAGTGGGGCATGGTGGCACGAGCCTGTAGTCCCAGCTGCTCAGGATGCTGAGGCATGAGAATGGCTTGAACCCTGGAGGCAGAGGTTGTAGTGAGTCAAGATGGTGCCACTATATTCCAGCCTTGATGACAAGCGAGACTCTCTCTCAAAACAAAATAATAATAATAAGTTAGCCAGCATGGTTGTGTGTGCCTGTAGTCCCAACTACTTGGGAGGCTGAGGTGGGAGGATCACTTGAGACTGGGAAGTTGAGGCTACAGTGAGCCATGATCTCACCACTGCACTCCGGCCTGGGTGAGAGCAAGACCCTGTCTCAAAAGAAAAAAAGGTTGACCTTCAGATAAGAAAAGGCCATGAGTAGCCTTAGGATAAACCTAAAATAATAATTAGTTTATTGGGGGCTTGAAAAGAAACCCCACTTGCCTGGAGTATTAGGTGCCTTGAAGGGAATAGTGGGAAAGTGGACTGGAAAGGCATGTCATTGCAGTCTCAGGAATGTAGTTCCTGCTTAGAAACAGCTTCTGGTGCCATGCGCGGTGGCCCACACCTGTAATCCCAGCAGTTTGGGAGGCTGAGGCAGGCGGATCACTTGAGGTCAGGAGTTCGAGACCAGCCTGGCCAACATCTCTCTAAAAATATAAAAATTAGCCAGGCATGTGTGCGTGCGCCTGTAATCCTAGCTACTTGGGAGGCTGAGGCAGGAGAATTGCTTGAATCTGGGAGGCGGAGGTTGCAGTGAGCCAAGATCGTGCCACTGCACTCCAGCCTGGATGACAGAGTGAGACTCCGTCTCAAAAAAAAAAAAAAGAAATAGCTTCTGGGTCTAGGTGACTTCTCTGTCCTCCTTTACCATTAGTTCCTTGTTGATCTTGCCTTTAAGAATGTACAATCCTGTACCTGTTTGCCCACAGAACAAGTCCACACCCTTCCCCTACTCTAGGCTGTGACACAGGAAAACTAATCCCTCTAGGAAGTGTTTTTTCAGGCTTCCGTGGCTACTGGAGTCTGGCTGGGCTTCACTAATGCAAGATACCAGTAGGAGGTTATAGCCAAGGGAAGTCTCTCCCTCTATGCCCTCTTGAGTGGTGCTCTGGCAGCACCTATGTGGCTCTAGTTTTCACTGGACAGGCCTCCCCTGCCTTGATGTTTTACATTCTCCTGATCCTCCTCTCTTGGACCCCCACCTCTGGGCTGTAGTAATACTGCTGCTTCTGCCCATCTCTCCACCCTACCAGTGGTTATGGCTTCCTGCTGCTGCTAATCTCTGGGTTGTCTTTTTTTTTTTTGGCTGCCCAATTTTTCATCAGCTGTATAGCTCCCTGCTTCCTTCTACTTTAAATACTCAGACTCATTTGTTTCCCTGTTTGCCTTTTGAGTAATAAAATGACCATTATAAGAAGCTTGGCACTTTTGGAGAAACTGGTTGTTGATGGGCAAGGCTGTGTGTGTGTGAAAAGCAGTGATAGCAATGTGCTGATTCTAGTCCCATGCACTGCTGGTATGTCTAGTACCACCAGTGGCGTACACTGCCTGTCCCCAGTTTTCCTCAAAATGTATGGAAATGTTACTTCATATTGCCTAAATTCTGCCACTGTCAGATTTTATTGGGTGTAGTTAATAAGTGCCCTCTTTAAAAAGAATCGAGGATTAGGGCTTTTGCAGCTCGCCACCCCTCAGTGTGCATTCGTGTCGTCATACTGCTTGTCTCTCAGTGTAGGGTAGAGGGCTCTGGAGTATGGCACACTGTTTTGGTGGGTCCTATTTCTCAAAGGATGAGTATTGTAGGTCCTGTGGCTCTGTGTTCACTGGGAAATGTTCACAGAGAAACATTTGGGATATTTCTGAGAGAAAAAGCAGGCTCTAGTTTATGAATTTTATTTATTTATTTATTTATTTATTTATAGACAGGGTCTCGCTCTGTTGCCCAGGCTGGAGTGCAGTGGCATGATCTTGGCTCACTGCAACCTCTGCTTCCTGGGCTCAAGCCATCATCCCACCTCAGCCTCCCAAGTAACTGAGACTACAGGTGCACGCCACCACACCCTGCTAATTTTTGTGTTTTTTTTATAGAGATGGGGTTTTGCCATGTTTCCCAGGCTGGTCTCAAACTGCTGAGCACAAGCAATCCACTCACCTCAGCCTCCCAAAGTGCTAGGATTGTAAGCATGAGCCACCACACGCGGCCAAGTTTATTACTTTTAAAAATGTATGAATGTGTAGAAACAAACTGAAAATGTTAATAGTGGTGATCTCATTTCAAGAAAATTTTTTGCTTGATACTTTGTTTTCAAAGTTTTTTACAGTTAAAAATTATACGATATTAATTTCATGGTTGAGCGGTGGGGGGGATAGCAAATATTAGGGTAATATGTAGCTCAGAGATTGGTGGGTAGGAGGGTGAATAAAAATGCCAAAAGAGATGGAACATCAGAAAGAAAAGTGTTGTGTTTTTTTTGTTTGTTTAAGTAAAGTGTAGCTTTAGGCCAGAACCATTCACTAAAAAGAGAATTTTTTCTTTCTTCTTTTGTTCTCTGGACTTAGAACTCAGGCTAATAATATTTAGACTTGTTCATCTATATTGTTAATTAAATAAGCTTTATGGACTAACTTGGGAACCTGACTTGTTTTATAGTGAATTTTTACATAGTAAAATCATTTAAAATTTCAAAGTTAATTTAGAAGCTGACTTTTTTGGGGAGTAGATGGGTGGGGAGCATGAACAATGTTTCTCACTCCCTACCCCTCCACTCCCCAAAAAAGTCAGCTTCTCTTGTTCACTTCTCTCTATCCAGTGGGTAGCATAGGGTCTGGCACACATGGGTACTCAGTAAATATTTGTGGAATGAGTAAGTGAATAAATGAATGAATGAACATCTCCCCCAACAGAAGCCCCCAATCCCTGGCACACACACGTAAACACACACATGCTTGCTTTATCCAGTACTTGGTTGCCGTAAGCTGGGTTCAAAATTAGAAAGGTAAGAGCATGCACAGCCCCCTCTCAACCCCCATCATGAGCACTTCACTCCCAGAAACGCAATTATCCAGCCTCAGAGGAGAAATCAGAATCCTGGCCTGATGCAGAACTGAACTGAGATTTAGCAATTGTTTTGTCCAGGGTGAAAGCTAACTTTTATAACTAGTCAGGATATAGCTGTACTTATAATTTACTACTGTTTCTTTCATTCTCCAAGAATTTTAAATACCTGATTTCCTCTCTGGGTATACTTGTGCTAAAATACATTGCATTTCTTTTTTAAAAAACTTATTCATCCAACACCTATTTGATGATAGTCTTCTGTGGGCCAGGCACTGATGGATCTTGGGTATGTAGCACTCAGCAGAAGAGGCATGGTTCCCATGTCAAAGAGCTTACAGTTAGTGAAATGAAAACAGTGATTTCTGCCACTCACAGACATGAACAGTTGACAAGGAGAATGGGTTGTTTGCTGGTTAAATATTAGAGCTGCTCTACTGAGCAAAGCCCTGTTTTCCCAGTGATTTATTTCCTAAACTGCAAAAAAATTAAACTGTCTTTTATAGATGAGTGGGCATAGTTTTTATATCTGTTCTTTTCCTTACAGGTAAACTTTAATGAGCCCTTGTCCATGCTTCAGCGCCTTACTGAAGATCTGGAATACCATGAGCTGTTAGACCGAGCTGCAAAATGTGAGAATTCTCTAGAACAGCTCTGTTATGTTGCAGCTTTCACCGTGTCCTCCTACTCCACTACCGTCTTCCGCACCAGTAAGCCATTCAACCCACTGCTTGGAGAGACCTTTGAGCTGGACCGATTAGAGGAGAATGGGTACCGATCCCTCTGTGAGCAGGTAAAGGAGCCTCAGGACCATAACGCATTTCCTTTCTGAAGAAAGAGATGATTTTTTGGCTAATCCCCTGGGTCTTATGTTTGCAGAAATTCTAGTCCCTGTCATTCCAGCTTTTATTCTTTTTCTTCAGAACTTCAGCATTGGAGACCCTGGAGGTTCTGGGATTCACCTACTGTTGTGGGTGTAAAAACGTCAAGTGTGAATTTTGGGTGTTTCTCACCAATTTATAGCCAGTATCTTTTTCTTCTCCTTTCTGCCGTCTTAATTTGAACCTGATTTCTTCAAGGTGAGTCATCATCCCCCTGCTGCTGCGCACCATGCTGAGTCCAAAAATGGCTGGACATTGCGTCAGGAAATCAAAATCACCAGCAAGTTTCGAGGCAAATACCTCTCCATTATGCCCCTCGGTAAGGTTACCATCTTTGTCAGAATTAATGCTCCTGGAATGAAAGGTTTTCTGGCACAATGGAGGAGGTCACTGGCTCAAGAGTCAGGAGACAGGAGGTCTGATTCGGGCACTGACCCTCACTAACTGGCTTTGGGCAGGTATTTAACTTTTCAGCTATCAAATGAGTGTGGAGGCTAGAAACTCTTTAAGGACCCATCTAGTCCTAAATTCTTTATCCTCTTAGCTGTATTTAATGCATCTCTAAGCACTATTTAGAACACAAGTTCTAGCATGCATTAAAAAAAAAATTCTGTCTCTTAACTGGTGGTGTTTTCTTCCTTCCTTTAGCAATCAGGTTCTCTCTGTAAATCAGAACTCATGATTGCAAGGTTAGGTTTCTCAGCTAATCCTTCTGCTTTCTCCTCTCCTTCCTCCCTTTTCCTCTACCTGATGGGTTAGGTATGATTTTATGTAATGGCTGAATTCTAGGTCAGTGAAACTTTATTTTAAAAAGATCTTACTTGGGGCTGGGCACAGTGCCTCACCCCTGTAATCCTAGCACTTTGGGAGGCTAAGGCAAGCAGATTGTCTGAGCTCTGGAGTTCAAGACCAGCCTGGGCAACATGATGAAACCCCGTCTTTACTAAGAATACAAAAGAATTAGCTGGGTGTGGTGGTGCACGCCTGTAGTCTCAGCTACTTGGGAGGCTGAGGCACAAGAATTGCTTAAACTCGGGAGGCAGAGGTTTCAGTGAGCTGAGATTGCACCATTGCACTCCAGCCTGGACTGTAGATTGAAACTCTATCTCAAAAAAAAAAAAAAAAAAAAAAAGAAAAACCCAAAAAACAAAAACTCTTATTGGATTACAAGTTAATTTTGTGTCAAGATCAGTCCTAGTATACAATGTTAGAGATCCTATACCTTAGAAGAAATCCAATTATTCAAAAAGTGTGGTAGAGTTTCTCAGTGCTTTCTTGAACTAGAGCAACCATGTTTGGCCAAGTGTGTACCGAAGAGTAAAAGCTGCTCTACAGAAAGAGATCAAAGCACAAAGCAGTTAGAGAAACCAAGTAGCTCCCAAGAGACAGAGCTTACCATAACTCCCTGAGCTCCTGGTGGCTTTCCATTTCCAGGTTCTAGTCTTTCACGAGGTATAGCTACAGTTTTTAAATATTGCAATATAGACTGCTTAATGAATTCACCTTTGCTCAGAAACACAAATGCAGCAAACATAGTGCAAACTAGAAATTAGCCAGAAAAAAAGTTCATAAATGTTTTGTAACATATGTAAAGGGAGAAAAGAAATGGCAGTGTTACCTCTAATTTCATGGTTAATATGCAGAAGGTCCCTAAACGAAAAGGAGACTAAGTGATACATCAGTCTTGATCTTTACCAAGGACCTTTAAAAAGCTTCTACATGCTTAATTGTCTTTGCAGCTAACAATTTCAGAAGTATTAGCTTAAGAGTAGTAAATTCGTGGGATGTTAACATCTTATTTGCAGAATTTGAGTGTCAGTGGCCATATTGCAATGTGACGTTTCACCATAGAGAAGCGTTTCGGAGGCCTCTTGAGGATCTCTAAAGGGATGAATTATATTTCATTCCATGGATGGCTAAGTACAGTCAGCCATCCATACCTGGGTATTCTGCATTCATGGATTCAATGAACCTTGGACTGAGAGTACTGGGGGCCGGGTGTGGTGGCTCATGCCTGTAATCCCAGCACTTTGGGAGGCCGAGGCAGGCGGATCACCTGAGGTCAGGAGTTCGAGACCAGCCTGGCCAACATGGTGAAACCCCGTCTCTACTAAAAATACAAAAATTAGCCAGGCGTGGTGGTGGGTGCCTGTAATCCCAGCTACCCGGGAGGCTGAGGCAGGAGAATTGCTTGAACCCAGGAGGCGGAGGTTGCAGTAAGCTGAGATCACACCATTTCACTCCAGCCTGGGCGACAAGAGCAGAACTCCTTCTCAAAAAAAAAAAAAAAAAAGGAAAAGAAAATACTGGAGGGAAAAATAATAAAAATAATGATACAAAAAAAAAGACCAAAAAATATATACCTATTTATATAGCATTTATATTGTATTATGTATTATAAATAATCTAGAGATGATTTAAAGTATACAAGGGAGAGGATATGTGTAGGTTAGATGCAGATACTCTGCACCATTTTATATAAGTGACTTGACCAAATTGTGGTATCTGCAGGGTGTTCTGGAACCAATCCCTCACAAATACCAAAGGAAGAGTATTCATCTAAAAGATAACAATAAACTTAACTAATAAAATATTGTACATTTTCTCTATAATTTGACTAATCTAGGTTTCTTTGAGGAATGAATATATGAACATAGTATAGATGGTGGATCTAATTTTTTTCTAATTTTTAGTAATTTGTTAAAGATCTAATTTTTTAAAGTTAAAACATTTATCCTAGGGAAACTTCATTTTAAAAATAAATTAAATAACAGGAAAACAAAATTAATTAAAAAGAAAACAATTTGATAGTATTTGCATTCCTATGGTTATTTAAGAATTTGGATCACCAGGATCCTGTTAAGTTCCTCCACATATCAACTGCTTAACTGAGTATCTGCCACATGGCGGGCATGGTTCTCAGTGTTTGGGAAATGTAAGTGAACAAAACAAAAATCCCCATCTTCATGGGGAGATTGAAGAAAGAATTGACTTTGTGATAGGAAGCTGAATATAGAAATCTAAAGAATGGAATTTCTAGACATTTGCCCTGGAGATGGCTGTATTTAACACTTTTTGGCTCAGTGGCTTGGAAGGCAAATCATGCAGTGAAATTTTTACATTTGCCATGGCACTCAATTCTCAGAGAGAAAATTATTGTTAAGCCAGTAGATATAGCTGAAGAAAAATATATGGACAGGGTTGTGAGTGAGTGAGCAGATAGATGACTGGCAGTTTAATACACTTCTCCAGTGTATTCAGCATAAAGTAAGGCATCTAGGGAAAAGTCGTTCAAACTTTTGTATTGATAATTGAAGTAGCATTTGTTGAGTGCTCATTATGGGTCAGCCATTGATATAAGTGCTTTTCATGTATTAACTCATTCAGGCCCAGCAATAATTCTATGAGATAGACACCTTTATTGCCATTGTTTAAACAAAGAAAACTAGGCATAGATAGGTTGGGTTGTCAGGGTCAACTTAACCAGCTAGTAACGTGATCTGAGTTGAGGCAATCTGGCTTCAGGGACCCCTGTCATTATCGCTAGGCTGTACTGAAAAGGAGAGACTACAAGCCATCAGTTGCAATTACAGTGCAAAAAGGACACTGAAGACATCAGCCCAATATTCTCACTGAGGTCTGACAAGATAAGGCAGTTTTAAGGTTATTTGGTAGCAGGACAACTTTGTACAAAATTATGGTTCTGTTAACTCCACTTTGAAAAAGTCATAGCCATGACTGAAGAAAATCTAATACCAGTGAAAGTGCCTAAAGATATTTGGAGGCAGTGGCAATGAGTTTGAGTCTCCCTATAAAATAGGCTAAAAAGATTAGAGCCCTTGACATTTGGAAAGAATAATGCTTCTAGAAAATATAACTGAAGTTTCCAAATAAAATGAAGGCTATTTTAAGGAGCAAATACGAATTTCTTTTTTTTTTCTTTTTTTTTTTTTTTTTTTGAGACTGAGTCTTGCTCTGTCACCCAGGCTAGAGTGCAGTGGCACAATCTCGGCTCACTGCAACCTCCTCCTCCTGGGTTCAAGCAATTCTCCTGCTTCAGCCTCCTGAGTAGCTGGGATTACAGGTGCCCGCCACTGCGCCCAGCTAATTTTTGTATTTTTGGTAGAGACAGGGTTTCACCATGTCGGCCAGGCTGGTCTCAAACTCCTGACCTCATGATCCACCCACCTTGGCCTCCCAAAGTGCTGGGATTACAGGCATGAGCTACCATGCCCGGTACAAATAAGAATTTTTTCATTGAGTTCTAGGATATAGAAACTAGCTGATATGCTTGAAGTTTAAAAAGGTGCATTTATTTATATTTATTTATTTATTTATTTATTTTTTTGAGACAAAGTCTTGCTGTGTCGCCCAGGCTAGAGGGCAGTGGTGCAATCTCTGCTTATTGCAACCTCCGCCTCCCAGGCTCAAGCGATTCTCCTGCCTCAGCCTTCCAACTAGGTGGGATTACAGGTGCCTGCCACCACACCCAGCTAATTTTTGTATTTTTAGTAGAGACTGGGTTCCACCGTGTTGGCCAAGCTGGTCTCGAACTTCTGATCTCAAGTGATCCACCTGCCTTGGCCTCCCAAAGTGCTGGGATTACCGGCGTGAGGCACCACCACGCCTGGCCAAAAAGATACATTTAATTAAGACTATTGGCACAGATGCAGTGGCTCATGCCTGTAATCCCAACACTTTGGGAGGCCAAGGCAGGAGGATCACTTGGGCCCAAGAGTCTGATACCAGCCTGGGCAACATAGGGAGACCCCCATCTCTACAAAAAAAAAAAATGAATGATTGCTTTGGCAGTCTTTTCCTTTCAGCATTTTGCATATATTATCCCACTGCCTTCTGGCCTCTATGACTTATTTTTCTTTTTGTCCTTTTTCCAATTTTTCTTATTTTTTTATTTTTATTACTTATTTTATTTTTTTCAGACGGAGTCTCGCTCTGTCACCCAGGCTGGAGTGCAGTGGTGTGATCTTGGTTCACTGCAACCTCCCGCTCCTGGGTTCAACCGATTCTCCTACCTCAGCCTCCTGAGTAGCTGGGGCTACAGGCGTGCACCACCACACCTGGCTAACTTTTGTATTTTTAGTAGACACGGGGTTTCTCCATGTTGGCCAGGCTGGTCTTGAACTACTCACTTCAAGTGATCCACCTGCTGCGGCCTCCCAGAGTGCTGCGATTACAGGCATGAGCCACTGCGCCCAGCCTCCAATTTTTTAATTTTAAAATACACATAACATAAAATTTAGCACCTTACCCATTCTTAAGTGTACTGGTCAGTGGTATTAAATACATAATGTTGTGCAACCATCACCGCCCTCCATCTCCAGAACTCTTAATCTTGTAAAACGGGAACTCTATATACATTAAAAACATAATTTTTTTTTTTTTTTTGAGACTGAGTCTCACTCTCTCACCCAGGCTGGAGTGCAGTGGCATGATCTCAGCTCACTGCAACCTCCATCTCCCAGGTTCAAGCGATTCTTGTGCCTCAGCCGCCCGAGTAGCTGGGATCACAGGTACCCGCCTCCACACCCAGCTAATTTTTGTGTTGTTTTAGTAGAGATGGGGTTTCACCATGTTGGCCTGGCTGTTCTTGAACTCCTGAGCTCAAGTGGTCCATCCGCCTTGGCCTCCCAAAGTGCTGGAATTACAGGCATGAGCCACCACACCCAGCCAAAAAATAATTTTCTATTCTCCCTCCCCAAACCCTACCACCCACTATTCTACTTTCTGTCTCTATTTTAACTACTTTAATTACCTCCTATAAGTGGAATCATATAGTTTTTGTCTCTTTGTGACTGGCTTGTTTCACCTAACGTAATGTCATCAAGGTTCATCCATGTTGTAGCAAATGTCAGAATTTCCTTTCATTTTAAGGCTGAATAATATTTGTCCTATTGTGTGTATGTACACATTTTGCTTATCCATTCATCTGTTGATGGACTCTTGGATTGCTTCCATGTTTTAGCTATTGTGAGTAACACTGCTGTGAACATGGATGTTCAAATACCCTTTCATCTCTTTGCCTAAAGTCTTAAAAAAAAAGTTTAAAAAACAACAAATATCTCTTTAAGACCCTGCTTTCAGTTCTTTGCAGTATATACCAGAAATGGAATTGCTGGATCACATGGCAATTATATTCTTAATTTTTTGAGCAAACTACCATACTGTCTTCGACAATGGTTATACATTCCCACCAACAGTGCACAAAGGTTCTGGTTACTCCATATCCTTGCCAACACTTTTAAAAAATATATCATAGCTATCGTAATGGATGTGAGGTAGTATCTCATTGTGGTTTGACATGCATTTCTCTAATAATTAGTGTTGTTGGGCACTTTTTTATGTACTAATTTATCATTTGTATATCTTTGGAGGAATATTCAAGTCCTTTGCCTTTTTTTTTGATATGAAGTCTCGCACTGTCATCCAATCTGGAGTGCAGTGGCGCAGTCTTGGCTCACTACAACCTCCACCTCTTGGGTTCAGGTGATTCTCCTGCCTAAGCCTCCAGAATAGCTGGGATTACAGCTCCCTGCAACACACCTGGCTAATTTTTTGTGTTTTTAGTAGAGACTTAGTTTCACAATGTTGGTCAGGCTGCTCTTGAACTCCTGACCTCAAGTGATCCGCCAGCCTCGGCCTCCCAAAGTGCTGGGATTACAGGCGTGAGCTGCCGTACCCAGTCTCCTTTGCCTATTTTTGACTTGAGTTCTTTAGTTTTTTTTGTTGTTGTTGAATTTTAGGAGTTCTCTGTATATTCTAGATATTAATCCCTTATCAGATATGTGATTTGCAAATATTTTCTCCCATTTCTAGAGGCTGCATTTTTACTCTGTTGCTATTGTCATGTATTGCACAAAATTTTTTAACATTCAGGAGGTTTGTTTTGTCTTTTTGTTGTTGTTGTTGCCTCTGCTTTTGGTGTCATGTCCAAGAAATTATTACCAAACCCAATGTTGTGAAGCTTTTGCCCTATGTTTTCTTCTAAGAGTTTTATAGTTTTAGGTTTTACATTTAGGTCTTTCATCTATTTTGAGTTAATTTTTGTACATGGTATTAGATAAAGGTCCGACTTCATTCTTTTGCATGTGGGTCCATTTGTTCAAAAGACTGTCCTGTCCCCATTGAGTGGTCTTGGCACCCTTGCCAAAAATCATTTGACCATATATGAAGGGTTTATTTCTGGGCTCTTTGTTCTATTCCACTGGCCTATATGTCTGTCTTTATGCTAGTACCACACATTTTAGATTACTGTAACTTTGTATTAAGTATCAAAATCAGGAAGTTTGAGTCCTCTAGCTTTGTTCTTTATCAAGATTATTTTGGCTATTTGTGGTCCCTTGAGATTCCATATGAATTTTAGGATAGGTTTTTCTATTTCTGCAGAAAACATCTTGGGATTTGGATAGAGATTTCATTGAATCCGTAGATTGCTTTGGGTGGCATTGACAATCTTAACAATGTTGAGTCTTCCAATCTATGAACATAGGATGTGTTTCCATTTATTTATCTTAACTTTAATTTCTTTCAGCAATGTTTTACAGTTTTCACCTCCTTGATTAAGTTAATTCCTAAGTGTTCTTTTTGATACTATTATAAGTTGAATTGTTCTTAATATCCTTTCCAGATTATTCATTGTTAATGTATAATAGAAATGCACCCAATTTTTGTGTGTTGACTTTATACCCTGTTACTTTGTTGAATTCATTTATTAATTCTATCAGGATTTCTTTTTTTGGTGGAATTCTCAGCATGTTCACATATGAGATCATATCATCTGCAAACACAGATAATTTTATCTCTTTCTTTCCATCTTGGATGCCTTTTATTTCTTTTTCTTGCCTGATTGCCTTGGCTAGAACTTCCAGTACTATGTTGAATAGAAGCAGTGAAAGTGGGCATCCTTGCCATGTTCTTGATCTTAGAAGAAAGTCTTTAAGTGTTTCACCATTGAGTATGATATTTGCTGTGGGGTTTTCATATGTGGCTTTTATTATGGTGAGGTATTTTCCTTGTATTTCTAGCTCGTTGAGTGTTTTCATTCTGAAAGGGTGTTGAATTCTGTCAGATGCTTTTTCTGCATCAATTGAGATGATCATGTGTTTTCTCGCCCTTCATTCTGTTCATGTGGTGTATTACATTTACCAGTTTTTATGTGTTCAACCATCCTTGCATTCCAGGAATAAATCCCACCTGGTCATGGTGTGTAATCCTTTTAATATGCTGCTGAATTCAATTTCCTAGTTTTTTATTGAGGATTTTTACATCACTGTTCATAAGGGATATGATATTGGTCTGTAGCTTTGGGTTTTTATAGTGTCTTTGTCTGGCTTTAGTGTCAGGGAGTGCTGGCCTCATAGAATGAGATGGTAGTGGAAGAGGTATTGGTTAAGAGATTTAGGCTGGGTGCAGTGGCTTGTGCCTGTAATCCTAGTACTTTGGGAGGCTGAGGTGGGAGGATCACCTGAGCCCAGGAGTTGAAGACCAGTTTAGGCAACATAGTGGGACCCTGTGTCTACAAAAAATAAAAAAATGTAGCTGGGCGTTTTGGCGTATGCCTATAGTCCCAGCTACTTGGGAGGCAGAGGAGGGAGGATCACTTGAGCCCAGGAGGTCAAGTTTGCAGTGAACTATGATTGCACCATTGCATTCCAGTCTGGGTGACAAAGTGAGATCCTGTCTCAAAAAAAAAAAACCATCAGGCGTGGTGGCTCATGCCTGTAATCCCAGCTCTTTGGGAGGCCGAGGTGGGCGGATCACGAGGTCAGTAGTTTGAGAGCAGCCTGGCCAACATGGCGAAACCCTGTCTCTACTGAAAATACAAAAATTAGCCGGGTGTGGTGGCGGGCACCTTAACCCCAGCTACTTGGGAGGCTGAGGCAGGATTGTTTGAACTCGGGAGGCGGAGGTTGCAGTGAGCCAAGACCGTGCCACTGCACTCCAGCCTGGGTGACAGAGCAAGACTCCATCTCGGAAAAAAAAAAAAAAACCCAGAGATTTAGAATATGTTTAGGTGGAGCAAATATTTCGAAGGTGTTTGTGAAGATTAAATGAAATAATGCATGAGGAGACCATAGCATGGCGCCTGGAACACAGCAAGTGTTCTCAGCAGAGTGGCTGTTATTATCATTAATGTCATAGCCTTCATTGTTGTTATCCTTATCTGCCAATTACTAGGGCTACTTTAATTTTTTGTATAAGAAACATGTCTAAACCACAATTGGTGAGTTGTTTTTTATTAGTGGTTACAGAGAGAACTTAGGGTTATACTTTTACTGAAATCAACTTTTTATTTTTATTTTTTATTTTTGAGACAGCGACTCGCTCTGTCGTCCAGGCTGGAGTACAGTGATGTGATCTTGGCTCACTGCAACCTCTGCCTCCTGAGTTCGAGTGATTCTGCCACCTCAGCCTCCCAAGTAGCTGGGATTACAGGCGCACACCACCACACCCAGCTAATTTTTTGTATTTTTAATAGAGATGGGGTTTCACCATGTTGGCCAGACTGGTCTTGAACACCTGACCTCAAGTATTCTGCTCGCTTTGGCCTTCCAAAGTGCTGGGATTATGGGATGAACCACCCCGCCTGGCCTGGAATTGACTATTACTAACTATATATCTTTTAAAATGTTTGATTATTTTGAATCCTCAATTATCTCTGCTGTGAAACCACTGATTTTGGTATTCATTGGAGATTGACTCATAGGAACAGGAGTCAGCTATATGTTTCAAGCATTTTATTAGGCAAATAAACAGACTTTTACTGTACAACAGGACAGGTTATCCCAAGTTTACAGATGATAAAACCAAGGCCTTTGAAACATTCGTAGTGCAATACTGTGATGCAATTCTGACACTACCCACCCAGAGTTCCCGCAGACTCCCTAAGTTAAGGGCATAGTACCCAACAAAATTGCCCTTGCTTCAGATGCCAGCAACAAGTTGGAGACCCTAGGCCACCTGCACTTCTGATAACTGGCTATAAGTTCAGGAATACCCACAACTACCTCAGGTTTGATAATTCATTAAAATGACTCAACTCAGGAAAGTGCTCTACTTATCATTACCATTTTATTATTCAGGGTACAAATCAGGGCCAGCCAAATGAAGGGACCCATAGGGTGAGGTCTGGGAGGGTCCTGAACACAGAGCTTTGTGCCCTGTCTCCATGGAATCAGGGCACATCATCCTCCTGGCACATTGATGTATTCACCAACCAGGAAACTCCACTGAGCTTTGGTGTCCAGAGATTTTAGCAGGGCTTCATTATTTAGGTTTGATTGCAGGATTGAATTCAATATCCAGATCCTCTTTCATCCCCGGAGGTCAGGAAGTTGACCCAATATCAGGTGACTCAAAACCCTGTCTCTAATCACATGGTGGAGCCTGGCATCCTAAGTTGTTAGCATTAGCTATCTGGGGCCCTCCATGAGTCATCACCTCATTAGTATAAATTGTCAAGGTCCACCATAAATAACAGAGATATTCCTGTCACTTGGGAAATTACAAGGGTTTTATTCTTCATTATACAACAGAGGGTCATACATCTAATGAGGACTAGAGCCAGGATTTAATCCAGTTCTGTCTGAATTCAAAGCCCCAGCTCTATCCACTATTCCATTTTTACAATTAAGGACCTTAGATAAGTGGTTTGTTTAAGGTCACACAGCTAGTAACTAACAATAGAGCCCGGTCCCAGTACAGACTACCAATGTGTGCTCCTTCCATAATGCAGTTACTTCCATGATGCATGTTGGGGTGCATTTGACTTGTTTCTGTAAATTTTGCAATTGTGTTGTAGAATACAGCGTCCTAGCTAAGGTATATCAGTTGCCAGGGTTTGTCATCATTTAGTTATGTCTTATTCATAGATTTTTAAAAGTCAAGTGAGAAAAATTCAGTCAATACTTCCAACATTTAAGAAAGTGTAAGTCCTTTTTGATTTATTGTTTTATTTCTAAAAGTAATAAATATCAATAGAAGGAAATTAATACATTACTGTTGTGAGGCTGCATGGTGCTATTTTTCTGACATTTGGCTTAATTTGGATATCTCTTTCTGCTTCCAGGTACCATTCATTGTATTTTCCATGCAACTGGGCACCACTACACTTGGAAGAAAGTTACCACAACTGTACACAACATTATTGTGGGCAAGTTGTGGATAGATCAGGTGAGGAAAGGTACCCAAAGTGTGTGTGAAGTTTAAAAGAATACTTCTTTAGGTATATTTCTGCAGTATTTAGAACATGTGAACTGGTCCCAGAATGTTGCTACTGATTCATCAGTTTCTCCTAAGGAATTTCTCTCAGGCAGTAGCCCTACCTCTACCTCTCCAAGTTTCTGTACCACAAATTATTTTTTATAAATGACCAAATTATAACATTCATCAATGACTATTCTGCTAGGACTGTGTTGGGTGCTACGACAGGTAGAAGAAACAAACGTGGCCCTAACTCTTAATCCTTTCATTATTCATCAAATATTTATTGCCAGGCGGTATGCTAGGTCCTGGGGATACAAAGTCTGATGAGATGTCCCTCAAGAATTTATTATATTATTGGAGATACATGACCAATGTGTAGGTTGGAAAATGTGCAGCAACATACACTAATATAAAAGACGCCCTATGATAGTATCTAATTAATTGTCAGTTTTCTCTTAAGACAATGGTTGCAGCAAATTTAGAAAAGAGGGAATACTGTCTTCTGAGCAGTCAGGAAAGGCCTCACAGTAGATGTGGGAGTTAAGCTGAATCTTAAAGTGTGGCTTGGGATTTAGAAGATAGGAAGGGAAAATGGGCTGGGCATATTGACTCATGCCTGTAATCCCAACACCTTGGGAGGCCAAGGTGGGAGGATCACTTGAGCACAGGAGTTTGAGACTAGCCTGGGCAATATAGTGAGACCTTGTCTCTACAAAAAATTTAAAAAAAAAAAAAAAAGGGAGGGAAAATGAAATGAATCAAGTATAGAAAGGCCCACCATATGTAATTTGCAATTGTGAGTAGAGTATTTTGATTTAAGCAGAAGAGTTCATGAAGGGTACTAGTGAGGGATTGGTTTGGAAAGGTAAATTATCACGTGAATTTCAGTATATATGCTGAAGGTCAAATCATGCCATCTAACATGTGAGATACAATTCAAAACAAGTGGTCACTTGGTCTTGATCTCAACCTGGAAAACCAAGGTTACATAAGGATTCTATAGCATTCCCAAGGCTAGCTAAGATCTGAATCTTAAACAAGGGATTACTAGAATGTAAGATTGAAAAGTAAAGAATTATGAACCATGGGTTTGGCAGACATTGAATTTATCCAGTCTTAATAAAACTATGAATTTTTTCATTTTACAGTCTGGCGAAATTGATATTGTGAATCACAAGACAGGAGACAAGTGTAATCTTAAATTTGTTCCTTATAGCTACTTCTCTCGGGATGTAGCAAGAAAGGTAAGGGAAGTTGAAATTTAAATTGTTTCACTTAGCATGTATCTCTTAGCATAATCCTTTAGGACTGGAATGTATATACATGTGGGGTGTTATGGAGGTGTGTACATTATATATAGTGTATATGTACATATAGTGATTCAAAAAAAGTAGAGGTGAAAGGCTGGGTGCGGTGTCTCACAGCTATAATCCCAGCACTTTGGGAGGCTGAGGCGGACGGATCTCCTGAGGTCAGGAGTTCGAGCCCAGCCTGGCCAACATGATGAAACCCTGTCTCTACTAAAAATACAAAAATTAGCTGGGTGTGGTGGCGCGTGCCTGTAATCCCAGCTACTCGGGTGAGGCAGGAGAATCGCTTGAACCTGGGAGGCAGAGGCTGCAGTGAGTCTCGCACCATTACACTCCAGCCTGGGCAACAGAGCGAGACTCCGTCTCAAAAAAAAAAAAAAAAGTAGAGGTGAAGGAGAAAGTCATCAAGAAAGACTATATTGTATTACTAAACCAATTCCTTCTCTTTTCTGGGAATGACAATAAGTGAGGAAGTGAAAGTGTCAAGAGCAATGAGAGATTGAAAATAGGAAACACGGCGGAGGTGGGCGGATCACCTGAGGTTGGGAGTTTGAGACCAGCCTGACCAACATGAAGAAACCCTGTCTCCATGAAAAATACAAAATTAGCCGGGCATGGTGGCACATGCCTGAAATCCCAGCTAATCGGGAGGCTGAGACAGGAGAATTGCTTAAACCAGGGAGGCGGAGGTTGTGGTGAGCCGAGATCACGCCATTGCACTCCAGCCTGGGCAACAAGAGAGAAACGCAGTCTCAAAAAAAAAAAAAAAAAAAAAAAAAGAAAGAAAGTAAATGGGAAAACATAGAGGAAGGACTAATAAAAGATTTCAGGAAAAAGGGGTGTGATCACTGAGAAGTTTGAGGGGGAGTTGTGTGATACCACCATAATGATTTGTGTCATGAGTTTCTGTGGGAGACTGAAGAATAGCTGGGGATTTAAATCTGTTTATAGGTCCCTGTGAATTTCTTGAGAGAAGAAACTATAATTCTGAGTACCAGTCAGATGCTTTTTCTACATGTATCTTTGATACAAAAATCCCTGGGAAGGGTAGTGAGGGGAGGGGACAGAGAGCAAGAAGTGGGGATAGTTAATGGGTACAAAAAAAAATAGAATAAATTCTAGTATTTGCTGGCACAACAGGGTGACTACAGTCAAAAATAATTTAATTGTACGTTTTAAAATAACTAGAAGAGTATAATTGAATTGTTTGCAACACAAAAGATAAATGCAAATTATAAATATATACACTTACTATGAACTCACAAAACTAAAAACTAAAAGTTTACCAAAAATCCCCATATAACAAAAAATGATAATGAAATCCCCAAGTCATGGCTCAGTTATTTCAAGTAGCAGAAAAAAAATACAACAAAATAATTTGAGGCCAGGCATGGTGGCTCATGCCTATAATCCTAACACTTTGGGAGGTGGAGATAAGAGGATTGCTTGAGCCAAGGAGTTCAAGACCTGCCTGGGCAACATAGCAAGACCCTTTCTCTACAAAAAAAATTAAAGACTTAGCCAGATGTGGTGGCACATGCCTGTAGTTCCAGCTACTCGAGTGGCTGAGGTGAGACATCACTTGAGCCCTAGAGTTGGAGGCCACAGTGAGCTGTGATTGCATCAGTATACTCCAGCCTCGGCAACAGAGCAAGATCCCATCTCTAATAATAATAATAATTTGGATGACTCCCTGGTGTTTGTTATAACAGGATCTAACCATTATTTATCCTAGGACTTCCAGTATACTCAGGTAAGCTAATTCACAATGAATTCTACATAGCCAAGCCCTGTTCTCCACCCTTGCAGGTGACGGGGGAAGTGACAGATCCATCAGGAAAAGTCCACTTTGCTCTTCTGGGGACGTGGGATGAGAAAATGGAATGTTTCAAAGTACAGCCAGTCATTGGGGAAAATGGGGGTGATGCTCGACAGAGAGGCCATGAAGCAGAGGAAAGCAGGGTCATGCTGTGGAAAAGGAATCCTTTACCGTGAGTATCAGCATGCATGCTGCCCAGATACCACTTTGACCTTGACTGTGGAGCAATATTGAAGGCATTTCTGCCTGCCCTCTCACTTAATTATGTGGGGAATTGAGCAAGGGAAATTGAGACCTTTGGAGAGATTAACAGAAGGTTGTCATTGTATGATTTGACTTGTAGCATGCTTATTTCAAGGAAGTTCAAACCAAACTACATCTGACAAAAAATACTTTGTGCTTTCTAAAGGTCCTTTGGATTGTGATTCAGAAGGGTATTTTTCTACTATTTAGAGCAAAACTGTTCAAAAGTGGCTAGAGGAGGAAGGTGCCTACCACCTGTTAACAATTTAGCCTAAAGGCCCATCAGCAGCCAGGTGCGGTGGCTCACGCCTGTAATCCCAGCACTTTGGGAGGCCAGGGCAGGTGGATCACTTGTGATGAGGAGTTCAAGACCAGCCTGGCCAACATGGCGAAACCATCTCTACTAAAAATACAAAAATTAGCCACATATGGTGGTGCGCACCCGTAATCCCAGCTACTTGGGAGGCTGAGGCATGAGGATGACTTGATCCCAGAAGTTTGAGGTTGCAGTGAGCTGAGGTCATGCCACTGCACTCCAGCCTAGGCGACAGAGTGAGACTGTCTAAATAAATAAATAAATAAGAAAAAGAAAAAAAAGCCCAGCAGAAAAGAAAGATCCCTGAGACAATGTACAGGACTTTGGAAACAAGATGGAGGTCACTTATTTCCTGTCATCATCTAATACGGCCAGTTTGTAGTGATAGCCAAGATTATCCCAGAGAGAGTTAAAAAGAAAACTAAGGAAACAGGAGTGAGGAATTTTCATTCAGTAGAATGTTTCCTTCTTTCTAATGAACGTAGATAATTTCAGCTGGGCACCACACAACACCAGAAGACTATGGAACTGGTGATGCCGGGGAGTGGATGGGGAGGAATCCAATTTGTCTCCTTTAGTTAGGGCAATGTGACATGGTCCTAGATCCTTTTCACAGATCCTGTTTTTGTAGAACAGCCTTGGTGATGTGGCCTTGGCAGTGTACTTAGTTGTTGCTCTTTAAATAGGGTCTGGGCTCTGGGATTACCATTTCTTTTTCTTATCTTCTACTTTTAGGAAGAATGCAGAAAACATGTACTACTTCTCAGAGCTTGCTCTGACTCTCAATGCTTGGGAAAGTGGCACTGCCCCTACAGACAGCCGGTTACGACCTGACCAGAGACTGATGGAAAATGGGCGCTGGGATGAAGCAAATGCGGAGAAGCAGCGCCTAGAGGAAAAACAAAGACTTTCCAGAAAGAAGAGAGAAGCGGAAGCTATGAAAGCCACAGAGGATGGTAATGAACTTCCCTTCTACTCTTCTTTCTTGATGCATGGAGAATGCCAGCACTAATTTTTTTCTTTCCTCTCTTTTCCTTTTAGGCACACCATATGATCCCTATAAGGCACTGTGGTTTGAGCGGAAGAAGGACCCTGTTACCAAGGAGTTAACCCATATTTATAGGGGAGAATACTGGGAGTGTAAAGAAAAACAGGACTGGAGTTCATGCCCGGACATTTTCTGAAATGGCAGTAACAAAAAAGAGGAGCATCTAATGGAGAAGAGGACAGAGGATGTGTGGGAAAGCTGGGAGTTGTGACTCTCTTACCAAGTGCTTTCCTCAAGTTTGTCTCTCTTGACCAATCATTTTTTCCAAATCAATCACCAGAAGGAGACACCAGTGGTGGTGATTGGCTGGTTGCCTTAGCTGATTGAAACTGAAATCGACATATGAGATACTATCCTATGTCTGTAAGGGAGAGGTTTAGTGGCCGAAGGTTAGTGTTATTCCACATCCACAAAGTCAAGTATTCTTGGCTCTTCTTTATCCCTCTGCCCCCATTTAAGATGATGTCACTCACCCTCCCCTTGTAGTCTCCTGCTCAGCCAAGATCTGCGTAAGATTGTGAATTCAGGGGCATTTTGGTGCTGTTCAAAGCAAGAGCCGAATTTAGAAGTTCCCTTAAAAAACACATAAGACTTACCAATGGAGGCATCGTGAATGGTTGCAGTGGAGCTTAGGTATAACATCATCAAGTGTGTTCACACGCGGTGTCGGTTTAATGGAGTGTTCACGGGGAGATAACTGCGATATTGGAACACCTGTGAGAGAGATTGTTTTATAGGACTGGAATATTCAGAGTTACATTCTTGGAAGTTTCTGTTTTTACTTGCATCAAACACCCCTCTGTTCTCCATCATCTTTAATAGCAACTGGAGACCACTTTGGTCATTGGTAAGAGGGGTGCATTCTCCTCACAAAGGGGTTTTATGGACTTCCTCAGGCGGAGAGCTTCTGAGAACACAGGCAGGATGGAAAAAGACTACTAGCCCCTTTTGCTTTCCCAACCCCCCTCAATGCCATCCTTCATTGTCTTTCTGGCTTCTCTTCTTTCTCCTGGCACAGTACCATTTTGGGTCTGTGCTCCAGTGTGGAGCAAAACATTGCCTGTCCCATTCTGATATGCTTCAGAATTTGAGAGCAGAAGTTAATCTGGAACAAAAGTTTTCACCGTCTCTCAAGCCCCAAGGACTGGAGCCACCTCTGGAATAATGTGTTAAATATCTGTATATTATATATATGTAGAGAAAAATCTAATTTTTTGGTTTGATTTTCTTCCCATTAAGAATCTTGTTTTTTGATATCCCTTGTCTCCCTGAGACTCTCTCTTGGACACGTGTTGATGTGGATGGCACTCCTCTGCTCTCCATCTTTTATGGGCAGAGAGATTCAAAACCTGAGCAGGATCATGTCTGGCAGTTACTAAACAGGGACTTTGTCCATGGTTTGTATCATGGGGTGCCTACTGCTGTCTAAACTCTGCTCTCCTAATTAGCTGACTCTTGAAAATGAAATCCTAACCTCTTTCCTGCCTCTTTTCTTTCTCTTTTTAGGAAGAGTGTGGGTAGAAAGTCCGGAGGGCAACTTCCAATTTAATTCTGCTCTGTCCGGCGCATAGGCTAAATCCCAAAAGAACTTTCTTCCTAGGATGTGGGGCTTAAAGCACCGTCATGTGGGGTGGATCAGATAATTGCTCCTGTGGGGCCCTGGCTTCCTTCTCTGCTTGTTCGGTATTTGTTTTTGTTGTCTTGTTGAGAAATACCACCCCTGTGCAACCCACCCTTGGTTGAGGATCACAAATTGAGGTGCCTTCCTTGTATGCTTTTTGTTAGTATTTTTTGTTTTTGTTCCTTAACTGCTGAGCCTCAGCCAGCGTGGGTCCTGGGGGGAGATATCATTCCAAAGGAAGCCATCCCTACGGGGAAATTGGTTTTACTGGGTAAATTAGTACTTTTATTCCTTCCCCTATCCCTTCCTTCCTAGTTGTGATAAACATGGGAGAGGAGTGACTTTGACTGCTGGGGAATTTCCTCCTAAGAACCTTATTCCCAAAATAAGCCAGGGGTTATGTCAAGGCTTCTTTCAAGGAGGCTCATAAAAGCAGTGACCTCATCCGGGGCTTTGGATAGAGTGAGAATTCCCCAACTAAATTGGACTTCTCTGCTTTATCCCCTTTTCTTCCTTCACCATCTGCACTACATTTCTGGCTTGATCCCCAATCAGATTCCCGCTAATGGAAGAAGTTTAGAATCTTTCAGGTGGAATAAAGTCACAGGAAAACAAAACACAACTATATATATTTTCAGTTTTTTTGCCTTATTGCTTTTTTTCCAAAAAAAAAACTACTAAATTAAATAATTTTTTAAAAGTCATATTGTTTGTCTGATTCACTTCTGCTGCTAGGCAGGAAGTGGTGTTGGGGAGGTGAAGGAGAACTGGTCCAATGGTAATTTGTTCTGCTCAAGAATCTGAAGCCCAGAAGCCCTGGTCTTCATGAGAAATGGAAAGAAAAGCTGTTCACCACTCCGGAGGGGCCATGAGCAGAGGAGTAGTTTTAACAGCCCCTGCTGCTTAAATTAACAGTCATCAACATCCCACCTTAGTACAGGGGAATAGTTTTTAGTGTTTTTGGTACTGGGCCTGCTTCACTTCAAAAATTTTCCCCGTAAATTTAATTTATCTTGTCCATTTAGATTCTCAGATTGTTGGCTGTTTTATGTAGGAATTCAAATTCTGTTTTTTGTTTGAGACAGGGTCTCACATTGTCACCCAGGGTGGAGGGCAGTGGCATGACAGCTCACTGTAACATCCGCCTGCTGGGCTCAAGCGATTCTTCCTACCTCAGCTCCCCAAGTAGCTGGGACCACAGGTGCATGCCATCAGAACCAGCTAATTTTTGAATTTTTAGTAGAGACAGGGTTTTGCCATGTTGCCCAGGCTGATCTTGAATTCCTGGGTTCAAATAATCCACCAGCCTCTGCCTCCCAAAGTGCTGGGATTACAGGTGTGAGCTACTGCACTTGGCCTCAAGTTCTGTTTTTGAAACAAGCAATTGAGTTTTGATTTGAAGACCTTTGAGAAAACTAATGACAGTGGATATGTTTGTACAAGTTTTCGCTGGAAAGTTCAGGTTCAGGGAGGGGATAGGCAAAGTAACCTGTGGTCCTGGCGGGGGCTCAGATCAGAGCAAGCACAATTCCTGCCTGTGGGAGGGACCTCACATTTGCTGAGCATCTGCCTCCATGTACAGGGTGCTGAAATAGGAACTCTGACCATTCTCTGGCTTGCACATAAACAATTTTAAGAAGAAAATGTTGCAATCATTTTGAAGATGAAGGAAACCTAATTTAAATAAATTCACTCAAGGTCATGTAGCTGGTCAGTTAGTCACAGTGTTGGAATTCAAAGCTGGGTTGAGTTTGTGACCTCTACAGTCCTGTGCTCTGGAAGAAACTCTGGGTTGGAAGGCAGCTGATAATTAAGTACTTTCCTCCTAGATTGTATCACATCATGTATAAATGCACATTTCCATTTCCAGAAGCTAATTAATATCGATAGCACCATTTCTTTTTTTTCTTTTTTTTTTTTTTTTTGAGATGGAGTCTCGCACTGTCACCCAGGCTGGGTGCAGTGTCGTGATCTCAGCTCACTGCAACCTCCGCCTCCCGGGTTCAAGCAGTTCTCCTGCCTCAGCCTCCCGAGTAGCTGGGATTACAGGCGCATGCCACCACACCCAGCTAATTTTTTGTATTTTTAGTAGAGACGGCGTTTCACCATGTTGGCCAGGCTGGTCTCGAACTCTTGACCTTGTGATTCACCCACCTCAGCCTCCCAAAGTGCTGGGATTACAGGCATGAGCCACTGCGCCCGGCAGCACCATTTCTTTTAAGGCTGTACATGAAGAAAGGAACATCCCTGAAATTCAGCCTACAGGTTCCTTGATTGATCAAGGCCCTTATGTCTACAAAGTTGGCTCTGATGTCAGGGATGATTTTCTAGCCTGGTTCTTAGGAAGGCCACCTAAGTGTTCAAGTCATTTGCCTGACTCTCATTGGCTGGATTTGGTATTAAGTTTCAGCAAAGGTTTTTTTCCGGCAAGCTAAGGAACCACTGCGGTAGACCCCTGACGTTTGTGAGAGCTGTATCCTGCAATCTTGAATACTAGCATGGCATACAGTGTCCTACATTAGGGACAATCAAATGTAGCTGAAACATTTAACGATCCCTCATTGAATCCTTTGTTATTTTTATGTTTATTTTTTAAGATAGAGGTCTCACTATATTTGCCCAGGCTGTTCTTGACTCCTGGGCTCAAGGGATCCTCCCACCTCGGCCTCTTGAAGTGCTGGGGTTACAGGTGTGAGCCTCTGTGTCCGACCCCTCATTACGTCTTTTAATGTGACATGATGGGCTAGGATGTGGATCTTGAGGGGTCTACCATGCTCAGTCATGATTCAAAATTATGACTCAGCAAAATGATAAACTATTAAATTTGTCGGGGACCTCTGAATTTTTACAAAAATGTTAATCCTATACATTTAAGGGTCTGCTGTACTTTCAGCAAGATAATTGAGAACCAACCTACAGTATTGTCCTAAAAAGAGGTATAGAAAATCTTTGCAATTCATTCACTATAGTTGTATATTTTGTGCAACTCTAAGAGTGTTATCAAAATTTATAACTTGCTTCTAAAAGTTTATAAAACCTATGGCCAGGCAGGGCGTCTCATAATCCCAGCATTTTGGGAGGCTGAGGTGGGAGGATCACTTGAGATCAGGAATTCCAGACCAGCCTGGCCAACATGGTGAAACCCCATCTCCACTAAAAATACAAAAATTAGCTGGGCATGGTGGCAGGTGCCTGTAATCCCAGCTACTTGGGAGGCTGAAGTGGGAGAATCACTTGAACCTGTGAGGTGGAGGTTGCAGTGAGCCGAGATCACTCCATTGCACTCCAGCCTGGGCAACAGAGTGAAAAAAAAAACAAAAACAAACTTTTGCCAAGTACTCTACCATACCCAGTGGGAAGCATCCCAAGCCTTTCATGGCGCTGCCCTCCAAAGCTCATAATTTGTGGTTAAACTCTCCTCATAATTTTTGGCTAAACTCTCCTGCTCACATTGATCCCTCAGGGGAAGGAGACAAGGTAGCCAGATGAGGCTTCTTTAAAAGCAAAAAGCTGAAGGTCTCGGATCTTTTACAAAGAGTATTGCAGAGGTCACATCTTCTAAGTTTGACCAGGTGACATTAGAGGTTACTAAAGAGTTGGTCCTGAGATATGGCTAGAGATTTTTAAATTAATTATTAATTCCACATTTACTCTAGCCTGTTATGTGACATACATTGGGGATACAAATAGCAAGAAAGAGCGTAAACAGGCAATTGCAATCCAGTTTTATAAGTGGTGTAAAAGCACTGTAGGGACGACTATTCTGTAGTGAATTAGGAGAGAGGGGATAAAGACATGTCTGAGAAGACTTCTAGAACTAGGAGAATGTATGTGAGCTGAGAGTTGCAGGTTACATAGGGGTTAGGAGAAGGGCAATGTCAAAAATGCTGCATGGAGGAAGATGAAATGCAAGGCCAAAGCATTCTGAGTTCAGATAACTGCATGAATAGCTTGTGTTTAGGGTCAAAGAGAGAGCCCTGAGATATGCTCCTGGAGAAAGGTTAGCCCCAAGTTATGGAAGGCTTTACATACCCTATGGAGAAGCCATGTAGCTCCTGCCTGCAATTCTAACATTTTGAGAGGCCAAGGCAGGAGGATCCCTTGAGCCCAGGAGTTCGAGATCAGCCTGGGTAACATAGTGAGACCCTGGTCTCTGTTTATATTTAAAGGGAAAAAAAAGCCTGGGGTTTTTTTTTTCTTTGCTTTGCTTTTTTTGTTGTTTTTTTGTTTTTGTTTTTGTTTTTTTGAGATGGAGACTGGCTCTGTCACCCAGGCTTCCAGGCTGGAGTGCAGTGGCGCGATCTTGGCTCGCTGCAAGCTGCCCCTTCCAGGTTCAAGCAATTCTCCTGCCTCAGTCTCCCAAGTAGCTGGGATTACAGGCACGTGCCACCACGCCTGGCTAATTTTTTGTATTTTTAGTAAAAACAGGGTTTCACCATGTTAGCCAAGTTGGTCTTGAACTCCTGACCTCAGGTGATCCACCTGCCTCGGCCTCCCAAAGTGCTGGGAATATAGGCCTGAGCCACCCCATTCGGCCCAAGAGCCTGGATTTCTGTTTTCAACTAGAGAGCTAGTGAAACATTCTTAAGCAGGGTGGAAAATGATTGGAGAGGGGCCGGGTGCGGTGGCTCATGCCTGTAATCCCAGCACTTTGGAAGGCCGAGGCAGGCGGATCACCTGAAGTCAGGAGTTCCAGACCAGCCTGGCCAACATGGCAAAACCCCATCTCTACTAAAAATACAAAAAAATCAGCCAGGCATGGTGGCGGGTGCCTCTATTCCCAGATACTCGGGAGGCTGGCGCAAGAGAATCGCCTGAACCCGGGAGGCAGAGGTTGCAGTGAGCCAAGATCGTGCCACTGCACTCCAGTCTGGGCTACAGAGCTCCCTCTCAAAAAAAAGAAAAAAAAGAAAAAAAAAAAAGGAGGTTGGAGAGGATACGAAGATGAGACACGGAGGGATTCCAGAAAGGATGAAGTAGAACGAAAGCATTTCATGGCTTTCCCATAAAATGGAGGGCAGAGAGAAGAAGGAATTCTTATTTTTCTGACTTAGGAAACCTAGATGGAAGATGGTAGTAAGATAAGCAAGTTTAGAAGGAAAGTTAGGTTCATTTTTAATTTTTTTAGAGATAGGGTCTCACTGGGTTGCCTAGGTTGGAGTGTAGTGGCATGATCATAGCTCACTGCAGCCTCCAACTCCTGGGCTAAAGCAGTCCTCCTGCCTCAGCCTCTCTAGTAGCTGGAACTACAGGTGTGCGCCACTACGCCCAGCTTATTTTTTATTTTTTGTAGAAACGGGGTCTCACCATGTTGCCCAGGACGGTCTCAAGCTCCTGGCCTCATGCAGTTCTCCCACCTCGGCCTTCCAAAGTGCTGGGATTACAGGTGTGAGCCACTGCACCCAACAGGTTCAGTTTTAGACATACTTTGTAAGATGTGCCTGTTCAGAGGTCGAGTAAGCAATTTTAGAAAATGGGTCTTAAAATGTGACAGTGGCATTTTTGTGAGAACGGAGGAATGAGAGACTGAGAGAGCCTGCACATAAAATCAATTGGCCAACTTAAAAACACATATAATACCTTGACCCCATCTGCAGAGATTCTAATTCAATTAGGGGCTAGGGCAATTTTAGACGCACACACACACACACACACACACACACACACACACGTATATAATTGCCCTACCCCTAATTGAATCAGAATCTCTGCAGATGGCGTCCAGGTATTTTACATATATATGTGTGTATGTATGTGTGTGTGTGTGTGTGTCTTTTTTTATACATATACACATATATGTATATATAAATTATATATGTATGTATATGTGCATGTGTGTGTTATCACACTGGGACCAGGTGCAGGGGCTCATGCCTGTAATCTCAGCACTTTGGGAGGCCGAGGAGGGTGGATCACCTGAGGTCAGGAGTTCGAGACCAGCTTGGCCAGTGTGGCGAAACCCCATCTCTACTCAAAATACAAAAATTAGCCGGGGCTGGGGGCGGTGGCTCACGCCTGTAATCCTAGCATACTAGGAGGCCGAGGCGGGGGGATCACAAGGTCAGGAGTTCGAAACCAGCCTTGCCAATATGGTGAAATCCCGTCTCTACTAAAAATACAAAAATTAGCTGGGCATGGTAGCACACAACAGTATTCCCAGCTGCTCGGGAGGCTGAGACAGAAGAATCGCTTGAACCCAGGAGGCAGAGGTTGCAGTGAGCCGAGATCATGCCACTTCACTCCAGCCTGGGCGGCAGAGCAAGACTCTGTTTCAATAAATAAATAAATAAATAAATAAATAAATAAATAAATAAGCAAGCCGGGCGTGGTGGTGGGCTCCTTTAGTCCCAGCTACTCGGGAGTCTGAGGCAGGAGAATCGCTTGAATCCGGGAGGCGGAGGTTGCAGTGAGCCGAGATCGCACCACTGCACTCCAGCCTGGGCAGCAAAGCAAGACTCTGTCTCAAAAAAAAAAAAGAAAAAAGAAAAAAGAAAAGAAACTGACTTAAGCATAGACAAGTAAATGACTCAAGAACATAGGCAAGTAAGTGACCAGAAAAGGACTTAAATCCACTCTTTGTCAATATACCTAGAAACCGACTTAAGCATAGACAAGTAAGTGACTCAAGAACAGGCAAATAAGTGACCAGAAAAGGACTTAAATCCACTATTTGTCATTAATATACCTAGCCTATGGTAAGTCTATACTACGGTATTAATTTTCCATAGCCGCATAACTAATTACTATAAACAGTAGCTTAAAACAACACCTGTTCTATCCGTTCACGGTTTATCCGTTCATCTGTAGATGATAAGTCCCACACGATATGACTGGGTTCTCTACTCAGGGTGTCACAAGGCTGGAATCAAGGAGTTGACCAGCTTGAGTTCTCATCTGGAAGCACTGAGGGGAAAGCTGCTTCCAAGCGTATTCTTGTTCTTGGCCAACTTAGGTTTCCTGCAGTTGTAGAACTGAAGACCAATTTCCTTGCTGGCTGTCAGCTGAGAACCACCCTCAACTTCTAGAGACTGCCCACATGTTTTTGCCACATGGTCCCCTCCATCTTCAAGTCTTGTGTTTTGAGTCTCTGACTCCTTTCTGCAACCAGCTAGAAAAAACCCTCTGCTTTTAAAGGGCTCAAGTGATTGGTCAGGCTCACCCAGATAATCACATATTTTAGAGTAACCTGTACTATATAATATCACCTAATAACAGGTTATAAATTAATATGATGAATTTCATAGTCCCAGGGATTATGCAGGGTTTTGTGGGGCTGGGAGGGTGTTTTGTGGGTCATTTTAGAATTTTTCCTACTTCAACTACCAAGGGAAACCAAAAGGGTGAAATTTAAGCTAAACAAATGATAGGCTCTTGAGTCTGAAAAAACTGTAAAGTCACCTAGTTTAGGTGTGACAGCCACAAACATCTCATTTCAGATGTACTCTTTTCTTAACCTTTCTTGAGAATGACAGTCTATACTCATCCTCCATTTTAAGCCTATTGTTTATAAATTCTAAACTAAGGTCATGTTTTTATTTCAAATTATAATGAGCCCATGCTGGCTCCTTATTTATGAAGCAAGTGAATACGAAGCGTTGAATTATTCTAACAGCCTTATGGAGTTTATATAAAACTTTTTTTTTTTTGAGACGGAGTTTTGCTCTTGTTGCTCAGGCTGGAGTGCAATGGCGCAATCTCGGCCCACCGCAACCTCCACCTCCCGGGTTCAAGCGATTCTCCTGCTTCAGCCTCCCAAGTAGCTGGGATTACAGGCATGCGCCACCATGCCCGGCTAATTTTGTATTTTTAGTAGAGACGGGGTTTCTCCATGTTGGTCAGGCTGGTCTTGAACTCCCGACCTCAGGTGATCCGCCTGCCTCGGCCTCCCAGAGACACCGCGTCTGGCTAAAACATTTTTAAGTGAGTAAATGCAAGAGATGAAAATTATGAAATGGGAGGTGGAGGAGGAATAAAATCAGCATATTAGAGATATTATTAAACCACAGCTTACTTCTTAGAGTTTGAGGGAAGCCTGACTTCTTTTTTTTTTTGACTATATATATTTAAAAATGAAAAATGCCAAGATGGTATTCCAAAAATTGAGGTATATTTTTAATGCTAGGTTTAGCAAATCAATGTTTTTAACAAATACTGTACAGTGACTCTATGTTTACCTCATGTGGAGGTAGCATTGAAAGTCTACATTTGAAGCCTTTACAAATGGCCTTCTTTACCTCTTCTATATATCCTGGATTTCAGTCTGAAGAAAAATCACAATGTTTATATATATCTACCTTGCAAAATCTGCCTTTGCACAAGAACAACAAGTATATTTTAAAAATTTATGGCAGTATTGTTTTTAATAATGAGATATAGAAAAAGGTAAAAAAGCCGATAGTTGTCAGTTTGATTACATAGATTATGTTATAACCATACAATCCAATACTGGCGAATGTGGACTAAAAAGCATGATAGGTCTACATAACTGCCATGAAAAAAGTCCATAATATGTTTTTAAATGAAAAAAGCAAATTGCAGGGAACTTAAAACAACAACAACAACAACAACAAAAACTCTGAGAAAAGTGATTTATCACTTCTAATTTGTAAACAAGGGCCTTGCCTTATCACCTTTGTAACATTTGTAAAATGCCTACTTCTAGCTGAATCCATATGATCTTTGTTACCATGGAACAAATACTATTTTATTGTAATTATGTAAAAAGAAAAGAAAAATGTTTTCCAGGGCAACCGAAATAGCTCCGTTGGGAAAGCGTTAGACTGAAGATCTAAAGGTCGCTGGTTCGACACCGGGTTTCGGCAGCGTTTTCACTTTTGGCGTTAGTCATCACTACATGTGATTTCTGCACAGTCATCAGGGTCAACACCCTGTGGGTTCTCACTCGGGCTGGGGCAGTTAAGGGAAAACTTATCGGCATTTTCCTCTGGGAGGGAGGATACTGGGGACATACGTCCTACTTTTTAAACTGCCCAGTACGAAGTTACGCCTCTCCCCTCACTTGGAGCCTGGTTTGAGACAAGCTCTCCCGGAGCACTGCGCATAGCTCACTTTCTTGAGCAACCCTGTCCCCCCACACCCCGCTCCTCTTCTTTCGGGTTCTAGGCAGCCGTGGGCGCTGCGACCTTTCTCTCATGGTCAGAGGGGCGGGAGCTCTCGGCCTGCGCCGCCTCCGCCGCATGCTTGGTCGCGGGCTCGCCGGGAATGGTGACAGCCCGGGCCCCTTCTTGGCCAAAGGAGCCGGGATTTGTCCAGCTTTTTTAACCATAACAAGGACCGGGGCCGGGCGCGGTGGCTCACGCCTGTAATCCCAGCATTTTGGGAAGTCGAGGCGGACGGATTGCTTGAGGTCAGGAGTTCGAGACCAGCCTGGCCAACAGGGTGAAACCCTGTCTTTAAAAAAGAAAACAAAAACAATAACAAGGACCCTAGAACAGCTCTTAGGTGGGGCAGGAGACAGAGATCGGAAGCCCTTCTGGTTTAAATCTACACTAGGATTAGAAGACCAAATACAGGACGTCCAATTAATTTCTTTTTTTTTCTTTTTCCTTTTCTTTTCTTTTTTTAAGATGGAGTCTTGCTCCCATGCTGGAGTGCAGTGGCGTGATCTCGGCTCACTGTAACCTCCGCCTCCTGGTTTCAAGTGATTCTCCTGCCTCAGCCTCCGGAGTAGCTGGGATTACAGGTGCCCGGCTAATTTTTGTATTTTTAGTAGAGACAGGGTTTCACCATGTTGGCCAGGCTGGTCCCGAACTCCTGACCTCAGGTCATCCTCCTGCCTCACCCTCCCAAAGTGTTGGAATTACAGGCACGAGCCACTGAACCCGGCCAAAATTTGAATTTCAGAGAAACAACAAATACTTTTTACTACAAACATGTCCCAAATATTGCATGGAACATACAAAGTACGTATTTGTTGTTTCTGTGAAATTGGATTTCACTGGACATCCTGTATTTTTATTTTCCAAATTGCAAGTCACTTGTACATCATATCCTTGCACCCCTCTGAACCCTATGCACCACCCTCTCCGCCCCAGCAAAGATATCCAGACGCTGTATGCAGGAAGAACTGAATTTCAGAGGACACCGTTTGATCTTCAACATCTGATAGTTTACAAAACAGGTTTGTATCCATTGGCTAATTTGTTATCAGCACCAACAGAGAAGCTCCTGGCAGAGATCACTAGGAAACACCCCGGGAATCAGCCATCCCACCAGTTTCTAGGCTTCCAGAGTTGTCCATGCTTGTCCGGCATGGGGGCGGAGGTCAGTGGAACTTGGAGGATATGGATTGAATTTCGGTAGAAAGCCTCATTAAGATGATGAACCACAGCCGGGCACGGTGGCTCACGCCTGTAATCCCAGCACTTTGGGAGGCTGAGGCGGGCGGATCACCTGAGGTTGGGAGTTTAAGACCAGCCTGACCAAAATGGAGAAATCTTGTCTCTACTAAAAATACAAAATTAGCCGGGCATGGTGGCGCATGCCTGTCATTCCAGCTACTCGGGAGGCTGAGGCAGGAGAATCGCTTGAACCCAGGAGGCAGAGGTTGCCGTGAGCCGAGATTACGCCATTGTACTCCAGCCTGGGCAACAAGAGCGAAATTCCGTCTCAAAAAAAAAAAAAAAAGATGAGCCACTCCACTCAAGGCAAGACAATGGAACAACACACTTAGGGAGTGCCTTCTTTTTAGCCAGGCTGGACCATGGAGGGAGAGGAAGGAGATCCATGTGCCACATTCTAAGAACTCGCAGTGTGGTAAAAGGCAAAATGAAGCCAGCCGTATGGTTTTTTAGGCCTATTTATACCCCTCTCCCCTTTCTGTTAATGTTTGCCAATATGCTAGCTGATATGGGGCTTCACCTCCAAAATCGTTGAGTTCTTGGGTGGAAAGATGTATTTTGATGAGGGGCTCTTGAAAATCCAGTGGTGATCAATAAGAAGAAACCCCAAGTGATCATCTAATAGACGAGAGAATTAAACTTTGCATGAGGTTTGGTCGAACGCCATTCTAGATGTTACTAGGAAGGTGTTTTTGGTTTGTTTGTTTGTTTGTTTCTTTTGAGACAGGGTCTTGTTCTGTTGCCCAGGGGTGGGGTGCAGTGGCACCATCACAGTTCACTGCAGCCTCAACCTCCTGGGCCTCAAGTCATTCTTTGGCCTCAGCCTCCCTAGTAGCTGGGACCACAGGTACGCACCATCATGTCTGGTTAATTTTTTGTATTTATAGAGACGGGGTGTCGCCACGTTGCCCAGGCTGGTCTCGAACTCTGGAGCTCAAGCGATCCGCCTGCCTCGGCCTTTCAAAGTGCTGAGACTACAGGTATGAGTCACAGCCCCTGGCAATGAAAGTATTTTTTACGTGTGATTAACGTTTAAATCAGTAGACTCCAGGTAAAGAAGATCACCTTTTATAATGTGCCTCATTAAATCAGCTGAAGCCTTTAAGAGCAAAGACTGGAGTTTCTGAAGAAGGAATTCTCCTAAAAACTTTGCTATAGGCCAGGCGCGGTGGCTTACGCCTGTAATCCCAGCATTTTGGGAGGCTGAGGCGGGCAGATCACCTGAGGTCAGGAGTTCCAGATCAGCCTGGCCAACATGGTGAAACCCCGTCTCTAATAAAAATACAAAAATTAGCCAGACATGGTGGCGCATGCCTGTAATCCTAGCTACTTGGGAGGCTGAGACAGGAGAACTGCTTGAACCTGGGAGGCGGAGGTTGCAGTGAGCCAAGATCGAGCCACTGCACTCCAGCCTGGACAACAGAGCAAGACTCCATCTCAAACAAAAACAAACACACAAAAAAAACTTTGGTATAGAAAACCTGCCTTCCTGAGTCTCCAGCTTACTGCCCTGCTGAATTTATTTATTTATTTATTTAATTATTTAATTTTTTTGAGACGGAGTCCTGGTCTGTCGCCCAGACTGGAATGCAGTGGTGCCATCTGGGCTTACTGCAACTTCTGCCTCCTGGGTTCCAGAGATTCTCCTGCCTCAGCCTCCCAAGTAGCTCGACTACAGGTGTGCACCACCACGCCCGGCTAATTTTTGTATTTTTAGTAGTAACGGGGTTTTACCATGTTGGCCAGGCTGGTCTGGAACTCCTGACCTCAGGTCATCCACCCGCCTCAGTCTCCCAAAGTGTTGGGATTACAGGCATGAACCACAGCACTTGGCCTGCCCTGCTGAATTTAAACTCAAGATGGCAACCTTAACTCTTATCTGAATTTTCAAACCGTTAGTCTGCCCTACAGGTTTTGGGTTTGCTGACCCCCACAATGTGTGAACCAAGCTCTTAAAATAATCTTTCTCTACCTCTGTTTCTATCTGTCTCTGTCCTACTGGTTCTGTTTCTTTGGAGAACCTGACAGCATGCTTTAAAGTGTTACTTATACACAGGTAAGAGTGAAGAATGAGATTGTTACTATTGCTCTGAGCAAAAGCCAACCACCTTGGGACCAAAAGTGGGAGGCATATTCCTAGGAAATGCTGGGCTTAGCCTTTGCCCTAAAAAGGCAAGCCCTGTCTGTTTTCAGCCTGAAGAGGAGAGGGGGAATCCTGGTGAGAAGCATTTGGAATTCAAGCTCAGAGAAGAAGACACGGTATTTCTGGCTGAATCACATTTCCTGCATGCCTGCACACTCCTACTCACCTTTCAAGGCACAGTTCTAATGCCTTTCCCCCCCTGCCAGGTGCTACTCTGCCTTCCTTCTAGTCATTTCTCTGGGTTACCAAAGGTCTTGCTTATTTCTCTATTAAAGCATTGATTAAAGGCCATCTCGGCTCACTGCAACCTCCGTTTCCCGGGTTCCAGCGATTCTCCTGCCTCAGCCTCCCGAGTAGCTGGGACTACGGGTGCGCGCCACCACACTCGGCTAATTTTTGTATTTTTTGGTACAGACCAGGTTTCACCATGTTGGCCAGGCTAGTCTCAAACTCCTGACCTCAAGTGATTGGCCCGCCTCGGCCTCCAAAGCGCTGGAATTACAGGCGTGAACTACTGCTTTGGCCAAGCTGCATTCTCAAAGGTGTAAAGGATAGCAGTATATACCACCCCAAAATATGCCACTCCGGCCTAAGGATTATTTTGCGCTAAAGGCAATTGGGAAGAAGCTGATTAAAATAAAGCTCCATAGCCTCCCCCTATCTGCCTAAAAGCAGGATATACATTTACAAAGTCGTTCCTCCTCCTTTCTCTACGAGGAAGGACAAAGGTTGATAACCTAAGACAACTTTAGATCCTTAACAGCTTGGAGACGTGAACAGAGGGGACCAGAGGAGTATATTTAACAAGCTTTAGGAACCTGCCTTTATCTACCATTAATTTCCATATATGTGCTTTCCCACAATTTGCTGTCCCTGGAGACCCGAGGTCCTTTCTTTTTGCTTTCTTTTTTTTTTTTTTTTTTTGGGACAGAGTCTCGCTCTGTCGCGCAGGCTGGAGTGCAGTGGCGCGATCTCGGCTCACTGCAACCTCTGCCTCCTAGTTCAAGCGATTCTCCTGCCTCAGCCTCCTGAGTAGCTCGGATTACAGGCGCGCGCCACCAGGCCCGGCTAATTTTTGTATTCTTAGTAGACACGGGGTTTCACCACATGTTGGTCAGGCTGGTCTCGAACTCCTGACCTCAGGTGATCCGCCCACCTCGGCCTCGCAAAGTGCTGGGATTACAGGCGTGAGCCACCGCGCCCGGCCTTTAAGGTCCTTTTCCTTTGTGTTGTCACTTCTCCAAAAACGTATTGTTCTTTGTTGACTATGCTGTATAAAATGGAGTTCTCAGCCACACCTTTGGAATTACTCATTCCCTGGGTATGTCCCATGTATATATGAAATGCACATGTTAATACACTTCTGTTTGTTTTTCTCTTCATTCTGTCTGTTGTTACAGGAGTCCCAGCTGAGAACTCGAATTGGTAGAGGGAAGATTATTTTTCCTTCTCTATAGGTGCTTGGAGGTAACGAGGGGAAAGGAGTTGAAAGGAAGGTGACATTACAGTTAGCGATGGGACAGCACGTGCGAGGCCTAGAGGACTGAAAGTTCTTGATGGGATCTGTCAGAAGAAAACAGCTGCGTGTAGAGGGGAGCAGTGGGAGGGGCGGGTCGGCTTGCGAGCTGCGACGAAGCTGCGCGTGCGTCGAAGCCGCGGCCGTGGGGGCGGGGTGGGTCCGGAGCGCGCTCACTGGATCTCCGGCGAGCTGTGGCTACCACCCGTCGTCTCTTTTCAGCTAATCTGCTTCACGCTACTTTTTTGAGGTGGGCACCTGGGATGGGGTCAAGGAATCACAAAGTGGCGTCTCCTCGGAAGGGGCAGCCTGATGTCTTTAACCACTGAACTGTGGTTTCCGACCGGACGCGCTTTGGGTTCAGGGCTAAGACACGCGTAGGCGGTGCAGACAGTTCAATTCGTGGGCGGCTTTTTCTCTCCCCTGCGCGGTTTTGCAGAACTGAGGGTTCACGTTTGCCACGCAGTCTCTAAATATAAGGAGAACGTGCTTTATTTAACGAATCTGTATTCAGCTGCCAAAGAACAAGCTAATCACCTTTCCTCCCCACGCCCGACTTCGCCTGCTCCCAGTCCTCGCCGGATTTCTGCATCGGAATTGAATTGGATCACACACAAAGGAAGAGCCCAGGAACTCGTTCACCAGCTTGCTCATTAGTTCACGGCATAATGATAACACAGTCTTCATTAATGGAAGCCATACTGCTGGCGTGAGCCCGGATAGCTCAGTCGGTAGAGCATCAGACTTTTAATCTGAGGGTCCAGGGTTCAAGTCCCTGTTCGGGCGGTGTTTGTTTTTTTCCTCATTAAAAGAATGACAACCAATTTTAGGATCTTTTGTTTGTTAACCCACTGCAAAAGAAGGGAATAAAGTCCTGGATTGTGTAAACTGCGACCTCAAACACTTCTCGGAGGGTAAGCCTGGGCCGTCTATGGGGATAGGCCTTTGTGCAGAGGTATACGGGAAACTTCTAATCCATCACTTCGGGGGCTGAAATAGGCAGATTATTCTGTAGCCACCTGCCGGGCTGCTGTATCCCAACAGCGGATATATCAAAGGACCAGGCTCCCCCAGTGACAGCCTCTCTTCGCTCCCCTGTGACGGCTCCTGCTGACCCTCCCTCTTGTGTTCTTTCCGATTGGGTGCCTGAGGAATATGGCTGGGATCCTGTACATTCCCAGCCCTCCTTACTACCTTAGGAAAGAGTTTTCTGTACTATGAAAAGGAAGTGATGATCATCTAGAAACTGAAGCCCCAAACTGAGCCGTTCCCCTCGTTAAACCAGGTCAAATCCACCCCTGACTCCCCTCTCAAAAGTGTGATCTGAACACAGGAAGAAGTTGAGGCGGAGACAGCAGCTTCTGTTGGTGGGAGGAAGAGGGTGTGTATTAAGAGACAGCGTATTCAAGGGACTGAAATGGGAAAAATGAAATGTTAGTGCTCCCCTACTACAAATTAAAAAGGGAAACAGGCAATCCTAGCACTTTGGGAGACCGAGGCGGGCGAATCACAAGGTCAGGAGTTCGAGACCAGCCTGGCCAAAATGGTGAAGCTCCATCTGTAGTAAAAATACAAAACAATTAGCTGGGCGTGGTGGCCGGCGCCTGTAATCCCAGCTACTCGGGAGGCTGAGGAAGGATAATCGCTTGAACCCGGGAGGCGGAGGTTGCAGTGAGCCGAGATGGCGCCACTGCACTCCAGCCCGGGCGACAGTGCGAGACTCTGTCTCAAAGAAAAAAAAGAAAAAAAGGCGGGGTGTGGGGGAAACATCCGGCTCCTGCAGAGGTTTTTAGAATGTAAAGTCATCAACGTGAGCTAATTTTCCCTGTGAAGTGAAGGGACCGATTGCATCCCTTGCTTGGCTAATGATGGAGCCTTCCTGGCTTCAACCAGGCAACGGAAGAAAGTCGGTCTTGATCTCCTCATTGACAGGATAGGGATGTGGGCTGAACGTGTAAGAGGCTGCCCTCTTAGCTGGTGGACTGTGGTGCCCAGTGAGTCCTGATTAGTGGGGAAAGGCCAGGATGGCGACAGCACCCAGTCGTGAGGCAGGGCTTTCACCCTGCCCACAGGAATGCTCTACCGTGGTCCACACAGATCCTAGCATTACCTCCCGCTCTCTAAAGCTCAGCTTCCCCAGGAGAAAGGGAATAATAATAGCTTCCATCTCATAAGCTTGTGATAATTAAATGGGATATCAGTGCATGTACTGTGCTTAATAGCCTAAAAGCAAGCATTCAAAACACGGTAGCCATTATTATAATTATTGTTTTTATTTTATTTTCGTGTGAAAACCAGAAAACCCGCTAAACAAATTCTGAAAGAGCTGTAATTCTTTCATAATTCTTAAAGAGCTTTCAATCTAAGGATGAAACAACAGATACATATTGTAATAGGAGAGGAACCATTACAAAGAAATATGTGCCCAATATGCCCATATTCAGATGACTTGAGTTAATTGGTATGTGCTGGAGGGACAGCGATCCTCGCTGCTCCTAGGAAGAGTGGGCTGGGTGCGCGAGGCGAGCTTCTTTATTGAGGAAAGTAAATCACAGGGGTCAGAAGGCATTCAAGGGAGAGAAACAGGTAAGTTTCTCGAATTTTTCTCCTTCTTCCTGAAGGAGTCCCTTCGAAAGCGATCAGATCCACTTTTGGCGATCTTGAAAAGGGGAATCTCTTTACTCCAACCAGTTTCTGAATGAGCAAGAACAGACCAGGCTGGAGCGAGAGGACAAGGGTGGAGAGCTCTGGGTCCCCCCAGTCTTTCCTCCTTTCCCTCCTCCAGTTCATTCCCTCTCCAGCCATGGTGTTCAGCCTTTGATGCTTTGGAGCCTCCCTAATAGTTCTGGGTGATTGGTGGCACATTTGTTATTCATTTAAAAATTTGTATATTATCATATCAATTAAAGGCAGGCGTGGGGGAGGACGGAATTGAATGCAATGCTGTAGATCCCTGCTGGACACACAGTAGGTTCTTAGAAAGCGGCGGTTCTTACTCTTATTAGAGCCCTGGGAAGAGAGAAAGCATGAGGAAGACAACACAACGTGGCCTGGGAAAAGGCAGAACGCGAAAGTTTCCTCGCATGAAAGGAATTAATTTTCTCACTGATTGCTCTTAAAACCTCAGGGCTAAAAATAATACAGTTTGGTAGATGAAATGAAGAACTAAAAGCCTGGAAGTGGGAGGAGACAGGATTATTATTATTGTTATTATTATTTGAGACGGAGTTTCGCTCTCGTCGCCCAGGCTGGAGTGCAATGGCGCCATCTCGGCTCACTGCAACCTCCGCCTCCCAGGTTCAAGCGATGCTCCCGCCTCAGCCTCCTGAGTAGCTGGGATTACAGGGGCTCGTCACCACGCCCGGCTAATTTTTTTTGTATTTTTAGTAGAGACGGGGTTTCACCATATTGGCCAGGCTGGTCTCGAACTCCCGAGCTTAGGTAATCCACCCGCCTCGGGCTCCCAAAGCGCTGGCATTACAGACGTGAGCCACCACGCCCGGTTTCTTTTTTTTTTTCTTTTAAATTTCCTTGACAGGGCGGAACCGTCTCACGTCTCCGCCGAAATAGCTCAGTTGGGAGAGCGTTAGACTGAAGATCTAAAGGTCCCTGGTTCGATCCCGGGTTTCGGCAGAGCTTTTGTTGGCTCAACCCCTTTGAACAGACAGGGCTATGGTCCACTTCTTAGCCTCTCTGGAGGCTCGCGTCCCTCCCCAGTACCCTTGCACGTTTGCACCTACGCCATACACACCCAGAGACGGCTGTTCTCCTTGTCTCTTAAGCGGGCACAAACTAATGAGACGAAGTATTTAGTAAGGTATTATAAGGATGCAAAGAATAAGCTTCTCGAGAAATCAGAAGTCAAAGTCATTATGAGGATGCATGATGAACTTAAGCCTCTCAAAGGAATCAGAAGTCGTAGAATGATTTCTTCCCAGTTCCGTAATCACCCTATTTATACTATTGGATGTTAAATGGCAATACGTGGCACAAGATTTTTTATTGAGGTGGCCAACACGCCTGTTCCACAGGCGGAAGGTCATGGGTTTGGTCACCAGTGTAGTCAGCTCTCTGGGGCTGCACGTTTTTTCATCGACGACAGACATGAGGACAGTGTTCAAAAGCATTAGTCTTTATCTCAAGAGACACAAGTCGGGGGCCCACCAAAGCATTAAGAATCTGGTGAAGGACTGCGTCCAGTTGGAGATGCAGGAATCTTGCGTCTTCACGTGTCTTCATCTGAAATATTTCTTGAATCTCAGTTTCCTCATCGCACTTTTAATAAAAAGTGCCTGAAAACATTCCTTGGTGCCAAAAGCTGCACAATTCTTGCCAAGAATATTACTACTGTGACTCTGACGATGTGTTTATTGATATGTTTTGAATATAAAATAAATACAATTTAAAAGAAAAAATATCCTAAGACAAAGCAACGTATAAAGGTTGGAAAAGAAAAGCCTGCGATTGGAAGAGAAAGTTTCTTGGCATTTTCCACACGTTTCACTTTTTCCGGCAAAAACCCACTGGCAAGTTTCGGTTTCCCTCAAGGAGGGGGCAACCCAAGCGGGTTTTACATAACGTTCCTTTCACTCAGCCTCGCCCAAATCCATCTGTATTGGAAACTAAAACGGCATCCGCCCGAACAGGGACTTGAACCCTGGACCCTCAGATTAAAAGTCTGATGCTCTACCGACTGAGCTATCCGGGCCCCTGAACAAGTGCGTTTGCCTAGTCTATCCACAGGAAAATAGGCCACGTGGCGGCATTCTTTCCCTTTGCGATTACAATTCTGAGTCTTTTTGCTGATTTCTTGAGAGATGAACCGGCAAAATTGACATTGAGCAGGCGTTCAGCAAAATCGAGTCTTCATTTCTCCTTTTCTCCCATCATAGACGATAAAGACCCAAAAAGTAACCGCCTTCCTGACCAGCCCCGCGCCCTAAAGGGAATTTCCCAGGAGGAATCTTCCCGGATTTAAGACATTTGACTGGGCCTCCGGGTAAACAGCGGGATTTCTAATTCCAGTTTTGGTCTTTGAGGCGTCTTGTGGGAGAAGCAGTGATGAAAAATTAGGTTTCCAATAATCGATTAGACACTTATTGAGTGCAAACCGCACTCTCGGAACTAAGCAACTACTGGGGCCGCAAAGACAAAGTCTCGGCCCTCAGTGGAACTGGAAGACGCGCAAAACAGAAGCCCCCAGTCACGCTCGTTGGTGGTGGGAGGGCCAGCCTTTGCAGACCCCGGAGGACTTGGTTGGCACCCGAAGTAAGAGCCAAGTTTTCCAGGGAGTGATGATGCCTGAACCGAGCTGTGGATAGCGACTGGGCACCTGAAGACTTGGAAAGAGAATTTCTAGCCGAGGGAAGAGCAAATGGAAAATGATGATATTTACTGACCTTGGGCATCTGACCATTTAGCTGAAGCGTCCATTGAAAGATTTTGATCAGGCAAGCTACAGGCTGGATTTTATCTTTTTAGGGAGTCTGTTACCTTGGTAGCTGTGTCCCAGACGTACCTAATTAGTCAATTCTATAATTCGACCTGTTTCTTCATAACTTCTTTTGCCATCTCATTTCTTGAAGCATTGGATCCCTTGAAAGAGAATTCAGCTGGGCGTGGTGGCTCACGCCTGTAATCCCAGCACTTTGGGAGGCCGAGGCGGGCGGATCACGAGGTCAGGAAATCGAGACCATCCTGGCTAACACGGCGAAACCCTGTCTCTACTAAAAATACAAAAAAATTAGCCAGGCGTGGTGGCGGGCGCCTGCAGTCCCAGCTACTCGGGAGGCTGAAGCAGGAGAATGGCGTGAACCCAGGAGGCGGAGCTTGCAGTGAGCGGAGATCGAGCCACTGCACTCCAGCCTGGGCGACAGAGTGAGACTCCGTCTCAAAAAAAAAAAAAAAAAAAAAAAAAAAGAAATTAAAGGATTTATGTATATGAGCGTATATAAACATATATCCTTTAATAATATATATAATTTATAATTATATATAAATGTTGTTTGCATATACATGGAAGGTCTATAAAGATAGAAAATAACCTGATAAAATGGCTACAGTTTGAGGAATGGCAGTGAAGCCTGTGAGAGGACGTTTTCATTATTTTCTTTTTCTTTTTCCCTTCCTTCCTTCCTTCCTTCCTTCCTTTTCTTTCTTTCTTTTTTTCTTTTTTTGTCGCCCAGGCTGGAGTGCAATGGCGCGACCTCAGCTCACTGCAACCTCCTCCTCTCGGGTTCAAGCGATTCTCCTGCCTCAGCCTCCCGAGTAGCTGGGACTACAGGCGCCCGCCACCATGCCCGGCTAATTTTTGTATTTTTAGTAGACACGGGGTTTCACCATGTTGGCCAGGCTGATCTGGAACTCTTGACTTCATGTGATCCGCCTGCCTCGGCCTCCCAAAGTGCTGGGAAAAATATGATTTGTTATTAATAAAATATTCCATGCTTCTGGGATGGCAGAAGTGGCACCTTAGATCAAAGCTTCCTTTGAAGTTTTTCTATAAAGAGCCAGAAGAGAAGGGTTAAATCACACACTTCCTCCTCTGCGGGGCTCCCTCCATGCCTCATTGTTTTGGATGGGAGTTGTTGGTACTGAAAAATCACAAATTTGACAGGTACAGTTTTCACAAATGAAGATGTGGATCCCTAGGCATCAGATGGCAAGCCTCGGCTCAAGGAAGAAAACTAAAACCAGACCCCTTGGAAAGGAGGTGCCTGTGCCTCGTGAGGTCAGTCCCACGGGGTTATGAGCCTTTGGCCTGTTTCTTTCCAAACCTCTGAACCTCCACTTCTTTTTTTTTCTTTTGAGACTGAGTCTCACTCTGTCGCCCAGGCTGGAGTGCAGTGGCGCAATCTCAGCTCACTGCAACCTCTGCCTCCTGAGGTCAAGCTATTCTCCTTCCTCGGCCTCCTTAGTAGCCAGGATTAAAGGCGCACGCCACCATGCCCGGCTAATTTTTGTATTTTTAGTAGAGACGGGGTTTCACCATGCTGGCCAGGCTGGTCTCGAACTCCTGACCTTGCGATCCACCCGCCTCGGTGTCCCAAAGTGCTGGGATTATAGGCATGAGCCACCGCGCCCGGTGAACCTCCACTTCTTACAAAAGTGCCAGGTACACTGAGTTACTGAGTACAGTAACTGAGTAACACTGGTTACTGAGTACAGCAACTGAGTAACACTGGTTACTGAGTACAGCTTTGAATGAATAAGATCATGAAGATGCGTTTCCTGTTCTAGGACAGACCAGCTTGATAGGCATCAAACACAGACCAAAAGTCTCAAACTCTTAACTGTATCAAGTGTTAACTGTGTGGTAGTGGACTGCTTAACACAGGGAAGTAGGCCGGGCGCGGTAGCTCACACCTGTAATCCCAACAGTTTGAGAGGCTGAGGCGGACGAGTCGCTTGAGGCCACGAGTTCGAGAGAAGCCTGACCAACAAGGCGAAATCCCACCTCTACAAAAAATACAAAAATTAGCCAAGCGTGGTGGCACACACCGGTAATCCCAGCTACTCGGGAGGCTGGGACAAGAGAATCGCTTGAACCCGGGAGGCGGAGGTTGCAGTGAGCTGAAGGGTGCAATGAGTAGAGATGGCGCCACTGCACTTCAGCCTGGGCGGCAGAGCAAGACTCTGTGTCAAAACAAACAAACAAACAACATAGGGAACTGTTAGGGAACTGTTAGTATTTCATTTAGCACTCCACAGTGGTTTTCTTTTTGTTTTTTTGTTTTTTTTTGGAAGGTTCTGGCTGATCTTTACAGACAGGGTTCAGGAGTTGCCCCAGAGATCCCTGCTTGATCCTTTGCAGACAGGGTTAGGAACTGGGCTCTGAGCCTGTCTCTGTTGCTGTGCCCACTACAACCTACCTTAAACACCTGTTTAACGAATCTGCTTTCCTCCTAGAATGTTTCTGCTGTGAGGACAGGAACTCTCTGTATATCTGCAATCCTTGGGTCAGTGCCTCACTGAAAGCTCTCAAAAACTGTCCTTGAATGAAAGAATAGAGAGTTGAATGAGGGTGATTGGTCAGGAAAGGCTTTTAGTGGAGGAGGAGGGTCAGAATTAGTCCTTGGAAGTCTTTGTTTGGTAGAGAGAAAGAACATTTCTGTCAAGGACGATGATTTTCATAATCAAATGGAATAAGTTTGTCCTGAAAAAAGCCATTCTGTTGGGCTGCCTTGTTTTATTTTCTCTATAGTATATATCGCTATCTGTCAAATTCTCCAATTTGTCCAGTTGTTTTTATTTATTTTTAATTAAAAAAATTTTTAAAATAGAGACAGTGTCTCACGTTCTTGCTCAAGCTGGTCTCAAAACCCTGGCCTCAAGCCATCCTCCTGCCTTGGCCTCCCAAAGCGCTGGGATTGCAGGCGTGAGCCACCGCACCAAACCTGTCTGCTTTTTTTTTTTTTTTTTTTTTTGGAGACGAAGTCTCTCTCTGTTGCCCAGGCTGGAGTGCAGTGGCACCATCTCGGCTCACTGCAACCTCCGCCTCCCAGGTTCAAGCGATCCTCCTGCCTCAGCCCTCCTAGTAGCTGGGATTACAGACACGCGCCACCATGCCCGGCTAATTTTTGTGTTTTCAGTAGAGACGGAGAGTTTCGCCATGTTGGCCAGGCTTGTCTCAAACTCCTGACCTCAGGTGATCCACCCGCCTCGTCCTCCCGAAGTGCTGGGATTACAGGCGTCAGTCACCGTGCCCGGCTGTCTGCTTGTTTTTAAACCATATTTTTCTTCTGTCACTTTGTCATGTAAGTGACATTGGGCAGTGGTCTTGATGGTAAGGCTCTTGTATTTTTTGTTGTTTTGCTTTAAAAGAAAAAAACCCAAACCTGCATCACCACAACCCCAGTGTTTAGAACAGTACTTGGCACGTAATAGGATCTCAAGAAATAACTGTCGACTCCGAGTGAACGTTTTTGCAGCACAATGTGCCTCTCGCTCTGTGCTCCCTCACTCCTGTATAGCTGGACTCAGACGTTTTCTCTCTTTTTTTCAGACGTTTTCTTTCTACTTTTCAAACCATATACTGTGAAGCTGTCGCCATATTTAAGGTTTCTGGCAAAATGATATTAACTATAGTGATTGTTATCTGGACGCCTAAGATTGCAAAATGGATTGCCAAGGATTAGGAAAAAAGGTTTTTGCTAGGAAAAAAGCTACTCTTTACCAGAAGTGGGGTTCGAACCCACGCGGAAATGAATCCATTGGATCTTAAGTCCAACGCCTTAACCACTCGGCCATTCTGGTAATTGATAAAACAACGGTTTATTTTACAGCAACTCGGGTAACACTAGGCGACTAAAGTTTCGGAGCAATTTAAAATTACTTTTTTTCCTGATATAAAAGAATAATATGGGGAAAAAACTTGGTAACTTTGATTATATTTCCCTAATTTCTTTATCTCGCCACTAGAAACTGGGGCCACGTAAAAGTGAAGGAGAAAAGGCTCGATAGAGGAGCGGGATTCTTAACGCCTTCAAGTGAAGGGACATAACCAGGAACTGCAATTAGCTGCAATTCACATCACTCTGGAAATTTTAAATGGCAGATAGTTTTCGCTTCAGCTATTTTGTATCCATTCCCTCCGCCTAACTTTCCGTTTGCCCTCCTTCAAACAAAAAGCGACTCTGGTGGGACTCGAACCCACAACCTTTGAATTTCTCTAACTATCTAGAAGTCCAATGCGCTATCCATTGCGCCACAGAGCCAGACACGTGCGACCTCTCCGCGATGAACACATCAGGGGAGGTACTTTCTTTCCACGAGTAAGTGTGGAACCTTTGTCTCTGAAGAGAGCGTGGTTAGGAATTACACTAGAAAGTCTGTAATCCTGGTGAAAGTTTCTCTCTCTCTTCGCGATCGCTGAGCAGTAAATCAGTTTCAGTCCACGTTGTTAACATGTCTTTATGCAGAATTGCTAAATCCAGAAACCATCATTCCGCACGCGGTTCCATAGTGTAGCGGTTATCACGTCTGCTTTACACGCAGAAGGTCCTGGGTTCGAGCCCCAGTGGAACCACGGCGTGGTTAACACGGCTTTTCTTTTCTTTCTTTAAAATGTTTAGTATTAACATTTTGCGAGCCCAATTGTGGGTTTTGCTTCAGGAAGCTGGAGACGCAGACATTTTGACAATGTTTCTGCGCGGTCGTGCTCCTCTGAATACTGGAAAACGAGGAATCCTTTTGAAAGTTTTTCTCTGTGCACAATCGCCGGATGTCAAGTCTACATAACCATTCCCCAGTGCTAAAAATGTCTTTTTGAACAATTATTAAACCCTGGAGGAGACCTTTTGTTATGTGCGGTTCCATAGTGTAGTGGTTATCACGTCTGCTTTACACGCAGAAGGTCCTGGGTTCGAGCCCCAGTGGAACCACGGGGTGTTACATCGTGTTTTGTGAGCCAGGTGTTGGGTTTTGCACCAGGAAGCTGGCGATGAACCAGTGTCTCAAGAATTTCTACGGCTTGTTGCCGGCCTGCTGCATCAGCCCGGTTCCTCTTAGCGCTCGGCGCTGAGTCGGCCTCCGGGGCTGCCCCCATGTGGCGCCTCTCTGGAGGTGCAGGCGGCTCCGCTTTACGGAGGCTTCGCGCGCCCCTGCGCCTGCGCCTTTCCACTGCCTGGCCAGCGGGCTTCTGGGTTCCTGGGTGTTGCCCCTTGGCTCACCTACCTTCTTCTAAGCCTTGCTTGGGCCATCTCTAAAATTGCCACCACTAAGTCGAAGGACATCACGAAGGCCGCCCCCTCTTTGCTGATTAACTCCAAGTTCACTGCCCTCATACTTTATTTATTTAAATTAAAAATGCTTTTTGAGGCCAGGCGCGGTGGCTCATGCCTGTAATCCCAGCACTTTGGGAGGCCGAGGCGGGCGGATCACAATGTCAGGAGATCGTGTCCATCCTGGCTAACACGGTGAAACCCCGTCTCTACTAAAAATACAAAAAAAATTAGCCGGGCGTGGTGGCGGGCGCCTGTAGTCCCAGCTACTCTACTCGGGAGGTTGAGGCAGGAGAATGGCGTGAACCCAGGAGGCGGAGCTTGCAGTTAGCCGAGATCGCGCCACTGCACTCCAGCCTTGGAGGCAGCAGTCTCAAAAAAAAAAAAAAAAAAAAAAGCTTTTTGAAAAATTAATTTCATGCACAGAATTCAGAATCCCTCCACGTATTTCACAAGTGATGTTTCCGTCCCATCTTTCAATGGTTAGCAGTTTCTTTTGTGACCCTTCAGAAATTGTCTATGCATTCACCAGTATACACGTACATTTACTTTAAAAGCCACTTCACGCTTTTTGTAGGAAGGTAGCACACATAGGTACCGCTCCCATTTCCTCAACAATATTCTGAAAATCTTCCTATTTCGTTCATACATCTTCGCTTATCCTTTTACTTCCTGTGTTTGGATATATCACAATTCTTTATGCCTTTTGATGAACACTTAAATTGTATCTAGTCTTAGGAACAATGTATCTAGTCTTAGGAACAATGCTGAGCAGATTTCCTTGTTCCTTGGTTTTAGGTAGGGCAATATGTAAAATAATCCTAGCAAAACCTTGAACAGGCACTTACATGGGTAGCTAACAATGTTCACAATGTCCCTATTATTATTTATCCCGTTTTACAGACGAGGGAGAGGAAGCATAGTGAGATTAAGAAATAGCCCAGGGTTACACCCCTGGTCAGGGACGGAACACAGTACCAACCCAAGCAAGAAGAGTGTTGCCTTTATGTCTTAGAAGAAATTTAACTGATGGCTGGGCGCACTGGCTCACACCTGTAATCCCAGCACTTTGGGAGGCCGAGGTGGAAGTATGGCTTGAACTCAGGAGTTCGAAAACAGCTTGGGCAAAAAAGTGAGACGCTCTCTGCAAACCTGTCCCACCAACCTCCCTGCTCGGCCCCACCAACCCCGCCACAGCTCCTTTCAAAACCACTTGTATCAAATTACACTCACACCAATATGAAAGCCCTTGTTCTTCCTGTCTCTCTCAAATGAAAATAACTGAATTTTGAGTCAGCTGGAAATGGTTTATTTTGTGTTTTTTTATTGTGAGTTAGGTTGAACATTTTTCATGTACTTAAAAGCTTCCTTCCTACTATCTGTTCACCTCTTTTGTTCAATTTTCTAATATATATATTCTGTAAATTTATGTTTAAATTGGTTTTTAGGCCGGGCACGGTGGCTCATGCCTGTAATCCGAGCACTTTGGGAGGCCGAGGAGGGCGAATCATGAGGTCAAGAGATCGAGACCATCCTGGCCAACATGGTGAAACCCTGTCTTTACTAAAAATACAAAAATTAGCTGGGTGTGGTGGCACACACCTGTAATCCCAGCTACTCAGGAGGCTGAGGCAGGAGAATCGCTTGAACCTGGGAGGCAGAGGTTGCGGTGAGCCGAGATCGTGCCACTGTACTCCAGCCTGGCGACAGAGCGAGACTCTGGCTCTAAATAAATAAATAAATAAATAAATAGGTTTTTAGGTGCTCTTTGTAAATTCAGATTTAGGATATATTTTGCAAATGTATCCAGACTTGCCACTTGTCTTTTGATTATATTTTTGATATTCCGTACGATACAGAAATTAAACATTTTTATGAAGTCGATTTCATCATCTTTTGGGGGGGTGTGGGAGAGGGGCTTTTAACATTTCCTGCCTAGAAAATACTTCCTCACTTTGAGATTATATTTCAAAAACTATTCTATATTTTCTCCTGATTGTTGTATAGTTAAACATTTTCTGTTTCAACCTTCTGTCAGAGGCCTTGGAACCAGAGCAACTCCATCTTGAATAGGGGCTGGGTAAAATAAGGCTGAGACCTACTGGGCTGCATTCCCAGGAGATTAAGGCATTCTAAGTCGCAGGATGAGATAGGAGGTTGGCACAAGATACAGGTCACAAAGACCTTTCTGATAAAACAGGTTATGGTAAAGAAGCTGGCCAAAACCCGCAAAACCAGGATGGCAAAGAGAGTGACCTCTGGTGCCCTCACTGCTCATTATATGCTAATTATACTGCATTAACATGTTAAAAGACACTCCCACCAGCACCACGACAGTTTACAGATGCCATGACAATGTCAGGAAGTTACCCTATATGGTCTAAAAAGATGAGGAACTCTCAGTTCTGGGAATTGTCCCCCACTTTCCCAGAAAACTTATGAATAATCCACCCCTTGTTTAGCATATAATCAGGAAATGACCATAAAGGTGGACAGCCAGCAGCCCTAGTGGGCTGCTCTGCCTAAGGAATAGTGATTCTTTATTCCTTTGCTTTTTTTTCTTTTTTTTCTTTTTTTGGTGATGGAGTCTTGCTTTGTCGCCCAGGCTGGAGTGCAGTGGTGTAATCTCGACTCACTGTAACCTCCACCTCCTGAGTTCAAGTGATTCTCCTGCCTCAGCCTCCTCAGTAGCTGAGACTACAGGCACGAACCACCACGCCGGGCTAATTTTTGTATTTTTAGTAGAGATGGGGTTTCACCATGTTGGCCAGGCTGGTCTTGAACTCCTTGACTTCAGGTGATCTACTCTCCTCGGCCTCCCAAAGTGCTGGGATTACAGGCATGAGCCACCGCGCCTGTCCTATTCCTTTACTTTCTTAATAAACTTGCTTTCACTTTACTTTATGGACTTGCCCTGAATTCTTTCTTGTGCAAGATCCATGAACCCTCTCTTGGGGTCTGGATTGGGACCCCTTTCCGGTACCACATTGATCCACATGAAATTTCTATAACTGGCATGAGATAGGAAAGATGGACTTCTTTAAAGGGATTTTATATAGCACTCTGGATAATCTAGGTGTGTATGTATAAATCGGTCACCCTGGTAAAATCCCAACAATTCCAGAAATGAAGGTAGTCCTGCCTGTAACATGTTGCTTAATGTCCTTTCCTTAGAACTTTCCAGAAGTTCTGCTGACCTAGACTTTCCTGCACATACTCCTTGAGTTCATCAAACTCTCTTTTGCTTTCCTGCGTTCCTTAGGTTGGGTAAGTTCCCTTCTCATAAAGAGCATAGTTTTGGGCAGTGTGGTGTAGACTCCAGAGATTCAACACAGGCAACCCCAGAGCCAAATCGAGGTTCAGTGTTATCTCCTCTTGGTTGTGTGAACTTACCACAGTATATACCAGTCCATGCTGTGTGACCTTGGACTAGTTGCTTAACTGCTATGGGCTAGCTTCCTCCTCTAAAATGGGGACAATAGCTCACATGATTCCGGAGAAGATTTATTATTTATTAATTAATTACTTAATTATTATTATTATTTTTTGAGACAGTCTCGCTCTGTCAGCCAGGCCAGGCTGAAGTGCGGTGGCACAATCTCAGCTCACTGCAACCTCCACCTTCTGGGCTCAAGCTATTCTCCTGTCTCAGCCTCCCAAGTAGCTGGGATTACAGGCACCTGCCACCACCCACGCCTAGCTAATTTTTGTATTTTTAGTAGAGACGGGGTTTCACCATGTTGGCCAGGCTGGTCTCAAACTTCTGACCTCAGGCAATCCGCCTGCCTTGGCCTTCCAAAGTGCTAGGATTAACTGATCTGTGCATAGTAAGCACAGAATAAAGGTCATCTACTGTTATTGTATTGCCAGGTAAGTCTGGTTCAATTTGCATAGAACAATAAGGCTTTTCCTTGGGGACATTTCTAGAAAATGCTAATTGCTAAGCATATCAAATCTGTTTGCTCCTTGGCTTGTAAATCATTGTCCTCTGTCTCTATCGCTTCACATCGTCTTCCCTTTATGGGCATCTTGGTCTCCAAATTTCCCCTTTTTGTAAGGGACACCAATTATATCGTATCAGGGCCTACCCTAATGACCACATTTTAACGTTACCTTTATCTTAACTTTAACTTTACCTCTGTAAAGATCCTGTCTCCAAATAAAGTTATGTTCTAAGGTACTGGGGGTTGGGACTTAAACATATGAATTTCAAGGGGACAGAATTCAACCCATAGCCTAAGTTGTTAAAACAGAACATATAATTTTTCCCCCAAACATGGGCTCCTTCTATATTTCCCTTCTTGGCGAATGATATCACCATCTACCCAGGACTCCAGCCAGACACTGAGCGATTACCTTGTGTTTTCTCCCGCCATGCAGACAGTCACTGGAGCCTGTGGATCCTTTTGTCTGCAACTGAAGCCGCCTTTGCAAAATTATGACTGAGACAGTGAAAGAGGTCCAACTTAAACGACTCCATCTTGCCTCTAATCTCCAAGCTGACCTTGTTCATTTCTGGGCGCAGGCTGAAAAAACTTTGGGAGGAACTTAGTTTATAGTTTTAAAAAATGACAATAATAGCCCTTTCCCAGAACAAACTCCCTTCTTGCCTGGAGACTAGACTACTAAAGTTAGCCACAATATTAGAAATTACGGTTTAGGAGTCAAGTAGCTGGAGGCTACATTCTTACCTTCCCTAAATAGCTCCCAAGATCAGAGCCTGAGATGTTTTGCAGACTCTACTCTTGATGGATCAACTGGCACCACCCATATCGAGAAACCGGCCCATCTGATCTTGTGACTCCCAGCCAGGAACTGACTCAGCGCAGGAAGACAGGGACGCGCCATAATTTCACCTCCGACCCGACCAATCAGCACTCTCCAACTCACTGCTCCTGCCCTCCCGCCACATTCTCTTTAAAAACTTTGATCCCCAAATGTTCGGGGAGACTGATTTGAGTAAAAATAAAACTCTGGTCTCCCGCTCAGCCGGCTTTGCGTGAATGACTATTTCTCTATTGCGATTCCCCTGTCTTGAGGAATCGGCTCTGTTTAGGCAGTGGGTAAGGTGAGCCCATTGGGCGGTTTCACAACGACTTCTCCTCCATTTTGCTACTTAGTTCAGGTTTCTTTCGTCTCTGTCCTGGAATACCAAGTGTGTCCCTGTCTCCAGTCTTGCACACTCCAATCAATGCTTCACACAGCAACCAGAGTGACTTCTCTAAAGTGTAAATGTCACGTCCCATCTCCTCACCCACGAGAGCCCTCTGAGATTTCATCTCCCTCTCCAGCCTATCTTTTGCTTCATTTCCTCTCTTCCCTGGTGCCCCAGCCCTTGTCGTCTTTCTGGTATCTTTTCCCGTACCCTCATTATTATCTTTAAAACCATCTTGGCTACAGTAACCAAAACAGCATGGTACTGGTACCAAAACAGATATACACCAGTGAAACAGAATAGAGCCCTCAGAAATAATACCACACATCTACAACCATCTGATCTCTGACAAACCTGACAAAAACAAGAAGTGGGGAAAGGATTCCCTCTTTAATAAATGGTGCTGGGAAAACTGGCTAGCCATATGTAGAAAGCTGAAACTGGATCCCTTCCTTACACCTTATACAAAAATTACTTCAAGATCGATTAAAGACTTAAGTGTTAGACCTAAAACCATAAAACCCCTAGAAGAAAACCTAGGCAATACCATTCAGGACATAGGCATATGGGCAAGGACTTCATGACTAAAACCCCAAAAGCAATGGCAACAAAAGTCAAAATTGACAAATGGGATCTCATTAAGCTAAAGAGCTTCTGCACGGCAAAAGAAACTACCATCGAGTGTACAGGCAACCTACAGAATGGGAGAAAATTTTTACAATTTACCCATCTGACAAAGGGCTAATATCCAGAATCTATGAAGAACTTAAACAAATTTATAAGAAAAAATCAAACAACCCCATCAAAAAGTGGGTGAAGGATATAAACAGACATTTCTCAAAAGAAGACATTTATGCAGCCAACAGCCACATGAAAAAGTGCTCATCATCACTGGCCATCAGAGAAACGCAAATCAAAACCACAGTGAGATACCATCTCACACCAGTTAGAATGGTGATCATTAAAAAGTCAGGAAACAACAGGTGCTGCAGAGGATGTGGAGAAATAGGAACACTTTTACACTGTTGGTGGGACTGTAAACTAGTTCAACCATTGTGGAAGACAGTGTGGTGATTCCTCAAGGATCTAGAACTAGAAATACCATTTGACCCAGCCATCCCATTACTGGGTATATACCCAAAGGATTATAAATCATGCTGCTATAAAGACACATGCACACGTATGTTTATTTCGGCACTATTCACAATAGCAAAGACTTGGAACCAACCCAAATGTCCAACAGTGATAGACTGGATTAAGAAAATGTGGCACATATACACCATGGAATACTATGCAGCCATAAAAAATGATGATTTCATATCCTTTGTAGGGACATGGATGAAGTTGGAAACCATCATTCTCAGCAAACTATCGCAAGGACGAAAAACCAAACACCACATGTTCTTACTCATAGGTGGGAATTGAACAATGAGAACACTTGGACACAGGAAGGGGAACATCACACACCAGGGCCTGTTGTGGGGTTGGGGGAGGGGGGAGGGATAGCATTAGGAGATATACCTAATGTAAATGACGAGTTAATGGGTGCAGCACACCAACATGGCACATGTATACATACGTAACAAACTTGCACTTTGTGCACATGTACCCTAGAACTTGAAGTACAATAAAATAAAATAAAATAAAATAAAACCAACTACTCCCTGTTCTCGACAGTTTGGATACAATTTTTTTCTGCAATGCTTTCTTGACTTCAGTTGCAGCCTCAGTGGCACTGGTCACCCCTTCCAGGCCCATTCAGTTTTGTGGTGTGAAGGTGAAGGAGGTCAGGGCATCTTGCTACTTATTATTTATATTATTTTAGAGACAGGGCCTTGCTCTGTCACCCAGGCTGGAATACAGTGATGCAATCACAGCCCACTGCAGCCTCCAACTCCTGGGCTCAAGCCATCCTCCTGCCTTAGCCTTCCAAGCAGCTGGGACTACAGGGGCACATTCTCCACACCTGGCTAGTTTTTTTTTTTGTTGTTTTTTCTGGAGACTGACTCTTGCTTTGTGGCGCAGACTGGAGTGCAATGGCAAGATTTCGCCTCACTGCAACCTCCGCCTCCTGAGTTCAAGCGATTTTCCTGCCTCAGCCTCCCCAGTAACCGGGATTACAGGCACGTGCCACCACGCCTGGCTAATTTTTTGTATTTTTAGTAGAGACGGGGTTTCACCATGTTGGTTAGGCTGGTCTCGAACTCCTGACCTCGTGATCCACCCACCTCGGCCTCCCAAAGTGCTGGGATTACAGGTGTGAGCCACCGTGCCTGGCCAATGCCCAGCTAATTTTTAAAAATTTTTATAGAGACAGGGTCTCGCTATGTTGCCCACCGTGGTCTCAACCTCTGGGCTCAGGCAATCCTCCTGCCTCAGCTTCTCAGAGTGCTGGGATTACAGCCATGAGCCACCACACTTGGTTTGTTATTTATTTTTATATATTTCTTTCTCCTACTCCCAGGTATTCTTAAAGAAAAGATTATTGCAAGAGAAGAGACAGATTGGGCTTAACTCCAAATGTGGTAGAGACAGCTGGGAATTTACAGCAAAGGAGCAGAATTGGGGTGGGGTGGGATCAGTGGATGGAAAATTAGTAACAGGAGACATCAAGGGTAAGGGGATTCTGGGTATTAACAGGAATCTTGCTGAATTAACAGGATTCTTGCTGAGGGTGGACAACGGTGATCAGATATCAAGGGTCAGAGGGATTTTTGATACATTGAGTTAGAAGGATACTTAATAAAACTGGACTATCTGCAAGCTGAGGATGGGACAGAGGCCAAGGTCTAGGCCTAGTGGAGAAGAGGGCTCAGAGAAGTCTGACTGAAGTCTGGTCAAGGACAGCATTTGTCAGTACCCCAGCTGGTTCCCAATCTGTAATTGGCATGTGGTTCATGCATATCCAATTAAATGTTTTTGAGAAAAACACCTTTTTAATATTTAAAAATTTGGTCTTCTCGTGAAGTAAATTTAATTCAACTTCTTTTGTAATTTTTTTTTTGTTTTTTTTTGATGGAGTTCTTGCTCTGTCACTCAGGCTGGAGTGCAGTGGCGCAATCTCGGCTCACTGCAACCTCCGCCTCCCGGGTTCAAGCAATTCTCTGCCTCAGCCTCCTGAGCAGCTGGGATTACAGGCACTTGCCACCATGCCTGGCTAATTTTTTTGTATTTTTAGTAGAGACGGGATTTCACCATGTTGGTCAGGCTGATCTCGAACTCCTGACCTCAGGTGATCCACCCACCTCGGCCTCCCAAAGTGCTGCGATTACAGACGTGAGCCACTGTGCCCGGCCTGTAATTGATTTTTATCCGTCAAAGAAAAACTGATCAGCCTTTCCTGAAATTTGTCTTTGAAGATTTTCAAACACAGCATACACTTTGCAGGGGAATGTCTTCTTAGCGATCACTATCTTTTAAGCTTCGAAAAGGCAGGGTTTATCATACAGCAAAATGTAAAACTTGAAACTATTAGGTATTTCTTCCAGAGGAACATATAGGAGAAAAGCTTTGTAATCAATGGTTGGGCAAAATTTCTTAAGCGAGACACAGTAAATATGATCCAGAAACTAAAAAACAATTGATAAACTTGACCTCATCAAAATGAAAACTTTTGCTCCTCTAAAGACATTGCTAAAGGAAAAGACAAGTCACAGACTGGAAGAAAAAAAATTGCAAAAGACTTATCTGGTAAAAGTCTATTATTCAGACTTAAAAAAAAAACCCTCTTATGATCGGGGAAGAAAAACAACCTAATAAAAAATGGGCACAAATATGGACATTTCACCAAAGAAAATATACAGATGGGAAATAAGAACATAAAAAGATAATTAGCACTATTAGTTATTAGGAAAATGCACATGAAAATCATAATAAAATACCACTACACATTTGTTAGAATACTTAAAACACAAAAACAGAAACAGAAAACTGCCTCCAGGGTTCAAACAATTCTTCTGCCTCAGCCTCCCAAGTAGCTGGGACTACAGGAGCCCACCAGTAGTGATGATCCAGTCATATCCTGGATCCTGAAGATCAGTGGGCATCTCTGGATAAATCAGGATATTCCAGCAAGTATGCAAGTCTAAGAATATAGAAGGTGAAGCTCCCAAGGACCAAGTGGTTTCAGGCATTCACTATCATCAACATCTTATGTTGAAGCAACCCCATAGGCCTGAGGAATCACATCATAAAGCCACCGCGCCTGGCCTGATGCTATACACTTTTAAACAACCAGATCTTGGGAGAACCCTATCATGAGACCAGCACTAGGGAGATGGTGCTAAACCATTAGAAACTAATGATCCAATCACCTCCCTCCAGGCCCCACCTCTAGCATTGGGGATTACATTTCAACATGAGATTTGGGGTAGGGGACACCCAAACCATATCAAACACATACTAAGAAATATATTTTATACCGGGCACGGTGGCTCATGCCTGTAGTCCCAGCATTTTGGGAGGCTGAGGTGGGTGGATCACGTGAAGTCAGGAGTTTGAGACCAGCCTGGCTAACACAGTAAAACCCCATCTCTACTAAATGTACAAAATTAGCTGGGCGTGGTGGCACATGACTGTAATCCTAGCTACTTGAGAGGTTAAGGTAAGAGAATTGCTTGAACCCAGAAGGAGGTTGCAGTCAGCCGAGATCGTGCCACTGCACTCCAGCCTGGGCAACAAAAAAGAAATATATTTTACGTACATTAAGGTGATTATATTTACATATATATCTGCAATAAACGTTTCATGAAATGATTCTTTAGAAAAGTAATTAATTCTTAATCGTCAAAAGCTGTATATTGCCTGGTTTGGCTCTGTGTCCCCACCCAAATCTCATGTTGAATTGTAATCCCCAGTGTTGGAGGAGGGACCTGGTGGAAGGTGACTGGCTCATGAGAGCGGATTTCCCCCTTGCTGTTCTCTTGATAGTGAGTTCTCATGCAATCTGGTTGTTTAAAAGTGTGTAGCACTTCTCTCTTCCTCCTGCTCCAGCCATATAAAATGTGCCAGCTTTCTCTTTGCCTTCTGCAATGATTGTAAGTTTCCTGAGGCCTCCCCAGCTATGCTTCCCGTACAGCCTGTGAATCAATTAAATTTGTTTCTTCATAAATTACCCACTCTCAGGTAGCTCTTTATAGCAATATGAGAACAGACTAATACATATAGGTGTATGTTATATAACACGATGCTTTGATATATGTATTTATTGTGCAATAGCTAGATAAAAGCTAATTAACATATGAATTACTTTGTGGTAAGAACACTTAAAATCTACTCTCATATATATATATATATTTATTTATTTTTTATTTTTTTGAGATGGAGTCTCACTCTGCCATCCAGGCTGGAGTGCAGTGGCATGATCTTGGCTCACTGCAACCTCCACCTCCAGGATTCAAGCAATTCTCCTGCCTCAGCCTCCTGAGTAGCTGGGATTACAGGCTCATGCCACCACGCCCGGCTAATTTTTGTATTTTTAGTAGAGACGGGGTTTCACCATGTTAGCCAGGCTGGTCTGGAACTCCTGATCTCAAGCGATCCACCCGCCTCAGCCTCCCAAAGTGCTGGGATTACAGGCATGAGCCACTGCACCCGGCCAGAATTTTCAAGTATACAATATATTGTTACTAATGATAGTCACGGTGATATATGATAGATCTCTTGAAGTTATTCCTCCTGTCTAGCTAAAAGTTTATATCCTTTGACCAATGTCTCCTCAGTCCCTCCACTTCCCAGCCTCTGGCAGCCACCATTCTACTCTCTGCTTCTATAAGTTCAACTTTTTTTTTTCAGATTCTACATATATGTGAGAGCACACAGTATTTGTCTTTCTGAGCCTGGCTTATTTCACTTAATAAAATGTCTTCCAATTTCATTCTGCTGTTGCAAATGACCAGATTTCCTTCATTTTACGGATGAATGGATCATATATATGATCCATTCAATCATTCTCTCTCTCTCTATATATGGATATATATATATCCATTCATTCATTGATGGACATTTAGGTGGATGGTTGATTACGTATCTTGGCTACTGTGAATAATGCTGCAGTGAACACGGAAGTGCAGATACCTCTTTGACATACTGGTCTTATTTCCTTTGGATATACGCCCAGTGGTGGGAATACTGGATTGTATGGTAGTTCTATTTTTAATTTTTGAGGAATCTCCATACTGTTTTCCATAATAGCTATACTAATTTACATTCTCACCAACAGTATTCAAGGGTTCCCTTTTCTCCACATCCTTGCCAACGCTTGTTGTCTTTCATCATTTTGATACTAGGCATACTAACACGCGTAAGGTGGTACAACATTGTGGTTCTAATTTATATTTCTCTGATGATTAGTGATGTAGAGCATTTTTGCATATGTCTATTGGCCATTTGTATGTCTTCTTTTGAGAAATGTCTATTCAGATCCTTTGACCATTTTCAATGCGGTTATTTTTGGTTTGTTTTTGCTATTGAATTGTTTGAGTCCCTTATATATTTTGGATAGTAACCTCTTTTCAGACATATCTGAACCATACATGGTTCACAAATATTTTCTCCCATTCCATAGGTTGTCTCTTGATACTATATATATATATATTCAATGAATTGTATACTTTTTCTTTGTTTTCTTTTCTTTTTTTTTTCTTTGAGACTGAGTCTTGATGTGTTGCCCAGGCTGGAGTGCAGTGGTGCTATCTGAGCTCACTGCAACCTCCACCTCCTAGGTTCAAGAGATTCTCCTGCCTCAGCCTCCTGAGTAGCTGGGATTACAGGCATGCGCCACCATGTCCAGCTAATTTTTTGCATTTTTAGTAGAGACGGAGTTTCGTCATGTTGCCAGGCTGGTCTCGAACTCCTGACCTCAAGTGATCTGCCCGCCTTTGGCCTCCCAAAGTGCTGGGATTACAGGCGTGAGCCACCGCACCAGGCAAATTGTATAATTTTTTATGCTACCCTAGACTATCCTATTTCATTAAAACAAAGCATGTCCACACCTACTAAAATGAAATCACACTCCTTGGAATGTCAGGATCTGCAGTTTGAAAAACATTGACTTTGGAACGGTTTCTCAAAGTGTTATAACACAGGTCGCCAGCCTCAGAATAATGGATGAGACAGGGAAGGGAAGGGAAGGGTGAGCTGGCTAAAAATGTAGATTCCTAGTATCTAGGACAGAACTATTTTATCTTTTGCAGATGGTGCCTAGGATTTTGCATTGTTATTAAACTGCTAGGTGATGTAGTGGATTCAATGCCATAGCAGAAGTTTCCAACTCTGATCTGTGGGGCCCTAGAGGACTGCACCAGACGTACCTCGGGGAAATATTTACAGAGCTGCTCCTCTTGATCTGTGTAAGAGTTCACGTGTCCACTTCTAAGAAACAGATCTGAGGGTTTAGAGGGAGAAAACAAATCTGATATATGGGTTCTGACATTTTGTCTCCAGAAATAAAAATTTCTCCGCCTTCCCCCTTCCCGCCTCCTTTTTTTTTTTTTTTTTGAGACGTAATCTCCCTCTTTCGCCCAGGCTGGAGTGCAGTGACGCAATCTCGGCTCACTGTAACCTCCGCCTCCCGGGTTCAAGCGATTCTTCTGCCACAGCCTCCCGAGTAGCTGAGACTACAGGAGCCCGCAACCACCTCCGGCTAATTTTTTTTTTTGTATTCTTAGTAGAGACCGGGTTTCACCGGTTCCTGAACTTCCGCCAAACGGAAAAACACAGAAAAGAAATAGCTCCCGCTAGTGGTGAAGAAACATTACAAAAACATTTTACTTGGGAGACGCTGCGTCTCTTTAAATCCAGAGAAGATTGTCTAGAAGTTCGTTTTCCTTTCAGTGTGGGAAATGTTGAACAATTTAGCAAAAATTTAAATGACCCTGTATTAGAATATGCAAATTAAACATTTTTTATCAAGCAACAATTGCTTAATAACAGTCGCAATTTTATCAATTCTCATTACCTTGAAGAAGGAACACATTTTTTATGGGGAGTAGATTTTTATGAATAGTACTCATTTCCAAAGTAGCATAGTCTGAGGCCGGGAGCGGTGGCTCCCGCCTGTAATCCCAGAGCTTTGGGAGGCCGAGGCGGGCGGATCAACTGAGGTCAGGAGTTCGAGACCAGCCTGGCCAACATGGCGAAACATCATCGCTACTAAAAATACAAAAATTAGCCAGGCGTGGTGGCGCATGCCTGTAATCCCAGCTACTCAGGAGGCTGAGGTGGGAGAGAATCGCTTCAACCCGGGAGGTGGAGGTTGCAGTGAGCCGAGATCGCGCCATTGCACTCCAACAGAGCCAGACTCTGTCTCAAAAAAAAAAAAAAAGCACCATAGTCTTAGGAAACACAGAGTGTGTGTGTGTATCCTGGGATGATGCCAAAGTAACAAGTGTACATACGTGTGTATGTATTTTAGAATTAAATATATGCTATATATTTTTCTCATATTAAGTAGTTATACACATGCATATACACAGGACACGCATAGTATATATATATATAAAACACATATTAAATATATATATATAATATGTGTATGAAACTGAATAGTCATTTGTGAATTCTCAATTCATTATTTGCCTCTAAAAAGTAAAGCCTAAGTGTTAGGATAAACTCAGGAAGGGAAGTTTAATTTTTTTTTTTGAGACGGTGTCTTGCTTTGTCGCCCAGGCTGGAGTGCAGTGGCACAATCTCCGCTCACTGCAACCTCCGCCTTCCGGGTTCAAGTGATTCTCATGCGTCAGCCTCCCGAGTGGCTGGGACTACAGGTGCCTGCCACGACGCCCGGATAATTTTTTGGATTTTTAGCAGAGAGGAGGTTTCACCGTGTTAGCCAGGATGATCTCCATCTCCTGACCTCGTGATCTGCCGGCCTCGGCCTCCCAAAGTGCTGGGATTACAGGTGTGAGCCACCACGCTGGGCCAGGAGTTTAATTTTTATGAAAAGCATGATTATTTTTTGAGATGAGGTCTCACTGTATTGCCCAGGCTGGTCTCAAACTCCTGGGTGATTTGCCCACCTCGGCTTCCAAAAGTGCTGGGATTACAGGGATGAGCCACTGCCCCCAACCTGAAAGGCATTTTTAACAATAAAAATCATTCACAAGAAAGAAAATATTTGCTACTGTTGATAACATAAGGATTGATAAAACTGCGATTGTTATTAAGCAATTGTTGCTTGATAAAATTTTTTTAATTTGCATACTGTTGATAACATAATGGATATGGCTGAACATGTTTCTGTACTCTGGTTCAAAGGGAAGTTTGAATGGTACCTGAAGTTTGCTCAGTGGGTAATTAGAAAATTCAAGAATGAAGTCAGATGTGAATGAATGGTTTAATTTTAGGCAGAAATAAAGCACTCAAAAGAAGCAAATCCATATTTTTTTCTTCTTTTTTTCCTTTTTATTTTTTGTGAGACGGAGTTTCACTCTGTCACACAGGCTGGAGTGCAGTGGGGCAATCTTGGCTCACTGCAGCCTCTGCCTCCTGGGCTCAAGTGATTCTCGTGCCTCAGCTTCTGAGTAGTTGAGACTACAGGTGCCTGCCATGATGCCCAGTTAATTTATGTATTTTTGGTAGAGATGGGGTTTCACCATGTTGACCCGGCTGGTATTGAACTCCTGACCTCAAGTGATCCACCTGCCTGGGCCTACAGGCTGGGATTACAGGCGTGAACCACTGCGCCCAGTCTTGGAAATACAGATTCTTAAAAAGATATTCTTTGGCCAGGTGTGGTGGCTCATGCCTGTAATCCCAGCACTTTGGGAGGTGGATCGCTTGGGACCAGCCTGGGCAACATGGTGAAACACCATTTCTACAGAAAAATATAAAAATTAGCTGTGGTGCTGGGGTGCCTGTATTCCCAGCTACTTAGGAGATTGAGGTGGGAGGATGGCTTGAGTCCAGGAGGTGGAGATTGCAGCAAGCTGTGATTGTGCCACTGCACTCCAGCTTGGGTGACAGAGCAAGACCCTGCCTCAAACTAATAATATAATATTAATAATAAAATAAAAAATAAAGACTTACTCTAATAAGACACCCATGTGTCCAGGATGATACATAAGCAAGTGTGAATTTTGTCAGCAGTGTCTGCCTTGCTTTGACTAGGCCACTGTGCTGAAGCATTCCATCCTCTGTAATTGGGACCCTCAGGCTACCTTTGACACTCTGGGCTTGGATTTGTTCCCCTCAGGTCCACCCACTGAAGCTTTTCTGTTCTACATCTCCTTTACCCTGGATGACCCCTGGGGCCTTTCACAAGTCACCTAGACCATGTGAAGTTAACCCCTTGAGAGGCATTACTGAGAACAGACTTAGGCATGCCCCCGCCCCTCCAACCCCTCCATCACGGCTACCATGTTTCTCAGGTTGCTATGACTGGAACTATATGATTTGTGAAGCTGTGGCATTGTATGTAACATGGCTTCTGTGAACTGTGTGTAATTTATCAAGTATCTCAAGAGCAGGAATTTCAGGCCAGCACTACCAGAGACACAGTGGGCAGTGTTACGCCTGGTTGGGATGGGCCATGCTTTAAGGCAAGTTTTCCTCGCTTGTGTTTCCTCCTGAATCACACTGAGCAAATGGTTCTTTACTTCTCTTACGTGGTTCCAGCCACAGGTACATCAGGATTGCCTGGGAGGGAAGACTGGGATGTTACAGGTCAGTCAGCATTTCCAGTCTAAATTTTAGTTTGTTATCAATTTCAACTATTTGCTTCACAAAGAACTAGGTTTCCAGGAGACCAGTTGGAATTTAGTCTTGTTTTCTATTCCCTTAGGTTAAAGAGGAGGTGCTAAAGAACAGGATAGAAAGAGGAATGAGGAGGAATTTGAAAGGGGCTGCTTTGTGATCCTCTAGCTAATCAGTCCCTGGATGATGAAAAGAGTTTTCTTAAGCCTTTGCATCTTGTGGACCTGTGAACTAGGCATATTCTATTTTTTTTTTTTTTTTTTTGGAGACAGAGTTTTGCTGTGTTGCCCAGGCTGGAGTGCAGTGGCATGATCTTGGCTCACTGCAACCTCTGCCTCTTGGGTTCAAGCAATTCTCCTGCCTCAGCCTCCCAAGTAGCTGGGATTACAGGCACCTGCCACCATGCCTGGCTAATTTTTATATTTTAGTAGAGGTGGGGTTTCACCATGTTGGCCAGGTTGGTCTCGAACTCTTGACCTCAGGTGATCTGCCCGCCTCGGCCTCCCAAAGTGCTGGGATTACAGGCATGAGCCACCGTGCCCAGCTGAATTAGGCATGTTCTAGAGATGCAGGCAGGATAGGGTTTCTTATTCCCTCAAGGGCTGGCCAGGAATGAATGGCTGTAAAATGACATTGAAATTCTTAGAGAGATCTGAAGCCCTGCAATATGTACTATTTGGTCAGGTGAAAAGGACAACCAAGTGCCTTTCATGACACTACAATAGAGGAGACATTTTTATAAATGAGCTTGTTTCAGACTGCATCAAACCCTGCATGAAGCAGCAGCAGTAGTTAAACATGCACTTAAATGAAGGTCAGATATGACAGATCTAGCTGTGCCTCTGCCGTTAATTAGCCAGAATTTTTTTTTTTTTTTGGGATGGGGTCTTGCTCTGTCACCCAGGCAAGAGTGGTGCAGTGGCACGATCTTGGCTCACTGCAGTCTTCACCTCCTAGGCCCAAGCTATTCTCCCACCTCAGCCTCTCAAGTAGCCGGGACTACAGGCACAGCCACCATGCCTGGCTAATTTAAGACACTTTTTTTTTTTTTTTTTTGTAGAGACGACCTCTCACTATGTTGCCCAAGCAGGTCTCAAACTCCTGGACTCAAGTGATCCTCCTGCCTTGGCCTCCCAAAGTGCTGGGATTATAGGCATCAACCACTGTGCTGGGCGATCTTTGATAAAATATGAAACTTCTCAGCTTTGGCAAGGGGAATTCAGAGGCTTCCTTAGAAAAACGGAACTTGAATCATCTAAGGTTAGCAATAGAAAACCAATATTTTTCATAGGGAGAGGTTGCTGGATTTTATAGCCTTGACTCCTGGTCCCTGGAAGTGATTTTACTAATGATTGCCTGGGCAACACATGGTACAGCCATAGCTCAAGAATTGAGAGATAATTTCCTCTCAGGCTCCATTTCCTCACCTGTAAAATGAGGTGTTTGGGTGATAGAAGCTTTAAAGTTCCTTTAGGAGCTGACAATTTAGAGATCTGAAACTCTAAGCTGCCGACAACCTCACTGTGAGAAAACCCTAAAGCGATGATGGACCCAGGAAAGCCTTATCAGAGGACTCTGCTGTAGGACAAAGACAAAACTTTGGCCTCTAGATGGCCTATTGATTGGAGCCTTCTATTGTGTTATGAGGAAATACTTTTCAGTTCTGATTTTCCAATCTGGACTTCATAGCATCTATCCCTTTCCAGAAGGTCCCAGTCTTTTCTTCCGCCTCCTCAAGGCTGACTTCATCTCCTGGTTCCTCAGGGTGTAGACCATGGGGTTCAGGACAGGGATAATGACTGTAAAGGTGATGGAGACAGCTCTGTCCATGGGGAGGCCAGTGAAGGGCCGGGCATAGACATAGATGCGGGGCACGAAATGCAGGATCACCACAGTGATGTGGGAGGTGCAGGTGGAGATGGCTTTCCTCCTGCCTTCCTCAGGGTGAGACCTCAGCATCATCAAGATGACCATGTAGGATATGAGGAGAAAGATGAACCACAGCATAGAGATCAAGCCATTATTGGAAATCATTAAGACCTCAAGAGCAAAGGTGTGGGTGCAGGCAAGTTTGAGGACCTGGGGGACATCACAGCAGAAACCATCAACCATATGAGGTCCACAGAAGGGAGTGGGAGCAACAGAGAAACCTGCCTGATGGAGTAGACAAACTCCCCACCCAGGAAGCCATGATGAAGCCTGTGCATCGCCCGCTACTCTTGATGGTCACACAGTGCAGGGGCTTGAAGATGGCCATGTATTGGTCAAACGCCATCACAAAGAGAGAAAAAACGTCTGTCTCACCAAGGAGGTGGAAGAAAAACATCTGTCATGCAACCATTGAAGGAGATGGTCTTTCTGCTTGAAAGGTCTACTAGCACCTTCGGAACAGTGACGGAGGAGAAGCAGATGTCCAACACAGAGAGATTGCAGAGCAGGAAGTACGTGGGGGTGTGAAGGCGAGACTCACAGGGCACCACGACCATGATGAGGAGGTTTCCCAGCACAGTTGCTGAGTACACAAAAAATAAGAAAAGAAATATCAAGCTCAGCTCTCGGGACTGGGTCAGTCCTTGAAAAAAGAGATTCCTTCACCCTGGTGTAATTTCCTTGCTCAATGGGATCATGTTTCTTCTTGTTCTTCAACCACCTGGGGAGAGAGAGTTTTGTTATAGAAGGCCTATCATTCAAAACAAAAGAAATGTGAGTTGTATGCTTCGGGGTATTTTTTTTTTTTTTTTTTGAGACGGAGTCTCCCTCTGTTGCCCAGGCTGGAGTGCAGTGGTGCGATCTCAGCTCACTGCAAGCTCTGCCTCCCGGGTTCATACCATCCTCCTGCCTCAGCCTCCCGAGTAGCTGGGACTACAGGTGACCGCCACCACACCCAGCTAATTTTTTGTGTTTTTAGTAGAGACAGGGTTTCACCATGTTAGCCAGGATGGTCTCGATCTCCTGACCTCGTGATCCGCCCATTCGGCCTCCCAAAGTGCTGGGATTACAGGCGTGAGCCACTGCCCCCGGCCACTTTGGGGTTATTTTAAGGGTTTGTTTCCCTTTTAAACATAGATGCCTACACTTCAGGGCACTGTCTCCAGTGGATGGTGTTTCTTGAGTTTTCTCAGAGCACACCGAAGAGTGGGCTTCCCACAGTATAATTAATTGAAGCATATATATATCAGTGTACTCATATAATTCTTATTAAAACTTACTTTCCAAAATGTTACATATTCTATGTTCCTCTTGAAAATTTACTGAATTCTGGCCGGTGCAGTGGCTCACGCCTGTAATCCCAGCACTTTGGGAGGCCAAGGCAAGTGGATCGCTTGAGGCCAGGAGTTTGAGACCACCCTGACCAACATGGTGAAATCCCGACTCTACTAAAAATTAGCTGGGTGTAGCGGTGCGCGTCTGTGGTCCCAGCTACCTGGGAGGGACGGAGTGAGCCCCTGGAGGTTGAGGTTGCAGTTAGCTGAGATTGCACCACTGCACTCCAGCCTGGGTGACAGAGCGATACCCTGTCTCAAAAAAAAAAAAAAAAAAAAAAGGCTGGGTGCAGTGGCTCACGCCTGTAATCCCAGCACTTTGGGAGGCTGAGGCGGGCGGATCACGAGGTCAGGAAATCGAGACCATCTTGGCTAACACAGTGAAGTCCCGTCTCTACTAAAAGTACAAAAAAAATTAGCCGAGCGTGGTGCCAGGCGCCTGTACTGCACTCCAGCCTGGGCGACAGTGCAAGACTCCATCTCAAAAAAAAAAAAAAAAAAAGAAGAAGAAAAAAGATATCAATATTGATTCAATTGTTAACAAATGAGGGATAACTGTGGTGTTGGAGGGGTGAGGAGGTATATGGGAACCCTACAGTTTCAGTTTAATTTTTCTGTGAATCTAAAACTGCTTTAAGAAATAAAAGCCAGCCGGGCACGGTGGCTCACGCTTGTAATCCCAGCACTTTGGGAGGCCGAGGCGGGCAGATCACCAGGTCAGGAGATCGAGACCATTCTGGCTAACACTGCGAAAACCCGTCTCTACTAAAAATGCAAAATAAATTAGCTGGGCGGGGTGGCGGGCGCCTGTAGTCCCAGCTACTCGGGAGGCTGAGGCAGGAGAATGGCGTGAACCCGGGAGGCGGAGCTTGCAGTGAGCCGAGATTGCGCCACTGCACTCTAGCCTGGGCAACAGAGCGAGACTCCGTCTCAAAAAAAAAAAAAAAAGAAATAAAAGCTGTGCTTGGTGGCTCCTGCCTGTAATCTCAGCACTTTGGGAGGCCGAGGTGGGTAGATTTTCTGAGTTCAGGAGTTCCAGACCAGCCTGGGCAACATGATGAAACCCCGTCTCTACTAAAATACAAAAAATTAGCTGGGTGTGGTGGTGCGCACCTGTAGTTCCAGCTACTCGGGAGGCTGAAGCACAAGAATTGCTTGCACCTGGGAGGTGGAGGTTGCACTGAGCCGAGATTGTGCCGCTGCCCTCCAGCCTGGGCGATAGAGTGAGACCATAGTCTCAAAAAAAAAAAAAAAGATATTAACTTTTAAAAAGTAGATAAGTCAAATGATAAAACAGAGTACAAAGTAAAGAGACACTCTTTTTAACTTTTATTGCCAAACATCACTTCTTGTAAATCCTAATTCAACTCCTCCCGCTTTCCACTCTGTTTTAAAAAGAACATTTAAAATAAATACCACTTTGGGTGCTGACAGGCTTCTGGATGTCTTTTGTGTTTTGCAGACTGCTTAAAATGAAATTGCCCCTTGCCTTGTTAAGGTATAACTTACATACTGTAAACTGCACATATTTAAAGGGTACAACTTGATGAGTTTTCACACACACACTTACACACACACACACACCTGTGAAACTGACACCACACACCTGTGAAACTGATACATTAGGAGATAATGAGTATCTCCGTTATCCCCCAAACCTCATGCTCCTGAGAACTGCAGAACTCTCGGCATATAGCTCCGTCCAAACCCCTGAACTAGACCAAACTCTCCCATGGCTTCTAGCAGCATAAGGCTGTGTCCTTAGAATGACCCCAGCCCCCCATTAAATGCCTGCCTGAGTAAGCTCAATACTGCCAGGAGAATTTACGGTTTGTTTTACCCAAACCCTGATGATAGGCCCCTGACCTCCCTTGCTTAGAGCATTTACAAAAAATGGCTTATGATTGTGAACATGTATCTCTTAGAACTCAGAAATGTCTTTCTTAAGGACCTGGGAGCCATTCCTTTGAAATGTAATTATCAAAAAGGATGAAGCCTCTGTCTTCCAGTCTCTGTGGGAGAGTGGAATCCTAACTTTGATGATTGCCAGCTAGCAGACACAGCTGGCCTCATCGCATTGACACTGACGAACTGTTTGCAATTTTTCACTTCTCTGACTCTATTGAGACCTCACACTCGCCCATTCTTCATTCATTTTCCCTGTAAAATGCTCGAATCACCTCTGCACGAATCACAATGGAGCCCAGCTCACTCCCCCACTGTCAGTAGTTACTGAATAAAATCTGTTTTTGCCGCTTTAACTAATGTCCCACTGTGTGTATCTTTGATGTGCCTTTGTACACTTTCCCTCCATGTTCTGCCCATACTGAGGCCAATGTCTGGTCCTACTGCTAACCACTGAGCTCTCTGGATTTCACGGTACTTTACCTCTCATTGTTTCATCAGAGCACAACTTCTACTCAGCTAATTTACCTCCTATGATCTTCCCTTTGAAGTTCAAGCAACACAAAACCAATTTTCTAGGCTGACTCCCAATTAACTATCAATCCATCAATAACTCAGCGAATGTCATCATTTTCAAACATTTTTAGTTTTTAAAAGGCCAGGTATTTTCTTCAGAGTAAATATTTAAAAGTATTAAGAAAAATCAGAACACAAGATAATGCATACAAGTCATTTTTTTGTTTTGTTTTGTTTTTTTGCTTTTGTGTTGAACTATAATCAGAAGTAATAGGGTATAGAGAAAAGACACCATCTTGGAAGTCATGAGCTTTGGATGCCAACCTTGCTACCTTCATAGAGCAATGGTAGAAGATTTATTTTTTCTAACTCCTTCCTCAGCCTTCCCAAGCGGTGGGATTACAGGCATGAGCCACTGTGCCCAATCTTGAGAAAGATTTTTAACAAAGTGTGGAAAGAAGGGAGGTCTTTGTTAGCCTGGAGTTAGCTATAACATTCAAAGAATTAGAAATTCCCAAATTTAAGGAAGGAGCAAGCAGGTTGAAATAGTCAGTTTTTTGCACCTTAAATCACAGCGGAGGGCTCCTATCCCCAGGGACTTCTGTTAGAAGGAAGCAACCTGTTAGTGCCCCTGAGGCTCAAGGGCCTCTTCTTGCCATTCCAGGATCGAGTGGAAAACTCCATCTCACCTGTGCAGATGCCATTTTGAATGTAAATCTGGTTTGTTTGTTAAAGAGATTACTTGGCAACAATATATTCACAGGTCAGGTTTGTCTAGAAATAAAACCTTAGTTTTGAATGTGGTTTATGCAGCACTTCACTGGTACCTGTATTATGAAATTCTAAAAAGATGAAATCTATGACAGACCTATATTAGTACATTTGACTTAGGCCCAGGGGTTCCAGTTCTGAGGAGGACTTGGTCTGGCTGGAGGATGAAAATTGGATTTCTCATGAGGCTAACAGAGCTTAAGCCTTGTAGCCCCTTATTTGTGGAGCCCAAGGCCCTGGGAAGCGCCCTAGCAATATGCTCACATGGTCACATGTTTTTGTAGAGCTTGCAATAGTAAAATATTATAACCACAATGAGCTAGGGCTCCTGTTTCTACTCTGAACTCCCTTCCATCACAACTCTTATTTTGGTGGCTTTAGAGAGGTCACAGGCATTTTGGGGATCTAGTTAAGGTGAGGTTGAGTTAGGATACACTTATTTTGGATCTAGCAGCATGCATTTATGTGATTTGCAGTCACTTCCGTGTATTAACATCAAGATTTTCATAGGTCAGTAAATGATAGAAGTAGGATTAAAATTGAGCTTGACATTCACATGCTTAACAAGTAATCAATAAGCCTTGGGTACCTTTGCTTAAAGGTATGCTAATGTCTTCCGAGTCAACTTCGAGCATTTGACTCCAGTTCCTACCTTCCTACCTGGCTCCAACACTTTCCTTTCCTTTCTTGGTTTTTCTTTTTTCTGTTTTGGTTACTGCCCTGACCATACAGTGCTGTTCCTCCAAATAGAAGTTTGCTGGACCATATCTGTGCTCATGCTCTTCCTCGGCCCCAGATGCCCTCAACTAATTATATTTATGCTGGTCCTTATTCCATTTTTATTACTTTAAATTGAAATACTAGCAACAGGCCAGGTGCAGTGGCTCAGACCTGTAACCCTAGCATTTTGGGAGGCCGAGGTGGGCGAATCACTTGAGTCAGGAGTTTGAGACCAGCCTGGCCAACATGGTGAAGCCTCGTCTGTACTAAAAATCTAAAAATACAAAAATTAGCCGGGTATGGTGGCAGGCGCCTGTAATCCCAGCTTCTTGGGAGCCTGAGGCAAGAGAATCGCTTGATTCCGAGAGGCAGAGGTTACAGAGAGCCAAGATCATGCCACTGCACTCCAGCCTTGGTGACAGAGCGAAACTCCGTTTAAAATAACAACAAGGCCGGGCGCGGTGGCTCATGCCTGTAATCCTAGCACTGTGGGAGGCTGAGGTGGGTGGATCACGAGGTCAGGAGATCAAGACCACCCTGGCCAACAGAATGAAACCCTGTCTCTACTAACAAAATACAAAAATTAGCCAGGCGTCGTGGTGCATGACTGTAGTCCCGGCTGAGGCAGGAGAATCACTTGAACCCGGGAGGTGGAGGTTGCAGTGAGCCGAGATTACGCCACTGCACTCCATCCTGGGCAACAGAGCGAGACTCCATATCAAAACAAACAAACAAGCAAAACAACAACAAAATGCAATACCAGCATCAATGAAGGTAAAATAAAACTGAAAACAAGAAAGATACTGATGACTAAGGGGTTGATGAGTATCATCAATTCATGGAGTGTTTAAGATTATTCAATGCTCTGGCTGGGCTCGGTGGCTCACGCCTGTAATCCCAGCACTTTGGGAGGCCACGGCAGGCAGATTGCTTGTGGCCAGGAGTTCGAGACTAGCCTGCCCAACCTGGCAAAACTCTCTCTCTACTAGAAAAGCACAAAAATTAGCCAGGCGTGGTGGCACATGCCTGTAATCCCAGCTACTCAGGAGGCTGAGGCAGGAGAGTTTGAACTTGGGAGGCAGAGGTTTCAGTGAGCTGAGATCGTGTCACTGCATTCCAGCTTGGGCAACAGAGTGAGACTGTCTGAAAAAAAAAAAAGCCTTAAAGTAAGTGATCAAAGGTGTTAACAGATCTCTTAGAAATAAATTAATGTTGGAGATTTCTATATTGTTTATACACATATATGTGTGTGTGTATATATCCCATTGTTTGAATATATAACAGTCTCTATATTATTCCACATCAATAACCATGTGCAATCAGAAAAAAATAGTAAAAATACCTAACAAGCGGATTTCTTTTTCTTTGTCTCTTCAGCTGAGGGTTGGCAGTTAAGGGCTATCTAGTCTACATCTGACTCTAGAACATATTCATTCTGCAGTATCCAAACTGCTACAGATATATACAAAAATCTAGATTATTTGCATGACTCCAACTGTGCTTCTCATACGTCACATAGGCAGGTTTATAAGCTGTTATTGAAAAGACCAACATGTGTGATAAAAAAAGAAACAATTCAAGGATCAGAGTTAAACTCAGATCCAGAGCATATTTAAGAACCAAGGGGTGTGTGAGTTATCATACTTAGGGCCATCCAAATGCAGGTGGGGAAGGGGAGAAGGCAAATCTGAATTGAGCTATTTTTTCTGGGTTCTTTACTTGCTGCAGCTCATTTAGCTCTGACAGCAATACTTTGAGGTAAATCCTTTGTTTTACAGATAAGGAAACTGAGGCTAGGAAAAGATAAGTTATTTGAGCAAGGGTATACAGCTAGTAAGTGGTGGACCCATGTGGATTGGGATGATTCAGAATTCCGTGTGGGTTTGACTGGAGATCTGCAGAAGAGCTGAACAGAGGCTCCTAGAGTTCCTGCAACCTCTGCCTGTGTTAGGTGCTTGGAGGCTGAGGCAGGAGAGTTGTTTGAACCTGGGAGGCAGAGGTTTCAGTGAGCTGAGATCGTGTCACTGCATTCCAGCTTGGGCAACAGAGTGAGACTGTCTGGAAAAAATAAAAGCCTTAAAGTAAGTGATCAAAGGTGTTAACAGATCGCTTAGAAATAAATTAATGTTGGAGATTTCCATATTGTTTATACACATATGTGTGTGTATATATCCCATTGTTTGAATATATAACAATCTCTATATTATTCCATATTATTTGAATATATAGGTATATTAATATACCTATATATTCAATCACATCAATAACCATGTACAATTCAATGTCCAAGGGCATTGAATTGGGTAAGGAAAAATTGAAAATGAGAAGTGTTTGATGTTCCTTGGGCTCCACACATGGAAAATTAAGAAATTGGGAAGCAGATAAAACTTGCATGGTTGGGCCAGGTGCAGTGGGCTCACACCTGTAATCCCAGCACTTTGGGGGACCGAGGTGGACAGATCACTTGAGGTCAGGAGCTCAAGACCAGCCTGGCCAACATAGCGAAACCTTGTCTCTACTAGAAACACAAAAATTAGCCGCGTTTGGAGGTGCGCGCCTGTAATCCCAGCTACTTGGCAGGCGGAGGCGGGAGAATCTCTTGAGCCCCGAGGTAGAGGTTGCAGTGAGCCAAGATCATGGCACTGTATGCCAGTATGGACGACAGGGCGAGACTCTGTCTCAAAAAAAACAAAACAAAACCAAACCCAACCAAACAACAACAACAACAACGACAAACACTTGCATGGTGGGATGTGTGTGGTTCAGTAACTTCAGGTGAAAGAAAAATATGAGGCGGATCTAAAAATATTCTATCATTGCTTTCTGTCTTAAAAATGGGACGAGTGGAATCCATTCATTATGTGAGATTCTGTAAAGAAGTGAAAGTGATCAAATCACCAATTCAACTGAAAAATGCCAAAATGATGCTCTTCCATGCATAACATTTATGCACAACTAAAGATAAAAGATAGAGGGTGAAAGGATCAGTGGGAAGCCCTGTGAATGCATGTGTCTGTTTGCAACAGGAAAGAAGAAAACAGAGAAGTATAGTTTATGAGTTTTCTCTTGTTTTTGTTTTTGGCAAGAACAAACTGAGGACCCCCCCCGCCCCACAGTTTGTTCCTTAGAAATATGCCTAGGTAAATCCATTCTACTAAAACAGGGAATTTTATGGCATCTCCAACCTGGAGAATCCCTCGACTCTATTGTCCACAAAGCATATATTGCTCCCTTTCTCTTAACAAGTTGACATTTCTATGTACTTCAAGTCACCTTCCTAATATTGGACAACTAATTATTCTGCTCTGCACCACTACAATTTTTAGCTTTAATGTATGTCATTCTACATCTATCAAGAGCATCATTAGCATTCAATACATTTCTAAATAATCTACAGTAATACTTCAAAATTGGCTGTGCATGGGTACGCCTGCATAGATAAACATCTAGACATACAAGCACACACCACAAAGCTCTAACTTAACACAATGTTCTCATTTAAAGTCCCCACCTCTAATCCCTACCCAAGAAGCAGAACTGGCCATTTGTTCTGACCTTAGGAGTCATTACTTGTCAAGGACTATTTTCCTTTAAGGCAGACCTGCATCTGAGAGTTGGTTGGTTCAGTGTCTTCTCCCCTGCAGGCTCCAAGAATCGCTTCTGCATGGCTCCACCACACTGCCCTGCAGTGGGCCTGCCATGAGTACCAGTCCATTAGTCTCAGAGCCAAGGAAATGATCACCAAAGGGAATATATTTTTGGATGTGGCTTTTGAAGTTGAGCGGCCAGACTTTCCTATTGAGATGAAGTTCCATTGGGAGTTATTAAGAAGTCAGACATATATACTGGTAGGTGTGTGCAACACACATATTTTGCTTTTGGAATTCTCCCAATGTAGGGGATGAGATGGATCCTTACAGACTGTGCTTAGAGCCCCAAGCTTTGCCTAAAGAGGTCATAGGGGACTAAACGGGAGTCTATCTTCTTAAGAGGTGGGAACTTAGGAAAAATGAATAGAACTCCTAGTATTGTGTGTTTTATCCCATCCTCTTTTTTTTTCTAGGCAGATGATTTGCTTGTTGTCCCTTTTTTTTTTTTTTAAATTTGGAGATAGAGTCTCACTCTGTCTCCCAGGCTAGAGTGCAGTGGTACGAACTCAGCCCACTGCAACCTGCGCCTCCCAGGTTCAAGCAATTCTCCTGCCTCAGCCTCCCGAGTAGCTGGGATTACAGGCATGCACCACCGTGCTGGGCTACTTTTTGTATTTTAGTAGAGACGGGGTTTCACCATGTTGGTCAGGCTGGTCTCAAACTCCTGACCTCAAGTGATCTGCACACCTCGGCCTCCCAAAGTGCTGGGATTACAAGTGTGAGCCACCGCACTGGCCTGCTTGTTGTCCTTTTAATGTAGATAATCAGAGGATCATAAAGTCTAGGAAACGCATTTTCTTCCTTGTTTTCCACCAAACTTCTCATGTGAAGAGAGGAAATATACAGACATATGATGTGTTGGTACTACTCATTCACCAAATATTTAATTGTGATATATTTTTTGAATACCCATCATCTTCCAGGCCTGAGGATTCGGAGGTCCTAAAAGCAAATAATTTCATTTTTTTCCCCTCAAAAACTCTTGATCTCAGCTCACCCCCAATGTAATTTTTGAGAACTCATCTCTGAAAACTGAGAATAGCCTCCAGCAACAGCCACTAAGGAACTGAAGCCCTCAGTTCAACAACTCATAATTCTGCCCCACAGTTGTATGCGTGAGTTTGGAAATGGATCCTTCTCTAGCTGAATCTTGAGATGAGACTGTGGCTCCTAGCTGACACCTTGATGGTAGCCTGTGAGAGACCCTGAAGCCCACAACTTAGCTAAGTTGTATCAAATTCATGATCTACAGAAACTGTGACATAAAAAGTATGTTGGTTTTTTTTTTTGTTTTAAACCACAAACTTTTGGGGTAGTATGTTATGCAGCCATAGATTCCTAATATAACACTGAATGAATAATCTGTTTTATTGAGCAGGAGCTATGTTGAAAACATTTTCTTTCAGACTTGAGAAACAAGCAATGCAAAAACAACAACAAAACTCTGTAGACTTCTCCAGAGTAGCACTTTGTGATGGAATTTTGTGGATGCTTACATGTGGGTCCTGTGGTTCTGACTATACTAGCATCTTAGAAACTAAGCCAAAGCAATCTGAATCTTCTTTGAATTTCTTAAAGAAGACCCAAATGTCAGCATCACTCCTAAACCAGGATAACTCCTATGTCAGTTTGAATATATAGATGTATTTATTTGCTTATGAAAAAGTACTGCAGAAATTTAAAAGAAGCCTTCCTTATATAGAAAAAACATAAAAGATGCCAGGACTGTTTACATGATCTATGTAGGTTAAGCTAGAATCAGTTTAATATTTAATAGTTTCCTAAGACAAGGCCTTTATCTGAAGCAAAATATAGATTAATCCAAGTAATTATTTGATGTTACATTAAAAGAGAAGTATATTTATCAGAAGTATATAACATCAAATAATTACTTGGATTAATCTGTATTTTGTATCAGGTAGAGGCATCTTGACGATGCTGAGATCACCAGTGGCATGATCTCAGCTCACTGCAACCTCCACCTCCTGGGTTCAAGTGATTATCCTGCCTCAGCCTCCCAAGTAGCCGGGACTACAGGCACCTGTCACAACACCAGGCTAATTTTTGTATTTTTAGTAGAGGCGAGGTTTCACCATGTTGGCCAGGCTGGTCTTGAACTCCTGACCTCAGGTGTTCCATCCACCTTGGCCTCTCAAAGTGCTGGGATTATAGGTGTGAGCCACTGCACCTGGCCCAATTGCTTTTCTTCACTCTATCAGATTGTTTTGCATGTTTTTTTGATACCTTGTCTCTCACCATAGATTTATCTCACTTGGGTATGTTGCACACCTGTAATTTCAAATGTCTAAAACTGATCTGATCATTATTATCCAGAGCTGAACCCTTCCTTTCCTGTAGCTGGCTCTGTCACTCTCCTTGTCCAAAGGATTCAGTATCTCTGAATTACTCTGACACTCTCTCTACTTCTCCAATTAGTCCAAAGCAGCTGCATGGGCAGCTTTTGCTGGGTTGCTGTCATTTGTGAGATCCTACACTCAGGAACATAAACTAAGATTGTGCGGATTTTTGTTCACTTAAAATTATTCCCAGTCACAAAGGTCTTGTTTTCGGTAAAATCAACAGGGAGTTAGGAAAAAAGGTATCATTGCAAAAAGTACTAGACGATGAGGGGAACAATGATACTGGAACAAGGATGGAGCCAGGCAGGAAGTGTTGATTCGATAGCTGCAGCTGGATCCAGCTGAAAACTAATTTATGTCTATATTAGCATTTTCATACTTGGGGAAAGATATCCAATATTGGAAAATAATTCAGAACATTTTTGAGTGGTAGAAATAGAACACAGGAAATGTCAATCAGCAAAGAAGATAACATTGATTTCATTTTTGTTTAACTTTTATTTAAGGTTCAGTGGGTGCATGTGTAGGCTTGTCACATGAGTAAATTGTGTGTTGCTGGGGTTTGGTGTACAAATGATTTTGTCACCCAGGTAGTGACTAGAAGGGCAGGGTTCCATGAGCTAGAACATTAGGGTAGAGTACCCAAAGAAGATTGGCCAAGAAGACAATCTTGGTAGTGAGCATAGTACCTAATAGGTAGTTTTTTGACCTCACACTCTTCCCACCCTCCTCCCCTCAAGTAGGCCTCAGTGTCTATTATTCCCATCTTTGTGTCCATGTGCAAATCAATGGTTAGCTCTCACCTATAAGTGAGAACACGTGGTATTTGATTTTTTGTTCTTGCATTAATTTGCTTAGGATCATGGCCTCCAGCTGCATCCACGTTGCTGTAAAGGACACGAATTCATTTTTAAAAATGTCTGCATAGTACTCCAGGGTGTATAATGTATCACATTTTCTTCATCCAGTCCACCATTGATGGGCACCTAGGCTGATTCCTTGTCTTTGCTACTGTGAACATACAGGTGCTTGTGTCTTTTTGGTAGAATAATTTATTTTCTCTTGGGTATATACCCAGCAATGGAATTGCTGTGTCAAATGGTAGTTTTGGAGACCATTCATTGCTAAAGGAGCTTCTGCATTGATAAAACTTGTTTACATCAAGCCCATGAAAAGTTTGGGAATAAGTGCGTTGCTTTCTATGAGGATTGTCTTCTGGCCAATCTTCTTGGGGCACTCTACCCTAATGTTCTATCTCATGGAACCCTGCCCTTCTAGTCTACTGTCATCCTAATCCCAGGGTTTACCTTGATCATTTCTCTCTTCCTTTAAGTTAAGAAAAAATTTCCCCCCATCTCCTTCATTTCGGTTTGGCTCTCTGTGTGTTCTAAGGGTCTAGTTGTCTTTCAGCAAACTTTTTCTTTTTTTTTTTGAGACAGGGTCTCACTCTTTTGCCCAGGCGGGAGTGCAGTGGGGCATTCATGGCTTGCTGCACCCTTGACTTCCCCAGGCTCAAGTGATCCTCCCAGCTCAGTCTCCTGAGTAGCTAGGACTACAGGCGTGTGCCACCATGCTCTGCTAATTTTTATATTTTTTGTAGAGATGGAGTTTTGCCATGTTGCCCAGGCTGGTCTGAAACTCCTGAGCTCAAGCAATCCACTCTCCCTGGCCTCCCAAGGTGCTGGGATTACAGGCATAAGCCACCGCAGCCAGCCCCATAGCAAACATTTTTATGTATTAAGAGAATCCTTTTAGAGACAAAGTCTTAATCTTTGTAATGTAACCCAATTGTGATTTCTTAGCAGTGAATCTTACATGTGGAAGAGATCACTAGAGTTCGTTCTTCATATTTTGTTCTTTCTGGGAGCAGAGTTTGATTTCATTCTCCAGGCTCCCTTGCAGTTAGGTGAGGCTATGTGACCAAGGGCTGACCAACGAATGTGGTCATAAGTAGTTCACACCACTTCTAGGACTGTCCCATAAAGACACACCCCTCCCTTCCCCATAATTCTTAATTCTCTCTCCCTTTCTCTATCTGCCGGATGCATGAACAGGATTATGAGGATCTAGAGACTATGGAGCACAAGACAGCATGAACATGTCCAGGTGAGGTGTCTCATGCCTGTAAATCTAGCATTTTGGGAGGCTGAGGTAGAGGGATCATTTGAGCCCCAGAGTTTGAACCAGCCTGGGCAACTTAGTGAGACCTCATCTCTATGAAAAAAAAACAAAAAACAAAATTAGCCAGACATGGTGGTGCATGTCTGTAGTCCCAGCTACTCAAGAGGCTGAGGCAGGAGAATCGCTTATTCTTAATTCTCTCTCCCTTTCTCTATCTGCTGGATCATGGACAGGATTCTGAGGATCTAGAGAATGTGAAGCCCAAGATGGAAGAAGCCTGCATTTCTGAATGACAGTGTGGCACTGTGCCCTCTTTCTGCAGACCAGCATTGGCCTGTGACATCAACAAGAAGTAAACTTTTGTTGTGGCTAACTACTTAGACCGTGGACATTTTTGTTGCAATGGTTGGCCTACTCTGATTGATAAATGTGTGCTGGCTGCTATGGCTTGAGCTTTATCATAGTGGGGAACACAGTATGGTGAAGTCAATAGATCTTAGCAGACTATCAGCTGGATTCTCAGATAAATCTTCTCCTAGCACTATCCCTGTCTCTTTCACAGCAGAGACTGGCAAATTCTCAGGTTCACTAATTAAACTATCATGCTTTTTATACCCTTTCTTTACCTTCTAATAGATTGAGTGACACAGGTGAAGGAGTCGTGAGATCCCTGTGTACAGAAACAATGGGAAGTTTGATCTGGCTAATCCCGCTATATAATGGGGAGTCAGTTGCTTCCCATGCGAGAGCGTGGCATCTGCCTTTGCTCATTTTTTTCTCAAAATCAAAGGAGCTGTCCACAGCCTCAACAGTGATTCTTCTTCTTCTTCTTCTTCTTTTTTTTTTTTTTGAGATGGAGTCTCGTTCTGTCGCCCAGGCTGGAGTGCAGTGGCACAGTCTTGGCTCACTGCAACCTCTGCCTCCCAGGTTCAAGCAATTCTCCTGCCTCAGCCTCCCAAGTAGCTGGGATTACAGGTGCTCACCACCACACCTGGCTAATTTTTGTATTTTTAGTAGAAACGGGGTTTCACCATGTTAGTCAAGCTGGCCTCGATCTCCTAACCTCGTGATCCACCCGCCTCGGCATCCCAAAGTTCTGGGATTACAGGCGTGAGCCACTGCGCCCGGCAACAGTGATTCTTCTTTATGAACACTCTCACTAACAGCATTATTTCCTTCTACTAGGAGGAAATTATGTCCTTGAAGTGAATTGGGGATCCTCTCTCAACAGAAATCACGGGCTTGCATTGTTCAGGTGGTCATAAATGGAGTTATTCTTCCCAACTTTTCTTTTAAAGGTCCAGTACCAGTATTCACCCCAAGAGTGTATTAAGCCATGGCTGCACTGAGTTCACTGTTACACAAATGTGGCATAATCTCGCCTCATTTTCTTCCTTTGCACATGCTGGTTTCTTTTTGTCTTTTCTTTTCTATTTTTTTTTTTTTACAGTGTCTTGATCTGTCACTCAGGCTGGAGTGCAGTGAAGTGAACATGGCTCGCTGCAGTCTCAACCTTTCCTGCCTCAGTCTCTCAAGTAGCTGGGACTACAGGCATGCACCCTCATGTCTGGTTAATTTTTATTTATTTATTATTTATTTATTAATTATATATAATAATTATTTATAATATACAATATTTATATTATAATTATTATATTGTAATAAAAATATAATATATAATTATTTATATTATAATTATTACATTATAATAAAATATATAATTATATAATATATAATATATAATTATTTATAATATATAATTATATATTAATTACATATAATAAATTATTTATTTATTAATTATATAAATATAATTACTATTTATAAATAAATATTAATTACATAAATATAATTACTATTTATAAATAGTAATTATATAAATATAATTAATTTATTTATAAGTAAATATTAATTATTTATTAATTATTATTGTTATTTTTGGACAGAGTCTTGCTCTGTCGCCCAGACTGGAGTGCAGTGGTGTGATCTCGGCTCACTGCAAGCTCCGCCTCCCGGGTTCATGCCATTCTCCTGCCTCAGCCTCCCCAGTAGCTGGGACTACAGGCACCCACCACCACTCCTGGCTAATTTTGTTTTTGTATTTTTAGTAGAGAGGGGCTTTCACCATGTTAGCCAGGATGGTCTCGATCTCCTGACCTTGTGATCCACCCACCTTGGCCTCCCAAAGTGCTGGGATTACAGGCATCAGCCACTGCGCCAGGCCTATTATCATGATTTTTTGTAGAGATGAGGTTTCACTAAGTTGCCCAGGCTGGTCTTGAACTCTTGGGCTCAAGTGATCCCTCCACCTCAGCCTCCCAAAGTGCTAGGATTACAGGCATAAGACACCTCATGTGGGCATGTACATGTTGTTTTCTTTGCTTGGATTGTTCTTTTCTGATCCTTTTCCCCTTGAAAATGTCTACAGGCTGTTAAATGTCTTTGGAAACTCTCAAGTAATTGTGGCTACAGTTTCCCTAGCACTTTGTTTATTTATTTTTTATTTATTTTTATTTTTTTGAGATGGAGTTTCGCTCTTGTTGCTCAGGCTGGAGTGCAATGGCACGATCTCAGCTTACTGCAACCTCTGCCTGCCGGGTTCAAGTGATTCTCCTGCCTCAGCCTTCCGAATAGCTGGGATTACAGGCATGTGCCACCATGCCTGGCCTATTTTTCTTTGTATTTTTAGTAGAGACTGAGTTTCTCCATGTTGGTCAGGCTGGTCTTGAACTCCCAACCTCAGGTCATCTGCCTGCCTCGGCCTCCCAAAGTGCTGGGATTACAGGTGTGAGCCACCACGCCTGGCCTGTTTATATTTTTTAAAAAGTATTTTGGGTTATGCCTCCAGGAAGGTGACTACATATAATCTTTTTGCAGCAATCTGAATCCCAGTACTTCAGGCATATAGTGTATGCTCTATAAAAATTTGTGGAATGAATAAGTGAGTAGGGAAAGACATGAGCGGATTTTGTCTTAAAGCAGTATCATCCACGTGGTCCCCAGCATATACTACTGAATAACTTCTTTTAGGACTCGATGGTGGCCATAGGTATCTCTTTATTTTGGGCATGAACATGCTCTTTTCCCATTTTGAGAAAGTGAAATTTAATGTCTATCTTTAAATATGGGTACTATCTTACCCTTATTGAATTAAAACCCTTTCTGATTGTCCTAGCCATTTCTTTAGTTTCCTCATGGCCAACTTCATTTCCTGATTCCTCAGCGTGTAGATTATAGGATTGAGCAAAGGGGAGATGACAGTGAAGGTGACAGAGATGGCGGTGTCTGTGGGGAGGGCAGTGAAGGCCGGGCATAGACATAGATGCAGGGCACGAAATGCAGAGTCACCACAGTGATGTGGGAGGTGCAGGTGGAGATGGCTTTCCTCCTGCCTTCCCCAGTGTGAGACCTCAGCATCATCAAGATGACCATGTAAGATATAAGGAGAAAGAAGAATATAAACCAACTGACTAACCCATTATTTGAAATCATCAGGAGCTCCAGAGTGAAGGTGTCAGTGCAGGCAAGTTTGAGGACCTGGGGAACATCGCAGTAGAAAGTGTCAAGAACATTGGGTCCACAGAAAGGGAGTGGGAGCAATAGAGAAATCTGCACTATGGAGTGGACAAAGCCCCCCACCCAGGAAGCCACAATGAGGCCTGTGCATCGCCCCCTACTCATGATGGTCATATAGTGCAGGGGCTTGGAGATGGCTATGTAGCGGTCAAACGCCATCACAGAGAGAGAAAAAAACGTCTGCTCCCCCCAGAAGGTGGAAGAAGAACATCTGAGTGACACAGCCACTGAAGGAGATGGTTTTTCTCTCTGATAGAAGATCGATCGGGACTTTAGGAGCTGTGATGGAGGAAAAGCGGATGTCAAGAATAGACAGGTTGCGGAGCAGGAAGTACATGGGCGTGTGAAGGTGAGATTCACAGGTAACTGTAACCATGATGAGGAGGTTTCTCATTAGAGTTGTCATGTACACCAAAAACAGGAAGATAAATAAGACCTGGCTCAGTTCTCGGGATTGACTAATTCCCAGAAAGATAAATTCTTTTACTCTGGTGTAATTTCTCTGATCCATTGAATCACAGATCCTTTATCAGGTTCATCTCTGGAAGAAATAATAGTGCAGTTAAATAATATTGATATGTCCTAAAATCTAGTGTTATCTTTTCACTTAAGTGTTGGCTCAGAATTAGGAGGAAGTTCTTTTCCCTATGCACTCACTGTGTCTGCAAGTCAGTATGCCACCATTGGATGAAAGTTTACCCAGGTTTTTGATTCAGTCATCCAAGGAGACAAAGTTCTCTCACTGCTGCTGCTGAAACAGAGATTGCAAGACCGTGAATCTATTCAATTGTACTTTCACTATAAAATCTGACACTTAAAATAATAAATAATAGGAAGAAATCTGAATATATTAAGAATTTCTGTTCATAAAAGCATCATTATGAGAATTCAAAGATAACCTGCAAATGGAGCAAGATATTTACAATACATTTATCTGAGAAATGACTCATGTTCAGAATATATAAAGAGCCTCTACAAATCAGTAAAAAAGCTGGATGACCCAACCTCAAAATGGCAAAAGATTGACACCAATACTTCACAAAAGGGATATCCAAATGCCAATTCAACTTCATTAGTTATAGCGATAAACCACAATACACACGCCAGAAGGCTAAATTGAAAAAGAGAAAAACTGAAAAGATGAAAAAATGGTGGTGAAGATGTGGAACAGTTGGAACTCTAATACACTGCTAGTGGGTGTGTAAAATTGGTATCACCACTTTGCTATTTGATTATCTCTGCTAAGACTGTATATAAATATAGTTTTATATATACATAGGAGGATATCTATATATCTACATGTATGATGATATATCTCTTTTAAAGGATCTATCTGAATATCATTACCTATATATCTCCTAAGGACATATTTCTACTTCTAGGAAATATGTACATATGTTCATCAAAAGACATATCCTAGAATATTCACAGCAGCACTGTTATTTTTTATTTTTTTTTGAGACAGGGTTTCACTCTGTCACCCAGGCTGGAGTGCAGTGGTGAGCTTATAGCTCACTGTAGCCTCAAACTCCTGAGCTCAAGCGATCCTCCCACCTCAGCCTCCCTAGTTGTTGGGACTTACAGGTGCCTGTCACCACACCTGAATAATATTTTTCTTTTTATTTATTTTTTTATGCTGGAATAATTTTTAATTTTTTTTATAGAGTTGGGTTCTCCCTATGTTACCCAGGCTGGTCTCAAACTCCTGGCCCCGGGTGATCTTCCTACTTTGGCCTCTTAAGTTTGATTACAAGCATGAGCCACCACACCTGACCAGTAGCACTGATTATAATTTCTTCAAACTGGAAAACGACTTAGAAATCCATCAACAGTAGAAAAGATAAATAAATTGTGTTACATTCACACAATGCTATACAACAATGAGAATGATTTACACTATACGTAATAATATAAGAGAATCCCACAAACATAATGTTGTGCTAAATAATCCAGGGACCAAAGAGTATGCACTCTACCATTTTATTCATATGTACAAAACTGAAGGGAGCCTAAGGGAGGCTTCTGGGTGCTGGTAATATTCCGTTTCTTGATCTGGGTGCTGGTTTACACCAGTAGGCATATTCTGCTGGTGTAAAAACATTCACTGAGTTGGCCGGGCGTGGTGACTCACGTCTGTAATCCCAGCACTTTGGGAGGCTGAGGTGAGTGGAGGCCTGGCCAACATGGTAAAACCCCTTCTCTACTAAAAATACAAAAATTAGCTGGGCATGGTGGCATGTGCCTGTAGTCCCAGCTACTTGGGAGGCCGAGGCAGGAGAATCACTTGAACACAGGAGACGGAGGTTGCCGTGAGCTGAGATCACGCCACTGCACTCCAGCCTGGTGACAGAGCAAGACTCTGTCTCAAAAAAAAAAAAAAAAAAATTCATTGAGCTGTACATGTATGTGCGTTTTTCTGTATGTTAGCATATCATACTTCAGTATAAAGTTTTAAATAACAAACATAACATTTATCATTTATAACACTTTAATCTCATGTTTAAAGAATGAATTACATTTAAAGCAAAATTTAATGGACCACTCACTTTTATAAGTTACTTTTATAGTTACGTGGTTATAGTCTTCACCAGCTATCATCTGAGAGTAAACTTTTTGTTGTGTTGTTGTTTTTTTGAGACAGGATCTCACTCCCATTGCCTAGGCTGGAGTGCAGTGGTGCAGTCATGGCTCACTGCAACCTCCGCTTCCTGGGCTCAATTGATCCTCCCACATCAGCCTCCCCAGTAGCTGGGACTACACGTTGTACCACCATGCCTGGCTGTTTTTTTTTTTTTTGTATTTTTACAAAAAGACTGGCTTTCACCATGTCACTCAGGCTGGTCTCAAACTCCTGGGCTCAAGTGATCCACCTGCCTGGACCTCCCAAAGTGCTGAGATTACAGGCATGGGCCACTGTGACCAACCCAAGAGTTACCGTTTTATTTTTTACTCACATATGGATTTGAGGTGTTCTTTTTTTTTTTTTTTTTTTTTTTTGAGACGGAGTCTTGCTGTGTCGCCCAGGCTGGAGTGCAGTGGCACGATCTCGGCTCACTGCAAGCTCTGCCTCCCGGGTTCACGCCATTCTCCTGCCTCAGCCTCCCGAGTAGCTGGGACTACGGGCGCCCGCCACCACGCCCGGCTAATTTTTTGTATTTTTAGTAGAGACAGGGTTTCACTGTGTTAGCCAGGATGGTCTCGATCTCCTAATTGAGGTGTTCTTAAACTTTTGTGTTATGTAGGTGACCCTAGTGTCCACACATAGTTCTTTTCTCTGATTCTGACTTTAATTTCTCTATTTTTTTTTTTTTTCCATTTTGCTCTTCCAAACTTAGGGAAAAAAAAGTCCTTAAAAGACTATGCTTCCCTATGCAGCACTCTTTCTTTTACTCACGTGGAAAAATAAGAGCTCTCTTTCCCATTCCCTTGGTGTTTATTGAGATTCTCCCAATCACCCCCTAAGGTGTTTATGTCAACAACGTGGGGTGGCAAGAAAAAATGTTCAGAATAATCATCACAGATTTCAAGTCTCCAGAATCCTTGAAGGAAGAACTCCCTACATTGTACTTACCAGGGCTGGAAAGTGAAGGAATCATCCAAGAAGATACCTTTGGTTAATCTGGAATGCAGATACGTATTTTAGTAAATGACAGCAGCCCACTCTAGGAACTTTCTTTTGGATATTGCAATGATCAATCTATGGTTTTCAAATCTTCTGCTCAGGAAACCACTGTGACAAGCCTAAGAGTGTCCCATATCACCTGTCCTCTCCCTCCCTCCCTTCTTCCTTTCTCCTATTCTTTACTTTTTTCTATATTCTTCCTTATTTCCTTCCTCTATGTATGATTTCCATAACACTAAGGTGGTCTTTTTGAGGGAAAGGTGACTCAAATATAGATTCTTTCCTTAAGAAGTTTACAGTTAAGATAGAAAGAATGGGCTGGGTGCGGTGGCTCATGCCTGTAATCCTAGCACTTTGGGAGGCCGAGGCAGGCAGATCACCTGAGGTCAGGAGTTCTAGACCAGCCTGGCCAACATGGTGAAATTCTGTCTTTACTAAAATACAAAAATTAGCTAGGCGTGGTGGTGGGCGCCTATAATCCCAGCTACGTGGGAGGCTGAGGCAGGAGAATCACTTGAACCTGGGAGGTGGAAGTTGCAGTGAGCCCAGATGGCGCCACTGCACTCCAGCCTGGGTGACATCAAGACTCCGTCTCGAAAAAAAAAAGTGTGTGGGGAAATGAATAAAGAAATACAGTTTCATGTGTCTAGCAATGTCAGAATAAAGATAATGAGGATTTCTTAAAAATCATCTGAAAGGCTGTAATCCCAGCACTTTGGGAGGCTGAGGTGGGCAGATCACGAGGTCAGGAGATCAACACCATCCTGGCTAGCACGATGAAACCCCGTCTCTACTAAAAATACAAAAAAATTAGCCAGGCTTGATGGCGGGCACCTGTAGTCCCAGCTACTTGGGAGGCTGAGGCAGGAGAATGGCGTGAACCCAGGAGGCGTAGCTTGCAGTGAGCAGAGATCGCTCCACTGCACTCCAGCCTGGGTGACAGAGTGAGACTCTGTCTCAAAAAAAAAAAAAAAAAAAAAAAAAGAAAAAAAAGTCATCCCAAAGGGGACCCTTCTTTGGAAACAAGCTTATCAAGTATCTTGGACAGAGCCTGCAAACTGAGGTTTCCCCCCCTACCCCAGCATCCCATTGAGCAAATTCTTCCTCATTCTCTACATTAAGTTGACTTTCTAGGATGCCACACATATCATGGTTTTCTCTTTTCCAATTTTGAAAACCCCTTACTCTTGATTGAATCCCTAAAACTTTTACTAGAAGCATTATTCATATTCAGTGGTACATGAAGGCACAGATAATGTTGTCATTAAAACATCTTACTCAGATCCTCCAAAATTTCATTCCCAGCCAAGAGGCAAAACTGCATCTACTAAACTCAGGAATTACTGCCTTTAAAGGCTGTTTTTCCAAGGCATTCATCCTCCTGAGAGCTGGTGATGTCAGCACGTTCTCAACTACCTTTAATAAACTTTGAACCTCAATATCCCAACTAAAATACAGCCACATTTCCTGAAGCCAACTGACCGTCTTACTATATTTTGCAAGCCACACTTTCCCTCTTTCTAATAGTGAAAAACTACCTCTTTTCTTTGCTTCTTAAGAGTCTTGGCTTCTATAGGAACATTCTACACATTTGCAGCATTTCTCAAAATTCAGCATGAACAGCTTTTCAGTTTCAGAAGTTCATAGGCACTAACACTAACTGCTGATTTAATCTTTAAGTGGGAAATCGATCTTCTTATGATGCCCCAGCTGCATTTTAGAAGAAGTAGGTACTGGGGAAATTCTCTGTTTAATGTAAAGCCTACCTCAAAGTGAGTGATTTTATTATCTTCTTTCCTCAGATGGGAAAAGGCAACCTCAGGTAATTACAGTATTCTGACTCTTTTCTGCCTTACTACGTTTTGGCCACCTGTATTAGTCTCCAGCCACAGCCCAATATAGGAATTAGCAAAGGGAATATTATCAGGTATGAATGTGGAAGCTGAGTGGCCAACATAATATGCTATAATACAACTCAGGAGTTCCTTTGGGAGTCATTAAAATGTCACCAAGTGCTCTCTGTCTTGTACTCTCTCTTTTGTTCTCTCTCCCTCTTTCTCTTTTTTTCTCTGTTCTCTCTCATACATACATGGCAGAGGCACCAGTGCACTCAGGACATACCCTTTCCTCTAGAGGAAGCACATGAGACACTGCATTTTCCTCTTTGGCTCAGGAAGAGAGTGTTTTGTTAAACCACACCAATGACTGTGCAGTCTTCCTCTTGACCGAAGTCACTTTGCCTGCAATCAGCTAGGAAATGAAACTTAAATAAATAAAAGAGTAACAGTGAAAAATTCAAAGCTCTGTGGCTACTGTCAGAGCAGCTCTCAGAGTCTGTATAGATTTATATGTGCATTTTCTATTTTATTTATTTATTTATTTATTTATTTATTGAGATGGAGTTTCGCTCTTCTTACCCAGGCTGGAGTTCAGTGGTGCGATCTTGGCTCACTGCAACCTCTGCCTCCTGGGTTCAAGCGATTCTCCTGCCTCAGCCTCCCAAGTGGCTGGCATTACAGGCACCCGCCACCGCGCCTGGCTAATTTTGTATTTTTAGTAGAAATGGGGCTTCACCGTGTTGGTCAGGCTGTTCTCAAACTCCTGACCTCAGGTGATGCAACTGCCTTTGCCTCCCAAAATGCTGGGATTACAAGCGTGAGCCACGGCGCCTGGCCACATTTTCTGTTTAAAGCAACATGTACATTGTCCCAGGACAGTTTTTTTTTTTTTTTAAAACAGTGTCTCGCTCTGTTGTCCAGGCTGGAGTGGTACTGTGGCATGATCCCAACTAACTGCAACCTCTGCCTCCCGGGTTCAAGTGATCCTCCTGTCTCAGCCTCCCAAGTAGCTGGGATTACAGGCACGAGCCTCTAGGCCTGGTTAAGTTTTGTATTTTTAGTAGAGATGGGATTTCACCATGTTGGCCAGGCTGGTCTTGAACTCCTGGCCTCAAGTGATCCGCCTGCTTCAGCTTCCCAAAGTGCTGAGATTACAGGCATGAGCCACTGTGTCCCGTCAGCCCCCACAGTTATTTTAACCTACATTTCTGAAATGTATAGCTCACTTTACATCTAGGTACAGCTCTTGATATTCATCAACTCAGTTACTTCATAATTATTTTATGTTATTTTTTCATGCGTACCCAGAGATATTCACTATGAAATCATTTGATTTGGGGAGCACATATATAAAAGAGCAGTTTGAAAGCCACGTGTGTGCCCAGAGTCTGTTGACTTTTCTACAGTTCTTAGCAGCAGAGCTTAAAAAATAGTGAAAGCATACAACAATCATTTCACAATGTGTATGTATAATAAAACATCACATTGTACTGTGCACTGTAAATATATACAATTTTTATTTATTGATGACAGCTGCTTGGGAGGCTGAGGCAGGAGAATTGCTGGAACCCGGGAGGCAGAGGTTGCAGTGAGCCAAGATTGCGCCACTGCACTCCAGCCTCGGTGACTGAGCAAGACTCCATCTCAAAAAAAAAAAGTAAAAACTAGGCTGGGCGCAGTGGCTCACGCCTGTAGTCCTAACACTTTGGGAGGCTGAGGTGGGCAGATCACCTGAGGTCAGGAGTTTGAGGCCAGCTTGGCCAACATGGTGAAACCCCATCTCTACTAAAAATACAAAAATTAGCCGGTATGGTGGTGTGTGCCTGTAATCTCAGCTACCTAGGATGCTGAGACAGGAGAATCGTTGGAACCCGGGAGGCGAAGCCTGCAGTGAGCTGAGATCATGCCACTGCACTCCAGCCTAGGTGACAAAGTGAGACTCCATCTCAAAAAACAAACAGCAAAACAAAACAAACAAAAACTAGTAAAAACTAATTGAAGTGGGAAAAATGCTGCTTAACTTGTGATTTTATGTCACTGCCGATAAGCGTTTGTGTGATCAGATGCAATTGCTTTTTCTGTCCTGAGTTATTGAATCAGGTTATGTTGCATGTTTAGACACGGTCATGAGGAAGTCAACAGGGACAATGATATGCCAAGAGTTCCTGGGTTCTTGATCTCTTGGGATTATGTTTCTTAATCAGGCCCTATAGATCTGTGGAGTCATCTGATTCTGATATAGAGATAAAAACTTGATCTGAGTAAGTCACAAGAGTCAGGAAGGAAAGAAAAGTGCAAAGGACGGATTTGCGTGAAATGGGCTATTAAGTGGCTTGTAGTGTGTATTTTTCATAGGCAATTTCATAAAGAAAAGCCTAGGGACTCTTGAGACCAAAGCTACTTGGGCAAAGGTAGCAGGACCCTATGAATAGTGATCTGGCAAGCGTGACTTTCTATTAGAATCTGTTTGCTTGCAGAAGTAAGTTAATATTGTAAGAAGTTAGATTTTGTTGATCAGGTGACAGGAAGTGGCAAACATTTGAGCCAGTTAGTTCATGAATGCTTATAGGGCCAGGCCAGATCCAATGAGGGACTTAAGTAAAGTTTGTCTTCAACATTCACTATCCTTCAACATTCATTATCCTTTGGCTAATTTACTCTCCTTGGGCTCACTGTTCCATCCCATGGGGCCTGTCCTCTTGGCTACTCTATAAGCCAGGGTTTATTTTTGACCCATTATCTTCTTTTGATATTAAACTTTCCTGTGCTGTTTCTCTCATCAGCTTCAGGGTGACTTTTTTTTTTTTCTTGAGACAGAGTCTCGCTCTGTCAACCAGGCTGGAGTGCAGTGGCACAATCTTGCCTCACTGTAACCTCCGCCTCCCAGGTTCAAATGATTCTCTTGCCTTAGCCTCCCGAATAGCTGGGATTACAGGTGCCCACCACCACGCCCGGCTACTTTTTGTGTGTGTGTTTTCAGTAGAGACGGGGTTTCACCATGTTGGGCAGGCTGGTCTTGAATTCCCAACCTCAGTCTGATCCGCCCGCCTCGGCCTCCCAAAGTGCTGGGATTACTGGCATGAGCCACTGCGCTCACCCAGGGTGACTCTTTAAGCCTTATAAATAACAAGCAAACCTATTGTCACGTTTTGATAATAGAAAGCTAGACATTTTAACATGATAGATGTTTTGAACTCAATATACGTTTTCATGTTTTCTACTCAACCAGTTTTTATCTAAAAATGAGGAATATGGGTCATATAGGAGAAGGGTGTGACAGGCCAATGGGAAACAGAAGCTGTGTTAGGCAAAGCAATAAAGGTGATATTAATAATGACATTTATCTTTGGTTGCACATTTATTCTCTGCCAGGTATCATATATTTCATGTATACCATCTCATTTTGTCCTTTACAACAACCTCATGAGGTGGATATTATAATGAGAATCTTTGTGTAGGTGAACTATGACCTTTGGAGAGACAGGTGAAATAACTTGCTCAAGACTGCACAGCTGGTGGATGGCAGAGATGGGATTCATACCTGGGTCTGTATGACTCTGAAATTAGAACTTTCATCCACCATGCTTTACTGCTCTCCCAGATAATAACACTAGCCTATACTGCCTCTTCACAAACACTAGAAGTTTGAAAAAATAGACCGGGTAGAGTTTTTTCTTCTTTAACTCTCCCATTCTCTCTCTTTCCAGTGAAAAGAAATGTGAATTCTCAATGGTGAGGCCAAGGCAAAACTGACCCTTGTAAGGCTGCAACTGGAAAATCGGTCCTTTGATGGTAGAGATAGATTGCTTCATGTGTGTGGTTTCTGAAGTTTTGCCTTTATCCAAACTTGTCATGAGAATGTATGGCATGTCTAGTTCTGCATTAAGATACATACCTTTAGGCCATGATGAGAAATCTTCCCAAGCCTCATCAATCTTGATAGGAATCCAAGAGAATAACCATTATGTTCCTATGAAGTTCTCAGTAGCTCATGAGCCCACTTTAGTTTAACTCAGCAGAGGCCAATTTCTCAATCTGCAATAGGCCATACATACCCACATATATGTACTCCAGAGGCATTGATCATGACATCCTTCTGGACCAGGATTATAGTTTGGTATAGACAGGTCCAACAATGTAATAAATTACATTCATGTGGTGGAAGAACAATGGGTTGAGCATCTGAAGATGTCTCTGTAATTAACTTAATATAAGACCTTGAACACATCACTTTATCTCTCTGGGCTTTTATTTCCTTATCTTCTGAAAAAAATGTTGGACTTAATCATCTTATCTGCCTGCCAGATAGCTGTCTTGATTGACATAAGGTTACTTCGTCTTTGGAAAAATAACAATCAGTTCACTCCTATAACACTAGTTACTTCATGCTGCACAGAAGCTTGGGTTATCAGTTATCTACTAACTTAAATAGGAAGACAAATTGTTGGTAGTCAGTATAGTTGGTTTACTGACAATGTATCTGAGTATGTAAATGTGAATTCATGGGAAAAATAATATAAGGTGTCCTTGGTGACGAAGAGCTGAATTTGTTCTCTTTTCTTTTCTTTTTTTTTTTTTTTTTTGAGACAGAGTCTCACTGTGTTGCCAGGTTGGAATGCAGTGGCACGATCTTGGCTCACTGTAACCTCTGCCTCCTGGGTTCAAGTAATTCTCCTGCCTCAGCCTCCCGAGTAGCCACCACGCCCGGCTAATTTTTTGTATTTTTAGTAGAGACGGGGTTTCACCGTGTTAACCAGGATGGTCTCGATCTCCTGACCTCTTGATCCATCCTCCTCGGTGTCCCAAAGTGCTAGGATTACAGGCGTGAGCCACCATGCCCAGCCTCTTTTTTTTTTTTTTTGAGACGGAGTCTTGCTGTGTTGCCAGTCTGGAATGCAGTGGTGCGATCTTGGCTCACTGCAACCTCTGCCTCCTGGGTTCAAGTAATTCTCCTGCCTCAGCCTCCTGAGTAGCTGGGACTACAGGTGCGCACCACCATGCCCAGCTACTTTTTGTATTTTTAGTAGAGACAGGGTTTCACCATGTTGGCCAGGATGGTCTCGATCTCTTGACCTCACGAGCCACCCGCCTTGGCCTCCCAAAGTGCTGGGGTTACAGCTGTGAGCCACTGCGCCTGGCCTGGATTTGTTTTCTATTCCCTTTCAGAAGGCACGAGTCTTCTCTTCAGTCTTCTCATGGCTGACTTCATTTCCTGGTTCCTCAGAGTGTAGATCAAAGGGTTCAGCAGAGGGGAGATGACAGTGAAGGTGACAGTGATGGCCTTATCTGTGGGGAGGGCAGTGAAGGGCCGGGCGTAGACATAGATGCAGGGCACGAAATGCAGAGTCACCACAGTGATGTGGGAGGTGCAAGTGGAAATGGCTTTCCTCCTGCCCTCTCCTGCCTGAGACCTCAGCGTCATTAGGATGACTATGTAGGACACAAGCAGGAAGATAAACCACAGGGTAGTGACCAGGCCGTTGTTGGAAATCATCAAGAGCTCAAGAGCAAAAGCGTCAGTGCAAGCGAGTTTGAGGACCTGGGGGACATCGCAGTAGAAAGTGTCAAGAACATTGGGTCCACAGAAAGGGAGAGGCAGCAACAAGGAGATCTGCACGATGGAGTGGACAAAGCCCCCCATCCAGGAGGCAGAGATAAGGGCAGTGCATCGCCCTCTACTCATGACGGTCGCATAGTGCAGGGGCTTGGAGATGGCCATGTAGCAGTCAAACGCTATCACAAAGAGAGAAAAAATGTCTGCCCCACCAAGGAGGTGGAAGAGAAATATCTGTGTCATGCAGCTTGTATAGGATATGGTCTTTTTCTTTGACAGAAGGTCCAGCAAGACTTTAGGAGCAGTTAAGGAGGAGAAGCAGATGTCAAGGATGGCTAGATTGTGGAGCAGGAAGTACATGGGGGTGTGAAGGCGAGACTCACAGGTCACAGTGACCATGATGAGGAGGTTTCCCAGCAGAGTCGTCATGTACACAAGACATAAAAAAAGAAACAAGACCAAACTCAGGTCTTGGGATTGAGTAAGTCCCAGAAATATAAATTCTTTTACTCTGGTGACATTTCCCAACTCCATTGAATCATGTTTTCTCTTTCCTGAATATCTTGGAAAAAATAATGTTATTTCAGAAAGTGTTTACTCTCTCTTAATAGATTCAGGTATTAGGTCTGAAAACTTGTGAGATATTACCACCACGTGAATTACAATTTCAAGTTTATTGCCAATGCATGTAAAATGACATCTTATTACACAATCATGCATACACTTATATAAATTACAATTTTAAAAAATGTATAAAATGCATAAAAATAATGTTCCAGTTATTCAAGATACTTAGAACATTATTGAAGATAAACAGATGGGGGTATTAACTATTTAGAAAGAGACTATTGTGGCATGGGAAATATAAAAATTGGATTAGTTTGTTGTGTGAATAAGGCAGTGTTTACTTTGTGTGACTAGAACACCTTGAGTTTCACAGGGCTGAGGATTTTGTTGTTTTTTCCCAGACTGGATGCTCCATTTATATGGTTCTAAGAACCCCTGTCTGCAAAGAGGCCCCCCACTGGATTGAATTGTATGGAAGCAGCACCCCTCCCTTCTTAAATCACAAACTTATTTCCATGAAAAATTAGAAAATGTTTAAGTCATAAAATTCATTTCTATTGCTCTATTCTTCTTTAAGGGGACTTCTTTGTTTCTTTCTTTACTTTAATCTACTTTAGGTACTGAAACCCCGGGGTGGTGAATAGCTCCTTAGCTATGGAAATGAAAATATTACTCAGAGCTTCTCTTCTGTTGTTTCAATTTCTTTCTTAAAAAATAATTTTTGTTGAGCTATCATTGACATACCATAGACTGCACATATTTGAATTCACACTTCGATAATTTCTTTTTTTTTTTTTTGAGACAGAGTCTTACTCTGTCGCCCAGGCTGGAGTGCAGTGGCGCGATCTCGGCTCACTGCAACATCTGCCTCCCAGGCTGGAGTGCAGTGGCGCGATCTCGGCTCACTGCAACCTCTGCCTCCCAGGTTCAAGTGATTCTCCCGCCTCAGCCTCCTGAGTGGCTGGGATTAAAGGCGTGTGCCACCAGGCCTGGCTAATTTTTGTATTTTCAGTAAAGACAGGCTTTCACCATATTGGCCCAGCTGGTCTCGAACTCCTGACCTTGTGATCCACCCATCTCGGCCTCCCAAAGTGCTGGGATTACAGGCATGAGCCACTGCTCCCGGCTGATAAGTTTTGACATATATACCTGTGACACCATCTCTATAGTTAAGAGAGTGAATATATCTATCACCTAGAAAATGTCCTTGGGCCCCTTTGTAGCCTGTCCCCTTTACCCTTCCTTCTTCAGGCAACCACTGATCTGCTTTCTGTAATTATACATTAGTTTGTATTTTCTACAATATTCTATAAGTGAAATTCTATTTGTATTTTCTTCTTGTCTGCCTTCTTTCAACCATGAAATTCATCCATTGTTTTGTGTGTACTGCTATTTTGTTCCTTTCTATTGTATGAATATACCACAGTTTGCTTATCCACTCACTTGTAGGTGAACATTTGGGTTATTTGTGGCTTTTGAATATTACTCATAAAGCTGCTATGAACATTCACGTTTGGGTCTTTGTGTGGACATATGTTTTCAGTTCTCTTGGGTAAGTAGCTAGGAGTGGAATGGCTGTAACTCTTAACATTCAATAGTATGAGAACAAAAAACCCAATTAAGCAACAAGGACAAATTATTTTAACAAAATGAAGTCACTAAAAGAAGTTAAAAAAAAGAAGAGAAAAAAGGACAAATTATTTGAACAGACACTTCAGCAAGAAGACATGGAGAGAGCAAATAAGCACATGAAAAGGCTCAACATCATTTATCACTGAGAAAATATAAATTAAAACCACAGTGTAATTTAAAAATAGTATACATTAGAGTCACTAGAATGAAAAAGATTGATATATCAAGAGTGGACAAAGATGTAGACCAATGGAACTCCAGTGGGAATGTAAAATGGTACAATCACTTTTGAAAATAGTTTGGCAGTTTTTTTTTTTTTTTTTTTTTTTAGATGGCGTCTTGCTCTGTCACCCAGGCTGGAGTGCAGTGGCACAATCTTGGCTCACAGCAACCTCTGCCTCCCAGGTTCAAGCGATTCTCCTACCTCAGCCTCCCAAGTAGCTGGGATTACGGGCTCCCACCACCATGCCCAGCTAATTTTTATATTTTTAATAGAGGCAGGGTTTCACCATGTTGGCCAGGCTGGTCTTGAACTCCTGACCTCAGGTCATCCACCAGCCTTGACCTCCCAAAGTGCTGGGATTATGGGCGTGAGCTACCGTGCCTGGCTGGCAATTTTTAAAAAAACTGTTACACATACACTTACCTTATAACTGTGTTGCTTTTGAATTCCTTTCTTTCTTTTTTTTTTTTTTTTTGGTGAATCTTTGAAATGGGCCTTATTTTCTTTCTTCCTAGTTTATCTCCTTTTTCTTTCCATAATTAGAAACAAATGAAGGGCAAAAGTCCCTTTCTTCCTGTTCTTTGGGTGTGTTCTCCAATTTAAATGAAGATATTTCTTCTCACTTAGCTCACTTTGTCTTCAAGTTTTCTTTCCTCTCTAGGCAATTTTGTCCAAAGTCTATTTAATGGGTAAATCCAAAAACAAGCTGCCAAGAAGTATTCTACCTTTGAGGTAGATGCCTACTAGATTCTGGCACCACACAACCTGTTCAAATCCCAGCTGAGTACTTACTGGTTGTGTTAACGTGAGCAAATTGCTTCATCCCTTGACCTCATTCTCTGTATCAGTAATTTGGAGACAATAGCATCTCCTTCATAAGACTTTTGTGAGGGTTAAATAAGTTAATCTATGTAGAGCATCAGTACTTAGAGAGTTGCCTAATCTGTAATAAGTGTAATTATATGTGTGCTACCTTAAAGACAACTCCAGGTTAATAATTCCCACACACAGCTTCTTCAATAAGTATATTTCCAATATATTTATGGACATTCTTTTAGAGGAGCTGCATGTTTCCCACACGTGTGTCCTCAACCACTTCATCAGAACATTTGCTGTTTTGAAGGAATTAGGAGATATTTGCCTTCCAGTGACCCAGAGAGTCGTGACAGTGTATGACAGTAAAAAGAGCACTTGCTTGGTTTGGCTTCTTCTCTGACATCTTATTAGCAGACCAGAGAAATTGTTCAGTGCAAGGGCTCTGGGATCAAGACTCATCTGGGTTAAAGTCCTGGCTTTGCCATTGTGTGATTTGGGCAAGAACATAACCTCATCGAGCCTCTATTTTTTCATCTGTAGGATGGGGATAATAACAATACTCACCTCACAGGGAAGTTATGAGGGTTGGAGAATTAACTTGTGTAAACTTCTCAGCATATGGGCTGGTTATCTGTCATGATTAGTGCTATGCTGGGTAACCCTAACAGTGAAGCCTCATCAGTAAATGGAGTGTATTGAACTAAATGGTAGCTATCAATCCTGATTAGCTTAAAGAGAGAGGAAATGGTCACTAGGAACACCAACTCAGTATGGTTACTAGAGATGTGAGGAAAACCAATATAGTTATTAAACTCTTCAAAGGGACCTCCATGTAAACATCACATTGTTTACACACACATGGGTGGAAGGTAAACCATATCCCAGACCCCAGGCCAGGACTATTGGTCAGAAAGAAATAGGTCTCATGTTCACAAACTGCCTTTGGTAATTTAAAGACAACATCCCCTAGCTTCTGCTCCACCCTTCTGCTACTTTTAATCCATCCAATTATTTAGCAAATATTTATGGAGTATGGGAAGAGCTCTAGGTTATTTGAGAGAAATGAATATAATCTAAGTGCAGTGGGAAAAGCATTGAATCTAATAGTTACATGGGAGTGATGGGGACCATCTAAGGACAGATGAAGAGCTGAGTGTGAAAAGAGGATGATTTCCAAATAAGAGGCTCAGTGAAGCTGTATGGAGGAAGTGGTGTTTATGTTTGGGACATATAGGAACGGGGAGAAAGGACATTCTGGCCTTAGGGGACTATTTAAATATATGAAAGTTGCTAATGAGTGGGAAGTTTGGCTGGAAAGAAAGGGTGCAAACATGACAGCATGGAAAGACAGAGAAAAGAAAATCATTGCTATCATAAGGTCTCAGAAAACAATACCCTATAATGAAGGCCTCAAAAGTAGCCTCAGAAGTAAAAGTTTTTCTCTGACTTCCTCCTGCCTTCCTGTGTCAGGTGGGTGGTCCTTCATTCTTCCCCAAGGTTAGCTGTAGAAACTACAATACCTCTTGCCTAAGGTGGGTCATGGAAACCAGAACGCTTTTTCTCCAAAGCCAGCCATAAAACCTAAACATATTGTTCTAACCTCCCTGTGACTCCACCTTTCTGTGTAAGAGTTGGCCATAAATAAATTCTCAGGTCTACTTTGATTGTAGGTCATAAGAACCCCATTCCAGAGAGACAGAGAGAGAGAGAGAGAGAGAGTGAGCACTGCCTCATACCTAGGAGGAAGGAATTGCTGCACAGAGAGGCCAAACAGGATATAAACAGACAGGACTTGCTGGGTTTCACTATTGTCCATTAGCATTAGATCATACCATTTTTTTAAATTTAAAATTTTTATTTTTATGGAGCTCTTCACTAAATTGCGTGCCATCCTGGTAAGGGGGCCATGCTAATCTCCTCTGTATTGTTCCAGTTTTAGTATACGTGCTGCCAAAGCAAGCGATCATACCTTTTTTTGTCCAATCATATTTCTACATGGCTGTCCACACCTTGTTGAACCTAAACATAAAAATGAACATTTTCTTTGCATCTTTGGGTCTTGATTCTGAAGGCTCCCATGTCATGTAACACTATGATCAAATACATTTGTATTCCTTTTCTCCTAATTGTCTGCCTTTTGTCAGCTGATTTTCAGTGAACTTTCAGAGGATGAAGGGGAAGTTTTCCCCTGTCCCCTACACTATAAACTTCTTATTTTTGTGTTAGATCTAAAGAAGGGTAGACAGGTGTTTATTGTCTGAGTCTCTCAACTTTTGTGAACGTTTGTTACTGTAGGTTTAAGTTCAGGTAAGAATCACCTCTGTTGATTTCAGCCTGAGAAGATCTGTCTAGAGAAAAGAAGACTGAGAAAAATCTCTTCTCTGTACCATTCAAGAGGTCGCAGAAAGCAAAAGCTGCCTTTTCCCCAATTCCAAACTCACCTCAACTCTTTCTCTCATTCCACAACGTACTCTTTGTTACTATTTCTAGCTTGTGCTGTCGGTTACTAAAGGAAGGTTCTCCCAGAATGCAGCATCTTGTATACATATTACATTATTTGTAGTCATAGTGTATTTGTGAATCTTAACGATTACATCTAGATTTCAATTTTTCTTTTTCTTATTTCTCACTCTATGCATAAACACCCAGACACCCCAGGCACACACACACATGCAGACTTTTATTTTTTTACCTAAAATCTGCAATCTTCTTCCAAGAATTCCAACATCTTAAATAATGTTCACATGAATCTCAGGAATCATCCAACTTCAGAAAATTCTGCTCAACACCCCTCTGAAGGCCAGTTATTTCAATGGCATCTCTTCTATCTTAATGTGGAAAGGACTTAGGGAATAATATTTTCTTGGCTCTTCCACACTGATTCACAGTGCCCCATCATATTTACCAGTTCCTTAATCCCAGAACTAGTGTGAGAATTATCAGAGGGATTACAGTTGGATGCAGTTGTGGAAAAATTCTGCTCATGATGAGGTTGTTTCAGTGGGAGTAATTAAGAAGTCACTCAGACACATATGCTTAGGAACACATTTTGTCTAGAGCCTAAAATTTTTTAGAGGCAACTGAAAGAATGAATCCCCTTATCTTCTGGCTTCAAAAAGAAGAAAGGTTGTGTGGAAACATGTCAAGCTGTATTCCTGAGAAAGTCCAAAAAGTGTTATTCTTAGTGATCAGAGGGCACCCTTCCACGAGTACCCGTGGTGCAGAGAAACTTGGAGCTGACGAGGGGACTGGACTCTGCCTGGTCTTCCATCCTATTCTATTTCCAAGCCTAACAACTTACACAAAGAGAACTGGAAATGGAACCTTTAGTAACAAACAGCACAGGGGCATGCAAGTTTTGGGGAAGGCTCGTCCCTTCTCCAGATCTCAACACTTACTTTACTGACTGGGAATCCCCAGCTTGGGAAGAGGTTGAAACAGGCACAGGACAGAGTAGCATGGTTGGCTGTCTATACTAAGAAAAATAAAGTCAAATGAAACAAGACATCAAGATGGCCACACAGTGAAAATGTGATTCCACTCAATAGCTAGCTTCATTGTTTGACCATCTTTAAGATCTACAGCTTTAAGCTTCTAAAAATGGAATATTGGCCATAATTGCTCCCATTGTTTCCCTTGTTTTTGATGACCTTGACAGTACTGAAGAGTCATTGTCAAGTATTTTATAGAATAGGTGTCCCCAACCACCAGGCCATGAACTGTTACCAGCTCTTGGCCTGTTAGAAACCAGGCCACACAACAGGAGGTGAGTGGGGGGTGAGCAAGTGACAGAAGCTTCATCTGTATTTACAGCCGCTCCTCATTGCTGGCATTACTGCCTGAGCTCTACTTCCTGTCAGATCAGTGGGGACATTAGATTCTTATAGGAGGGGGAACACTACTGTGAACTCTGCATGCGAGCTATCTAGGTTGCATGCTCCTTATAAGACTCTAATGCCTGATTATCTGTCACTGTCTCCCATCATTCCCAGATAGGACCTTCTAGTTGCAGGAAAACAAGCCCTGGGCTACCACTGATTCTACATTATGGTGAGTTGTATAATTATTTCATTATATATTACATGTAATAATAATAAAGTGCACGACGTATGTAACGCACATGAATCATCCCAAAACCATCCCCACCACCTTCATTTGTGGAAAAATTATCCTCTGTGAAACCAGCCATGATGCCAAAAAGGTTGGGGACTGCTGTTATACGACGTTCTTCAATTTGGCTGGTCCTGATGATTTTCTCATGGTTAGACAGGGGTGGCAGATGTCTGGGAGAAAGAACACAGAGGCCAAATGTCACTCTCATCACATCATATCAAAGGGTATGTATTAGTCTGTTTTTGCACTGCTGATAAAGACATACCAGAGACTGGGTACTTATAAAGGAAGGAGGTTTAATTGACTCACAGTTTCACATGGCTGGAGAAACCTCACAATCATGGCGGAAGGCAAGGAGGAGCAAGTCATGTCTTACATGGTGGCAGGGAAGAGAGAATGAGAACCAAGAGAAAGGAGAAACCCCTTATAAAACCATCGGATCTCATGAGACTTATTCACTACCATGAGAACAGTATGGGGGAAACCACACCCATGATTCAATTATCTCCCACCAAATCCCTCCCACAGCACATGGGAATTATGGGAGCTACAATTCAAGATGAGATTTGGGTGAGGACATAGTCAAACCATATCAGGGTACATGCCATTAACATGATTGATCACTGATGATGTTAACTTTGAACACCCAGCTGAGGTAGTCTTTGTCAGGTTTCTCCAGGATTTAAAAAAATTGTACTCTTTGGAGAGAAGAGATAACTATTTATAACTCACACTTAGAGAGTTGGGGCTGGGTGTGGTGGCTTGTGCCTGCAATTCCAGCAATTTTGGAGGCCAAGGCAGGAGTATTGCTTGAGCTCAGGAGTTTGAAACCAGTCTGGGAAACATGGTGAAACCCTGTCTCTACTAAAAATACAACAATTAGCTAGGCATGGTGGCACCTGCCTATAGTCCCAGCTACTTGTGGGGCTGAGCTGGGAGGATTGCCTGAGCCTAGGAGGTTGAGGCTGCAGTAAGCCAAGATGCACCACCGCCCTCCAGCCTGGGCAACAGAGTGAGACCATGTCTCAATTAAAAAAAAAAAAAAATTGGGAGTCATGCTCCACGTCCTTGAGGGTGGAGAATCTACATACATTATTTGGAATTCTCCTGCATGCAAGACTTGTCTATTATCTTCCATTTATTGATTTATTTAATCATTTATTTATGATTGGGCTCATGGATATTTATTTTATACTTTGGGTTATAATCCATGACTACATTATGTATTTTGTTGTTCCAACTTTGGCCATGGGAAACTCTTTCAGTTGGCTCCTGTGCCCCTTTGACGTACCTCCACTGTTTTGCTTTTTAAACATTTCTTTGTTTTTTGGTGCTAAAAGATGCTCCAGGCTTATATTGTATATTCCCTGCCCCAGTCCTAAAATCAGTCATTTCTCCAAGAAATACTGGTGCCTTTGTTAAAAAAAAATTTATTAAGTGATTTGAAAATATAAATAAATAACACAATAAATGGTACCAACCAAAGAAAACAAAACAAAAACCTGACTTTTTATATTATTGATTATTTCCAGGTACAGCATTTATTCATGAACATAAAAAGTTTTTATTTTAATTTATTAATTTTCCTAGCTTGGATTACCTGGATGCTTTCTGGGAAGCGTGAGTCCCTAAGAAGATTCCACAGCTATACTGACTCCTACAATGTGACTAGAAGAGGTAAACCTCTGGCTTCTGCTGGGAAATAAGTTTCTATTCTTGCAGTCCCATGCATGCAGGATGAGTCTGAACAGGGGTGGCAGATGTCTGGGAGAAAGAACACAGAGGCCAAATGTCACTCTCATCACATCATATCAAAGGGTATGTATTAGTCTGTTTTTGCACTGCTGATAAAGACATACCAGAGACTGGGTACTTATAAAGGAAGGAGGTTTAATTGACTCACAGTTTCACATGGCTGGAGAAACCTCACAATCATGGCGGAAGGCAAGGAGGAGTACTTGAGTACCACATAAGTACTGGAAGGAGATATTGGATCTGAAGGGATCATGTAGGTGAGAATGAAGGAACTTTCAATGACCTGATGACCAAATTGGATGATGGAGTTCTCACGGGATACATAGTACTCAGGAAACCCATGTTGGGTTCATCTGCAAATCATGCCAACTTGACCTTCAAAGTTTTTCAAACTTCTCACCATGACCACCATAACCATTCTAAGTCATGTCTTCATTCTTTCTCTCATGGGGCTACTGTAGTAGGCTCTGAATTGTTCCCTGGTTTTTGTCCTTATCCCTCTTCTGCTCCTTGAAGGCCTCCAAATGTGCCACATCTTACTCACTGTGAAAGCTAAAAGCTTTACAGTGGTCCACAAAATTGCGATGACCTGGCCCCATGACCCTACCATCCCTCTGAACTCAACTACAGGCACTTCCTCTCTCTTACTTGCTTCTTCTCACTTAGTCCCAAGGGCCTCCTTGCTGTTTCTTGGACCTTGTGGACACATCCCTATCTCAGGGTCTTTGCATATCTGATTTGTGAACTGAGATTTGTATACCGACATACACATTTTGCTAGTTTCAACAATTTTAAGATATCTAGGATCTACCTCCAGAAATGCGCAAAACAAAAAACAAAAGAACAACTCCCAGCAGCTGTAATAGCACATTAAGTAAACAAATAAAAACCAACTTGATATATCGAATAATGTTTTCCATTTTATTCTAGCTTTTTGAATAAGTATGCACAGTCTGAAGCAGCTTCAAAGATTTCAGTCATTTTTAGGAAGTCATGTCTTCAGAGAGTAAAAAATGAATTATTTTCTTAACAATACTTTCCAATGATTTGAATAGCAGAAATGAGTGAGAGCAGTAACTGTCTTTCACTGAATGTTTTAATTCAGTAATTTTCAGTAGTGCTTATTATATTATACTTGTGCCAGGTGTTGGGGATATGACAATAAATAAAGCATAATCCTACTGGGGGAGATTGGGAGAAAGAGAACAGGGAATTGAAACAGGGTCCCAAGGGCTGTGCTACAGCCAAGCCCAGGCTACTGACGGAGTGTCCTGGGGGGGGCCAGCAGACCTGGGGTTCAGAGGAAGATCAGGTTAGAACTGTGTTCAAGGTCACAGAGGTCACAATATGTGAGGTTATGTTCTAACTCAAGCTGTGCTGATCCAAGCACCTGCTCTCAGCTATCGGTAGGTGGGCCTTAGATTAAAAAATCGAACAGTGATATTTATTTGGTTCATATTATAGGATTGGAGGAGGAAATTAACCTGGATGTGGTTTCTTTAATTAAGATATGATGACTCCGTGAAAGATCTTATGGAATCCTAATGCCCAAGCTACATCATATTTCTAATATGTGTCTCAGCTCCCTTCCTGGCAGCAGTACAGGATTGTAGTGGAAATGTCTGAGTGTATTTTGATTTCATTTCCTTTAGTTTTTCCAAGGCTGTATTGCAAAAACAATATACACCTCTCCTGCTAACAATTTTATATCTGTACTTTCTCCTGTGACACAGAACCCATCTTTTTTACATTATTATGATCTGCTAATCAGAATGTTTGAAAGTCATGTGTTTTTTATTAGTAGACTAAAAAATAATTAGAAATCAATTAGTGAGTAGAATGTATTTGCTGGGCAAGCATTTTCAAAAGTGGTGATAAGGAGGGAAGTACTGGTCTATTTCCTATAAGAAGGTCAGAGTCTTCTCTTCAGTCTCCTCATGGCTGACTTCATCTCCTGGTTCCTCAGAGTGTAGATCAAGGGGTTGAGCAGAGGGGAGATGACAGTGAAGGTGACAGAGATGGCCTTATCTGTGGGGAGGGCAGTGAAGGGCCGGGCATAGACATAGATGCAGGGCACGAAATGCAGGGTCACCACAGTGATGTGGGAGGTGCAGGTGGAGATGGCTTTCCTCCTGCCCTCTCCTGCCTGAGACTTGAGTAATGATAATATGACTATGTAGGACACCAGGAGCAGGAAAAACCACAGTGTGGTGAGCAGTCCATTGTTGGAAATCATTAGTAGTTCAAGTATGAAAATGTCTGTATGGGCCAGTTTGAGCACCTGGGGGACATCACAGTAGAAAGTGTCAAGAACATTGGGTCCACAGAAAGGGAGTGGGAGCAACAGGGAAATCTGCACGATGGAGTGGACAAAGCCCCCCAACCAGGCTGCCACTGTGAGCCCAATGCAACGGTCTCTACTCATGATAGTCGCATAGTGCAGCGGCTTGGAGATGGCCACATATCGATCCAATGCCATCACTGACAGAGAAAATACATCCACCCCTCCAATAAGGTGGAAGAGAAACATCTGAGTGAAGCAATGATTGAAGGAGATGGTCTTTCTCTCAGACAGAAGGTCCACCAGAACCTTGGGCGCTGTGATGGAGGAGAAGCAGATATCGGCAATAGATAAATTACGGAGCAAAAAATACATGGGCGTGTGAAGGCGAGATTCACAGGTGACAGTGACCATGATGAGGAGGTTTCCCAGCAGAGTTGTCACATACACCAAGAGTAGGAAAAGAAATAGGATCAAGCTTGCATCCCCATTCTGGGTCAGGCCAAGGAAAATAAATTCTTTTACCCTGGTACAGTTTTTCATCTCCATTGAATCATCCTCTTTATTCTCTTTTGTTTCAAGCTATGTCATACAACAGCACAGGGATGTTTATTTGATTGTCCTCCCAAGCACACTAGAATGCAATTCAGAAACTTCCCTCGTGATTGCAGTGTTCACTATTTGCTGCATTGTCCACATTTTTAAGGCAGCAATCAGTTTGGTGATCAAATTATCACATGCAGAGTCATTCAATAATTATTTTCCTATGAAATTATTTTGGGAAAGAATAGACATATCATGTTTAATAGTGACATTTACATAGTATATTTAATAAATTGATTATTTTTATTATATTTATTATTTATTTTTATATCCATGCAAACTTATTGGTTGCCAGGAACTGTGAAGTGTTATATACAAAGATAAGTTAGACGTAGTTCCAGCCATTAGGAAACTTATAGTCTACACACTTAATAGTCATATTAGCTAATATTCTGTTGACTTCAAGAGAGTCTTATCTTGCTGTTCTATTTCTTATTGCAATGTTGCATGTCACGGATCAATTTCCTAGCTCTTGGTTGTATTCTGTCAGATTTCTTAAAATTGCAGCCTATGATTTCATTTAGTCAACTTGTCCTTGTCACTACTTTACACTAACCAGATTTTTTGCTTAATATTTATTTGAAAGCATGTTAAATTTGCTATTAGGAAACAGATTTGAAACAACGTGTAAAAACAAATCTCAAGGAATATAATTAATGTTTTTGATTATGGTAAAAACAGTTAACACGAAATCTATTCTTTTAACAAATTTTTAAGTGTACCAGTAGAGGACTATTTACTATAGGTACAATGTTGTACAGCAATTCCCTAGGACTTACACATCTTGTATATGTATAACTGAAACTTTGTGCCCATTGACCAACAACTCCTCTCTTCCCTCTCCCATCAGCCCCTGGCAATTACTATTCTACTTTCAGTTTCAATGAATTTGACTATTTTAGAAGTGGAACCATGCAGTATTTGTCCTTTTGAGAGTGAATAGCATTAAAATATGCTATTGTAATAATTTTGTTTTCTGTTTGTTTTAAGCAAATATTTTCATCTCATCTTGTTACTTATGCTGCTATGGAGGTCAAAAGGTTCTGATTTTTCTAGATGTAAGAAGTGAAAGGACCATCAGCCGGTTCTTATTTTTGTTTTAGCTGCTGCTGTATTATTAATACTATTATTATTATCAGTTTTCTACACTGTGCAGGAACACATTTTGATAAGAACCTTCAGTGATTTTGGAAATCTGAAAGGTGATTAGTTTTTTCCCAAAAGGAAGAATTTTCCTGCTGAGAGAGGCAGTGAGATGTAGTGAAGAGAGCTCCGGATTGGGGAGATTGGAGCATTGGTTCCATCTAGTCCTTATTCTGCCGTCAACTAGCTGAATGACTGGGGCTCTGACTCCTCATCTCTGGACTGTATCAAATGGATTCAGTGTGGACATTATCAGTTTGAACCAGCAGGGAGGAGGAGGGATACGAGCTAAGGAGGAGATTCATTTAAGAGGTTACAAGGCTGACTCTGGGGTCTTATTGTTGATCCCCAATTTCAGGCTGTGTCGAAAGGCGGGAACCAACTGGTAATCTACTTTTTTCTCCTGTCCCGTTCTTCCTCCTTTCCTGTCTCCACCATCAGTAGGTGCATTTGAAGGTGGTTGGGAGAAAACCAGTTGGAGAGTCATGATCCCCCTCTAATCTTCGTACCCCAAGAGTTAAAATGTCCTGTGAAAGGTTGTCTTATTTATTCTTATGAAGAAGAGTTTTTTATTTCTTCCCTACAGATAAAGAAATGATGCTCAGAAAGGTGAGTTCATTTTCCCAAACTCACAACAGTAGTAAGTGATGGAACTGAACTTCCAATGTGATTCTTTTAGCTCCAAAGCCAACATTCCATCTGCTACAACATACAATCTTTGTTTAAGCATTCAGTTGACCAGAATTATGTCTTTGCATTAGGGTAAAGGTGGCAGAAAAACTGTCCCAGATGAGATATTTATAAAAAAAAATAAAATTCCAAGATAAGTTTGAGGTTAGCACGAGTTTAACCCAGCCAATCTCTCACCCCTTCTGTAACAATCTCAGTAAGATTGTGCAGCAAGAATTGATGCCATTAAAATGGAACCTGATTCCCTAAAGTTGGACTCGATTACATTCTTGAGCCTGCATTTATCAGGGCAAGTGAGAAGGCATTTATTTAGCCAATGAGCCCTTTAATCCTTCAACACACATTTTGTGATCTTCATGGGGTGATTGGAATACTACCTATACATGTGAGCACAGCAAGGTTCTTACTCAGGGGAATTTTTCACTCTAACGGAAAATACAAAAATATAAGTTTATAATCACACATGAGAGATGATGCTGGTACCGATATAGTGCTGTGGGAGCACAGCAGAGCTCTAGCTGGGAATAGTGCAGGAAGGTTTTCTAGAGGAGGTGAGGTTTTCCCCTCAGTCATGATCAGTTTCCAAGAAATGGAAGCAGGATACATCATGCAAAGGAAACAGCCTATAAAAAGCCAGTCAGTCGTGAAGATGACATACTTATACAGAAGAATATTGGAAAATGCAGTGTGGTTGGCACATAGTGGGAGAGTGTGGAATGAAAGGAGGTTTTTATTAGTACCAAGGATTTCTTACTCTACTAATAAAGAGCTTATTATTATTATTATTATTTGAGATGGAGTTTGCTGTGTTGCCCAGGCTGGAATGCGGTGGCATGATCTTGGCTCACTGCAACCTCTGCCTCCTGGGTTCAAGCTAATTCTCCCATTTCAGCCTCCCCAGTAGCTGGGATTACAGATGCGTGCCACCACGCCCGGCTAATTTTTGTATTTTTAGTAGTGACGGAGTTTCACTATGTTGGCCAGGCTGATCTTGAATTCCTGACCTCATGACCCGTGGCAGCCTCCCAAAGTGCTGGGGTTATAGGCGTGAGCCACTGCGCCCCGCCAAGAGCTTATCATTACATTCAGTGTTTGTTAGGTATTGGTTGGTTAGTGAATGATTGAACTGTCTACTGACCTCCTTGTTCTCATATTCAGGATAGTAAAGTCTAAAATGTTCTTCCATGGTGGGTCGGGGCAATGTCCTTCGACTTCTTTACTCTCAACTTTGATCCATGAATTTCTAGTATCATGCGGAGGAGGGTGTTCTGGAAAGTGGTGATGGAAGGCTGTGGTTCTTGCTCCAGTGTGGAAGAGGGAAAAAGACAGTGACCCCTTCTGAGAGGCAGCCTACACTGTCTCATTAGACTTTCTTCTGCTCTTTCTCTTTTTGGATCAAAGTAAGAGGGTGTTGGGACAACACAGCAGTGAGAGACATTGCCATCTTTAGAATAATGCCAATGTTTATAAGCAGTAATTGATCATTTGAAGGAAAAATTTTAAATTATTATTACTTGCTCCACCTTAAACATAGCCAGTGAATATTTATTGCAATCTTCAAATGCATATGGATAAATTGGACCACATTGTCTGTGTTTAACAAGTGTGTATAGCCTAATAAATGTGGATGATTTGTGTAAATTGATGAAGCATCATGCATTATAGAATGTGAGGTATGTCATGTGAGAAGCAGAGATAGATTTGGGTGAGATTGGAAGTTGATAGAAGATATGATAATTTCCAGTAGAAATACAAGCTTTTACTTTCTTGAGTGTTTCCTATGTGTGAAGCAGCATAAAACTTGATTAATTTAATTCTCACCACCATCTATTGGGTAAGCATTGATGCTATTCCTGTACTTCATATGAAGTATTTCCAGAATCTATGTTTGGCTGAAGGAACAGGTGTATAAAATAAAAAGATGGAAATAGGATAAAAGAAATAGTGCCTTTCCCCCAATATTCTATATGGGCTCTAAATTTTTCTAGAAAGATTGTTTGAAAAAAGTTGTGAAGATAAACATTTGACAGAAAGAGACCTTACCAATAAGCAACTCAAAGGGTCACAGCAAATGCATGATGCTTTCTCTCACACCGAATAGACTACATTTCTGTATCTCTCTCTTTTTTTTTGAGATGGAGTCTCGCTCTGTCATCCAGGCTGGAGTGCAATGGTGTGATCTCAGCTCACTGCAACCTCCACCTCCAGGGTTCAAGCGATTCTCCTGCCTCAGCCTCCCGAGTAGCTGGGATTACAGGCACCGGCCATCATGCCCAGCTAATTTCTGTATTTTTGTAGAGACAGGGTTTCACCATGTTGGCCAGGCTAGTGAACTCCTGACCTCAGGTAATCTGCCTGCTTCAGCATCCCAAAGGGCTGGGATTACAGGCGTGAGCCACCACACCTGGCCTCTGTATCACTCTTAACACCAGTCTCCCCAATATTTAACACCCACCTTTGTTGTTTCTGTCAGTGAGATGATCACCTTGACTCTGAAGCATTTAATATACCTGAAAAGATAATATACCTGAAAAAAGTCAAATTATTTATATGTAATTAGTAACAACATTTCAATTTCAGTATACATAACCTTAACCTTAGCTAGCAGGTTGATGGCTTTAGTTTCTTCCTCTGATCCTGAAACTCCAAAAAAAAAAAAAATTGGATGCTGTTAGATACAGTGCATGACAGAAGATTGTTGACATTAATTCTTGAAGATTTTGTCTAAACGTAGAGCCCTTTGGAATACCAGATATCTTGCTGTCTGCTCCACTTTCAGGAGACAAAGGGCAGACTCAAGGTATCATATCTTTAAAATTCTTCCATTGTGTCCCTATCTTATGCCCAAATCCCTGAGGCTCATGCTTAATTTAAGAATCGCAAAGAGAATGTTATTGGACAAGGGAGTGGAAATTAAGTGGCTGATTTTGCCGTTGGTAATGGAGTTTCAATGGGAGTTATTAAAATGTTACCAAAGCATGCACATGTACACACAGACACATACAGGCACATTTTGGTTGGTGTCCAAGTTCTTTGGAGGCAATAGAAGAAATCCATCCCCTTGACCACAGTTCACTAAAAGCTTTGTTAAAACATGCCGAGTGCTATGCCAGCAAGACTTTGAGTCCAATTTTCACAGCTTGCAGTGCTCAGAGGACACCATCTACCTGGGTTTCAACTAGATTGCCAAAAACCTAGGAGAACTGGACCTCAAATAATTTGCTACCAGTCCGGTTTCTAATTATACACAGAATGATCGTAGCTCAATGACGTCGCTATAAGCATCCACATAGAGTCACAACTTAGACAATGTTTGGTGGATGCACATTTTCTCTTATGGGATATTTCAATTTGGAGATAGCTAAATCAGTATAAGTTAGTAAAACTATTCAACAATTAACAGTGTTAATTTAGAATAACTTGTTTATTGATTGGTTTGATATATAGAACTCAAATTCACTATTTCCACAGTGATGATGAGTTTGGATTTTCCTGCTTTTCAACTTTTTTTTTTTTGAAAGCAAGTTTATCTACAAACATAACATGAAACAGGTCATGTATGTTGAAACTGGTAATTTTTGGCCAGGCGTGGTGGCTCAGGCCTGTAATCCCCCTACTTTGTGGTGCCGAAGTGGGTGGATCACTTGAGGCCGGGAGATCAAGACCAGCCTGGGCAGCATCGTGAAACTCCATCTCTACTAAAAATACAAAAACTAGCCATGTGTGGTGGCGTTTGCCTGTGATCCCAGATGCTTAGACAGGAGAATCGTTTGAACCCAGGAGGCAGAGGTTGCAGTGAGCCAAGATCGTGTCACAGTACTCCAGTCTGGGTGACACAGCAAGCCTCCGTCTCAAGAAAAAAAAAAAAAAAAAAAGAGGTAATTTTTGTTTGTTTCATGTTCAGGAGCCAAGTAATTTGGTCCCAGAGAACCACACTGAATGGAACTTTGCCTCCATCCTCTTCTGTCTGAGTCATCAAATTTTAAATTTAATTGGAAACAAGAATTGATATGTGAATAGGATGCAGTAATCACATTCATGTGAGACAGGGACTTGTGATTATATAAGTTCTCTGGCATCTGTGATTTATATCAAATACACAGAAAGAGTGTAAAAACCTGTTCAGTTTTTTCTCAAGAGTCTATTTTATACCCAAGACATTGAAAGTACAGCAGTGAATAAAACAGACCCAAATCCTGTCCTCATAGAGTGTTCTAGTTGGATGACCCAGATAATAAATAACGTAAATAAAATGTATGGAGTACGTTGGTGATAAACAGAACAAAAACCATTAGGCAGGGCAGTGAGATAGGCAGCAAGGGATAATAACTGCAAATTATAAAAGGGTATTAAGGTGAGGGGGGTATGTTTTTGGAACATCAGCAAGGCTGGTGTTTAACAGATGATGTGAAAAGGTAATGGGTGGGTAAGATTTTGGTGAACTATTAGGCCATTGTGAGAATTTGACTTCTATTCCGAGTGAAATTGGAGGTTTTAAGAGGAAAACTCTTGGATCTGTAATTTTTCATACTTAAGAGCAGCAACGGAGGCTGGGTGCGGTGGCTCACGCCTGTAATCCCAGCACTTTGGGAGGCCAAGGTGGGCAGATTTCTTGACTCCTGGAATTTGAGACAAGCCTGGATAACATGGCAAAATCCTGTCTTTCCCCAAGGTACAAAAATTAGCCAGGTATGGTGGTGCATACCTGTAGTCCCAGTTACTTGGGAGGCTGAGGCAGGAGGATCATTTGGTCCCGGGAGTTGAAGGTTGCAGTGAGCCAAGGTTGTGCCACTGCGCTCCAGCCTGGGTGACAGACAAGACCCTGCTTCAGAAAAAAAAAAGAGAAAACCTATATACCCACAGCCAAGTATATAAATATGTTAATATTTTGGCAAGCAAATTTCAGTTCCACTAAAAACTTTCTGGAGTTATAATATGGAGGGACTCTTTTGTGTTTGACTTTTTTCTTATGCTTTTGAGATTTATCCATTTTGTTGCAAGTTATCAGTTGTGTCATGTTTAACTTTTTAAGTAATTGCTAGACTATTTTATAAAGCAATTGCACTATTTGACAGCCCCACCAGCAGTGTTCCAGTGGCTGCCATACTCTTCCTGACTCTTGATATTGTTAGCAGCATGGATTTTAATGATCCTCATGGGCATGTGGTGGTATCTTATTATGGTGTTAATGTGCATTTCCCTGATGACCAGTGATGTTGATCATCTTTTCAAGTACTTATTGACTAATCATATAATTTATTTTGTGGTGTGCCTATTCAAATTTGTAACTATTAAAAAATCTTTTTTTTTCCTGAATTTGAGTTTTAGGGATTTTAAATATATTTTGGATACCAGTTAATCGTAAGAAATATGTATTGCAAAGAGTTTAACCTAGTCTACAGCTTGTTCTTAGTTTTCTTAATAATGTTTTGGAAGAACAGAAATTTAAAAATTTGAAGTTCTAGTATGTTTTTCTATTTTTTTAATCATGTCTAAGAAATATTTACTTACCTTAACATTGCAAATATCTTGTCCAATTTTCTTCAGAGGTTTTGTAGTTTGAACTTTTATGTTTATATCTTTGATATACTCCAAGTTAATTTTTTGCATAATGTGACTTTCAGGTGAAGGTTTTTTGTTTTCCACATGGATAACCAGTTGTTTTTGCTCAATTTATTAAAAAGATGATTATTCTCTGCTCCTCTCTTGATTTACTTTGGCACATTTATTTAAATTTAATTGATCATATACGTGTGCCTGTATTTACAGACTTCTTTTCAAATGATCCATGCTAGCTTCATGCCCATTTTATATGGTATTGATGATTGTAGCTGTCCAATAAATCTTGAATTCAGATAGTATAAGTTCTCCAACTTTGTTTTCTTTTACAAATTTGTTTTATGTATTCTAGATTCCTTTCATTTCCATAGAAAATTTACAATCAGGCATGGAGTCCTGGTTCATGCCTGCAATTCCAGCACTTTGGGAGGCCAACGCAGGTGGATCGCTTGAGCCCAGGAGTTTGAGACCAGCTTGGCAAATATGGCGAAACCCTGTCTCTACAAAATATATATATATAAAAGCTGGGCATGATGTCATGTGCCTGTATGTAGTCCCAGCTAATTGGGAGGCCTAAGCTGGAGGATCACTTGAGCCTGAGAGGTTGAAGCTTCAGTGAGCTGAGATCGCACCACAGCACCCCAGCCTGGGTGACAGAGAGAGACCCTGTGAAAAAAAAAATTACAATCAGTTTAACAAACAAGAAGGCCTGCTAAAATTTTGATTTGGGTTACATTGAATGTATAGATTAATTTGGGCAGAACTGAAATCTTAACAATACTGAGGCTTTCAATTTGTGAATATAATCTATGTATGTCTTGATTTATTTATGACATTTATTTTCTGTATTTCTGACTTTATTTTCTGTTAATTTTTTGTTCTTGTTTTTATTTTTTGGCATTTTTCTATGTTCATGAGGTATTTTGGTCTATATGTACTTTCATTTTTTTTTTTTTTTTTTTTTTTTTTGTGACAGAGTCTCTCTGTCACCCAGGCTGGCATGGTTTCAGCTCACTGCAACCTCTGCCTCCTCGGTTCAAGAGATTCTCATGCCTCAGCCTCCCAAGTAGTTGAGATTACAGGTACCCACCATGATGCCTGGCTAATTTTTGTATTTTTAGTAGAGATGGGGTTTCACCATGTCCAGGCTTCAGCATCCTGGACAAGGCTGGTCTCAAACTCCTGACCTCAGAAGATCCGCCCACCTCGGCCTCCCAAACTGCTGGGATTATAGGCATGAGCCACCGTGTCCAGCCAAGAAACCAGTTTTTAATATCAAGAAAAACAACTAAGAATTGTTTTTTTTTAAAAGATAAAATTGACAAAACTTTAGATTAAGAAAAAAAGATAGAATACTTTATTAAATAAAATTAGAAACCAAAGAAGAGACATTATAACTGATGCCACGAAAATACAAAGGATTGTAAGAGAATACCATAAACTTTTTATATGCTAAAAATTTGGATAACCTAGAAGAAATGGACAAATTCCTAGAAACACACATCTATCAAGACTGAATCATGAATAAATAGAAAATATGAAATGGCTAATAACACATAAGGAGATTAAATCAGTAATCAAAAACCTTCCAACAAGGAAGAGTCCAGGACCTGATAACTTCCCTAGTAAATTTTACCAAACATTTTCTATTTTATTATTTTTAAAAATTAAGAAAACCTTATTGATATATAATTGTTATACATATTTTGGGGGTACATGTGATATTTTGATACCTGCATACAATGTGTAATAATCAAAATTAGGGTAATTGGGATATCCATCTCTTCAAACATTTGTCTTTTCTTTGTGCTGGGAATATTACACATCTTCTCTTCTAGCTATTGTGAAATATAAAATAAATAAAATAAATTATTTGTAACTATAATATTTATATTATAAATATACTTTACTATTGAATACTAGAACTTATTTCCTCTACAGAATGGTGTTTTAATACCGCTTCACCAAGTTCGTTCTTTCACCTCCATTCCCCTTCCAGACTCTGGTAACCACCATTCTACTCTCTACCTCCACAAAATGCACTTTTTTAAAAAAGTTTTTCTTATTTATTTATTTTATTTCAATAGGACTGGGGGGAACAGGTGGTGTTTGGTTACATGGATAAGTTCTTTTTTTTTTTAAATTTTTTTGAGACAGGGTCTTCTTCTGTCGCACAGGCTGTAGTACAGTGGCGCAATCTTGGCTCACTGCAAACTCCTCCTCTTGGATTCAAGTGATTCTCGTGCTTCAGCCTCCCAGTAGCTGGAATTACAGGCGGGTGCCACCACACCCGGCTCATTTGTGTATTTTTGGTAGAGACGGGGTTTCACAAGGTTGGCCAGGGTGGTCTGGAACTCCTGACCTCAGGTGATCCACCTGCCTCTTCCTCCCAAAGTGCTGGGATTACAAGTGTGAACGACAGTGCCTGGGCCACATGAGACTTTGGTGCACTCATCACTTGAGCAGTGTACACTGTACCCAATGTGTAGTCTTTTACTCCTCACTCCCCTTCCACCCTCCCCAGTAACATGTTGTCCAGGCTGGTCTTGAACTCCTGGGCCCAAGCAGTCTTTCTACCTTGGCCTCCCAAAGTGCTGGGATTACAGATGTGAGCCACCACACTTGGCCACTAAACATGCTTTCATACTGATGTCTCCAACACTAATCCATTATCACATGCTTCATATTTACCTTCCCACCTTGGTGGCTTGTAAGCTCCTATTCCGACATTGAGAAATCTTTAATGTAGTTTTGAATACAGTTGTGCTTACAGCTACCATTTTGATTTTTTTCTTTTTTCTTTTTTTTTTTTTTTGAGATGGAGTCTCACTTTTTCACTCAGGCTGGAGTGCAGTGGTACAATCTCAGCTCACTGCTACCTCCGCCTCCCAGGTTCAAACGATTCTCCTGCCTCAGCCTCGAAAGTAGCTGGGATTACAGGTGCACGCCACCATGCCCAGCTAATTTTTGTATTTTCAGTAGAGACGGGGTTTTACTATGTTGGCCAGGGGTAGTCTCAAACTCTGGAGCTTCAGTGATCCACTCGCCTCAGCCTCTCAAAGTGTTGGGATTACAGGAGTGAGCCACTGTGTGTGGCTCATTTTGCTTTTATTTGAAATTTTTTTCCCATTTATTTTTTGCTTCCTTTTATTATTTTTCTGCCTTCTTTGGGATAATTCAATATTTTTAGTTTTTTATTTTATTTCATTTATTGTCTTATTATCTGTATCTTGCAGTTTTATTCTTTAGCGATTACTCTAGGGCTTACAATATGCATCTTTAACTCATATCAGATGGACTTCATATGATATCACTTCATGTTGAATATAAATCTCACAACAGTATATTTATTTTCCCACTCTTTTTTTGCCATACATTTTACTTTTATATTTAAATTTTTTTTTGTGATAAAAAATCTTTTGATAAATAACTGATGTGGCTTCTGTTGTCTTGACTTGACCCTGATTGGTAAAGTATTTGGTAACAGAAGTGATAGCAAAAAGCAGACTCTCAAAGATGAGATTCTGAGATGACTTGAAATGTCCTTGGTCATGAACATCATGCTGAATTCCTTATCCACGGTAAATCAGATTCTGGCAATCCATGGCATACAAAGGCATTATAACTAACCAAATTGTCACATGTTATTGACTGTGACAATTTTCTTAGTGAAGCAAGTGCCTTGAATCATGAGGTGACTCCTGCACTTGACTTTGTCAGCACTACAGGGACTGTGGAGGAGGGGTGGCTACTCCTAACTACATTAAATAAATTACACTAAAGAAATGACAAGTGGTTTATATGCTCAGCTCAAGGTGAAGTCTGGGAACCAGAGAGCTTTTTCTTTTTTTCTTTTTAGGACTCTCACTTTGTCATCCAGGCTGGAGTCTGGTGGCACGATCTCAGCTCACTGCAGCTTCTGCTTCCCAGGCTGAAGTGGTTCTTGTGCCTCATCCTCCTGAGTAGCTGGGATTACAGGCATGTGCCACCACGACCTGGCAAATTTTTGTGTTTTTAGTAGAAACAAGGTTTCACCATGTTGTCCAGGCTGGTCTCAAACTCTTGACCTCAAATGATCCACCTGCCTCGGCCTCCCAAAATGCTGTGATTATTGGTGTGAGCCACCATGCCTGGCCCCAGAGAGCTTTTATGCAAGTCTTCAGCTACTTATTTATTTCTTATTGCCATAGGGCTGACCTCATAGAAGTCAGATACATAATTTAATTGTGAATGCCCTGAATTACATCAGGAACTGAGTTCAAAGTTTTTCTGTGTCTCTGTTGTGAAAAGTAGAGTATTGATTGGAGTGGGAATATAAGGTAGCACTTAAATGGATTGCTTCCATTTTACCGTAACATATAATTTGTGTTATAATATTTATATTGACTTTTTATTAGGTTAAGAAAGAATGCTTCTTTTCTTTATTTATTTATGAGTTTTGGCCATAAATTGGTGTTGAACATTATCAAATGCTTTTCTATATTTACTGAGGTAATCACATTTTTCTTTAATCTCTAAGAAATATGTTAGCAGATTCTTTTTGCTTGTGAACATGAAAGGCAGAGACAATTGTACTTAGTTCATGAACACTGCCACTATTGGTTCAGGAAAGAATTTACCTTTGTATAATGATGTATTACCTTTTATCCCGATTTCCCGCTCTCTTTCCCTGGAACTCAGAAACCATTAAGGGAACTTCGTAATGAAAAATTAAATTTCCAGCCACCACAACTGAATGGAAGCTTGAAATAGAAATCAAGTTATTTAAAATTTTAAAATGTTATATTTCTTGCATATCTAGGTTGTGGGACAAGATTAGTATCAGATACAGAAAGAATTCCAGTTTCAATAAGAAGAACTCCAGATCCTTATAAAAAGTATTAAGTGAACAGCTAAAAACATAATTGCAGAAACATGTAAAATAATAATTTTTCACTTTTTTCCAAGCTTTATGTATGTATATGCATAGCTTAAAGTAGCTTAATGTGTTTTTGTCATTTGTAGAAACTCACAGGCTACAGAGTGTGTCAAGTATGTGACAACATTCAATCTTCGAGCTATTTATTCAGCAACATATTGTTGAAGTCTTAGTATGTTTTAGCTGCTGTGACAGTAAATAAAACATAATCCCTGCTCCTGGGGAAGTCACTGCCGAGTAAGAGAAAGAGACAAGAAAATAGGAAGTTTCAAAATAGAGTCCTGAGTGCAATGCTAACCCTAAGCACAGAGTACCAAGGAAATGCGGTAGGGTGGCCAGTGAGCTTGGGGTTCAAGAAGGGGCAAGGTAATGACCTTGCCCATCATAAGGATCATTTAGGATACATTTACCTTATGAAAATTATACAGAAAGTCAATCCCAAACTCCATTGTGTTTCAGATACACCCCACAACTTCCTTTACTGTAACAGGAGCAGAAAGGTAATGATAATGTCTGCGTGCACTTGGCTTAATTTTTCTTTAAAATTGGACTGCAAAATCATATACACATTTGCTAACAATTTTCCCTCTCTTTTCTGAATCATAAAGGCTCTGTTTAAATTATTAATATTTATGTCAACTAAATGCAGATAAGAAGCTTTACTATATATAATATGCATTTGCTAGGTATATGTATAATTTTATGTATTACTTATGAAAATAAAACAAATACTTAGCAATCACTAAATAAATATATTCAATTCAGCAGGCAACATTTTCAGAACTTGGAGTCCATGGAAGAAAAATCATGATACAAAATCGTGGTGGTGAAGAGGAGGGAGCTCTGGTTTATTTTCAATTAGAAGGTGTGAATCTCTCCCTGACCAGAAGCTTATCAGTTACTTACTAACATAAATAGAAAAATTAATTATTACTAAGTATAGTTGGTTTGACAATATATTTGAATATATGAATATGACTTCATGGGAAAAATAAGAAATATAAGATATCTTTGGTGATGAAGAGCTGAGGATTTTTTTTTCTATTTTCTATCAGAAGGCACAAGTCTTCTCTTCAGTCTCCTCATGGCTGACTTCATGTCCTGGTTCCTCAGGGTGTAGATCAAGGGGTTGAGCAGAGGGGAGATGACAGTGAAGGTGACAGAGATGGCCTTATCTGTGGGAAGGGCAGTGAAGGGCCGGGCATAGACATAGATGCAGGGCACGAAATGCAGGGTCACCACAGCGATGTGGCAGGTGCAGGTGGAGATGGCTTTCCTCCTGCCCTCTCCTGCCTGAGACTTGAGTAATGATAACATGACCATGTAGGACACCAGGAGCAGGAAAAACCACAGTGTGGTGAGCAGTCCATTGTTGGAAATCATTAGTAGTTCAAGTATGAAAATGTCTGTATGGGCCAGTTTGAGCACCTGGGGGACATCACAGTAGAAAGTGTCAAGAACATTGGGTCCACAGAAAGGGAGTGGGAGCAACAGGGAAATCTGCACGATGGAGTGGACAAAGCCCCCCAACCAGGCTGCCACTGTGAGCCCAATGCAACGGTCTCTACTCATGATAGTCGCATAGTGCAGCGGCTTGGAGATGGCCACATATCGATCCAATGCCATCACTGACAGAGAAAATACATCCACCCCTCCAATAAGGTGGAAGAGAAACATCTGAGTGAAGCAATGATTGAAGGAGATGGTCTTTCTTTCAGACAGAAGATCCGCCAGAACCTTGGGCGCTGTGATGAAAGAGAAGCAGATATCTGCAATAGATAAATTACGGAGCAAAAAATACATGGGCGTGTGAAGGCGAGATTCACAGGTGACAGTGACCATGATGAGGAGGTTTCCCAGCAGAGTTGTGACATACACCAAGAGTAGGAAAAGAAATAAGACTAAGCTCGCTTCCCAATTCTGGGTCAGGCCAAGGAAAATAAATTCTTTTACCCTGGTGCAGTTTTTCATCTCCATTGAATCATCCTCTTTATTCTCTTTGGTTTTAAACCATGTCATGTGAAAGCACTGGGATATTTATTTTGTTGTCTTTCTAAACACCTAGAATGCGGTGCAGAAACTTCCCACGTGGTTGTAGTTTTTGCAATTTGTTGCATTGTTCACGTTTTTCAGATTACAGTTAGTTTGGTGATAAAATCAAATTATCATATGCAAAGTCATTCAATAATTCTTCTCCTATAGAACTATTTTGGGAATGAAAATATGTTAAGTAGTGACATAGTGTATTTTAAAAAATCAATTACCCATGTTTAATTTGATGTTTTTGGTACAAAACTCCCAATGTAATAAATCTTTCCTCTCTTTATTCTGCTTTAAGGAAATCTTTTCATCTCTTCTTGTCACTTATACTGCTTTGGAGGTCAAACGTTCTGGCTTTCTCAAAAGACAGAAGTGAAAGTACCAGGTTTTTCTTTTTTTTATGTTGTGGCTGCTCCTGGTTTATGGTCAATATTATTATTATCAGTTATTTTTTTTGCCCTGTACAGGAATAAATTTTGATAGGAACCAAAAGTTTTGAAAATCTGAAAGGTGATTTATTTTTTTTTCTCCAAAGGAAGAATTTCGCTGCTGAGAGAGGCACTGGGATGTAGTGAAGAGAGCTCTGGATTGGGGAGATTGGAGCATTAGTTCTATGTGGTCCTTATTCTGCCATCAACTAGCTGAATGACATGGGCTCTGACCCCTGCACTCTGCCCTGTGTCAGATGGATTCTGCGTGGGTAATACCAGTTTGAGTCAGCAGAGAGGAGTAGGCATCTGAGTCGAGGGAAAGATTCAGTTGAGAGAATACAAGATTGAGTGAGGCAACATAGGGAGACTCTATCACTACAAAAAATAAAAAAATTAGCCATGCGTGGTGGCACACACCTGTGGTCCCAGCTACTTAGGAAGCTGAAGTGGGAGGATCACTTGAGCCCCAGAAGTCCAGCCTGCAGTGAGCCATGATTGCACCCTGCACTCCAGCCTGGGTGACAGAGTGAGACCCTGTCTCAGAAAAGAGAAAAGTAGACTGAGTGAGGGTACAGACCCTGGGGTCTGACTGTTGATGCCCAATTTCAGGCTTTGTCGAGAGGTCTAACCTCCTGTCCTGTTTTTCCTTCGCCTTTTCTGTCTTCACCAACAGTAGATCCTGTCTTCACCTACCGCATGTGGCTGGGAGAAAATCAGCTGGAGAGCCTTGACGTCCCTGCAATCTCCATACCCCAAGAGTAAATGTGTCTTGTGAATTATTCTCTTATGTATTCCTATAAAGAAGATTTCTTAAAAAAATTTCTCCCCACAGATAAAGAAACGATCTTCAGAAAGGTAGACTCATTTTCTCAAACTCACAGCAGTAGTAACTCTGGAACTGAACTTCAGATGTGATTCTGTTTACCTCCAAAGCTTACAACATTACATGTGTTACAACATATGATCATTGTTTAAGCATTCACTTGATCAGTTGTTTCTTCCCATTTACTTTAGGGTAAAGGCAGCAGAAAAACAGTCTCAGATGCACTGTTTAAAAAATTATAAAATTTTAAGGTAAGTTTGGATCAGCATAGGTTCAGCCCAATATTCCACACCTCTGCAGCACCTCCGATAAGACTGTGCTGCAGAAATTGATGTCATTAAAATGGAACATGACTCCTTAATGCTGGATTTGATTACATTCCTGACCTTCCTTTTATTAGGCCAGTGAGAAGGCTTTTGTTTAGCCAATGAATCCTTCAGTCCTTCGGCACACATTTTGTAATCCCTGTAGTGTGGCTGGGATTCTGCTAGTAATAGCAATATTCACATGACCACAGCAAAGTTCTTACTCTGGAGCAATTTTCGCTCTGATGGAAAATATAAACATGTAAGTGCATAATCACACATGGGAGATGATGCTGGTACCAATATAGTGCTGTGGAAGCACAGCAGTGCTCTAGCTGAGACTAGTGCGGGAAGCCTTCCTAGAGGAGAGAAAGTTTTCCCTCAATTTGGATGAATTTCCAGGAAACAGAAATAGGATATATCATGCAAAGGAAACAGCCTGTAAAACGTCAGTCAGTGGTGAAGATGACATGCTTATACAGAGAACATTGGAAAATGCAGTGTGGTTAGTACAGAGGGAGGAAGTGTGGAATGGAAGGAGATTTTTATTAGTAACAGAAACCTCATTGACAAAAGATTTATTATTACATTCAATGGTGCCTAGGTATTGTTTGGTTGGTGAATGAATGGTTTAAGCCTGCTGAGCTTCTTGTTCTCCTAATCAGGATAGGAAAGCCTGAAATGTTCGTCCATGGTAGGTGGGGACAATGTCCTTTGATTTCTTTTTTTTTTTTTTTTGAGACGGAGTCTCACTCTGTCACCCAGGCTGGAGTGCAGTGGCGCTATCTCGGCTCACTGCAAACTCCACCTCCCGGGTTCACGCCATTCTCCTGCCTCAGCCTCCCTAGTAGCTGGGACTACAGGTGAACGCCACCACACCCGGCTAATTTTTTTTTGTATTTTTAGTAGAGATGGGGTTTCACTGCATTAGCCAGGATGGTCTCGATCTCCTGACCTCGTGATCCGCCCGCCTCGGCCTCCCAAAGTGCTGAGATTACTGGCGTGAGCCACCGCGCCCGGCCCCTTGGACTTCTTTACTCTCAACTCTGATCCATGAACTTCTAGTATTACATGGAGTGGGGTGTTCTGGAAAGTGGTGATGAAAGGTTATGGATCTTGCTTGAGTGTTGGGGTGAGAAAAAGACAGTGACCTCCCCTTCTGGGAGGCAGCGGATACTGTATCATCACACTTTCTTCTGCTCTATCCCTCTTTGGATCAAAGCTTAGAAGGTGGAGGGATCACACAGCAATGAGAGACATTGTCATCTTTAGAATAACACCTATGTTTATAGGCCGTCATTGGTCATTTGGAATACATTTTATAATTATTATTACTCACGCCACCTTATACATAGCCGGTGGACATTTATTGCAATCTTCAAATGTATACAAATAAGTTAGGCCACATTTCTAAAGTATTTACAGACCAACAGAAATGGAAGATTTATGCAAATAAGTGAACATGACACACAATAAAAAGTGAGATGTGTTGTAAGAGAAGATTTAGGTGGCACAGCACCTATGGTAGGAAATATGATCACTTCTGTCAGTAACAAAATCCATTATTTGAGTCCTTTGTATATATGAAGTGGTATAAAAACTTGACTTATTTAATTGTCACCACCACCCATTAGGTAAGTCTGCACTAGTGTAAATCTTGTCTTTCATATGGAATATAGCATGAATCTTTGTTGGGTGAAGAAAGAATGTATGAAATGGAAGGTATGGAAACAGGATGGAAGACACAATATTTCATTTTTTCCCCAAGTTCAGTCATTATAGGTTGAAACTTTGTATCAGAAAAGCATTTGAAAAAGTCTTTCCGAAGGTAAGCATTTGGCAGAAAGCAGCTCTGGAAACCCTTTTGCATTGACCTTAGGCTGAGGTGGCCTCACACATAAGCAACTCAAAGGGTCACAGTGAATGCATGATGCCTCCTCTCACACCAAATGGATCACATTTCCAGCATCTCCCTTAACACAATATCAGTTTTTCCAATATTTAACACCCAACTTTGTTGTTTCTGTCATTGAGATGATTATTTTAACTCTGAAGCATTTGATATACCTGAAAAATATTCAAAGTAAAGTTAGTCATACATAATCAATAAAAACATCTCAATTTCACTATGCAAAACCTTAACCTTAGCTAGAAGTTTGTCTTTACCTAGTTCCTTTGATCCCAAAACTCCAACTACAAATTGGATGCTATTAGGTATAGTGCATAACAGAAGACTACTGACATTAATTCTTGAAAATCTTGTCTAAAGGTTAAGCCCTTTGCAATGCTAAATATCTCAGTGTCTTTGCTCTGCTTTTGGAGAGAAAAGTCAGACTCAATCACATCTTTAAAAGTTTTTCCATTGTGTCCTTGACTTATGTTCAAACCTCTGAGGCTCATGCTGAATTTATGAATTGGAAAGAGAATGTTATTGGACAACAGAGAAGTCAAGTGGCTGATTTTGCTGTTGGTAATGGAGTTTCAATGGGAGTTATTAAAATGTTACCAAAGCATGCCATGTATACACAGACACATATGGGTATATTTTGGTTGGTGTCCAAATTCTCTAGAGGCAATAGAGGAAACCTATCTCCTTAACCATAGTTCAATAAGAACTTTGTTAATACACGTCAAGTGCTATGCCAGAGAGACTTTGAGTCCAATTTTCACAGCTTGCAAGGCTCAGAGGACATCATCTACCTGTGGGTTGCAATTAGGTTGCCAAAAACCTAGGAGAACTGGACCTAAAGTAATTTGCTTCCAGTCCAGTTTCTAATTAAATTAAACAGAATGAATATAGCCCCATGATGCATTTTTTTGTTTTACACACACACACACACTTACTTACTGTCCATCTCATTTGAGTATGACCATGATGTTTTAATAAATGTCCATATAAACAGAAACAACTTAAGTGATATTTGGGGAATATACATTTTCCTGTTTCCAACCCTACTTATGTGGACTCTTTCAGTTGGGAGACAGATGGGTCAGTGTAAGATAATAAAACTGTTCACATAAACGCAATACTTATTTTTAGCCTAACTCAATTTATTGAAAGGTTTGGTTTTCTATAGAATCCACCTCCACTCTTTCCAGAATGACAATGAGTTTGAACTTATTTGTGTTTCATTACATTAAACTAGTCTACAAAGAACAGCATGAGACTGAACATGCATGTTGAGATGGATAATGCTTGGTGTGTGTGTTTTTTTTTTTTTTTTTTGCCTTTTTCTGGGCCTCACTAACCTGGTTCTGGAGTAGCAGACTGAATGGACCTTTGTTTCCATCCTCTTCTGTCTCAGTCATCAACGTCTGACTTGAGTGAGAAGCAGCAGATACAAGGAAAGGAAGAGAATCAATTAATAAAAAGAACAAGAATGTATTTTACCTACAAGCTTTATGATGAATTGTGTTACATGTGTGGAGACTCCTGATTCAGACGTATTAAATAGGCAATGAGTCTGAGGGGAGTTGATGCCTTTCAGTGAAGGTGAGAAGGATGAATTGGATCCAGACAGATCTGAATCTGTTTTGGAATTTTAGTACTGGGGAATAGAGCTTTAAGATTTTAAATTTAATTGGAAAAAAGAATTAATATGTGAATAGGATGCAGTAATGGCATTCATGTGACGCAGGGACTTAGTGATTATATAAGCTCTCTGGCATCTGTGATTTATATCAAATACACAGAAAAGTGTAAAAACCTGTTTAGACCACAATTACTTCTCGAGAGTCTATTTTATACCCATGGAACTGAAAGTACAGCAGTGAATAAAACAGACCAAAATCCTGTCCTCATGGAGCTACTATTCTAGTGGGATAGCCCAGGTAATAAATAAAGTAAATCAGTAAAATGTATAGAGTATGTTGGTGGTAAACAGAACAAAAACCACTAGGTAGGCAGTGAGATAGGTGCAATGGATAGGAACTGCGTTTTACCCAAGGGTATTAAGGTGAGAGGCAGCATGTTTTTGGAACATCAAAAAGACCAGTGCTTAGCAGATGATGTCAAGATTATATAGAATGAGTAGTCCATTATGAGAATTTCATTTTTATTCTGAGTGAAATTGGAGGGTTTAAATAGAGCAGTGACATAATCATACAGGATCATTCTTGCAGCTGTGTAAAAGACTGAAGTCGGGAGTTCAAGACCAGCCTGACTAACATGGAGAAACCTTGTCTCTACTAAAAATACAAATTAGCTGGGCGTGGTGGTGTATGCCTGTAATTCCCACTACTCGGGAGGCTGAGGCAGGAGAATCGCTTGAACCCAGGAGGTCGAGGTTGCAGTGAGCCGAGATCGTGCCATTGTGCTCAAGTCTGGGAAACAAGAGTGAAACTCCGTCTCAGAAAAAAAAAAAAAAGACTGAAGAGAAGCATTGGAAACATATACACCTCCCACCGATATATATATATATCGAGAGAGAGAGAGAGAGAGAGAGAGAGAGAACAGAATATACAACAAGTATATATAAGAATGGAAATAACTTTTAAATGTATAATAGTCGAGAAAATAAATATATATATTCAAGAAAATTTCATTTCTGTTCTAAAAAATCAATTTTATAGAAATAATATAGAGGAACTCTTTTGTATTTGGCTTTTTAAAAAAATATTTTTGAGATTCATCTGTTTTCTTGAGTGTATTACTTACCCCTAATTATTGTGAATGGTATTCCATTGAATAGATTTATCACAATTCGTTTGTCCAATTAACTGTTGATGGGCATTTGAGTTGTTTCTAGTTTCCGGCTATTATGAATAAATCTACTCTAAACATACTTGTTCAAGTCTTGGGAACATAGGTTTTTATTTCTCTTGGGTAAATACCTGGAGGTGTTAGGGCACTATATGGTAATGCATGTTTAACTTTATAAGAAACTGCCCAACTGTTTTAAAAAGTGATTGCAGCAATTGACAGATCTACCAGCAGTGTTGCAGTTGCTTCATGTTTTTCCCAACATTTGATATTGTTAGCATCATGAATTTTCATTATTCTCATGGGTATGTGGTAGTATCTCATTATGGTGTTTTTCTTTTTTTCTGACAGGGTCTCACTCTGTCGCTCAGGCTGGAGTGCAGTGGCATGATCTTGGCTCACTGCAACCTCTAACTCCCTGGCTCAAGTGATCCTCCCAACACAGCTTCCCAAGCAGCTGGGGCTACAGGCACATGCCACTACGCCCGGCTAATTTTTTTATTTTTTGTAGAGACAGGGTTTCGCCATATTGCCTAGGCTGGTCTCAAACTCCTGGACTCAAGTGATCTGCCCGCCTAGACCTCCCGAAGTGTTGGGATTACAGGCGTGAACCACTGCACCTGGCCATGGTGTTAATTTTTATTTTCCTGACCATCAGTGATGTTGTACATTTTTTATGTACTTATCATATAGTTTATTTTGATTTTGTGTCTATTCAAATTTGTTGCTATATTAATTTTTCTTAATTTGAGTTTTAGGATATATTTTGGATACAAGTCCTTTATTAGAAATATGTATTGCAAATAAATCTTCCTAGTCAACAGCTTGTTTTAATTTTCTTGATATATTTTGAAGTACACAAATTTTACTTATTGTTTTTCTGTCACTAAAACTCATATTTCTTTCTTTCTTTCTTTCTTTTTTTTTTTTTTTGAGACTGAGTTTTGCTCCTGTCGCCCAGGCTGGAGTGCAGTGGCTATATCTTGGCTCACTGCAACCTCCGCCTCCCGGGTTCAAGTGATTTTCCTGCCTCAGCTTCCCAAGTAGCAGGGATTACAGGGACACGCCACCACGACCGGCTAATTTTTTTTTTTTTTGTATTTTTAGTAGAGACAGGGTTTCACCATGCTGGCCAGGCTGGTCTCGAACTCCTGACCTCAGGTGATCCACCTGCCTTGGCGTCCTAAAGTGGTGGGATTACAGGCTTGGGCCACCACGTCTGGCCTCCCAAAAAAGGAGTTTAAACTTTATTTTTTAGGCAATAAGAAACCATTAAAAAACTAAAACTCATATTTCTTTATTCATCAGTTTTTTCACTAATCGGGTGCTTTTTATGTGTGCATTTTATGCTGCCCTCTCTGCTGGACTCTGGCTCTACCAATAAAGAGCCAATAAATACCTCTTTTTTTTTCCCCAGGAAGTGGACATATGTAGTTCGTAGCCTTCTATAACTTGCTGAAACTTAGAATTTTTGTTTTTTTTCATTAATGAATTCAACTTTACACTGACCATTTCCTATTAAGGGAGAACTTTTATCTCATTGCCATGTTTAGGTTAGAGGTTTCTGGGAATTACTGATTTCATTCATAGGATATGAATTTTTATTAAGCGTGTAGATTGTTTTCTTATTTTCTTGCTTTGTCCCTTTCTTAATTTTGCATTCCTCTTCAAGGTTCAGTAGCAGCAATTTAAATTTGGAAGTTCAATATTTTCTATTTTTTTAATCTTCTCTAAAAAATTTTCGTCTACCCCCAAATTGCAAACTTTTTGTCTTTCCTCTTAGAAGTCTAATAGTTGCTGCTACAAAGACACATGCACATGTATGTTTATTGCGGCACTATTCACAATAGCAAAGACTTGGAACCAACCTAAATGTCCAATAATGATAGACTGGATTAAGAAAATGTGGCACATATACACCATGGAATACTATGCAGCCATAAAAAATGACGAGTTCATGTCCTTTGTAGGGACATGGATGAAACTGGAAACCATCATTCTCAGTAAACTATTGCAAGGACAAAAAACCAAACACCGCATGTTCTCACTCATAGGTGGGAATTGAACAATGAGAACACATGGACACAGGAAGGGGAACATCACACACCAGGGACTGTTGTGGGGTGGGGGGAGGGGAGAGGGATAGCATTAGGAGATATACCTAATGCTAAATGACGAGTTAATGGGTGCAGTACACCAACATGGCACACGTATACATATGTAACAAACCTGCACGTTGTGCACATGTACCCTAAAACTTAAAGTAAAATAATAATAAAATAAAAAAAAAAGAAAGTGGGGACAGTTAAAAAAAAAGTCTAATAGTTTGAACTTTTATATTTAACTCTTTGATGTATTTCAAGGTAATTTTTTTCTGCAGTGAGAGGTAAGTGTGAAGGTTTATTTTTTCTCATATGGATATCAGTTGTTTCCACATAATTTGTTGAAAAGGTGATTATTCCTCCCCTTCTCCATTGATTTACCTAGATAGCTGTACTTAAATTCAATTAACCATATATGTACGTGTGTGTTTCTGGACTCTCTCTTCCTTTCCAAGGTTTATTCAAGTTCATTTATATGTTATTGATGATTGTAGTTTTCCAGTAGTTGTCCAATAAGTCTTGAGTTCAGGTAGTTTATGTCCTCCAACTTTGTTTTCTTTCACAAAATTGTTTTGGGTATTTAAAATCCTTCCCATGTCCATAGAAACTTACAATCAGCGTAATGAACAAGAAGTCTTGGTGGAGTTTTGACTTGGATTGTGTTTATCTATAGGTTAATTTGGGGGAGAATTGAAATCTTAAAAATATTGAGTCTTTCAATCTGTGAATATGATATATTTCTCTATTTAGGACTTCTTTAATTTTTTGTAGTAATGTCTTTTGTTGTTGTTACATTTCAGAGTACCTCTACATTCATGAGGGATTTTCGTCAGTACTTTTATATTTTTATAATGTCATTGTCTGGTTTTGGTATTATTGCCACACTATCCTCAAAAACCATACTAAATTGGGAAGTGTTCTCTTCTCTAGTTTTTGAAAGAGTTTTGTAATATTGGTATTATTTCTTCCTTAAATGTTTATTAGAATTCACCTGTGAAGCCATCTGGGCTTAGCGATTTCTTGTGTGAAGGTTTTAACTAAAATCTAATTCTTAGGCCAGGCACAATGGCTCGCACCTGTAATCTCAGCATTTTGGGAGGCCGAGGAGGGTAGATCTCTTCAGCTCAAGAGTTTGAGACCAGTCTGAGCAACTTAGGGAAACTCTATCTCTTAAAAAAAATTTATCTATCTATCTATCTATCTATCTATCTATCTATCTATCTATCTATATCAATCATCCATCTATCTATGTGTATCTGTCTATCTATGTATCTATCTATCTCCAGCACAGTGGCATGCGCCTATTGTCCCAGCTACTTGGGAAGCTGAGGTGAGATTATGGCTTGAGCCTGGGAGATCAATGTGGCAGGCAGTGAGCCAAGCTTGTTCCATTGCACTCCAGCTTGTCTCAGCAAACAAACAAACAAGGCCGGGCGCAGTGGCTCACGCCTGTAATCCCAGCACTTTGGGAGGCCGAGACGGGCGGATCACGAGGTCAGTTGATCGAGACCATCCTGGCTAACACGGTGAAACCCCATCTCTACTAAAAATACAAAAAATTAGCCAGGCGTGGTGGCGGGCGCCTGTAGTCCCAGCTACTCGAGGGGCTGAGGCCGGAGAATGGCGTGAACTCGGGAGGCGGAGCTTGCCGTGAGCCGAGATTGCGCCACTGCACTCCAGCCTGGGCGACAGAGCCAGACTCCGTCTCAAAAACAAACAAACAAAATTCAATTCTTTGTTGGGAGAAAATATTTGCAAACTATCTATTGACAAGGGACTCAGAATCAGAATATAAACGGTGCTCAAACACATCAATAGCCAAAAATCAAATAATACGACTAAAAAAATGACCAAAACATCTGAATAAATATTTCTGAAAAGAAGACATACAAATGGCCAACAGGTATATGAAAACATGTTCAATATCATTAATCATCAGATAAATTCAAATCAAAACTACAATGAGATATAATCTCATCCCATTTAGAATGGTTTTAATAAAAAGACAGGGAATAATGGATGCTGGAGAGAATGACAGCACTATTAGTGGGAATGTAAATTAGTTGAGCCATTGTGGAAAACTGTATGAAGGTTTTCCAAAAACTAAAAATAGAACAACCTTATGACCCAGCAATTCCACAATTGGGTATATAACCAAAAGAGAGGAAATCAATATATTGAAGAGATAACTGTAGTCTCATGTTTATTGCAGCACTATTCATGATAGTCAAAATATGGAATTAACGTAATTGTCTATTAATGGATGAATGGATAAAGAAAATATGGTAAATATACACAATAAAATATTATTTAGTCATAGAAAGAATAAAATCCTGTAATTTGCAGCAACATAGAAAGAACTGGACATCATTATGTTATATGAAATAAGACAAGCACAGAAAGACAAATATCACATATTCTCACTCATATGTGGGAGCTAAAAATGTGTATCTCATGAAGATAGAGAGTAGATTAATGGTTATCAGAGGCAGGGAAGGATGGGGGAAGAAAGTTTGATTAATGAGGACAGATATGCAGTTTGACAGAAGAAATAAGACATAGTATTAGATCAGTAGAGTGACTATACTTTACAGTAATCTATTGTATATTTCAAAATAGCTGAAAGAGAAAGATGCAAATGGTTCCAGCAAAAAGACAAATATTTAAGATGATGGATATTCCAAGTATACTGATTTGATCTCTATAAATTATATGAATGTATTAAATTATCACATATACTCTGAAACTATGTTCATATATTATATATAAATTAAAAATTAAGATAAAAATCAATTTTTTGAACAGATATAGAGCTGTTTAGACAAAATAATCTTCTTATGTCAATTTTGGTAATCTGTGTCTTATGAAGAATTTGTCCAATTTATCTATATTTTTCTTTATTTTATTTTTCCATAAGTTATTGGGGTATAGGTGGTACTTGGTTACATGAGTGAGCTCTATAGTGGTGATTTGTGAGATTTTGGTGCACCCATCACTCGAGCAGTATACACTGCACCATATTTGTAGTCTTTTATACCTCGCCCCTCCCACTCTTCCCCCCAAGTCCCCAAAATCCATTGTGTGATTCTTATGCCTTTGCATCCTCATAGCTTAGCTCCCATATATCAGTGAGAACATACGATGTTTGGTTTTTCATTCCTGAGTTACTTCACTTAGAGCAATATTCCCCAATCTCATCCAGGTCACTGCAAATGCTGTTAATTCATTCCTTTTTATGGCTGCATAGTATTCCATTATATATATGGTGAACTATACACACACACACACACACACACAAATATATATATATATATTATATATATATATATATCTCACAGTTTCTTTACTCACTAGTTGATTGATGGGCATTTGGGTTGGTTCCACGATTTTGCAATTGTGAATTGAGCTGCTATAAACATGCTTGTGCTCATGTCTTTTTTGAATAATGACTTATTTTCCTCTGGGTAGATATCCAGTAGTGGGATTGCTGGATCAAATGGTAGTTCTACTTTTAGTTCTTTAAGGAATATCCACACTGCTTTGCACAGTGGCTGTGAAAGTTTACATTCCTACCAGCAGTCTAGAAGTGTTCCCTGTTCACCGTATCCATGCCAACAACTACGGTTTTTTTATTTTTTGATATGGCCATTCTTGCAGGAGTAAGGTGATATTGAATTGTGGTTTTGATTTGCATTTCCCTGATCGTTAGTGATGTTGAGCATTTTTTCATATGGTTATTGGCCATTTGTATCTTCTTTTGAGAATTGTCTATTAATGTCCTTAGCCCACTTTTTGATGGGATTTTTTTTTTTTTTTCTTACTGATTTGTTTGAGTTTGTTACAGATTCTGGATATTAGGCCTTTGTCAGATGTATAGATTGTGAAGATTTTCTCCCACTCTGTGGGTTGTCTGTTTACTCTGCCAGCTGTTCCTTTTTCCATGCAAAAGCTCTTTAGTTTAATTAGGTCCCAGTTATTTATCTTTGTTTTTATTGCATTTGCTTTCTGGTTCTTGGTCATGAAATCCTTGCCTAAGCCGATGTCTAGAAGGGTTTTTCTGACGTTATCTCCTAGAATTTTTATAGCTTCAGGTCTTAGGTTTAAGTCTTTAATCCATCTTGAGTTGACTTCTGTATAAAGTGAGAGATGAGGATCCAGTTTCATCCTCCTACATGGGACTAACCAATTATCCCAGCACCATTTGTTGAAAAGGGTGTCGTGTCCTCTCTCTACTTTAGATTTTTGTTTGCTTTGTCAAAGATCAGTTGGCTGTATTTGGGTTTATTTCTGGGTTCTCTACTCTGTTCCACTGGTCTATGTGCTTATTTTTATGCCAGTACCACGCTGTTTTGGTGACTATGGCCTTATAGTATAGTTTGAAATCAGGTAGTCTGATGCCTCCAGATTTTGTTCTTTTTGCTTAGTCTTGCTTTGGGTTTGTGGGCTCTTTTTTGATTCCATATGAATTTTAGATTTTTTTTTCTAATTTTATGAAGAATGATGGTGGTATTTTGATGGGGATTGCATTAATTTGTAGACTGCTTTGGGCAGTATGGTCATTTTCACTATACTGATTCTATCCATCCATGAGCATGGGATGTGTTTCCATTTGTTTGTGTCATCTGTAATTTATTTCAGCAGTGTTTTGTAGTTTTCCCTGTAGAGGACTTTCAACTCCTTGGTTAGGTATATTCCTAAGTATTTTATTTTTTTTGTAGCTATTGTAAAAGGGGTTGAGTTCTTGATTTGATTCTCTGCTTGGTCTTTGTTGTTGTATAGAAGAGCTACTGATTTGTGTACATTAATCTTGCATCCATAAACTTTGCTATTTCTTTTATCAGTTCTAGGAGCTTTCTGGAGGAGTCTTTAGGGTTTTCAAGGTAAAAGATCATATTGTCAGCAAACAGTGAAAGTTTGACTTCCTCTTTACTGATTTGGATGCCCTTTATTTCTTTCTCTTGTCTGATTGCTCTGGCTAGGACTTCCAGTACTATGTTGAAGAGGAGTGGTGAGAGTGGGCATCCTTGTCTTGTTCCAGTTCTCAGAGGGAATGCTTTCATCTTTTCCCCATTCAGTATTATGTTGGCTGTGGATTGGTCATAGATGGCTATTATTACATTAAGGCATGTCCCTCGTATGCTGACTTTGCTCAGAGTTTTAATCATAAAGGGATGCTGGATTTTGCAGAATTTTTTTTCTGTATCTGTTGAGATGATCATGTGGTTTTTGTTTTTAATTCTGTTTATGTGGCATATCACAATTATTGAACTGCATATGTTAAACCATCCCTGCATCCCTGGTATGAAATCCACTTGATCATGGTGGATTACCTTTTTGATATGTTGTTGGATTTGGTTAGCTAGTATTTTGTTAAGGATTTTAGTATCTATATTCATCAAGGGTATCAGTCTGTAGTTTTCTTTTTTGGTTGTGTCCTTTCCTGGTTTTGGTATTAGGGTGATGCTGGCTTCATAGAATGAGTTAGGGAGGGTTCCTTCTTTCTCTATCTTGTTGAATACTGTCAAAAGGATTGGTACCAATTCTTCTTTGAGTGGCTGGTAGAATTAAGTTGTGAATCCGTCTGGTCCTGGACTTTTTTTGTTGGTATTTTTTTAATAACCATTTCAATCTTGTTGCTTGTTATTGGTATTGGTCTGTTCAGGGTATCTAATTCTTCCTGATTTAAGCTAGGGGGTTGTATTTTTCCAGAAATTTACCCTTCTCTTCTAGGTTTTCTAGTTTATGTGTGTAAAGGTGTTCGCAGTAGCCTTGAATGATCTTTTGTATTTCAGTGGTGTCAGTTGTAATATCTCCTGTTTCGTTTCTTAGTGAGGTTATTTGGATTTTCTCTCTTCTTTTCTTGGTTAATCTTGCTAATGGTCTATCAATTTTATTTATCTTTTCAAAGAACCAGTAACCTTTTGTTGCTTTTGGATCAATTAAAGAAAAGTAAATTTCCTGTTAGGCTGAAGTGACATGTAGGAGACCACACAGCAATGTAGTGGTGAAGTCAGTGTTTGACTTTCAGCCCAATACATTTTCCATTCACAACACTTCAATATATATATATATTTTTTTCTGGAGCCTGACACCATAATTTCAATAACTTATAAAATTTATGATGGTGGCAGCATGACAAAAGTTAACTCAGAGGAAAATAGTCATACTCAGCCTAAGCATCTGCCTGAGTCATCTGGCACCATATTACAGATAGAAGGTCCCCAGTTCAGTGCACAGCTGGGAGGCATCGTGCTCGGGCTGCGGAAAAACAAGCTTTGGAAGGGCGATAACCTTAAAAAATCGTGTGGATAAACAAACCCAAAACACACATTGCCTCTCATCTGCTCCAGAGAATGTGACCCTTTGTTTCCTGAGTCTGTTTATTCCACATGGGCACAGTGAACTCCACAGCATGTACTGATGGGGGCAGCATTTTATCCCAGTGACATATACTGAGCTACCCACTTGGACATTGTGCAAAATTAACTCTCCTAGGATTCCACTTTCTTTACTTCTCTTGTTCTCTCTTCTCCATCCTCAGTTAAAGCCTGTCATCTATTCTTAGATTATTACAGGAATTCCTTAACTGGTCTCCTGTTCTTTGGTCTGCATTCCTCTTACCTCATTCTCTTTGTTATTTCCAGAAATGTCTTTATATTCTAAATGAGACCATGTTATTTCTTTGTTTATTTTTTTAAATGGTACCCTATTGCCTGAAAAATAAAGTTTGAACTCCTTTTTTTTGGGTCAGGCGCAGTGGCATAGGCAGGCGGGTCACTTGAAGTCAGGAATTTGAGACCAGCCTGGCCAACACAGTGAAACCACATCTCTATTTAAAATACAAAAATTAGCTGGGCACGGTGGTGCGCATCTATAATCCCAGCTACTCAGGAGGCTGAGGCAGGAGAATTGCTTGAACCCGGGAGGTGGAGGTTGCAATGAGCCGAGATCGCACCACTGCACTCCAGCCTGGGTGACAGAGCGAGACTCTGTCTCAAAAAACAACCAAAAAAGCCCCCAAACTCCTTTTTTTTTTTTTCATCCAAGACTTTTCTTCATCTTGGATATTATCTGGTGCCTTGTTTCCTTTGATTCTGGTTTCAGTGGCTCAAATATTATGCAAATTATTGTTTGCCTATGCTTTTGGGTCTACGTTCCTGTTGCTGCCTCTGCCTACCATGTCCTTCCCATTCTCAGAATATCCCAACTATCTGCCTTGACAAATCCCGGGCTTTCAACACTCAGGTTCAGGGTATACTCCTTTGACCACATGTTCCTAACACCCCTCACCTAGGTCCCTCGTTTGTGTCTCCGCCATTCTCTACCCTGACACCTATCGTGGTTTATAGCATCTAATTTCTTGTATGTCTGTCTCTCCTTAATTCAGTATAATTTTCCTATTAAGCCTCAAGTTCATCCTGTCTGCTCAATGTTTTATTCATCCTAATGTTTTTAAAGCCTCACCTAGTCTGGGGCACATGTTAGGTGCTTATTAATGTTTTTTACATTAATGAATACATCTAGCTGATAAAGGCACATCGTGACTTGTATGTATTGGTCTTTGAGTCTGAGTGAGTGAGAAGGATCTTGACGAACACAGGCTAAGAAACAATATTGCTCATATATATATGTATACATATATATATATTTTTTTTGAGATGGAGTTTCACTCTTGTCACTCAGGCTGGAGTGCAATGGTGTGATCTCGGCCCACTGCAACGTCCGCCTCCCGGGTTCAAGCAATTCTCCTGCCTCATCTTCCCGAGTACCTGAGGTTACAGGTGCATACCACCATGCCCAGCTAATTTTTGTATTTTTAGTAGAGGTGGGGTTTTATCATGTTGGCCAGGCTGGTCTTGAACTCCTGACTTTAGGTGATCCTCCCACCTTGGCCTCCCAAAGTGCTGGGATTACAGGCGTGAGCCACTGTGCCCAGCCTATGTTGCTCATATCTTTGACTTGGTTTCAGATGCTAGGTAAAGATTCATGTTCTGATCCAGGCCATGAAAATGTTCTGTGACTTTGAGAGAGCCGCTTTGCCTCTTTGTGCCTCAGATCCTCAATGGTGAAATGCCGCGGCAGTCTATGATAATGCAGTGTGGGATAATGTTAAGAGCTTTGGAGTAGGGCACACCGGGGCTGGAATTCTGTCTCTTCCTACTTTGTTACCTTGGCAAGTCTTTTATTTTTCTTTAGTTCACTCCTCTGGAAACTGGGAAGCATAACACTTTGTTAGGTAGCATAAGGATTAAATGAGGTAGTGTTTGTAAGTACCCGTCATTCAGTAGTAGGCATTCAGTTAACTTGGTTCCTTTCCGTTTCTCCTAAAACCAAATCTTTCCTGCCTATCATGAAGGGTTATTTATGAAGACATTTGCAAAATGTAAAATGCTATTCTGTGAAAGGACAGCTTCTCTTTGAATCAGCTTGCTTATTTTTGTTTCAGTGAACATGTGTGAATTGACCGAGTGGAACCGAGGCTTCAGCACTGGGTGAATGGGTTTGGGACTAAAGCTGTTTCCAAATCAAAGAGAAATGACACCCAGTGAGCCATGGGCAAAGTATGCATATGGAGCTGACTTTGAAACCTTCACAGTTGTTAAGGGAATTTGAGGTTAAAGTCATGTTTTTTTTAAGGAAGCACCTATTTGGTAGAAAGAGCTTCATGATCCTCATGGGCAAACCCTAAACTGAAACAAAATCTGCTCCTTTCTTTTTCTTATTTTATTTTATTTCACTTTAATTTATTTTTGGAGACAGAGTCTCATTCTGCTGCCCAGGCTGGAGTGCAGTGGTGTGATCTCTGCTCATTGCAACCTCTGCCTCCCGGGTTCAAGCAATTCTCGTGCCTCAGCCTCCTGAGTAGCTGGGACTGCAGGGGTGCACCACCATGCTTGGCTAATTTTTTGTGGTTTTAGTAGAGATGGGGTCTCACTATGTTGGCTCAACTGAGTTCAGGCAATCTGCTCATCTCAGCTTCTCAAAGGATCACAGATGTAAGCCACCGCCTGGTCTATTTTTCTATCAAATACAAACTGCCTTCTCTTTTATTATGCTGACCCCATTGCTGTGGTTCCTTTTTATGAAGATATTACTTATTTCCCAATGTTTAACATCCATTTTTTTTTGGTTTCCTGTTGCTAAAGTTTTCAACTATTTTTGCCATATCTTATACACTTGACACATTTTTCATGCTCATCATGTTCATGTATAATCCATAATATCTCACACTCTGACAGTTCAATATTCTTACCTAGGTCCTTCAGTGTCCAACATGAATTTACACCATCTGAGACTGGGTAGCTGGGCCTCAGCATATATAATGGTGGGGAAATATGGTGCTTGAAGGCAAAGTCCTTCTGAAAATAAATTATACCAGATTTCAATGTCTTCTCTTCAGCCTTCATGTTGGAAAGGGCTGACTAAGAGAGTTACATCATTGTTGGCTCTTCTCCTTGGCTCAAAATGTCCTTGCTACGTGCACTAATGTCTCAGGCTCAGGCCTAATATGAGAATTAGCAAAGGAAATTTTATTGGATGTGATTGTGGAAATAGAGTGGGCATTCTTCTGGTAGTGTCAGAGTTCCAGAGGGAGTTATTAAACAGTTTTCAAGTTATTACTGCAAGCAAGTCCACACATATGCACACACACACACACACACACAGATACGCACAAGGATGCCCACGTTTCTCTGCTTTCCAAATTCTTGCAAGGCCCCAGAACACATGGACATGAACCTACCTATTCTGTGATTCTCTGAGTTTTGGGGAAATATTGGTCTCTGGAAACATCTAATGTCATATAATCATTCACACTCAACGAGATCCTGACATGCCCAAAGAGACAATTCGTTTTCAGGGGAGCAACAAAACTTATATATTACAATGATGTATGACCCTTCAAAAGGCCTCAGTACACATAACTATATACAGTATATTTTTGGTATTGAATTTCCTCATAAGGGAGCAATTAGGAAAAATAGTTAATAAAGCTCCCTGAGGGGGCTAATAATTTTTTTTTGTGTGTGTGGAAACAAGGTCTTGCAGTGTTGTCCAAGCTGGTCTCCAACTCCTGGGTTCAAATGATCCTCCTGCCATGAGTAGCTGCGACTCTAGGCCCTTGGGGCTGCAGGGGAGCTGATGCAGAGTCCTGGCTCAATATCTCTGTCTTGTAGGACTCAGGGAGGATCACGGATGTATGTCAACTACTAGGATCTTCTTGGCCAAATATTAATGCGTTATAACAGTTTGGTACCTTGCAAAATTTTTTCAATGTGTTGCAATTTCTTGAGCTTCCTTACTTCTCTTGGATAATTTTTGAATGATTGTTGAAGGCTGAAGGGTGGATTTGAGGTGCGTATGGAGGAAGAAGGAGGATTCATTGTCTTTAGATATCTACTCTCTTGGAATCCTTCCCTTGAGAGAGAGGTGGATTCTAACACAGACCCAGTGGCTATTCCCAAATGACCCTGAATACAATGTGTTTCTTTTCTCTCCTGGAACAAAAAGTGGGCCATGAATGCATAAAGTGTATTTATTAGACAGGTTTTGTTTTCTTGAACCACCATGATTTGTCTTGAATTGTCTACCCATACATAAACAAAAACTACGGTTTTATTCCAGTCATAAAAGCCCCGAGGGTGAAATGTAAAGAGGGTATAAAGAAGAAAAGGAAGTTCAGGTTAACATAAAAAAAATTATCTCTGCGTGTGTATGTACCCAAACTATACAAGCATCTTTTTAATTTCAGTTGGTAAACCAGTAGACTAGACCTGAGAACAGGAAATACTTAGTCCATGTATAAATTTGTCCATGTACATATTTGACTTACAGTTTAAATATTCCTTCCATTTTCACTAATTGGTGAAATATACTTAAAATTCTGTACTTAAAATATAAAATCAAGGCCAGTCGCGGTGGCTCACGCCTGTAATCCCAGCACTTTGGGAGGCCGAGGCAGGTGGATCACGAGGTCAGGAGATTGAGATCATCCTGGCTAAAATGGTGAAACCCCATCTCTACTAAAAATACAAAAAATTAGCCGGGCGTCATGGCGGGCGCCTGTAGTCCCAGCTACTCAGAAGGCTGAGGCAGGAGTATGGCATGAACCCAGGAGGCGGAGCTTGCAGTGAGCCGAGATAGCGCCACTGCACTCCAGCCTGGGCAAGAGAGCAAGACTCCGTCTCAAAAAAAAAAAAATAATAAAGTGATTTCAATAATTGACTGGATATAGCAGAGTTACCAGAGGAAGCATATATGAAATAAATGAGGCCATATTCTGTGTATATGCACATTTAGAAAGAGAGGGATAGGTAGTAGGGAATGTTGATTGAATACCTGATTAATGCCAGGAGCAGTACTAACCTTCACAACTATCATCCTCACAGCATTGATCACATTTCATTCTTTTGACAAACTTGTGAGCAAGTAATGATATTTCCATATTACGGGTGCTAAAAGTGAGATAAGTGTTGGTATGAGTCACAGATAACACCAAAAAGCATTTAGGGTATTGATTTCAACCTTATACCCCCTTCTTCTCCTAAGTCCACAAGCTCAATAGCTCACATTGTTAATCTGATTTCTTCTTTTTGTTTGTATACGCCAGCTAATAGAATCGAGTGGCTATGAAGATATACAATGAAGTGGTGGAAGAAGAGCTAGCTACCTGTTACTCTTAGGCTAGCATTTTGAGAAAACTAAGTCAGACAGACTTCCACTCTCCATCTGACTGCTCACCCCCATTTTCTGCTCTCGGAAGGCCCAAGTCTCCTCTGCAGCCTCTGCATGGCTGACTTCATCTCTTGATTTCTTAGGGAATAGATGATGGGGTTCAGCATGGGGGTAATGACCGTGTTATTAATGGATATGGTTGTGTCCATGGGCAGCGTCGTGAAGGGCCGGCAGTAGACGTAAACGCAAGGCACGAAGTGAAGAGTCACCACCAGGATGTGGGACGTGCATGTGGAGAGGGCCTTGTTCCGCCCCTCCCCAGAGTGGGATCTCAGCACCACCAGAATGACAGTGTAGGAGCCCAGGAGCAGGAGGAACCAGAGCAAGGTCACCAGTCCGTTGTTAGAGATCATGAGAAGCTCCAAAGCAAAGGTGTCAGTGCAGGCCAGTTTTACCACCTGGGGCACATCACAGTAGAAGGCATCCAGTGTGTTGGGGCCACAAAAGGGGAGTGGAAGCATCAGAATTACCTGGATGATTGAATGCAAACCACCACCCACCCAAGAAGCCACCACCAAGGCCACCCACACCTCTTTCCTCATCATGGTCATGTAGTGCAGGGGCTTGGCGATTGCAAGGTATCTGTCATAGGCCATCACAGAGAGGAAAAAAATATCTGCCCCACCAGCAAAGTGGAAGAAAAAGATCTGTGCCATGCAGCCATTGTAGGAGATGGTTTTCCTGTCTGATAAAAGATCCACCAGGAACTTGGGGACGGTGACAGATGAAAAAACGACGTCCAGGACTGATTTGTTCCGCAGGAGAAAGTACATAGGAGTGTGCAGGCGGGACTCACAGGTGATAGTGACCACAATGAGTGCATTTCCCAGGACTGTTGCTGCATACACAGCAAAGAAGACCACAAACAAGAAAAACTCCAGCTCTCGGGAACGAGTAAGTTCCAGGAAGAAAAACTCCTTCACATTAGTGTGGTTGATCTGGTCCATGATGGGGATGACTCTCTTCCAGGTCCTACCTTGGGCAAAGATATGTTAGAACTTGGATTATGGCTACACGAGGTGGCAAAATCATTGATCACATACTGCTCTCAAGCATCCAGGTCATCATGACTACACAGAAAAACTGGGCCAATCTTCCCTTTGTGGTCTGGAAATTCTTCTTTCATATGGTTCTTCTTATTGTAAATACCTTGCGTTAACAGGAAAAAACCATCACATGTCTGTATCCTCACTCTGACCAGAGAGAGATGGATGGACTGTGGCCGTTTGCCTATGCTTTACCAAGGGCTTTCACCTGCAATAGCTCATCTTGATTTCGATTCTCATGAAGTTTCTGAAGAGTCTTTAGAATGGTTATCTCCATTTTATATATGGGAAAACTGAAGCTTTACAGCAGTTAATGACTTACTCACATCTGCATAGTCGCAAAATTAGTGAATTGTAAATCGAGGATTCAAATCCAAATCATTCTCCCGACTTGAGAAAGATTCCCTCCTTGACCAAATGTTGGTTAGGCCTTTCTGAGCCCCTTTCTCGACTATTACTCAACCTTGACCTTCTGTGTCTGTCTTTGCTGAGCCCAATTTTAACAGGAATCTTGCCAAGTCAGTTTAATGAGAATTCCTCACCCTTGAAATCTAATCAAATTCCTCACCCCTTACCCTTTTATATATTTATTATTTTTAACCTCATCCCTCACCCTCAATATCTAAGTCCTTGTGTCTAAGTCCTTGGCCAGTCTTTAGCTAGAATTCTTTTATGCCAGTTTAGCAAGAACCACCCTACCTTTGATATCGTTTCTTAGTAATTTTCAATCCACTGACCTTCCTTACTCTGCTCATTGCTTATAAATCTTCACTTGTCTTCGCTATATTTCGAGTTGAGTTCAATTTTTTTCTTCTATTGCAAGAGTTTTAAATGAAATCTATCTTCCTGTCTTTAATAATTGTCTGGTGAATAATTTTTCTTTAACATAGTCTCCAGAGGTTTTTCCACTGTACCACTCTGAGCAATCAGAGAGTCTGGGTCTTACTTTGGCTTACCAGAATACTAGTGTGTATATAAAGCTTAAACAGTTTATTAAGTAGCCTGACTACCTAATCCTCATCTCATCCCTTATAAAAAGAGAAGAGTCAGGCCTTCATAAGTACTCTTCTTTGGCACTCTGGGAAGCCTGGACCTTGCTATTGGCACACAGGGCTCTTGGTAGAGTATAGAGCTACAATCATTGTTCAGGGCATGTTTTAGTATCACAGAAAAACTGATCATTAGAGCATCACAGGACTTCAGAGATAAATTAGTCTAATGCTTCTTACTTTAGGAGTGACTAGAGAAGGACATTTATTTTTTTCAGAATCAGAGTTTGAATTGGTGAAAGACAGAGAACTGTGACCAGGTTTGTTGACTCAAATTCCAGGGATATTCTACTATTGCTATATAACAGCAATTTACTATATTAATACTTCTTTTTCCCAAATCAGAAATTCAGTCATGTGAGGACAAACTTCTTTCAGTAAGAATATCTGTATGAACCAGGTGCAGTGGCTAATGCCTGTAATCCCAGCACTTTGGGAGGTCAAGGCAGGCAGATTGCTTGAGTTCAGGAGTTTGAGACCAGCCGGGACAATAGTGAGACCCTGTCTTAACAACAACAACAAATTAAAAAAAAAATTAGCCAGGCATGGTGCTGTGCACCTGCAGTCCCAGCTACTCAGGAGGCTGAAGTAGGGGGATCACTTGAGCCTAGGAATTCGAGGCTGCAGTGAGCTATGATTGTGCCATTGTACTCCAGCCTGGGTGACAGAGCAAGTCCCTGTCTCTACAAAACAACAACCCCGCCCCCAAACCATTTGATACAGCAGGCATGTGAAACAAAAGAATATCTGTATGTCCCAAAGACTCATATTCTAGATGATTTTAAAAAATTTAAGGGGCCGGGTGCGGTGGCTCACGCCTGTAATCCCAGCACTTTGGGAGGACGAGGCAGGTGGATCACGAGGTCAGGAGATAGAGACCATCCTGACTAACACAGTGAAACCCCGTCTCTACTAAAAATACAAAAAATTAGCCAGGCGTGGTGGTGGGCGCCTGTAGTCCCAGCTACTAGGGAGGCTGAGGCAGGAGAATGGTGTGAACCCGGGAGGCAAAGTGTGCAGTGAGCCAAGATTGCGCCACTGCACTCCAGCCTGGGTGACTGAGTGAGACTCCGCCTCAAAAAAAAAAAAAAAATTTAAATAATTGAGATGACCAAAATCTAATTCAACAATAAAAAGTAGGCAACTGGCATTTGAAAAAAAAGTAATTATGTTTGAAAAAGATAGGAAAAGAAAGAAGACAGTATACCAGATGAAAAAAGGATAGAGCATTTTCCCTGAAATAAAAGCAAAAGAAAGTATTCCATAAGAAACATAGTTCTTAATTTTTCTTATTTCAGTTCTCTTACAGTTGAGTGTATTTTATAGTTTAGTTTGAGGGGTTAGAACATACAGAATTCCTCTTAAACAAAAATCCTGTGATCTTCTTAGATCCCTGATGTTTCCACCATTAGAATAATTTCATTCCTGTGGAAGTGAATTGCCTCTTTTATTTTTATTTATTTATTTTTAATTAAAAAACTTTTTACAGTCTTTTAAAAATTGCACATATTTACGGTATACAGCCCAAAAGAAATCTTACTTTACTATGCCAGCATCCAGTAACACAGTAACTGGTACAATGTATTTGGAATTATGTTATTGCCTTTTATTAGAGTGTCTACAAGGAAGAGCATCCATCTTTGGATTGTACTCAGGGCAAGATCTATTTAGTTCTTCCCAGGAGACTCCAAATAAGACATTTATCCTAGACCCCAGTGCAAGGCAGAGCTCCTGTGGGACATCAGTGTGCATTCTTTTCTGAGGCAATAAGAATTGTGTAAGAGACTGTGTATCTTTGTGGTTTTGTGTATGTGTGTGTTTTTTAAGACAGAGTCTTGCTCTGTTGCCCAGGCTGGAGTGCAGTGGTGCGATCTTGGCTGACTGCAATCTCCGCCTCCCAGTTCAAGCGATTCTCCTGCTTCATCCTCCCGAGTAGCTGGGATTGCAGGCACGCACCACCATGCCCAACTAATTTCTGTATTTTTAATAGAGACAGGGTTTTGCAATGTTGGCCGGGCTGGTCTGGAACTCCTGACCTCAGGTGATCTACCCACTTCAGCCTCCCAAAGTGCTGGGATTACAGGTGTGAGCCGCCGCGCCAGGCCCTGACTATGTATCTTCGCTTTGGCTTTCATACATTCAAAAACATATGTGTGACTTAATTTCCTACTCCATAATTTTTCACATGTAGCCTCTTAACAGTTCCTTACTTACATTCTATTGTTTTACTGTATGTAGTTTTTCATTGTTGCTGCAAGATCTCCCTGATCCCTTGTGGAATGTGATGGGAAATACATTGGTTACTAAGGTAGAGACAGGTTTTCATAGGTATGTGGGAATCCGGCAGGTGAAGAATAAGCGTCAGTCGTGATGGCTAAAATGGAACAAGACACCAGCCAGGAGAGCACAGTAGTTTGGGATTCAGGACTTAAGATAGAGAGTATGGAAACCAGGGTGAGTGAGTGGCATTGCGAGTCAGGCTTGTAGAATGTACAGGAAGTGAGGGGCTACAAAAGTCATACCTTGATCTCTTCAGTTGCCTAGTCGGTCCCTGATTAGTATTTTTGAATAATCCTGCACTCAACATTTTGTAAATGCACTTTCATGTGCATCTATGATTTCTTTTTCAGATACATTCCCAAAAGTGAACTTACTAGGTCAAATGGCACGTTAATTTTCTCATTTTAACTGATGATAAAGGTAGTGTAAAGAGCTGCCGCACAGCAAAAGAAATCATCAACAGAGTAAACAGACAACCTGCAGAATGGAAGAAAATTTTTTGCAAACTATGCATCCAACAAAGGTCTAATATCCAGCATCTATAAGGAACTTAAATAAATTTACAAGAAAAAACCAAACAACTCCATAAAAAAACAGGCAAAGAATGAACAGACACTTTTCAAAAGAGAACGTACATGCAGCCAACAATCATATGAAAAAAAGCTAAACATTATTGATCATTACAGAAATGCAAATCAAAACCACAATGAGATACCATCTAATACCAGTCAGAATGGCTACTATTAAAAAGCCAAAAAATAACAGATGTTGGCAAGGTTGTGGAGAAAAAGTATGCTTATAAACTGTTGGTGGGAATGTAAATTAGTTCAGCCATTGTGGAAGACAGTGTGGCAGTTTCTCAAAGATCTAAAGACAGAAATAACATTCCATCCAGCAATTCTATTACTAGGTATACACCCAAAGAAATATAAATCATCATATTGTAAACACATGCACGTGTATGTTCATTGCAACACTATTCACAATAGCAAAGACATGGAATCAACCTATATGCCCATCAATGATAGATTGAGTTAAGAAAATGTGGTACATATACACCATGGATTACTATGCAGCTATAAAAAAGAATGAGATCATGTCCTTTGCAGAGACATGGGTGGAACTGGAGGCCATTATCCTTAGCAAACTAACACAGGAACAGAAAAACAAATACTGCATGTTTTCACTTATAAGTGGGAGCTAAATGATGAGAATACAGGAACACAGAGAGGGGAACAACACATCCTGGGGCCTTTTGGAGAGTGGAGGGTGGGAGGAGAGAGACGATCAGGAAAAATAACTAATGGATACTAGGCTTAATACCTTGGTGATGAAATAATCTGTACAACAAATTTACCTATGTAACAAACCTGCACTTACACCCCTGAACTTAAAATAAAAGTGAAAAAAAAAAACAAAAACAAAAAAAGAAACAGACTGGGTGTGGTGGCTCACACCTTTAATCCCAGCAATTTGGGAGGTGGAGGTGGGCAGATCACTTGAGGCCAGGAGTTTGAGACCAGCCTGAAACCCTGTCTCCACAAAAAATATTAGCCAGGCCTGGTGGTGGTGTATGCTGTAGTCCCAGATATGCAGGAGGCTGACCTGGGCAGATCAATTCTGCCTGGGACATTGAAACTCTGCAGTGAAGTGTGATTGCACCACTGTACTCCAGTCTGGGTGATGGAGCAAGAACTTGTCTGCAAAAAAAAAAAAAAAAAAAAAAAAAAAAAAAAAGGACACTGCCCAATTCTAATTGTGCTTGAATGTTTAATTTCTTTTTATATATAGATACCATGAGATGAAATAAATTGCAACACTCTTTAACTTCTCACAGAAATGGAAGACAAGAAGATTTTATCACCTTAATAATATAAATACCAAAAAATAAAACAATTAAAATATTAGAATAAAACTTAGGTAAGTGTTTTCATAACTTTTGGAGTAGAGGAGCATTACACCAATAATTATTATATGACTAAGTAAAAACATAAAACTTTTACATTTTAAAAGCATTATAAATAAGCTTAAAACTATAAATGAAAAACTTGGGAAAATATCTAAAAAAATGTAAAACAAGCTTAACATCTTTGATATATAAAGAGCTCTTATAAATCTGTAAGACACAGACATTTTGATACTTTAAAACAAAAATGAGTCATGATTCACAGAAAAATACAGTTGGTTAGCCCACATGTGAAAAGACAGTCAATCAACTATTGATCAAAGAAATATATTGGGAGGCCAAGGCGGGAGGATCTCTTGAGCTCATGAGTTTGAGACCAGCCTGGGCAACATAGGAAGATCCTGTCTCTATTAAAAAAGGGAAAGAAAGAAAGAAAAAAGGAAATACAAATTAAATTGCAATTAGGTATCATTTCTCATCTAGAAGATTAACCAATGTTGAAAAGTCCACTGTTGGCATAGATGTGGGGAAAGTGACACTTTTATATGATTAACAGGAGTGCATACATGGGCAACATTTCTGGGGTCATTCTGGAAATATATGTCAAAATGTAAAATGTGCAAACCCCGTGACTCAAAATTTCTACTTTAGGAATTTATGCTAAAGAGTTAATAAACCAAATGTTTAATGTCCTAAATATAAACAAAGCTCATCACATTGCTGTTTCAAATAGTAGAAATTAGAATTTAAGTTAGCGTCTGATATAGAAAATTTGTTCAATAAATATGGCACAATAGTACAATTAAGTATTTGCAGACATTCAAAGTGATAACGTAGAATTGTACTTTTAAACATGGAATGATTTCTTTTTAGTGACAGATTAAAACACTGAATATGTCACATGATGTTATTTTTGGGAAAAATATCTACATGGCTAGAAGTCTGAAAAGATGTATTAATATATCACAACAGTAGTAGCCATTACCTGTTGGTAATTGGATTTTGGCATTTTTATTTTAAAAAGACATTCTGTTGTGTCTAATTAAAAAAATGATTTTAAATGGCTTCTGATTATGAAAATCAGAAAAAGTATTATACCTATTTACAATTTGAAGTAAAAAATTCTCCATTAATTTGAGCTCTGATATTATGTAACTTGTATTTTTCTTTTTTTTGTTTTTAAAATTGTTCTAAGAAGCTGACTTATTATGGAAAAGGGTATGTGGGAAAGACAGCTCTAATTTTTCTTTTGGTGTGTTATGGCTCCATGAGGCATTGGCTGGAGGTACCCAGAGGAGAACCTGGAATCAGCCAACTCAGGTCTCTGGGAACTGAGGTCAAATCTACTTATTGTTGACTTCTCTTTCAGATTAATATTATTCCACCTACTCTTCTGGCCAATCACCTTAGAAGGTTCTGGACTATCAGGCTCAATGTCAGGTCAGGATCAAATGACAGCCTTTCTATTTTGTAACCTCAGGGTTGCATGATTGAACGTAGAATTAGCTTGTTCAAAAGAGCACAGCCTTCGAAGCTAGGTTCCAGTATTTTAAACTGTGGCTCTTGTGACCCAGAGCAAGTTAACCTTTATGAACCCCAGGACCTTATTCCATGAAATGGGGAACATACACCGTACTTTGCATAGTGAGGTTTGCTTGTGATAATCTAGCACTTTTTACTCCTTGCCTTTATGGGTCTATGTGTGTCTGCCTTTTCCTCCAAATGTAAACTCCCTGAAGGCAAGGATTTCTTTTGTCACTATTGTATCCCCAGCTCTTACCTGGAACATAGCAGTTATTCAATAATTCTTTTTGAAGATGAATGAACAAATGGGTGTCCAGCTCCTGATGTGCAGTAGTTCCCCAACAAGTATTTGTTTTCCTTTATGCCATTTTCAGCCTCATCTTACATCCCTTATTCACTTATGTTGCTGTGTAAGTCAATTAAATGGTTTCATGCATATGAGAGAATACTGTAAACTTCAAAGTATTATACAAATGTAGGGTATTAATATTATCATAATACTAATATCATCATATGATTGTCTTTCTGCTGCCATCTAACTTTTAATCACCTTTTAAGAAAGAGATCATGCCAGTTATTTTTTTTTTTTTTACACATGGTAGGGGCTTAGTAATGTTTATGGAATGAGTTTTAATTTTTGAAAAATTACCTTATTTGAATGCGTCTTAAGAAGCCCAGTATTTTAGGTTAGAGGTAGGAGATCTTAATCAGCCTGAAGCTTTTAGTTCAAGATGACATATACTTCCAGAATTGCAAATGGACATTTTGCCTTTCAGAGACACTATCGAAATCATAAGGTTGTAGGTGTGCAAAATTTTCAGGACGCCCTCACCTACCTTTGCATTGGTAAAGTGAGCCTGACAAGTTCCCCATCATCACTGCTCTGCCCTTCTTCACCCAAACACATGAACAGTTTACACTGTTCCTAACTGATGCTGAATAAGAAGTCTACTATAATAATTAGCATAGGGAGTAATGTTGGATATTTGTAGGAAATATATTTTCAGTGGAGAAGCTGGCAGTTGCAGATGCAATGGGAGTTATTAAAAAGTTACTAAGCAACATGTGTGCATATTTTTTCTCTCCTTTTCACACACACACACACACACACACACACCCATTATGATAGCACATCTAATAAGGAGGTGATGAAACTGTGTACAGGGAAGTCTGAGGAATCTCCAAAGGCCCCTTCTCTAAATTATATCAACATCGAATTTGATGCAAAGTCCTTGTATGATAACGATTACAGCAATTTCATCAACAATATTATAGTTCAAGAGTCAATTTCATGTGACAATGGTTACAATTTGGGTCACATAATTGATTTTTTTCAAACAGATCAATTGTAATAATTGAACAAAAATGCATATTTATTGTGTTTTGTATATCAGGCACAGTTCTAGATGCTGAGAATATATTTCTGAAGAGACAGATGTGACCCCCACCCTCAAGCATGAACTTACAACTGTGATGATTCACACCAAAGGGCAAGAATGGGGCGAGATTGGCCCAGGGATTTAGTGAGGTCCAGGGAGTCTGGGAATGCTTCCTTGGGGGAAGCAGCATTTGATAATAACAAGAATCCCTGGTATTTATATAATGTTTTAATTTTTTTCTAAGAGATTTCTAAAAATCAATTTTCATTTTTTTGGGCTCATAATAATCCTGTAAGATCCAAGCATTGGATGAGACCAACGTCATCATAAAGAGGCCTTGACAGAGACCTGGAGATACTGGCAAATTGGATTCCACTAGATGAGACCTCCTGGTCTAGTGGCCCCTCATAGTCGTGGATGGAACTTCAGTTTAGGGCTTCTTAGAGGATCAGGGTGAAGTAACTTTAAAGATCTTAGTATGTGTATGGGGAGTTCCTTCCCTTTTCCTCCTGTTTTCCTGGAGAGGGACTTACACTGAAATGGCATGCAGGTTTTGTGCCTCCTCCTTCACTCAGTCCTTTCTAGGAAGGTAGGAGTGATGTAAAGCAAGCTTGCGCAACCCACAGCCCATGGGCTTCATGCAGCCCAGGACGGCTTTGAATGTGGCCCGATACAAATTTGTAAACTTCCTTAAAACATTAAGTTTTTTTTGTGATTTTTTTTTAAAGCTCATCAACTATCATTAGTGTGTTTTTTTTTGTGTGGCCCAAGACAAATTCTTTCAATGTTGCCCAGGGAAGCCAAAAGATTGAACACCCCTGATTTAAAGGAGTGGTGAATCCGGGAAAAAATTAGGCAGGAGAACTTGGCCTTCTGATCTTCCTTCTCTTTCTTTGGGATCTTTCTCCCTGCAGGGAGCACGTAGACTGATTTTCTCTCATCTACGCAATTAGTGCAACAGGGCAAGCCTGCTTCTCCTGGGTTAGCCTGTCTAATTCTAGTGTACATTGTGGGGCAGCCATAGGACCAGATCAAAGCCATGTCCTCCAACAGAACATTATCTGTCGGTTTAACATTATTAAACTGATATGCTGATTTTTGTCTCCCTGCCTCCTGCTGTTCTCTACTACCCAATAATGCCTGAAGAAGCTAATGATGTAACTGCAACCAAATAGGGATGAGGATCAGACAATCTCTCCTTCTCATATTCTTTCTTGAATTTCCCTTGTAATGGTAAAATGCCTGTAAATTTTTGATTCATTTGCTGATATTTCTGTAAAGCAAGTATCCCTTAATATACAGATGTACTGTCAGCTTTTCATTCCTGAAATTTTACTGACTTAATTGTTGCAGTTTCATACACCAGCCTGACCCCAATGGCAATCGTTCTGTAGTTCTAGGCATGGCTGTGGCCTCTGCTTCTGGGCCTACATTTTGGAAGATGTGCAATAGAAAAATGGAGGCATGGGATACTTCCAGTAGACAGAAGAGGGAGGCATATGTTGAGTTTCTCTAGTATTTTCCCTGGGTGGTATATTTGGCTGCCACTATAAAACCTCCCCACTTCAACCTAATCAGGGGCCCACTTGGGGGAAATGTCACAAAGTGTTGATGAGTTTAGTCTCTGGAGCCATGCTGAGTCAGTTTCCAGTCAATGGCTGCGTATGGGGATTCAATGGCTTAACATGTATGACATGTTCAGAATAGAACTTGAAACTTAGTAAGCACTCAGCAAATTTCAACTCTCTGTCTCTGAGTACCTGTATATATGATTTGTAGGAGTCATTCTACATTTTATTGGCCGTGGATGGGAATGAATTTAGAGGATGAAGAACCTGGGAAACCTGAGAAGGGATCTCCGCTTTCCTATGCATTGTTTATGTTCTTCTAGATATGGAGGAAATAATTAATTCTCTTATATGAACAATCAAATCAAATATCTACTTATCCAATTGACCTACATCAATGGAAAAGTGAATGTGTTACAAATGGCCAGAGAGAGAGATTTACCAACAGAAATAGTTGTGTGGGACAATTCCACTGTGAGTGCCTGAAATGAAAGGGTAATTATCTGGAGGTGGGAACCTGGGATATACCTCCCTGAGATGATGGCAAATAAATTATACCCAATGTGGGCTGCAAGGTTTAATTTATTCAAGAGGAGAAACAGGAATTTTATAGGAGCAATGGGTTCAGATAGAAGATAGCAAGGGGAATTCAGGGTGTGGTAATCAAAAAGGACACCAAACTGTGAAATGGAGGCAGGTCCTGAACTGGTAAAAGAATGGCATGGTTAAAATCAAGGAGATAGTATAGCCAAGACAATCTTAAGCAAAAAGAACAAAGCTGGAGGCATTACACGTCCTGACTTCAAACTATACTACAAGTCTATGGTAACCAAAGCAACATGGTACTTGTACAAAAACAGACATGTAGACCAATAGAACACAATAGAGATCTCAGAAATAAGACTGCACATCTACAACCATTGAATCTTTGACAAACCTGATAAAGACAAGCAATGGGGAAAGGATTCCCTATTTAATAAATGGTGCTGGGAAAACTGGCTAGCCATATACAGAAAATTGAAAATGGACCAGTTCCTTACACTTTATACAAAAATTAACTCAAGATGGATTAAAGATTTAAATGTAAAGCCCCAAACTATAAAAATCCTAGAAGAAAATCTAGGCAATGCCATTTAGGACATAGGCACCGGCAAAGATTTCATGACGAAAACGTCAAAAGCAATTGCAACAAAAGCAAAAATTGGCAAATGGGATCTAATTAAACTAAAGAGATTCTGAAAAAGAAGCTATCATTAAAATGAACAGACAACCTACAGAATTGGAGAAAATTTTTGCAATCTATCTATCTGACAAAGGTAACTTAAACAAATTTACAAGAAAAAAACAAACAACCCTATCTAAAAGTGGGCAAATGACATGAACAGACACTTCTTAAAAGAAGACATTTGTATGGCCAACAAACATATGAAAAAAAGCTCAACATCACTAATTATTAGAGAAATGCAAATAAAAAATCACAATGAGATACCATCTCATGCTAGTCAGAATGGCAATTATTAAAAAGTCAAGAAACAACAGATGCTGGCGAGGCTGTGGAGAAATAGGAATGCTTTTATACTGTTGGTGGGAATGTAAATTAGTTCAACCATTGTGGAAGACAGTGTGGCGAGTCCTCAAAGACCTAGAAATGGAAATATCATTTGACCCAGCAATCTTATTACTGGGTATATATCCAAAGGAATATAAATAATTCTATTATAAATATACATGCATGTGTATGTTCATTGCAGCACTATTCACAATAGCAAAGACATGGAATCAACCCAAATTCCCATCAATGAGAGACTGGATAAAGAAAATATGGTACATATATACCATGGAATACTATGCAGCCATAAAAGGAAGGAATTAGTGTTCTTTGCAGGGACATGGATAGAGCTGGAAGCCATTATCCTCAGCAAACTAACACACGAACAGATAACCAAATATCCAATGTTCTCACTTGTAAGTAAGAGCTAAACAATGGGAACACGTGGACACAGAGAGGGGAACAACACACATTGGGGCCTGTCAGGAGGCAGGGAGGAGGGAGAGCATCAGGATAAATAGCTAATGGATGTGGGGCTTAATACCTAGGTGATGGGTGGATAGGTGCAGCAAATCACCATGACACATGTTTACCTATGTAACAAACCTGCACATCCTACATATGTATCCTGGAACTTAAAATAAAATAAAATACCATAAAATTAAAAGAAAAAAATACAACATTTAGTGAAATACTAAAGAAAAATCAAGGAGGTACTGACTGATAGGAAGTTTAGGGGACTGAGACTGAGAAAAGAAGAGTATTGGTGTGACACCACTGGACTCAAGTTTCCCCAGCCCTTACATAGCTGAGATAGAAATGGCAGCCAAGGGGAATGTCCTTCAGCATTTGCTTAGCAAATTACTCAGTAGCCATAATGGGAATTCAACAGGGAGATCCTAGAGAGGGCATTTGATGAGGTAGGCATCTTGTTCTTGTAATTTACCTTAACTACACATAGTGTATCTTTTCAGATTCTGCCATATGCCAGTAACAAGAGTTATATGCTTGTACTACTTTTGGGCTATTTTTTTTGTTGAATGTGGAGTGCAGCGTTTGGGCAGACTGTGGGCTCTGGAGTCAGGAAGACCTTGGTGTGAATCAGGGTTCTGCCTCTTCCTTGGTGATCCTAAGCAAGTTAATTTTCCTTGCTGACACACTGTTTCCTTATTTTGTAACATACAGATAGTTCATTGTGTATTTTAGTACTGCAATGAGTATTTAATTAAATAACTTTTGTGCCTGGTACATACTAAGGGCCCAATAAAGGCTAGTTATTGTGATTATTGTGAAAATAGGCTATCCTGGGGAGGTCCTTTTTTTTTTTTTTCTGAAGAAATTCCTTCTCCTTTTTGGCTATCTATGTCACAGTCAGTAGACAAGTGATCATGAGGAAGAGTGAGAGGAATCTGGAGGGAAGAGTCTCCACAAATAAGAGCACAAAATGTCTCCCTTGCCTGAGGCAGAGGTGGAGTTGAAGGCTTGGATCTTTTAATTCTCCAGCAGTTTGGATAAATAAGTTTCTATGCATGACCTAAGAAAACACTTTCTTCCTTTCCAACACCTTCCACAGGGCATCCTTGATCTCTTCGTTCTTCAAACTGTAAATAAGAGGGTTCAACATGGGGATCACCAGTGAATAGAACACAGACACCACCTTGTCCCTGCCTAGCGAGTAGTTGGAGCTGGGTCGCAAGTACATGAAAAGGGCTGTCCCAAACAGCAGAGTCACCAGCATCAGATGTGAGGCACAAGTGTTGCAGGCTTTCCATCAGCCCTCTGCTGAAGGGATCTTCAGGACAGCAGACACTATGTAACCATAGGAGATAAGGAGTTGGAGGAACGATGTTCCTCCAGCAGTGACCACCACGAGGAAATTCACCACTTGACTGAGGAAGGTGTCAGAGCAAGATAGAGCCAGGACTGGTGGGAGGTCACAGAAGAAGTGGTTGATGATGTTGGGTCCGCAAAAGTGAAGCCTAAATATGGAGCTGGCCTGGATCAGGGAGCTCAGGAAGCCACCAACATATGCCCCAACCACTATGCGTGTACAGAGGCCCTGGGTCATGATAGTGGGGTAGAGAAGGGGGTTGGAGATGGCTGCATATTGGTCTTATGCCATAGCAGTCAGAAGGAGGCACTCAGACAGACCCGTGCCAACAAAGAAAAAACCTGAGCAGCACAGCCCACAAATGATATGGTCTTCTGCTCCCAGAAGAAGTCAGTGAGCATCTTGGGAGCCACAGCAGAAGAGTAGCAGATGTCAATGAAAGACAAGTTGCTTAGGAAGAAGTACATGGGTATGTGCAGATGGGTGTCACCTCTGATCAGAAAAATAAGGCCAGGTTTCAGGCCAGGGTCATAAGATAGATGCCCAGGAAGGTCACAAAGAGGAGGGCCTGGAGTTCTGGATGGTCTGTGAATCCCAGGAGGATGAACATGGTCACTGATGAGCTGTTCCAGGCTTTGGTTATGGACATGCTTCCCGTGGACCACAAGGACAAGATGCAGACCTGGGATAGTAATGACAGTCCACATTACAGGTGGTATTAGCAAATAACTACAAAATGCTTGAGAGGGAGGGCAGAGGATTACAGGTTACAGCTTTATGCAAAGACTCTCTTTCTTGGTCTCAATCTCAGTCTCTCTCTCTCAAAGAAGGCAGTTGCAGTCATCATCTTAAATATTTAGGTAGTATAGTGTAGTTGATAATGAATCTAAATTTTGAACCCAAAATCCCTAGGATCAACTCCTACCTCCACCATTTTGGGTGAGATAGCTAACATCTCTGGCTTCAGTTTATTTATCCTTAAAACTAGATGATAGCAATTACTTCACAGATTTGTTTTAAGTGCCTGGCATGTAACAAGTGACCAATGAGTAATTATTAGGACAGTTCTGTGTGCCTCAGGTAAGTCAAGTCATGCCTTGGAATAACTATTCATCTACTTTACCTAAGTTTCAATATTAGGAAGGAAAGATCAATGGAACTAGGTTCAGCTATGTAGTTGTGAGATGATTAATCAGATAGAATGTTTTTAATGCAAAGGATGCATGTTTTTAATGCACATGTATATAAAAACACTCTTAATCATCAAGTATTGGGTCCAAATATACCAATGTAGGTTGAATTTCAAATTTATCTCAGTCTGAGCTTTCTGAGTTATTATTTTATTTATTTATTTATTTTTTAATTTTTATTTTTTTTGAGACGGAATTTCGCTCTTGTTGCCCAGGCTGGAGTGCAATGGCAAGATCTCGGCTCACCACAACCTCCGCCTCCTGGGTTCAAGTGATTCTCCTGCTTCAGCCTCCTGAGTAGCTGAGATTACAGGCATGCGCCACCACACCTGGCTAATTTTGTATTTTAAGTAGAGACGGGGTTTCTCCATGTTGGTCAGGCTGGTCTCGAAAGACCTCGGGCGATCCGCCCGCCTCAGCCTCCCAAACTGCTGGGATTACAGGTGTGAGACACTGCCCCTGGCCTGAGTTGTTTAGTTGTTGAGTGTGGGCTCTGGATCTAGACTGCCTGGATTTAATTCTCAGCTTCACTTAGTAGATGTGTGATGTTGACCAGGTCACTTGAACTGTATCTCTCTGTAAAATTAGAGATAACAATAGTATTTACTTTGTTATAGGATCTGTCTAATTATCATCTATCTATCATCTATCTATCTATCCATCCATCTATCTGTCTGTCTATCATCTATCTACCATCTATCATCATCATCATGTATCATCTAATCTTCTTAGAACATGCCTGGCCCATAGTAACTGTTCTATAAGTATTTATTGTTGTTGCTGTTGTTATTTTAAACCTAAGTTACAAAGTATCCTCAATCAAATTGTTTGAATTTTCAGTGCATGCAGCATCTTTCAAGATCAGGGACTTGATTTTATTAAATCCACACCAGTAAGGACTCCCATTGCCCCCTCACACATCCACATTGAGTCTCAATGCACATTAATCAGAAGAGAACTGCAGTCATCAGGTCTCTGAAACTGGGTCCCTAATCCTACAGAAAGTACCAGGAAAAATGTGGTCAGAGGGCCATGTGGCTCATGGTGAATGACCCTTAAAGGTTTGGAATATATCTTGATCCTTCTTCAGTTCTTAACCCAAATAATTTGGAAATCAATGAAATTATTTTAGCTGGCTTTTAAATTAAAGAACTGTGAAATATTTTGATTAATATGATCAATATACAAATGTGAACTATTGAAACCAAAAATCATGTTCCTGATTAATGAAAAAAAAGGAAACTGAACATTATGATCTATCTCCTGAAATAATAACTCTTAACATTTTGGCGTATAGTTTTTATGTACAAGTATATGTTTATGTGCATAGGTGTTTGTATCATAGTACACAAACTTTTGTAACTTGTATACATTATAGAAATCATTGCAAGTCAATAACTTCACAATTTGGGAAGTAATACTCTATTTGTGCCAAATTTTTCTTGCTTAGTTTAAGAGAGCCACTTTATTTTGACATCCTCAATTTTCACAAATCAATCCACATCTACTCATTGCCAGTTAAGGTCTCATTGACATTCTTAATATTTTTTCCTGGAACTTGCACACACAGATGCCCTTGAAGTTGGGGCCAATTTCTCCCCTCTCAATAGTTCCTTCTACTTATTTTTCAGTGCTAAACCCCTCAAATTTGGATAATGGGAGAATGTGAAGCTCCTTTTAGCTATCATCATGCTGTCATTTGTGCAGAGTTTTAGATATTCATCACATTAGTCACAATATTGTCAGTATGACTTTAAGCTTCATCCTATATTCTAAGGTTTTGCTCCTGTTTGTGAAAGATTTGTGAACTTTCTAGAGTCAAGAGAGGATTCTTTATCCTTCGAGGAAATAAAAGAGGAACGTGCAACAAACTTTGGCATAGTCGAGAGCAGATGTAGAGCCACATGGAGAAATTGGGAGCTAAAACAAAAAGAGCTCTGCGGGAGCCCTCACACATTCCGTAGAGGTACAGCCATTTGGCAAGGTAGAAACCTGAGGTCTGTGTTATGATTCAGGGTCATCTGGCGGCACCCATTCAGGTTAGAAGAAAGGGGAGTGGGAGAAGGTAGTGGTTTGATCCTGGGTAGGCTTTAGAAAAAGACTGGTTCTAATTCTGACTCTGCCACTTGCCAGGTGTGGGATGATGGGCAACTCATTTAGCCTTTCTGAGTTTCAATTTCCTCATTTGTAAAATGGGAATAACAGTGGCTACTGGCCAGGTGTGGTGGCTTATGCCCATAATCCTAGCACTTTGGGAAGCAGAGGCTGGAGGATTGCTTGAGGCCAGGAGCTCGAGACCAGCCTGAGAAACATGGTGAGACCTCATCTCTACAAATAAAAATAAAAGTGAAAAATTAGTAGGGCATGGTGGCATACACCTGTGGTCCCAGCTACCAGGAGGCTGAGGTGGGAGGATTGCTTGAGCCCACGAGGTTGAGGCTGCATTTAGTTGTGATCATGCCACTGCACTCCCGTCTAGGTGACAAAGGGAGACCTTGACTCAAAACAACAACAGAACAAACAGTAACTACTTAACAGAGCTTGAAAATTGCTTAAGATAATGTATAAAGGGATCATGATGGGTCTTGAGATAGAATGTTTGCTTAATAAACTGGGACTGTGATTGTTATCAGCAGCAACTATTCCTTAAAGTATTATTGATAGAACCGACCATTAATTTTGAAACCCTTCCTCCTTATGTAATAGGTTGAAGTATGCTTATGTTAGAGAAATAAGAAGTTCACTAATGGACCATGCAGGTTTGTAAGAAGTGTTTATGAGTGAGGTTGAGGAACTTAATGATTGGAGGTCTGATGGGTTAATTGAAAGTCTGTTTTGAATATTGTCATCAGGAGGGAGAAATTTTGTATTTAAGGATGAGATTTCCCAGCCCCAGAAACAGAAAGTGGAGCTGGACAAATTGAAACAAAAGAAAAAGCATATGTAGAGTTTTATTCCCACATATGGACGCCCTGGAGCTTATTTTAGAACATTAGAGAGAAGGTATCTTAAGGGTCGTATGGAGTGCTTTATGGCATGGAACCCTGTCACGAAGAAGTGCTTCTTCCCTTGAGAGGGAAAGGAGGTTTTATTCACTCTTGCAGCAAACTTGGGGAGCCTGGACTCCCTACAATTCTATGATACAGGTATAATCAACACCAGGTCTATTTTACAGAGCTGAAGAGGAAGAGTCTGAGAGGCTCAGTGACCTCATTAGACTCATAGATGCAGTTCCAGCATCTTCGTGAACTACACTATCCTTGACGGACATGGGAAGATAATAATACAGTAAAACCAAGCACCTAGCACAGACCTTTGCACATAGAAGATATTGGATAATTGATGGGGACTCATAGAGTTGATTTATGATTCTGTTCATTTTCCATCAAATATATCTGGAAGAAGTATTAAACTTTGTAACCAAATTTGCCTCATTTGAGCTTCACAGACACAGTTGGTGATGGAGGAAAACATGGAATGATAAGGACCTCAGCCAAATTGTGGAGTTGGAGGTGTTCTGTGATTTCCCCATCAATCCTGATCTGGGTGTCCTTCACTTCATGATGCCATTTTCCTCTCATCCCTGCCAGTGCCTGGTGCCCTCAAGATAATGCTCTTCCAGGTCTTTCTTTTATCTGAATGTACAAATGATTGATGAAATGAGGAGTTCCTCTCAATGTAAGTGACAATGCTAAAGGGGTCAAGACTTTAATTCAAGAATTAAGATTCAGATGGCATCATTCATCGCATTAGTGAGAAAAGAGAAGGAGGGTTTTGGAGTTTAGAGGCCTCTGCAGTGTTTGGAAAATCTGCTATGTAAAGTGTGTCTGGATTACAGGCCTGTAAATTACTTTTTGGGTTATTTACTAATAATTGAGGCTGTGTTTAAGGGCATAGAGGTTCCTTCAGAAATGTCATTCCCTTTTAATCATCTTGGTAGTTGCAAGGGCTCAAATGTACTTCAGGAAGCTCATCACGGGAGCGGTAGAGAAGAACCAAGATTGGGCTGTGATTTCAGAATCAGGCTCTTAAATGCCTCACTCAGATTATCACGGTGAGCAAATTTCCATTCTTAGAGTAACCTTGGTTTTTGAAAAGATTGGTTTCATATTTGTTTTACCTTAGCATCTAATAGTATGCTGGGTTTACTGTTCACAAAATTTGTAATGAACAATTAATGCATTTATAAAGCTAATAATTCATCATGATTTTCTGAAGACTTAAAAAAAAGCTACTGAACATTTAATAGTCAACTGATTACCAGTTGAAGAGACCATGTGTCTCTTTTAGCTCTCTTTTAGTAATATGTCCCATTTAAGACAATATAGAATAGTGTATTAGGCCATTTTTCAGGACTACCTGAGGCTGGATAATTTATAAAGAAAAGAGGTTTAATTGGCTCACAGTTCGGCAGACAGTACAAGAAGTGTGGTGCTGGCATCTGCTTCTGGTGAGGGCTGCAGGAAGCTTATAATCATGGCGGAAGGTGAAGGGGGAGTAGACATCTCATATGGTGAGAGCAGACGCAAGAGAGAGAGAGCAACAGAAAGGGGCCAGGCTCTTTAAACAACCAGCTATTGCCTGAATTCACTCATCACAAAGGGGATAGCACTACCCCATTCATGAAGGATCCACCCCATGGGCCAATTACCTCCTACCAGGCCCCGCCTCCAACAATGGGGATTACATTTCAACATGAGATTTGGAGGGAAAAAACACTCAAACTATATCAAACAGGGTCCAGCTTATCGTATACAACAATTAATAAAACACTGCACTGGGAAAACTATTCAACTGATAAATCAAGAGCATAGAATTATCTGAGACAGACAACAAACTTCAAAGTAAATCCTAAATTTCTGCATATTATCTGGAATTTCAGTTTTGAATTGGAGAAAGCTCAAATACAAAAAGAATAATGTACATTTAAAAAACTTTGGCAAAAAAATCTGTACATTCAAAGTTTCCATATTCTACTTAAGTACTTAAATGACAGCAGAGAATGCTTGAAAACAAAAAAGTAGACAGCAGACATCTTGAAAAGTATAGTACCTAAAAGAAATGAGCTATCAAGCCATGAAAAGACATGGAGGAACCTTACGTGCATATTACTAAGTGAAAGAAATCAACCTGAAAAGGCTACATAGTGTATGATTCCACCTATAAGACATTTTGGAAAAAGCAAAACTATGGAGACAGTAAAAAGATCAGTAGTTGCTAGGGGTCAGGGAGAGGGAAGGGTGAACAGGCAGAGCACAGAGGGTTTTTAGGACAGTGAAGCTACTATGAATGATCCTATAACAGTGGATACATGTCATTATACATTTGTCCAAACCCACGGAATGCACAACACCAAGAATGAACCCAAATGTCAACTATGGATTTTGGGTGATAATAATGTGCCAATGCAGGTTCATTGATTGTAACAATGTACCACCGTGGTGGGGGAGGTTGATCATGGAGGAGGCTATGCATGTGTGGGAGTAAAAGGATAAATAGGAAATCTCTGGTCAATATTGCCGTGACTCTACAATTGCTCTAAAAAGTAAGGTCTATTTTTTAAAAAGTACAAAAAAAGATTTGGCTGAATTTGAGGAAAGACAAATAGCATTGAGAGGTGCAGGGAGAAAAACTAAAAGTCAAAGAACTTATTGGTTACCTATATGGGCTTGTGGATATAGGGAATTCTATCATGTGAGATTAATATGGGCATGAAGACAAAGAGCAAACTGCACTTACCCTGTTGCTCCTGCTCTGTCTGCCCTTTAGTTGATATCTGTTTTGAGTTGTTCTGCTTTGGAAGGAGTTTAATCGGGTTTCAGTGGCTGCTTCCAATTCCCAAAGTGCTAATGAGTTTGGAGAGAGCTTGAGGCTGGTTTTTTCCTCAAGGATCAAAATATCCTCTTGGTGCATAGAAGGTGTGTTTTGGGGCAGAGTAAAGGAGGAAAAAGATATATAAAGGATGGAGGTTGTAATCTTTAAGAAGCTCTTCTGGCATCAGCTAATATCTGCATTTAGGGTCATTTTGAGAAAATGTTCAAAGCTGGGCTTGGGGGTAAATTGGGGAGAGGTTTTTTTTTTCTTCTCTCCTTGGAGATGTTTCATTATATTTGCCCCTGAGGGTCTTTTTGAAAGGGAGGAATGTATCACCCGAACTTCACAGCTTTATGGTTAATTGGTCTCTGGGGTTGTCTAGAACGCAAACTCTAAAAGCTCCAAAACTGTTGCTTATTAAACTCCATCCTAGTGGCTAGGGCCTCCAATCCCCCAAGGCCAATCAAGATATTTTCTGGTAGTACATGATGAAAAAACTCAGGATAGCAGTGGAACATAAGGATAGGTTAAACACCACTCTACAAAATAAAGCAACATTGCCTATCTATAAATACATATTTATTGACTCTTTTCCATTACTTAGTAGAACCTATTTGGCCAGAAGTATGTTAAAAGGATGGGACCTTAACCTTCCTGAGCTCCTGCTATGTGCTAAGCGCTATACTATGTGCCTTATGTGTGTTAACTCACTAAGTTCTCCCAAATTCCCCCTGCAGAGGAGGAAACTGAAATTCAGAGAAGCTAAATAAATTGATCGAAATTTTATGCTAGTAAGGGATTGATCTGATATTTGAACCTTGTGTAATACCAAACACTGCATATAAATGTATGACACATGCATTTATTTTGAAACTCACATAAATGTGTTGATATGGTCAATCATAAATCCATTTTCTTTCCACAGAAACCTACTATCTTATTCCAGGAAAGAGACATTAGAAATAGGGCATTTTTTTTCTAAAAACATTTTAAATAACTTATTCTGCTATGGAATATAAAGGTGTAATATAAAGGTGTAGAACTTTTTTTCTGTGGAGAGCTACATACAAATAAAAAGTAATATTGGGCCACACATTTAACAAAAAGCAAGCCATTAGTACATGTGCTTTCAGGTGGAGGGGAAAAAGTAAAATATTTGATTCTCTTGTTTCTTAAGCTGAGAACATGGAACTTCGGTCTTTTCAAAGTAGCTACAATAACAGTGGATGACTGATCTCAATTCCATGGCTAATTAAAGGAGAGAAAGCTATCCAACCAGGCAGAGAAAAAAATGGTTGGAGAGTAGAATTCAAAGGAAAAACATGGATAAGGGAGAAATTATTCATTCGTGCATTCCTTAAGTACGTACATATTTATTTATTGAGAGTTAGGTCTCTTCATTTATTTATTTATTTAAATTGACAAATGCCAAATTGTATATATTTATGTTATATAACATAATGTTTTGATATATGTAGACATAGAAGAATTATTAAATCAAGCAAATTAACATATCCATCAGCTCACCTAATTATGATTTTTCTGATGAGAACATTTTACAATCTACTTTTTCAGTGATTTTCAAGTATACTACACACATTATCATTAATTATAGTCACCATGCTGTACAACAAATCTCCAAAATTTATTTCTCCTGTCTAACTGAAGCTTTGTACCTTTTAAGTGACATCTCCCTGCTCCCCCCACCCATGCCCCGATAGCCACCATTCTACTCTCTGCTTCTATGAGTTCAATTTTTTTTAGATTTTACATAATTGAGGGCATACAGTATTTGTCTTTCTGTGCCAGGTTTATTTCACTTGCCGTAATGCCCTCCAGGTTTATTCACGTTGTAGCAAACGACACAATTTTCTTCTCTTTGAAGGCAGAATAGTGTATATACACTATATATTCTTTAGCCATTCATCCATTAATGGACATTCAGCTTGATTTCATATCATGTCTATGGTGAATAGTGCTGCAATAAACATGAGAGTGCAGTTATCTCTTTGACGTATTGATTTCACTATCTTTGGATATATACCCAGTAGTGGGATTGCTGGGTCATATAGCAGTTCTAAGTTTAGTTTTTTGAGGCATATCTATACTGTTTTCCAGAATGGCTACACTTACTGTATGCTACTTGTTTTTTATTTTTATTTTTTGCCATTCTAATAGATACAAGTGGGGTTTAGTTTTGATTTTAATTTCTATTTTGTTAATGAATAGTGGTGTTGAGTATCATATGTCCATCCATGTATCTATTTTGCTGAATTATATGTTCACATATATTTTGCCCATTTAAAAAATTTCTAAAATGTAATACTTAGTTTTGAAAGTTCTTTGTATATGCTACATACAATTCCTTTATCAAATATATAATTTGAAAATTTTTTTTCCAATCTGTAACTTGTCTTTTCATTCCGTTAATAATATTTTTTGAGAGCAGAATCCTCAATTTTTGCAATGTCTGATTTATCATTTTTCCTTTTATTAATTGTGTTTTTGGTGTAACACCTAGGAAATCTTTGCATAACGCAAAGTCATAATGATTTTTTTCTACGTTTTCCTCTAGAAATTTTATAATTTATATTTTACGTTTAGTTGTATGATTTAATTACTTGTGTATGGTGTGAAGTAAGAACTGTTTCATATTTTGGCACAATGGTATCCAATTGTCCTAGCACTATTCGTGGAAAAGTATATTCTTTCTCATTTGAGCTGTTTTTTGCATATTGATGAAAGTCGTTTGATTGTAAGTATGTGGGTCTATTTCTGTTCTTCAGAACAGAACTGTCTATTCTGTTTCATTGATTTATGTATTCTTTTCTTTCTCCAATACCATACTTTCTTAATTATTGTAGCTGTATGTGTATCTTTTCAAAGCAAGTAATGTGTGTCCCTCAACTTTGTTCTTCTATTTCAAAACTATTTTGGCTCTTCTAGTTGCTTTATCTTTCCATAAATATTTTATTTTATTATTTTTATTTTTTCAAAATGATCAGCATCAACATAAAAATTTTTAGAATCAATTTGAAAATATCTACAGAAAATCCTGTTGATATTTGATTTAAAATGTGTTGAATATAGGATCTATTTTGGGGGAATTGATATTTATTATGGCACCACATTGAGTCTTCTAATCCATACACATGGTATATATCTCCACATATTTAGATAATTGGTTTCTTTCATCAGTGTTTTATAGTTTGCTGCACACGGATCTTGTACTTATTTCATTAGGTTTATACCTAAGTATTTCATGTTTTTAAAAATGCTATTGTATTGTAAATGATACATTTGAAAATTTCAATTACCAATTATTTACTAATAGTGTTCAATTACTAATTGTTAATTACTAGCTCAATTACCAATTGTTCACTACAGTTAATTTTTATAATTTGACTGTTTATTGGGGCACTGCTTAACTTACTTATTAGTTCTTGAACCTATGCTATAGATTCTTTGGGATTTTCTACAATCATATTATTTGTGGATGATATGGTTAGGCTTTGTGTCCCCACCCAAATCTCATCTTGAATTGTAATCCCCAAGTGTTGAGGGAAAGACCTGGGGGTAGGTAACTGAATCATTGCGGTAGTTTCCCCCATTCTGTTCTCATGATAGCGAGTGAGCTTTCATGAGATCTGATGGTTTTATAAGGGGCTCTTCCCGCTTGGCTGTCTCACTCTCTCTCTCCTGCTGCCATGTGAAGGAGGTCCTTGCTTCCCCTTCACCTTCCACCATGATTTTAAGTTTCCTGAGGCCTCCCCAGCCATGTAGTACTGAGTCAATTAACCTTTTTCCTTTATATATTACCCAGTCTTGGGAAGTTCTTTATAGCTATGTGAAACAGACTAATACATTGCATAAAGGAAGTTTTATATTTTTCTTTGCAATCTATGTAACTTTTACTTATTTTTCCTGCTTTATTGATAAGAACTCCAGTACAATGTATAAAATGAATGGTGAGAGCAGACATCATTGCCTTTTTCCTGATCTTAGGAGAAAAACATTTAGTTTTTTACTAGTAAGTGTCATAATAGCTGTAGGGTATTTTTGTTATTAACCTGTGAACTATATCAGGTTGCAGACGTTCTTTCTAATCCTAGTTTGCCAAGAGTCTTTATCATAAATTGATGCTGGATTTTGTAAAAGACATATATTGAATTGATTGATTTTATATTTTCTCCTTGATTTTCACTTTATTGATAAAGAGAGATTCATTGACTGATTTTAAAATGTCGAACCAGATTTACATATTTTTGAGGATAAATCCAACTTGGATATATGTATATAATATATATCCCTAACCAGGTAGTTGGATTTGAGAGAAGGTAATTCCCAAAGAACCTAATTCTAAGAGAGAGAAGCGAACAAGAGCCACGCAGTCGATCTTCAGGAGTGGAATCCTAAAGCAGAAGCAGATGCAATTTTCAATTCTAAAACCCAAGGTAGCCATGGGAGGCAGTTCAATAAAGACATAGCCAGGAGTTACTCTGGTACCAAGGAGGAGTCACCAGCTGCATTTGTTTATTGTTTTCTTGCCTTCAGCCCTCACAATTGTAGGTGAAAATATGTTATGTGTGTGTGTGTGTGTGTGTGTGTGTGTTGGGGTAACAGAATGGACATGAGAGATAGTAGGCTTATTGTAATCGTCAAAGATTCTTGCTCCCTCTATACCCTTACATGTGGGAATAATCCTCAAAGTCTTGTCTGTGGTCTGTTTTTCATCTTCTACACATTTTACCTAGGCTATTTCCTTTTATCTCAGAGTTTAAATTAATAATGCTATGTATAACCACTGTTCTTGCCCACATCAGCTGGAGGACTGAAACATGATCACAATAATAGTTATCAAACAAAGTTTCCAGGGTGTCTTACTACCCCAGATTGCTTTGAATTCCTTCTATACCCACATAGTCCTCAAAATTCCTCCTAGTTGTGGAAGCCATCAGGGAGTGGCTCACATACTCTTTGTATAATAATCTACTAGTGTGTTATCTATTGTTTTCCTTCCTTCCTGTTATGGATCAGGATGATATTTCCTGCAGATAGACACCATGTCACTAGCTCTGATGCACAACAGTGTCTCATGGCTGAGATGCTGGCACTGAAGACACAGATATCTGCATTGAGAGCATCATACCCTGATGCTACCCAAACTGCTGGCATTAGTACTACTTGCACGTCAATACTCTTTTCAGTTTCTTTTTTCCAGCATTCTTTTCCCAGTCCCTTTGGGCCAGGACTCAGGAATGTGTCTTTGGGCTGGGCTGAAGGATAATTTAAGTGATAGAAAACTGGTTCTTTCCAGAACCTCCTTTCTCTTCTGAGCTCAGGTCATTGTTCTGAAACTAGATGAGTACCTTCTGATTCTTTTCTTTTGAGATGCTCCCTTTAAGAGTTCCTGAGGGAAATTCATTTCAATGGATGTTTAGTCAGAGCAATGTTCAAAGCCTTCTTGGAAAATTTATACTCATGATGTTGTCAATTCATTTGAGTCCTCAAATACCCTGATAAGTAGAGAAAATTGTGCTTTATTTTTTGCATTAACATTATTTAAAATATTCACTGCAACTTTCACTATATCAATAATTAAGCATATTTTCATTTGATTTGGAATTAACACTTAAAATTTCCTAATGATTCATTTTTTAGTTTAAGTTTTACCTGGCAATTTCATGAGAGTTCAATATTTTCAGGAGCATAAAATTTACATTATTTACAAATAATTAGGGCTATGATAATACTAAGTACATGAATAATAAAAATGACCCTGATATCTAAGGTAATTGTTTATTAAAAAATACTGTGCCAAGATTGGTTAAAAATGAAAGTTTTTAAAAACCATATCCAAATTAGATGACATTCTAATGAACACATATAGCTAACTGGTATTTAATAAAAACATATAGTTAGCCAGGGACAACAATAATATAGATTATCATGCTATTTCTAATAAACTAATTATCAGAATATTACTGCTGGAGATGTTTCTTCTGAGACAAATGGGCAATTTAAAAATCAAAATGATAACCCCTCATGTTTGAATGGATTATATAATGGTTTTCATATAGATTGTATATTATATGCTCTTCACACAAACATACAATGTTGATATATTCGGTGCACTCTCAGAGATAAAGGAAAAGTTTATGTAAGATCAACTGAGGCATCCAAGACTACACACTGGCAATCGGATGGATTTCAGCCCATGATGTGTGGTCCCACTACCAATTATTTTTACTTCTGATGCCTACTCTTCTCATTTGCTCTCTTGTTATGTCATTGTATCTCTTTTTAAATATTTAAAAATCTGATTTAAAAAATTATACCATGAGTGTATACTTATGACTTACTGTTTTCAGTTACATCACCCTTATCTAAATATATTTGCTTATTATTGTTATTTACCATTTACATTATGCTCAGTATGTTGCCCCTCTCCCTGATGTAGTTTATTTCTCAGAATTGAACTTCATGATAATATTGAGTTCAGATGCTTGAGAAGCACATGGTACAGTGCTTGGATCACAGTGAGGAATGTGTTTGTCACTATTGCAACTGACCCTACAATTTAGGCATATTTCCACTAGGTGGCAGCAACATTTCATACGGATAAAAACCAATAGGTGCTTGGTTTTGACAGACAATGGTGTAGTAATAAAGTTATCTTAGCAGTAATCATGCTGTTTGAGTTTTCAGAGGTTTTCTATTCTAGCTCTTTGGTTTCAGAATAAAAAAAGTTGAGGTCCAGAGAGGGGTCAAGAGAGATCAACAGCCCAATCTGCCATAGTAGAATGGGAATTATAATTCAGGTCCTATGATGCCTTTGCAATTTCTCTCTTGTATAAATTGTTAAAGACCTCTAAAACTTTTCAGTATACCTTCACTTTGGGTTTTTTAGGGATGTCTTGTGAAAACACTTTTGATCCATATCAGGTTGAAATTTTTCCTAGTCGCTAGTGGAAGAAATGCACCCGGAGATAACTTTTCAAATTCCAATTTGAGAGTTAAGATGTTTTACTACTAAGGATATTTGGATTTTTCTCTGGGTTTTCTTTGAAACAATTCAAGTAAACTCATTAAAACAGCTATGCTAAAATGTTAAGCTAAAATGAAAGTAAATCATATTTCAGGAGATGCTCTCAGAGAACAAACTCTAAGATGCATAGGATCCTAGGGAGATAAATTTTGAGTTGAACCTCAAAGCATTTCCAATTCTAAACATTTATAATTCGATGTGGAGTTTATTTGCCTTTATGTGCTGTTTGCTTTCATACTTTTTTATTGTGGTAAAAAGCATATGACATTAAATTTACCATCTTTATTAGTTGGGGTTCTCTAGAGAGAGACAGAACCAGGAGGATGTATGACTAGATAGACAGATAGATGAATAGATGGACAGATATTAACAGATGGATAGGTGAGAGTGGGTTTATCAGGAGAACTGGCTCATGAGATTATGGAGGCTAAGAAGTCCCATAACGTAACATCTGCTAGCTGAAGAATCACAGAATCCTGACTTCCTGAGCATGGTTCAGTCTAAGTCCAAAGGCCCCTAAACCAAGAAAGCCAACGGTGTAACTCTCAACATGAGGCCAAACGCCTGATAACCCAAGGGGCTACTAATGCAAATCCCAGACTCCAAAGGAGACCCTGGAGATACAATGTCAAAGGACGAGAGAAAGGTATCTCAACTTCAGAGGAGAAAGGGGGAATTTACTTTTCCACTGCTTTTTTGTTCTTTCCAGGCCCTCAACTGATTGGAGGGTGCCCATCAACATTGAGTGAGGGCGGATCTTCCTTACTCAGTCCACTGGTTCAAAACATCCTCTGTCTTACAGACATACCCAGAAATAGTGCTTTAGTAGCTGTCTGGATATCTCTTAATCCAGTCCGATTGACACCTAAAATTAATCATCACGTCATCTTAATTTTTTTTTTTTTTTTTTTTTGAGATGGAGTCTCACTCTGTCGCCCTGGCTGGAGTGCAGTGGCGCGATCTCGGCTCACTGCAAACTCCACCTCCCGGGTTCACACCATTCTCCTGCCTCAGCCTCCCGAGTAGCTGGGACTACATGCGCCCGCCACCATGCCCAGCTTATTTTTTGTATTTTTTTTTAGTAGAGACGGGGTTTCATCGTGTTAGCCAGGAGGGCCTCGATCTCCTGACCTCGTGATCCGCCCGCTGCAGCCTCCCAAAGTGCTGGGATTACAGGCGTGAGCCACCTCAACCGGCATCTTAATTATTTTTTAAGTAAGTGTACACTTGAGTAATATTAAATGTATTCATATTGTTCTGTAACATATTTCCTTTGATACTTTCTGATGTTCACTGAAACTTCTGGTATTTTGATCAAATTTGATTTTTTAAAGTAAGGGCATGAAGAGTTTATGGTTTTATCCAGATGGATTTAATAGGATGACTTTCTTCCTCATTCTCAGATTTCTTAGAGACTAGGTTAATAAATACATTCTGAGTCCTCATTCTGCATTTTTCTGTCCAATACAGACATTGTTAATTTATAATTTGTTCTTTTTTTATTTCAATAGCTTTTGGGGTACAAGTGGGTTTTGATTACATGGATGAATTCTATTAGTGGTGCATTCTGAGATTTTAGTGTACCTGTCACTCAAACATTGCACAGTATACCCAATACGTAGTCTTTTATTCCTCATCCCACTTCCACCCTTCCCCCTGAGGCCCCAAAGTCCATATCACTCTATATGTCTCTGTGTTCTCACAGCTTTGCTCCTACTTATAAGTGAGAACATACAGTATTTGGTTTTCCATTCCTGAGTTACTTCATGTAGAATAATGGCCTCCAGCTCCATCCAAATTGGCGCAAAAGACATTATTGCTCTTTATTCTTAAGATTCTCAATCTTACTTTGTAGATAGTCATTATCACTATAATCAGAGTTGCCATGACAGATGAAACCTATCACTACCCTATCTTATCAGCCTTTTCTAATCCTAGAAAAATGTATCCATCATAACTGTGAGATTTACCTTTTAAATTCCCCAGATCTTAACTCAGTATCAAAACTCTTTCATAGTTAGTTGGGGTTTACTCCTTCAGCATCAGAATTTCCTAGGACAGTTTATCTTCAACCTTAGATAAGAATGTTTCTTTTGATGAAGGACTTCCTTGCCTTTTCATGTTCGCAGTTGATTCTTGAAGCCATTTACCTCCTTTTCTTTCAACAATCTTAGTTGCTATATTTCTTACCTAAATTAAGCCTATTACCTTGTAAGTCAAGAGTCGCAGTAATTATATCCCTTTATATAGAAGACATTTCTCTCATTTAATTTTTTTTCTTTTGAGACTGAGGATTGCTGACTTAGTCTCCATGAAATAGATTAATTTATTTTTTATAAACTTTATTCCTGAAGAAAACATTTAAAAAAACGGGAAATCAATGTTTTAAAACATCAGACTTTCAGGACTGGAGGAATTCTTGGAGAGTGAGCCCAATTCACTCAGGCTGGAGGGGTTAATTGATTTGCCCACAGTGACACATCCAGGTAGTGGCATTGCTGGTAGTAGCGCCCAAAATATTAAAAAGAGAAAAGAAGAGCCCCATCAAGCCCTTCATCCCATCCAGCCTCATTAAAAAAAATAAAGAGAAAAGAAATCTTTTCATCGTGATGCAAATGAGTCACAAGAAAAAGATAGAAAGGAAAGACACATTTTTGGCCATGACCCAAGAAACAGAGTTAATGACATCATTAGTTTACATTCATTGAGTGATTTCTGTTTGTTAGGCACTGTGCTAAGCCTTTCTTATTCATAGCTTATTTAATTGTCACAACTCTGTTGAGGTAGGTATTCTTGTTACGCCAGTTTTACAAATGAGGGAGTTGATAAGTTTAAGACATTAAACAACATTGAACATGTTTATATCGGTAAAAGGGCAGAGCCAGAATTTAAACCCAATTCTCAGAGTTGGAAACATGCGTTTCTAACCAGTATATTTCAGCACAAGGCTTGGTGTGTTTATGTGTGGTTTACTTCTGATGAAGTTTCTTTTAAGCAAAAGGCATCTACTAACCCAGCAGGGAGTCTTCCTGGACTCAAATCAGGGAAAGCTCAGAGAAGAATAGGTAGGGGGATGGAAAGAGGCTCCCGTGATGAGTGGTTGGCTCTTTTCGCCACCACTCCAGGGAACAATTAGTGCTCAGAAATGTTTAGCTCTAATGATTGCTGGGCTTTTTATGTTGGACCCTGGAGTGAGTGGCAGAGGGCAGCCTCTTGGAGAAAGAATGTGGCTACCTCTGCCCATTAAAATAATGAACTCCCACAGCCCATTTATTTGGAAGACTTGTTAACAAAGGAGCGGAGATTCCAGAAACATGGTTTACTATCTACATGAGGCCAAAGCATAAGAAATTGATGGAATGAGAAACCAGCCGTGGAGCAGTGGGAAATGCAGATGACCTGGTTTGCAAAAGATGTTATGGCAACAAAGCAATCAATATTTCTTCTCTTGTAGCACAAGATTGCAGGACCCTTCTGCCCAGTGCAATCCCGTAAGTCCAGCTCATTCCCTCCTACCTCATCCATTCAGCAGCAAATCACAACTATACATTTACAACCTATTCTACCTTTTATTTGTAAAACGGGGTGAGTAATGCTGCCACTTCTTGAGTCTATTAGGAGAATTAAATGAGTTTACAGAAATCAAGTCTTTCAAACAGTACCTGGCACACAATAAGTACTAAATAAGTATTTGATTATATTATTATATTATGATTGTTATATGATTAGTGTTTGTGATTAATTATATATTACATGTTTTGTTATTATAATAATAACAGACCAAATATACTAAGTCATAGGCCAAACCCTTCTGCCAAACTCTGAGGATAAGCGGTGGGAAAAAAATCTATTTATTCAACAAAATTATTTACTGGGCACCTATGTCCCAGGCCCTATTCTTTGTACTTATGATAAAACTGCCTTTGCAAAATTATAACTGAGGAAATTATGACAGTCAAAGAAATCATACCTACCTGACTCCATCTTGCTTCTAACCATTAAGCTGTCTTTGTCCATTCTTGGGCATAGGCTGAAGTAACTTTGGGAAGGAGTTCAGTTCATGGTTTGACTCTGAAACAAAATTAATAGCAGCTCTTTCCTGAAGAGACCCCCTTTTTGCCTAGGAACCAGTCTGTCTTTGCAGGACTAACAAATTAGCTGCAAGATCAGAAATTACAGTTTAGGGGTCATGCAGCCTCTGACTCCAAGAGTATGAACCTTCCCAAATTGGTCCTGGGGATAACATCACTATTATAAAACCTAAGATGAGTGCTTGAGATATTTTGCAGACCCTGCACTAGATGGATCAGCTGACACCACCCAGACCTGTTAACTGGCTCAACCAGTTCTGTCATCCCACCCAGGAACAGAAGACAGCAAGAAAAACTCACTTCGACCCATTTGATTCCATCTCCAACCTAACCAATCAGGATTCCCCACTTCCCAAGCCCCTACTCGCCAAATTATCTTTAAAAACTCTGATCCCTGATGCTCAGGGAGACTAATTTGAGTAATAATAAAACTCCAGTCCTCCTGCACAACCAGCTCTGCCTGAATTACTCTTTCTCCATTGCAATTCCCCTGTCTTGATAAATGAGCTCTGTCTAGGCAGTGGGCAAGGTGAACCCATTGGGTGGTTACAAGGATAGATCAGGAAACAGAATGGGCAACACTCCCTGCCTGTCTTTGAGTAACTTACATTCTGGTAGGGAAGATTTCACCAAGATAAGAGATACCAAATTCATCTTACTTCCTTTTTGATAGGATTAAATAGATTGATGTTTTAGTGAAGATCAATCTAGGCTCGTCTTGGTTTTGACTGCTTGACCAGTGACTTGAGGGGAGATTAGAAATTTGTAAAAAACGCAAAGCTAGGAGCAGTTTTTAATATGATGAATGACAGAGAACCACAGTTACCATTGGGTGCAAACATGCATGGGCAAACAAATTCCATACAAATAATAAAATACAGCAACCTTAATTTCACCAGAGTCTTTCTCAGGGCATTTCTGCCTCTTTATACCCATTTGTATTTCCTAATTTTTTTAAAAAAATTCCTTTTTTTTTGAGGCAGGGTCTCACTCTGTCTTCCAGGCTTGAGTGCAGTGGCGCAGTCATGGCTCACTGCAGCCTAGACCTCCTGGGCTCAAGCGATCCCCCTCACCTCAGCCTTCCAAGTAGCTGGAACTACAGGCGTGTGCCACCACACCCCGCTGTTATGTATTATTATTATTGTTATTTTTTGAGACGGAGTCTCGCTTGGTCACCAGGTTGGAGTGCAGTGGCATGCGATCTCAGCTCACTGCAACCTCTGCCTCGTGGGTTCAAACGATTCTCCTGCCTCAGCCTCCCCAGTAACTGGAACTACAGGCATGTGCCACCATGCCCAGCTAATTTTTGTATTTTTAGTAGAGACAGGGTTTTGCCATGTTTTCCAGGCTGGTCTCAAATTCTTGAGCTCAAGAAATTGGGCTGCTTCCACCTCCCAAAGTGCTGGGATTACAGGAGTGAGCCACTGTTCCTGGCCTGTTTCCTCATTTTGATCTTACATCAGTGCCAGTCTGTCTTTCTTAACTGCCAGATATGTATGGGCTTATCTCTTGTCTTCATAGTGATCATCTGTTCTGGCTTGATGACATCAAAGTTGTTCCTTGCTTATCACTGTCTTTAAATATTGAATGAACCCTCTTCTCCGTGCTGCTTTTCTTGCCCAGAAAAAAATATTGATTGCTATTTGTTCTTGACCACAATGGCTCAGCCCATCTCAGTCAGCTTAGGTACTGCTCCCCTTTCCCCTTTATGGAAACCTGTTCATATCCCTTCTTTCCTATAATTGTGCTGACTGTGCTAGTCCAAATTTTCATCATTCTATGAATTTTGTGCAATGACTTTTATTAAGAGCATTATATAATTAGAATAAATGTTCTGGTCTTAAGCATGCTAAGTGTGTGTGTGCATATATATGCATAAACATACACATATATACAATTATCCCTGCACACATACATATAACATATATATATACACAAATATACATATACACACAAATATGTATACACACACACACACACACATTTTTTTCCCACTTAGTTTTACTACCTAGAAGAATAGATTGTTAGGCCGTTGCCTGGATTTCCTCCCCCAAAATGGAATATGTCAAAAATTGTAGCCCACTGAATTCAGTTCCCTTCTTTTGAGTTCTCATACTAAAGATCTATAATGCATAAAAATGCCTAACTTTATTATACTTTATTTATTTACACTTTATTTTCAAGTCAGAAAGTCTAAAAAACCCATAGGGAACCCAAGTCCAAAGGGACACTTCAAACTCATCTGATTCAACCCTCTCATTTCCCATTTGGGAAAATGAGAATCTGGAGAAATGACTTTTTCAAAGTCTCCAGCAAGTTATGAATGGAGCTGAAGACAAAACTCAGGCTTCTGACTCCCAATCAGTTTCTACTTTATTATTAGATTGATTCTCTTTTGGTCAACAAGCTTAGAGCATACTGATTATCCTAGGCTGACTTCCTCTGAAAAGTCTTTGCCTAGCAGGTGGCTGGGCTTTAACTGGGTGTTGTTTAACTTGGTGCTGACTGTTTGTATGATCTTCTAGGAAATACCCACTCTTACAATAACAAACAAAATCTAACTGACCACAGGATTCTTCTTTCCTTTATGCAGGAAGCAGGCCTATGGCTGTAGGAAGGAACAACACAATTGTGACAAAATTCATTCTCCTGGGACTTTCAGACCATCCTCAAATGAAGATTTTTCTTTTTGTGTTATTTCTGGGGCTCTACCTCCTGACATTGGCCTGGAACTTAAGCCTCATTGCCCTCATTAAGATGGACTCTCACCTGCACACGCCCATGTACTTCTTCCTCAGTAACCTGTCCTTCCTGGACATCTGCTACGTGTCCTCCAGTGCCCCCAAGATGCTGTCTGACATCATCACAGAGCAGAAAACCATTTCCTTTGTTGGCTGTGCCACTCAGTACTTTGTCTTCTGTGGGATGGGGCTGACTGAATGCTTTCTCCTGGCAGCTATGGCCTATGACCGGTATGCTGCAATCTGCAACCCCTTGCTTTACACAGTCCTTATATCCCACACACTTTGTTTAAAGATGGTGGTTGGCGCCTATGTGGGTGGATTCCTTAGTTCTTTCATTGAAACATACTCTGTGTATCAGCATGATTTCTGTGGGCCCAATATGATCAACCACTTTTTCTGTGACCTCCCTCCAGTCCTGGCTCTGTCCTGCTCTGATACCTTCACCAGCGAGGTGGTGACCTTCATAGTCAGTGTTGTCGTTGGAATAGTGTCTGTGCTGGTGGTCCTCATCTCTTATGGTTACATTGTTGCCGCTGTTGTGAAGATCAGCTCAGCTACAGGTAGGACAAAGACCTTCAGCACTTGTACCTCTCACCTGACTGCTGTGACCCTCTTCTATGGTTCTGGATTCTTCATGTACATGCGACCCAGTTCCAGCTACTCCCTAAACAGGGACAAGGTGGTGTCCATATTCTATGCCTTGGTGATCCCCACAGTCAATCCCATCATCTACAGTTTTAGGAATAAGGAGATTAAAAATGCCATGAGGAAAGCCATGGGAAGAGACCCCAGGATTTCTCACGGTGGACCATTCATTTTTATGACCTTGGGCTAATGTTTATAATGAAGCTGTGAGCTGGGTCAATTGTGCAGACATTTACGTAATTTTAAACTAGTTGATCTATAGAATGAATTGTGTGAATCAGGTTTTTTTCTCTAATTCTTAAGATTTCACTAATAGTTTGCCTGTTGGTTATTAGAAAACATTTTGGCCATTGTTGCTTTGTAAAATGAATAGCATTGTATAGTTTGAGATTTTAAATGCTCTACCTAGCAGAAAACTTCACCATGACAAAAAAACATCCTGGAATGTCAAAACAGAGTTTGTATGTATAGGAGGAAAATCATCGAAAAAATGTTAGTCCAGCATTTAGTGTGGTGATCTTTAAGGTACAACATGGTATAATGACCTGAAGAGGATGATGCTTTTTCTAAACACAGTTGCCTTTCCCTCTTCTGAGATTCTCAAATGGTTTCATTAGAGCTCATGAAAACACAGGGCAGATACCTTCCCGTGTTTCAGAATCACGGCCATAGGAGCCCCTGTGACTGATGGGAGAGTTTTCATACTCTTTAGATGCATTAAGGCAAGAATTCTGATTTGGTCCTTGATATAATTTGGATATTTGTCCCCACTCACATCTCATGTCTAATTGCAATCTCCAGTGCTGGAGGTGGGGCCTGGTGGGAGGTGTTTGAATCCTGGGGATGGTTCCCTCATGGGTTGGTGCTGTATTCATGATAGTGAGTTCTTGTGAGATCTGGTCATTTAAAAGTGTGTAGCACTCCCCCCAACCCCCTGCCACTCTCTCTCTCCTCTCACTCTCCTCTCTCTCTCTTGCTCCTGCTTTTGTCATGTGATGTACCTGCTCCCCCTTTGCCTTCTGCCATGATTGTAAGCTTCCTGAGGCCTCCCTAGAAGCTAAGCTGATGCCAGCCCCATGCTTCCTGTAAAGCCTGAAGAACTGTGAGCCAATTAAATCTGTTTATGAATTACCTAGCCTAAGGAATATTTTTATAGCAGTGCAATAACAGTAGGCATTAATGACTGAACAAACAACCTCTTGGCTAATTCAATCAGCTACGAAAAGAGGCCACTAAAACAATTTGAATAAAACCAAGGAATTATTGCTTAGGCCCAGAGTGACAGCTTTCTAACCAACAATTAACGTTTCTTAGGAATCTAAAGAGAAGCATATGCTCATTTGGGATGAAAAGTTCTCTATTTTTACCAGGGTTGTGATTAATTCTAGAAGAGAACTTAGCCAAAGAATTGAAGAAAATGATTTTTCTCTTCTACATTTTCTCAGAACCTGATATGTATCCTTGAACTGGCAGTAAAGAACTGGAATAAATTCATTCAGCTGTGGCCTTTCTTGGGTAGGCTATAAATAAGTGAGTAAATAATATCTGCCTGTGTGTCTTTAGGCAAGTTGCTTGGACTCTAGGTGCCTCAGATCCTCATCATAAAATGGAAATTATAATAGTAATTTTATCCTAGGATTATTGTGAAGAATTAAATGAATCAGTACATGTAAATACTTAGAATACTGCATTGTGAATAGAAAATGTCCCAGAGGTGCTATTACTATTATTATTATTATATAATGCTTAATCATTATCCAAATAGAAGAAATAGAAGAGATTTCCTTAGTTTGGTAGGAAATGTAATTTTTGCAATGGATTTATTGAATTAGAAAGAGGTTCTAGAGGGACTTTTGCAAAGAGGGTTAAGAATATTCACTTTTAAGTCATCGGACCTGAGATTATTAATTTCATCTCTGCCATTTTGTAGGTACATAGCCTGATCCAAGTTATTTAGAAACTCTATTTTCCTCATCTGTAACTACCTGAGGACTAAGCTCTGATTTTTTTTATCTTGCCCAAATTCCTTTCTAAGGAGTCTGGGGAGTCATGCCCTGCAAACCATAAATTCTCATTAGATTGGTTTTATTTAACTCTGTATACAGTGACTTACTTTACAATCTGACTGTAGCATAACAAGGAAGAAAATCAAAATGTTTTACACCAAAATATATTTCCTTGCCATACCTTGAAATTGCCCTGCAAAGTCTCCTGTGGGAAAAATCCATATTCTATAGAGAATCCCCTCTCCCCTTTGTTTTCCTTCCTTCCTTCCCTGATCTAGGAGATAATCAACTAAGAGCCAGGTACCCTTTTAAGTTCGATAAGAAACAATTTACAACCTGCTCTCTCTGAAGTCTGCTATCTGAGAGCTTCTTCTGCACAATAAAACTTGGTCTCCACAATCCTTTACCTTAACCTGAACATTTCTTTCCATTAATCCCAGGTCTTCAGATGAACTCGACCAATTGTCTGCCAGAAAATGTTTAAATTTACCTATAACCTGGAAGTCTCCACTTTGAGCTGTCCTGCCTTTCTGAATGAAATCAATGTATTTCTTAAATGTATTTGATTGATGTACCATGCCTCCCTAAAATATATAAAACCAAGCTGTACCCCAACCACCTTGGGCGAATATTCTCAGGATGTCCTGACGGCTGTGTCACGGGCCATGGTTATTCATATTTGGCTCAGAATAAATCTCTTCAAATATTTTACAGAGTTTGACTTTTTTTTTCAACATACCCCATAAAATTGATACAACAATTAAGCGAGAATATGCATAAAGAGGGTTTACTTAGCCCAGTGCCTGGCATATGGTAATACTTAGTACAGGTTAGCTTATGTTATTAGTCAATATTTTTACTCAGTTTTATATAAATCAAGAAAAATCCAGGGTAATGTGTTAAAAAGAGACCGAAGAAATAGGTTTAGGGTATCCACTCCAATTGAGACATATCAGTCTCAGCCAACAGGCACACCCATATTACTATCTCTGTGATTATTTCTCTTGCATATCAGAAGCAGTTCTTAGGGAATTAGAGCGCGCTCAGGTTCACAGCTGCGGCCATTTTGCCAACTCTATCAGCTACCTGGATGCCTCTCCCCCTTTTGCTTATAGCTATTTTTTTTTCCTCCACATTTCTTGACCTGTACTCCAACTCAGCAAGCTCCTATACTTCAGTTTATCAATTTTCAAAATGGTAGTTAATTTTAAGTTCTCCTAATGTCAAAAGTCATTGAAATGACACAATTAACTAATGAAAATGTCTCATGCTTTGGATTTATATGGAGCTATTATCAGTCTTTACCATCCCTAAACTTTTTTGATGAACAGAGATTCTGAATAAAAAGTCTTCATAAAAATTTTTCTTGTTCAATCACATATATATCTACGAGTAATGGTAATTTTCTCATTGCACTGAGAAGATATAAGGTATTTTTGCAGTTTGCCCAACTACCAAGAAGAATGTAAGTCTTATTAATAGAATTAATATGCATTAATTCTAATGCATAAGATGGAGATTGCTTGTAAGACTTGAATGTTTTGGGGTATACAGTAAGCCACATGTTAAAAATTTCCTAAACAAGTGTATTTATTATGGGGCATATAATCAGACACACATTAAACAGAATATTTTGGGCCCTTAAGGAATCAGGCATTTTATAGCCATTTGAAGGAGGAGGAGGTGAAACTCTTTCCTGGGAGGGCTAGCTAGCTGGAGATAGAATTCACTTTAGTAAAAACCGTCATCCAGGGTGTGGCACTCATGTTTGCAACTTCCAAAAATCTTTTCCAGATGGACTGAAGTTAACCAAGCTCAGAATAGCTAGCTGCATAAGCCAGAATGACAGATTTAATTTTCAGTGAAGCTGCCAAGCTTGAACTTATGCCAGTGGCACAATTATCCATCTGTCAGGAAGCCATACAGAAAGACAAATTACAATGAAAAGTCTATTTGGAGAGAAAGGGATCACAGCAAAGCTGATAAAGTGGATCAGTTCCTGATACACCCAGCTAGAGGGTCCAGATCGGCTGAGGCCCTGGGCAAGGGCACTACCAATTTTTCTCCCCAAGCATTCCTTTTCCTCTCTTCCAAGATGACTGTCCTCCCTTCTAATCAATATTTATAGATTGATGAACTTACAGCTTTTCCTACTTTTGGTCTAAGAAATATATATATTTTTTCTCTAAAATGCTTCTGTGACACAATTTACACACAGAGAGTGCATAGTGAAACCACGGGCTGATTTTATGGTTTAAGTTTTAGAGTTTTGTAGACACCTTGTTGTTGTCCTATGCACCATCAACATTCACCTACTTTTTTTCTTTGTAGGTACATATAATTATGCACACTCACGAATTAATGAGTGATGCATTAAAGGAGCTCTGATGAGATGCTTAACATTTTTCTAAAGATGAATAGTCTTATGTTTCTAGTCTTAAACCTTCACAAACCTAGAGCTTGCCTATTCTGTGATCATCCACAGAAATGAGGAATCATTTGTATTTCATCTGCTTGTGTCCAGATAATGAATCTGGATCTCCCTGACATAAAAGCAAGCAGGGGCAACCTGACTATCTTGCATGTAAGGAGATACGCCATGCATACCAGCACATTCTTCCATCAGCTTGATCCGTGACTACCTCCCTGATTTCCTGGTGACTTGTCCTCATGTCTATAACATTTTCAAACCCCCTGGGGATGATAAGCCAGGTGTTTCTATTGACCTTTGCTGCCTTTATTCCACCCTCTCTCTTCTTGTGCTTCTCTCTCCCCTTATGCTGGTTAAGACCTCCTATATGCAATACTGCTCGTGGGCCTGGCCAGGGGTAAGAGTTCACTCTTTTGTACAAGCAAATAAATAGCCACACCAGTCTCTTGCATTCATGGCTTGGAACTTTTACAAACTAGATATAGCAGCATCTCTCTTCAGAGTTGCCAGACCAAATGGCTGGCAGTATCTAGTTGAAGAGACTAACCGCACACTTTGAGTGGGACCACATTCTATAAATAAATTGGCAGCTGGGACCCAGGGAGACCTCATAGAAAAACAGAGAATTCATTTTGTGCTCAAAGCAAGTTCTTCTGAGATAGAACTATGATGTCAAACTAGACTTAAATGTCAGCATGCATAGAAAAATTGGTATGCATAAAGTATCACTTTGATATTGTATGGTATATTCTTGTTTGTTCTAATAAAACATCTTTCTTATGCAAAAAGAGGCTGGGTTGCTTTGATCTTAAGAAATTCTTAAGGAGCAAAATTGCTCCGCATGGTTTAGAAGGAGAAAAGCCTATAAGTCAGACACAACACTGAAACTCATAGCTCATTTCCTAACAACTGAAAGCTATGTATGTAGCCTGGCAGGATTGGCAGTGAGACTGCATCTGGGGCTGAGCTGCAGTGGGAGGTGTCCTGGGAGAGTCATCAAGAAGATGTGGGTTCTCAGAAGTCCTGCACCAATCTAGCCTTCCCTCTCCACATTTCATGTACCCTGTGAGAGATACTACTGACAATTGCTTATATTGTCTGTACTACATGTATAAATGCCACTTTTATTTTTTTTCTTGCAGACCCTCTTTTTTACCAGAAGGCAAAGTAGGTATTCCTTCCCTGTTTAACACCTTCAGTGTCTGAGACTTTCAGATCTTGAAAGGTTCTGGAATTGTTTTTCATCATACATACCATCTCTGGTACTTTTCCAACAGATAGTGATAGATGAGATTTTCTTGCTTTAGCAACTTAAGCATCTTTTTATTAGGACTTTGGCCTTCTTTATTCATTTGATTTACTTTTTTTTAAACCTCTTCCTATGTTTTAACATTACAAACTGTTTGTAATAACATTTCAAAAACAAATAACTTTATCATGTGGTTTTATGTTTCTTTTTTAAAACTTTACATACATTTTATTTTTATGGTTGATTTCATACCTCCGCCTTCAGCTCCTCCTCCACCTCCTGCCCCCAAGCAGCAGGAATAACCTGAAGGCTCCCAAGAACCCATTGAGTCCTACCTGGAAAGTAGTTACCTACTTGGAGAGTCTTCCTCATCACTTTTTTGTTTCAGTGTTTATTTTAAGTTCCAGGATACATGTGCAGGTTTGTTACGTAGGTAAACATGTGCCATGGTGGCTTGCTGCACAGATCATCCCATCCCCTAGGTATTAAGCCCAGCATCCATTAGTTATTCTTCTTGTTGCTCTCCCTCCCTACCCCAACAGGCCCCCGTGTGTGTTGTTTCCCTCCATGTGTTCATGTCTTCTCATCATTCAGCTCCCATTTGTAAGTGAGAACATGCAGTGTTTGGTTTTCTGTTCCTGCATTAGTTTGCTGAGGATAATGGCTTCCAACTCCATCCATGTCCTTGCAAAAGACATGATTTTGTTCCTTTTTATGGCTGGCGTTTGATTTACTTTTATTTTACAATTACAAGGAGCTGTAACTCACCATTACACTTAAAAAATTATATTATTTTAATTGACAGATCATAATTATATGTATTTATGGGGTACAATGTGATGTTTTGATATGTATTTACAATGTGGAATGATAAAGTCAAGCTAATTAAAATAATCACTTTTATCCTTTTTTTCCCCCTTCTTTTTTGTATTTGGCATGCATCCCTAAAGCTGAGTTTGATGGTACCTTTTCTCTATCCTCGAAAGGTAGCTTTCGTCTTGTAGGAGTTCTTAGTGGGAGTGTAATGGGGAGGAGTCCCACTGTATTAGTCTGTTTTCAAGCTGCTGTTAAAGACATACCCAAGACTAGGCAATTTACAGAAGAAAGAAGTTTAATGGACTCAGTTCCACATGGCTGGGGGAAGCCTCACCACCCTGGTGGAAGGTGAAACTCATGTCTTACATGGCAGCAGACAAGAGAAGAATGAGAACCAAATGAAAGGGAAAACCCCTTATAAAGCCATCAGATCTTGTGACACTTATTCACTACCATGAGAACAGTATAGGGGAAACTGCTCCCATGATTCAATTATCTTCCACCAGGTCCCTGCCACAGAATGAGATAACTATGGGAGCTACAATTTAAGATGAGATTTGGATGGGTACACAGACAAACCATATCATTCATTTCAGCAAATTTTTCTGTGACATTATTACCTACCTGTCTTTGTCAGGTTCTAAAGAGGAAGGGAAGATGTACCGTATGCTGTACACTCTGTCACCTAGGCTTCTGTCATTGATAATAGGACTGTTAAGGTACCAGCATCTGAACAGTGCCTGGCACATTAGGTATGCATTTGATCAATATTTGTTGAATGAATGAATAAACGTTAGTATTTTAGAGCAAATCTTAGTATTTGGGCTCCTACGGAGTCAAAATTATCCTATCACTTACATTCAGTGAAGTTCCTAAAAGTGCTTGATAAAAAATAAAACAAATAATTTATGTGGCAGGTAAGTTCTCAGTAGACTTCTTCTGGGAGAAATATGGTTATCAAGACTATCTAATTTTTATGCTATATTATATTGTAACAACATATATTCTTTTTTGTTTTAGAATTAGCTTTTTATAGTGCAAATCAAAATTGTGTATTGATCGGCCTTGTTTATTAGATCAATTAATGTATGTTAATAAAGTTACTTATTTTGGATTCTATGTTGAGGATACAGAATTTCTCAGTTTTTCAGTCAAATTTGACAGATCACAATTTAATTTTTAAAACTATGATTTAATTATACTTTTAGAATGAAAGCAAAATGTGGTTTCCTCATATCTTTAATCTACACACATATATGTATATATGTTTATTACTCAGGAATAAGGCCTTAGGAATATTAAAACATGTTTTTATGAGCAATTGGTAGGCTACAGAAATTGGTATAATAACAGTGTAAGCTAATTACATTTTAATAAGCAGAGGCAATAGAAATTAGAATTAAATGAATCTGCTTAAAAATATAAACATATGAACAAAAAGTTCTGTTCCAAAGGTAACAAAGGAAAATTAAAGTAATTCTTCTACCTAATAAAATATCAGCCCAAAACAAATATTAAAATAATTTAAAAATTGCATTATCTGAATATGGGTGAAAATACAGTGAGTGATAGTATATAGTCACTTATTTCTAGGAAAAATATAAAATGATTTAAACATTTTGAAAATATAGTTGTAGCGATATTTGGTTAAACATTTAGGCTAAAACCATACTTTTGTCTTTACCCCTTCCTGGAGCCCACCTCAAATGACAATAAAAGTTTTTTTTAAATTACAAAACCACCAGGATGTGGAGAATAAGAGAAGTGGTGACAAGAGTTGGAAGGTAGAAAGCAGATGTATGAGAGGCAACCAACTCTAAATAAATCAGAAAGCTATGGGTTTTGGATGGGCTAGGGTGGAAGAGTAGGGAAGAAGCCATTTGATTGCACAGTCTCAGAAAGGATCAGAAATGGAAAACACTAGGAACCTGTACAGGGTGTGTGAGGCTTAGAACTGGCAGTTTGGTTGAAAATCTATTAAGAAACAACTGGATTCCCGGACCATCCCCTCCCTTCTTCTTGCATACAGCAAACTTCCCCCAACCATCCCTTCCCAACTCTGTCAGAAGACTGGAAGTTTATTCTCTGGAGAACTGAACCAGAGACTGTGGGCTCAGAGCTATCAGACATAGCTAAGGAGGAATGCTAAAAAAAGAGGCATTACAATAGTATCTACGTCGCGAAAGGGGAGATTTCCCCAGTTTGAGCTCCTCTGTCCACCATGCACTTACTCCGTTCACTCATTCAGCGCTTGGAACACTCCTAACTGGGTTGATATCTTCTAGGCAAAAGACTGAATTTTTATGTAGAGAAAATCCTGCCCAAGGGAACATAACTACTGATGCTTACAGGAGGGGTCCATCTCAGCAATTGTGAAGTTGCTGCCAGATCACCTAGCAGAAAGTCTGCCAGAAGACTATCTCTGACCATGAACACCAAGCTTCAGATCTTGTTTTTTTTAATGCTCATTCTGTAATTTGAAAGCATACTCAAGGACTACCAGACAGAGCCCTAAAACAAACAGAAAAAAGGAACCCAATGACAAAAGACAATTCAAGAGCTATAGGAATAGGAAAAAAATCCAAAAATTAATACACTCAGATTAAAGAAGATATTGTGTCCTTCAAACAAGAACAGAGTGCTATGTCAGGAGCAAGGATGAAGATAGAACCAGAACTGTTTTCCATATTAAGTACTAAAATTAACTTGACTTTTAAAACTATGTGTAATTTACAGTTATTACATTGAGAGTTAAGTTTCAAAAGTCAGTGATTATTTATTTATTTATTTGTATGCCGCCTAGCATCAATAATCATTCTTTCTCAGAGGAGTATCTTGAATTTTTTTTTTTTTTTTTTTTTTTTACAGTGGGGAGAGATGTCCTTTTCTGTTCTCAGCTGTCATTGAGTAAGTTTGGTTCCAACTCTGGGTTCAGAGATAAATTCTGATTGGTTTAAGCCAATCAGCAATCAGCAAATATCATCCAAAAGCTGTAACAACTAGCTTGGAGTAGAAGTGGGCAATATAGCCCAATCAAAGACAGAAAAATGCAAGGAGATGCTTGCTAGGCATCTGGGAAGAAACTTTTCATGTGTGTTATCTACCAGAAGAGATGCTCTCTTCTTTAGGATGATGTGAGGTGAGACCATGAGATCTGGAACTTGTACAAGAATTATGCTACTACTAGGAAAATTTGCCACAGGATGGCAAAATTCCTGCATAAGGCATACTAAACTGAATGAAGGAAATTGGATATTTGGTAATACTGTTTGAGCCAGTGATCAAATTTTCTCTGAATACCTCTGTTTTATGAACTAAAAGATTAACTTTAATGCTTCATCCAGTTTAAGTTCTTTTTCTTCTGCCATTAAAATAAAAGGTTCCTGAGTCTAAAATTAATTTTGTAATATATACCAAGAATCACAAAAATAGGACTCATTTTGAATAAGTTGTCCACATTCTTGGGATGTTAATTGCCTATTACTGTACAAGGAATTACTGCAAAACATTGTGGCTTAAAACAAAAATAGAAGAAAAAGGTTAAATAAATTGAGGTATAGTCAGTTGGTCTATTATAATGCACCTGGAAGATGATAATACTTATATAAGCACTCAAGAGATTTCGACAACCTAAAAATTCTGGTATTCAAGAAATGCAGTTTTCATCATCATCCCATAACTATTTTTACTTTATGCTCTCCTTTTTCTCCACTGAGGGAAAAAATATCAATTCAAGTTCCTTTTCTTCCCCATCCCCCAGGTTTGTCTAAGTTCTATAGAACTTGAATGATGTCAGAGTATTGGGGGCATCTGATCCTTGATCTTACCATACTAGCAACTCTGAAAATATCTGTTGTTTCATCAGATCCCAGCTGTTAAATCACAAACGCATTGTTGCTGATTTCTGTTTATTCCTATCCTCAAGATTGATTAGGTCCGATGACTCTGATAAGCCACCCTTGGTTAGATGGAGATTGTTCTGTTTCTCCCATCCTGAATACTGCACAGGAAACTGCAGCACTCAAATGTCTATTTGGAAGACCCCATGACCCTATTTTCTTAAGTTTCTGCCTGCCAACCAAGACCTTGAACAAAACATAGTTAGAGGCTCTCTGCTTTTGGTGTCTCCTAACCTGGATGAAGGTTGTGATTTATCTCAGGCTTTGTCTGTAAGCCATTCTGAAGACTCACTCATGATTTTGGTCTTATCATTTTTAATTCAACTTCCTTTTGCTGTCACATTTTTTCTCTGAGGCTTGAGGACCTAACAACCTACCTGCCTGGGAGAAAGAAATGATTAGAGATATGGGGAAAAGAATACCAAGTAAAAAACTAGATGATATTTCAAACATATTATCTTGCTGTATACAGCTAAGTAAAATTTCTAATAGGAAGTCTGGATGGGAATAAAACAAAGACTAAATTCATGTTAGAAGTATGAGGAGAATTTACTTGCTAATATATTGCAGCAGACTCTTTGGTCTTCTCCACAGCCCAGTCTCTAAGTGTTCTTCCCATATAATGTCCAGTGTGTTTCTGAAAGAAAAGCCAGACTTTGAAGAGCAAATGACATAGGCTTAATCCCGGTTAGTGTCTTGGGTTGAAAAATAGGATTTCTTCTCTTCTTATTCAATCTGGAGAGAGAAGATAAAGAGCTAGTAAGGCAGGGAGGAAGGAGGTGAAAGTGTTCATGCTTGGCAGATGGGGGTGGCTGAATATTATTTATCTTTTCAAACTTTCCTGCACATTTTACTCAGTTCTTCCTCTTTGACTCCTGATAAAACAAAAACTTCAGCCAAATTAAATTTAAAGCAGTTTAATTGAGCAACGAAGAATTCATGAACTGAGCTGCTTCTTGAGCCAGAGTAGGCTCAGAGACTTCAGCACAGTTATGTGGTGGAAGAAGATTTATGAACAAAGAAAGGAAAGTGACCTACAGAAAACAAAAGTGAAATACAGAAACAACTGGATTGGTTACATATCAGCATTTGCCTTATTTGGACACGGTTTGAACAGTTGGCTATACTTGATTGGCCAAAACTCGGTGATTGGCACAAGTGTAGGCTACAGTCAATTTACACCTCCACTCTTTATAGTTCACAATTTACAGAAAAACCTTTAGGCTGAACTTAAAATCTATAAGGAGGCAGCTTTATGCTAAAAATATCTTTTCAAATTTGAGAGATTGACTGAAACTTTAGTAACTGATGTCACTACCATCATTGTAAATGTACTTATTTGTTATTGAAACCCACTGGGAAACAGTAAAAGAGTGGGTTTTACAAAGTGGGAACAAGGGTTCAGTAGAAGTTTCCTCCTTATGCTGGAATGTCCTGTTTACATGAAAAAACCAAAACCTTGTCTGTTGTAGGATCTATGTATTTCCTTAAAGTCTTAGTTTGATTATGTCACATTTAGCATGAGTGACTCCATTTTTGTTTGGTCTGGTTTCTTGGGGCCTACTGCGTGAGCTCAGTCCAAAACAACGACCTCCCATAATTTTGTTTAAAAATTCCCCTTTCTTGGTCAGGTTCTCACATAGGTGAGAGTGTGGCAAAACTTAGGGCCTTAGCTCCACTCTGTTACCATTGTTTTTGGTTTCTGGTCTCAGCATGTCATTCATAGGTTACAGTGTCCTCATGGTCACACATTTCTGTCAGCTCTTATCATTCCAGTTGAAGAGACATTCCAGAGATGGCTGCATGCAAACATTTAAAACTTTTGAGAGAACATAGCCCACCAGGGAGACTGCTATTATGACTATCAGGAGAATAATACCAAGATTTTGGAGTATGCTTCTTACTCAGAGTCCCCATAAACCAAACTACCTGAAATCAAGTAGATCAAAGAATTAGCTAGAGTTCACTCACTTAAGTAAGCAGTCTCTTCATTAACCCCCTACAGCTGAATCTCTATAATCTACATTTGATGTATTTCTCCATAGGCCACAAATGGCAGCGGCTGCACAGATACTTCTGTTTAGCCAGTAAGTAATCTAGAGCAATTCTATTATTTAGCATAACTTTCACAAGAGAATGTAAAGTCTGTTGTGTAATGATAGCCTTTACAGTAGAATCCTCTATAGAGCCTATCATGAGAGATACATTTCTAATCATTTCCTTTTTTACTCCAAACCATGGGAAAAGGACTTAACAATTGATGCCCTTCTAGAAGAGTGGAGCCCTCCTGGCAATGTTCTCTTTAAGCCATGATGTAGGTTAGGAGGAGTGAACCACTGTTCCATTTCTGACTGATTATGGGGCAATGTATGTACCATTAAAATTTCTCACCTACATTGGGGCCTTTATCTTTTATCTGTCAAGGTACAAGGTTATCCATGTAAAAGACTGGCTGCAAAATCCTTCACAAATTAAAATATACCCCATGAGTGCACACAACAGACCCCCTTTTCACTTCTATTTTTCATGGAGGCAAAAGCAAGGGAAAATATTCAAAAATAAGGATCATTATAGTACAGATGTCTTGATCCATGATCTCAGTAGAAGCTGTTCACATCAAGGATGCCATCTTTTTCTGAGGAGAAGCTTCCCGGTTAGCTTTACCTTAAGGTTTCCAATGCATGTAAGGTTCCAAGAGTGTGGAGGGACCTTTCTCAGTTGTAAGATTATTAACCCAAGATTCAAGGTTTCAAAGTTTGCTGCAGTGTGGGTGGCAAGGGCAGTCTTTTTCTGATGTGTTCAGAAGATCCAGTCTTCAGATTCTAGATTGATGTTTTCAGAAGACCCAATCTTCAGATTCTAGATTGTGAAGAGGTTGATTTTCCCCAGTCAGTGAACCATAAAAATCTTTCTTTACCTGGTAAGAATATACTGTGACATCACAATATACTGTTATAACATCAGACCTCTTGCATGGGAAAGCTTTTATACAACTGGAAAACATGCATTGAAAATGATAATTGAATGAAGTCTCTCTATATAGGTTTAAATGGCCCATCAGGTAGCCAAATGTACCTGAGACTTTGATTATCTTCCCAGGAATATGGGTTTGACAAAGCAAACATTGGTCATAAGCTATTTTAGCAATTTAAAAGTCACCACACCAATATGTATTTAATTTGGATTATTTTATCTTTTTCAGGATGAGTCATGGAATGCAGAACTCTTAATAACAAAAGCTTTAAGGACTCTGGAAGGACAAGTTGACATCCTTGTTCTCCATAAGTCCAAGCTTATCATTGAATTTATGTCCTCTTGAATACCAGTTGTTTCTCAAATTTATGTGCATAGCACTGATAACTGATGGGTTATTGTAGGTAATTTGACACAGATCATGGAGTTTGTTCAAATTGCATGTCTAAACAATTTCAGTACTGGCTGATTTAGCATGAAAATCTGGCAAAGTATATTCTTGGTATTCAATTAATTTTTGTTCTACTTGGGTTAGCAGCCAGAAACCTGTATTCAATAATGCTTTTCAGGGTCCTTTCCATCTTTTCATGAACCTCCTAAAAGACACCATATTCTAGGATTTTGCACGCTTGTGAAGTTTTCAAAAACGGCATCAGCATCAAGCAATTAATTATGGAAATAACTTTAAATAGTCATAGTGAAAGGCACAACTGACAGAGAAATTAGGTTATTTCTTGGTCTTCAATAACTACACATAATAACAATAATTATGATTAATAGCATATACTCAGACACATTAGAATTTTAGAAATACCATATAATTTTGGAACATATATTAATACTCACTAAAATATAACCCAAAGGAAGTTAAACATTATTTTTTATTTTGACAATGCTTCCCATGTAACTTAACATGTCAAGTAATTCTGTTTACCTTTCTTTTGGATTCTTCAGGGGCCCTCTGTAACACCACAAAGTTAGAGATTAAAAAAACTTAATTTTGAAGCAGAAATTTGATTTTGGGACACATCAAATATGTTAAAGGTTTACAATGTTTGATATTATGAAATAGAATTCCAGATCACCATAAGTCATTCATTTTTGAGTTACCAAAATGATAACTCGAAAATTTTAAAAAGGCAAAAACCATTACTCATTGATAGAAGGAAGACTTAGCTTTCAAAACAATCTGTTTCTTGTTTTTTACATCTTTTTCCTGTAGTTTACTCAAAAGGCAAACAAAAATCTTTCATTAATCTTTTATTAATATTACATGCAATTTTGTTTAAGAGAGAAAGCCAAATTTCACCCTTGCATTAATGTACTATTTATGTAAATTTTTAATAAAAGTTCATAAACAAATCTATTTAATCTTAATTAGTTTGACCATAAGGTGAGATTCTGATAAATACTTTATGACTGTTTACAAATTCGTTAAAAAGCAGCTTAGTGCTCTAAGAAAAGCTGGTTGTGCTTTTATTCCAATGTTCAATTTACAAAAAAACTGAATAATACCCTTTTAACTTTAGCTAATATGTTCACACACAGAATCTTTTTTACAATTAATTTTTTATAAACCTTTCACAACTTGTTCAAACCTTTAGGTTTTTCCTATCTCACTTAAAACAATCTTTTACCCTCTAAACTTAGGCAAGAAATCCATATTCCCATGCCTTCTTATAATCTTTTACCAAAAGTATATTCTACTTCCCTTACACCCATTGTGTATAGAATTGTTTGTTCAGTAGTCTCAAATATATGTTATATTGTTAACTCTTAGCAAATTTTACTTGTCATGAAAAACCATGTTAGTAATCAATTTTAATTATGCAGTGGGTATGAACCCTGGGACACCAGTCAGAAGTGCAGATAAAGGCTGACTCTTTCCAGCATAGCTAGGGGGCATGGCTAATACCCCATGTCCCCAGGCCTTACTTAGCTGTAAAGCAGTAAATTTGTATAGTTAAGAGTCATAGTGGTATTTTATGAAGCATTTAGGAGGCCTAATAAACTTTAAATTGTACAAGATTTCTGGAATAAATTCCTTTTCATGACTTATACAGACCATCTATGACATGCTTGGACTTTCTGACTTGTCCTAAACATCCCTCCTTTTAAACAAACAATCATTTTACTTTAGGACAATAATTTACCATAGAAGATCCTTTCTCACCTAAAATCTCTTTTGTTTATAACCTTCTTTGCATAGCTAGGTGGCATGGCTAATTCCACACATCCCCAGTCCTTATCTAGAATCTAACAGCTCCAAGGTAGGTAAATTAAACAATTTCAAAATGTCAGAGAAGCAGTTTATGACCTTAAAGCATTTAGCAAACCTAATACCTGATCTACTTTAGATCAAATGTCTAAATTTTGAAGACATTTTTATTTTACCAATAATCTTTAAAACTGTCTTTAATTCTCAAAGAGTACTAAAGTCACATGAACTAAAAGGCATTAGTTTTAATTTTTCTGACAAAATACTTGATTTAAGTGCTTATTTTTCTTTAAGCCAATTAATTTGAGCTCTTTTGTGTAAACATCACACACATGACACATATAAATACAGAGAAAGATGAACTAGTAGTTGTAAGGTTTTTCATTTGCCAGTATTTAAGTTTCTTAGTTGGATTACTGGCTTCAGGGTGGAGTCCATGGAGGAATATGGCTAGGAAAACATGCAATTTCTAGGGCCTAATAAGCAGGCACAGCTGAAAGGCAAAAACAGATTCCCAAAATTAAGGGTCTCATTTTTATACCAGATCCTGGATCCCAAAAAAGAGGGAATCAGCCCATCTCCCATGGAAGCCTTATTTCTCAGTGGGGGTAGGGATATTTCTATACCTTCTAGGTGACCAAGAGCATGCTTCTCTAATCCAAACATGCAAAGAGTTGAGTATTTCCCCCATAACTGCCATTAGACATCCCTAAAAGTATATTTCCTACTTGATTATTACACATCAATGTTCTCTCATAATGTAAAGTAATACCTGATACCCCCAAAAGTAAAAAAAGTCAGGTAACATAATGTAAAATCAAACAGAACCTTAGATTTTGAGAGACACCTATCTGCTTTAAATTCCCAGGGTTCCATGAGAAAAACAGAGGTTTTTTTCCCAGAATGGAAACTGTTAGCAATTATCTGAAGCTCTCTCATGTGAACATCAAGAACAGCAAGAAGGCAAAATATAGAAATAATTCAGTCAACTGAGAAGAAAAAAGCCATTTTTCCAGGAAAACAAGATTCAAAAAGAGAAAAAACATAAAGACCTTTTAAGTATACGTATAGCTTGGATATCTGCCTTTAATTAAGCTGATTTTAACCATAGTGTTCTTATACATAAAAGTCCTTTTACATTTCTTATTACCCTACTTTAGCCAGGCCAAATGGCCAATATTTTTGGCTTTTAAACCTTACCAAAAGTGACTTCACAGGTGAAAGCCACAAGCCTCAACAAAGGTTATGACTTAACCATGAATGTATGAGGTATTTTCAAAGGAGTGGTTAGCAGTGTCTACAAGATCTAGAATCTCCAAAGGTGCTCAGAGAAAGGAAAATTTAAGAGGGGATGCCAGAAATTATTCATGGAGACAAAGAGAATCAACAAATGGTAAAGGTCACACAGATATCAAATCAGAAAGGACTCATTTCCTAAGACAGGATTAAACCTGGGCTGCATTGTAAAATGGCAAAGCCTTAGCTGTTAAGCTACAGCACTGGGTACTTTCCATTGCTCTTCCCAGAAGGAGGCTAGCCAATTTTGAGCTTGCAAAGGCTTTTAACTGCTCAAGATAATTTCTAGAGCTAACTATGACATGAACCCCAAAATTCCTGTTCCCTAGATGGCAGAGATCAAGAGAAAGTACCACCATGTGGTTATAAGGTCAAGCTCTCAAGGACATAAAACAAGATAGAGACCTCATCCACTTTTTGTTTGTTCCAGGGACCTGCTGCAAAATTTTTTACTGATCAGTTTGCTGGGCTGATTTGAACAGTGAGATTATGGAGTCCTAAGCCCATCTTCCATGCTATGGTATCCCTTTTTATGATAGAATGATGCAGAAAGACAAATTCACACAAAACAAAATAATAGCAAAAAGTACACAAGATTTGCTACAGCTAAAGACTAGCCTGACAAAATTTTTCTCATTAATTAAAACTTTGCAATAGGCACTGATTTTTACTATTCCCACAGTCAGTTTTCATAGAGTGAGAGCAAGAGAGAGAGAGGGGGAAAAGCATTGCCCACAGCAGGGTGGGGAAGGTGAGGAGCTCAGAGAGGCCAGAGAAAGATCCACTCATTGCAGCAATACTGAATCAGAAGTTCAGGCAGCCGCTTGTAGGTCATGAAGGGATCTTTTCCAGCAGCCCCATCAGCTCTGAACTTTCCCTCTTTAGGAAGAAAAAGTTTCCCCATGTCCCATGATCCTGCACATGCCTAATCCTGTCATCCATAGATGTCAGCGAAGAGTCCAAGGCAGATTTAATTTTTTTTTTTTTGTAGTTAGTTGCTTAAGTGTTTTATTTGCCTTCAAATTTCCAAAAGCCAAATTTTACACCTCCTGTAAAAAATTTTACACTGCCATTTTCTACCAATTTCTTTCTGACCCAGTCAGATGCAAGAGGCCTCTGACTGGATCCAAGCCAGTTGATTACCAGATCCAATCCTATCCTGGACCTGGCGTAGTTTCTGTTGCTACTTCCAAACCCAGTTTGAATCAGAAATTTTCTCAAAGAAACCCCAAATTGCTCAAAACACAAATTTGTGGAGCTTTGGAATCCCAGAGAGAACCTACCACAATCTCCAGCTGCTCTGAGAGATCAAAGGACACAATTGGGTCATTCAGTGCTTCTGGGAATTGTTAGAAGCTCTACTTCAGATCCCACTACTGAAACCATCTAATAAAAGAAAATTTCAGCTGCATTAACTTTAAAGGAGCTTAATTGAGCACAAATTGGGCAGCCTCTTGAGCCAGGGTAGGCTCAGAGACTTCAGCACAGCTTCATGATGGAAAAAGAATTATGGACAGAAAAAGGAAAATGACATACAGAAAACAGAAATGAGGTACAGAAACAGCTGGATTAGTTACAACTCAGCATTTGCTTTATTTGAACATGGTTAGAAAAGTTGACTATATTTGATTGGCCAATACTTGGTGATTGGCACAAGTGTAGGCTATGGTCTATTTACACCTCCACTTGTTATAGTTCATGATGCACAGAAAAACCTTTAGACCAAATTTAAAATATGCAAGGAGGCAGCTTTAGACTAAACTTGATTTGACACTCCTCATCTCTGCCTTTATTGGTATAATCACTCTCCCCTCCCATTCTTCATCTGCTACTCTTTTATTCCTTCTAAGCTTGTCCAACCCATGGCCCATGGGCAGCATGCAGCCCAGGATGGCTTTGAATGTGGCCCAATTCAAATTAATAAACTTCTTAAAACATTATGAGTTTTTCTGAGAGTTTTCTTAGCTCATCATCTATTGTTAGTGTAGTTTATATGTGGCCCAAGACAATTCTTCTTTCAGTGTGGCTCACGGAAGCCAAAAGATTGGACACCTCTGTGTGGGAAGTTAAACCAAGCTGTTGGAGCTATGAGGGAGAAAAATGAACCTGTTTATGTTTCTTCTTCCCTACTCCAAATCTCTGTAAGGTCTTTTTGAATATGATCCATCCATGGAGTCCAATGTAGAAATTAAAAAATTGGTCCAGAATAAGAAAGTAAAGAATTGAAAATCCATCTACTGCAGAGAGTCTGACTCAGAATAGCTGAGAGTTTGCTTGCTACTTCCTGGTGTTTTTCCCAGACAGAGGCCTCTGATGATTGTTCCTATGCTATGGTGACACAGTTAGTTTATGGATGACAAGGTTGAAAGTGACCTCTAAATCAGCCTCATGATTCTTTCAAGGTGCAAGGAGGGACCCTTGGTGTCAAAACATGTAAAAGAATTAACACCCTCAAGGGAGAGCTTAGAGTCTAAGCAAGGGACCAATTAATAGAGTTGGGCTCCTTTCTGTCACCCACGAGGGAGGTTATTTACAGCTTGCACCTTTTTAATTGCTCCTTCTTTGTTAATGAGTTGTGCTCTCAGATCCTTTCTTAGATATGTTGAAGAAAGCTCATAAGCATTTAAGGCCTTCTTCCACAGCTGGATCATTTTTGAAGGAGGCTGAGTGAATGAAACATTGCTAGCAATAGACTATGTGCTCATCTCAGAGTACTGAGATGAGCACTGATGGAATAGGATACTCTCAGAGGCTGGAAATCAATATACCTATTGGCCATTTCTGAATATCTGGCTACACCACAAAGTAAAAGGAGATGGATCACAAGAGAGGAAACTGTTCTTAAAGCTCTTAGGTGAGTCACTTACTGACTCTTCTCTAAGGACTGTCAAGGGCCTAGGATCCAGGTAGAATTTCTGATTTACAAATAGCTTGTATCAATGTCCTTGAAGTCTCATTAAGTCCTTGAAGTTTCACCAGAAGTCCTCTTTCATGGCATCTCTTTTAGCCTGAGAAACAAATCTATAGAAGGATTATTTAAATATATAAGCTGTGTTAATACACTTTAGTACAAAGTAGGGGGATGAGGGAGAGGCTAGAAAATCTTTAACTGGTATTGGTACTAAAAATGAGAGAATATAGACCCAGAAGAATTATGGGCTATTTTTGAAGGGCCTATACTATCTGATTCACTCCATTTCCAAAGTTAAATTTGGACAGTCTATAGAAGACTAAGGAGGGTATTATTACTGAATTGAGTGGATCCAACGTGGCTCTTATGAGGATGGCAGGTTCTGGAGAAAACTTAGTCATTAATTTGGAGACTCTGGAGAACCAGTTGTCAAGAATAAGTGTAACACTCGGTCTTCTGAGGCAAATCCTGTCCACATTGTTCCTGATAGAGACAAAAATCTTCAGATTTTGTTTTCTAGTGAACAGACATGTTGAACTTTTTCAAAGTCAACTAAGTGAATATTAGAAAGAGCTGCTGATGAAATGGCTCAAAGAAAAGAAGCATGTCAAAGAAGCCACTCTTTAATGTTTCTTGTAATTTTTTCTTTTAATTTGCTAAGAAAGGCTAAATGGAGGTAAGCATGGGGAGGAGGAATACATTATGTGAGGAATGGTATGAGAAAAAAGTAAAGAAAGAGAGCAGAGATAAATTTTATCCCAAAATAGATTTTTCCAAAACAAAAAAAGAAAGCTTAGGGTCCTTGAAAGATAAGAGGCAACTAGAAATAAGGTTTAATTAGAAGTGGTAAAATCTAAGGTGGCTGAGAAAAACAATGTGGCAAATCTTTGTAGAGGTGGTAATTTTATCTCTTAGGTATCTGTAGACACAAGTTTTGCAGTGGTCACCATCTAAAATCCAAGATTTTCCTGTTACTCATTCACACCAGCAAAATTTGCAAAACATTTTAATACTTTATTATTTTTTCTTCCTGAAAGAAGATACATTCTTTTCCAGTTTCTGTCACTTCCTTGGCAAGCAGTCAGCATTACCACTTCTCTGTTCATTTCCTGAAATAATATCTATGTGAAGCGATATAGTGATTGTGTTATTGATAGCATGTTCAATTACATTGTCATTGCCCTGTCCATTTGTAAAATAACTTCTCCAAAATAGGCTCTGCCATTGTGGAGACCATGAGAAATCCTCATAAAGTATGTGCAGGAACTTTCTCTGGCTCCTTAACTTCTTGCCTACATCCAGCAGGTGTTTACCTGCAGGATCTTATCTCTGTCTTTTTCATGCCACAAATCATCTCTTGCTGGCAGTATGCCTCCATGGACACAATTCACAACTCACTGGGCTCTAGGCCGCTTATGAGATCTTTTGCCTCATCCAAAGTATAGTGCTTTACACTCCATAGTGGTTAGAAATAAGATTAATGCATCAGTTAATGCATTTAATCAATCAATGCACTGATGTTTTGGTGAGGCGGTGGATTGCAGTCTGTTAAGATGCTCTGGAGTTGGATTGCCTGGATTTGAATCCCAGTTCTGATTTGTCTGATTTGGGGCTATATTTACCATTTTGGACCTGTCACAGTCTCCTTCTCTACAAAATGAGAATTATAAGAGCACAGATCTCTTGGGGCTGTTGGACAAATTAAAATGAGACAAATCATAAAAGGATTTATAATAGCACCTGGGATAGAGTATACCCTCAATAACATTAGCTATCTACCATGCCTTGCTTTTAAGGAAAATTTAGGCATATTAGGAACAAAAACATAAGAAAATCAAAGAGCTTGGGGTTTTTAGAAAAACTGGCCAGTGATAAGTTGAAGTTACCAAGGTTTTCATAAAAATATTGTTTGTAGACATGTTTCTGGGAATATGGTGTGTTATACATTCACAGAAACTAGTAAGAATGCTAGATAAAATCTAAAACACATTTTTTTCATGGCTCAGCCAGTGAGAAAGAACATAAATTCCTAAAGGTATGGAGATAATAAGAAAGCAAAAACCTAAGAAGATAGTAGGCTGGGGCCAGCATTTTCCCAAGAGGGATCTACTAAACCCTGGTGGCCTAAGGCTGAGTTTAATGGGCCTGTATAAAGGGTAGGAGAAAAAGACAGTGAAGGAGGTTGGGTAAGAGACAACCCTCATGACACTGAAACAGGGCCTCCCAAAGTGTACCATTCTCTCAGGGCAAAATAGAAAAACCTGATCCCACAAAATGAAACCGTGATATGCATAATTCTCTCAGCCTTAGTTTTGGAGGAAGACAAAAGGTTTCCCCTGATGATTTTTAGCCTCAAACTCCTATTTACTTAGCTATGTAGCCTAAATCTTATGACTTTTGTGGCCCCGAGAAACCCCCAAGTCAAAGTTATTGCTTATATGGATTCTGGGTTGGTATCATCCCCAAGGTACCTGACAGAAGTAATAGAAATCATTTCTGGCAGAACACATGTTATACTCAAGCCTCAATGGTTCCTGCAGATAAATTTAAGGTAACTGCATTTTTAAAGAACTTCTGATTAAAATTCACTAAACACACAAGTAAATAGCTCACATCTTGAATGAGAGTCAGCAATAACATCAAACAGGTATTTAAGTTATTATGTAATAATTTAATAATTATGTTTAATATGTTTAAAGAGTGCTATTGAAAGTATGGTTAAAGTACAATAAATTGACTATTTGGAAAAGAACAAAATAGAGCTTGTAGAAAAGAAAACAACATATTATGATTGAAATTTGAAACACAATGAATGTATCAAACAACCAATTAGTATAATTTATCATAAAATTAATTTATTGAAAAAAATCTGTAAAAAGAAAACAGAACACAGTAGAGAAATATAAATAATGAATGTTATATTGATGTGGAGGATAGAGCAAGAAGATCCAACAAACATCTATCTGGGATTCCAGAGACATATGATAGAAATATAGAGGCAATTTTCAGAATACAAATATTGTGCTTAGTAAATAGTATACCAGATTTAAGGTTCCTATATTGAATGAGCATAAATTAGAGAAAATTGTACATATCTTTAGAGTTACAAGGAGAAGATCAGTAGGTATTGTAGCTCCTCAATAGATCTTTGTTCTTCTGTTGGTGACGATGATGATGAAAAAGGTAATGAATACAACTTTCTGTTCTCTTCCCACAAGATTCTTTCTCTATTCAGTCTTACTGTGGACAGGGCAACCCCTAAGTCTGGGATGCCAAATGCATTGTCTGTCTGCTACCATCCTCCCCTTTCATATTAATGACAAACATCTAAATGTTCTTTTCCAATTAAACACCTCATTTCTTGAAAAATTTTTTCAATGCAGTGCAACAGGAAGCCATGACTGATCTCGTTTTGGGAAAAGAACCACTTAGAGTGTGCTTCTCTAAGAATAGTCTGATGCTTCTGTGGAGATTTTCTTTTTCTTTTTGGAACTAGGAGACTGGGAAATGGTTAGCGAGAAGGAAGATATTTTGGATGGCTAATGTTGACAAATACTTGTAGTTCATACATAGTTTGTTCCATTAATATCACAGCAACGGAAATGTTTGGGATTTCAACTTCTACCCTTAGACACAACTCCCAGGCTATATTTGACAGCTATTTTCTGCCTTCAAGGTTCCCCATGACTTTCTTTCTAACGTGAATACATTTGAATAAACATGTGTTTTGGTTGGGGGATGTTCTAATGATCTAGAAAGAACGATAGCTATAGAATCTTAAAGAGAGCATACAGTGCCTGAGGCAAAAAATTCTATTGGTTATTTACCATTTGGCTGAAGACTTAATGCTTTGCTTTCCCTGAACTGGCCTACTGTTAACTGGAAGCCTTACCAATAATATAAATAGTCAACATATTTTAAATATTACATGTATTTTATACTGTATTTTTACAACAAAGTAAGCTAGAGGAAAATGTTATTAAGAAAGTCATAAGGAAAATAAAGTATTTACTATTCATTGAGTGGAAATAGATCATCATAATGACCTTCATCCTCATTGTCTTCATGTTGCATAGGGGTTTTTAGAAATACTGGCTTGTGTAGGCTGAGGAGGAAGAATAAGAGGAGGGATTGGTCTTGCTGTCTCAGGGGTAGCAGAAGTAGAAGAGTTGGAGGAAATGGAGGGGGAGACAGGATTGGCAGGCTGACTCAGTCTTTATGAAAATAAATCATAATTTCTGCCTGAATTTTTCCCCTTTTCATTTCTCTAAAAATGTTTCTATATGGTGTCAAACCCTATACCATTTGCTTTAGTTTCAGTGCTTGTATCATAGAAGGGTCCATGTCATAAAAGAAGTCAAAAGCAGTCTTGAGTAACTGGAATCCTTCTGCCTGATTGTCTAATGCCAATATGTCTTCTGGCAATGCTTCTTCTATGTCTTCTTCTTCATTATCTGGCACTTGTCTGGAAGCACTCATCTCCATCAAGCTGTTTTCTGTTAATTCCTCTGATGTTGTGTTCACCAGCTTTTGAATGTCTCTGAGATCCATATCTTGAACCCCCCCTCACTATTATTAGATGCCCACAATCTCTTTCATGATTTTCTTGGTTGGCTCTGTCATAAATCCTGTGAAGTAAAGCACAATGGCCACAATGGCTGTACACCATTTTCTCCAGCAGGAATGTATTGTTTGGGGCCTGATGGCTTCCACAGTTTTTTTCTGTAACAACGACAGCATCTTCAATGATGTAATTCTTCCAGACTTTCATAATGTCCTCTCAGTTAGGGCCCTTTTCCATAGTGTTGACAATCTTTTCATAGAGTATCTTGTATAATGAGACTTGAAGGTCACTGTGACCCCCTGATCTAGAGGCTAAATTAGAGACATTGTTTTTGAGTGCAAGTAGACCACTTTGATGCCTTTGGTGTTGAACTCATGGGGTTCTGGGTTGTCAGGGACATTGTCCAATATCAAAATATTTTTTTTAGAGGAAGTCCCTTACTGGCAAGGTACTTCCTGACTTCACAAAGCGTCCATTCTGGAACTAATCCAGAAAAAGCATTCTCATTATCTACACCTTCTTGTTGTACAACTGAAAGACTGGCAGCTGGTGTTTATCATTTTTCCCTTTGAGGCTTGGGAGTTAGCAGCTTTATAGATAAGGGCAGTCCTGATCATAAACCCAATGGCATTTGCACAAAACAGTCAAGTTAGCCTATCCTGATACTTGCTTCTCTTCTTTATTAATAAATGTCCTTTGTGGCATTCTCCAACACCCCAGAATAGGGCGCTTTTGTCTTCATCAAAAATCTCTTCAGGCAGATATCTTTTCTGTTTAATGATTTTTTTCTTAATGGTGTCTGGGAATTCATCTGCTTCTCTTGGTCAGCAGAAGTTGCTTTTCCTGTTATCCTGACATTTTAAAAGCCAAACCTTTTTTGAAAATTATCCAGTCATTCTTTACTAGCATTAAATTCTCCAGCTTTAGATTCTTTACCTTTCCTTGGCTTTAAGCTGTCATATAATGACTTCTCTTTTTCTGGAATCATATTAGAGTCTACAGGTATGCTTTTTGTGTAGCAATCCTGCACCCACATAAAATTTGCATTTTCAGTATGAGATAAAAAGGTATTTCACAGAAAGTATAAGGATTTCGTACCTGCTGGAGTAGCTGCAGTGACAGCTTCATGAATTTCCTTTTCTTTTGTTCACAATGGTCCTTGTGCTGGATTCATTTATCTTATAATGGCAGGCAACTGTAGCTGCAGACCTCAATCTGTGGTATATATCAAACAATTCAACTTTTTCTTGTGATGTCGTGACTATTTTTCTGCTTCTTGGGAACACTTCCAGAATCACTAGTAGCACTTTGTATTGGTTCCATGGTGTTATTCAAGGTTTATGATACTGTACTAAGCACAATGAAAAATATCTGAGAACCATGAGAGATAACTTTTTACTGCTATACACATTTTTTTGGAGAGATGAATTTCCCACATGAGGATAACTAGCCTCGCAAAGCACTTTAAGCAGATAATTTCAACACTTGAGCTCACTGCAATAGCAACAGGAGGTAGTTTCAACATTATTACAGCAGTACAGTATGTACCACAGTTAATTATGTGCAGTTATGATTTAATACTGAATCTTTATGTTTGTTTATATTTCCCTCATTTGTGAACGGCACCATGAATGGTTGTGTCTGTGAATGTAAGTTTTGATAAATTTTAACTTTTTACAACAGTGTTAAGAGATGAGGCCCAATGAAATGTGATTAGGCCATGAAGGTGGAGAGAATGGATTAATGCCATTATCAAGGGAGACAGTTCATTATAAAAGGGGGAAGTTGGCCCTCTTTTACTCTCTTTCTTGCCCTCTCTTTGCTCTTCTGTCATTGTTATGACACAGCAAGAAGTCCCTTGCCAGATGTTAGCCCCTTGATCTTAATCTTAGAATTTCCAGCTTCCAGAACTGTGAGCCAATAAATTTCTGTTCATTATACTTTTTTTAAAATTAACTTTTTATAATAGATCTTTGTATATTTTGTGATAACAAATGATAAAAGAGACTAATATCTGTATATATTTTATGTGGTTGTGACATACCTAACTTTGTCTTTATATTTTTGATATTTCTAGGTTATGTAATTTATTTGTGAATTGTTTTCAAATTGTTACAGATCTCTAAAATATTTTCCACTGTACTTATTGAAAAGAATTTCATGTATAAGTGGAGCTCCATAGTTCAAATCCATGTTGTTCAAGGGTCAACTGTATAGAGAAATGACAGAATTTTCTTAATTTAGCATATCTTCAAAGTCTCATGTATTTGTAAAATAGGAACACAAGAAATTAAGACATTTTAGGTGGTATCATATTAATTATGCTTATTTACTGTCTTTGTCCCCAAAGACAGCATGACAGTTATCTAAAAAATTTTCAGTAAAGTTTCATGATTGTGTATATGAAAGACACAAATTAACTCAACATTGATGATTCAAGGTTCTATATTTAGCCAGCTTCATGACTGAAAAAAATAGTGTTTCTTTTTCTTTTCTGGGAATAAACCCATTTCCTTCTCATTCCTTTTTCTCAGCAGATGGCACCAAGCAGATCCATGGAAGTGAGTGGGAACCACAACTCTGTGGCCATGTTTGTTCTCCTAGGACTCTCAGATGAAAAAGAGCTGCCACGCATCCTCTTTCCAGGCTTCCTGGTGATCTATCTTGTGATCCTGATTTGGAACATGGGTCTTATCATCCTCATCAGAATAGACTCTCACCTGCACACACCCATGTACTTTTTTCTCAGTTTCCTGTCATTTATAGACATCTGCTATTCTTCTACCATCAGCCCAAGGATGCTTTCAGTCTTCTTAAAAGATAAGAAGACAATTTCCTTCCTTGCCTGTGCCACTCAGTATTTTGTTGGGGCCTGGGTGAGTCTGGCTGAGTGCTGCCTCTTGGTCACCATGGCCTGTGACAGATATGTGGCCATTGGCAGCCCCCTGCAGTACTCAGCAATCATGGTCCCTAGTGTCTGTTAGATGGTAGCTGGAGTCTATGGGGGTGGATTCCTTAGTAGCTTAGTTCATACAGTCCCTTACTTTAATCTCTACTACTGTGGGCCAAATATCATTCAACATTTCTTCTGTAACATACTTCAGATTATTTCCTTGTCTTGCTCCAACCCCTTTATCAGCCATATGATTCTTTTTCTGGTAGCTATTTTTGTTGGGTTGGTCTCTTTGCTTGTTATCCTTTTGTCTTATGGTTTCATTGTAGCTTCCATACTGAAAATATCATCAACCAAAGGTCGTGCCAAGGTCTTCAATACCTGTGCCTCCCACCTGGCAGCTGTGGCTGTCTTCTATGGCATAGCCCTTTCTGTGTACATGCATCCTAGCTCTAGCCACTCCATGAAGCAGGACAAGGTGCTCTCAGTGTTCTATGTTATCCTTATCCCCATGTTAAACCCTCTGATCTATAGTTTGAGGAACAAGGAAATCAAAGGGGCCCTCAAGAGGGTGACAAATGGAGCAACACATTTACATTAGTAAGAACAACATTTGGGTAGATATTGCTATTTCTATAACGAAGATAGAAACAAGAATATGTAAGTGACTCTTTGTATGTCACAAGAATAGCTAGGTAGAGAGAAGAAGTACAAACTTTACTTCCTGGATTTCTGGTGCCATTGTAGTCAGCCACCACCAAGTGATCTGTTTGAGACAGTGTCACTGACATTGAATACAGTTTAAAAAGTCAGTTTCCATGATGAGAACCCAGGTAGATTAAACCCTAAAATGTGATTATGTTTTTGAGAACAAATGGCTGGTAAATATTATGTGTAGAGAAATGACAAGAACTTAGGATGCCATACTGTGTTTTCTTCATTTCTTTTCTTTTCTTTTTTAACTTTTATTTTAGGTTGAGAGAACATGTGCAGGTTTGTTATATAGGTAAACTCATGTCACGGGGGTTTGTTGTACAGATTATTTTGTCACCCAGATACTAAGCCTGGTACCCAATAGTTATTTTTTCTGTTCCTCTCCTTCCTCTCACCCTACACCCTCATTAGGCCCTAGTGTCTGTTGTTCCCTTGTTAGTGTTCATGCATTCTCATCATTTAGCTCCCACTCATAGGTGAGAACATGTGGCATTTGGTTTTCTGTTTCTGTGTTACTTTGCTAAATATAATGGCCTCCAGCTTCATCCATGTTCCCACAAAAGCCATAATCTCATTCTTTTTTCATGGTTACATAGTATTCCATGCTGTATAGGTACCACATTTTCTTTATCCAGTCTGTCTTTGATGGGCATTTATATTTCATGTCTTTGCTATTGTTTGTTCATTGAGTAGTGCTGCAATGAACATTCGTGTGCATGTGTCTTTATGGTAGAATGACTTATGTTCCTCTAAGGATATACTCAGTAATGGGATTGCTGGGTCAAATGGTAGTTCTGTTTTCAGCTCTTTGGGGAATCACCATACTGCTTTCCATAATGGTTAAACCAATTTATGCTCCCACCAACAGTGTATAAGTGCTCCATTTTCTCCGCAACCTTGCCAGCATCTGTTTTTTTTTTACTTTTTACTAGTAGCCATTCTGACTGGTGTGAGATGGTATCTCATTGTGGTTTTGATTTGCATTTCTCTGATGATCAGTGATGATGAACACCTTTTCATATACCTGTTGGCCATTTTTGTTTCCTCTTTGGATAAATGTATACTCAGGTCTTATATCCATTTTAAAAATCAGGTTGTATTTTTTTTGCTATTAAATATTATGACTTATAAATATTAGGTATTAACTCTTATCTGCTATATAGTTTGCAACATTTTCCCCCAATTTATGGCTTGCTTTTTAATTTTGTTGACTGCTTCTTTTGCTGTGCAGAAGTTTTTAGTTTGATGTAGTTCCATTTATTTCTTTTTGCTTTTGTATTTTGAGCTTTTGGTTTGCCATTCAGAAAAATAATTGCAAAGGCCAATGTCAAAGAGCTTTTCCCCTATATTTTCTTATATGAGTTTCAGGTCTTACATGTAGGTCTTTAATCCATTTCCAGTTGATTTTTGTATATGATGTAACATAAAGGTCCAAATTCATTTTTTGCATGAGAAAATCTAGTTTTCTCAGCACTGTTTATTAAAGAGACTATCCTTTCCTCATTGTGTCTTTTGGTGCCCTTGTGAAAAATTAGATGACCATAGAGCCAATGAGGAGGCAGCTAGTAAGCATTTCAGCTCAACAGAATCTAAACTTGATTTTTGAATTTAAGTGAAGTAATAAGATTATTTGAGAGACCTCTAAAAGGCATTAACACAATGAAAATACATATGCACACATCCTTATGTACATGTATAATCGTCTTCATATAGGGTCTCAGAAGAAAAATTGTTGGGTCAAATGATGGCTTGTTAGATGCATTTTCAGCATGCCTCACCTATCTTGGAGAACCAAAACAACAATGACAACATAAATATATTATCCAAGAAGGAACATGGGAGTTCAACAGAAGAAAAACAGTCAGCCTGCATGGCCAGGACTGGTCAAAAACTGAGAGTGAATCTCCAGTATGGGAGAGGGTGAGTGAATGCTTTTCTGTGGGTCTCTTTTCCCACTGATGAAACTATACAATCCAGGACATGGGCAAGCACCTTTGTGCACCCAATCCTTGAATCTAACTTAGGGAGCAGCTGGGATATTGTGAGAAGGAACTACTCCAGGGAGTGTCTCTCTCTTCCTCAGACCTATGCAGCCACAGTAAGGCACCATTTTTGATCCTATCTCTTAAAAAAAACTGTGCATGATCCTGGGAACCAAAAACAGCAGTCTTCAGCATTAGGGAGACTTGGACTGTGGCTTGGGGAACCATGGCTTGAGTGGGAAAGTGCTCTCACAACCAGAACTGAGAACCAAGCATGGCAAGAACTCCAGCTGCTGGTTCTGGAACTGGGCAAACATCTCAGACATGAGCAGGATAAGAATTGATGTAGAGACTTGGTACTGAGCTCAACAGGAACTCCTGTGGCTTGGGGCTGAATTACAGGGTGGGTGAGAACTGCTAGGACTGACTAAACAGCTGGGTCAGCTACAAAAGCCAGGACAGGGGAGGAGGCCCTTTTGGGACTGGGGCATGAGAGGGCACAAGCCCCCAACTCACTGGTCAAAGCAGTAATTATAGGTACCAGCACCATCCCCCAGTGGCAGAACATCAACACAGCAGTGATCACCTTTCACCCAAGCATTTCACCAGAGGACTGAGGACCATCCCACTCCCTAGTCACAGCTGGTGCATGCACACCCTGTTAGGGAACCTGAGAGCAAGACTGCCTGGTCTGGGTCCACCCAGTTTTAATACCCCCTGAGATTGTAGGATCTAGGCTTCTGGATGTTTCACAGCTCAGTCCACCACTTGAGACACCTGAGTACTTCTCCCAGGGCACAAAGCTTGGAATACTGCTACCAGCTTGGCTAGCTCCAACCTGCAACTGTCATCTATTGGCCTGGAGGCTGGTTTGAGCAGTCCATTGCAACCACTTCCAATAAAAAAGTACAGTGTATGGAAACTAGAAGGACATCTTACTACCACTGCCACCACCATCATCCACTATACCCAAGCAACCCAGGAGCAAAATAACCCACTCACTTACCCAGTACACTGCTATTACAACCAGAATCCAGAAACATCATTCAGAGGCCACAGAACTGATCTTCCTGGATCCACCAACACAGGTGTTAGGATATGCTTCCCCAGGTCACAAGGATAGACATGCTTAATTCACCATCACTTAATCTGAAGATGGATGAATCTGGCATTCAAACTGGAGCACAAGTTCACCACTGCCCCCATAAATAACTGTACCCTAACACACTGAGGCTAGCCAAATAACATACAGCATCTTCACTATTGCATACACCCAGCAGTAAAGCCAGAAGGCTACACCCAATCAACAGAGTTGTCACAACTTTAAGAAAAAAGTTCTCCCCTAAGTAAATTCAAAAATAAAAAGAACTGTTACATCAGGTGTGCAGAAAGCAACTAAAAACACGAGATACATGAAAAAGCTAGGTAACCCTCACACCCTCAAAACCACACCCTCAGGGGTGGAGCCAAGATGGCCGAATAGGAACAGCTGCAGTCTACAGCTCCCAGTGTGAGCGATGCTGAAGATGGGTGATTTCTGCATTTCCAACTGAGGTACTGGGTTCATCTCACTGGGGAGTGTTGGAAAGTGGGTGCAGGACAGTAGGTGCAGCACACTGAGCATGAGCCAAAGCAGGGTGAGGCATCACCTCACCTGGGAAGCACAAGGGGTCAGGGAATTCCCTTTCCTAGTCAAAGAAAGGGGTGACAGATGGCACCTGGAAAATCGGGTCACTCCCACCCTAATACTGTGCTTTTCCAATGGTCTTAGCAAATGGCACCCCAGGAGATTATATCCCATGCCTGGCTTGGAGGGTCCTACACACACAGAGCCTCACTCATTGCTAGCACAGCAGTCTGAGATCAAACTGCAAGGTGGCAGTGAGGCTGGGGGAGGGGCGCTCACCATTGCCAAGGCTTGAGTAGGTAAACAAAGTGGCCAGGAAGCTCAAACTGGGTGGAGCCCACCGCAGCTCAAGGAGGCCTGCCTGCCTCTGTAGACTCCACCTCTGGGGGCAGGGCATAGCCAAACAAAAGGCAGCAGAATCCTCTGTAGACTTAAATGTTCTTTCCTGTCTGAGAGCTTGGAAGAGAGTAGTGATTCTCCCAGCACGCAGCTGGAGATCTGAGAACAGACTGACTGCCTCCTCAGGTAGCCTGGTCAAGGGAGTCCTCAACGACTCCCTGACCCCCAAGTAGCCTAACTGGGAGGCACCCCTCAGTAGGGGCAGACTGACACCTCACATGGCTGGGTACTCCTCTGAGACAAAATTTCCAGAGGAACGATCAGGCAGCAACGTTTGCTGTTCACCAATATTCACTGTTTTGCAGCCTCTGCTGCTGATACCCAGGCAAACAGGGTTAGGAGTGGACCTCCAGCAAACTCCAACAGACCTGCAGCTGAGGTCCTGACTGTTAGAAGGAAAACTAACAAACAGAAAGGACATCCACACCAAAACCCCATCTGTACATCACCATCATCAAAGACCAAAGGTAGATAAAACCACAAAGATGGGGAAAAAACAGAGCAGAAAAACTGGAAAATCTAAAAATCAGAGTGCCTCTCCTCCTCCAAAGGAATGCAGCTCCTCACCAGCAATGGAACAAAGCTGGATGGAGAATGACTTTGATGAGTTGAGAGAAGGCTTCAGATGATGAAACTACTCTGAGCTAAAGGAGGAAGTTCGAATCCATCCAAAGAAGTTAAAAACCTTAAAAAAAATTAGACGAATGGCTAACTAGAATAACCAAGGAAAAGAAGTCCTTAAAAGACCTGATGGAGCTGAATACCATCACGAGGACTACGTGATGAATGCACATGCCTCAGTAACTGATTCAATCAACTGGAAGAAAGGGTATCAGTGATGCAAGATCAAATGAATGAATTGAAGCAAGAAGAGAAGTTTAGAGAAAAAAGAATAAAAAGAAATGAACAAAGCCTCCAAGAAATATGGTACTATGTGAAAAGACCAAATCTACGTCTGATTGGTGTACCTGAAAGTGACAGGGAGAATGGAACCAAGTTGGAAAACACTCTGCAGGGTATTATCCAGGAGAACTTCCCCAATCTAGCAAGGCAGGCCAACATCAAAATTCAGGAAATACAGAGAATGCCACAAAGACACTCCTCGAGAAGAGCAACTGCAAGACACATAACTGTGAGATTCACCAAAGTTGAAATGAAGGAAAAAATGTTTAGGGCAGCCAGAGAGAAAGGTAGGGTTATCCACAAAGGGAAGCCCATCAGACTAACAGCTGATCTCTCAGCAGAAACTCCACAAGCCAGAAGAGAGTGGGGGCCAATATTCAACATTCTTAAAGAAAAGAATTTTCAACCCAGAATTTCATATCCAGCCAAACTAAGCTTCATAAGTGAAGGAGAAATAAAATACTTTACAGACAAGCAAATATGGAGAGATTTTGTCACCACCAGGCATGCCCTACAAGAGCTCCTGAAGGAAGCACTAAACATGGAAAGGAAGAACGACTACCAGCCACTGCAAAAACATGCCAAATTGCAAAGACCATCAATGCTAGGAAGAAACTGCATCAACTAACGAGCAAAATAACCAACTAACATCATAATGACAAGATCAAATTCACACATAACAATATTAACCTTAAATGTAAATGGGGTAAATACCCCAATTAAAAGACACAGACTGGCAAATTGGATAAAGAGTCAAGACCCATCAGTGTGCTGTATTCAGGAGACCCATCTAAAGTGCAAAGACACACATAGGCTCAAAATAAAGGGATGGAGGAAGGTCTACCAAGCAAATGGAAAACAAAAAAAGGCAGGTGTTGCAATCCTAGTCTCTGATAAAACAGACTTTAAACCAACAAAGATCAAAAGAGACAAAGAAGGCCATTACATAATGGTAATGGGATCAATTCAACAAGAAGAGCTAACTCTCCTAAATACATATGCACCCAGTACAGGAGCACCCAGATTCATAAAGCAAGTCCTTAGAGACCTACAAAGAGACTTAGACTCCCACACAAAAATAATGGGAGACTTTAACACTCCACTGTCAACATTAGACAGATCAATGAGACAGAAAGTTAACAAGGATATCCAGGAATTGAACTCAGCTCTGCACCAAGCAGACCTAATAGACATCTACAGAACTCTCCACCCCAAATCAACAGAATATACATTCTTCTCAGCAGCACACCACACTTATTCCAAAATTGACCACATGATTGGAAGTAAAGCACTCCTTAGCAAATGTAAAAGAACAGAAATTATAACAAACTGTCTCTCAGACCACAGTGCAATCAAATTAGAAATCAGGATTAAGAAACTCACTCAAAACCACTCAACTACATGGAAACTGAACAACCTGCTCCTGAATGACTACTGGGTACATAACAGAATGAAGGCAGAAATAAAGATGTTCTTTGAAACCAATGAGAACAAAGACACAACATACCAGAATCTCTGGGACACATTCAAAGCAGTGTGTAGAGGGAAATTTATAGAACTAAATGCCCACAAGAGAAAGCAGGAAAGATCTAAAATCGACACCCTAACATCACAATTAAAAGAACTAGAGAAACAAGAGCAAACACATTCAAAAGCTAGCAGAAGGCAAGAAATGACTAAGATCAGAGCAGAACTGAAAGAAATGGAGACACAAAAAACCCTTCAAAAAATCAATGAATCCAGGAGCTGGTTTTTTGAAAAGATCAACAAAATTGATAGACCACTAGCAAGACTAATAAAGAAGAAAAGAGGGAAGAATCAAATAGATGCAATAAAAAATGATAAAGGGGATATCACCACTGATCCCACAGAAATACAAACTAACATCAGACAATACTATAAACACCTCTATGCAAATAAACTACAAAATCTAGAAGAAATGGATAAATTCCTTGACACATACAACCTCCCAAGACTAAACCAGGAAGGAGTTGAATCTCTGAATAGACCAATAACAGGCTTTGAAATTGAGGCAATAATTAATAGCTTACCTACCAAAAAAAGTCAAGGACCAGATGGATTCACAGCCGAATTCTACCAGAGGTACAAGGAGGAGCTGGTACCATTCCTTCTGAAACTATTCCAATCAATAGAAAAAGAGGGAATCCTCCCTAATTCATTTTATGAGGCCAGCATCATCCTGATGCCAAACCATGGCACAGACACAACAAAAAAAAGAGAATTTTAGACCAATATCCCTGATGAACATCGATGCAAAAATCCTCAATAAAATACTGGCAAACCCAATCCAGCAACACATCAAAAAGCTTATCCACCATGATCAAGTGGGCTTCATCGCTGGGGTGCAAGGCTGGTTCAACATATGCAAATCAATAAACGTAATCCAGCATAAAAACAGAACCAATGACAAAAACCACATGATTATCTCAATAGATGCAGAAAAGGCCTTTGACAAAATTCAACAACCTTCATGCTAAAAACTCTCAATAAATTAGGTATTGCCAAGGTAATTTATAGATTCGATGCCATCCCCATCAAGCTACCAATGACTTTCTTCACAGAATTGGAAAAAACTACTTTAAAGTTCATATGGAACCAAAAAAGAGCCCACATTGCCAAGTCAATCCTAAGCCAAAAGAACAGAGCTGGAGGCATCAGGCTACCTGACTTCAAACTATACTACAAGGCTACAGTAACCAAAATAGCATGGTACTGGTACCAAAACAGAGATATAGACCAATGGAACAGAACAGATCCCTCAGAAATAATGCTGCATATCTACAACCATCTTATGTTTGACAAACCTGACAAAAACAAGAAATGGGGAAAGGAGTCCCTATTTAATAAATGGTGCTGGGAAAACTGGCTAGCCATATGTAGAAAGCTGAAACTGGATTCCTTCCTTACACCTTATACAAAAATGAATTCAAGATGGATTAAAGACTTGAATGTGAAACCTAGAACCATAAAAACCCTAGAAGAAAACCTAGGCAATACCATTCAGGACATAGGCATGGGCAAGGACTTCATGTCTAAAACACCAAAAGCAATGGCAACAAAAGCCAAAATTGACAAATGGGATCTAATTAAAAAAGGAACTACCATAAGAGTGAATGGGCAACCTACAGAATGGGAGAAAAATTTTGCAATCTACTCATCTGACAGAGGGCTTATATCCAGAATCTACGATGAACTCAAACAAATTTACAAGAAAAAAAAACCCCATCAAAAAGTGGCTGAAGGATATGAACAGACACTTCTCAAAAGAAGACATTTATGCAGCCAAAAGACACATGAAAAAATGCTCATCATCACTCGCCATCAGAGAAATGCAAATCAAAACCACAATGAGATACCATCTCACACCAGTTAGAATGGTGATTATTAAAAAGTCAGGAAACCATAGGTGCCGGAGAGGATGTTGAGAAATAGGAACAGTTTTACACTGTTGGTGGCACTGTAAACTAGTTCAACCATTGTGGAAGTCAGTGTGGTGATTCCTCAGGGATCTAGAACTAGAAATACCATTTGACCCAGCAATCCCATTACTGGGCATATACCCAAAGGAGTAGAAATCATGCTGCTATAAAGACACATGCACATGTATGTTTATTGCAGCACTATTCACAATAGCAAAGACTTGGAACCAAGCCAAATGTCCATCAATGATAGACTGGATTAAGAAAATGTGGCACATATACACCATGGAATACTATGCAGCCATAAAAAATGATGAGTTCATGTCCTTTGTAGGGACATGGATGAAGGTGGAAACCATCATTCTCAGCAAACTATCGAAAGGCCAAAAAATCAAACACCACATGTTCTCACTCATAGGTGGGAATTGAACAATGAGAACACATGGACAAAGGAAGGGGAACATCACACACTGGGGCCTGTTGTGGGGTGGGGGTAGGGGGGAGGGATAGCATTAGGAGATATACCTAATGTTAAATGATGAGCTAATGGGTGCAGCACACCAACATGGCACATGTATACATATGTAACAAACCTGCACGTTGTGCACATGTACCCTAAAACTTAAAGTATAATTAAAAAAACCACACCCTCAAAAAACCACAATAATTCTCCAGCAATAAAGGCTAAACACAAATAAATTCTAAAAGTTCCAGATAAAAATTCAAAATATTGATTTTAGAGAAGCTCAATGAACTTCAAGAGAAATCTGAAAATTGATACAAACAAATCAGAAAATCATTTTAAGATATGAATGAGAAATTTACCAAGGAGATAGATATCATAAAAAATCAGTAATTCTGGAACTGAAAATTTTATTGCAAGAATTACAAAATACATTTGAAGCCTTCAAGAATAGACTAGATTAAGCAGAAGGAAGAATCAGAACTTGAAGATAGGTTTTAAAAATATAATACAGTCTGAAAAAAATAAAAAAGAATAAACAAAGCCTTCAAGACTTTTGAGACTATCTAAAATGACCTAAATAATAAATTATTGGTATTGCTGAGGAAAAAAGTTTAGGAAATCTATTAATGAAATAATGTATAAAAACCTCCAAAGTATATCAAGAAATTTAGACATCTGAATAAAAGAGGCTCATTGATCCCCAGAAAAATACGATGCCTTAATGAGTTTGCCATGGTATATTATTATTAGATTGTGTAAAATCAAATGAATGAACAAATTCTAAAATTGGCAAGAGAAAAACATCTAGTCATCTACAAAGGAAACTACTTCAGAATAACAGCAGACTTATCAGCAGAAACTTTGCTGGTAAGAAGGTAGTGAAATGACATATTCCAAGTGTTGAAAGAAAAAAGCAAACTAGTAGCCAAGAATTCTATATACAGCAAGAATTAAGCTTCAGGAGAAATACTCTTTCCCAGTTAAGCAAATGCTGATAGAATTTGCCACGACTAGATTGGAAATAGAAGAAATGATCAAAGGATTCCTAAACTTGAAAGTGAAAGAATGGTATTCACCATCATGAAAACACACAAACATAAAACTCATTGTTAATGCAATAATACAAAGGAGGAAGTGAAAGGAACCAAGTGACACCACTACAGAATTCCACAAAAGCAAAAATGAACAATGAGAAAAACAGAGAAAAGAGAATGTATAAAATAACTAGACAACAATTAATAATATGACAGGAACAAAACCTCACCTATCAATACTAACCTTGAATGTAAAAGAATTAAACACTGCATTTAAAAGGTATACATTGGTAAGATGGGTTAAAAAACATGACTTAACCATAAGCTGTCTACAACAAGCTCATCTTATTTGTAAAGACACATACAGACTGAAAGTAAAGCAGTGGAAAAAGATATTTCACACAAATGGAAACCAAGAGCAAGCAGAATTAGCTATAATTAGATAAAACAGGCTTTAAATTAAAAACAATAAAAGGATAAAGAAGGTAATTATATAATGATAAAGGTATCAACTCAGCAAGAGAAAATAATTCTAAATGAGGAACTAGAAAAGCTAGATCAAACCAAATGCAAAATTAGCAGAAATAAAGAAATAACAATGATTACAGCTGAACTAAATGAAATAGAGACCAAAAATGATATAAAGCATAAATGAAACAAATTTTGGTTTTTAAAATAATAAACAAAAATTGATAAGCCATTAGTGAGACTAATCAAGAAGAGAGGAGACCCAAATAAAGACAATCACAAATGAAAAAGGAGATATTATAAGTAATACCACAGAAATACAAATACGTACATGTATTTAACTTATTGTTATCAAGCTGTATTACCTGTAAGCTGCCCTATCTTGGGACAATCCCTTAGCTTCTCTGGCCTCAGGTTCTCCACCTGAAATTGATAGTTTGGGCTATAAGATCCCTAGATTCCTATATCCTTTCCAGCTCAAATGACTCCAAAGTTAGTAAAGAAAATCTACAGTCATGAGACCATCATATAGATCATCGGGAAGTAGGGAATGAATCCAGTTGGGACATGGCAAAGTGGGGCATGAAATCTGCAGGGACAAAAACTCCATGACAACCATGACACCAGAGAGCGAGTACCTGGAATGTTTTCTCCATTGAATTGGCTTTTCTCCTTTATTCTCTGCTCTCAACAGCACGTTTAAGAAGATCTGAAGTTGAGGTCATCTCTTTTGCTGTGAGTGAACAGCAAGTTTTGTGGCCAAAAGCACCCACCTTAGAGTGCAATGGGGCCCACCTGGAAAATTCCTTTGTACAAGAAATAGTTAGTTTTAACCTTTGGCAAGAATTGTGTCTTTTTGAGGGATCTGGGTCAAGGTCACCGGGCAAGACTTGGAATGGTTGCTTCTCTGATATCTCATTATCTCTGATTCTTTCAGTAAACGAGGTTTATGGTCCTCAGTCTCTCCCATTATTCAACTCTTCTCTCTTCTTTGTTTCCATTTCCCCCACCTAGGGCTTTTCTTTGAGTTCTCTTTCTCCTTATTGAAATTTTCTGACCTTAATGAAAATAATAATCTCAACATAAAATTTCAAGTTATTACTCTGGGATGAAAAATAGGTGTTGAATTCCAGTTCTGCAATTTCTTAAGGATATGATTTGACCTCTGTTACTTTCTGTTTTTTTTCACCTGTTAAAAAAAGAATTCTGTTTTGAAATAACATTGATTTAATTTTTATTTAAATACACAGCTTTGATTAATAATTTCTGAGTAGTAAGAGCCCAATTGCATCACTGCAAGATGATATGAGAAAGTACTCATGTACAATTCCATTAGACCTTTTGAAATACTTCAAATGGCTCTCCATTGTTGTTTTTGGAGACCTTGGAGGTCTGGAGACACCAGCCTACATAATGTAGAAATCAGAAATACCCACTCTAAACACAGGTAGTTTGTCTTAGTTGGTCTAAGTATTCCTTTTTACCTTCTTTTATTTACAGTGCTCTTCATTCAACAACATTCCTGGTTTTACCTGATTCTGTATTCTGCACAATGCCACAAACTGACCATCTTCTTATTAGATCAGAACTAGAAAAGATTTTGATTGCCTAAAACCATCTAGCAAAATCCCCAACCAATATTTACATTAGTCTCTTTTTCTCCTGCAAGTTTTCTAGGGAGATGGTGAACACATGCAAGAAATGTAATGAAAGAGAATGAGAGCATTCATCCTTTTTCTTTAGTTTACCAAACTTTAAAAAGATAAATTTTCAGGACAAATTTTATAATAAATAAGAAAAACAATCTATAAGGTTTTGCTCTTTTCTGGAAATGGTGGATTAAATAGAATATATTTAATTATGGCCTGTGTCACTGGAATGTAATAAAAATTTGAAGAATTGCAAATTACAAATTACAAATAATTGATCAACAGTTTGACTTTTTTCATTGAACTGTCCAATTACCTTTGTGTTTGGGGGATGTTGTCAATGACAGCTTATATTTTCAAAGTATTTTCATTAAATATAACTCATCTTGGATAAAATACCTGAGAAATTTTATTGACAACACTTTATTCTAATAGTAAACAGAAAGATTTCCAAGTTCATAAAACCACAATGAAAACAAGATAAACATAAGATCTTCTTAGTTATACATCTAAATCTGGGTGAAAGAACCATTTATTAATGTGTTAGTATCAGTATCCATGATGCTTAGCATTAAGTAGTAAAATATCTCCAGTAGTCCATGTGCTATATGTAGTTAGTGTTGTCATCTTAAGGGCACTTGGTGATGGTGCAACTTAAAAAGAAGCATCAGGAATTTACAATTCAGCCGAGTGTGAAATAACACAATAATAAAAGATAGAAGCAAATGCAATCATTTATTAATCATATTCTTGAGTGTAGGCTTGGAGACAGTCTAATTTGGGAAGTAATTTTATTAAGAACTCTTTGACACTTGGGCATTAATTTCTCCCTTTTCCTTTTTTGCAGAGAGAAGTGGTGATGGGAATGATCATTGCTAACATTTATTAAATCCTTACTGTTTTAAGCCCTTCATGTCATTCAACACTTGCAACAACCCTACAAGGCAGTAACTATTAACAGATTCCCTTGTAAATGAGGCAACTGAGGCATAGAGAGGTTAATAACTTGCTAAACATCACAGAGCTAGCAAGTAAAATTCAGGAAAGTCTCTCTCTCATTCTCTCTCTCTCATTCTCTCCACCCTCTACTAAATATTAAGGATTGATATATCTTAATAATTAATTATAAATATAGGAGTTGTAGAAAATTGAGAAAATACAGGTAATTATAAAGAAGAAAATAAAAATAATACCATTCATTACTTTTAACATTTGGCATTATAGCTGGCTCATATAGGGGTGGGGGTGTGTGTAAGAAAGAAAGTGAGAGAGATAATATAAACCAAATTTTTTCCAGAAAGGTAGAACCATTTTGTGCATGAATCACTGGTAATTTTAAAGTTATTCTTAAACCATAAAGGCCTTACTACATTGTCTTTGAAAATATTTTGTGCTTATTATTTCCCAGTTCATTAATTGAATTTCAAGTATGTTTTATACAAGTGGATTTTTCTGTCATAACCAAGTTTTAAATTGTTTTATTGTATATTTTTCCTATTGTTTCTATTTGATGTTATGTTTCAGAGATATCTTTCTCATCTCAAGATTATATAAACACTTATCTATTATCCCTCTAATACTTTTTACCCATAGTGAGTCAAGTCTTGCAACTTGCAAAGAACACAAAAGTGCATAGGTCTTTTTGTAGAACCATTTGTTTTCTTTTGAATGTGTAACCAGTAATGGGATTGCTAGGTTGAATGGTAACTGTTTTAGGTTCTTTGAGAAATCTCAGAACTGCTTTCCACAGTGGCTGAACTAACTTACATTCCCACCAACAGTGTATAAGCAGTCCCTTTGCTTTGAAGCTTTGCTAGCATCTGTGTTAAAATTTGACTTTTTAATAAGAGCCATTCAGACTTCTGTGAGATGGTATCTTATTGTGGGTTTAATTTGCATTTCTCTGATGATTAGTGATGTTGAACTTTTTTTTAGTTTGTTGGCTGCTTCTATGTCTTCTTTTGAGAGGTGTCTATTCATGTCTTTTGCCTATTTTTTAATTTGTTTTTTGCTTGTTCAATTGTTTAAGTTTCTTATAGATTCTGGATATTTGACCTTTATCAATGCATGGTTCATGAATATTTTCTCCCATGTAGGCTGTCTGTTTACTCTGCTGATAGTTTCTTTGGTTGTGCAGAAGCTCTTCAGTTTAACTATGTTCCACTTGTTAATTTTTGTTTTTGTTGCAATTGCTTTTGAGGACTTAGTCATAATTTCTTTCTCAAGGCCAAAGTCCAGAATGGTGTTTCCTAGGTTTTCTTCTAGGATTCTTATTGTTTGAGTCTTACATTTAAATTTTTCATCCATCATGAGTTAATTTTTGTATGTGGTGAAAAGTAAGTGTTCAGTTTCATTGTTCTGCATATGGTTAGCCAGCTATCCCAGCACCATTTATTGAATAGGGAGTCTTTTTCCCATTAGTTATTTTTGTTGACTTTGTAGAAGATCAGTTGTTTGTAGGTATGCTTCTTTATTTCTGTGTTCTTTATTCTGTTCCATTGGCCTATGTGTCTATTTTTGTCCCTTTTTATGCTATTTTGGTTACTGTAACATTGTAGTCTACTTTGAAGTTCTTTGTTTGGCTCCTTTTTGGTTCCATTGAATTTAAGAGTAGTCTTTTCTAGTTCTGTGAAAAATGATGCTGGTGGTTTGATAGAAATAGCATTGAATCTATAGATTGCTTTGGGCAGCATGGTCATTTTAACAATATTGATTGTTTCAATCCATGAGCATGGAATGTTTTTTTCCATTTGTTTGTGTCACCTATGATTTCTTTTAGCAGTGTTTTGCAGATCTCCTTGTAGAGATCTTTCACTTCCTTGGTTGGATGTATTCCTAGATATTTTATTTTTTTGTATGGCTAATGTAAATAGAATTGCATTCTGATTTGGCTCTCAGCTTGAGCATTATTGGTGTATAGAAATGCTACTGATTTTTAGACATCGATTTTGTATCCTGAAACCTACTGAAGTCATTTACCAGTTCCAGGAGCCTTTTGGTGAAGGCTTTACATATTTTTTCTATGTATAGGATTGTATTACCTGTGAAAGAAGATAGTTTGACTTCTTTTTTTCCTGTTTGGATGCCTTCTCTTTCTTTCTCTTGACTAATTGCTCAGGCTAGCACTTCCAATAATGTTCAATAAGAGTGGTGAGAGTGGGAATCCTTGTCTTGTTCCAGTTATCCAGGGGAATGCTTCCAGTTTTTGCCCATTAAGTATAATTCTAGCTGTGGGTTTGTCATAGATGGCTTTCATTATTTTGAGATATGTTCCTTCAATGTCTAATTTCTTGAGGGTTTTTATCATGAAGGAATGTTGGATTTTACTGAAAGCTTTTATCTACATCTATTGAGATGATCATATTGTTTTTGTTTTTAATTCTTTTTATGTGGTGAATCACATTGATTGATTTGCATGTTGAACCAACCTTGCATCCCAGGACTGATGCTTACTTGACCATGGTGAGTTAACTTTTTGATCTGCTGTTGAACTCAGTTTACTTGCATTGTGTTGAGGATTCTTGCATTGATGTTCATCAGAGATATTGGCCTATAGTTCTCTTTTCTCATTGTGCATTTTCCTGGGTTGGGTATCAGGGTGATTCTGGCTTCATAGAATGAGTTAGGGAGGAGTCCCTCCCCTTCAGTATTTTGGAATAGTTTCAGTAGAATTGGTACTGGTTTTTCCTTATTTATCCAGTAGAATTCTGCTGTGACTCCATCTGGTCCAGGGCTTTTTTTGGTTGGTAGGTTTTTTATTGCTAATTCAATTTCAGAACTCAATATTAGTCTGTTCAGGGTTTCAAAATTTTCCTAATTCAAACTTGGGAATTTGTGTGTTTCCAGGAATTTATCCATTTCTTTTTTTTTGGTGAATCATTTTCTTTCTTTTTTTTTATTATACTTTAAGTTCTAGGGTACATGTGCACAAAGTGCAGGTTTGTTACATATGTATACATGTGCCATGTTGGTGTGCTGCACCCATTAACTCATCATTTACATTAGGTATTTCTCCTAATGATATCCCTCCCCCATTCCCCCACCCCCAGACAGTCCCTGGTGTGTGATGTTCCCCACCTTGTGTCCAGGTGATCTCATTGTTCAATTCCCACCTATGAATGAGAACATGTGGTGCTTGGCTTTCTGTCCTTGTGATAGTTTGCTGAGAATGATGGTCTCCAGCTTCATCCATGTCCCTGCAAAGGATATGAACTCAACCTTTTTTATGGCTACATAGTATTACATGGTGTATATGTGCCACATTTTCTTAATCCAGTCTATCAGTGATGGACATTTGGCTTGGTTCCAAGTATTTGCTATTGTGAATAGTGCCACAATAAACACATGTGTGCATGTATCTTTATAGTAGCATGATTTATAATCCTTTGGGTATATACCCAGTAATGGAATTGCTGGGTCAAATAGTAATTCTAGTTCTAGATTCTTGAGGAATCACCACACTGTCATCCACAATGGTTGAACTAATTTACACACCCACCAACAGTGTAAAAGCATTTCTATTTTTCCACATCCCCTCCAGCATCTGTTGTTTCCTGACTTTTTAATGATTGCCATTCTAACTGGCATGAGATGGTATCTCATTGTGGTTTTGATTGCATTCCTCTGATGACCAGTGATGATGAGCATTTTTTCAAGTGTCTTTTGGCTGCATAGATGTCTTCTTTTGAGAAGTGTCTGCTCATATCCTTTGCCCACTTTTTGATGGGGTTGTTTTTTTTCTTGTAAATTTGATTAAGTTCTTTGTAGATCCTGGATATTAGCCCTTCATTGATTCTGGATATTAGCCCTTTGTCAGATGGGTAGATTGCAAACATTTTCTCCCATTCTGTAGGTTGCCTGTTCACTCTGATGATAATTTCTTTTGCCATGCAGAAGCTCTTTAGTTTAATTAGATCCCATTTGTCCATTTTGGCTTTTGTTGCCATTGTTTTTGGTGTTTTAGTCATGAAGTCCTTGCCCATGCCTATGTCCTGAATGCTATTCCCTAGGTTTTCTTGTAGGGTTTTTATGGTTTTAGGTCTAACATTTAAGTCTTTAATCCATCTTGAAATAATTTTTGTATAAGATGTAAGGAAGGGATCCAGTTTCAGCCTTCTACATATGGCTAGCCAGTTTTCCCAGCACCATTTATTAAATAGGGAATCCTTTCCCCATTTCTTCTTTTTGTCAGGTTTGTCAAAGATCAGATGGTTGTAGATGTGTGGTGTTTCTGAGGGCTCTGTTCTGTTCCATTGGTCTATATCTCTGTCTTGGTACCAGTACCGTGCTGTTTTGGTTACTGTAGGCTTGTAGTATAGTTTGAAGTCAGGTAGCGTGATGCCTCCAGCTTTGTTCTTTTTGCTAAGGATTGTCTCAGCAATGTGGGCTCTTTTTTGGTTCCATATGAATTTTAAAGTAGTTTTTTTTCCAATTCTGTGAAGAAAGTCATTGGTAGCTTGATGGGGATGGCATTGAATCTATAAATGACCTTGGGCAGTATGACCATTTTCATTATATTGATTCTCCCTATCCATGAGCATGGAATGTTCTTCCATTTGTTTGTGTACTCCTTTATTTCATTGAGCAGTGTTTTGTAGTTCTCCTTGAAGAGGTTCTTCACATCCCTTGTAAGTTGGATTCCTAGGTATTTTATTGTCTTTGTAGCCATTGTTAATGGGAGTTCACTCGTGATTTGGCTGTCTGTTTGTCTGTTATTGGTGTATAAGAATGCTTGTGATTTTTACACATTGATTTTGTATCCTGAGACTTTGCAGAAGTTACTTGTCAGCTTAAGGAAATTTTGGGCTGAGATGATGGGGTTTTCTAAATATACAACCATGTCATCTGCATACAGGGACAATTTGACTTCCTCTTTTCCTAATTGACTATGCTTTATTTGTTTTTCTTGCCTGACTGTCCTGGCCAGAATTTCCAACACTGTGTTGAATAGGAGTGGTGAGAGGGCATCCCTGCATTGTGCCAGTTTTCAAAGGGAATGCTTCCAGTTTTTGCCCATTTAGTATGATATTGGCTGTGGTTTTGTCATAAATAGCTCTTATTATTTTGAGATACATTCCATCAATACCTAGTTTCTTGAGCGTTTTTAGCATGAAGTGCTGTTGAATTTTATCGAAGGCCTTTTCTGCATCTATTGAGATAATCATGTGGTTTTTGTCATTGGTTCTGTTTATGTGATGAATTATGTTTATTGATTTGCATATATTGAACCATACTTGCATCCCAGGGATGAATCCAACATGGTTGTGGTGGAAAAGCTTTTTGATGTGCTGCTGTATTCAGTTTGCCAGTATTTTATTGAGGATTTTTGCATTGATGTTCATCAGGTATATTGGTCTAAAATTCACTTTTTTTGTTGTGTATCTGCCAGGCTTTGGTATCAGGATGATGCTGGCCTCATAAAATAAGTTAGGGAGGATTCCCTCTTTTCCTACTGATTGGAATAGTTTCAGAAGGAATGATGCCAGCTCCTCTTTGTACCTCTGGTAGAATTCGGCTGTGAATCCATCTGGTCCTGGACTTTTTTTGATTGGTAGGCTATTGATTATTGCCTCAATTTCAGAGCCTGTTATTGGTCTATTCAGAAATTCAACTTCTTCCTGGTTTAGTCTTGGGAGGGTGTATGTGTTGAGGAATTTATCCATTCCTTCTAGATTTTGTAGTTTATTTGCATAGAGGTGTTTATAGTATTCTCTGATGGTAGTTTGTATTTCTGTGGGATCAGTGGTGATATCCCCTTTATCATTTTATATTGCATACATTTGATACTTCTCTCTTTCCTTCTTTGTTAGTCTTGCTAGAGGACTATCAATTTGGTGATCTTTTCAAAAAACCAGCTCCTGGATTCATTGATTTTTTGAAGGGTTTTTTGTGTCTCTATCTCCTTCAGTTCTGCTCTGATCTTAGTTATTTTCTTGCCTTCTGCTAGCTTTTGAATTTGTTTGCTCTTGCTTCAGAACCTGTTTGCCTGGGTATCAATGGTGGAAGCTGCAGAATAGCAAATATTGCAGAACAGCAAATATTGCTGCCTCATCCTTCCTCTGGAAGCTTTGTCCCAGAGGGGCACCTGCCTGTTTGAGATGTCTATTGGGCCCTACTGGGAGGTGTTTCCCAGTTAGGCTACACAGGGATCAGGGACCCACTTGAGGAGGCAGTCTGTCTGTTTTCAGAGCTCAAGTGCCATGCTTGAAGAACCACTGCTCTCTTCAGAGCTGTCAGAAAGAGATGTTTAAGTCTGCAGAAGTTTCTGCTGCCTTTTGTTCAGTTATGCCCTGCCTCCAGAGGTGGAGTCAACAGAGGCAGCCGGCCTTGGTGAGCTGTGGTGGGCTCCACCCAGTTTGAGCTTCCCCAGCTGCTTTGTTTACCTACTGAATCCTCAGCAATGGTGGACACCCCTCCCCCTGCCAGGCTGCTGCCTCAAAGGTCGATCTCAGACTGCTGCACTAGCAGTGAGCAAGGCTCCTTGGGCATGGACCCACTGAGCCAGGTGCAGGATATAATCTCCTGATGTGCCATTTGCTAAGACCATTGGAAAAGTGCAATATTTAGGTGGAGTGTCCCCTTTTTCCAGGTACAGTCTGTCATGGTTTCCCTTTGCTAGGAAAGGGAAATCCCCCAACCCCTTGCACTTCTCGGGTTAGACGATGCCCTACCCTGCATTGCCTCACCCTCCGTGGGCTACACCCACTGTCTAACCATTCCCAATGAGGTGAATGAGGTACCTCCATTGGAAATGCAGAAATCAACCATCTTGTGCATTGATAATGCTGGGAGCTGTAGAGCAGAGCTGTTCCTATTCAGCCATCTTGGAACAGAAGTCCACCATGCTTTTCATTCCCTGGAGTTCAACCTTCTTTTCTCTTTGGCCAGAACAAGGCATGTAGGCTAGAGGTGGATCATAGGGACAGAGGCTGGAGAATGGCAGCAATATTCATTTATGCCTTCTTTAGAAAGTAATTGCAAGAAACACAGTCACCTGTCCAAACTCAAAGAATGGACTTGGAGATACAAAGAACAGTGGAAGCAAGACTTTTAATGTCAGTCTTGCAAGATTGGGTGTCTGGTAGGCAGGCACAACCAGGGCAGTTACCAGTATTGCTCTTTAATACGTTGCTCAAATTCTTTCCTTTATGACTTCATACCTTTATCTGTTGCCTATCCTATAATTTTTTCCAAATTTGTCCCTGGACCTTTCCTCAAAATGGGCTTAGCTAGACTACATGCAGCCTTGCCTTGTATTATAATTTATTTTACAACCTTTATTTGTAGGTTGTTGTTGTTGTTTTCTCTGTTAATATAATGTCTCTGGCATCGGAAGGAGTCTTGGAAGCTGGAGCATAGATGCAGGATAGCCTCAGCTGCATTGGTAACTCCTCCTGCACAAGTTGTGCTTTTAGCTTTGGTGGTAACAAATTTAAACATTCTGCAGTTTTCCAATCCTTATTTTGTCTTTTTTTCCCTAAGGTGGTGACCTATAGAGGTTCCTCTGAATTCCTCACCTTCACATATCCTGTTTCTTCTAACTTGCCATAACACAATCTTTTTCTCCAAATCAGTGAACATTTTTGCACTCATACTATGTTTTTGAGTAGTGATTAAATAATTATGACCCAGCTACTCTATGTAATATTAAGCAGGGACACTATGAAAACATTAAAAATGTTTATCTTTATGTGCTGACCTGGAAGGCTATCTTTAGTGGAAAAAAAATGTTGCAAAATAGCATTTTCAGAGAAAGTCTAGTCTTAACCTTTGTTTAAAAGAAAGAGGAATACACCACATATACGCAAATATCAAAACAAAAGAACCAAACTGTGTGTAGATAACACATGGACATGTGAAAAGAAAAAGCCTACAAGATAACAGCCTAGAGCTATCACAGTGGTTATTTTATGGTCCTTCTTGTGAATCCAAATGATGTAAAGCTTTCATCAAAAAAGATGTATATATACAGAATATTTTCCCAACAATTTTAATGAGTTCAGGAACTCCTCTGATGTATCCTATTGGTTTTGTCTCTCTGGAGAACTCTGACTAACATGTTCATTCTCTTGTCTTCACTGTGTTGCTGCAGCTTCTTAACTGGACTCCAGAGCTTTCCTACAGCAATTTTCATGCACAGATAGCTGTCCAATTGTTTTCTGTGTGTGATGAGGGCTGAGATCCCTGACTCCCCATCTTGCTTATGTCACTTATATAGCTTCTGAATACATTGATATTTGTAAGAGCAAGAATATCTTGGATATGCTTTGCTCTTTTCTGTATTAATTTTATAATCAACTTTTAGTTTCCACAAGCAAATATGTTGTGATTTTGATTGGTATTTCACATAATTCATACATTAATTGGTTAGAATAGAAATTTTTACAATTTTGATTCTTTCAGTCTGTGACATTTGGCAGCAACAGTAACAAATCAGCCATGGAAGTTTCTCCTTCCCTTTATTTTGAGCTGATGTGTGTCTTACATGTGAGATGGGTCTCTTGAAGACAGCATACCATTGGGTCTTGCTTTTTTATCCCACTTGCCACTCTGTGCCTTTTTAGTGGGGAATTTAGCCCATTTACATTCAGCCCATTTACATTCAAGGTTAATATTGATATGTGTGCATTTGATTCTGTCAGTGTGCTGTCAGCTGCTTATTATGTTTACTTGTTTGTGTGGTTGCTTTATAGTGACACTGGTCTCTGTGTTTAACTGTGTTTTTGTACTAGCTGGTAGCAGTTTTTCCTTTCTTTATTTACTGCTCCTTTCAAGATCTCTTGTAAGGCAGGTCCAGTGGTAGTGAAGTCCCTCAACATTTGCTTATCTGAGAAGGATTGTATTATTCCTTCACTTAGGAGCTTAGTTTGGCTGGATATGAAATTCTTGGTTGAAGATTATTTTCTTTAAGAATGTGGAAAATAAAACCCCAAACTCTTCTGGCTTGTAGGGTACCAGTGGAGAGGCCTGCTGTTAGCCTGATGGGGATCCCTTTGTAGATGACTCACCCTTTCCTTATAGCTGCCTTTAACATTCTTTTATTTTGACCTTGGAAAATATAATGATTATGTGTCTTGGCAATTATCTTCTTGTGTAGAATCTTGCAGGACTTCTCTGTATTTACTGAATTTGACTGTTGTCCTCTCTAGCAAGGTTGGGGATATTTTCATGGACAATGTTCTGACATATATTTTCCAAGTTGTTTTCTTTCTTCCCCTCCCTTTCAGGGATGCCAGTTACTTGTAGATTTGGCCTCTTTACATAACCCATACTTCTTGGAGGCTTTGTTGATTTCTTTTTTTTTTCTTTATTTGTGTCTGACTGGCTTATTTCAGAGAACCAGCATCAAGCATCAAGTTCTGAGATTGTTTCCTCAGCTTGGTTTATTCTGCTCTTAATACTTTTGATTGTATTGTGGAATTCTTGTATTGTGTTATTCAGCCCTGTCAGACCCACTAAGTGCTTTTTTATATTGGCTATTTTTCTTTCAGCTTCTGTGTCACTTTATTGTGATTCTTATTTTTCTTGGATTAGATTTTGCCATCCTCCTGAATTTCAATGATCTTTTTTCCTATACATATTCTGAATTCTATTTCTGTCATTCTAGCCAGTTTGGCCTGGTTAAGAACCTTTGTTGGAGAACTGGTGTGATCATTTGGAGGACATATGATATTTTGGCCATTTGAGTTACCAGAGTTCTTACATTGTTTTTTTTTCTCATCTCTGCATGTGGGTATTTCTTTAACTGCAGAGTAGTTTGAGTACAGTCAATCGACTTATTTTCTGGATGTTTTCACTAGGCCAAGGCTTTGTGTAGGGTCTTTATTTGAAGCTCACTTCTTATCTCTGGTTTCAGAGGGGGATATGCTAGTGAGATATTTTTGGTGTTAAAGCTTTGAGGTGTGATTCAGCAGGTGACACCTAGGCTTACAGGCCATCTGGAAGACTCTTGCTCTGTTGTGTGGCTCCCCTGTGTTTCCTCACCGTTGCAGCTGTGTTCCCTCTCAGTGCTTTGAAAGTGTGGGTTCCTCTCCCCCTGAGTGCCGGCTGTAGTTCCTGATTCAGCAATCATGGGCTGCCCACTGCAGCTCTGGGGAGATCTTTGTGTTTATATTCCTTCCCCAGCTTAGAGACAGCAGTGGAAGAGATCTTTGTAATGGTTGTTGCTAAGGGTCATTTGTTTGACTCCTGGGGGCTCCACCCCAGAGAGAGGCAGGTCAGCAATCACTCAGTGCAGCCAGCCCAAGATAGAGGGTATGTGTTGTGGGCCCAAGCCAGGGGTTCTTTGTCTGGCAATGAGTGGTAGGGGGGTGTGTGGGACCCATGGGAGACAGACCAGCCTCTTCTCCTTGGGTTTACTGCAGACTATTAGAGGTGTGGATAAAGCACTTAGTGTCTTTGCTCCTTCATTAGTCAGAGGGTGTCAAGGGCAGTTCCACTGCAGAGGCAGTGGCATAGAAACTTTCAGTTGACCTCAGAAGCTCTGTCTAGGGAGTTGCTGATTTGATACTGGCTTGATAGTTCTGGCTGGTGGTGGCTGGAAGCCCAGGCCTGAGGATCTTTCTGGTGAGAAGATATGGGAATGGAAACCCACGTAACACTCTGGCCACTTTTCCATAGGGCTGCTGTTATATGCTTGGGGCCTGCTCCAGTACCTAGTCACCTCAGATTTCCCAGAACCTGGAGGTGTCACCAGTGAAGGCTGTGAAACAGCAAAGATAGTGGCCTGTCCCTTCCTCTGAGAGCTTTGTCCCAGGGAGGTATGCAGCTTTTGCTGGCCCAAAGCTGCTGTAGGAAGTGGCTGGAGATCCTAGTTGAGAGGTTCCACCCAGTGAGGAGGAACAGGGTCAGGAACCACTTAAAAAAGCAGTCTGGCCACGTTTTGGTAGAACAGCTGTGCTGTGTTGGGGGTCTACTTCAGTCCTCAGTCGTCTCAGACACTTCAAAGCCCAAAGCCTGGAGTTGCTAAGTCAACAAAACAGCAAAGATGTTAACCCACTTCTCCCTCTGGGAGTGCCATCTCAGGGATAATTCACATCTTTGTCAGCTGGAGAGCTTGGTGGGGGTGGCTGCAGGCCCCAGTTGGGAGGTCCTGCCCAGTGAGGAGGAATGGGATTGGACACCCATCTAAAGCATAGTCTGGCTATCTTTGGGTAGAGCAGCTGTGCTGTGCTAGGCTGGGGGTTCCCTTCCACCCTGGGTCAGCTCAGATTCTTCAAAGCCCAAAGGCTGGAACAGCTAAGGCATCTGAACAGCAAAGATAACAGCCCACCTCTTCACTTTGAGCTCCTTCTTAGGGAGGTGTAATGCCGCTACTGGTAGCTGGCTGGAATTCCAAGCCAGTGTATCTTATCTTGTGAGGTGCCATGGAAGTGGGGCCTGTGGGTTGTTGCTGTTAACACCCCTGGATTCAGTCTCTTTCCTAGGGGTATATACAGGAGTCTAACCTCCAACTTTGCTGGAGCTGCAGCTACTTTTACCAGAAAACTCAAGTATCTAAGCCTTCAAGGTCTCCATGCTGGCCTGAGTGGCTGCTCTGCCAAGACTCCACATAGCTCTGTGTGTTAGACTGAAGACTGAAAGCCCTGGTGGAGTGGGTTCACAAGGAGATCTCCTGACTTGAGGGTTGCAAAGACCTAATGCTCACCCCTTCTGTTCCTTTCCATGACAGCCACACACACTAGCTGCTTCTGGTCAGCCATCTTGCCCACTCCTCCACTCCTCCCCTAGTTTTCTTAAGGTTTGAATTGGCATTCTTTTTTCAATTTTTTTCCAATTCACAGCTTTGTTGCTTTATTGTATTTCTTTTAGAAAGATTGTTACTTCTGATTTTAGCATTGACTACATCTCATAAATATTGCTTTATTTTATTCATATTTACCTTGTATATTAATAAGCAATTTGGCACCTTATATATTAAGGGGTATTGAAGAAGGGAGGAGGCTTTGATATCTGCAACGTTAGTTTGGATTCCCACCCCCTTCACTTACTAGCTGTGTTTCTGAATTCCTCTGGCCTAAGTTTATTCATCTATGAAGTTGGTATAACAATAAAACTTAGCTCAACTGAAACCATTTAAATTCTTTGAACATAGAAAGCACTCAATAAATAATAATACATGATCATGTATAGCATTTATTATATGCTGAGGTCCCTATTCTGAGTTTTGAATAAGTATCAGCTCAATCATCCTAAACAACTCCAAAATAGATATATAATATCTCAATTTTACAAATGAGAAAACTGATGCACAAAAGATTGTGTGGCTTGCCCAGCATCACACAGCTTGGGGGTGGCAGAGCCTGAATTTGAAGCCAGGCAGTTTGGACAAGGAGAAAATTTTTAATTTTAAATTATGAAGTATATTGGTTAACTACTACTGTATAGCAAACCGCAGAATCCAGTGCTGGCTGCAACATTCATTTATTGCCACTCAAGTATCCTCAGATCACCTGGAAATCAGCTGGGACTGGCTGATGTAGAGTAGGCTTAAATGCATGACTTCTCTGAACATGACTGCAGGTTAGCTTGTCTAGGTTGAGCTTGACTGAAATACCTTTGACCCATGTTTCTTTCATCCTCTCCTGGATTCAATAGTTACCCAGTCAAACAAGAGTAAATTTTCTAAATTTAATGGCGGAGAAAAAGAAAGTTTCAGTCCCACAGTATCAGATGTTGCTATTGGCTGTGAACTTTGAATATCATCTCCATTATAATTTCCCACTAGACTCTAGATACAAGAAATCAAATAATCAGACTCATAAGTAAATGTCATTGCAGGGACCATATCCTTGTTTCTATCCCACTTCATGATTAAAATCATCTCCTTCTTTCTTATGCTACAGCTGGTGTAGGCAAGGAAATTGCCAAAAATGTATTAGATGATTAGTGCTGAGAGAGGTCTTAGGCAAACTGCAGCTATTTCAGGTTGCTCTTTCTTAAAGACACAACCAGGCCAATATATTGCTTTTTTCCCTTTCCAATGGCAGAACCCCTCTGTCTGTTTATTCTCTCCTGTCCAGAAACACAGAATAATCAATGGTTACCACCATGTCTTTATTATGCTGTATCAGTATATATGGGAGAAGATGATGTTTCTGAACTCCTGGGGGTCTGTGCCAGGCCTCATTTCTCTAGTGGTGAAGTCCTAACATTCAGCCATCTTTGACCTGAGAATCCACAGGAAACAAAAGAATTCTAAATCTTGTTGTTTCACAAATACTTTTGGATAGATTAATAAATGATGAGGCCACACCTGATGTAGGATAAAAATAATGAACCTCCAGGACCTAAAGATCCTGATGTCTGTGGCATCAAGTCATCTGTTGGTCCATATTGGCATATTTTCTGCATCAAATCAAGCCTTCTTTGTCCAAAGGCAGTAGGCAGCATGAATTTTGTTATAGTCCATTCATGATTATATTTTGTGGGTTAAGGGGATTCTGATGGGCCATATCTGGCAGAAATCTCAGAATCTGTAAACTCAGCAGCACCTTCTCTTTTGCAACCTCTTTAATGCATCTTTAATTTCTTTGTTCCTCAAACTGTAAATCAAGGGATTTAACATGGGAATGAACACAGTGTAGAAAACTGATGCAAATCTGTCAAAGCTGGAAGAACCTCCAGAGCTGGAACTCAAATAGACAAAGATTCCTGATGTATAGAAGAGGGAAACAGCTGTTAGATGAGAAGCACAGGTGTTGAATGCCTTGGACCTGCCTTTAGCTGAAGTGATCTTCATGATGGAGATGCCAATAGAGCCATAAGATATCATGATAATTAGGGCACTTGCTATCCCAAAGAACATGGTTAATATAGCAGTCATGACCCGTACAAAGAAAGTGTCAGTAGAGGACAAGATTAACAGTTGGGGCATGTCACAGAAGAAATGTCTGATGACATTAGACCCACAGAAGTGGAGTTGAAGCAAAGCACCAATTTGGGATAAAGAAGCAGTGAGGCCAGTCATGTAGGCTCCCAACACCATCCAAACACAGAGGGTGGGTGACATGATGGATGAACAGAGCAGGGGGTTACAAATGGCAGCATAACGATCATAAGCCATGGCTGTCATGAGACAAGACTCACTCAGTCCCATCGTTGAAAAGATAAAGTACTGAATAATACAACCAACAAAAGTGATAGTTTGCTGTTCCTGTAAGAGGTTGGAGAGCATCTTGGGGACTGTGGAGCTGATATAGCAGACATCTATGAAGGACAGGTTACTGAGGAAGAAATACATGGGTGTATGGAGGTGGGAATCCATCCTTATTAAAACAATGAGGGACAGGTTCCAGGCCAGAGATGTAATGTAGATCACCGGGAATATAGTGAAGAGCACCGTTATGATCCTGGGAAAATCTGAGAACCCCAGCAGGATGAAATAGGTGATTTCTGTAATATTTCCTCCCCCAGTCATTGGCTTGGTGCTCCTAATATCAGAAAGGAGACAAGAGAATGGATTGCTAACTCAGGTGAAATGATAACATTACCATCTTCATATGTGTACATCTTTTCTTCCAGCAAGCACTGGAAAAGGAGAAATGTTTCACTCTTCTGATGGAAAGACCCCAACTTTTCTTCTTGAATTGTCAGCATGTACCTGCACAATGCTTCAGGTTCTTGATTAATTCATGGAGTATCATGAGAATTAAAAAATATATTTTAAAAGTTGACTGGTAATTTTTAAAAAATATGCTATAGAAAAGCTGAGAGTATTAGGTATAAGGCAAAGATCACTAATTAAGATAATCATTTTTCTTCAAAAAGACCTCTGGTGATTCATTATATAACTGTTGCTTTAAAATTATGAAAGCTTAGGCTGGGTGTGGTGGCTCACGCCTGTAATCCTAGCACCTTGGGAGGCTGAGGTGGGTGGATCACCTTTAGTCAGGAGTTTGAGACAAGGCTGGCCAAAATGGCAAAACCCCGTCTCTACTAAAAATACAAAAATTAGCCAGGCGTGTTGCGCAGGCCTGTAATCCCAGCTACTCGGGAGGCTGAGGCGGGAGAACCACTTGAACTCAGGAGGCAGAGGTTGCAGTGAGGTGAGATCATGTCAGTGTTCTCCAGCCTAGGCGACAGAGTGAGACTCCGTCTCAACTACAACAATAAAAATTATGAAAGCTTAAATGGCATCCTTCCAAAATATATTTGATGGACAACAGTCCTGTCCTGGATTGTTATCTAAGTAGATTTAAAATACTTTTATTTTACCCTTTAGAAAAATTATTTTCCCTGTTTATGATAACTTCTCCTATTTTAATAAAAATGTATTTAATATAACATATCCAAACTGGCCTTAACAATAATATCATAAATTCTGATAATATTTTGAGGCAGACACAGCATGGATGTCCAATAAAGTTTTGGAATAAGTCTTCTCAGGGAAGCCTTCATACAAAGCATTCCAGAAGGAGGCTAGTGCAGCTCACTCTTGGCCCCAACTATTGTCTCAATTTTAGGGTATCTGGGAAACAGCATAGTAATGTGGCTAAGGGTTCAGACTTTGGAGTTTATTTCCAATACCTTCTCCTTCTATTAACTGGTACCAGTGACATAAAAACATTAAGCTTAATTTACTACTAATAATGTAAGGACAATAAAAGCTTCTAAATTCCCAGTTTACTGGGAAGGTTATAAGTGAAAATTCATGCAAAAACTTAGCACACAGTTAGGTATACAGCAATTGTTCAGTAGAGACTGGCTATTGTTATCATGGATTGCTTACAGATAACCGTGAGTGGCAGGTATACCTGTGGGTAGGAACGTGAAAAGTAATATTTTCATGAGTTAATTTCAGGAAATTCATGAGATAGCATCAGCCCTATAGACAGCCAGGCATCATGGCCTCTAGGCAGGTGTAGATTCAGACCTAGTGTCCATGCCAGTCAAGCCACCTAAAGCCATGATGATATAAGCCACATAAGCTATTTTTTCTTCAGTTTGCTTGACTTTGGGTACACTAGGTCGATGGAAAACCAGCATCAAATTATGATGGATCTTGAACTAGAGAAAAGGTCAAAGTAAATATTTCGAATCTCTAATAATACAGAGGTATACCTTTTTATTTTTTGATAGATACAATCAGCAAGTTAGAGCTTACCAACAGACTTATACTACTAGGTTGGTGTAAAAGTAATTGCACCAACCAAAGGTATGCATAGATAATGTACATTCACTCTGCTCCATACTCAGACTGTCCTTTCTTGAGATCAAAGGGAAACCAATGATAATAGCCAAGAAGATTTTGAAAAAGATAAATAATTAGAAAGGATTTTAACTTTCAGATATTAAAAAGTATTATGAACATTGATAATTTATTATTCTTATAATAATAGACATGTGCCAAAAGAACAAATAAAAATTTCATAAATAAATATGTGTTGGTAAGAATTTTATATATGAAAAAGTATTTTCAATTGATAGTGAAAGAACAAACTCTTCTATAAATGGTCTGTGAGACCTGCCTCACTATGCGTAAAAGAGTATTTGAGGAATAAATAGATGTGCATTTATATAATCTTGGGATGGAAGTGATATTCCTGAAAAATAACAATAAAACAGAAACTATAAGACAAAAAATATGGCAAAGCAATTTAAAACTTGGTTACGGCAGAAAAATCCTTGTATAAAGCATATTTGAAAGACGATGAATGGGGGAAAATAGTGATAAATCAGAAAAAGACAATATAATTATTATCTTAATATATAAGATATTGTATAAATCAGTAAGTAATGGGCACTCATATGACCACGGATGAGTGCACAAGGTAGTTCTACTTTTCTGGAAAAAAATTATTTGCTTTTTGTAAACTCTTCTGCATGCATGAACTCTCTCTCCCTTCCCCTGCTCTCTTGTCTCTCTCTGTCACACACACACACACACGCACACACACACCCCTTACAAACCATTTATAATGTCAAACATTAAAAGTAATGGATGGTATCATTTTGATTTTCTTCTTTATACTTATCTGTATTCTCTTGCTTTCTTACAGCTTCTACGTTTATGATAAAAATATTATTAAATGTAAAAATCATTAATAGGGTGGAGAAAGGGGGAGGAGGAAGGAAAAGAGAGAGGACAGAGAAAAAGGGGGAGAAAGAGATAGAATGTGAGAGAGTAGACTTTCCTGAATCTTACTTGCAGGCTGTGTGATGTTTAGCACATGATTAACCTCTCTGTACCTCAGTTGCTTCATCTATAAGTGAAGCTGATAATCATTAAACCTCAAAGGGTTGTTGCAAGGATGGAATGACATAAAGGGCTTAAAACAATAAGGCCTTGGCCAGACGCGGTGGCTCAGACCTGTAATCCCAGCACTATGGGAGGCTGAGGCAGGTGGATTGCCTGAGGTCAGGAGTTTGAGACCAGTCTGGCTAACATGGTAAAGCTCCACCTCTATGAAAAATACAGAAATTAGCCAGGCTTTGTGGTGCACACCTGTAGTCCCAGCTACTTGGGAGGCTGAGAAGGGGAATTGCTTGAACCCGGGAGGTGGAAGTTGCAGTGAACTGAGATTGTGCCACTGCACTCCAGCCTGGGCAACAGAGCAAGACTCCATCTCAAAACAAAAAACAAAACCCATAAGGCCTCAAAAAATGTTAGCAATGATCATTCCCATCATCACTTCTCTCTTAAAGGGGAATAGAGGAAGAACTAGTACTGAAGTATCAAGGAGCTCTTAATACAATTATTTATGATTTCTAAACCAGACTAAAGAATATTGTTGACAAATGATTGTATTTCTTTCTATCTTGTAGTATTGTGTTATCTCCCACACAGCTGAATTGTCAATTGCTGATGCTGCTTTTTGTTCCAGCACCACCAAGTACCCTGAAGCTGAGAACGCTGACTGTACAGAGCACACCGATAAGTAGAGACGTTTGGTTATTTAATGCTAATCATTGTATATACTAATATTTGCAGAACTCAACAAGTTTGTGTTTAACACATTAATAAATGGTTCTTTCACTCGGGCTTGGATGTCAAACTAAGAAAATCTTATTTTTGTTTTATTTCCATTATGGTTTTGTTAACTTGGAAATCTTTCTGTTTACTCTTAGAATAGCCATAAAAAGGAATGAGATCATGTCCTTTGCAGGGACATGGATGGAGCTGGAAGCCATTATCCTCAGCAAATGAATGCAGAGTCGTTATCCTCAGCATATTAGTGCAGGAACAGAAAACCAAACACCTTATCTTCTCACTTATAAGTGGGAGCTGAACTATGAGAACATATGGATACAGGGAGAGGAATAACACACACTGGGGCCTGTCAGGGGGTGGAGTGGGGGGAGGGAGAGCATTAGGAAAAATAGCTAATGCATGCTGGGCTTAATACTTAGGTGATGGGTTGATAGGCTCAGAAAACCACCATGACACACATTTACCTGTGTAGCAAACCTGAACATCGTGCACATGTACCCAGAACTTAAAATAAAAATAAAAATGAAAAATAGATTTAAAAATAAAAAAACCATCTAATACAGTATCTCAGATATGTTATCCAAGGTGAGTTAGATTTAATGGAAAATTTTTAAAATATAAGTTCTCACAGATAACATCCCCCAAACATAAATGTAACTGGTCAATTGAGTGAAAATAAGTCAAATTGTTGATCGATTGGTTGCACTGAAACTCTTTACTTTTTTATTACATTCTGGTGACACAGGCAGACATAATTAAATGTACTCTATGTAATCTACCATTTCCAGTAAAGAACAAGGAGTTGTGGATTGCTTTTCTCATTTATGATAAAATTTATCCTGAAAACTTACCTTGTTGACATTTGATAAGCTAAAGAAAAAGAGAAAAAACTGGATACATTCACTCTCTTTGATTAATTCCTTGCATATGTTCACCGTCTCCTGAGACAATTCGCAGAGGAAAAGATAATTGATGTAAATATTGGTTAAAGATTTTGCTAGATGAATGTAGGTGATCAAAATCCTACCCAGTGCTAATCTAATAAGGACATGGTCAGTTCGCAAAGTTGTGCAGGGTGCAAAATCAGGTAAAGCCAGAAACATTGCTGAATAAAGAACAATATATGTACAAGAAGGTTACAAGGAATATTGAAACCAACACTTCTTGTGCTTGGAGTGGGTATCTCTGACATCTGTGTTGCCCAGGACGGTGTCTTCAGATCCCAGGGTCTCCAAAAATTACAACAGAGAGCAATTTGAAGTATTTCAGAAGTTCTAATAGCACTATATATGAGTACTCCATCATATCATTAAGACTCAGTGTGTCTCTTGCTATTCAGAGATCATAAATCAAAGCTATGTATTTAAACAGAATCAAGTTAATCATTAGCATTTTGAAAACAGAATCCTGAAGGGCAAAAATTAAATTAAAAGGGTCCTTGGGGTGGAGAAAACTGGGAAACATACCCCATCAGGTTTTGATCTTAGGAAATTCCTCTAAAACTCAGTAAATTATTATTTTTGATTCATCTTTCAGGCTTTATAGACAACATATGTTTGACTATAGATTATCCCAACATCCCCATTTTACAGGTGAAAAAAAAAGAAGATAGCAGTGTTCAAGTTCACAACCTTAAGAATTCAATACCCATCCCTCACTCCAGAATAATACCTGAAATTTTATGTTTGAGGTTTTTCTTTTTACAGAAGGTTGAGTAAGGAGAAAGAGAATCCAACGAAGAGCTTCAGGTACAGAATGTGGAAGTGAGGAAGAGGGAAGAGTTGAAGAATGAGAGAGACTGAGGACCATAAACTCTGTTCCATGTGTGTCCTTACTGGAAGAATTACATGGATATTGAGATGGTACAGAATCCAGTGTTCTAAGTCTTGTCCTGTGACCTTGACCCAGGTACCCCAAGAAGACAGAGTTCTTGCCAAAGGTTGAAATTGCTTATTTCTTTTCCAACGGAATTTTTCAGGTGGGCGTATCACACTCCAAGATGGACATGTTTGACCACAAAATTGGCTGTCCACTCACAGCAAGAGAGATGGCCTCAAGTGGGGATCATTTTAAATGTGTCTCTGAGAGCAGAGATGAGAGGAGAAAAGCCAATTAGAGGAAGAAAGCATGCCAGGTACTTGCTCTCTGGTGCCATGGTTGTCATGGAGTTTTTGTCCCTGCTGATCTCATGCCCCACTTTGCTTTGTGGGTCAATTCCCTATTTCCCTATCATCCTATCATGATGTCAGGATTGCAACTTTTTACAAAACTTGAAGTCATTGGAGCTGGAAAGAAGATAGAGATCTTCTAGTCCAAAACTCTCAATTTCTGGGTGAAAAATCTGAGCCCAGAGTGTTGAAGAGTTTGCCCAGTAATATAGCTTGATAGCAATAAATTCAATATGTATATGCTTCTCTGCTTACAAAATGCTTTCATTCTAGGCAATTACATACTTATTTCCTCAAATACCTGACTTGAGTCAATTATCACGGCAGTCCTGCAAGGCAGACATGGCATTATTTCCCATGCATAAGTGAGGAAATTGAGGCACTAAGGAATACAATAAGATTAATTCATAACAAAGCCATGGCTTCTCTTGGTTATGACTGTGGGTATTGATATCATAGAATTTGGGTTGAATTTTGGCTTGGCCACTTGCTACTTGTGTGACCTTGAGTAAATTAACCTCTCTAAGTCTCAGTGTTTTCACCTATAAAATGGGGCTAACAGTAATAGCTACTTCACAGAGTAGCTTTTCATTGAGAATTAAATTGGATAAAGACTATAAAGCACTTATCAGTGTGTGTAGTATAAATCATGCTTTCTGTTTAATAGTAGATATAACTTACATGTTTTGATTTGGGGATCTTTCCAACATATTATGCTGTATTTCTATCTTTTGTTAAAATTTTTCATTAAAAATATCTACTTATGGTCATTTCTACAAACATTTTGGGTTTCTTTGGGGGTGGGGAGAGGAAGCTCATTTGTCTTTGCAGTTGCAAGGGATACAGAAATGTTTTGGACAAGGTCCCATTCTTGGTTTGATCTACCTCAACCAATCTTACTTAGAGGAAGAAATGGATGGGTGGGGGCAATAAGTTAATGATCTAACTCTTGTTAATGAACTAGTACTTATATGTTTTCCCCCGATAAGGACTATAAGAATATAATCCTTTAAACTGAATAGTTTTTTTTAAAAAAATAAATTTTATTGTATATAATCACAGTGTACAACATGATTTTATAAGATACATATCAACAGTAAAGTGGTTACTATAGTGAAGCAAATTAACATACTCATCATCACACATAGTTCCAGAGTTTGTGTGTGTGTGTTTGTGTGTGTGGCAAGAGCAGCTAAAGTCTCATTTAGCAAAAACCCTAAGTACAATAGTATTAACTACAGATTTCACTTATATGTGGAACCTTAAAATAAATAGCTTCTTAAGATTTGCTGTTATTCTTAAGAATAACACCAAAAGTATTGAGTTTGGGCACAGTGGCTAACCAATAGAGGGATTATTTTGGACCAATAAGAACTATTATATTCCATAACTCACACTTTGTGAGGTTCGAGATGTATTGTTACCTACAATGAGAAGAGCACGACAGGCCTCAGTATGCCTAAACGTTCCATCTGCAATTGGGATAATTTCTCACCTGCCAATCTCATATGGGTATAGGAAAAATCAAATCTACATGATGCAACTACAGGAAGTGTAAAATGTTGTATAAATGCTAATGTAATAAAATGAAATTTAGTACATAAACTCTAGAGTAGAGAAATATCTCTTACACATTTAAAAAAATTATCTTGGTCAGTCTCCAAGCCTCCATGATACCCCTAGATCTGGTCCTTCGGCTGCTCCCTGGTCAAATTTAAGGCCCTGGAATCCCTGGGAGGCTCAGGCCTCAGGTACTTGGGTCCAGCCTCGCTAGACATACCATGACAGCCATCATTTCTGAGATTTTGCGCAGTCTCTGGGAGGCTACTGTGAAGCATGCTCCAGGTGCACCTTTGCCAAGAAATTGCTGGCTTTGACTTCCTTGCACCTCTAGGAATCTCCCCAACTCTTCACCTTAAAAGTAGCCCTTTCCACCTACCATTTTTTTCTCCCCTACTTCTTTTTAAAAAAATTTACCTCCTTCTGTAGACTCAAAGGGTAAGGTGCAAGGAACTGGATTATTTGGGAATAAACCCAAACAAATATTGCCCTCCTGCACCATGGTTCCCTCCCCTCCCCTCACCTCCTCTCCCTTTCTCTTCCCTCCCCTCCCCTCCCTTTCCCTTTCCTCCCCTCCCCTTCCCTTCCCTCCCTTCCCCTTCCCTCCCCTCCCCTCTCCTCTCCTCTCCTCTCCGCTCCCCTTTCATGCCCTCTTCTCCTCTTCTCTATTTCTCTCTTTCATTCACTTACTCTCTTTCTGTCTTTGCTTGGATGTAAATATTTTATTTTACACATTGTGTTATTTTATTTGTATTGGAATATAAATAAATGCTTAACAATTAAAAATAAAATAAATGAACAGATTCAGAGTAATGTTAGCAAGATGGTCAATTACAGGTGGCTACTGTTCATCACCCCCATAAAAAAGTACCAAAACAACAAGCAGCCACAATTTGACCAGAGTGACTAAAGGAGAATGCTGGAGTACAGCAAGGGAGTGGTGGAAATTTTGCGGTGCACAGTAACTCAGGATAGCCACCTAGAGCAGGAAGAAACCACCTTGCTTCTGCCACCAATTCCCTCCAGTGGGGATCAGCTCGGAACCAGGAGTGGGTTTCTCCCGGTGAGGAAAAGGTAAGCAGGAGGCCACAGCAGCCCCCATCACTGTCATGGATACCTACAGTTTTCACTGCTTATGAGTCCTGCAGTCCTCATAGGCCCTGTGCCCAGCTTAGGAGGCTGCCTGGAGTTCCAAAGGCTGCACAACTCCAGAGATGGAGCCCATCTCATATGTACTCTCTGTGGTCCAAGCTGCTACTGTGCAACCTTGATACTGGAGCTATTGTTCCAAGGGCCCATAGCCACTGCACCCCTTCATCCCTCAGGCTCTGCCATTATTGCTTACACACGGCAGTGCACACACACACTTGCTCACACACGGCAGTGCACCATTTACCAGCTGAGCTGCTGCAGCTACCTGTCACCTAAGAACAAGCTGCTGAATCTTCCTATGCCCTAGGAACAAGCTGCTGCAGCTTCATACTGTCTGGGAACAAGCTGACAATCTCCCCCATCCCATTTGCTGCTACATTTCATCCCTTGGCTACTCAAAGCCTGTGCCCAGCAGAGAAGCCACATGCCCCAGGTGCCCAAGCTGATGTGGCATGTTGCCTGCCAGGAACCAGAAGTTCAGGCCCAGTGGAGCAGTCACAGTCCTGCACCTCTGCCTAGTGGCTCCTGCTCCTTCAGGAATCCGACCTTCTGCCCCTATAGCAGAGCAACTGTACCCCAGCAACTAAGCTCATGTGGTGCCTGTCCTTTGGCTGCCCAGAGTCCAGTATAGCAGAGCCACCCTGCCTGAGTCAAGACAGAATCCTGTCCTTTGGGGACCAGCAATCCTGGCCCTGTGGATTAGTCACACACCCAGCCCCATGGGGCCCCAGGCCTAGGGCCCAGTGAAGCAGCCACCTCCCAGGCACCTGAGCTGATGTGGTGTGCTGGTCTGCAGGGAAACAGAGCCTTGGCTGAGCTGTGACTCGTGCTCTCTGGGTCAAACAGCCCCAGATCCCCACTTCCCGGAATCTGGATTCCCTTCTAGAATCTGACATGCTGAGGCTCCCTGCCTCCCTAGGGAGTAGGACCATTGTTGACCTGCTCCCCAAGCCCCAGAGAACAAATCACAGCTATACCCCATCATTCCTGAGTTTTTGCTACTGCTGCACCGAGCCTTATGGAGCCTAGGCTACTGCCTTTTCCTACTTCCAGAGTCATCACTACAAGATACCCACTCCCCTGGTGCCCAGGTTGATACTGTGCCCCATTAGTGTGGGGACTGAGAGTTGTGCCCTGCTAGCCAGGGCTTGAGCCTCTGGAACACCCCTTCTTCCTTAGAGCTGTGTCAGTGCTGTAGCCTGATTCCCAGGATCAGAGTCACAACTACATCCCTGCTTTTTGGGACTAGGCTATTGGGGAATGCCTCAGAGTCACAGTCCCTAGATTTGTTGGAGAGCTGTGTTTGCCTGTGTTCCAGATCGGGAACCTGAGCCCACATTACAGGTGCCACAGTAGTTCAGCAAGACACTGAGCACAGAATCCCAGGTCCACAGCCATTTCAAAATTGTTTTGAGCCCTGGAACACAGTTTCACTGAGTCTGCTTGTGATTCATGTCAGACCCAACACCATGAGTGATTCTCTCGCTAAGGTTCTTCACCATGGGGAAAGTAAGAACAGGAGGATCCTTAACACCTTTGCCACCAAGAACTCTAATAATCTTCACTGCCAAAACCACTGCTCAAAACACCTGTGCCCTAGGCCACTGAGACACCTGCAGTCTTTACTGATGTTAACTATAGTTGAAGAAGCTGTACACAGACTACACTACTGGGCCTATCCAGAACCAGAGCCAACACACCCTCCCAACTGACACCCTAGGGCCCATCTTCAGGTGAAACTCCACATAAACTATAAATTTGGAATAAGTGACTTTTCCACCAGATGGTCAGATGAAAATGGAGGGAATTAGGAAACATGAAAAAGTGAGAAACAAAACACCACCAAAGTAACATGGTAAAGTTTTGGAAACTGACTCCAGAGAAATAAAAACATGAATTGGCTGAAAATAAATTTAAAATAGAGATCTTAAGGAAAGTTAGCAAGGTACAGGAGAATACAGATATATAATTCAGTAAAATCAGGAACACAATTTATGATCTAAATGAGAAATTCAACAAAGAGATAGATATCATTAAGAAAAAAACACACTAAAATCTTGGGGTTGAAAAATTGAATGAATACAACTAAAAATACAATTCAGGGCTTCAACAGACTATTTGACCAAAGAAAAATGAATATGTGAAGTTGAAGAAAGGTCTTTTGAAATAACCCAATCATGGGGGAAAAAAGCAAACAAACAAACAAAAAAAGTGAAGACAGCCTACAGGACTTATGGAATATCATTAAGTAAACTTTTTTTTTTATTATGGAAGGTCCACAAAGAGAAGAGAAAAACTCTCAGAAGTCTTATTTAATAACATAAGTGTTGAAAACTTGCCATTTTAGCTTAAGGACACACATAGGCAGAAAATGAAAGAATGAAAAAGATATTTCTTTTTCTTTTTAAGTATACTTTAAGTTTTAGGGTACATGTGCACAACGTGCAGGTTAGTTACATATGTATACATGTGCCATGTTGGTGTGCTGCACCCATTAACTCGTCATTTAACATTAGGTATAGCTCCTAATGCTATCCCTCCCCGCTCCCACCACCCCACAACAGGCCCCAGTGATGTTCCCCTTCCTGTGTCCATGTGTTCTCATTGGTCAGTTCCCACCTACAAGTGAGAACATGCGGTGTTTGGTTTTTTGTCCTTGCAATAGTTTGCTGAGAATGATGGTTTCCAGCTTCAGCCATGTCCCTACAAAGGATATGAACTCATCATTTTTTATGGCTGCATAGTATTCCATGGTGTATATGTGCCACATTTTCTAATCCAGTCTATCATTGTTGGACATTTGGCTTGGTTCCAAGTCTTTGCTATTGTGAATAGTGCTGCAATAAACATACGTGTGCATGTGTCTTTATAGCAGCATGTTTTATAATCCTTTGGGTATATACCCAGTAATGGGATTGCTGTGTCAAATGGTATTTCTAGTTCTAGATCCCTGAGCAATTGCCACACTGACTTCCACAATGGTTGAACTAGTTTACAGTCCCACCGACAGCGTAAAAGTGTTTCTATTTCTCCACATCCTCTCCAGCACTTGTTGTTTCCTGACATTTTAATGATCGCCATTCTAACTGGTGTGAGATGGTATCTCATTGTGGTTTTGATTTGCATTTCTCTGATGCCCCGTGATGATGGGCATTTTTTCATGTGTCTTTTGGCTGCATAAATGTCTTCTTTTGAGAAGGGTCTGTTCATATCCTTCACCCACTTGTTGATGGGGTTGTTTGTTTTTTTCTTGTAAATTTGTTTGAGTTCATTGTAGATTCTAGATATAAGCCCTTTGTAAGATGAGTAGATTGCAAAAATGTTCTCCCATTCTGTAGGTTGCCTCTTCACTCTGATGGTGGTTTCTTTTGCTGTGCAGAAGCTGTTTTGCTGAATTACAACCCATTTGTCAATTTTGGCTTTTGTTGCCATTGCTTTTTGTGTTTTAGACATGAAGTCCTTGCCCATGCCTATGTCCTGAATGGCATTGCCTAGGTTTTCTTCTAGGGTTTTTATGGTTTTAGGTCTAACATTTAAGTCTTTAATCCATCTTGAATTAATTTTTGTATAAGGTGTAAGGAAGGGATCCAGTTTCAGCTTTCTACATATGACTAGCCAGTTTGCCCAGCACCATTTATTAAATAGGGAATCCTTTCCCCATTTCTTGTTTTTGTCAGGTTTGTCAAAGATCAGATGGTTGTAGATATGTAGCATTATTTCTGAGGGCTCTGTTCTGTTCTATTGGTCTATATCTCTGTTTTGGTACCAGTACCATGCTGTTTTGGTTACTGTAGCCTTGTAGTATAGTTTGAAGTCAGGTAGTGTGATGCCGCTAGCTTTGTTCTTTTGGCTTAGGATTGACTTGGCAATGCGGGCTCTTTTTTGGTTCCATATGAACTTTAAAGTAGTTTTTTCCAATTGTGTGAAGAAAGTCATTGGTAGCTTGATGGGGATGGCATTGAATCTATAAATGACCTTGGGCAGTATGGCCATTTTCACGATATTGATTCTTCCTACCCATGAGCATGGAATGTTCTTCCATTTGTATCCTCTTTTATTTCATTGAGCAGTGGTTTGTAGTTCTCCTTGAAGAGGTCCTTCACGTCCCTTGTAAGTTGGATTCCTAAGTATTTTATTCTCTTTGAAGCAATTGTGAATGGGAGTTCACTCATGATTTGGCTCTCTGTCTGTTATTGGTGTATAAGAATGCTTGTGATTTTTGTACATTGATTTTGTATCCTGAGACTTTGCTGAAGTTGCTTATCAGCTTAAGGAGATTTTGGGCTGAGACGATGGGGTTTTCTAGATATACAATCATGTCATCTGCAAACAGGGACAATTTGACTTCCTCTTTTCCTAATCAAATACCCTTTATTTCCTTCTCCTAGCCTAATTGCCCTGGCCAAAGGAGTATAAATCATGCTGCTATAAAGACACATGCACACGTATGTTTATTGCGGCACTATTCACAATAGCAAAGACTTGGAACCAACCCAAATGTCCAACAATGATAGACTGGATTAAGAAAATGTGGCACATATACACCATGGAATACTATGCAGCCATAAAAAATGATGAGCTCATGTCCTTTGTAGGGACATGGATGAAACTGGAAATCATCATTCTCAGTAAACTATTGCAAGGACAAAAAACCAAACACCGCATGTTCTCACTCATATATGGGAATTGAACAATGAGAACACATGGACACAGGAAGGGGAACATCACACTCTGGGGACTGTTGTGGGGTGGGGGGAGGGGGGAGGGATAGCATTAGGAGATATACCTAATGCTAAATGATGAGTTAATGGGTGCAGCACACCAGCATGTCACATGTATACATATGTAACTAACCTGCACATTGTGCCCATGTACCCTAAAACTTAAAGTATAATAATAATAATAAACAAAAAAAAAGAAAGAAAAAAAAAGTGGGAAAAGACATAAACAGACCTTTTCAATGGAAGGCACACATAAAGCCAACAAGCTCATGACAAAATGCTCAACATCATGAATTATTAGGGAAATGCAAATCAAAAACACAATGAGATATCATCTCATGCCAATCAGAATGGCTACTATTAAAAAGTCAAAAAATAACAGATTCTGGCGAGTTTGCAGAGAAAAGGGAATGCTTATACACTGCTAGAGAGAATATAAATTAGTTCAGCCATTGTGGAAATCAGTGTGGTGATTTCTCAAAGAACTCAAAACAGAATTACCATTTGACTCAGCGATACCGTTATTGGGTATATACCCAAAGGAATATAAATTGTTCTACCATGGAGACGCATGCACACATATGTTCACTGCAGCACTATTCACAATAGTAAAGACATGGAAGCAATGAAAGTTCCCATCATCAGTAGCCTTAATTTAAAAAATGTGGTATGTACACACCATAGAATACTATCCAGCCATAAAAAAGGAACAAGATTATGTCCTTTGCAGGAACGTGGATGGAGCTGGAGGTCATTATCCTAAGCAAACTAATGCAGAAACAGAAAAGCAAATACTGCATGTTCTCATTTATAAGTGGGAGCTAAACATTGAAAACAAGCGGACCCACAGAAGGGAACAATAGACATCAAGGCCTACTTCAGGGTGGAGGATGGGAGGAGGGAAAGATAAAAAACCACTTATTGGGTGCTATGCTTATTGCCTAGGTGACAAAGTAATCTGTAAACCAAACTCTTGTGACATGTAATTTACCTATAACACAGCTGCACATGTACCACTGAACCTAAAATGAAAATAAAACAGAAAAAGAGTTCACTTGAACTAAGCTACTAAGGACCCCAGGATGCCATCAATGCTGAATACTGCAGATGGTTGCCAATGGCCACATATTTGTTTTAGGCCATGGTGGCCAACAGGCAGCACTCATCCAGACCATCCAGTCCCCAACAAAATACTGAGTAGTACAGGCAAGAAAGGAAATTTTTTTCATCTTTTAGGAAGTCTGAAAGCATCCTTGGGCTGATGGCAGAAGAATAGCAGATGTCTATAAATGACAGGAAACTGAGAAAAAAGTACATGGGTGTGTGCAGGTAAGAGTTCATCCTGATGAGGATGATAAGAGTCAGGTTTCAAATCAGGGTCACGAGGTAGTTCCCCACAGAGATTAGAAAGAGGATGAGCTGCAGTTCTTTTTCGTCTGAGAGTCCCAGGAGAACAAACATGGCTACACAGGTGTGGTTTCCACTGCCTTCCACGGATCTGCTTGGTGCCATTTGCTGAAAAAAAGGGGAAAGAAGGAGATGGGTTTATTTCCAAAAAAAAGAAACTTTATTTTTCTTCAGTCGTGAAGCCAGCTAAATATAAAACATTGAATCATCAATGTTAATTTACACCTTGCATGTACAATCATCAAACTTAACTGAAAAATTCTCTTTGATAAATATTATCATTGTAAATTTTGCTGAGGGAGAGCATTAAAAATATTATCATTCCAATAATACTTATGTAATAATGATTGATGGGTATCATTAGTATAATATCTCTTAAAATGATTTAATTTCATGTTGTCTCATGTCAGAATTTGCAAATATATGTGACTGTGGACATAGGCCACATTAGGAAAATATTGTCATCTCTGTATGATGAAAAAGGAAGATTCTGCTCAGGCATGGCTCTGCCATTCACTCAATAATTGGAGAAGGCACTGACTCATGCTGAGGCACATGTGTAAAATGGAGATGGTGGAGCAGTTGTTTTTAAAAATCTCCTTGATAACTGACATTCAATGAATGTATAATCAGGAAATATTGACAATTCTTTAACTGTCTTTTTGCTTGCATAAAGTCTAGAGAGATATAAGAACAATGTAGCAGAATGGTAGCAGAGTCAAACAGAAAGAAGCAACTTGGAAACTGATGTGGTTTAACCAAGTTAATTACTCTAGGACGGCTCCTGAGAAGTTAGGTAAGACAAAGCTGAAAGCCATTATGCTCTCTTCCTCGGAGGTGCATATATATATATTTTTAACATTTATCACGTATATTTTAGCCTTCATAGCCTTACCTGAATTTCTTTTCTATAGAGTTTTTTTGTAATTATTATTTTTACTTTAAGTGCTAGGGTACATGTGCACACATGCAGGTTTGTTACATATGTATACATGTGCCATGTTGGTGTGCTGCACCCGTTAACTCCTCATTTACATTAGGTATATCTCCTAACGCTATCCCTCCCCCCTCCCCCCAGCCCCCAGCAGACCCTGGTGTGTGATACCCCCCACCCTGTGTCCGTGTGTTCTCATTGTTCAATTCCCACCTATGAGTGAGAACATGCGGTGTTTGGTTTTCTGTCCTTGAGATAGTTTGTTGAGATTGATGGTTTCCAGCTTCATCCATGTCCCTGCAAAGGCCGTGAACTCATTCTTTTTTATGGCTGCATAGTATTCCATGGTGTATATGTGCCACATTTTCTTAATCCAGTCTATCATTGATGGACATTTGAGTTAGTTCCAAGTCTTTGCTATTGTGGATAGTGCCGCAATAAGCATACATGTGCGTGTGTCTTTACAGTAGCATGATTTTTAATCCTTTGAGTATATACCCAGTTATGGGATTGCTGGGTCAAATGGTATTTCTAGTTCTAGATCTTTGAGAAATCACCAAATTCTCTTTCATAATGGTTGAACTAATTTACACTCCCACCCACGGTGTAAAAGCATTTGTATTTTTCCACAGCCTCTCCAGCATCTGTTGTTTCCTGACTTTTTAAAGATCACCATTCTAAATGGTGTGAGTTGGTATCTCATTGTGGTTTTGATTTACATTTCTCCAATGACCAGTAATAATGACCATTTTTTCGTGTGTCTGTTGGCTGCATAAATACCTTCTTTGGAGAAGTGTCTGTTCAAATCTTTTGCCCACTTTTTGATGGGGTTGTTTTTTTCTTTTAAATTGGTTTAAGTTCTTTATAGATTCTGGATATTAGCCCTTTATCAGATGGGTAGATTGCAAAAATTTTCTCCCATTCTGTAGGTTGCCTGTTCACTCTGATGATAGTTTCTTTTGCTGTGCAGAAGCTCTTTAGTTTAATTGTATCCCATTTGTCTATTTTGGCTTTTGTTGCCATTATTTTTGTGTTTTAGTCATGAAGTCTTTGCCCATGCCTATGTCCTGAATGGTATTGCCTATGTTTCCTTCTAGGGTTTGTATGCTATTAGGTCTTATATTTAAGTCTTTAAACCATCTTGAGTTACTTTTTGTATAAGTTGTCAGGAAGGGATCCACATTCAGCTTCCTATATATGGCTAGCCAGTTTTCCCACCACCATTTATTAAATAGGGAATCGTTTCCCCATTTGTTGTCTTTGTAAGGTTTGTCAAAGATCAGATGGTTGAGATGTGTGTTGTTATTCCTCAGGCTAGGGTTTTGTTCCATTGGTCTGTATATCTGTTTTGGTACTATGCTGCTTTGATTACTGTAGCCTTGTAGTATTGTTTGAAGTCAGGCAGCATGATGCCTCCAGCTTTGTTCTTTTTGCTTAGGATTGTCTTGGCTATTCTTGCTCCTTTTCAGTTCCATATGAACTTCAGAGTAGTTTTTTTCAATTCTGTGAAGAATTTGGTGCCTTGATGTGGATGGCACTGACTCTATAAATCACCTTAGGCAGTATGGCCATTTTCACAATATTGATTCTTTCTATCCATGATCATGGAATGTTCTTCCATTTGTTTGTGTCATGTTTTATTTCAATGAGCAGTGATTTGTAGTTCTTGAAGAGGTCCTTCACATCCCTTGTAAGTTGGATTTCTAGGTATTTTATTCTCTTTGTGGCAATTGTGATTGGGAGTTCACCCATGATTTGGCTCTCTGTTTGTCTCTTATTGGTGTATAGGAATGCTTGTGAGTTTTGCACATTGATTTTGTACCCTGAGACTTTGCTGAAGTTGCTTATCAGCTTAAGGAGATTTTGGGCTGAGACGATGGGTTTTTCTAAATATACAATCATGTCATCTGCAAACAGGGACAATTTGACTTCCTTTTTTCCTAATTTAATACTTTTCATTTCTTTCTGTTGCCTGATTGCCCTGGCCAGAACTTCCAACACTATGTTAAATAGGAGTGGTGAGAAAGGCCATCCTTGTCCTGTGCTGGTTTCCAAATAGAATGCTTCCAGTTTTTGCCCGTTCAGTATGATATTGGCTCTGGGTTTGTCATAAATAGCTCTTATTATTTAGAGATACATTCGATCAATATCTAGTATATTGAGAGTTTTGTATCATGAAAGGCTGTTGAGTTTTGTTGAAGGCCATTTCTGCATCTATTGAGATAATCATGAGATTTTTGTCTTTGTTTCTGTTTATGTGAGGGATTATGTTTATTGATTTGCATATGTTGAACCAGCCTTGCATCCCAAGTATGAAGCCGACCTGATCGTGGTGGATAAGCTTTTTGGTGTGCTGCTGGATTCAGTTTGCCAGTATTTTATTGAGGATTTTTGCATCGATGTTCATCAGGGATATTAGTCTAAAATTCTCTTTATTTGTTGTGTCTCTGCCAGGCTTTGGTGTCAGGATGATGCTGGCCTCATAAAATGAGTAGGGAGGATTCCCTCTTTTTCTATTGATTGGAATAGTTTCAGAAAGAATAGTACCAGCTCCTCTTTGTACTTCTTGTAGCACTCGGCTGTGAATCCCTGTGGTCCTGGACTTTTTTTGGTTGGTAGGCTATTTATTATTGACTCAATTTGAGAACCTGTTATTGGTCTATTCAGAGATTCAACTTCTTCCTGGTTTAGTCTTTGGAGGGTGTATGGTTCCAGTAATTCATCAATTTCTTCTAGATTTTCTATTTTATTCGCATGGAGGTGTTTATAGTATTCTCTGATGGTAGTTTGTAGCATCGGTGGTGATATCCCCTTTATCATTTTTTATTGCATCTGTTTGATTCTTCTCTCTTTTCTTGCTAGCAGTCTATCAATTTTGTTGATGTTTTCAAAAAATCAGCTCCTAGATTCATTGATTTTTTTGAAGGGTTTTTTGGGTCTCTATCCCCTTTAGTTCTGCCCTGATCTTAGTTATTTCTTGCCTTCTGCTAGCTTTTGAATTTGTTTGCTCTTGCTTCTCTAGTTCTTTTAGTTGTGATGTTAGGGTGTTGACTTTAGATCTTTCCTACTTTCTCTTGTGGACATTTGGTGCTATAAATTTCCCTCTACACACTGCTTTAAATGTATCCCAGAGTTTCTGGTACGTTGTTTCTTTGTTCTCATTCATTTCAAAGAACATCTTTATTTCTTCGTTCATTTCATTATTTACCCAGTAGTCATTCAGGAAAAGGTTTTTCAGTTTCCATGTAGTTGTACAGTTTTGAGTGAGTTTCTTAATCCTGAGTTCTAATTTGATTGCACTGTGGTCTGAGAGACAGTTTGTTGTGATTTCTGTTCTTTTACATTTGCTGAGGAGTGTTTTATTTCCAATTATGTGGTCAATTTTAGAATAAGGGCGATGTGCTGAGAAGAATGTATATTCTGTTGATTTGGGGTAGAGAGTTCTGTAGATGTCTATTAGGTCCACTTGGTGCAGAGCTGAGTTCAAATCCTGGATATCCTTTTTAACTTTCTGTCTCATTGATCTGTCTAATATTGACAGTGGGGTGTTAAAGTCTCCCATTATTATTGTGTGGGAGTTGAAGTCTCTTTTTAGGACTCTAAGGACTTGCTTTATCAATCTGGGTGTTCCTGTGTTGGGTGCATGTATATTTAGGATAGTTAGCTCTTCTTGTTGAATTGATCCCTTTACTATTATGTAATGGCCTTCTTTGTCTCTTTTGATCTTTGTTGGTTTAAAGTCTGTTTATCAGAGACTAGGATTGCAACCCCTGCTTTTTGTTGTTTTCCATTTGCTTGGTAGATCTTCCTCCATCCATTTATTTTGAGCCTATGTGTGTCTGTGCATGTGAGATGGGTCTCCTGAATACAGCACATTGATGAGTCTTGACTCTTTATCCAATTTGCCAGTCTGTGTCTTTTAATTGGGACATTTAGCCCATTTACATTTAAGGTTAATATTGTTATGTGTGAAATTGATCCTGCCATCCTTCATCATCCCCCAGTTGATGTGTAATCATCCTGACCTATCCTAAGCAAGAATTCTGTTAGGTCAGTTTAGTCAGAACCTCCCTTAACACAGAATTGTTTCCACTTAGTTTTCCATCCACTGATCTCCATGGCTCTTTGGCTATACATTTCCACTTGTCCATGCTGTATTGGAAATTGAATCTGATCCCTCTTCCCCAGTGCACAACCCCATTGCAGTGGTCTGATACCTATAGCAATGGTCCTGAATAAATTCTTCCTTAGTGTGCTTTTACAAGTATCATTAAATATTTTTTTTCTTTAACAAAACCAAGTGTAAGGCCACCAAGGTTTAGTAGATCCCTCCTGGGAAAATGTTGGCCACATTCCACTACCTTCTTAGGTTTGTACTTCCTTGTCATCTCTGTACTTTCAGGAATTTATTCATTTCTCACTGGCCAAGACATGAAAAAATGTGATTTAGAAGATATGTAGCATTTTTAGTGGCTTCTATGAATGTATAACGTACCATATTCCCAGGAGCAAATCTAAAAACAATGGTTTTATGAAAGTTTTGGTTATTTCAGCTTATTACTGGCTAGTTTTTTAAAAAACTCAAAGTTATTTGATTTGCTTATATTTTCCCTTTCCTTTTTTTTGGAGCTGGGATGCTCTTTTTTCTCCTGCCCTTGAACATCAGAACTCCAGATTCTCCAGCCTTTGGACCCTAGGACTAGCCAGTGGCCCCCTAGTTCCTTAGCCCTTCAGCCTTAGACTGAGAATGGCACTGTCAGCTTCCCTGGGTTTTAGTCCTTTGGACTCAGACAATCATGTTACCAAATCCCAGGGTCTCCAGCTTGCAGATGGCCTCTCATGGGACTTCTCAGCCTCTATAGTCATGTGAGCCAATTCCCCCAGTAAATTCCTATCTATCTGTCTATCTATCTATCTAATCTATCTATCATCTATCTAGAGAAATAAAGAGAGGTAGATAGATATGCATCCTATTGTTTCTGTCTCTTTGGAGAATGCTGACTAATATACAAATCATCAAAGGAAGAAATCATTTCTAGCAGGGCTAGAACAAGGGATTCTGTACTTGTATGACCCTGAAAGTGAGTGTCTTCTTAAAGTTTTTAAAATGAGTGTTTCACTTACCTCATTTTAGTTCTGGCCTTCAATCCTAAAGCAGAAATTAAGAACTCAGTTAATAGCTGGTGAAATATTTTTTTTTCTCAACCTTGGGCATTTGGAAACTAAAGCATTAGCTGGGGAGTCATATTCCAGGCAGTCACATTGGAAGGAAGTCATCTGGCTTGTGCTACCCAACAGGGCCCTAGAGGATAGGGCTAAAATAGCTTATGTAAGACCACTGTGGATGGGCATGGCCTAGAGAAGTGAGACCACTCATATCTCATCTGCAGTTTTTGGCTACTCTTTAAATCAACATTTCCTTTTGTTCTTTGCCAGTCTTTGGGTAGACTATGTCAGAGGGAAGATCTGGGACTCAGGGGCTGCTGTTCAGATTCTCAGACAAACAAATGCTGAGAGAATTTTGTGAGGCTTTTACAAATTTTTGGTAGTTATATTACAGGCTTAAAATCAGCAATCTCGGTTGGGATTAAGGCAATGAAAAAGTAGAGGAGAAGCAAATGGGAGAGATTTGTTGAAAAGCAAGGCAGCAATCTACAGCCTGATTTCTGACTGTGAAGGCAATGACAACTTGAAATAACCTGGAGAACACCAAGATTTCTTGGGGCTTCCCAGGAATATTTTCCTAGGACCCATTAGAGGGAACCTAGGAAAATATTGGACTTATGCAGTTATGCAGGAAGTAAACTTGCACTTTAAAAATTGTACATGAAAAGAAATTGTAGCCACAGGCTGGTGAGATCAAAGACATATGGATACTGTTTGTAATATTTAAAACTTGGTTATAGAAAAAAAATGATCACACATAGGAAGCAAGACTAACTTGCAGCTCCCACTCAGAGAGACAGAGTAACATGTAGAGACTCATGTAATGAACTTCTGCTCCAAGAACTACCACAGAAACATACCAGGAGGGCTGAGAGATTCCACAGATCCTTAGAAGGAACTGGATCACTGCTGCAGGCTCCAAGAGATGCCAAAAAACTGTGAGTCAGCTTGTTTTCTCAGTGGAAAGGCCTGTAGCTTGGGGCAAGTTCTAAGCCCTGATTACAGGCTGCCTGGAGATAACTCAGTGCTGTTGGGGGCGCAGAGTGGGAGTGAGACCGGCCATTCAGGCTGTGGGCTGTGTGGGAGCTGGGTGAGGCCTGTAACTGCCAGCTTTTCCCCACTTCTCTGGTGACCTGTATGACTCAGCAGGGGCAGCAACAATCCCCCTAGGAACAAAATCCCATTGGCCTGAAAAATCACACTGCCATCTCTCACAGCAGCCACAGCAAGCCATGCCTAAGGAGAGTCTGAGCTCGGACATGCCTATCCCTCCTTCCACCTGATGGTCTTTCTCTATCCACCCTTGAAATTGAAGACAAAGGATATAATCTCTTGAGAGTTCTATGTCCCTTTCCACTATCTGAGAATCCTGAAGACTTACCCAGTCAACCCTAGGGCAAATTTGCATCCTGCCTGTATTACTGCAGCTGATTCACTCTTGAAAATGCCACATCCTGGCTGAACAACAATCAATACAAAACCAGTGCACTAAACAAAAATACAATCAAGAACCCTCATAGAGTTCACTTCACTCCCTTGCTACCTCCATTGGAGCAGGTGCTTGTATCCATGGCTGAGAGACCTGAAGATGGATCACATCAAAGGACTCTTTGCAGAAACTCCCCAGTACCAGCCTGGAGCCTAGTAGCTCTGCTGGGTGGCTAGATCTAGAAGAAAAATAACAATTATTGCAGTTCTGCTCTCAGGAAGCCCCATCCCTAGGGAAAGGGAGAGAGAACCACATAAAGGGAGTACTTTGTGGGAAAAAAGAATCTGAAGAGCAGTCCCTGAGTCCCAGATCTTCCCTCTGGCAGTCTACCCAAATGAGAAGGAGCAGGAAAATAATTCCAGTAACATGACAAAATAAGGTTAACACCCATAAAAGATCACACTAGTTCACCAACAAAGGATCCAAACCAAGAAGAAATCTCTGAATTGCCAGAAAAAGAATCAGAAGGACCACTATTAAGCTAATCAACGAGGCTCCAGAGAAAGGTGAAGTGCAACTTAAAGAAATAAAAATATGATACAGGATATGAATGGAAAAATCTCCAGTGAAATAGCCCAAATAAAAAACAATCACAACTTCCAGAAATGAAGGACACACTCAGAGAAATGCAAAATATACTGGGAAGTCTCAGAAATAGAATTAAAAAAGTAGAAGAAAGAACTTCAGAGCTTGAAGACAAGGTTTTCAAATTAAGTCAATCTATCAAAGAGAAAAAAAAAGAATTAAAAAAATGAACAAAGCCTCCAAGAAGTATGGGATTATGTTAAACATCCAAACCTAAGAATAATTGTTGTTACTGACCTGGAAGAGAAATCTAAATGTTTGGAAAACATATTTGAGGGAATAATCAAGGAAAACTTCCCTGCTTTTGCTAGAGATCTAGACGTTCAAATACAAGAAGCTCAAAGAACGTCTGAGAAATTCATCACAAAAAGATAATTGCCTAGGCACATAGTCATCAGGTTATCTAAAGTCAAGACAAAGGAAAGGATCTTAAGAGCAGTGAGGGAAAAGCATTGGGTAACCCATAAAGGAAAACCTATCAGAGTAACAGCAGATTTCTCAGCAGAAACCCTAGAAGGTAGAAGGGATTGGGGTTCTATTTTTAGCCTCCATAAACAAAACAATCGTCAGCCAAAAATTTTGAATTCAGCAAAACTAAGTTTCGTAAATGAAGGAAAGTTCATCTTTCTAAGACAAAAAAATGCTTAGAGAATTTGCTACTACCAAGCCAACACTACAGGAACTGCTAAAAGGAGCTCTAAATCTTGAAGCAAATCCTTGAAATACACCAAAATACCTAGGAATCCAACTTACAAGGGATGTGAAGGACCTCTTCAAGGAGAACTACAAACTACTGCTCAATAAAATAAAAAAGGGCACAAACAAATGGAAGAACATTCCATGCTGATGGATAGGAAGAATCAATATCGTGAAAATGGCCATACTGCCCAAGGTCATTTATAGATTCAATGCCATCCCCATCAAGCTACCAATGACTTTCTTCACACAATTGGAAAAAACTACTTTAAAGTTCATATGGAACCAAAAAAGAGCCCACATTGTCAAGACAATCCTAAGCCAAAAGAACAAAGCTGGAACATCACACTACGGGACTTCAAACTATACTACAAGGTTGCAGTAACCAAAACAGTATGGTACTGGTACCAAAACAGAGATATAGACCAATGGAACAGAACAGAGCCCTCCGAAATAATACCACACATCTACAACTATCTGATCTTTGACAAACCTGACAAAAACAAGAAATGGGGAAAGGATTCCCTATTTAATAAATGGTGCTGGGAAAACTGGCTAGCCATATGTAGAAAGCTGAAACTGGACCACTTCCTTACACCTTATACAAAAATTAATTCAAGATGGATTAAAGCCTTAAATATTAGACCTAAAACCATAAAAATCCTAGAAGAAAACCTAGGGAATAGCATTCAGGACATAGGCATGGGCAAGGACTTCATGACTAAAACACTGAAAGCCATGGCAACAGAAGCCAAAATTGACAAATGGGATCTAATTAAACTAAAGAGCTTTTGCACAGCAAAAGAAACTACCATCAGAGTGAACAGGCAACGTACAGAATGGGAGAAAATTTTTGCAATCTACCCTTCTGACAAAGGGCTAATATCCAGAATCTACAAAAAACTTAAACAAATTTACAAGAAAAAATCAAACAACCCCATCAAAAAGTGGGCAAAGGATATGAACAGACCCTTCTCAAAAGAAGACATTCATGCAGCCAAAAGATACATGAAAAATGCTCATCATCACTGGTCATCAGAGAAATGCAAATCAAAACAACAATGAGATACCATCTCACACCAGTTAGAATGGTGATCATTAAAAAGTGAGGAGACAACAGGTGCTGGAGAGGATGTGGAGAAATAGGAATGCTTTTACACAGTTGGTGGGACTGTAAACTAGTTCAACCATTGTGGAAGACAGTGTGGTGATTCCTCAAGGATCTAGAACTAGAAATACCATTTGACCCAGCCATCCCATTACTGGGTATATACCCAAAGGATTATAAATCATGCTACTATAAAGACACATGCACATGTATGTTTATTGTGGCACTATTCACAATAGCAAAGACTTGGAACTAACCCAAATGTCCATCAATGATAGACTGGATTAAGAAAATGTGGCACATATACACCATGGAACACTATGCAGTCATAAAAAATGATGAGTTCATATCCTTTGTAGGGACATGGATGAAACCATGTCCCTGGTTTCATTCTGGCAACCATCATGTCCCTGGAAACCATCATTCTGTGCAATCTATTGCAAGGACAGAAAACCAAACACTGCATGTTCTCACTCATAGGTGGGAATTGAACAATGAGAACACTTGGACACAGGAAGGGGAACATCACACACTGGGGCCTGTCATGGGGTGTGGTGAGATAGCATTAGGAGATATACCTAATATGAATGATGACTTAATGGGTGCAGCAACCTACATGGCACATGTATACATATGTAACAAACCTGCAGGTTGTGCACATGTACCTTAGAACTTAAAGTATAATTGAAAAAAATAAAAATAAATAGGAATTACAAGAAAAAAAAAGAAATACACCAAAATAGAACCTCTTTAAAGCATAAATCTAACAGGACCTTTATAACAATCACACAATGAAAAAAAAACAAGGTATTAATGCAACAAATAGCATGATAAATAGAATAATACCTTACATCTCAATGGTAACATTGTATTTAAATGGCCTAAATGCCCCACTTAAAAGATACAGAATGGATAAGAATTCACCAAACAAGTTTCTGAGGTCTTCAGGAGACCTACCTAACACATATGAACTCACATAATCTTAAGGGAAAATGGTGGAAAAAGATATTCCATGCAAATGGGCAGGAATAGTGAGCAGGAGTTGCTATTTTTATATCAGGCAAAACAAACTTTAAAGCAGCAACAGTTAGAAAAGACAAAGAGGGACATTATATAATGATAAAAGAACAAATCCAAGAGGAATATATCACAATTCTAAATATATATATGCACCTAACACTTGTGCTCCCAAATTTATAAAACAATTACTACTAGACCTAATAAATGAGATAGAGAGCAACACAATAACAGTGGGGAACTTTAGTACTTCACTGACAACACTAGACAGGCCATCAAGACAGAAAGTCAACAAAGAAACAATGAACTTAAACTATACCCTAGAACAAATGAACTTAACAGATATTTACAGAATATTTTACCCAACAACCACAGAATACATCCTCCAAGATGGATTATGTAATAGGCCACAAAATAAGTCTCAATAAACTTAAGAAAACAGAAATTATATCAAGTACTTGTTCACACCACAGTGGAATAAAATTGGAAATCAGCTCCGAAAGGAACCCTCAAAAGCACGCAAATACATATAAATTAAATAACCTACTTCTGAATAATCATTGATCAACAATGAAATCAAGATGGAAATTAAAAAATTATTTGAACTGAATGATAATAGTGACACACCAAATCAAAACCTCTGCGATACAGCAAAAGCAGTGCTAAAAGGAAAATTCATAGTACTAAATGCCTACATCCAGAAGTCCAAAAGAGCACAAATAGACAACATAAGGTCACAACTCAAGGAACTAAAGAAATAAGAACAAACCAAACCCAAACCCAGCAGCAAAAAAGAAATAACAAAGATCAGAGCAGAACTAAATGAAATAGAAACAAACAGAAGAAATACAAAAGATAAATGAAATGAAATGCTGGTTCTTTGAAAAGATAAATCAAATTGATAGACCAATTGGTGAGATTAACCAAGAAAAAAAGAGAATATCCAAATAAGCTCAATTAGAAATGAAATGGGAGGTATTACAACTGATATCACAGAAATACAAAAGACCATTCAAGGCTACTATTAACACCTTTATGCACATAAACTAGAAAACCTAGAGGAGATGGATAAATTCCTGAAAATATACAACCCTCCTAGGTTAAACCAGGAATAAATAGAAACTCTGAACAGACCAATAACAAGCAGTGAGGTTGAAATGGTAATTAAAAAAGGTCAACAAAAAAGTCCAGGACCACATGAATTCACAGCTGAATTCTATCAGATATTCAAAGAAAAATTGGTACCAATCCTATTGACACTATTCCACAAGATAGAGAAAGAAGGAATTCTCCTTAAATTATTCTTTAAAGCCAGTATCACCCTAATATCAAAACCAGAAAAAGACATAATAAAAAACAAAACTACAGACAAATATCCTTGATGTACATATGATATATGGTTTTGCTGTGTCCCCATCGAAATCTCATTTTGAATTGTAGTTCCTGTAATCCCCATGTGTCGTGGGAGGGACCCAGTGGGAGGTAATTGAATCATGGGGATGGTTACTCTCAAGCTCTTTTTGTGGTAGTGAGTTCTCATGAGATCTGATGGTTTTAGAAGGGGCTTTTATCACTTTGCTTGGCACTTTTCTCTTCTGCCACCATTTGAAGGAGGACATGTTTGCTTCCTCTTCTGCCATGATTGTAAGTTTCCTGAGGCTTCCCCAGCCATCCAGAACTGTGAGTCAATTAAACTCCTTTCCTTTATAAATTAAAAATAAAAATCTTGAGTATTTCTTCACAGCAGCATGAGAATGAAGTAATACAACATAGATGCAAAAATCCTCAATGAAATACTAGCTAACCAAATCCAGTACCATATAGAAAAGATAATTCACCATGACCAGTGGGTTTCATACCAGGGATTCAGGGATGGTTTAACATATACAAGTCATTAAACATAATATACCACATAAACATTATTAAAGACAAAAATCACATCATCATCTAAATAAATGCAGAAAAGACATTTCACAAAATCCAGCATCGCTTTATGATTAAAATCCTCAGCAAAATTGGCATAGAAGGGACATATCTTAAGGTAATAAAAGCCATCTGTTGCAAACCCACAGATAACATTACACTGAACAGGAAAAAGTTGAAAGCATTCCCCCTGAGAAATGTAACAAGACAAGGGCACCCACTCTATTTCTATTTAACATAGTACTGGAAGCCCTAGCCAGAGCAATCAGACAAGAGAAAGAAATAAAGGGCATCCAAATCAGTAAAGAGGAAGCCAAACTGTCACTGTTTGCTGATGATAAAATCGTACACCTGGAAAACCCTAAAGCTTCATCCAAAAAGCTCCTAGAACTGGTAAATGAATTCAGCAAAGTTTCAGGATACAAAATTAATGTACACAAATCAGAAGCTCTACCATATACCAACAGTGGCCAAGCTGAGAATCAGATCAAGGACTCAATCACTTTTACAATAGCTGCAAAAACAAACAAACAAAAAAACTTAGGAATATACCTAACCAAGGAGGTGAAAGACCTTTATAAGGAAAACTACAAAGCACTGTTAGAAGAAATCATAGACAACCCAAACAAATGGAAACACATCCCATACCCATGGATAGGTAGATTCAATATTGTAAAAATGACCATATGGCCAAAGGCAATCTACAAATTCAATGCAATTCCAATCAAAATACCACCATCAGTCTTCACAGAACTAGAAAAAAAATCCTAAAATTCATAAGGAATCAAAAAATAGCCTGCAAAGCCAAAGCAAGACTAAGCACATAGAAAAAATCTGGAGGCATCACATTACCCACTTCAAACTATATTATAAGACCGTAGTCACCAAAACAGCATGGTACTGGTACAAAAATAGGCACATAGACCAATGGAACAGAATAGAGAATCCAGAAATAAACCCAAATACTAACAGCCAACTAATCTTTGACAAAGCAAACAAAACCATAAAGTGGCAAAAGGACACCCTATTCAACAAATGGTGCTGGGATAGCTGGCAAGACAGATGTAGAAGATTAAAACTGGATCCTCATATCTCACCTTACACAAAAATCAACACAAGATGGATTAAAGACTTGGATCTAAGACCTGAAACCATAAAAATTCTAGAAGATAACAGTGGAAAAACCCTTCTATATGTTGGCTGAGGCAAAGACTTCATGACCAAGAACTCAAAAGCAAATGCAAAAAAAAAAAAAACCCAAAAATAAATAGATGGGACTTAATTAAACAAAAAAGCCTCTGCACAGCAAAAGGAATACATCAACAGAGTAAACAGACAACCCACAGAATGAGAGAAAATCTTCACAATCTATACATCTGACATAGGACTAATATCCAGAATACATAAAGAACTCAAACAAATCAGCAAGAAAAAACAAACAATCTCATAAAGTGGGCTAAGGACATGAATAGACAATTCTCAAAAGAAGATATACAAGTGGCCACCAAGCATATGAAAAAATGCTCAACATCACTAATTATTAGGGAAATGCAAATCAAAATCACGATGCAATACCACCTTGCACCTGCAAGAATAGCCATAATAAAAAAAAATAGTTGTTGGCACAAATGTGGTGAAAAGGTAACACTTTTACACTGTTGGTGGGAATGTAAACTAGTACAACCACTATGAAATACAGTGTGGAGAGTCCTTAAAGAACTAAAAGTAGATCTACCATTTGATTTCACAATTTCATTACTATGTATCTACTCAATATGCTTCACAACTCTTTTATTTATTTATTTATTTTTTGAGACGGAGTCTCACTGTTGCCCAGGCTGGAGTGCAGTGGTGTGATCTTGGCTCACTGCAACCTCTACTTCTTCAGTTCAAGTGATTCTCCTGCCTCAGCCTCCTGAGTAGCTGGGACTACAGGGGTGTGCCACCACATCTAGCTAATTTTTTGTATTTTTAGTAGAGATGGGGTTTCACTGTGTTATCCAGGATGGTCTTGATCTCCTGACCTTGTGATCTGCCCGCCTCGGCCTCCCAAAGTGCTGGGATTACAGGCTTGAGCCACTGCGCCTGGCCCACGACTCTTAATTGGTTCATGAAGGGCCCATAAAAGACGGTCGGATGGGACCAGCTGAGAACATTTCCCACTCATTTTCCTTATCCAACACTCCTGAGAATAATTAATGGAAAATTCTGTCTTCTGATAATTGCTTCGTCTTTTGTCTTTTTGTTTCCCTAAGGAAACATTTAAGAGAATCTCTAGTGGAAGGCATGTCTCCTGAAAAATAACTCTACGCTATTCTGAGGACCAAGGGCAAGGCTGAGGTATAGCACCAAGATAAACCAGCGGTGTTAGCCGTACTCCCAGGTTCCACTTAGGCACAGAAATGTGAAGGATATCTTTGTAAGTAATGTTGGCAGAGGCATCCAAGAACAGTTTGTCTTCAGTGTCTCCAATTCACCATCAACACTTGCTCCACACTGTTCTTTGCTTTTCCCTTTCCTCTTCTGTCTTGCTCTCCTAACCCACGGGTGGGCTTCAAGTAACGATGTTTGCTCCTCCCTCTTATTATTTAACTATCTTCCCTTTTCCAATACCTATTATTTGTTGTTTTGTCATACTACCTTCACTTCTCCAAAGTAGTTACTTTTGTTTTAGTAGACACCAAGATCTCTTAGCTAGAAGTGAAACCTGTTGTGTGGAATTATAAGCATTACCCAGGATGTGGAGTGGTAATGGAGAGTAGAGATTTCCTGAGACCACACCATGTAGGACCATGGTTCCAAATTCCACATTGCCAAATGATTCCCCTTTTTGCTATTATTAACCCCAGCCTTGAAAGATTTACCCTCAAAACACCATTTAGGCAATAATAATAATTGTTAACAATAATAGTAAAATAATAAACTCTTACTGTAACAACTATTAATCAAGAGCCTGCTCTTGTATTAGGTACTATTTCCTGTCTTAACTAAGAGCTTTAAATGACCCTGTGAGGTAGGCATTATTATCACTTTATATAAGATTAAAATAAAGCTCAGAGGAATTAAGTAATCTAGCTAAAATCATACCATAAACAAATAATGAAATTTAACTTTCCTCTTAATAATAAATTTCTCCATTTTTATTCATTAAAGACAATAAAATATTCTTAGTCTGACATAGAGAAACCACAGTAAAGTGCTGTTATTCTCATAGAAAGCAAAGGAATTTAATGGTTTAATTTCTCTGTAGAGTGTATTTTAGAATAAATTTACATATTTCCCTTAGCATTTGAAATATTGATAATGGCTTGTTGCTATTTTCGTAGGCTCTGGCAATTAATAAGTATTGTAATTCTTGATATAGGAGGTGACTTGCCAATAATTGATATTGGGCCTGCATACCCCTTTTGACCGCTTACATTATTTTTTAACTTTAAAAAGCCAAAACCTCACATATTATTGGACCCCCAAAATGTCTAATATGTATATTTTTCCAGAAAAATCTTGGATGGTGTTAATTTATGTCTGTTCAAAGGCAGGAAGATTAACAAAACAACATCTGAAAATTCCCATTAATACCAGGAAGGTGATAGTATTTTCCAGCAATAAGAAAATCCAACATTGTTCTTTCCGTTTGTTTAGATTGGAATGGTTCAACCTAAACAAAGCTTTGTAGGTCATGATGGAGTCTGTTGATTCTTGCAAAAACGCATCTCCTCTGCTCTAGAGTATTTGAACTATTGGAAGCGTTCACAGAAATTTACAGGAATGAACATGGGTCCCTTTTGGAATGAGTTGAGTTATTTTCCTTTATTCTGTTGGAATTTTTTGTTTCAAAACTGGTCTTTATGCAATGAGGAAATTATCTTACTTAAATCATTTATTTTTTAAATTTTTCTTGTTTTTGCTTTTTATTGTAAAATTTTTAGACACGTACAAAATATATAAAGTATAAATGTACAGTATAATGGCATAGAAAAACACTAGTGTAACCACAACTAACATCAGGAAATACAGCACACCATCATCCCAGAGGCCCTCTGTGTCTTTCTGAATCACAAAAGCCTCTTTCCACATCTGATGTAACCATTTATTGCTTTACTTTATAATTTTGCTATGTATGTATGTATCACCAACCAGAGTAGTTTAGTTTTGCTTCTTCCTAAGTTTTAAATTTTTGCAATCCTATTTAAATATCCTTTTGTGTTTTGCTTCTCTTACTGTTATAGTTACAACTTTCTTCCATGTAATCGTGCAACCATAGTTTGTTTCATTTTTATATAGCATTTCAGTGTATAGACCAAAATTTACATATCCAGTCCACATTGATGGGTATTTGAGACTAATACAATGTTGTTCTGGAGAAGTAGAATTACTGAGTCATAAGGAATAACCATGTTGTGTGAATTTTCAGCTTTCCTGTTTTGCAAAGTTGCTGTCCTAGGTAGGAACTCCAGAAAACAAGCTGTGAGGCCAAAATTTTCCTGCAGGACATTTATTGGGGAATATTCTCAGAATCAACACTTGAAATAAAGTCTCTTTCCATGTACATTTCAGAATCAGTTGTCAACAATTGGTCACTATGTGTATTAGTCCGTTCTCACACTGCTATAAAGAAATACTGGAGACTGGGTAATTTAGAAAGAAAGGAGGTTTAATTGGCTCACAGTTCCACAGGCTGTATAGGAAGCGTGGCTGGGGAGGCCTCAAGAGACTTACAGTCATGGCAGAAGGAGAAATAAGGCACATCTGACATGGTGGCAGGAGACAGAGCAAGCCAGGGGAGGTGACACACCTTAAAACCGTCAACTCTCGTGAGAACTTACTCTCTATCAGGAGAATAGCAAAGGAAAAATCTACCCCCATGACCCAGTCATCTCCCACCAGGTCCCTCCTCTGACACGTGGGGATTACAATTCAAGTTGAGATTTGGGTACGGACACAGAGTTAAACCATATCAGTGGCCCCACTGCTGGGGGCATCAAGGTCACTACCAATGGCTCACACTTTGACCCGGTGGCAGCAGCTAGCAGAGGCAGTATCTGGGGGTGGAGTATGTCCATGGGGTTCCAGGGATGTGGAGATACATGGGCTGTTGTGCCCAGGGCAGGATGCAATCTGTTAGGGGCTGGGCTTTTAAGGTGACACTGTGCTGTAGCTGCTTAGGACTCAGGGAGTATGTGGGATCCAGTGTGAGCTCCCTCTCTGCAGCAATGCCATCATATGGTCTTCAGGCAGCTCTCTAGGTTAGTCTAGGACCCACATAGATTGATGGTTCTCTTGTGGTTAAGATTGCAGGGGTCCTTGGTGGAAATGTGGATCACTGGGGTTCTCTCACTTATGCTTTGCTCACACTGGGTAGCCTCTGCAGGCTCCCAGCTGATCCCAGCTGAGCAGACGGCCTTGCTTCCCGCTCCTTCCTTGCCATAGGTGTTTCCTGTTACTTCTCTGTAGAATTCCAGTGTTCTTTCTTAGACAATCTTCTTGAAGTGTGATTATCTACTTGCTATTTTGGTTCTTCTCTGTGGTGGAGGAGAGTAACAGATGCCTCTAGTCAGCCATCTTAAATCTCCTCCTCCTCTTTCCCTCTATTTTTAAAAGCTCTTTCTTTTTTCCAAATTTCATTTTTCTCACTTTTCTTGCAGCCTATTTTCTACATCATTTGCTGTTTTTAGCAGCTTATTTTTGTCCTCATTGCTACTCCCACACAAATTTCATTTTTGCATTTCTGTGGTGTAATTTTTTCTCCTTCATAGCTGAGCTATGCCAATGCATTTTTCATCCTCTTCTGTTATCTTTTCATTTCTGTCTTAAGCTTTCATATCTCTGTTTTAACTTTTGCATTATAGGTTTTAAAAAATTAACTGTTTTGATTTCATGGCAATATGTAGAAACCTTGTTTTCATTAGCTATTGGACAATAATTTTTAGGTGTATTTTCTTCATTTGCCATTTGTTTTAGTTGTTCCCTTATTTTTCTTTTGTTATTTTTGATGAATTTTATAAAGATTTATTTTGTTTTTATTTTCATTATTTCTTGGTCTTTTTGGATAGATTAAAAATCTTTTTACATTTTCTCCTCTACTTGTTGAATTTGCACATTCTATTTCTATTCCTTTAGTGATTACCACAGAAACTTAGTTATGTGTATATCTTATCAAATTTTAACTTTAATCAATACTTTTATCATTTTCCTGTGTGACTCAAGGACTTTTGAAATTTTTAATTCTAATTACCCCTGAATTTGTGTATGATTTTTATTTGTATTTTAATTTCATATAATTTTCTCACCACATAAAATATCTTATTACCAGTTTTATATAATATGTATTTTTAAACTTTATTATATATTTCTACTTCCTATGCTTTTCACTCTTACTACTTCTCATAAGCTTCCATTTAAAATCACTTTCCTTTTGCCCAAAGTACAAACTTCTCCAAGAATGCCTTTTGTCAGTGTCTCTGTTTGGCCTGTCCGAAAACATGCTGTATTTCCCTTCATTCTTCAAGTTACTTTCACTGGGCTGAGACTTTTAGGTTGACTGACTTGTTAATGTGTGTTTGTGGGGAGCATTAATCAGGGCTATTGCCTCTAACTTGGATCAGTATTTCACTTGGTTCTGTGTTCAGTGTGGATACATGGTGGTTTATTTCAATAGAAATTGGGGTAACAACCGACTTAGAGATTTATACAGATTCCAGAATCACCAGTGCAATGACTGTGGAAGGGAGTAGTACGACAATTACAAAGTTCATTCTCTTGGGATTCTCTGAATATCCAAAGACCACTATTTTTCTCTTTTCAATATTCCTAGGGATATACCTCCTGACCATGTCCTGAAACGTGAGTCTCATCGCCCTTACCAGGATGGACTCCTATCTACATGCACCTGTGTACTTTTTCCTTAGTAATCTGTCTTTTCTGGACATCTGCTCTGTTTCCACTGTAGCCCCCAAGATGCCCTCAGACTTTTTCAAGAAGCATAAATTCATTTCCTTCATGGGGTGCACCATGCAGTACTTCTTCTCTAGCCTGAATCTGACTGAGTGCTGTCTTCTTACAGCCATGGCTTATGATTGATATGCTGCCATTTGTGATCCTCTGCTCTACACGGCCATCATGTCACCTGCCCTCTGTATGCCAATGGTGGCAGGATCTTGTACAACTGGATTCTTTGCCTCATTTATCCAACTCTGTGCCTTGCTTCTGCTCCATTTCTGTGAGTCAAATAGCAGCCATTTCTTTTGTGACCTGCCCCAACTGCTGATTCTATCCTGTTCTCATACTGTTTTTTTTTTCTCAAGTCATGAACTCTGTGCTCACAGTAACCTTTATACTCACCTCTGTCTTGGTTATCATGATATCTTATGGTTATATCATTGCCAACATTCATCTCTTTTATGGGATGCACCATGTAATACTTCTTCTCTAGCCTGGGTCTGACTGAGTGCTGTCTTCTGGAAGCTATGGCTTATAATTGATATGCTGCCATTTGTGACCCTCTGCTCTACATGGCCATCCATGTCCCCAACCTCTGTGTGCACACAGTGGCTGGAACCTGTATAACTATTATCTTTGGCTCATTTATCCACCTATGTGCTTTGCTTCAGCTCCATTTCTGTGGGCCAAATAGCAACCATTTCTTCTGTGACCTGCCCCAACCCTTGATCCTATCTTGCTCTGACACCTTTTTCTGTCAAGTCATGACCTCCATGCTTACAGTGGTATTTGGACTCACATCTGTCTTAGTTATCATGATATTTTATGGCTATGTCATTGCTACCATTCTGAAGATCATCTCAGCTGAAGGCAGGTCTAAGGTCTTCAACACTGGTGGTTCTCCCCTGATAGTGGAGACTCTCTTCTATTGCTCAAGAATCTTTGTCTATTTGTGCTCTCACTCTGATGCTTCTCTGAGTAGAAATAAGGTGGATTCTATTGTATACACTGTGGTGATCCCCATGTTGAATCCATTGATCTACAGCCTGAGTGACAAGTAAATCAAAGATGCCCTAAAGAGATGGATGAAGAGAATGTTCTCCTGGCCTTATTGATTATAGGGTGCCTTTTGGAGCTGTGGACATAACACACAGAGAATAGTGAATGAAAAATGGAAATAAGACTTATGAAACCTGGAATAGACTATGTAGCTCTGCATCAAAATCTGCTTCCCTTCCACTCCCTGAGATTTTACTGTAGTTCTTCATATCTTTGAAGTCCATGTGACTTGCTCTGGAAAAAGAAATGTAAGAATATGTGACACATCTCACTTCCAGGCAGAGGCTTTATATGTCTGTGTTTTATACCTTCTGCTTTCCCAATGCCCCCATTCATAACTGACTCATAAGGAACATGATGATGATGCAGGAGAAGCTCTCCCAGAGGACCCAGCATGGACACGTAGTGTTAGCAAGAAATAAATCTATTTTGGATTGTTTTCTACTATAGCATACTCTATTACAACTGTTAAGGAAATTTGTATAGGTAGTAGTGTGCTATTGTAAAAAAAAGTGTTAACACTTGTAAGTTTCTTTGGGGGCAAGCAGTAGGTGTCAAAGAATCTGTTATTGCCAACTGGAAACATAGCAATTCATGTTTGGTACAATAAAACGTTTGGTACAACTGTTACCTGTGATAACTTGGAAGGGAGATTATGTAAGAAAACAGAATGCTTGTAGCATTAAGTGGTTCACAGATGCATATAACAAGGTTCTACAAAAGCACACAAAACAACTGGTCATTTTGTAAACAAGAATGAAAGAAAATATAGAAGGAGTTGAGAAATTTGGGGACTTTTAGAGTTAGAAGAGAAAACTGATTTTCATTTCCACCCAGTCGAAGTAAAAAAGACCAATAAAACTCAGACTTATGGCAAGGAGCAAAGCAAGATTATGGTCATCTGAGTACTCTGATAAAAGCTCTAAATGGTTGAAGATGATGTAAAGAAGTAAATATTTTAAGTTTGACAAAATGGCTTACAGAAAATAAGTTTAAGTAGAGTGATTGTCCCAGAGAAGGCTGATAGCCTTGGGGTATTTCAAATTAAAAGAAGATAGCTATAGATAGAGATAGAGATGATGATGGAGACAGAGATAGGCAGAGAGGTAGAGGTAGAGATGGAGAGAGACACACAGAGAGAAAGAGAGATAGATCTGGAAAAAAATTATGAATGTGGCTGGCTATTGATTTATGCAGTTTACTTGAATAAGTAGGTAAGAAGTGAACTATTAATCTTGACTAATAAAAATTTCACTATTTGAGACTTAAGGAATCCCTGGGCCATCAGTCTTCAACGGCCAAGAAGCAGACTGAGGCAGCTAACCAGGCTTCCAAGGAGGAGACATTCTTCAGGTTCCTCTTCAAATGTAGTCAAAGAGGATAAATGCCCAAGTAAGAACTTGACAGAGGAAACAACTACATGTCATGGGAAAGAATAGATTGGGGAAAATGAAAACAGTGCCTAATCATGGAATAATCCACACCTCCAGTGTAGGGTTCCTCATAAGATCTGCCTGGTAGGATTTTGGGATTGCTCTAGACCATCGAGTGTCATATGTCTTTGATTCTTAACTTTCTAAAGAGGAGCATTTGTTGCCATTATCCTACTCACATTTCACTACTGAATTTTGGGTGTGTGGAAGAAACATAACTTGTCTTTTAGTCCACAGGTCTCCAAACCAAGAAGAACCACACAGGCATTATTATGAGACTTCTAGAAGTCCCTCGAAGATTCTGAATGCTGAACATGAAGCAGTATTTGAGGGGAGTTTGGATTGCCTCTTTTGTAGAGGACATAAGTAGGTTCTACATGGGGGAGCAGGAAGAAATAAAATATTATGTGGTTAGAAGGATAAATGGTAGTAGATTGTACTACTATCCCTCAATTTGCTTTCCTTTCTTTTGTGGGATAGGGTTATACTTTGAAAATGATCAAACTTACTTTTGATCATGAGGCTTTTTTAGGCCAACGAAGTAGGAACAATAGTTATGCAGACTTCTAGGCAGAAGGCTTAATAAATAGTTCATCCTTTGCTCTGTGTGTGTTATTTTTTTGCCATGGGGACTGGCAGTGTTGCAGATGGTGGTTGCTCTATCAGTCATGGTGTGAAGGTGAGAGAAAATTTACTAAACTTTGATAGAATGCAGTGTGAGTAAGAAGTAAACCTTCGTTGTTTTCAGCTACTGAGATTTTTGGTTGTTTGCTGCTATAGCAGAACTAAGCCTGTGTTAAAGCATACACAATTGGAGTTAATATGGTCTGACACTGTAAGCTCATGATAAGCTAAACATCATGGATTCTGAGTTCTAACTATTTCTTTTACCTTATACCAATGAAAGCCTAATCAATGAATGCCCACGTATTTATATGACTAGCTGCAAAATATCTCTTATAATATCTTTTTAGTAGTTGGAGAAAGACAAATAGAATTTCATGAAGTCATCAATTATCCTACACTTGAATATATCAAGGAGTATAAGATAAATGGATTCTCAACAACTCAAGGGTGAGACTTTTCCAATAAGTTTATCATTTACCTGGAATGTAGGAAGAGACTTTAAACTATCCTTACCTGAAAACACAACTACAGATTTTACTGATATTATTCAATTTTTTTCTGGATCTTATTTGAGTAAGTTCTTTCAGTAAGTTTTCTAAAAATATTACTGAATAACTTTTAGTGCAAAAAATTATGGGGAAGTATTTACCCATAAATTTGAGGACATACATTTTTCATATCTAGATTTGATCTATGTTCCCCAAAGCCATTAGAGCTGTGTCTACCCACAGCTAATATAATACCCAATACTGAACAGTTGGAGGCTTTTTCTCTAAGCTCAGGAACAAGACAAGGATGCTCAGTCTCACCACTTTAATTGAAAATAGACTGGAAGTTCTTGCCAGAAAAATTAGGCAGTAAAAGGAAATAAAAGGCATCCCAAAAGAAAAAGCTATTTTTTTTTCTCTTTGCCAATGACATAGTCTCATCAATAGAAAGCTCTAAATACTGTACTTCAAACTGGAGGAACTGGTAAATAAATTCAGTGAAGTTGCAGATTATAAAATTAACATATAAAAATCAGTGGCAGTTCTATATACTAACTTGTTGTTAGTATATAGAACCTCTATATTTTTTTTTGCCCCGGGGACTGGCAGTGTTGCAGATGGTGGTTGCTTTATCAGTCATGGTGTGAAGATGAGATAAAATTAACCAAACCTTGATGGAATGTAGTGTGAGTAAGAAGTAAATCCTTCCTTTGTTGTTCTGAGCTACTGAGATTTTTGGTTGTTTGCTGCTGTAGCAGAACCAAGCCTGTGTTAAAGCATACACAACTGGTGTTAATACGGTCTGACACTGTAAGCTCATGATAAGCTAAACATTATGGATTCTGAGTTCTAACTGTTTCTTTTACCTTAAACCAGTGAAAGCCTAATCAATGAATGCCCACATATTTATATGACTAGCTGCAAAATACTTTTTCAGATTGTTTGTTACAGATCAAACAATCTGAACAAACAATCGCCTGAGGTCAGGAGTTTTAGACCAGCCTGGCCAACATGGTGAAACCCCATCTCTACTGAAAATACAAAAATTAGCCAGGCATGGTGGTGCACATCTGTAATCCAAGCTATTCTGGAGGCTGAGGCAGGAGAATCACCTGAAACTGGGAGGTGGATGTTGCAGTGAGCTGAGATCATGCCATTGCACTCCAGCCTGGGCAACAGAGCAAGACTCCATCTCAAATAAAATAAAATAAGATGAAAATAAACAACAAAAAAGAAATTAAGAAAACAATCTCCTTTACAATAGAATCAAAAACTTAAAAAAATACTTAGGAGTAAATTTAACCAAGGAGATAAAATATCAGTATACTGAAAACTATAAAATGTTGACAAAGGAAATGGAAGATAACACAAATAAGTGGAAATATATCCTGTGTTCATGGATTGAAGGAATCAATATTGTGAAAATGTCCATACCTCCCAAAGTAACCTACAAATTCAGTGTGACCCCTATCAAAATTTAATGTAATTCTTCCCAGAAATAGAAAAAAAAATCCTAAAATAGCCAAAGCATTCTTGAACAACAACAACAGAAAAACAAAGCTGTACGCATCATACTACCTGATTTCAAAATAGACTACAAAGTTGTAGTATCAAAACAGCATGATACCAACATAGAAACAGACACATCAACCAATGGAATAGAATAGAGAGCCCAGAAATAAACTCACAAATCTATAGTAGATTGATTTTTGACAAGGTTGTCAAGAATATACAGTGAGAAAAGGACAGTCTCTTCAATAGATGATGTTGGAAAACTGGCTATACACATGCAGAAGAGGGAAATTGGATCCTTATCTCACTCCTTGTACAAGAATCATCTCAAAATGGAGTAAAGATTTAAATGTGAGACCTGAAACTGTAAGACTACTAAAAGAAAACATAGGAGAAAAGCTACATTACATTAGTCTGGGCAATGATTTCTCGCCTCAAAGGCATAGGCAACAAAAGCAAAAATAGACTAATGGGATTATATCAAACTAAAAAGCTTCTGTAGAGAAAAGAAAAACAGAGTGAAGACACAACCCACAGACTGGGAAAAATATTTACAAATCAGACATCAGATAAAGGGCTTATATCCAAAATACATAAGGAGCTCAAACAACTCAACTACAAGAAAACAAATAACCCAACTTAGAAATGGGCAAGGACCCTAATAGACATTTCTCAAGAGGAGGCATTCAAATGGCCAACAGATATATGAAAAATGAAAAAATCCTCAACATCACAGATTATCAGGGAAATGCAAATTAAAACCACAAAGAGATATCACCTCACACCTGTTAGAATGGCTATTTAGAAATATAAAAGATAACAAGCACTGGCAAGGATGTGGAGAAAAGGGAACCCTTGTACATTGTTGGTGGGGATGAAAATGAGCACAGCCATTATGGAAAACTGTACAGAGGTTCCTCAGAAAACTACAAATAGAATTACCATATGATCAAGCAATCCCACTTGTGGGCATATATCCAAAGAAATTAAAACCAGTGAGTTGAAGAGCTGTCTGCACTCCCCATGTTCATTGCAGCATTATACACAATGTTCAAGATATGGAAGCAACCTAAGTGGATTTTAAAATGGGGGTATACAGAATGCAATACTATTCAGCCTTTAAAAAGAATAACATTCTCTGATTTTTGACAACATGGATGAATCTGGGGAGCATTTTGCTAAGTGAAATAAGCCAGACGCTGAAAGATGGATCTAGCATGATCTCACAAGTGAAATCTAAGAAAGTCAGATTCATAGAAGTAGAGAGTAAAATGGTGCTTTCCAGAGGCTGGGGAGGCGGTGGTCAGGGAAAGGTGTACTATTGGCCAAAGGACACAAAGTTTCAGTTAGAGAAGAGAAATAATTCTGGTGATCTATTGCACAGCAAGGTGACTGTAGTTAATAATAATGTGTTGCATATTTCAAAACTGCTAAAACAGTGTATTTTAAATGTTCTTAGCAAGAATAAATAATAAGTATGTTAGATGATGGATATATTAATTAGCCAGATTTGCTTAATACACAATGTATACTTGTATTGAAAAATCACATTGAGCTCTATAAATATATACAATTATCTGTCAATTACAACTTAAAATTTAAATTTTAAAAGAACTATGGCTAGCACACATTCAGATATTGCACACTTTTTTTTTTTGAGATAGAGTTTTGCTGTCACCCAGGCTGGAGTGCAACGGCATGATCTCAGCTCACTGCAACCTCTGCCTCCCAGGTTCAAGTGATTCTCCTGCCTCAGCCTCCCAAATAGCTGGGACTACAGGTGTGTGCCACCATGCCCGGCTATTTTTTTGTATTTTTAGTAGGGATGGGGTTTCACCGGGTTAGCCAGGATGGTCTCGATCTCCTGACCTCATGATCTGCCCACCTTGGCCTCCCAAAGTGTTGGGATTACAGGCGTGAGCCACCTTGCTTGGTCTATTGTGCACATTTTATAAGCTACTTTATACTCTTTTAACTTCACCTGTCACTACTCCTTCCTAGAGACTTCTCTGTTAATTCCAAGATAACCACCACCAATCAATTGATACCCATGCATATTTAACATGGAAATATGAATAAATTAACAATGAGGCAAATCTTTGAGCAATAAGAGAAGAAACTGAAGGATAAAGTCTTCTACCTTACTTTTTCAGGGCACATTGTTCAGAAACATGCTTTGTGCAGCTTTTTTTGAGAGGAGTCCTCTGAGATCAACCAATTAGTTGTATATTGCAATAAGCAACTTGATTATGCACTTTTGTATTGGTTTCCTTCCTTTTCCTGTCTCATTCCCTAAAAAGTAGTGGTTCATAAAACTTTGTCTCAGCTTTTGTGTTCTAGGAAACCCAGATTAAAGCATTCTAAGACCAGTGGTACTGTAAGCAGGATGGTGATAGCTCCTGGCTTGCAGTGGAATAAAATTCATGTAGCTAATAGAGATGAGGTTTGAGTGAAACATGAGGTATTTGAATATGCAATGGCTGTGGTTTGAAGTGGTGTGGAGGCAATGGTAATTATGAAGATCTGTTGAATGAACTGACTTTTATCAATGACAATGGAAACATAAAAAGAAAATAACAAACTCAGAGCAGGCAATTACCAACACAAGCTGATATGGTTTGGCTGTGTCCCCAAATCTCATCTTGATATACTCTCCATGTGTCATGGGAGGGATGTGGTGGGCGGTAGTTGAATCATGGGGGTGGTTTTCCCATGCTATTCTCATGATGGTTAGTAAGTTCTCACGAGATCTGATGGTCTTATAAGGGGCTTCCCCCTTTGCTTAGCTCTCATTCTTCTCCTTGCTTCCACCATGTGAAGAAGGATGTGTTTGCTTCCCCTTCTGCCATGATTGTAAGCTTCCTGAGGCTTCCCCAGCCATGCTGAACTGTGAGTCAGTGAAACCTATTTTCTTTATAAATTACCCAGTCGCAGGTATGTCTTTATTAGCAGTGTGAGAATGAACAAATACACAAGCTATGTTGTGAAAGCCAGAGGACCTCTCTGGCTTCTATAAAAACTATTACTTCCTATAACTGTAGCATAAACTCTGTTATTAATAGAAATATAGTCTATTTTTGAGAGTAGCAGAGCTGCAAAGAAGACTGAAAGAACAGCCTTAAGTCTTCTATATCAACATCAGGGTACTTTCAGAAAAGACTGGTACTTTAAAACACTTTGGGGAAAATTGTGGATATGAGCCTAACAGTCCTGATCCCCCGGATTTTGCTGAACCCTCTAGCAGAAGCTGGCCTTTTCTTTTTAAAGGAAAAGAGTTGCCACCCCTTGCCTGCTTTCCAAGCAATAACTTCAATCTAAGGAAGCTGCCTTGTAAAATGGCACTTGTTGATGTTGAGATATGCTGCGCCCTCTCTCATTACTTATAGGTTAATAACCATAGTCAGTTTTCATCACCACCCAAATGGATAAATAGTCCAACTCTAAGAGGAAATAAATTACATACAAAATGTTTTGGAGTACATGGAAAATATGTGATCACAAGAAAGAAAATCTTGAAGATGCTGGACCACGGTGCATGGAATATAATATCAGTGGAAAATTTATGGACAGGATTCAATATTTTGACAAATACACCTGGAAGTGATGCTAATAGCCTATTAGAAAGGGCTCCATGAAATCAACCTAGTGATCAATCAATGGTAGACTGGATCAAGAAAATGTGGTATACATCTACCACTGAATACTATGCAGCCATAAAAACAAATGTCATTTGCAGCCATATGGATGGACCTGGAGGCCATTATCCTGAATGAATTAATGCAGAAACAGAAAATCAGATACTATATATTTTCACTTATAAGTGGGAGCTAATCGTTAGGTACTCATGGACATAAATATGGCAACAATAGGCACTGGGAAGGGAGAGGTGGGGCAAGGGTTAAAAACCTACCTATTGGGTTCTATGCTCACTGCCTTGGTGACAGGATCCATACCCCAAACCTGAGCATCATGCAATATACCCAGGCAACAAACCTGCACATGTACTCCTGAATCTAAACTAAAAGTTGGAAAAAAAAAAAAAGAAAAAAATAGAAATGGCTTAATGAATTTGGACAATCTGATGGCTTACATGCATGAGGTAGAAATGCCTGAAGTTTCATAGGATAGTGTTGAGAAATAGGTCACAAGGCCCAAAGTAGTAGCAAAGACAGCATGAATTTACCAGGTAACGGCTGAGAAGCCACCACCTCAGTATGTTTTCAGAGGATACTTTTTTCTGTAAGGTACTAAATAATGCATGGGTGTGGGGTACTCATGCATCTTTGAGAAGCTTGGGGATGGTTCTCTTCTGTATAATAAAGCTGGTAGTGGAATGGAACTTGGAACTGGGCTCATATTTAGGCTTTGACCCAAGCAAGTCCAGAAGGCTTATGTACATTACAGGAATAAGTGGCCCAAGCTCTGATGTCACCTCTTTCAATTCTACCTATGGCCTCATCTAGGCCAATTACCTATGACCAACTGAAAGGTATAGAAATAATTCAGGACTTATTTACAGATGTGTTGGTGTGCCAATGTAGCCATGTAATCCACTGATCTTATATTGTATATTATTATCCAGAAGTATCTGGCTTGACAGCCCAATTAAGGTGTCAGCTAGAGAAAACACACATTCGTGGTTAAGACAGTATTCTCCAGGAAGCTGTATGTGCACTAATCAGTTAATATATGATGCTGTTCCCACAATAACTAGAATATATGCAGCTAGGAACCAAAGAATGGAAGCAAGATTTTTACTCCTTGACTGTCATTCTCAATGACCCACTTCTATGGCTTGTGCTTTCTCTCCCCACAGATTTAGATTCCATTAAGTTAGAGGTTCTAGATTTCAGGGGCAAAAACATCTTCCAGGCAACACAGTAGGATTCCAGTAAACATGAAACTGAGACTTCCACCTGATGCTAACAGGCTAGCAGGCAAATAAAGGACTTCCTGTATGGTGGGTATAATTGACTTGAGAAGTTGAGGTTGCTTTTATGCAAAGGGACTAGAACATGTCTGGAGCCCAGAGGATTAACTGGAATATCCTGGGACATTTTGGTGCTTGGGGCAAATATTTAATTAGAAATTGCAGCAACCAGTAACTATTAAGAGCAAGGCAAATAAGGGATCAGATTCTTCAGGGGTGTGGGGTCTGGATTAACCATCTAGACAATCTAGACAATCTAGACCAAGTTAAGCAATCGCTAAGAATGAGGGAAATCTGAAATCAGTGGTGGAGAGGGTTAAGATTAATCAGTTCTGACCTCAGAACCACCTGCTATAGCAAGGATGATAACCTGCTTAACTAGCCAATTCATTGTACCTCACCTTTTGGGGAAGAAGTGAGGACATCTAGTTTTTGCAAAAATGGAAACTCCATACTGTAGCATTGGAGTCTGATACAATGGGAGGCTGTAAATGGGTCTCAATGGTACAAAGGGTGGATACTTCTTACCCACCTTGTCAGATCATCTGAGCCTCACCTATGTCTGAGAATTTTGGTTGTAGCCCCAGCTATTGATGTGGCACCCAATCTGTGAACCTTCTAACTCTTCATTCAGATGCTGCCTGGCAATATGTTGCCTCATGATTGCTCCTCATTCCACACAAAATATTAACTGTATCTCTAATCTAGAAGAAAAAAAAACCCACCTACTTTTTTTCTTTTTCTCTTAATTGTTCTGAAATATTTGAACAGGTCAGCACACATTCTCTAATCAAAACCATCTCATTGCATAGCAATGAACAATGCTAGGGTAATGAAAGAGAGAAAAGTCTTTGGGGGGCCGAGGTGGGTGGATCACAAGGTCAGGAGATCAAGACCATCCTGGCTAACATGGTGAAACCCCATCTCTACTAAAAAAAATACTTAGCCGGGCATGGTGGTATGCACCTGTAGTCCCAGCTACTCGGGGGGCTGAGGCAGGAGAATCACTTGGACCCAGGAGGTAGAGGTTGCAGTGAGCTGAGATCATGTCACTGCACTCCAGCCTGGGTGACAGAGTGAGACTCTGTCTCACAAAAAAAAAAAAAAAAAAAAAAAAGAGAGAGAGAGAGAAAGAAAAGTCATCACTCACATGAAAGATGCACAAGTTTAAAGCCAGAAGATATATTTAAATAATCAGAATAAGCCCCTATGAAATGTACTTACTGGTGAGGAAAATAGAAGCAGAGAAAGGCTTTTAAAAATCCACTGAATGACATTTAACAGCCACCTATGAATCTACAGGACTTGTGATCGTTTCTCATGGCTTCCCATAGGCTCTCGGAAAGGGGATCCAAGCAAAGCGCCAAGCTTGTAAACTGACACAGGTGGAGGCATGCATCTTCTAAATTTGGATATTAAAAACAAGTATGCAATATCACCTATGAGACAGTCTTGCTAAAAATATCGAAAGTGAATCATATTAAGTATATCCAGGTCAGGTGTGGTGGCTCCTGCCTATAATTCCAGCACTTCAGGAGGCCAAGGCAGGATTGCTTGAGCCCAGAAGTTTGAGACCAGCCTGGGCAGCATGATGCAACCCCATATCTACTAAAAATACAAAAATTAGCCAGGCATGGTGGCATGCATCTGTGGTCCCAGCTACTTGGGAGGCTGAGGAGGGAGGATCGCTTGAGCCCAGCAAGTTGAGGTTGCAGTGAACTGTGATAGCACCACTGCACTGCAGTCTGGGTGACAGAATGAGACCCTGTCTCAAAAAACAAAAAACAAAAAAAGGGAAATCCAACTGCCAATTTATAGGAAATATGGAAGACAGAAAATCAGATTAAACTACTACAGGGAGAGAATCGCAAAATTCAGATTGTGAGACGCTCCAAAGGAAAAACAAATAGATTTGAGAGAGAGACAGGCAGGGAGGGAGGTAGAGAGAGAGAAAACTGACACATTTTAAAAAGCCAAAACTAGTCTTAGCAACTTGACATTTAGGTATGTACATTTGAGTGATAAAGCTATAAGGAAAAGTAAGGAAATAATTGTCACAAGATCAGAATAGTGGCTACTGTTAGATGTGAAGCATATGTTCCTCATAACTCATTAAGCTGAATATTTTAATGCTGTTTTCTGTATTTGATTATTTTTGAAAATAAAGTTAAAAAATTTAAATAAAATCCAAGTATAACCTGATATTTCTTAATGTTTAAAAGTTAGGGTTCCATTCCAAGATGGCTGAATAGGAAGAGCTCCGGCGTGTAGCTCCCAGTGTGATCGATGCAGAAGATGGGTGATTTCTGCATTTCCAACTGAGATACCTGGTTCATCTCATTGGGACTGGTTGGAAAGTGGGTGCAGCCCATGGAGGGTGAGCCGAAGAAGGGTGGGGCAGCACCTCCCTTGGGAAGTGTGAGGGGTTGGGGATTTCCCTTTCCTAGCCAAGGGGAGCTGTGACAGACTGTACCAGGAAAATTGGGACACTGCCACCTAAACACTGTGCTTTTCCAATGGTCTTAGCAAATGGCACACCAGGAGATTATATCCTGTGCCTGGCTCAATGGGTCCCACACCCATGGAGATTGAAATGCAAGTTGGCAAGCCAGGCTGGGGGAGGGGTGTCCACCATGGCTGAGGCTTAAGTAGGGAAACAAAGCAGTCAGGAAGCTTGAACTGGGTGGGGGCCACCGCAGCTCAATGAGGCCCACCTGCCTCTGTAGACTCCACCTCTGGGGGCAGGGCATAGCTGAACAAAAGGCAGCAGAAACTTCTACAGATTTAAACGTCCCTATCTGACAGCTCTGAAGAAAGCAGTGGTTCTCCCAGCATGGTGTTTGAGCTCTGGGAACAGACAGAAAACCTCCTCAAGTGGGTCCTGAATCCCATGTAGCCTAACTTGGAGACACCTCCCAGTAGGAGCCGATTATCACCTCATACAGATGGGTGCCCCTCTGAGATGAAGCTTCCAGAGGAAGGATCAGGCAGCAATATTTGCTGCTCTGCAATATTTGCTGTTCTGCAGCCTCTGCTGGTAATACCCAGGAAAACAGGGTCTGGAATGGACCTCCAGCAAACTCCAACAGACTGAGCACCTCCAACAGGCTGAGGGACCTGATTGTTAGAAGAAAAACTAACAAACAGAAAGGAATAACATCAACATCAACAAAAAGGACATCCACACCAAAATCCCATCTGTAGGTCACCAACATCAGAGACCAAAGGTAGATAAAACCACAAAGATGGGGAGAAACTAGAGCAGAAAAGCTGAAAATTCTAAAACCAGAGTGCCCCTTCTCCTTCAAAGGATTGCAGCTCCTCACCAGCAATGGAACAAAGCAGGACAGAGAATGACTTTGATGAGTGACAGAAGTAGGCTTCAGAAAGTTGGTAATAACAGACTTCTCTGAGCTAAAGGAGGATGTTTGAACCCATTGCAAGGAAGCTAAAAACCTTGAAAAAAAGATTAGATGAATGCATAACTAGAATAAAATAAACAGTGTAGAGAAGACCTTAAATGACCTGATGGAGCTAAAAACCATGGCACGAGGACTACGTGATGCATGCACAAACTTCAGTAGCCAATTCCATCAAGTGGAAGAAGAGTATCAGTGATTGAAGATCAAATGAATGAAATGAAGCAGGAAGAGAAGTTTAGAGAAAAAAGAGTAAAAAGAAATGAACAAAGCCTCCAAGAAATATGGGACTATGTGAAAAGACCAAATCTATGTTTGATTGGTGTACCTGAAAGTGACAGGGAGAATGGAACCAAGCTGGAAAACACTCTTCAGGATATCATCCAGGAGAATTTCCCCAACCTAGCAAGGCAGGCCAACATTCAAATGCAGGAAATACAGAGAACACCACAAAGATACTCCTTGAGAAGAGCAACCCAAAGACATATAATTGTCAGATTCACCAAGGTTGAAATGAAGGGAAAAATGCTAAGGGCCAGAGAGAAAGGTTGGGTTACCCACAAAGGGAAGCCCATCAGACTAACAGCAGATCTCTTGGCAGAAATTCTACAAGCCAGAAGAGAGTGGGGGCCAATATTCAACATTCTTAAAGAAAAGAATTTTCAACCCAGAATTTCATATCCAGCCAAACTAAACTTCATAAGTGAAGGAGAAATAAAATCCTTTACAGACAAGCAAATGCTGAGAGATTTCGTCACCACCAGACCTGCCTTAAAAGAGCTCCTGAAAGAAGCACTAAACCAGTACCAGCCACTGCAAAAACAGGCCAAATTGTAAAGACCATCGATGCTAGGAAGAAACTGCATCAACTAACAGGCAAAATAACCAGCTAACATCATAATGACAGGATCAAATTCACACATAACAATATTAACCTAAAATGTAAATGGGGTAAATGCCCCAATTAAAAGACACAGACTGGTAAATTGGATAAGAGCCAAGACCCATCAGTGTGCTGTATTCAGGAGACCCATCTCACATACAGAGACACATATAGGCTCAAAACAAAGGGAGGGAGGAAGATCTACCAAGCAAATGGAAAGAAAAAAAAAAAAAAAAAAAAGCAGGGGTAGAAATCTAGTCTCTGGTCTCTGATAAAACCTACTTTAAACCAACAAAGATCAAAAGAGACAAAAAAGGACATTACATAATGGTAAAGGGTTCAATTTAACAGGAAGAGCTAACTATCCGTAATATATATGCACCCAATACAGGAGCACCCAGATTCATAAAGCAAGTCCTTAGAGACCTAAAAAGAGACTTAGACTCCCACACAGTAATAATGGGAGACCTTAACACCCCACTGTCAATGTTAGATCAACAAGATGGAAGATTAACAAGGATATCCAAGAATTGAACTCAGCTCTGCACCAAGGAGACCTAGTAGACATCTACCGAAGTCCCCACCCCAAACCAACAGAATATACATTCTTCTCAGTGCCACACTGCACTTATTCCAAAATTGACCAAATAGTTGGAAGTAAAGCACTCCTCAGCAAATGTAAAAGAATAGAAATCACAACAAACTGTGTGTCAGACCACACTGCAATCAAATTAGAACTCAGGATTAAGAAACTCACTCAAAACCACTCAACTACATGGAAACTGAACAACCTGCTCCTGAATGACTACTGGGTAAATAACAAAATGAAGGCAGAAATAAAGATGTTCTTTGAAACAAATGAAAACAAAGACACAACATACTAGAATCTCTGGGACACATTTAAAGCAGTGTGTAGAGGGAAATTTATAGCACTAAATACCCACAAGAAAAAGCAGGAAAGATCTAAAATTGACACCCTAACATCAAAATTAAAAGAACTAGAGAAGCAAGAGCAAACACATTCAAAAGCTAGCAGAAGGCAAGAAATAACCAAGATCGGAGCAGAACTGAAGGAGATAGAGACACAAAAAAACCCTTCAAAAAATCAATGAATCCAGGAGCTGGTTTTTTGAAAAGATCAACAAAATTAACTAGCTAGCAGGACTAATAAAGAAGAATAGAGAGAAGAATCAAATAGATGCAATAAAAAATGATAAAAGGGATGTCACCACCCATCCCATGGAAATACAAGCTACTATCAGAGAATACTATCAACATCTCTACACAAATAAACAAGAAAATCTAGAAGAAATGGATAAATTCCTGGACACAAACACCTTCCCAAGACAAAACCAGGAAGAAGTTGAATCGCTGAATAGACCAATAACAGGCTCTGAAATTGAGGCAATAATTAACAGCCTTCTAACCAAAAAAAGTCCAGGACCAGATAGATTCACAGCCGAATTCTACCAGATGTACAAAGAGGAGCTGGTACCATTCTTTCTGAAACTATTCTAATCAATACAAAAAGAGGGAATCCTCCCTAACTCATTTTATGAGGCCAGCATCATCCTGATACCAAAGCCAGGCAGAGACACAACAATAAAAGAGAATTTTAGACCAATATCCCTGATGAACATCGATACAAAAATCCTCAGTAAAATACTGGCAAACTGAATCCAGCAGCACATCAAAAAGCTTATCCACCATGATCAAGTGGGCTTCATCCTTGGGATGCAAGGCTGGTTCAACATACTCAAATCAATAAATGTAATCCATCACATAAACAGAACCAAAGACGAAAACCACATGATTATCTCAATAGATGCAGAAAAGGCCTTCAACAAAATTCAACAGCCCTTCATGCTAAAAACTCTCAATAAACTAGGTATTGATGGGACATATCTCAAAACAATAAGTGCTATTTATGAGAAACCCACAGCTGGTATCATACTGAAAGGGCAAAAACTGGAAGCATTCCCTTTGAAAACTGGCACAAGACAGGGATGCCCTCTCTCACCACTCCTATTTAACCTAGTGTTGGAAGTTCTAGCAGGGCAATCAGGCAAGAGAAAGAAATATAGGGTATTCAATTAGGAAAAGAGGAAGTCAAATTGTCCCTGTTTGTGGATGACATGATTGTATATCTAGAAAACCCAATCATCTCAGCCCAAAACCTCCTTAAACTGATAAGCAACTTCAGCAAAATCTCAGGATACAAAATCAATGTACAAAAATCACGAGCATTCTTATACACCAATAACAGACAAACAGAGAGCCAAATCAGGAGTGAATTCCCATTCACAATTGTAAAAGAATAAAATACCTAGGAATCCAACTTACAAGGGATGTGAAGGGCCCTTCAAGGAGAACTATGAACCACTGCTCAACAAAATAAAAGAGGACACAAACAAATGGAAGAACATTCCATTCTCATGGATAGGAAGAATCAATATTGTGAAAATGGCCATATTGTCCAAGATAATTTATAGATTCAATACCATTCCCATCAAGGTACCAATGACTTTCTTTACAGAATTGGAAAAATCTATTTGAAAGTTCATATAGAACCAAAAAAGAGCCTGCATTGCCAAGACAATCCTAAGCCAAAAGAACAAAGCTGGAGGCATCAGGCTACCTGACTTCAAACTATACTACAAGGTTACAGTAACCAAAACAGCATGGTACTGGTACCAAAACAGAGATATAGACCAATGGAACAGAACAGAGACATCAGAAATAACATCACACATCTACAACCATCTGATCTTTGACAAACCTTGCAAAGACAAGCAATGGGGAAAGGATTCCCTATTTAATAAATGGTGCTGGGAAAACTGGCTAGCCATATGTAGAAAGCTGAAACTGGATCCCTTCCTTACACCTTATACAAAAATTAATTTAAGATGGATTAAAGACTTAAATATTAGACCTAAAACCATAAAAACCCTAGAAGAAAACCTAGGCAATACCATTCAGGACATAGGCATGGGCAAGGACTTCATGACTAAAACACCAAAAGGAATGCCAACAAAAGCCAAAATAGACAAATGGGATCTAATTAAACTAAAGAGCTTCTGCACAGCAAAAGAAACTACCATCAGAGTGAACAGGCAACCTACAGAATGGGAGAAAATTTTTGAAATCTACCCATCTGACAAAGGGCTAATATCCAGAATCTACAAAGAACTTAAACAAATTTACAAGAAAAAATCAAACAACCCCATCAAAAAGTGGGCAAAGGATATAAACAGACACTGTTCAAAAGAAGACATTTATGAAGCCAACACCCACATGAAAAATGCTCATCATCACTGGTCATCAGAGAAATGCAAATCAAAACCACAATGAGATACCATCTCACACCAGTTAGAATGGTGATCATTAAAAAGTCAGGAGACAACAGGTGCTGGAGAGGATGTGGAAAAATAGGAACGCTTTTACACTGTTGGTGGGACTGTAAACTAGTTCAATCATTGTGGAAGACATTGTGGTGATTCCTCAAGGATATAGAACTAGAAATAACATTTGACCCAGCGATTCCAGTACTGCGTATATACCCAAAGGATTATAAATCATGCTGCTATAAAGACACATGCACACGTATGTTTACTGTGGCACTGTTCACAATAGCAAAGATTTGGAACTAACCCAAATGTCCATCACTGATAGACTGGATTAAGAAAATGTGGCACATATACACCATGGAATACTATGCAGCCATAAAAAAGGATGAGTTCATGTCCTTTGTAGTGACATGGATGAAGCTAGAAACCATCATTCTGAGGAAACTATCGCAAGGACAGAAAGACAAACATTGCGTGTTCTCACTCATAGGTGAGAATTGAACACTGAGAACACTTGGACACAGGATGGGGAACATCACACACCAGGACTTGTCATAGGGTGGGGGGATGGGGGAGGGATAGCATTAGTAGAAATACCTAATGTGAATGACGAGTTAATGGGAGCAGCAAACCAACATGGCACATGTATACATATGTAACAAACCTGCATGTTGTGCACATATACCCTAGAACTTAAAGTATAATAAAAAGAAAAAGAAAAAAAGTTATAAGTAAAAAGCTAGTATGACATGATATTACAGTTAAGATTAATGAGATCAGGAACATCTGGGTTGCATTAATGTTATTAAGAAGACAAAATACAAGAGATCAAGAGTAAAATAATTAAATTTTGAAGTAGAATTTACAAAGTTTTAAAAACATACAATGTTATGTAACAAAAGCTGAATTTAAAAAGCTATACTTATAAAATGAGCACAATTTTTTATAGAAATATGAACAGAAAATGGAGAAATTAAAACAATAATATTATTAACAAAAACAAAATGCTAACATTTATTGAGTGCTTCCAGGTTCTTTCCAGGTATCTCATTTAAATTCATCACAACCCTATAAGATAACCCTCTTATGACCTCCCTTTTACTGATTAAGAAACTGAGGCATAGTGAGATTAAGAAAGATGATCAAGGGCCCATATCTCATAAGTAACAAAGTCAAAATTCAACCTCAAGCAAGTCTGTTCAGAGCCAAAGCACATAATCATGAAAGACACAATAAATAGCAGGTTTTGACTTAAAATGCTGGGGACCATACAATGTCATCTGCTAAAACAATCTCTGTTTATGCTTGCTGTCCTGACATGATTATTAATAACTCTCTTTTTCATGCCCAAAGTTGTCCAGTTTAGGTAATATATGTAAAGGTCACCCTACCTTGAAAGTCTCTCCCAGATATCATGATTCTAAAAGTATGAAAAGAAAAATTAGAACTTGATTTAATTAGGTGATGAGGGGCACACTGTAGTGTAAAGAAATGGAATCAACTGGGAATATTTATCTATGTTTTCTCTAGAGTTTCTCATCATTCTAGAGAATAATTAATGGTGCTTTCTGTTAATTGCCTCTTCTTTCCCCACACCCAAAGGAAACATTTAAGAGAATCTTTAGTTGTAAACACCTTTCTTGCAGCAATGGCCATTAGGAGCCATGGCCAAAGGCACAGAGCCTAGGGGAAGCTGAACAGTCATATTTTGATGCTCGTGGCCTCTAATTTCTGAGAGAACATGATACTCATCTGGGGATGAGAGGACACTCCATTGGAAGGCAGCATGGCAGCAGTACCTCCCAGAATTTCACCAAGATACACCTGTCAGGAGCCAAACACCTGCATGAACATCTGGGTGGGTAAAATCAGAATAGGGGCAACTTGGCTTCCATGCTTGAAACACTTTCCTTCTTTCTTCTTTCTCCCGTAACCCTGCTCTCTTATGCACTTGACAAAGACCTCATGCATCCAGGCTCAACATCTGTTTTTGTTTGTTTTTGGAAAACTCATGATCCCTCTTCCCCATTCTCATAGAATAATATTAATTTTAACAGAAACCAAGGTATTGGAGCTGAAAAAAATAATCTCACAGTGTTTCAAACACTAGCCAATGAGTAAAGTGGAATTAGGGGCATGGAGTTTTCCTGATAGCTTATCATCTGGACCATGGAAACTAATATTTTTACCACCAAATAATCCCATTTTCTGTATAAAAATGTGTTTTAGTTAGCAAACTACCTTTAGGATATAGTTATTATTATTCATTATTAGTATAACAACTCCCATTTTTGACAGCCTAGTTGTTACTTTACATATCATAGTTAAATTCTCACAAAAGCCTATGAAGTGATGATGATTATTCCCATAGAGGTGAAGAAATGAAGGCACATAAAGGTGAATTACTTTGCCCCAAATCACAAAGTTGATTAATGGTGACGCCAAATATACTCTACTTTTCAGTAGTTAATTTCTCAAGTTTATTTATCAGAGATAATTAAAACTTTTGCTGAGTCTAAAATAGAGTAGCTAAAGGGAGTTAATGTAATTTTATGCTAAAGCAACTTGATAGTGTTTTTTGTATAAATATATAATTTTAATAACTTTATGAAATATTAAAAATGATCATTTATAGCCATCTTTGCATGCCAAGGGGATATTAATTATTGCAATAGTTGATGCAGAGGGCGATTTACTTTAGCTACAATTTATGTTGGGCTAATGTGACCTTTAGACTCCACCTAATTTTATTTATAATTTAAAATGAATCCTCAAAGCTCTAACAACTTATTCATTAATTTAATTAAATGGTGCAATGCTAATAGTGACCAGGAAAATAAACATGAAAGAGATAAAAAACTGTACGTAAATTGGTAGTATAGCATAATTGTTCAATGCTGGACCCTGGGGTCGGTCTATCTGAGAGGGTTCCTAGCTGTAACACTTATTACTATTGAGATCATGGGAAAGTTCCCTGACTTCCTGTGCTTTATATTAAAATGAGGTTGTTGTGAAGATTAAATAAATATATTAGAAGAATGGCTAGGACAGTAAGTACTGAATAACTGTTACATATTATTATTATTGATGATGTCCTCTAAAAATTATAGTTGATTTATCTTTTTGGTATTCAAAATCCATCAGTATGCAAACAATGTTGATAGATTTAAGCCACTTATCACTCACTAGTTCTGTTTTGCTTATTTTCTTCACTCACTATATATTAATTATGCCTAGTGTTCTATTATTGGAATGCTAAGCATGTGGGAGTCATTTTTATTTTATTTTATTTATTTATTTATTTATTTATTTATTTTTTCACTGTGATTACCTTAAGGTAGTAATTTTTTAAATATTATTATTATACTTTAAGTTCTAGGGTACATGTGCACAACATGCAGGTTTGTTACATATGTATACATGTGCCATGTTGGTTTGCTGCACCCACTAACTCGTCATTTACATTAGGTATTCCTCCTAATGCTATCCCTCCCCCCTCCCCCCACCCCATGACTGGCCCCGGTGTGTGATGTTCCCCACCCTGTGTCCAAGTGTTCTCATTGTTCAATTCCCACCTATGAGTGAGAACATGCAGTGTTTGTTTGTCTGTCCTTGCGATAGTTTCCTCAGAATGATGGTTTCTAGCTTCATCCATGTCACTACAAAGGACATGAACTCATCCTTTTTTATGGCTGCATAGTATTCCATGGTGTATATGTGCCACATTTTCTTAATCCAGTCTATCAGTGATGGACATTTGGGTTGGTTCCAAGTCTTTGCTATTGTGAATAGTGCCACAATAAACATATGTGTGCATGTGTCTTTATAGTAGCATGATTTATAATCCTTTGGGTATATACCCAGTAATGGAATGGCTGGGTCAAATGGTATTTCTAGTTCTAGATCCTTGAGGAATCACCACACTGTCTTCCCCAGTGGTTGAACTAGTTTACACTGCATGTGGGAGTCATTTATATCCTACTGCTCAAGGTCATTGCAAAGGTCTGATTTTTCAAATTCAAAAAATTGCAACCTCAGGCATAAATGGGTTAATGTGAGTAAAATATTTTAATAAAATAATGTATAAAAATCAATAATTATCTAAAACAAAAATAGCTTGTGAGCAGTAGCATTGTTTTACAGTTTTGAAAACATCATAAATGTCTGCTTCATAGAAGGTGGCTGGATTCTTATATTTGTTTCTCTTTTAATCTGTTGCAATAAACAGTTTTGGTTGAGGTAGATGAGGAAATCTGGCCCCATATAGATATGGAATTGGAAAAAGAAGGAGTATTTTAACAGAGTCTGAAAAGAAGGAGTCTTTTCAGAGAGTCATGTATAAATTTCTTTAATACTATACCAAAACTCCACAGATGGTAGTTTCTTAAAGGGTAGTGGTAAAATTGAAGACCGTATCAATGAACTTAGCATACATAGTTACATCGACTAGTCCATCTTACGTTTGAATGGATTTTTTTTACCGAGGCAGAATTTTGATCTTTCAGACCACCTTTGAAAGAGTTTCAGTGGCGTCAAAATAGAGCACCACACTTGGACTCAACTCTCTACTAGCCATTGTATCTATTATTTGAGTTTTTGTTTTATAGAGGATTTCGTTTTCTAGAGAATACACTCAGTATTGGAATTTGAGGGTTATATTGTGTTTACATATTCTTCCATATTAAATGTTACTGAACTGCTTTCCAAAGCAATCATAGTAGTTTGCACTCCCAATAACAGGGGATGAGGATTCCATTTATTTTATGTTCTAGTCAATACTTGATATTGCTCCACTTCTTAATTTTTGTCAAAATGACAAGTGTGAAATTGTATCCACTGTTTTAATTTGCATTTCCATAATTATTCATTAGATTTAACATTATTTACTATTAATAGTGTTCATGAATAGTTTCAAAATAATTAGTTTTCAATTATGATATTTCTCTAATTATCAATTTGCTACTGATTTCTAACTTAATAACACTGTAGTCAGAGAATGTTACCTATATGACCCATTAAACACTTAAATTTAAGTTTTTCACAAACCAAAAGAGTGCTTCAAAATTATGCTAGAAAGATATCCCCTAATGACACCACTTTCATACAATTCTTGCTATGTGCATGACAGATACCATACATAACCTCAGTTAAAACCTGAGACAGGTTTACTATCCCTATTTTACTGATGAAACAACAAGCACAAAGATACTAACACAGTTTGTAGGCAGGAGAACCACAATCCAAAAACAGCAGTATGACATGTAAATCCATGCTCTTAGTCACTGAATTATGCACAGGGATTGTAATTCCATTAGCAATATGCTAAAGTTTCCAAAGCGTCTTTTAAAAAGTCCCTTCCAAATGTTCTTATACTTTCTTTTGTTCTCATAAGAGCCTGATAGGTTAACAATGAAAAGTGTAGTTATCCTCTTTCACATGTGGAAAAATGGATGCACAGAACCATTGTAGTTCTTAAGGGCCAAAGTTAATCAGGGTTATTTCCTTTAACTTGGATCAATATTTCACTTGGTTCTGTGTTCAGTGTGGATACAAGGTAGTTTATTTCAATAGAAATTGGGATAACAACTGACATAGAGATTTATACTACTTTTTCCTACAGATACTAGAATCACCAGTGCAATGACTGGGGAAAGGAACAGTACAAGAATTACAAAGTTCATTCTCTTGGGATTCTCTGAATTTCCAAAGCACACTATTTTCCTCTTTTCAATATTCCTAGGGATCTACCTCTTGACAGTGTCCTGGAACATAAGCCTCATCACCCTTATCAGGATGGACTCCCATCTGCATACACCTATGTACTTTTTCCTTAGTAATCTGTCATTTCTGGACATCTGCTATGTTTCTGCTATAGCCCCCAAGATGCTCTCAGACTTCTTCAAGAAGTATAAATTCATCTCCTTTATGGGGTGCAGTATGCAGTACTTTTTCTTCTCTAGCCTAGGTCTAACTGAGTGCTGTCTTCTGGCAGCCATGGCTTACGATCGATATGCTGCCATTTGTGACCCTCTGCTCTACAGGGCCATCATGTCGCCCACCCTCTGTGTGCAGATGGTGGCAGGATCTTGTATAACTGGATTCTTAGGCTCATTTATCCAACTCTGTGCCTTGCTTCAGCTCCATTTCTGTGGGCCAAATGTCATCAACCATTTCTTCTGTGATCTGCCCCAGCTGCTGATTCTATCCTGTTCTGACACCTTTTTCTTTCAAGTCATGGCCTCTGTTCTCACAGTGATCTTTGGACTCACATCTGTCTTAGTTATCATAATATCTTACGGTTATATCATTGCCACCATTCTGAAGATCACCTCAGCTGAAGGCAGAGCCAAAGCTTTCAACACTTGTGCTTCTCACCTGACAGCAGTGATCCTTTTCTTTGGCTCAGGTATCTTTGTTTATATGTATCCTAATGCTGGTGATTCCCTGAGCCAAAACAAGTTGGCATCAGTCTTATACACAGTTATAATCCCCATGTTAAATCCAGTGATCTACAGTCTGAGGAACAAGGAAATCAAAGATGCCCTAAACAGATGGAAGAAGAGAATCTTCTCCTGGTGTTATGGAATGAAATAATGGAATTTATTTCAGATGTATAAACAGTGTAGGAAGAACAACAACTAAACATTTATTTTCAACTCTCCTGATTGTTGGCAGAATTGCAGTTGCTCCTTTTATAAACCCAGGGCTGGCACAAAATAAGGCAAATGCATAAAAGATATCTTCAAATTTAATAGCCATTCTTTATCAGTTGTAATCTAATAAATCAATAGGCCAGGCAAACCACAAGTATTTTTTGTAGCTAGTTGTGGCAATGGGACAGTTCACCTTGAATATTTAATTTCTATCTAACATAGCACTATCTTAAGAACCAGAGATGCTATTACTGGTCAGGGCTTCCAGGAGACTAGCAAGCTTTCTCATAGCATCTTATTTTAGGTAGAAGAGGGATTACTGTTAATACAGAGAGATCCTTTTAAAAATAATTTCCCAATTAAGTTAAAACTCACATTTAACCTATTCTTTCACATCTGGAAATTTTGGATTAATTTCTTCATTTATGCATTTGTCTAAAGCCAAATATTCATATCAGGTAAAAGGCTTGCTAAAGCCACACAGATAGAAATTTGTTGTAATAGGAATGCTTAACATTCTATAAGGAATGCTTAACTTAGTCTGCTAAGTTAAGATTTGGTTGACCAGTTAGCTAGCTAGGTATTCCTAGACAATTCCTTGTATGCTATTGCTATAGTGTCTTTGTTTTTCCATCTTATCTCTACCATGTAACCAGAAAAGAGAATCAGAAACTGGTCCCCTGTTGGTGAGGTAATCTAGTTCCTGATTTTGGCATTTCCAGCTGTCTTACTGTTAACATTTTTGGCTTGTTTAATAGGTCAAGTCCCTATTAGAAAGTTGTTTTTCCAATAATTAACAAATAGGAAGTGGTTGGTAAAATTATCTATAAAGAACGGAACCTCTGGAACCATAAGAAAGTCTGAATTTGGCTGTTTCCCTTATAAGTTACTACAAGATACAGAGGAATACTAGAGAATTGAGACTTAAAATACCAAACAAGGAAAGGAAGCTGAGGCAGAAAGCACACTTCTGTTGTTTAATCTTCTGGTAGGATTTACTTCCATCATCTTAGTCCTGAAATCATTGAAATTTTCAAGAGATTATTTCCAGTAAAAGGCATTTTGTATATCCCCCCACCTCCCTCTGTATTCAGAAGGGAAAATTTCAAATCCCCATGAGTGTTCAGTTGGTAAAAAACTTACAACAAACCTTTTAGATAACTGTAGGCACTACAATGTGAGAAGTTCTGCTTCTAATAAATACTCCATATCCCTGGGGGTAGAATCCAGTTTCAGGGAGCTTGGAGATGAAAGGGAAAGTTATTTTGGAAGACAACTGATTTACAGCTATCAGATAGGATTTTGTCAAGAGAAGTTTGAGATGGGGTTGCAGGCCTAGGTTTCATGTAAAGTTTTTTGTTGTTTTTGTTTTTTGTTTTGTTTTTAACTAACTCTTGTTAGTGACCCCATTCAGACCTCTCTTGGCTTTAGTTTAAAACAAAGGATATTAGCTGATGACTATACTGAGATTGAGAGAGAAGTAACTTCCTAAGTTCCATTCATTTCATTTGGCTGGGTGTTTAATGCTTTTATGGTAACTGATTATTAGAATCTCTGAAGAGAAATACTACTTGGAGTTGATATCACAACCAGCAGAAATGCTTTATTATGTAAAATTCAAAATCTCCTTAATTACGAAAAATATGATCTTCAGAAAAGAATGATGTAGCCTTTGAGTCAGAAAGCCCTATCTCTACAGAAGACCAGAATACTTTTTATTTTGATATTCAAATCATCTCTAGGATATGGGTGTATATGATGCATATCCCTGTGCAGAAATTTCTTATGAACAATAAAGATTCAGAGATTAACTGGTCATAACAGAAGCTCACAAATTAAAGACAAATTCTTGGACAATATCATATATTTCTCTTTTTGTCACTACTTGTGATTAACATTTTTGTATTGGTGATGTATTTTTAAAACCAAAAATGTACTTTATGTGGTGTACTATGGGAAAATTGTCTGCATGTTTTAATTATATTCTATAATATTTATCAGTCTCTAGGCTGCTGCAGAAGCTTAGCACCATGGCTGGGAATGAAAGGCCTTGGGACATGAAACAGTAAATTCTGTGTTTTAAGAAGTTGCATTTTCCTTGCTGTGTTAGTAGAAGAGGATAGGGTTTAGTAGGTTCTAGGACTCTGGGCATAGGCTAAACACTCCTGACTCAGCACTGATTGCTGATTGGCAGTTCTGTTTATCACTATGTATCTCAATTAATTTATACTCAAAATTTGGAAAATGATTTTATATATGCCTATATCACATTTTGTATAAGTGCTCTAATAGTTTATTTTTGGCACATGAAGGTGGAAAAGTGAAGATAATAGTGGAGCTTTCAACAGGTCCCTAAGTTTTCTAAGTTGAGCCACATCCAGGGAAGTAGATCAATGGATGGCTATACCTATGCAAAGGATGTTTGAGGAGGATTAGTACCTGGTACACAGGGAATCAGTATGCCTATTTTTATCTGAGGACATGATCACTATGCCCACTGTAAAAACAAGATCTGACTTATTTTATGAGATGTGCTTTCTACAAGAAACTCACTTCACATATAGACTGAAAATGAAGGGATGGAAAAAGATAGTTCATACAAATGGAAAACAAAAAAGAGCAGGAGTAGCTATACTTATATCATATAAAATAGATTTTAAGACAAAACCTGTAAAAAAAAAAAAAACAAAGAAGGTCACTATATAATGATAGAGGGGTCAATTCAGCAGGAGGACGTAACAATTGTAAATGTATACGCACCCAGTGCTGAAGCACTCAAATATCTAAAGCAAATATTATTAGAGCTAAATAGAGAGACAGACCCCAGTGCAGTAATAGTTGGGAGTTCAACACCCCACTTTCACCATGGTACAGATTGTCTAGACTACAAATCAAGAAAGAAAAATCTGACTAAATTTGCACTATAGACCAAATTGACCTAATAGATATTTTGGAACATTTCAGCCAACAGCTTCAGAATACACATTCTTCTTAAGAGGATGTAAAACATTCTTCAGTATAGACAATACTTAGGCCACAAAATGAGTCTCAAAAAATTTAACAACATTGAAATAGCATCTGGTGTCTTTTTTGACCACAAAGGAATAAAACTAGAAATCAATAAAAGAAATTTTGAAAACTATAAAATACACAGAAATTAAACAGTCTGCTCATGAATGACCATTGAGTCAATAAAAAAGAAGTAAATTTAAAAATGTATTGAAACAAATGAAAATGGAAACACAACGTACAAAATCTACAGGACATAGCAAAAGCAGTATGAAGAGGGAAGTTTATACCAATCAACATCCACATTAAAATAGTAAAAGACTTTGAATCAATAATCTAAGCAAGAGTAAAATGAACCCAAAGTTAGTAGAAGAAAATAAGTCATAAAGATCAGAGGAGAAATAATTAATTGAAACTAGGAAAACAGTACAAAATGTAAAAGGAAAACTTTGTGTTTTAAAAGATAAACTAAATTGACAAAACTTTCCAGACTAAGAAAAAAGTGAGAAGACACAAATAAGTAAAATCAGAGATGAAAACGGAGGTATTATAAATGATATCACAGAAATTTAAAGGCTCATTAGAGACTATTATCAGCAACTATGTGCCAGTGAATTGGAAAACCTAGAAGAGACAGATCAATTTCTAGACTCATACAAACTACTAAGATTGAACGAAGAAGAAATAGAGAACCTCAGTAGACCAATAACAAGTAATGAGATAGAAGGAGTAATAAAAAGTCTCCCATCAAAGGAAAGACCAGAATCCGATGGCTCGCATTTTCTTTGCTATGTTAGTAGAAGAGGATGGAGTTTAGTAGCTTCTATTCATTGTTAAATTCCACCAAACACTTAAAAAAGAAGTAATACCAATCCTACCCAAACTATTCAAAAAAATCAAACACGAGGGAATACTTCCAAATTCATTCTATAAGGCTAGGATAATCCTGATACCAAAACAAGACAAAGACACAACACAAAAAGAAAACTCTATGCCAATATCACTGATGAACATAGATGGAAAAATTCTCAACAAAATACTAGCACATCAAATTCAACAACACATTAAAAAGATACTTTATCATGATCAAGAGGATTCATCCCAGGGATACAAGTATGGTTTAACATATGCAAATCAATAAATGTGATACATCACATAAGCCAAATAAAGGACAAAAAACATATGATAATTTCAATAGACAGTGAAAAATCATTCCATAAAATTCAACATCCCTTCATGATAAAAGCTCTCAACAAACTAGGTATAGAAGGAACCTACTTCAACATAATAAGGGCCATATACAACAAACTCATAGCTAGTATCATACCAAATAAGAAAAAAATGAAAACCTTTCCTCTAAGATGCGGAACAAGAAGAGAATGCCCACTTTCACCACTTTTATTCAACATAGTACTGAAAGATCTAGCCAGAGCAATTAAACAAGACAAACAAAAGGCATAAAAATTGTAAACAAAGAAGTCAAATTATTCCTGTTTGTAGATATATAATATTATATTTAGAAAAACCTAAAGACTCCACCAAAAGCTATTGAAACTGATAAATTTAGTAAAATTGCAGGATACATAATCAACATACAAAAATTAGTAGCATTTTTGTATGCCAACACTGAAAAATCTGAAAAGAAACCAAGAAAGCAATCCCATTTATAATAGCTATGAATAAAATAAAATACCTGTAAATAAATTTAACTGAAGAAGTGAAAGATCTCTACAATGAAAAATATAAAACACTGATGAAAAAAATTGAAGGAGGACTCAAATAATGGAAAGGTAACCTATGTTCATGGATTGGAAGAATCAATATTGTTAAAATGTCAATACTACCCAAAACTATCTACAGATTCCATGCAAACCCTATCAAATTACCAATAACATTCTTCACAGAAATAGAAAAAACAATACTAAAATGTATATGGAACCACAAAGTACCCAGAATAGTCAAACTGATCCTAATCAAGAAAAACAAAATTGGAGGCATCGCATTACCTGACTCAAATTATACTACAAAACTATAGTACCAAAACAGCATGGCACTGGCATAGCAACAAACATATAGACCAATGGAACAGAATAAAAAACCCAGAGATAAATACACACATTTACAGTAAATTTATTTTTGACAAAGTCACCAAGAACATACATTGGGGAAAGAACTATCTCTTCAATAAATGACGCTGGGAAAACTAGACATCTATATTCAGAATAATGAAACTATACCCCTCTCTTACCATATCCAATAATCAAATCAAAATGGATTAAAGACTTAAGCATAAGATCTGAAACTATAAACTACTAGAAGAAAATATTGAAAAAATGCTTTAGGACTGGTTTGAACAAAGATTTTTTTTAGTAAGACCTCAAGAGCATAGGCAACCAAAGCAAAAAATGGGCAAATGCAATATCTTTAAGCTGGAAACCTTCTGCACAGAAAAGTAAACAATCCATAAAGTGAAGAGACAACCTCTTGAATGGTATAAAAATTTGCAAACTATTTGAAGAGAAAATCTCTTACAACTAAGAGTGCCACATATCATGTGTAGAATTAATAAAACCAGTTTAAAGTAGATTCAAATATTAAATAAAGTCTAATTGTTCTGTAAGACTCTTAAGCAATATTTTATTTTTTAAGCTGAAGACCACCAACTTTATAAAACCATTTTTGCTCTGAAGACAAATAAAGGAAATTGACAATTGTGATAAAGTTAATTTTACCAAGATCATTTTGTGCATTTTTCAGATAATCAGCTCCATCTCATAACAAAATGACTGTGTAATGATTAACCAGGATAGTAGAAATAAACATCTCCTATTAATCAATGGGTAAGAAGGCATTCTTTGGCATTCCCAACCAGGCGTGGCTGCTTTTAAATTGATTGTCTGAATCTATTGATGAGCAATTTAAGAAGAGTGTTGTCTTGAGAGCTCGATCAAAGATATAATGTAGGCAGTGCACAGAGAGAACATGTTGTTTTTTCTGTCTTCCTGCCTCATCTGACAGAGACAATTTCAAGACTAATTTTAGATTTTCAGTACTAATTAATGATTCAGTAAAATAAACAGGTACTTCATGACCTATAGCTCTTCCTCCTCTTTGCCCCTTTTCCCTTCCCCAAACATTCAATGTCCACATAGACAGAAGTGTCCTTTATTTGTCTGGATTTTTATGGCCTCCCATAGATGAGGTATTTCCCACCATCTGGGATGCATCTGGGCAGCCCTTTCCAGTGAACATTCATCAACCTAACTGCCTGGCCCCAAGCCATAACTGCCTCTCTTCCTTGAGATTGAGCCCAGCCAACAAAATGCCACTTTCAAGATCAAGCAAGTTCAGGGTGATTATATTTTTCCCAAGTCACATCACCTCTGGATAATTTTCAGAGCTATTTTCAGGTCTATTTTAAGGGATAACTCGATGTCACAATGTACATCAAGTTAACTGAGTCAATTGGATGCATGATTCCCAATGGCTCCATGCTTGCCCATATTCCTTGTCTCAGAAAGCTTTTTAAAGAAAGGCACAGGGTGAGCTCTCTCAGCAGGGGATGCCACAGCACTGTGGCTTCCCAGAAGAGGGTCTACCCCTCCCATCACTCCAAGCAGGATCAAAGAATCAGTCTCTTTAAAGAACAGACAGCAGACACTATGGGTGGAAGGCCACAGATGCCCTACAGATGTGGTTGGGTAACTATTTTCCAGGTTTTACCAGGCTGGTTTATAAGTCTATTTGAAGACTGAGAATGATTTTAGAGAACACCTTCTTCTATTTACCCTGGACACAGTAAAATAAATAAATAAGTGTTTACATTATTTTCAGTGAGCGAAAACAGCTACTTACCAAGACAGACAAGACCTGCTTTAAGCAAAAGTATAAAATTCTACAACTTTGTCCTCTGTGCCACTGCCTCCCTCTTTAAGCCCCTCTCATCCTGATTCTGGGTTCTTTGTTCTTTCCATTACCACTAGCCTGTGTTCTCATGCAGCTGTCTTTTCCTGTGACTGTAGGCATCAGCTAAATTCTGGCCCTACCAATGACTGGCTGTGATAGCATGAGCACTGCCTCAGAGTATCCCTCTCTGAAAAACACTGAAGTGTTTGCTTCAGTCTCACAATCTGGTCCAGTTTCCCTAATTTAGAGGATTCCTTTGCTTGACATTGCCATCTACTGTTCCTACTTTTCCATTTTCTTCTCTCTTTTCACTGCTACACTGGCATAACTTCCTTCAATACCTGGCCTTGCTCTAATCCCCTCTAAGCCCCATTCCAGATATCCCTATCTGAGACTGGTGAGTTCTGCCCTAACAAAACTGTTGAAACTGTGCTGGTAAGACCACATCTTCCTTCATTCTTGCCAAATCAATAGCTCTCTGCCCATATTTTTCCCCCTTAAGTTCCACGTCATGTTCACTAAGAATCACCGGGTGGTGACAGCCTTGAGGATCAGGATAAGGAATTTGGATGTCATCAGGCCATGAATGAACAACAAAACTAATGAAGGCTCTTGAGCAAAGAATGACATGATTGGATTTGTACTTTAGGGAGGCTCCCTTGCAGATTAAGGAGGAAGGATTGAATTGGAGAGAGTCTGAAGGCAAATTGTTAACAATCACTTAGGGACATGGATGAAATTGGAAATTATAATTCTCAGTAAACTATCGCAAGAACAAAAAACCAAACACCGCATATTCTCACTCATAGGTGGGAATTGAACAATGAGAACACATGGACACAGGAAGGGGATCATCACACTCTGGGGACTGTTGTGGGGTGAGGGGAGGGGGGAGGGATGGCATTGGGAGATATACCTAATGCTAGATGATGAGTTAGTGGGTGCAGTGCACCAGCATGGCACATGTATACATACATATGTAACTAACCTGCACATTGTGCACATGTACCCTAAAACCTAAAGTATAATAATAATAAATTAAAAATAAATAAATAAATAAAATTGACTGAGTCCCAGCTGACCCCAAAAAATTGCCTGGAGGTAGAGATGGCATGAAAGAAGAATTCTATTGATTCTATAGATAATTACATCTATGGATAAGTAGTATCAAAGAACAGGAGAATCTATTCTGAAGGAGGGGGCAAGGGAGGCAGGAATTGTAAAACACCATAGTCTTCTCTTCTACTTTGCTATCCTTACACCCTTCAGTCCACAATAAGAAGTGAAAAAACAGAGGCTTCTTTAGGTTTTCAGGGGTTTTTTTTTCATACAAAAGATTTAATTACAAACACTGCATTGGCCATAGTAATCATTTCCCCAATATCTAGACTTAGAGAGAGACCCCAATAATGCAGGCATGATGCCCAGAGCTGGGAACTCGAGGAGGGGGTATAATTTGCTTAGCTTCACAGTAGGAGACTCTGACCCTGGCAGAGGAGAAACTGATTGAATTTTGTGTGGAGAAGGGAAACTGTAACATATTTTTCTCATCTGGATGCAAGTTGAAGAGCTGCCAACATCAGCAGGGTATGGCCACCATCTTTCACAAATCCTTGAAAGAAGCTGTAGTGTCCTGTGGGTTTACACAATGCCCACTTCCTTCTGTTTCTTGCATGTTCCTCCCCAAATCGAGCCCTAAACTATTTTTGTAAATAAAGACTTATTGGAACAAATTCATGCTCATGCATTTTCTTATCACCTACTTTTGTGCTACAATGGCAGTTAAATAGTTACCAAAGAAACCATTTGGTTGCAAAGCCTAAAATATTTACTAGCTGATCATTTAAAGAAAATGCTTGTCAACCAGATTCTAAAAAAGTCCTAAAATGAATTTTTTGACAAAGCAACTAAATCACTTCTTTTTTTTTGGTGAGGGGAAGTCTCTCTCTGTCACCCAGGCTGGAGTGCAGTGGCTCAATCTCAGCTCACTGCAACCTCCACCTCCCAGGTTCAAGCAATTCCCCTGCCTCAGCCTCCCTAGTAGCTGGGATTACAGGTGTGTGCCACCACGCCCAGCTAATTTTTGTATTTTTAGTGGAGATAGGGTTTCACCATGTTGGCCATGCTGGTCTTGAACTCCTGACCTCAGGTGATCCACCCACCTCAGCCTCCCAAAGTTCTGGGATTGCAGGTGTGAGCCACCATGCCCAGCTGCAAGCGATCACTTCTCACTTACCTGTGTCATTAATCCAGATGACATTGCAATCAGATTGTTTTCCTCAGAGAGATTCATGGCTTTGTTTAGGATATTAGTAAACATATTGTCTCTCTGAGTCAATATGATGTCCCATAGTGTCAAATAGGTAACCAGGGAGAAAGTCAAGTTCCTTAGACTCTCTAACATGCCTCTTCCCCTACTCCTATCCTGAAGACTGCATAGCAAGCTCAGCAAAACTGAGAGCTGATATACATTGAGCTCCTGTCTGCACCTTGTAGAGCTTTACATGGAGGATTGCAGCCAATCCTCTTGGCAACTGCACCTACTGTATAGAGGAAGCTCCTATTGTTTGTGTTTCACAGTTGGTAAGATGAAGGCTCAGGGAAACTCCAGGACTTGTGCAAAGTTACCTGTTGGGCTAGAATGTTGTCTATATTTCAATTCTGAAATCCCTATTTCCCATCCATATTAGTCATTCTAGCAGTTGAGATATTTGAGTGACTAGCAAAGCAAGAACAAAGTCTAGAGACTGAATAGACTCACAGTCCAGGCTTTGCTCTTAATCTTATATTGAGATTACCAACAAATAGAAGAGGCAATAGGAATATTTCAATAGAGGACCCAAAGCTCCCAATTCTACATAATCCTGTGATGAAAGAACCACTTAAAGTGCTTTATTCATCTTAACTGATTCATGGTTAATTCAGGTAGAAAGAAAAATGGTGGCAATTTTTACTTTGCTTTAGCTCAAGTTTATCTGAATATCCCGTGGTAAAAGAGGAAAAGATTGAATGTGAGATTGGCTTTATGTTACCCAATAATGTAACAAATTTAGAAATATGAAATCTGCCAGTAGTTAACCTAGAGAGACCAAGCACAGTTCAGTCTCTTCTTTTGTTCAAATCTTCCTCAAGAAGGAAGTCACGTGACAGGGAAGATGTGGAGACTGAGAAATAAGGACATAAGAGAAATTCCACTGTGTGTGTTTCCAGTCTTGTGTGTGTAAAGCTCTTCATGTTAAATCATTTTCAGCTGAAGGAGAATGTAAGAGGCACTTTTTAGGTTAGGCTGATGTCATTTGGAAGCCTGAAGGCAGATGGGCAGTGGAAGTGAGTTGGTCCTAATGCTCAAGCCTTGTATAGCTTAGCTTGGAGGGCAGATGGAGAGGGAACAATAGCTCTGAGGGGTCAGTCTGTCTCCTAGACTCTTCAAATGATGAATAACAGATGCTCAAGGAGTATTTATTTAATGATTAATGAAGTAGGCTTTCACTAGAATGTCCTGGAGAACTGTGTTGAGAATAATGGCGAGGCAACCTCAGAATAAAGTGAAAATCAAGGGTATGACTGCTCAGTTATGTCTACCATGATATGGAATAGGAGTGTGGAAGCCTAAAGGCTAAGCTTTTGCCACATTAGGGTGTCCCCCCTTCCCTTCCCTTGCCTTGCCTTCCCTTCCCTTCCGTTGCCTTGCCTTCCCTTCCTTTCCCTTCCCTTCCCTTCCTGTCCCTTCCCTTCCCCTCCCCTCCCCTTCCCTCTCTCTCTCTCTCTCTCTTTCTTTCTCTTTGTTTGTTTGTTTGTTTCTTTCTTTCTTTCTTCTTCTTCTTCCTTCCTTTCTCTCTTTTTCTTTCTTTCTTTCTCTTTCTTTCCTTCCTTCCTTCTTTCCTTCCTTCCTTCCTCTCTTTCTCTCATTCTCTTTCTTTCTTTTTCTTTTTCTTTCTTTCTTTCTTTCTTTCTTTCTTTCTTTCTTTCTTTCTTTCTTCTTTCTTTCTTTCTTTCTTTCTTTCTTTTTCTTTCTTTCTTTCTTTCTTTTTCTTTCTTTCTTTCCTTCCTTCCTTCCATCTGTCCATCCATTCATTTGTTCTTTGTTTCTTTCCTTCCTGCCTTCCTTCCTTCTTTGGAGACAGGGTTTCACTATTTTGCCCAGGCTCACCTTGAACTCTTGTGCTAAAGGGATCTCCTGTTTCAGCCTCTTAAGTAGCTGGGATGACAGGCTCACATCATCACTCCAGCTCCTCTTTAGTCCAGTGGAAGTACCAACTCAAATCACTAACATGTGTCCTCCAAATCTAAATTTGCAAAAGGCAAAGAAAAAAAGGAGCAGAAAGGGAATAACTGATGATGAGAAAATGGATCAGGGAAAGTGAAAGATAGTGGAAGAAAAAGAGTGCTAATCGAGAACAGAAGTGAAATGGCATGGGCCTCCAAATTCTGGCTCATCTTTTAATGGGAATATTTAGAATTTCACAAGGGCCTTCTGTTTTCACCCTCCAGATTAAAAGGAATCATGAAATCACTATGTTCTTATTTCTAATTTGGTTAGAGGCCAACTTTAGAGAAGTTAGAGTCTCTCCTAAGACAGGCAGGGTTAAAGGCCCCTCTTAATAAAAGGAAAAGATGCTTGACCAAACTTGGGTTCAAGATCCAACTTAGAAAGGTTAGAATCCTTCCTAAGATTTAGGAGTTAGAGGCTCCCTCTCAGTAAAGTCCCTCTGGGCTAAGAACAGGTTTGGCACTATGGGATGTTAACCATTATTCTCTTTGGATTATTCTGCCTTGAACTCTTTGCTGATGGCTATGGGTGATAGGATTAGGCATGTACAGGACAATGGGACATGAAGAGCTTTTTTCTCCCTAAAAGGGGAAACTTGAGAGCTGATGGGAATGCTGGAAAAGATCTTTTTTTAAAATTTTTTATATTTATTTATTTATTATTATTATTATTATTATACTTTAGGATTTATGATACATGTGCGCAATGTGCAGGTAAGTTACATATGTATACATGTGCCATGCTGGTGCACTGCACCCAATAACTCGTCATCTAGCATTAGGTATATCTCCCAATGCTATCCTTCCCCCCTCCCCCAACCCCACAACAGTCCCCGAAGTGTGATGTTCCCCTTCCTGTGTCCATGTGTTCTCATTGTTCAATTCCCACCTATGAGTGAGAATATGTGGTGTTTGGTTTTTTGTCCTTGTGATAGTTTACTGAGAATGATGATTTCCAATTTCATCCATGTCCCTACAAAGGACATGAACTCATCATTTTTTATGGCTGCATAGTATTCCATGGTGTATATGTGCCACATTTTCTTAATCCAGTCTATCATTGTTGGACATTTGGATTGGTTCCAAGTCTTTGCTATTGTGAATAGTGCCGCAATAAACATACGTGTGCATGTGTCTTTATAGTAGCATGATTTATAGTCCTTTGGGTATATACCCAGTAATGGGATGGCTGGGTCGAATGGAATTTCTAGTTCTAGATCCCTGAGGAATCGCCACACTGACTTCCACAATGGTTGAACTAGTCTACAGTCCCACCAACAGTGTAAAAGTGTTCCTGTTTCTCCACATCCTCTCCAGCACCTGTTGTTTCCTGACTTTTTAATGATTGCCATTCTAACTGGTGTGAGATGGTATCTCATTGTGGTTTTGATTTGCATTTCTCTGATGGCCAGTGACGGTGAGCATTTTTTCATGTGTTTTTTGGCTGCATAAATGTCTTCTTTTGAGAAGTGTCTGTTCATGTCCTTTGCCCACTTTTTGATGGGGTTGTTTGTTTTTTTCTTGTAAATTTGTTGGAGTTCATTGTAGATTTTGGATATTAGCCCTTTGTCAGATGAGTAGGTTGCAAAAATTTTCTCCCATTTTGTAGGCTGCCTGTTCACTCTGATGGTAGTTTCCTTTGCTGTGCAGAAGCTCTTTAGTTTAATTAGATCCCGTTTGTCAAGTTTGGCTTTTGTTGCCATTGCTTTTGGTGTTTTAGACATGAAGTCCTTGCCCATGCCTATGTCCTGAATGGTAATACCTAGGTTTTCTTCTAGGGTTTTTATGGTTTTAGGTCTAAAATTTAAGTCTTTAATCCATCTTGAATTGATTTTTTGTATAAGGTGTAAGGAAGGGATCCAGTTTCAGCTTTCTACATATGGCTAGCCAGTTTTCCCAGCACCATTTATTAAATAGGGAATCCTTTCCCCATTTCTTGTTTTTCTCAGGTTTGTCAAGGATCAGATAGTTGTAGATACGTGGCATTATTTCTGATGGTTCTGTTCCGTTCCATTGATCTGTATCTCTGTTTTGGTACCAGTACCATGCTGTTTTGGTTACTGTAGCCTTGTAGTATAGTTTGAAGTCAGGTAGTGTGATGCCTCCAGCTTTGTTCTTTTGGCTTAGGAATGACTTGGCGATGCAGGCTCTTTTTTGGTTCCATATGAACTTTAAAGTAGTTTTTTCCAATTCTGTGAAGAAAGTCATTGGTAGCTTGATGGAGATGGCATTGAATCTGTAAATTACCTTGGGCAGTATGGCCATTTTCACGATATTGATTCTTCCTACCTATGAGCATGGAATGTTCTTCCATTTGTTTGTATCCTCTTTTATTTCCTTGAGCAGTGGTTTGTAGTTCTCCTTGAAAAGGTCCTTCACATCCCTTGTAAGTTGTATTCCTAGGTATTTTATTCTCTTTGAAGCAATTGTGAATGGGAGTTCACTCATGATTTGGTTCTCTGTTTGTCTGTTATTGATGTATAAGAATGCTTGTGATTTTTGTACATTGATTTTGTACCCTGAGACTTTGCTGAAGTTGCTTATCAGCTTAAGGAGATTTTGGGCTGAGACAATGGGGTTTTCTAGATATACAATCATGTCATCTGCAAACAGGGACAATTTGACTTACTCTTTTCCTAATTGAATACCCTTGATTTCCTTCTCCTGCCTAATTGCCCTGGCCAGAACTTCCAAAACTATGTTGAATAGAAGTGGTGAGAGAGGGCATCCCTGTCTTGTGCCAGTTTTCAAAGGGAATGCTTCCAGTTTTTGCCCATTCAGTATGATATTGGCTGTGGGTTTGTCATAGATAGCTCTTATTATTTTGAGAAACGTCCCATCAATACCTAATTTATTGAGAGTTTTTAGCATGAAGCATTGCTGAATTTTGTCAAAGGCCTTTTCTGCATCTATTGAGATAATCATGTCGTTTTTGTCTTTGGTTCTGTTTATATGCTGGATTACATTTATTGATTTGTGTATATTGAACCAGCCTTGCATCCCAGGGATGAAGCCCACTTGATCATGGTGGATAAGCTTTTTGATGTGCTGCTGGATTTGGTTTGCCAGTATTTTACTGAGGATTTTTGCATCAATGTTCATCAAGGATATTGGTCTAAAATTCTCTTTTTTGGTTGTGTCTCTGCCAGGCTTTGGTATCAGGATGATGCTGGCCTCATAAAATGAATTAGGGAGGATTCCCTCTTTTCCTATTGATTGGAATAGTTTCAGAAGGAATGGTACCAGCTCCTCCTTGTACCTCTGGTAGAATTCGGCTGTGAACCCATCTGGTCCTGGACTTTTTTTGGTTGGTAAGCTATTGATTATTGCCACAATTTCAGCTCCTGTTATTGGTCTATTCAGAGATTCAACTTCTTCGTGGTTTAGTCTTGGGAGGGTGTATGTGTTGAGGAATTTATCCATTTCTTCTAGATTTTCTAGTTTATTTGCATAGAGGTGTTTGTAATATTCTCTGATGGTAGTTTGTATTTCTGTGGGCTCAGTGGTGATATCCTGTTTATCATTTTTTATTGCATCTATTTGATTCTTCTCTCTTTTTTTCTTTATTAATCTTGCTAGCAGTCTATCAGTTTTGTTGATCCTTTCAAAAACCCAGCTCCTGGATTCATTAATTTTTTGAAGGGTTTTTTGTGTCTCTATTTCCTTCAGTTCTGCTCCGATTTTAGTTATTTCTTGCCTTCTGCTAGCTTTTGAATGTGTTTGCTCTTGCTTTTCTAGTTCTTTTAATTGTGATGTTAGGGTGTCAATTTTGGATCTTTCCTGCTTTCTCTTGTGGGCATTTAGTGGTATAAATTTCCCTCTACACACTGCTTTGAATGCATCCCAGAGATTCTGGTATGTTGTGTCTTTGTTCTCGTTGGTTTCAAAGAACATCTTTATTTCTGCCTTCATTTCGTTATGTACCCAGTAGTCATTCAGGAGCAGGTTGTTCAGTTTCCATGTAGTTGAGCGGTTTTGAATGAGATTCTTAATCCTGAGTTCTAGCTTGATTGCACTGTGATCTGAGAGATAGTTTGTTATAATTTCTGTTCTTTTACATTTATTGAGGAGAGCTTTACTTCCAAGTATGTGGTCAATTTTGGAATAGGTGTGGCGTGGTGCTGAAAAAAATGTATATTCTGTTGATTTGGGGTGGAGAGTTCTGTAGATGTCTATTAGGTCCACTTGGTGCAGAGCTGAGTTCAATTCCTGGATATCCTTGTTGACTTTCTGTCTCGTTGATCTGTCTAATGTTGACAGTGGGGTGTTAAAGTCTCCCATTATTAATGTGTGGGAGTCTAAGTCTCTTTGTAGGTCACTCAGGACTTGCTTTATGAATCTGGGTGCTCCTGTATTGGGTGCATATATATTTAGGATAGTTAGCTCTTCTTGTTGAATTAATCCCTTTACCATTATGTAATGGCCTTCTTTGTCTCTTTTGATCTTTGTTGGTTTAAAGTCTGTTTTATCAGAGACTAGGATTGCAACCCCTGCCTTTTTTTGTTTTCCAGTTGCTTGGTAGATCTTCCTCCATCCTTTTATTTTGAGTCTATGTGTGTCCCTGCATGTGAGATGGGTTTCCTGAATACAGCACACTGATGGGTCTTGACTCTTTATCCAATTTGCCAGTCTGTGTCTTTTAATTGGAGCATTTAGTCCATTTACATTTAAAGTTAATATTGTTATGTGTGAATTTGGTCCTGTCATTATGATGTTAGCTGGTTATTTTGCTCGTTATTTGATGCAGTCTCTTCCTAGCCTCGATGGTCTTTACATTTTGGCATGATTTTGCAGTGGCTGGTACCGGTTGTGCCTTTCCATGTTTAGCACTTCCTTCAGGAGCTCTTTTAGGGCAGGCCTGGTGGTGACAAAATCTCTCAGCATTTGCTTGTCTGTAAAGTATTTTATTTCTCCTTCACTTATGAAGCTTAGTTTGGCTGGATATGAAATTCTGGGTTGAAAATTCTTTTCTTTAAGAATGTTGAATATTGGCCCCCACTCTCTTCTGGCTTGTAGGGTTTCTGCTGAGAGATCTGCTGTTATTCTGATGGGCTTCCCTTTGATGGTAACCCGACCTTTCTCTCTGGCTGCCCTTAACAGTTTTTCCTTCATTTCAACTTTAGTGAATCTGACAATTATGTGTCTTGGAGTTGCTCTTCTCGAGGAGTATCTTTGTGGCGTTCTCTGTATTTCCTGAATCTGAATGTTGGCCTGCCTTGCTAGATTGGGGAAGTTCTCATGGATAATATCCTGCAGAGTGTTTTCCAACTTGTTTCCATTCTCCCCGTCACTTTCAGGTACACCAATCAGATGTAGATTTGGTCTTTTCACATAGTCCCACATTTCTTGGAGGCTTTGCTCGTTTCTTTTTATTCTTTTTTCTCTAAACTTCCCTTCTCACTTCATTTCATTCATTTCATCTTCCAGGGCTGATACCCTTTCTTCCATTTGATTGCATCGGCTCCTGAGGCTTCTGCATTTTTCACGTAATTCTCGAGCCTTGGTTTTCAGCTCCGTCAGCTCCTTTAAGCACTTCTCTGTATTGGTTATTCTAGTTATACATTCTTCTAAATTTTTTTCAAAGTTTTCAACTTCTTTGCCTTTGGTTTGAATATCCTCCCATAGCTCGGAGTAATTTGAGCGTCTGAAGCCTTCTTCTCTCAGCTCATCAAAGTCATTCTCCATCCAGTTTTGTTCCATTGCTGGTGAGGAACTGCGTTCCTTTGGAGGAGGAGAGGTACTCTGCTTTTTAGAGTTTCCAGTTTTTCTGCTCTGTTTTTTCCCCATCTTTGTGGTTTTATCTACTTTTGGTCTTTGATGATGGTGATGTACAGATGGGTTTTTGGTGTGGATGTCCTTTCTGTTATTTTTCCTTCTAACAGACAGGACCTTCAGCTGCAGGTCTGTTGGAGTACCTGGCCGGCCATGTGAGGTGTGAGTCTGCCCCTGCTGGGGGGTGCCTCCCAGTTAGGCTGCTCAGGGGTCAGAGGTCAGGGACCTACTTGAGGAGGCAGTCTGCCCATTCTCAGATCTCCAGCTGCGTGCTGGGAGAACCACTGCTCTCCTCAATGCTGTCAGACAGTGACATTTAAGTCTGCAGAGGTTACTGCTGTCTTTTTGTTTGTCTGTGCCCTGCCCCCAGAGGTGGAGCCTACAGAGGCAGGCAGGCCTCCTTGAGCTGTGGTGGGCTCCACCCAGTTCAAGCTTCCAGGCTGCTTTGTTTACCTAAGTGAGCCTGGGCAATGGTGGGCGCCCCTCCCCCAGCCTCGCTGCCGACTTGCTGTTTGATCTCAGACTGCTTTGCTAGCAATCAGTGAGACTCCGTGGGTGTAGGACCCTCTGAGCCAGGTGCGGGCTATAATCTCCTGGGGTACCGTTTCCTAAGCCCGTCGGAAAAGCACAGTGTTCGCGTGGGAGTGGCCCGATTTTCCAGGTGCCGTCTGTCACCCCTGGAAAGGGAACTCCCTGACCCCTTGCACTTCCCGAATGAGGCAATGCCTCGTCCCTGCTTCGGCTGGTGCACAGTGCACTCACCCACTGACCTGCACCCACCGTCTGGCACTCCCTCGTGAGATGAACAGGGTACCTCAGACGGAAATGCAGAAATCACCCATCTTCTGCGACGCTCACCCTGGGAGCTGTAGACCAGAGCTGTTCCTATTCACCCATCTTGGCTCCTCCTCTGGAAAAGATCTTTTGAGACTGACAAGTGGCCACCTGAGCTTTACAGTGTCACTGCAATGGGTGGGTCTTTCTCTGGCCTCCCTGAGCTCCTCACCTTTCCCACTCTGCTGCAGGCAACACTTTTCTCCCTTCCCTTTCCCCTCTCTGTGCAAACTGAATGAATGGCAAAAGTTGCTATTTATCTGCTCTGTGAAGATTTGATTAATGGGACAAAAGATTTGTGAAGCTAGTCTTAAGCTGTAGCAAATCTGATATACCTTGTGCTATAAATTTGTCTTTCTGTATCATTCTGTCATAAAGAGGGGTACCTTAGGATAGAATGTGGGGCTAGGACCCCATAAGCCCTCTGTTTAAGCCAGCCCAGCAAACTGGTCAGTTACAAGCTTCCTTGCAGGTCCTTGGAAAAAAAAACTGGATAAAGTTTCCCTCTTATCTTGTTTTATGTCTTTGGGACCTTGAGCCTATAACCATGTGGTAGAATTTTCAATTGGTCTCTAACATCCAGGGAACAGGAATTTGAGGGCTCATGTCAGCTAGCCCTAAAAATTATCTTGAGCACTTAAAAGCCTTTGGAAGCTCAAAATTGGCTGCCTCTAGGCTTCTTCTGGGAAGGGTAATGGGAACTGCCCGGTGCTGTAGCTCAGCAACTAAGGCATTGCCATTTTACAATGGTGGCCAGGGTTCAATTTCTGGCACAGGGAATGAGTCCCTTCTGGTTTGATATCTGTGTGACCTTTACAATTTGTTAATTCTCCTCCCCTCCATGAACCGTCTTGAATTTTCCTTTCTCTGAGCACCTGTGAGGTTACATGGGAGGTTATGTTTGGTAAAGTTCAAAAGAAATGTTGGCTGTTTGGCCTGGCTAAAGTCAAGTAATAGGAGATTTAAAAGGACTTTTTTTTTCAAAGGGTGCTATGCTTAAAAGTTGGCTTAATTAAAAGTGAATATTCAAGACTGAGACTCCTTGGGAAAAACAGTAGGAAACACAGACCCCATTGTGGGAAAAGCCTTTGTTTTTCTCATGAAACCCCAGGAATCAGAAGTGGATAGATTCCTTTCAAAATCTAAGGCTCTGTTCTGTTTTGCATTGTGTTATCTGACATTTTTGACTCTTGTTGGGGAATATCAGAAATTACTTCACATTATGAGAGGTTTGGTGTGTAATAACTAGGTAGAAAATATACTTTGGGGGATACCTAATGGCAGTTATGGGGGAATATGTGACTCTGCATGTTTGGATTAGAGAAGGATGCTTTTGGCCACCTGGAAGGTATGGAGATGTCCTCACCCCTGCATGGAGAGATAAGACTCCCACTGGGGCATGGGCTAATCACAGAATGGGCAATTGGTTTTAGATTGCTTTGCAATAAAATGCACAGCAAAAATCATAGCAATGTCTCGTTCCATAGCATTTCTCTTTTGGAGACCTAGGATCTGGTATAAAAATGAGACACTTAAGTGTAAGGGTTCTGTTTTGCCTTCCAGCTGTGCCTGCTAATTAGGCTGCAGAGCCTGCATGCTTTCTTGGTCCTGTTCCTCCAAGGGCTCTGCCCTGAAGCCAATAATCCAATTAAGAAACTGGAAAATGAAAAATCTTACAAGTACTGGATCTTCTGTCTGTGTATTTTTATGTGTTGTGTGTGTGATATGGAAGAGCTTTGATTAATTGGCTTAAAATTAATAAACGTTTAAATGAAATATTTTGTCAGAAAAATAAAAATTGTAACACCTTTTAGTTCATGTGACTTAAGTAATCTTTGGGAAATAAAGACAGTTCTAAATATTGTTGGTAAAATAAAAATATCTTCAAAAATTTGGACATTTGGTCTAAATTAGGCAGGTCAGATATTAGGTTTACTAAATGCTTTAAGGTCATAAACTGCTTCTTTGACTTTTGATAATTGTTCAATGTAATCAAAATTGCTTACTAACTAGGTTTTTCACCAAAAGTAAAAGTTGCTAAGAGTTAACATTATAACATGTAATTGAGACTTACTGAAGAAACAGTTTTACAGTAGAGGTGTGTAAGAAAAGTGAAATGTGTTTTTGGTAAAGATTATGTAAGAAGTCATGGGAACGTAAATTTTTTTTGCCTGGATTAAAGGGTTAAAGGATTGTTTTAAGTTAGATAAGATAAAACTAAAAGTTTGAGCAAGTTGTGGAAAGTTTGTAAAAATTAAACTTGTGAATGCAATTCTGTGTCAACATATTGGCTAAAGTTAAAGGGACATTATTCAGTTTTCCCATAAATTAAATGTTGAAATAAAATCATAACAGTCTGTCTTAGAGCACTGCTCTGCACTTTAACAAAATTTGTAAAGGGTTATAAAAGGTTTATGAGAATCTTATGGTCAAACTGATTAAAATTGGCAAGATTTATCTATAAGCTTTTATTAAGAATTGGGTTTAACATTAATAGTACACTAATGTAAAGGTGAAATTTGGCTTATTTGGTGTAAAAATCATACAGGAGCATTGTCAAATATGAAGTGGTGTTTGGCTCTCTTTGGGCTGTATTTGTATAAATATGTTATTGGTACATGTTACAAAATTATAGGAAATACTTATAATTCTGATATGGCATAATGTACATTATCAGTAATAATTATAATTGTTACATAAAATTGTTGTGGCCAGGCATGGTGGTTCATGCATTTAATACAGCACTTTGGGAGGTCAAGGTGAGTGAATAACTTGAGGTCAGGAGTTTGAGACCAGCCTTGCCAACATGGTGAAACCCTGTTTCTACTAAAAATACAAAACAAATTAGCTGGGCATAGATGCTGCATGCCTGTAACCCTAGCTTCTCAGGAGGCTGAGGTGGAGGTTGCTTTGAGCTGAGATCATCCCACTACACTCCAGCCAGCTTGGGCAACAGAGCAAGGCTCCATCTCAATAATAAATAAATACATACTTACACACATGCATACATACATAACTAAATAAAAATAAAATAAAATAAAAATTGTTGTACGCCACAGAAGAAACCAAAATTCCTAGTTGATTGCAGTTTTAATAGAGGCTGCCCTAAGGCATTTTGTCATCCACAGGCAATTGTGGTCTTGATTTAATCCTCTTTAAAAGGTGGTTTTTAATCAGTTATAGGACTTTGATAGGTGCTTTTAAATGCAGGTTTCTGATATTAAAATAGAATAAAAAACTTTCAGAACTCATGGAGAGCTGAAATGTTCTTGAATGTTAAGCAGAACAGGAGCTAACCATATGGAATGAACTAATAGAAGAGTGAAGTAATCTTTTTTTGACTTTGTGTAAGACCTTGCTGATCCTTTGTTTTGTTTTTCAGAACCAAGAACACTTTTCTATTAAGCTATTCACAGCTTTTAACATTTGAGTAAAGTATACTCTTCTAAAAAATTGGGAGCATATTTGTTTTTCTGTACCTGATTTCTCCAGGATTTTGAAACTATTTATTAGTATTCTTAACTTATGGCAATATACTTATTTGCATAAGTGCAGTAAGAATCTGTTTTCTTTTGCAAGAGGACACAATTGGAGAAACTGGTTATTTTACCAAAGCTTTGACTGAAATAATGTGCTTTCCTTTAAGGAATCAAATTTGAAAACTGGCCTCATATCTTTTCTATGCAGTTCTTGTACAGGGTTCCTAACCTGTGGTAAGTAAAGAATGTCACTTTCTGACAGGCCCAGGACTCCCAAGCTACCTTGGGACTTCAAGAGGAGAGGAATTTGCTCAACTCATAGGTATTTGAGTATACAAACCCATGGTTGAGCTTGCCTTAAAAAAGGTCTTATCTGAGGTTCCTTATGGAGCAGAGTTGCATCAAAGCCAATTTTAAAAGCCTATGTGAAAACTAATTATTCTTGCTGCACTTTATACAAATAATCAGGCCAAGTATAATAAAGTAAATTGGTCCTACCATAATTTATCATTAGTAAAAATGGGAGACTGGAGAGAGAAAAGATTATGTTTCAAAAATGATGGTACACATGCTATTACATTCTCTCATCAGTTGTTTTTGAGTTTTTTTCTGCAATTTATAATGACTATGTTTATTCCTGTGAACCAACCAGTGGTCTCTGGCTGTAGCTCAGAAAAAACAAGAGGGATAGGTAATGCAAAAACCTAGATCAATATTCTAGTTCTGGACACATATTGGAATCAGCTAGTAACCCCATATCAGTTTGGTTCCAACAGTTGCCCATTTCATGGAAAGCCATCTTATTTAGTTTACTTGGGACAATTTTACTTATTTTGCTTTATGGTTGTGGATCATATTTGTTGTTGTACTCTGCGTACAAATGCACAATAAGCTTAATGATATGTCTTCATAATTTGAATACTTATTAATTTTCCAGATATCAACTTTTGTCAGAGTTATGAATGGCCCTCACCATACTGGTGCTTTCCTACTGAGCTCCTTTCTACCCTGAATACAAGAGACCCTAATAGTTAGGCAGAAATATCTTGGCCTCTATTCAGCATGAAAAATTACAGAGGATAGATCTTCATCCCTCTACAACCCTTAGGATTAAGGGTTCTTTTATAAAATGGATGGGGGAAATATGTCAGAGGTGTTTGAACCAGAGCAACTTCATCTTCACTAGGAGCTGGCTAAAATAAGGCTGAGACTCACTGGACTGCATTCCCAGTAGGTTAGATATTCTAAGTCACAGGATGAGATAGGAAGTTGGCACAAGATATAGGTCATAAGACCTTGTTCATAAAACTGCACGCAGTTGACCGGGCACCATGGGTCACACCTGTAATCCCAGCACTTTGGAAGACTGAGGTGGGCAGATCACTTGAGGCAAGGAGTTCAAGACCAACCATGGCCAACATGGTGAAGCCCTGTCTCTATTAAACATACAAAAATTAGCTGGGTGTGGTAGTGTGTGCCAGGAGTCCCAGCTACTCAGGTGGCTGAGGCAGGAGAATTGCTCAAACTCAGGAGGCAGAGGATGCAGTGAGTTGACATTGTGCCACTGCACTCTAGCCTGGGCAATAGAGCCAGAGACTGTCTCAAAAAGCAAGGAAACAAACAAAAAAGAAACCAAAAAACCAGCATGCAGTAAAGAAGCTGGTGAAAACCCATCAAAATTGAGATGGCAATGATAGTGACCTCTGGTCACCCTCACTGCTTATTATATGTTAATTATAATGCATTAGCATGCTAAATGACACTCCCACCAGTGCCATGACAGTTTATACAAATGCCATGGCAACATTGTCAGGAAGTTACCCTATACAGTCTAAAAAGGGGAGGACCCCTCAGTTCTGGGAATTGCCCACCCTCTTCCTGGAAAACTAATGAATAATCCACCCCTTGTTTAGCATATAATCAAGAAACAACAATAAGTATTCTTAGCCAAGCAGCACATGCCTCTGCTCTGCCTATGGAGTAGCCATTCTTTTGTTTCTTTACTTCTCTAATAAACTTCCTTTCACTTTACTCTGTGGACTTGCTCTGAATTCTTTCTTGTGTAAGATTCAAGAATCCTCTCTTGGGATCTGGATCGGGACCGCTTTTCAGTAACATTATGACATAAGAATCTCTCATGCTATTAAAATAGTTTGAAATAATTGTGGTGGCTGTAAAATATTTTTTCTTATGAATACAATGTAATTTTACTCTTTTTGGTTCTCTTAGCTATTTTCCTTTTTTTTCTGTAATAAAATGAAGTCAAAGGCTGTAGAAGAAATAAAAATTACAGTGACTGGGCATCTGGAGAAATAGGAACACCTGAATATAGAATTATTTGTATTAACCTTGCTTGTATTCTCATTTCAGGAGAGTGAAGGCTCAACAGGATCTACTAAAGAGAAGGGAGAGGGTAGCAAATTGTCAGCTTGTCTCCAAAGCGGTGTAAGTGAGAGAGTGTTCTAATTTTGATGAACAATCCCAGAAATAGTTTGAAGAGAAATCTGGATATATTTCAACAGATTTATTGGAAGTACTCAAGGGCATTCAACTCTCATTTTTCTAATTCTGGGATCATGCTGCTGAGGAATATATTTATAACTAACTGATTTATAAATTAACCAGAAGATCTTGCAAAAGTTTGGTTCTCTAGCCAAATATAGACTGGGCACCGGTTCATAAATTAATCTCTCTTGGTAGCTGGTGCCAGCTCCCAGAAGCATGATAACCGTGGCACAAATACACTCAGAATGGATGGGCACAGTGGTGCATGCCTGTAGTCCCAGCTTCTCTGGAGGCTGAGGCAAGGGGATAGCTTGAGTCTGGGAGTTCTGGGCTGTAGTGTGCTATGCCAATCGGGTGTCCTCACTAAGTTCAGCATCACTATGGTGACCTTCCTGGAGCAGACTACCAGGTTGCCTAAGTAGGGGTAAAAAGGCCCAGGTTGGAAATAAAGCAGGTCAAAACTTCCATGCTGATCAAGGGATGGTGATCATAGTGGGACCATGCCTAGGAAATAAGTGAGACACTGTATTGGGAAAAAAAAAAAGACCCAGAATGCAATATTTCTGGATTTACAGAACACCATCATGGTTTTTATAATAACTAGTGAAGCCAAGCCTGGGAAGCTAGGCAACTAACCTCATTCTTTCTAAAAACACTTCTTAGTTGCATCAATGACCATCAGAGGAATTCAATTCCTTGGAATCTTCTCTCCAGGATGCATACAGGTGATGGTGTAGTGATACCTGTGAATTGTAACCTGACTTTTTCAGTCTCACACGGCATCAAATAGATGGTTTAATTTTGGGAATGTTAAGGATGCAATTGGGAGCTTCATTAACTCCCCTGGATTCCCCGGCTCCACTAAGTGTACTAAGACACAGCCTAAATGTCCTAAAGAATTAACAGAGTTGGGTCTCAATCAATCCTGGCACCAGATCAATGGGCCTGGAAACAATGTTTTAAATTATGGGCTCTAATAGAGCTGGCATTGGCATATGAAAAAGACATTTATGAAATTATATTCTTCTAATGATGTAACAAATGAATTGTTGCTTTTAGAAAAAATACTGAGTAATGAAGAGCCACATTCTTTTTATGCACCTAAACTGAATACACACACTTAGCAATGGAATGAAAAATTAAAGGTATAACAGGTACCAACTTCATGCAAAATGCATACACACAGGGGCTATATAAATGTATGTAGACATACACATATGTTCCTTGACCCCTGTCTGCCATTGATAAATCAAAATCTAGATAACAGTATGGTTTTGTCCTGAATATTTCTACCTGAAAGGAAACAGGTCAGTATAGGTGCCCCTTGCTCTCACTCTGAATGCTTAGAACAATGCACACTGGGGTTTTTCAGCATATTTTAACAGAATCCTCTTCAGACCCTGTCAGCTCTGCCCCAGATAGTGTCATCCCCAAAGACAGAACTATTAGGGCTTATAACAATGAAACCCACAGGACAAGTGTCTAAGAGTTTCACTCCTTTCTTTTGTGGAAACAGCCTCCAACCCCAGGCAAATGGGAAACCGGGTTGGCCTTGACTTACAGCTTGCATGGGTATGGTGGAGGCAGGGTGTTTCAGTAAGGATGATGTTGTCATTTGCCTCTGTGTTTCCAGTAAAAGGAAACTGGTATTGGAGTCCCAGGAAACAGCAGTCAGGGAAAATATAAAACATCAAGTCCAACAGAGTGAGAAAAAAGAAAAGACAAACTTTCTGGTGGAGGAAGCAGTAGGTTGTGGGGGTCACACTTTTTCTAAGTGCACACCCCTGCAGCAGAGTAACCAGTCAGGGCTGGGGGAAAATTAGGATAGATAGCTGTTAGGCATGTAGGGCTGTGTTTGCATGTTTAGCATGGCATAAATTCTTCAAAGTCCTGATGGACTTTAATATTCTAACCAACTCTCATTTCCTTATTTTGCAATTAGATTAGCTTAAAGAGAAACTGGTAGCTTTTGGAGAACTGTTGAATTTTGGAGAACTGTATCCACAGCTGCTTTCTTTTTCTCCATTTAGTTTGCCTGAAGCTTGCTGGCCACTGTGTAGGCTCCTGTGTGGCTGGGGTTGTCTGAGCCAAGAACAGCTTCAGGGCTGCCATCCTTTTCTGGACAGTGGCAGCATGGGTTACATCAGGCAAGCCTTTGGGAGAGACAGATGAAGTTGGATTTCAAAAATGCAAGGATGCCTTGAAACTGCCTGTCCTGGAAGCCCTACCTGGAGGGGGCTAGGACAATCTGCAGAATGGGATGCAGGATGGGTGATAGACTTGACTTACACCAACTGCAGGACAACTGAAGATGGACAGTATATCATCCCTGATGAAATCTTCACCATTCCCCAGAAACACAGCAACCTGGAGATGAACTGAGAAATCCTGGAATCTTGGGTTAATTACCAGAGCAGTACCTTCTACTACATCAACACAGATCTCTGTCTTTATTCCAAAGTCAATGCCAAGTTCTCTGCTGAGTTCCAGAGAATGAAAACCCTTCAAGTGAAGGACAAAGCTATAACTACCCGAGTTCAGGTAAGAAACCTCATCTACACAGTCAAAATCAACCCAACTTTAGAGCTAAGCTCAGGTTTTAGGAAGGAGCTCCTTGACATCTCTGACCATCTAGAGAACAACCAGACGAGGATGGCCACCTACCTGGCAGAACTCCTGGTCCTCAACTATGGCACCCACATCATCACCAGTGTCAATGCTGGGGCTGCTCTTATTCAGGAGGACCACATCAAGGCCTCCTTCTTCCAAGACAGCCAGAGCAGTCATAGTGCCATGACCAACTCTGCTGGACTTGCCTTCCAAAACATCGTGAACTTCACATTTGAGGAAAACCATACCTCACAGAATGTCCTCACTAAGAGCTACCTCTCAAACTGAACCAACTCCAGGGTGCAGAGCATCAGAGGGGTTCCTTTTTACCCAGGCATCACCCTCCAGGCCTGGCAGCAGGGTATCACTAACCACCTGGTGGCCATCGACCGCTCTGGCCTGCCGCTGCATTTCTTCATCAACCCCAACATGCTGCCTGACTTGCCAGGCCCCCTGGTGAAGAAGGTGTCAAAGACAGTGGAAACAGCTGTGAAATGCTATTACACATTCAACACCAACCCTGGCTGCATAGATCTCAATTCTCCCAACTTCAATTTTCAGGCCAACACAGATGATGTCTCCTGCGAAGGGAAAATGACCAACTTCTCTTTCGGTGGGGTTTATCAGAAATGCAGCCAGTTCTCAGGGAATAAAAATGTTGTTCTCTGCCCAAAGTTGGAGCAGAAAAATCCACTCACTGGTGATTTCTCCTGTCCCTCTGGCTACTCCCTGGTGCACCTTCTATCCGAGACTCGTGAGGAGGGTTACAACCACCTGGAGTGTCATAAGAATTGCACCCTCCTTGTCTTCTGCAAGACTGGGTGTGAAGATGTGTTCCAGGTGGCAAAGGCTGAATTTAGGGCTTTTTGGTGTGTGGCCAGTAGCCAAGTACCTGACAACTCAGGACTGCTTTTCAGGGGCCTCTCCAACAGCAAGAGCATAAACCCCATGACAAATGCACGGTCATGCCCAACAGGCTACTTTCCACTGAGACTCTTTGAAAACCTCAAGGTATGCGTTTCTCAGGACTATGAATTGGGAAGCAGGTTTGTGGTCCCTTTTGGTGGGTTCTTCAGCTGTACAGTTGGGAACCCCTGGTGGTTCCAGCCATATCCAAAGATTTAGGGGCACCTTCCCTGAAAAAGTGCCTGAGAGGCTTCAGCCAGCACCTAGCCCTCATCAGCGATGGATGCCAAGTGTCCTACTGTGTCAAGGCTGGGCTCTTTACAGAAAAGTTCCTTCCCCCTGCTAGTCTCCCGCTTTTCACCCAGCCGCCCCTTATGAGTGAGGCTGACACCAACACTGTCATAGTGACCAGTTCTGAGAATGCGAGATCCTGGATTAAAGATTCCCAGACCCACCAGTGGAGGCTGGGAGAGCCATTAGAGCTGCACAGCACCATGAATGACATCCGTGGGGAAGGTGGTGGTCTGTCAGGAGGGGCTATGGCTGGTATCGTAGTGGGAGCCACCACCATTCTGGCTGTTGTCATCACCCTGGCCATCTATGGCACCCGGAAGTTCAAGAAGAGGGGATACCGGGCATTTTGGAAGAGGCAGAGTTTGGTTCCAGGCACTGCAGCAACTGGAGACACCCCTGATCAAGAGCAGGGGCAAGAGTCCAGCTTAAATTCTCCCTGAAAAGGGTTTCTCTTGTCTCTAAACAGCATGATCATTTCTGATTACTTCTATTTTCCTAAGTATTGAAATGGCAAGTGCAACCAAATCACATAGAAATTTGTGATTTCTTGTTTAGGTCTCTGGGCCAGGCAATTCATATTGCTACATGGACAAGGGTGGGGTTGGGGAGAGGGAATGATTGGTACTCTTGAAGCAAAAGCCATCCTGGGACTAAAATAGGAAGCAGGTGTCCTTTCCCAATGTGTGTCACTTTCTTCATCTGAATGTATTTGTGTAAAAACAGAGAAGGGGGAATGTTAACATTTGGATTTGGAGACTATGCATTTACTCTGAAGTCTGCAGTGGTTTCCAATGTGTGTGCTGTAAGAATTTCTGCTTAAATGCATCTCTCTCTGTCTACCCCCCAACCCCTTTAAAGTTGTCTGGATTTCATGCTCCTAGAGCCTGGCAAAACCCTGAAAAGACACAAGTCCTGCTTGGCCACTGCTTTTTAACTTTTAGGCCTCCCTGTTGACAGATGTGTTATCTCCTCCATGTCATCTAAACAGCATCTGAAAAGAAAGATGTTGCCTGCACCAATTCCACTTTTTTCCAGCTTCCCCATGAAGTCTTCCTTAGAGCAGATCACTCTTGGACTTCTGACTAGTGTCATGAAGTCCTCCAAAAATATTTTAACATATAAGCTTCTATTAGTGGGTCAATGGGGAAGGGAAAGTTTGTAGACAAGGAGTAAGGAAAGACAGATAAAAACTGAAAAGGATTCTCGTGCTCAGGAGAAACTGAAATTCTTACCCATAACCAACTACCTGATTCCTTCCTGTTAGCTCCTCACAAATGGGGCATTGAAAGGAGCTGTAGATTTGGATAGACCAAATTTTATGGTTTCATGTTCTATGTTACCAAAGTACAACCCCTTCCTCTTCCAAGGATGGTCCTTACCCTTCCCGTCTTCCTGTTATATGCACACACACACACACGCACACACACACGCCACATTTCAATAAGTTTGCATTGTTCTGGGGGTGAAAAAGGCAAGAAGTTAAAGTAAGCCCACATCTAAGTATTATTTCTTCCCTAAAACCAAAACAGAGTAGATAACACCAATTATGGACCCTACCTTTTTTTCCCGCAGAAAGGGAGCTGACATGATCAAATCCATGTTTTCAAATGAACTGAAAAAGGCATCCAGCACCATTTGTAACACATTTATTTCAGTTCCAGACTGAGAGCCCTGGGGCAGTTAGCAGGACACATGATTGTCAGCTGGCAACAGTTGGGGCTTTACTCAATTTTAATACCAATCTCATCTGATTGTAATTACTCCACCACTGTCATGTTCCCCCACAAAATGTTTTTTAAAGGATACATTTATTCATGGAATCAAATATCATTACTGATATATCTTCTATGAAGGATGACTATTCTCTTTGTTAATGTTCACAATCAAGATCTTGGGCTGAGAAGAGGCCCTTCATCCAAGGAGTTTGAAGTATCACAGTGTGTGGGAAGGTGGGAACAAGGATACCCATTCATTTCCAACTGAGATACAGAGAAGTGAGTCACAGAATTTGAGCCCTGCTCTCTTGACTGCCCAGCTAAGGACACTGATTTCTATAGCCCCTTTACTTAACCCTGCCTCTTAAGCATTAAAACGTTCTTCTAAACCGCTGAGTGTTTTGTGGGTTCTGAGTGTTTTGTATGTTTTAGCCAAGCTAACCACTTGTCTGCAACTACTGTCTTTCCTATGAATTCTTTGAAGATTATTGAGTCAGAAAGGAAAAATATAGCCCCAGATTTCCTGGCTTTTAATGCATTAACTGCCTATTGAAATGAGAAGTTCTTCACAAACTTGTATTCCCACTAACAAAATTGCACATAAATATGCATTAAAGTATGTACTAAGAAACTCTCTGTCCAACGGCTCATGCATATGAAGTCCGAACATAGGAGTTTGCCAGTTGCATTCATCAAGTTGTTTTGCAGAGTCAGATCCCTGATGGAAGAGCTCACAGGCTCTGCCTTCCAAATCCTGGGTCCCTAACTGGTGACCTTAGGCTGGGGTCTGTGGGGAGACCAACCCTGGCCTCCAAGAAAACCACATTCCATGGACTATCAGAAATAGACACAGATTTGGGTGACAAAGGAGGCTCTGCATTTGCATTTTATTTTTGTATTCTTGTCAGTTTTGAGATGATTAATATTAAACATTTATTTGAGAAACAGCAGGCAGAAGCAACAATTCAAACATACTTCATATTGTAGTCAAGCAAAGGAACCTTTAAAAATGAACATTCACAATTTTAACGGTGGTTTTTCTCCCACACGTTCACTTACTTATTTTCCCAGCCATATTGTCTGTTCTGTTAGGTGAAGAGTCTAACCAGGTCAAACGTGTGGGTGAGAAAAATGTGGAAGATATATTTTTTAAGCGGGGGCTGAAGGGACTTTTCCCGCATCCAGTGGAAGGGCTCGTGGTTGCCCTCAGGGAGATAACCCAAATCCCTCACAGAATAGGTGTACTAATCTACAAAAGGTGGAAGGTTAACAACAGCAACCATTTGACCCAGCCATCTCATTACTGGGTATATACCCAAAGGACTATAAATCATGCTGCTATAAAGACACACACACACACACACACATATGTTTATTGCGGCATTATTCACAATAGCAAAGACTTGGAACCAAACCAAGTGTCCAACAATGATAGACTGGAAGAAGAAAATGTGGCACATATACACCATGGAATACTATGTAGCCATAAAAAATGATGAGTTCATGTCCTTTGTAGGGACATGGATGAAATTGGAAATCATCATTCTCAGTAAACTATCGCAAGAACAAAAAACCAAACACCACATATTCTCACTCATAGGTGGGAATTGAACAATGAGAACACATGGACACAGGAAGGGGAACATCACACTCTGGGGACTGTTGTGGGGTTGGGGGAGTGGGGAGGGATAGCTTTAGGAGATATACCTAATGCTAAATGATGAGTTAATGGGTGCAGCGCACCAGCATGGCACATGTATACATATGTAACTAACCTGAACATTGTGCACATGTACCCTAAAACTTAAAATATAATAATAATAAAACAAACAAATAAAAAAACCTTTATTAAAAAAACAATTTTGTGGTGGTTCATTTGCCATTTATTGTTCTGCACAGACACCTCATGAACACCTGGTGGCGATGTCCTCTCGCAGAGCAACATCAAGGACTTCAAAACACTCCAGTTACAAACAGAACAATTCACATTAGGACATTCACCTGCCTCTCCCAGAACCCCCAATCTAATGCCGGGGACCACAGAGAAGGAAAGGGGTCAGGCATTGTTTCTTGTACCACATGGGCATTCCCCCAGTTCTCTCATGCATACAACAGTGCATCACCAAGACGAGTACCTTTGACCAAGTATAAAACCACAGAGACAACCAAATTTTACAAAAAGGGGAAGAGAATGAAAACACAAAGGCACCCACAGCCACATATACACAATTAACCTTTTAGGGGATGGGCACCTGATAAGGTTTGTCTCCATTTACATTTGCCATCCCTGGAGACTCTGGAAGGGAGAAACTAGGCTGCTGGTGCTAAGAGCATGAAAGGGAAGGCATGGAATCCCCTACTTGGGCCAGGAGAGCACAGCAGGGCTTCTGGTGGGAAAACACTCTGTGTCAAGGTAGTGGATGCACAGGGCTCGGCTGGCAGGGTTTCACTGAAATCTAGACTGCACATTTCCAGGTTGGCACAAGAGAAAGGGCAGAGGAATGCTCCCCACCTTGCTGGGCATAGTGTTAGAAAGGAAATTCAAGATCCCTACTGCCCAGAAAGCCACAGAAGAATAGCACGAGGATGAGGTAACCTCACTGGACATCTGCAGAGAGGACAAGAAATGGGGCACCGACACAATCAAAAGCCCAGGGGAAAAGGCTTGAAGGTATGAAGACGACCACTCCAAGTGGTATTGCCACAGGCACAGTGGCTCCCTTTCCATCTTGAGTCCTCTTCCTTCTGCTCCTGGCCACCCCTTTCCCCACCTATACCTTCTTCTTCCTGACGTGGGGAAATTGATCTCTCCCTACTGCCTAATTCCATTGTGAAAGTCCATCTTCTTTTCTTCCCCACCTCCTACTGCCTCATTGTGTCTTTCTTCCCACGAACACTCAGCCTATTTCTTCACCCCTCTGTGGCCATCTTTCTGTGGCCTAGAAGTCAAGCAGATACTTGACCAGGTTGCTAAAGGAAGAGATGGCATGAGGCTCTCCAAATTATCTCTGGTAACCTGGCAATGGGCATCGGTGTGACATTAAACATTGCAGGGATGTCTCTTTTATTCAGCTCATGTGTTTCCTTGCTAAGTGTGGGAGGAAATTGCCCTGTGGTTCAGTAAGCTTGAGACCATTATCACTCTGGAGGTACTTAGGCAGTCCAAAGCAAATAATTATCTCATCGATTAGTACTTTTATTACCTCAGAGGCTTTCTCTGTCTGGCATGGGAATACTTCTACCCTCTTAGTGAAGGTATCCACCCATACGAAGAGATGCTGGATGTCCCTTATCCTTGGAATATGGGTGAAATCCCTCTGCCAGTCTTTCCTTGGGTAGCCTCTTATTCTTTGTGTTCTGGGGGAAGAATCTGTTAGTTGGAGTTATTTTTAAGGCAAGCTTCATAAACATTAAGTATCTGTTTGATCATTTTAAATAAATTTTTACCTATTGCCATCCTCTGATTGTCACCATCTTGAAAGCTGAAAGCTCTTTCCCTGAGAGGTGGTCCATTATATCTTCACAGGAGAATATCGAGGGTTTTTCTCTTATGGAGCCCGTCCAGATCAGGGGGACCTCAAGTGGATCAGAAATATGGGGCAGTCTTGCTGCCAATTTAGCTTGGTCTGCCAACTTATTTCTCTTGGCTATTTTATCTGTCTCCTTTTGGTGGCCTTTACAATGTATTACTGCCACTTCCCATGGAAAGAAGATTGAGAATAGTAGCCTGTCAATTTCCTGATGGTGTTTAATGGGAGACCTGTTGGCTGTGAGGAAGCATCTCTCTTTCCAGATAGCGCTAAAGGCATGGAGAACTAAGAAAGCATACTTAGTATAAATATTAACTGCTGTATTAATGTTCTCTAGGGGGACAGAACTAATAAGATATATATATACCATATATGATATATATGATATATATGATTGATATATATGATATATATGATATATAATATATGTTATATATCATATAAACATATATATCATATAAACATATATCATATATGATATATATGATCTATATTATATATGTTATATATCATATAAACATATATCATATATGATATATATGATCTATATTATATATGTTATATATCATATAAACATATATCATATATGATATATATGACATATCATATAAACATATATCATATATGATATATATGACATATCATATAAACATATATCATATATGATATATATGACATATCATATAAACATATATCATATATGATATATATGACACATCATATAAACATATATCATATATGATATATATGACATATCATATAAACATATATCATATATGATATATGTGATATATATGATATATGTGATATATCATATATGATATATATGATATATATTATATATGTGATATATCATATAAACATATATCATACATGATATATATGATATATCACATAAACATATATCATATATGATATATATGATATATATTATATATGATATATATCATATATATGATATATGATATATATGATATATATTATATATGTTATATATCATATAAAATATATCATATATGATATATATGATATATAATATATGTTATATCATATAAACATATATCAGATATGATATATGTGATATATCAAATAAACACATGTCAGGTATGATATATGTGATATATCATATAAACACATATCAGATATGATATATGTGATATATCACATAAACACATATCAGATATGATATATGTGATATATCACAGAAACACATATCAGATATGATATATGTGATATATCACAGAAACACATATCAGACATGATATATGTGATATATATCATAGAAACATATATCAGACATGATATATGTGATATATATCATAGAAACATATATCAGATATGATATATGTGATATATATCATAGAAACATATATCAGATATGATATATGTGATATATATCATAGAAACATATATCAGATATGATATATATGATATATCATATAAACATATATCAGATATGATATATATGATATATATCATATAAACATATATCAGATATATATGATATATATCATATAAACATATATGATATATGATATATAACATATAAACATATTTGATATATGATATATAACATATAAACATATATGATATATATGATATACCATATAAACATATATCAGATATGATATATATGATATACCATATAAACATATATCAGATATGATATGTATGATATATACCATATAAACATATATCAGATATGATATGTATGATATATACCATATAAACATATATCAGATATGATATGTATGATATATACCATATAAACATATATCAGATATGATATGTATGATATATACCATATAAACATATATCAGATATGATATATGTTATATACCATATAAACATATATCAGATATGATATATATGATATATATCATACAAACATATATCAGATATACATACGATATATATCATACAAACATATATCAGATATATATACGATATATATCATACAAACATATATCAGATATATATACGATATATATCATACAAACATATATCAGATATATATACGATATATATCATACAAACATATATCAGATATATATACGATATATATCATACAAACATATATGACATATACGATATATATCATACAAACATATATGACATATACGATATATATCATACAAACATATATGACATATACGATATATATCATACAAACATATATGACATATACGATATATATCATACAAACATATATGACATATACGATATATATCATACAAACATATATGACATATACGATATATATCATACAAACATATATGACATATACGATATATATCATATAAACATATATGATATATGATAGACATTATATATCATATAAACATATATGATATGTGATACACATTATATATCATATAAACATATATCATATATGATACACATTATATATCATATAAACATATATCATATATGATACGCATTATATATCATATAAACATATATCATATATGATACATATTATATATCATATATGATATATAATATGTATCATATATGATATATAATGTATCATATATGATATATATGATATATGATATATAATGTATCATATATGATATATATTTATATATTATATATCATATATCTTATATATCATATATGATATATATCATATATGATATATCATATATGATATATATTCATATATTATATATCATATATGATATATATTCATATATTATATATCATATATGATATATATTCATATATTATATATCATATATGAATATATGATATATATGTAAATATATGATATATATTTATATATTATATATCATATATGATATATACGATATATCATATATGATATCTATTATATATATGATATAGATGATATATCATATATATCATATATGATATAGATATTATATATGACATATATGATATATCATATATAAGATATATAAAAGATATATATGATATATATATGTATGATTTTCTTATTAACTCGCATGATTACTAGGTCCCACAATGGGCCATCTGCAAGCTGAGGGGCAAGGAAGCCCGCCTGAGTCCCAAAACTGAAGAACTTGGAGTCCAATGTTTGACAGCAGGAAGCAAACAGCATGGGAGAAAGATGTAGGCTGGGAGGCTACGCCAGCCTAGTCTCTTCAAGTTTAGCCACGCTGGCAGTTGATTAGATGGTGCCCACCCATATTAAGGGTGGGTCTGCCTTTCCCACCCCACTGACTCAAAATGTTAATCTCCTTTGACAACACCCTCAGAGACACCCACAGGATCAATACTTTCGATCTTTCAATCCAGTCAAGTCGACACTCAGTATTAACCATCATAAGTCCACCACTTGTCAACTTGAACCCATACACATCTCCTAAGATCATACATAATCTTCAAAAAGGACAATAATAAAGTCATAATTACACCTAACATAATACAACTGTCCTTCATACAACTGGAAATGCACCAATCCCCAACCCAAATAGTATTACATAATGTTAACAATACTTAAATTCTGATATGAAGTCAAAAAATCTTATGTCACATGATAAAGGAAAACCGAAATGAAATGAAGATATTTTCTTAGTACAAGTGTGTAGATGCACAAACATGCTTTTAACAAAAGAAGGAGGAAATCATAATGACAACTTCAGTCCTCGTTTCTGCAGCTGATCATATGGTTGTAGCTGGTATTGATAACTACCTTCTTCTACTACCCATTCTGTATTCCCTTTGCCTTCAGCAAGCACCTCAGCAGGTTGTGGATTTTTTCCTGGTGGAGCGATCCAAACCTTTATTTCTGAAGGGTCTGGGCCATTTGTAGTCCTGTCTAGATTGGACCATTATAGTTTTCCATTGACCTTAATCACAGGGTATCGTAATACTAAGAGAGGCCCTAATAGATTTCATGTATTCCATACATACTTTCCTTACCTCCATTGTGGAATAGTAGACTGATTTCCTCTTGACAGTCCGGGTTAATCACCCCAGCCAACACTGTAACTCCCTTCTTATCCTGTTGACTTAAAAGTAGGAGGAGCCCAAAGTGTCCAGGTGGCAATCTTAACTTCCAGTTTAATGGAATCATTGTTGTGTCACCTGGTGGCAGTGTTCCTCCCTCTGGAACTAAGTCCTCTAGACCAGCAGAACATAACATTATGGAAACAAGTAAAAATTTTGCTACTGAACGCTAGGGGTGGTGGTGAGTGGTGCCATTTCCACTTTCACCCCTTGATTCCTGGACCCATAAATCTTGGCTATGGGAGAAACATATTGGATGCTGATTCAGAGCATACACAGACTTCTGGAGAGCTTTGCCTCAGCCCTGCAAAGTATTGTCACCTAGTTGACATTGTAGTTGTGACTTCAAAAGGCCATTCCACCATCCTATCAATCCAGCTGCTTCAGGATAATGGGGAACATGGTAAGACCAGTGAATTCCATGAGCATGAGCCAACTGCCACACTTCTTTAGCCATAATGTGAGTGCCTTCGTCAGAGGCAATGCTGTGTAGAATACCACGATGGTGAATAAGGCATTCTGTGAGTCCACAGGTGGTAGTCTTGGCAGAAGCACTGTGTGCAAGATAGGCAAACCCATGTCTGGAGTAAGTGTCTATTCCAGTGCAGACAAACCTCTGCCCTTTTCTTAATGGAAGAGGTCCAATATAATCAACCTGCCACCAGGTAGCTGGCTGATTACTCTGAGGATTGGTGCCATATCAAGGGCTCAGTGTTGATTTGTGCTGCTGGCAAATTGAGCACTCAGCAGTGGCCATAGCCAGGACAGTCTTGATGATTGAAAGTCCATGTTGCTGAGCCCATGGGTAACCTCTATCCCTGCCACCATGGACTCTTTGTTCATGGGCCCATTGAGTGATGACAAAGGTGGCTGGGGAAAGGCTGAGTGGTGTCCACAGAACTTGTCACCCTATCCACTTGATTATTAAAATCCTCCTCTGCTGAGGTCACCCATTGGTGAGCAGTCACATGGGATACAAATGTCTTCACAGTTTTTGACCAGTGAGAGAGGTCCATCTGAGCACCTCTTCCCCAGATTTCCTTATCATCATTTTTCCAATCACGCTTCTTCCAAGTCCCCAAATACCCAGCCAAACCATTGGCTGCAGTCCATGAATCAGTATATAATCGCACATCTGGCCATTTCTCCTTCTGTGCAAAGTGCACAGCCTAGTGCACTGCTCGAAGTTCTGCCCACTGGGAAGACTTCCTTTCACTGCTTCAGGGATGTCCTAGAAAGGGGCTGCAGTGCTGCAGTTCTCCACTTTTGGGTGGTGCCTGCATATTGTTTGTGAACCCAGGCTTTAGTCTTCTCTTCCTCTGTCAACTGATCATAGGGAACTCTCCATGAGGCCATCGGCTCAGGCTTGGAGAGAGAAGGCAGGGTGGCAGGAGTGGAGACCATGGGCGTTTGAGCCACTTCCTCATGTAACCTACTTGTGCCCTTGGGACCTGCTCACGCCCAATCACATATATACCACTTCCATTTGATGATGGAATTCTGTTGTGCATGACCCACTTTATGGCTAGATGGGTTAGAAAGCACCCAGTTTATGACAGGCAGTTCAGGTTCCTTGATGACTTGATAACCCACAGTCACACATTCAGTTTCCATGAAAGCCCAGTAACAGGCCAAGAACTGTCTCTCCAAAGGAGAATAGTATCTGCAGAAGATGCTCCAAAATCCTAGAGGCCTCTGATGTGATTCACCTATGGGGGCCTGCCAAAGCCTCCAAACAGCAACCCTATCTGCCACTGACACCTCAAGCACCATTAGATCTGCTGGGTCATATGGCCCAAGTAGCAGAGCAGCTTGCACAGCAGCCTGGACCTGTGGCAGAGCCTTCTCTTGTCTTGGACCCCACTCAAAACTGGCAACCTTTTGGGTTACTTGATAAATGGGCCAGAGTAACAAACCCAAATGAGAAATATATTGCCTCCAAAATCCAAATCGTCCCACTAGGCATTGTACCTCTTTCTTGGTTGTAGGAAGGGCCAAGTGCAACAACTTATCCTTCATCTTAGAAGGGATATCTCCACAGGCTCCACACCACTGGACCCCTAGAAATTTTACTGAGGGCTGGGCACAGTGGCTCATGCCTGTAATCCCAGCACTTTGGGAGAGAGGTGGACAGATCACCTGAGGCCAGGAGTTTGAGACCAGCCTGGCCAACGTGGTGAAGCCCTGTCTCTACTAAAAATACAAAAGTTAGCCAGGCTTGGTGGTGTGCTCTTGAAATCTCAGCTACTTGGGAGGCTGAGGCAAGAGAATTGCTTGAACCCAGGAGGCAGAGATTGCAGTGAGCTAAGATCATGCCACTGCATTCCAGCCTGGGTGATGGAGCAAGACTACATCTCAAAAAAAAAAAAGAAAAGAAATTTTACTGAGGTGGAAAGTCCCTGAATTTTAATTGGATTTATTTCCCATCCTCTGGCACACAAATGTCTCATTAGTAAGTCCAGTGTGTTTACTACTTCTTTTTCACTGGATCCAATTAGCATAATGTCATCAATATAATGGAACAGTATGATATCTTCTGGAAGTGAAAAGCAATCAAGTTCTCTCCAAATAAGATTATGACACAAAGCCAGAGAGTTGATATACCCTTGGGTAGGACAGTAAAGGTATATTGCTGGCCTTGCCAGCTGAAGGCAGATTGCTTCTGGTGTGCCTTATGGACAAGAATAGAGAAAAAGTCATTTGCCAAGTCAATGGCTGCATACCAGGTACCAGGAGATGTGTTAATTTGCTCAAGCAATGAAACCATATCTGGTACAGCAGCTGCAATTGGAGTCACCATTTGGCTAAGCTTATGATAACCCACTGTCATTCTGCAAGATCCATCTGTCTTCTGCACAGGCCAAATGGGAGATTTGAATGGGAATGTGGTGGGAATCACCATCCCTGTATCTTTCAAGTCCTTGATGGTGGCACTAATCTCCACAATCCCTCTGGGGATGCGATACTGTTTTTGATTTACTATTTTTCTAGGTAGAGGCAGCTCTAATGGCTTCCATTTGGCCTTTCCCACAAAATAGCCCTCACCCTACCAGTCACGGAGCCAATGTGGGAGTTCTGCCAGCTGCTAAGTATGTCTGTGCCAATTATGCATTGTGGCACTGGGGAAATGACCACAGAATGAGTCCAGGGACACACTGCACCCATTGTAAGTCAGGCCTGAACCAAAATTCCATTAATTACCTGACCTCCATAAGCCCCTACTTTAACTGGAGGACTACAGTGATGTTTTGGGTCCCCCGGAATCAACATCAGCTTAGAGTCAGTGTCCAGTAGTCTTTGAAATGTCTGAGAATTTCCTTTTCACAGGTAATGCACAGTTACCCTGGTAAAAGGCCAGAGGTCTCTTTGGGGTAGGATGGGAAAGATTAACAGCATAAATTGTCAGTAGTATAATAGGGTCCTTTCCCAAGAGGAACTGGCCTCCCCTTCATTCAAGGGGTTCTGGGTCTTTGGCTTAAGTCTGGAAATTGACTGAGGGGCTGTGATTCTCTATTTTTATAATTTGAATTTATCTTTTTTTCCATTTGACCTAGAAGATTCCTGCTTATATAAATCAAGTAGGAATGCAGTAGGCTTCCTATCAATTTCACTTCTAGGAACACCATGATTAATTAGCCAGTGCCAGAGCTCTATATAAGTCAGACTACTCTGATTGCTGCTTTGCCTCTGCTGTCCATTATGGTAGCTACACCCACCTTGCCTTTGACAGTTGAGTGCCATCACTTGGCTCCTGCCACCTAGGGATCCAATTTTTCCCATTGCATTTAAATTTTGTAGTTGAGTGACTGCAGTTCCCACTGGTAGATCTGACATACAGAGAAGAGCAATTACAGGGCCCTTCAAAGATGCAGGTGCTTCCCTCACAAATCTATTTCACAAGGCATTGGTCAAGGGCATATCTTCTGGACCCTCCTAGCTGGGATGAGTAGGTCTAATATGACTAATTTACTCCACCATCACAATCTCCCTAAGCCTTTGAATCCCTTTCTCTACATTAAACCAAGGGAGATCAGGCATTTCCAGCTTGCTCATCTTTTAATCCATATTTCAGCTAACCAAGCAAATAAACTATTAGAACTTTTTCTAATTCCCTGAGCTGCAATATTAAATGCAGAGTCCTACTTAGTTGGCCCAAATCAATAAATTCAACCTAATCCATCTCTATGTTCTTTCCACTATTATCCCACACCTTTAATATTCATTTCCATGCCTGTTCTCCAGATTTCTTTTTATATAAATTAGAAAACTCAAGCAGTTCTTTTCAAGTGTAGTGCACCTCCTTATAAGTAATACTCTCAACCTCACCTCTGGGGGCCCACCAGGACTTTAGTCTAGTTATAGGTCTAGAAGCAAACAGAGGTGTTGGGGGTGGCTCCTGAGGAGAATCAACATTATCTTGCCTGGCAACCGCCTCTGGAGAGGTCATCACTGTTGCCTCCAACAGCACAGGGTTTATCTCTAAAGGTGTAAAGGCTGATGGCAGTGTGGGTCAGGGAGAGGATGTTGCTACTACTGGGGGTGGGGAGGCTGTTTCTTCTGGAAAAGAAAAGTTTATCAGAGTTTACAAACTCAGTGTCCCCAGCTTCATCAGGGTCCTCCCACACATCCCCACTCCAAGTTGCAGGGTCCCATTCTTTTGCAGTCAATGCCCTCACTTTAACAGTAGACACCTGGCCAGGTTGTGCATGCACCTTTCATTGCAGGTCAGCCACTTGCATGACAACAGCATGTGTCTCTTTTTCCACAATTTTAGCTCTTTCTCTACAGGAGATAAGACTCTCACTCAGGGCAATCTTAGCAGATTTAAGGCTCAGTATCTGCTTTTGAAGCCGGGAGTTAGAATCCCTGAGTTCACCATTTTCTTTCATCACTATGTCCACTGAACTTAGGAGAAACCAACCAACCAGCTTCATTATGTTCCTTGGTTCTCCATATATAGTCAAAGGTATTACGTACAGAGTCACTAAACTCCTCGCCTCTCATGAGCAGTGAATCAGCAGTGTCAAATGCATTTATTTTGCATAACTCTCCAAACAGTTCATGCCAAGGACTATCAGTGTTCTCCATACTATTAGAAGTGGAGTCCTTAGAATTTTTGAGTCTAATCATATTAAGCAGCCAACTCCAGAAACCCCCAAACCAAAGAAAGAACTCCATCTTTAATATTCTGTTCCTTTAGAACCATTCTACTCTCAATACCAAAATCTGTATTAGCCACAGTTCTCTAGAGGGACAGAAATAATAGGATATATATATATATATAAACTCATATATATATATATGAGTTTATTAAGTATTGACTCACATGATCACAAGGTCCCACAATAGGCCATCTGCAAACTGAGGAGCAAGGAGAGCCAGTATGAGTTCCAAAAGTGAAGAACTTTTAGTTCGATGGTCTAGGGCAGGAAGCATCCAGCATGGAAGAAAGATGTAGGCTGGAAGGCTAGGCCAGTCTAGTCTTTTCATGTTTTTCTGCTTCTTTTTTTTTTTTTTTTTTGAGACAGAATCTCACTGTGTCGCCCAGGCTGAAGTGCAATGGTGCGATCTCAGCTCACTGCGACCTCTGCCTCCTGGGTTCAAGCAATTCTCTTGCCTCAGCCTCCTTAGTAGCTGGGATTACAGGCGCACACCACTATGCCTCACAAATTTTTTGTATTTTTAGTAGAGACAGGGTGTCACCATGTTGGTCAGGCTGGTCTCGAACCCCTGACCTCATGATCTGCCTGCTTCAGCCTCCCAAAATGCTGGGATTACAGGTGTGAGCCCCTTCCTACCTTCTGGCTTTAGGGGATATTGTCTTTTCTTAGGGAATGAAGTGGGGTCCTTAAAATGGATTTGGACTGATGTGGCTGTGGTGGCTCAGCCAATTTTTCCCTGAATTGCCCAAACTTCTGGATTTATAAAGAGTCTGTCCTGGAGCCATAAGGATGGTGGTCCCCATATGAGCTAAAATATCACTACCTAGCAGAGGAGTAGAGCTTTCAGGCGTGATTAAAAAGTCACGAGTAAACGAGAGGTCTTCCCAGCTACATCTAAGAAATTGGGAAAAGTATCAGGTTAAGGGCTTTCCTGAGATGCCCATCACAATTGTCCTAAGGGAGGAGAGGAGAACAGAAATGACAGCTCTGGTATTGAGAAGGAAGTTCACCTTCCTCCCTTCGACCTCCAGAATCACCTGGGGCTCCGGGATGGTGATGGCAATCTGAGATGTTGGAGCTGAGGAGTCGAGTCCTCGGATCTTTCAGTTTTGCTGGACCATTTGTGAGGCTGGCTCTGGATCCAGCAACCTGTACCTCTGGGGACAGTCTGCCTGCCTTCCAGTGGTACCCACCACAGGCTGGACAGGGTCCAGGTGATCTTCTCTTGCTGCCTGGGCAATTCTTCTTAGAAGTGCCCTGGTTTGCCACACTTGTAGCAATTAGCAGGTGCACCTAGGCGATCCTGGGGTCTGGAGGCCTGTAGAGCAGCTACTAGAGCCTCTGCCCTTTTCTTATATCTCCTGTGTTTCTCCTGAGCCTCCTCCTGATCGCTGTTGTAAAAGACCAAGGTGATCACCTTTATGTAGTTTTCTAAAGTGCTATCTGGTCCTATGGTCTGTTTTTGTAGCTTCCTCCTGATATCAGGTGTTGCCTGAGTAATAAATTTATCATATAGGATTAGTTGTCTCTCTACTGAATCAGGTGATAGAGAGGTGTGCTTCACCAAGTCCTCTCTTAGCCTTTCCAGAAAGCCAGAGGGATTCTCATCTAATCTCTGGTCAATCATAGTTTTGAGTAATTGAAAGGCTTAGCTCTAGTCACTCCTAAGCCGTCCAATATGCACACCTGAAAGTGTTTCCTCCTCCATTCTCCCATGTTATCATCATGGTCCCATTTAGGGTCCTCCAATGGTATCAGTGTCTTTCCAATTGAATAAGGTGCCTTGTCTTCTCTGGCACTATATGAGGTATATGAGGTACAAAGCTCATTTCCAAATTTCTCTGCAACTTGCTGGGAGGCCTGTTTCTCCATGGTGGTCAGGGTTTGCTTTAAGAGTAATATGATGTCCTTCCAGGAGAGTTCAAATACTTGGGTTAAATCCTGGAAGTCCTTTATATACCTGCCAGGGTCACCTGAAAACCTACCAAGAGTTCCCTTTGTTTGTCTTAAGTCTTGTAGAGAAAAGGGAACCTGTAACTTAATAGGGCCGTATTCACAAGGCATTTCTTGTAGGGGCATCAGTGAGGCTGGGACTCACCTAGAACAAAAATATCTATGATGGGGCAAGTTTAAGGGGGGACCTGGACAGGGTCAATAGGATTGACCCAGAGAACTGGCTTAAGGGACTGGCACCTTTTCTGTGGGCGTTCCACGGTTTGTTTCCCTGGTCCACTAGGACTGTCCTTTGTGGGGTTTTTTGATATAACCATTAAGAGGGCTGGGTGAACTTTACAGTGTTAACAGAGGTCTGGGTTACCCTGGGTGAGCCCCTAAGAAATGTTGCAGTTTCCTTAGTCCTTAATTTAGCAAGCTCCAAGTCCTTGTCTCATGGCCAGAAGAAGGAGGTGTGCGGATACAGGAGGGTGGGTAAGGCAGAGTCGAGTTTTATTAAGTGACACAAAGACAGCTCTCAGTAAAGAGAGGGGACCTGAAAGTGGGTTGCTGCTGACCAGCTCATCCAAGGGTTTTTATCCCTCCTTTCTAGAGATGTTTTTCTCATTTGCATCTTACATAACCTCCTACTTCCAAGTTGCTTCCTAGTTCCACTTCTCACTGTGCAGGTGCATTCTTGTCCACAGTTACTCCATTGTAATTATTACCCATAGGCACCACAGAAAAGCCCAATTCGGGGTGGTGGTGGTGGTAAAACTGCAATATAGATGTCATGTTCATGATATTATTATAAGCTGGGTCAAGTTAAGGATATTTAGTTGATTTATTGTGCTTGTGCCTAAGTTGGGACAGTCCATTCTGAGCAAACATCCTGGTATAAGAGGAAGTTCTTAACCACATCTCCACCTGGTAGCTACGTAACAGGGGAAGAACATGCTTCCCTGTGGGTGTTGTTCTCTCCTGAGACCCTCCATCTCTACCTGCCTAGCCAGCCCCTAACTGCCTCCTCTCACAAAAGGTACAGTGACCGGTCCAAGGTCATGCAGAAAATTGGCTGGCAGAGGGGACCAGACCTACATGAGGCCTAGGGACAGAACATTTTAAGGCCAAAGCCAATGCATAAAGCTGGGCCCTTATGCCTCTGCTGGATGAAATCCCAACCCTACAATAAGAAGTTACTTCCTCTGACAACAACTGGGTTCACTGAAAAAAGAGGAGACAGAAAGCCTCCCACAAACGCAGCTCAGGATGATGTGTCTTGCCTTGTAGTCAGCTTTGCCCTCCCTCAGTGGGAAAAGGGGCCAATTTCAGTGCTGCCAGCAGACACAGGACTGGCCTGGTCATTGCTATTTACAGCTTGCCCTGGGGCCCAGGGAAAACAGCAGGGAAGGGTCCCAACTGGGCCACTTTAAGAACATAAAACCCCAAACACAACGAAAGGGTGAAGGGACTTATTTGGGAATTTCCAGCTGGAGGACATGGGTTTTCTTGGTTTCCATTCTAGGGGGGTCTGAGAACCTGGAACTCCAGTTCATCAAGGTGTGGGGTGTATTGAGGAGGAACCAGCTCAAAGGGGGCCAGCCGCAGTGCCTCAGTTCCCAAGAACAGGCCACACTCCTGGGTCCTTCCTTAGGCCTCTGGCACAGATGCCTCATAGCTGCACACTGGCACCTGGGAGACAATTACCCAGTTTTTCTGTAATGGTGATTGCTATTCTGAGATCATGTTCATGGATATACTGACAAGTTTTGACTTTTCTGTTTCTTTTAAGAAACTGTTTCGGGGAGTCCTGCATTAGAATAATGTGGGTGCCCTTGCTCTGGGTGGGAGGAAACCTTAACATCTTATTCCCAGCTGGCCAAGCTGAGGATGGACTTGGCCATGAACCCAGCATGTGGTTCAGCCCCAGTGGGGATTTGCCAGGACAAACCAGGGAGGAAGGTTCAATCAGTCTGTTGGAAAAGCAGCTGCTCACCTGGAATTGTATATAGAAATGGGCTTCCAGTCATGCCAACTCTGTGAGCCTCTCTCCAATGTACGTGCCTGAGGAAAAAAAAACAAGTGAGAAGACTCATCTTAACTGTGTCAAATGGGTGTCCCTCAAGCATACCTGCCACACCTGGAAGAGGAGAGAGGGACTTGTGACCTAAAGTGGTTCAGAAACTTGCATTGTAGGGTGCTGGATAGGATGGGGTTCTGGCAAGGAAAAGTAGACAGGAGCTGCTGGAGGGGAAAGGAATATTGACCAAGCACCTGCTGGGCACCAGGCACATTCTGTGAGCTCCTGTAATCCTCATATCCAGTGGTTGTGTCTATGTATGTGTGCACGTGACATCCCAAGGTCAAGCCAGCGTCTGTCCAACTCAATGCTGGTGTCCTATCTTCGGGCTGCTGCTCTCTACAGTTGATTGGTCTGGGCAGCTGAAAGTAGAAGTTGTCCCCTGGGAGGTTGCACACACTATTTCTGCGATGTCCCATTGCTCCAAACACCTGGCACAGGCAAGAGGCTCCAGGGATGCTGGACTACGGGGTAAGACCCTCCCCAGATCTGAATTTTCCCTCAGCTGCTCATCAGCTCAGCGACCTCACAAATGACTCAGTGTCTCTGAGCCTCACTCTCCTTACCTGTGAAGGTTTATCTCCCTCCCCCAGGGTGTTCATGGAGATTGAACAGGGTAATGGCCTTCTGGGGAGTGATCACCCCAGGTCCTGATGCACTAGCTGATACCTCCATTCCCTTCCCTGAGTGGGAGCCACCTTGAGCCCACGATGACAGCTTGTGACTTTGCCTTGATGCTTGTTTATTTATTATTTCAGGTTCAGCCAAAAATCCAGCCCCTCCCAAAGGACAAAGATTCAACCCTCCAGAACAGTTCACAAACACTTCTCAGAGTCCTGCATGCTGTGCAGGTGGTAAACATCTCTGGGAGTCTCACCAACACTGTGAGTAAGGCAGCCTTTTTACCCATTTCACAGAAGGAGAAACTGAGGCTTAGTAAGGCCAAGTAACTAATTCTGCCTCCCACACTTCACTCCCTAGAGTTTTATGTGTGCATGTGTTAAAGTTCTCCTTTTACCGCCAGTAGTGTTTATGTATAATTAAAATAGCTCACATCTGTTGATTAACAGTCACATTACAACCTGCATTAACTCTTCCACTTAATGCCTGTTAAAGGATTAGCAAACCATCTTACAGATGAGGAAGGCAAGGCACAGAGAATTAATGTCCACACCATGCTTACCAGTGAGTGGAGCAGGGATTCAAACCCAGACCTTCTGTGTCTAGAGCCCTCCTCAGCCATCACCTCTCGTTCTCCATTAGAGTTGGTTATCATGTGAGTTGAGGCCCAAAGGTTAATGGAAGTTATTATTCATCTTCACCACAAATTGAACTTTTTATCTTTACCTACTGTCCTCTTCATCCTTTTCATGCTTTGGACCCTAAAACACACTTAGGTATTAACTTTACCAGTTCTTCCTTTTTGGTTACATGTGCCAGGTATACTTTGTCAAACTTTTAATTTTGGGTGTTTTGTTTTGTTTTTTGTTAGCGAGACAAGATTTCACTGTCGCCCAGGCTGGAGTGCAGTGGCGCAATCTCGGCTCACTGCAACCCCCGCCTCCTGGGCATAAGCAATCCTCCTGCCTTGGCCTCCCAAGTAGCTGAGACTACAGGCACGAGCCACCACACCCAGCTAACTACTTGTAATTTTTTTGGTAGAGACAGGTCTTGCCATGTCACCCAGACTGATCTCAAAACTCCTGGGCTCAGGTGACCCACCCACCTTGGCCTCCCAAAGTGCTGGGATTATAGGTGTGAGCCACTGCATCTGACCCAATTTGTAATTTTGAACCTCTTCTTACTATCCTGTTTCAGATTTTTTTTGGTAAACAACTATAGCTGGATTTTGTTTTCCAACCCAGTCTAAAGCAGTCTCAGATTTTGTTAGAACTGAAGGATCTGATATTTTTATGTCATTTTATTCTATGTGAATGGTTTATTTTACTCCTTTTTCCATAGTTTTGATGGTTTGGGCAAATTACTATTTATTCTCTTTCTCATTGTCAATCTGTCATTTCAGCAAAGGGTTGCTTCCTGATCATTATATAGAAACAGGGTAAGCACCTGCCTCCCCCTAGGACTCTCTTTGCTTCCTTCTGCCCTACCCGCCCCAGTAAGAGCTACCCCAAGAAGGCTCCTATCCCTGCCACCTTCCACTGATATTTTCCTATAAACTGTGAGACTTAACTAACAATGATTCCCTCTCCTTCCATCTTGGGGTCTCTGCTCTGATCAACTGTCATTTCATTACAGCCTTTCTTGATGATTTCCCTCACATGTAACACAAGCGGGAAATATCCTCTGAATTTCTCTTGCTCGTCTGCAAAATATATTTCCTAGTCTGGTCAGGGAACGGTATTAATGCTCCGGTGAGGCTTCCTGGGCCCAGGCCAGCCAGAGTCCTCCGGCTTTCAGTGCTGCAGATGAGGAATCTGCTGCCAATGTGTTTTTTTTCTTTCTCCTTTGTCAATTATCTATTTATTCTGTTGGGAAGCCTCTTTGATTTTATCTGTAGATTTCAAGAATGTCACCAGGAGATGCCAAGGGTGTATCTTTTTCTTTAATGTAACCTTGCCTGGAACTCTAACAACCTTTTCAATGTGCAAACTCATGCCCTCTTCTGATCAGGGAAAATTTCTACTATTATTTATTGATCATATTCACCATGTCCAGACCTGCTTCCTCTTCTCCTTCCAGAGCCCCTAACATTTACAGGTAGATGAAAAGACACCCACCAAACCTATCTTTTCTTTCGTGACTTCCACCTGTGTTTCTGGTTTTCTGGGAGGCCTTTGTTTCTCAGAAACAGGAAAACCATCCTCTTTTCCACCTGACGTTTTGAATTTTCTAAATTTGAAAATCCTGGTTCTAGAACCGCTTTTCTTGGGCAGTATCTGGGTTTCCCTGGGTTTTTGAAACCTAACACTTGTCCAGTATGTGATGCTTGTCTTTCCTTCTCCCTCCAGCTGGGGGTCCCTCAAGGCTACTCCATGTCCCCAGCAGCCAGGTCCAGCTGTGGGGTCCCCTTCCAGTGGGTGCATGGTTATGCCTCTGGCCCCTGACCTGCCCTAGGGTAGCAATAGCTTTCAGCAACCTCTGGGACAGAGGGCAAGGGAAGGAGAGAGCGGAAAGACTCTAACTCCACCTGTCTCTGTTGGGAGGCCCACTCAGGACTCCAAGGACAGGAATTGATTCGCACTTTCTCTTCTGACTTGTTTTTGTAGAGATAAGGTTTTGTCACATGGCCCAGGCTGGGTCTTGAACTCCCAGGCTCAAGTGATCCTCCAGCCTTGGCCTCCCAAAGTGCTAGGATTACAGGTGTGAGCCAATGCACCCAGCCAGGTGCCTGTGTAAGAGACCTTAGCCCCCTTGCCTCTTCTGCCATGTGAGGACACAGGGAATCAGAAAGTGGTCCCTTACCAGACACAAAATCTTCTGGCACCTTGATCTTGGACTTTGTCTCCAGAATTGTGAGAATAAATTTCTGTTTATAAGCCACCCAGTTTATGTTTTTATTTTGTCACAACAGCCAGAATGGACTAAGACATCCTCCCTGGGGAAAGCCCCACCTCAGCCCCACTGTTTCTCTGCCTTCATCACCCAGCACCCACTAGAATGTCAGCTCCACTAGGGCAGGGCCTTCTTTGTCCCCTCCACTGGACAGGGCCTGGCTGTGAGTATGGTGGGATCTGTGCATGGGCCTGCTGGCTGACAGCCTGCCCTTCTCTGTGCTGGTAAAAAAGAGGGTTTGTTTGTTATTTCCAGTTTTCTAAAACATATTTTTAGAATTACAAACATCAGAAACACAGTTCCTAGTAGGGCTGCAATGGGCCAGAGTAAGATGCAGCCAGGGAGAGAGGAGAACACAGCCTGGCTCTCCTCCGGGTATAGGGTACAGAGCCAGGCCCTGCTGCACCAGCTTTGCCTCCTCCCAACCCAAGCAAGCAGGCAGCCTTGGAGCCCAGCCTCAGTGAGGGCACCCAGGCTCTGGTCTGTCTTGCTGTGTGGCCTTGGCCACAGGTTCCCCTCTCTAGACCTCTGAGGCTGGAGTCAGCTGGTGGGTCCCTGTGGGGCTGACTCGCTGCCTTGGAAAACAGCCAGGAAGGCAGATTTCCAGGCCCCACGCAAGACCTAAGGAATCAGCCCCAGGGAGCAGGTGAAGATGAAACCTGCATTTAAACTAGCCTCTTTAGTGGTTCTCAGGTGGCTGTGGGGACTGTGGGTTGAGACCGTCTCCAAAGATAGATTCAGGAAGATCCAACTCAAACAGTTTTGCTTTTAAGTCTCAGCTCAGATGTCTCCTGGTTGCATTGTCCCATGAGCCTTCTTGCCTCAGGTTTGTCATCTGTGAACTGGGCTGGGGAGGATTCTAGGGGCCAGCCCATGCACATAGAGGACCTCACACGAAGCCAGCAGGAAGCAGGGATAGTGCCTGCCCTTCTGTTACAGGGCAAGATGCTCTGGCTCTCCACCCATAGCTGTCCACACCTTTGCAGGAAGCGGATGATACATGTTAATTTACTTAATCAGCTGAAATCCTGACGGCTTCCTAAGGGCATCTTTTTTTTTTTTTTTGAAACGGAGTCTCACTCTGTCGCCCAGGCTGGAATGCAGTGGCGCAATCTCAGCTCACTGAAAGCTCTGCCTCCTGGGTTCACACCATTCTTCCGCCTCAGCCTCCCAAGTAGCTGGGTCTACAGGCGCCTGCCACCATGCCCAGCTAATTTTTTTGTATTTTTTAGTAGAGACGGGGTTTCACCAGAGCATCTTTTCAACTGTCTAGACGGGTTGGGGGAAATCCTGGCCCCACAGCGGGGCTCCTGGCCCCAGCTGGCAAAGGTTCCAAATAGCTGCTGAAGACCTAGGAACAGGTCAGGTGGCTTTATGGCCAGGGGCTGGGGCCTGAGCTGTCGGTTTGAGGCTTGGCACTGACAAGCCAAAATTCTGCCCAACTGGTCTCTTTCTTGCTATGAATAAACACTTGCTGTCATCTGGATTAATCTCCAGCGTTTCAGCCACTCAGTGGGAGTGACTCCTCCTTGCCAGGGGGTGCCTTCTGGGCCTCAGAGGGTGAAGGACCCGGGACCTCTTGTGGACAACGCATTCAACCCCACAGTTGCCACTATGGTGTGTGAGTTTCTTGCATTGCCATTAGTTGGGAGCATTTAGTTTCCCAGGGCTACCATTCGGGTGAGCTGTGGGCTCCTGGCAGGCTGGGTGCCGTGCAGAACCTGCTTGGCCTTCGAGGGGGCCATGAAGACTGAGGAGGCTTGGCCTAGATTATGAGAGGACCAGAAACTCAATGGGGAGTGATCTAAATGGACACACGGCGACTGCTTCTTGGATAAAAATAGAGCTGATGGGGGCCTGGGGGTGGGGGCGGGGTTCTCCAGAGCCAGAAGGTCAAAGGGGTGGTGCCGACCACCTGGTCAGGACATAGAGGGGCCAGCAGGAGGGGCTCAACCTGGCATTTATGGATGCAGCAGGTGTTGAGGCCTTTGGTCCTTCCTACATTACCCAGGGCTAACAAAATTCAGCCTCTGGGCCCCTGTGGGGGCCTAGCCATGAGCTGGCCTGGCTGTGTCCTCTCTCAGGTTCTCATTATCATAGTGGGGGATGGCTGGGTGAGCAGGCAGTCCCAGGCTTCCAGTCAGTGCACCTGGGTTGGAGTGGTAAGGTGAGCTGGAGGTGGCATTCCAGAGTCAGGAGTGGGTGGGAGAGGGCTGGTGGCTGGCCGAAAGGATGACTGAGCTGAAGCACGTTGGGACAGGTTACCTGCCCAGCACACACCTGCATTAGGCAGGGCCATGTCTTCTTGGGGCAGCTGTGTGGGGCTCTGCCACCTGCCCCTGCTTCGAGCTCTGCCCTATGGAGTCCAGACAGCGACCTCCTCTGCTGCCTGACCCTCCAGTGTCTGTGCCACATGATGGGAGCTTGAAGGGCCAGCGGGAGCTGGGTTCACCTCCAAGGCCCCTCACAGGTCCTTGCTGTCCAAATGGAGGGTGGCAGGCAGCTCCTCTTCGCTCTGTCCATGTTTGTTCTTTCCTCTTTTCTTTTCCTTTTTTTTTTCCAGAGACATGGTCTCTGTCACCCAGGCTGGAGTGCTGTGACATGATCATGGCTCACTTCAGCCTTGAACTCCTGGGTTCAAGGATCCTCCTACCTTGCCTTCTAAGTAGCTGAGACTACAGGCATGCACCACCATGCCTGGCTATTTATTATTATTATTATTGCAGAGATGGGGATCTTGCTAAGTTGCCCAGGCTGGTCTTGAACTCCTGGTCTCAAAGCAATCCACCTACCTTGGCTTCTCAAAGTGCTAGGATTACAGGTATGAGACACTGCACCTGGCCCATGTGTTTACTGAGCCTCTTTGTGTGCCAGGCCCAGCTGGCAGAGGATCCTGGTGAGCCTGCCTTGAGGAGGCTTCTCTTCAAAGCTGCCTGTCTTTTCCCCTTTAAGCTGGCTCAATCGCCTCCTGCCTGGAATTTTGACCTCCTGTGGGGTCAGAGGTCATTTTGTCCAGGTGAGAACCCTGAGGCCCAGGACAAGCGGCCTTCTCAGCCCTTGCAGCCAGTGGACTCCGGGGTTGAAGATGCCTCCCTGGCAGGGCAGGAAGGGCTAGAAAGTGGGGAGGAATGTGGTTAGCAGGAGGTGCTGCAAAAAGCAGCCCCAAAAGGGCTTGGGGTCCAGGGGACTCTGAAGGGACAAGGCTGGGGTGTGGTGGGGGCACAGGAACACCTGCAGCAGGGCCTGGCCTGGCCTGGTATGGTCAGCTCTCCGACTTCACCTCTGCCTCTTCTGACTAATAACTCATTAACCCTGCCACAGGTAGCTGTTGTCCTTGTTTGCAGATAGGGAAACCGAGGCACAGGGGTTAAGTCTATTGGCCACGGTGCCATCTGTGGCAGAGCTGGGCCTCAAATTCCAGGTCTTTCCCCAAACTCTCATCAGCTGTTTCTGCCTGAGTCATGGTGTACTTATAGGTTGTTGCCCACAAGTACTGCCAGTGGGCTGGGAGGTGGGGTTTGATGCATGCCATGAGCTCAGTGGGAAAAGTAGAGCAGGAGCTGGAGCTGGGGAGCAGCCCTGCCTTTGTGCCCTGTTTTCAGGGAGGAGACGCAGCACAGAATGCCCTGTGATAGGCTTTGCAGCTTGGAGGTCTATCCCAGGGGCCACACAGGCTCAGAGACTCCAGACCCAGAGCCCTAACCTCTTAGGATTTCAGAGGGAGGCCAGGATGTCTGGGAGGACTGACTGGGGGCTCTTCCCACTCCACACACCAATCTCACCCCAGAGACACATCTACTGCCTCTCAAAGTGGCTGAGACTACACCCATCCACTGTCTGGGGCTGTGTGGTCAGCATCAACCAGCTGGACATTGCACACATGCAAGCAGGCCAAGCCTAAAGCATAGAGGTTCCCATATCCTGGGTACAGGGCTGGCTTGTCTCATTTTATTTATTTATTTTTGGAGACAAAATCTTGTCTGTCTCTCAGGCTGGAGTACAGTGGCGTGATCATGGCACACCGCAGCCTCGACCTCCTAGGATGAAGCGATCCTTCCACCTCAGCTTCCTGAATAGCTGGCACTACAGGCATGTGCTACCATGCCTGGCTAGTTTTTATATTTTTCATAGAGACAACAGTTTTGCTATGTTGCCCTGGCTGGTCTCAAACTCCTGGGCTCAAGAGATTCTCCTGCCTCAGCCTCCCAAAGTGCTGGCATTATAGGCATGAGCTACCATGCCTGACCCATGCCCCATTTTAAAGATAAAGAAACAGGCTCAGGTGGGCCAGCGGCTTCCTCCTGGGCACTGAGTGAGCCAGATGAGAATCTGGGGACTTCTGACTTTGCTCAGACTTGCCAAGAAGCCCCATTTTCTGGAAATGCCAGGGCTGCTGATTTTCTCTGGAACTGGGCCAGTACCCCAGAGTCAACTCTGGGCTCCTGAGTCAGGATCCATTCTTTGGAAGTCTCACTGTCCCTCTTTGGCCCCTCCAAATCCCACCAAAATGGCAAAATCTATTACAATACAAAATAGCTCAGGTATGTTTGACCCAGAATTTTCCCTCTAGAAATATGCCCCAGTTAAACATTAAAGACCCCAAATGGTGTTCACTGGGGCACTCTGCAATAAGCTGAACACAAGCCCCCAGCACATTGGCAGCAGAGCTGAGTCCTGCTGGTTGTATTCACAGAGTCTACTGCCTGCCAGGCAGGGCTGCAGAGCTTTGCAGCTGCTGACCCCGCTGTCCTCCCAATGGCCGTGTCGTGTTAAGTCATAGAATTTCCACTTTACAGATGAGGAAACTGAGGTCCACACAGGTGAAGGGATCCATCTGGGTCATTTAGTTAGAAGTGGCTTAGTGGAGACCTGGGTAGCCTGGCTCAGACCCTCTGGCCACCCATGGCTGCCTGACCAGCATGGGGTGCCATGGATATCCACGAAGGGCAATGGGTCCCTCCATGCCAGGTGGCATGGCATTCAAGACACATGGGTAGGGAGAGGGAGAGGAAGCAAATGGCAAACCTGCAGCATCTCGGGGCCCAGGCTCCCCAAGGTCACCATGGGTAACACGAGGCCAGTGGGAGGCCAGGCGCAGGCTGCGGGTGGAGCTGTAGGTGCCATCTTATCCCTGCCTCCTCCTCCTCTGCAGGTGTTCCTGACCTCGCCCACTGAGGTGGCTAAGGTCTGCCTGCAGACACAGATGCAGCAGTCGCGGCCCTCGGCCTCCGGGCTTTTGTCTGTGCCCCTTGTGTGTCCTGTGTCTCCTGTATGTTCAGTGTCCAAGTACCATGGGCCGCTGCACTGCCTGGCCATGGTGGCCCATGAGGAGGGGCTGCACCGCCTCAACAAGAGCAGCTCAGCCCTGCTTTTCTGGGACAGGCACTCCTTTGCCACCTACTTCCTCTCCTATGCCGCCCTCTGCGGGTGGCTCAGCCCCACTGGCCACAGCCAGCCAGGTGAGCAGGGGCTGGGACTTGGGAGGGTGGGGAGCCCAGTGGGATGAGGAGGCCCAGGTGAGGTCATGCTACACGGCAGTACCTGAGTAGGAACGTGAACCCGGCTTCCTGCCTCCCAGGGTGTGATCTTTGGTTCCCTCAATACTAAGAGACAGCAGGCAGGGGCAAGCAGACTCATGCCAGTGCATCTGAAGCTCCAGCCCTCCCTTTCCTGGCGCCACATGGCATCCAGTGATGGGGGCCATCATGGGCCAGGGCTGGCAGGTCCAGTGTGAAGCCATCAGGTCTCCACCACAGCAGCCCCCTGGCAGGGCTGGGAGCCACCTGCCTTCACTACATTCACTCAAGGACACTGATCTTGAGGTATCTGTGGGCTGTATGCCATTCCATGTTCTGCTGAACAAAACTGATTCTGGAACAAGAGGTGGACCCCCTCCTGAGCCTGCCCCTGTCACGCTGGTCTCTGTATGTGTGGTGCTGTGGGCACCAGACCTTATGTCCTGTGCCCTGTGCCAGGAACACCCTCTTCCTGCTCAGCCTGTCTGGTTCCACATCCCAGGCGTCACCTCCTCCAGGAAGCTCTCCCTACCTGACCACCAGGCTTCTCCCAGGTGTCTCCTGCTCTGCTCTCTTGAGGCCCTGTCTGGGTGTGTGGTCAATCGTCTACCTGCCCTCCTCCCACAAGAGCCTGTGAGCAGTGTAAGGACTTCATCTGGCTCCAGGGCTGGTGTACAGTATGTGCTCAGAGGGTGTGGAATGAATGAGTGAGTGAATGAATGAATGAAGTCCTGCAGTGGATTCCTGGGAGTGTGTCCAGCTTAGGAGATGCAGAGGCTGAGATGCTCTGGCCAAATGCTGGGAAAGGGCGGCAGCTAAGAGAGGGTTTCCACTGTTCATCAAATGCTGACCCCAGGACCACTTTGTCAAGAAGACCACACCTGCTCCGGCTTAGAAGGAGGGTTCCTGGTAGCACTCCTGGCCCAGCTCCAGCAGCAGCTGCACTCTGGGAGGTGGGGGCCTTTGGCTTCCCTGAGCCTGTGTCACTGAGCAGCTGGCTCCATGTGTGTCCGGAGCACTGTCACTGGGGAGGGGGTGAGGGTTGTACAGGAGCGGCCCCTGTACTAACTGTCTCTACAACCTCTATAGTGATGATCAGAGAGTCCTGGGCCTGGAGCAAGGCCCAGCCAGCGTGGCCCTGGGGAGAACACATGATATCTGCTGGTGCTGCAGGCAAGGACTGGGGGCCAGAGGCAGGCCTATTTCTCCCCAAGCACTGTCCTGGAGCGGCAAGCTGTTCTGCAGCTGTCCCTGTGTGCTCAGCCACCCTCTACCTTGGATCCCCGCTCACCCACCCAGTGCTCTTCATACACCATCCCCTTTCAGGCAGGCTTGGCTGGTCTCCCTTCCAGGCTGGGGACCGCAGGGCAGCGAGGCCAAGCTTGGTCAGCACCACATCTGTCTGACAAGAGGACATTACCAGCTGGAGTCGGAGTGCTCTTCTGGCAGAGCCTATGGCACCACGGTGGTGCTGGCACCCTGCCTCACACCTCATCTCCAAATACCTGCAGGGCCACTGCTCCTGTCCATCCTAATCCAGATGTGCCCTTGTCTCTCAGGGAACAATTCTCTCAGAAACCACTGGACTTTAGCAAAATGGGAGAGGTATGGGAGATGTGCAGCCCTCCTCTGCCCTGACCAGAGGTGGCCTTGGGCAAGTCACCTGACTATTGGACCCAGGGCATCCCTCCTAATACCATAAATACGAGGCATCACTGCTTTTTACAGGGGAGAAGATGGAGGTCCCAGGAGGTTAAGTGGCCTGTCCAAAGTCACACAGCTGATGAGGGAAGAAGCTGGTCTGTGTTGGCTCACTGCCCTCTGGGCCCACGGCCCTGCCCAGGCCCTGCCAATAGACACTCTGGCTGCGTGGACAATGACAGCAGCAGCTGTCATTGACTTCACTTGTTGTCCCTCATTTCACCTGCCCCACAGGTACAATGGAGCTACAAGAAGTTGTATTAGTTGTCCAGGGCAACATGGCTGGTGAGCTATGCTGTCTTCTGTCAGTGGTTCACTCCCACTGGCCATAGCCAGCCAGGTGAGCGGAGGCTGGGCCTGGGAAGGCAGGGAGAAGGGCTCAGCCCAGCAGGAATCAAGGCTGGGAAAGGAGGCCTATTTGAGGTCATGTTGCACACCGGTACCCAAGTGGGATTTGAACCCAGGCCTCCAGCCTCCCAGGACTGGAACCTTAGTTCCCCTATTTGTAAAATGGTGCTTCTGTGTGTGTGTGTGGAGACAGAAGCACCAAGAGCCAGGACAGGTTCACTGTGTCAGAGTCACCCTGTGGCCTTGGACAAGCCATGTTCCCCTCTCCTAAGCCTCAGTTTCCCCACCTGCAAAATGAGGATAGTCCGGTATAGTGAGCCCAAGGCTCCCTTGCAGCTTGGACTCTGCCCTGGGCCTCATGTGAATGGGGCCTGGCCTGGCTGCCAGCCTGTGCTCCCCATCAGTACACAGCCCCACCAAGCACCCCATGGCTGGCCCGTCCTCTGAGAAACAAGGACAACCTCCGCTTGTGTTCTCCACCAGCTGTTGGGAATGTGAAATGACGTGTGAGAGGGAACCCTTGCTAGGACACTGCTAACAGCTCTCCCAGCACAAGCCCATTCCTGGGAGCCTGTGACGGCACGGTGGGGTTCCCGGGATTGTGTGTTTTCCCCAGATTTTGACCCCAGCAGACTCAAGGCCATCCATGAAGAGGGGAAGGGAGGGGCCTCTGTTCCCTCCTCAGACCTCCCAGACAGAGCACAGCACCTGGTGTGGGAGCCAAAGAAGTTTATTTACTCCAAGGGGTGACAGGAAGGCAGAGCGCTCAAGAGGAGAGACCCAGACATATCAACCAGGGGCTTCCCTGAAATTTGGAATTTCTTTTCCAAGCCTGAACATGCCATGTGATTAAATGCAGCCTGTCCAGACACCAGTGAGGGCCTCTAGGGCTGCTTCTGTGACTTTCTTCCTAGCTACGTCCATCCATCCCGGGACACAGCCAGTGCACTGCTCTGTACTGACTTCCACTGTGGTCAATTGTCAAAATGAAACATTTGCAGAGGCAATGACTGCTCAGCATCTGACACAGTCGGGGAAAAGCCACCACTGACTCTGCAGGATGGAGGGTCTAGGATCAACTGGCAGGAAAACACTAGTCAAGGGAAGTGAGTGATTTCCGGAGTAGAATACATGCACGGTCTGGAGTTAAGTAAACTGGAAAGTTTCACCCCCAAGACTCAATTTAATAAAAACTGCTCAACTCTGTTCACTCTTCATGATTAAAAGCAGCTTTAAAGCTGGCTGATTTCTTAGTCAAATGTATCAATTTACCTATCAATTTTTTTCTTGGTGAGTCATGGGCTCAAATACATCTTGCGCGCAATAAACTTCCCCACATCAACATTTCAAAGCACTTTCTAGGTTACAATAATGACATTTCACTTCCGTATATGCATACATAGAATATATATTTTTAAATAGAGTGGGTTTTAAGAGTATACAGGGAGCCCTAGGAATCTTCTATGGACAGAAGAGGTTGGCCCACCACTTCCAGCCAAAGGCTCCATGCCTTGGGGCTGCTTTCGGGGAGAGATTCACAGCTGGACTTCTCTATCTGACCATGCAATGTCAGCACCAATCACCCACATTGTTTTCCCCACAAGAGACAGAAATAATGAAACTCAGAGGAATAAACAGTATTGATAACATACACAGGCTTAGAGAAACCAAGCCCAGTAATTATCGTGTGATGGAAGACTACAGGTAGCGGTACTTTGACTGGGCTGGGATTATTGGTAAATCACGTTTCTTTATAAGCATATATGAAATGAGCACGACTGAACTCATTCATTAGTGAACTCTTGACTAACTTGTCCATGACCTCCTTGCGCTGGGCTTGGTGCTCTGTAATCAAGGGCTGGAGAACCTCTATGAGCATCTTCTTGAGCTCACCAGTGAGCATGTCTCCGCTGGTGTCATCCTGCCCTCAAAAAGACAGCCATGGTGAGAGATGGCTCCACATGCCCTGAGTGGCTTCTTCCTGCCTCAGACACCAGCTCAGCCCACACCACCCTTGCAGAGCCAGGCATGCAAGTGGCACTTAGAAGTGAAATCTGTTGTTACCATGACAAACACCTGTACCTTCAGCTACACTTTTCTTAAAACAACTAGAAACCTGGCTGTGACAGTAGCCATAACTTGGTCTCTCATAGTGAAAGGGCCAATGGGGAGGGCAGTCCCCACCCCCACCAACAATAGGGACCGCTCCTCCAAGCATAAACAACAATAATTCCTGGCAGCCTTATGGCGTCTGTAAAATCTTGCTGATTTTTTTCTTTTTGTGATTGTAGTACATGCTCATTAAACAAATTTAATAAAGTACCCAAACCACAAAGCAGCAGCAAACTGAAGAAAAAAATCATCTACAATTCCAATGCCCAGAGGTGGGGCCCACTGCTAACATTTGGCACATTTTCTTTATATTTCTTTCCCTGTGCATTTCATTTAAACAATTAACCTCTCACTGCATTTTTCATTTGGTGTTCTTTTTTCATTATCATAGGCATATTCTCCTGTGTCAAAGTCTTTTTTGTTTGTTTGTTTTGTTAAAGAAATGAGGGTCTCATTATGTTGCCCAGGCTGGATTTGAACTCCTGAGCTCAAGGGATCCTCCCGTCTCAGCCTCCCAAGTAGCTGGGACTACAGATGTGTGCCACTATACCCTGCATATGAAAACTCTTTTAAAATAGCCTCTCCCTCTCCCTCTCCCTCTGCTTTCTTCGGTCTCCCTCTCCTTCTTTTTTTGGTCTCCCTCTGTTGCTGAAGCTGGACTGTGCTGCCGTGATCTCGGCTCGCTGCAACCTCCCTGCCTTGGGCTCCTGTGACTCTCCTGCCTCGGCCTGCCGAGTGCCTGGGATTGCAGGCACGTGCTGCCATGCCTAAATGGTTTTTGTGTTTTTGGTGGAGATGGGGTTTCGCGGTGTTGACCGGGCTGGTCTCCAGCACCTGGCCTCGAGTGATCTGCCTGCCTCAGCCTCCCGAGGTGCTGGGATTGCAGACAGAGTCTCGCTCACCCAATGCTCAATGGTGCTCAGGCTGGAGTGCAGTGGCGTGATCTCGGCTCGCTACAGCCTCCACCTACCAGCCTCCTGCCTTGGCCTCTTAAAGTGCTAAGATTACAGCCTCTGCCCCACCGCCACCCCATCTAGGAAGTGAGGAGCGTCTCTGCCTGGCTGCCCATCGTCTGGGATGTGAGGATCCCCTCTGCCCGGCCGACCCATCTGGGAAGTGAGGAGCGCCTCTGCCCGGCCACCATCCCGTATAGGAAGTGAGGAATGTCTCTACCCGGCCGCCCATCGTCTGGGATGTGAGGAGCGCCTCTGCCCGGCTGCCCCATCTGGGAAGTGAGGAGCGCCTCTGCCCAGTCGCCCAACGTCTGGGAAATGAGGAGCGCCTCTGCCCGGCCGCCCCGTCTGGGAGGTGAGGAGTGCCTCTGCCTGGCCGCCCCTTCTGGGAAGTGAGGAGTGCCTCTGCCTGGCCGCCACCCCGTCTGGGAGGAAGTGAGGGGCGCCTCTGCCCGGCTGCCCTATCTGGGAAGTGAGGAGCGCCTCTGCCCGGCCGCCACCCTGTATGGGAAGCGAGGAACGCCTCTGCCCGGCTGCCCCATCCGGGAAGTGAGGAGCACTTCTGCCCGGCTGCCCCGTCTGGGAGGTGAGGAGTGCCTCTGCCCGGCTGCCACCCCGTCTGGGAGTAAGTGAGGAGCACCTCTGCCCGGCTGCCCCGTCTGGGAGATGAGGAGCACCTCTGCCCGGCCACCCCATCTGGGAGGTGAGGAGCGCCTCTGCCTGGCCGCCACCCCATCTGGGAGGAAGTGAGGAGTGCCTCTGCCCGGCTGCCCCATCTGGGAAGTGAGGAGTGCCTCTGCCCGGCCGCCACCCTGTATGGGAGGTGAGGAGCACCTCTGCCCGGCCGCCACCCCATCTGGGAGGAAGTGAGGAGCACCTCTGCTCGGCCGCCCCATCTGGGAAGTGAGGAGGGCCTCTGCCCGGCCACCCCATCTGGGAAGTGAAGAGTGCCTCTGCCTGGCCGCCACCCCGTCTGGGAGGAAGTGAGGAGCGCCTCTGCCCAGCTGCCCCATCTGGGAGGTGAGGAGCGCCTCTGCCCAGCCCCCACCCTGTCTGGGAGGAAGTGAGGAGCACCTCTGCCCGGCCGCCCCTTCTGGGAAGTGAGGAGCACCTCCGCCTGGCCACCCCATCTGGGAGGTGAGGAGTGCCTCTGCCTGGCCGCCAGCCCATCTGGGAGGAAGTGAGGAGCGTCTCTGCCCGGCTGCCCGGTCTGGGAAGTGAGGAGCGCCTATGCCCGGCCGCCCAGTCTGGGAAGTGAGGAGCGCCTCTGCCCAGCTGCCCCCTCTGGGAAGTGAGGAGCGCCTCTGCCCGGCCGCCCCGTCTGGGAGGTGAGGAGCACCTCTGCCTGGCTGCCACCCCATCTGGGAGGAAGTGAGGAGTGCCTCTGCCCGGCCGCCCCATCTGGGAGGTGAGGAGCGTCTCTGCCAGGCCGTCCCGTCTGGGAAGTGAGGAGTGCCTCCCCGGCCGTCCTGTCTGGGAGGTGAGGAGCGCCTCTGCCCGGCCGCCCTGTCTGGGAGGTGTACCCAACAGCTCCTAAGAGACAGGGACCATCCGGATAGGGCCATGAGGACGATGGCGGTTTTGTTGAAAAGAAGGGGGGGGAAGTGTGGGGAAAGGAAGGAGAGATCAGATTGTTGCTGTGTCTGTGTAGAAAGAGGTGGGCATAGGAGACTCCATTTTGTTCTGACTAGGAGAAATTCTTCTGCCTCGGAATGCTGTTGATCTATGGCCTTTCCCCCAGTCCTGTGCTCTCTGAAACATGTGCTGTGTCAACTCAGAGTTAAGTGGATTAAGGGCGGTGCAAGATGTGCTTTGTTAAACAGATGCTTGAAGGCAGCATGCTCTTTAAGAGTCATCACCACTCCCTAATCTCAAGTACCCAGGGACACAAACACTGCAGAAGGCCACAGGGACCTCTGCCGAGGAAAACCAGAGACCTTTGTTCATGTGTTTATCTTCTGACCTTCTCTCCACTATTATCCTATGACCCTCCCATATCCCCCTCTCCGAGAAACACCCAAGAATGATCAATAAATACTTCATAAAAAAAAAATTAAAAAAAAAGAAAAAATAAAATAAAATAAAATAGTTCATGTCCCCATAATAACCTATCCTGTAACAATTCTAATTTAACATTTCCTCTGTTATACGGTTTCTTTTGAACTTTTTGCTATTATCATTTTTAATCTCTTGGTGTGGAAAGCTTTTACATATTCAGGATTATTTCCTTGGAAAAAATTCCAAGATTTGGAAAACCTGAGGCAAAGCTCTGAACATTTTTGGGCTGTTTGTACCCAGTACCAAACTGCTCACTGAGGCTATGTGGATGAGCACTCACATGGGTGTGCCTCAAAGCAACTGGTTTACAATCATTGAAAACATAGTCAAGGGCAACACAAAAACTCTGGTAATTCTATAGTGAATTGTCTCAGCTTTGATCATGTTAACTTATGTTTCTCTGATGACTAGTAAGATGAGACTGTTTTGTGTGGCTACTAAATAAATAGTAATTTATATCTACCTTTTTGCGATTTGTTCACGAGGTTTCTGAGCACATGTTTAAAAAACATGAATGACTCTGCTCAGTTTTCATCTCGTTTCAGTTGAGCACCTGTTCCTAAGGCCCAGGCACCAGTTCCCAAGGCTCCTACAAACCCTTAATGCCCAGCTGTTGGAGCCGTCCAGGACCCATATGTAGGAGTGGGTGGTTGGAAATGGGATGACTGGGTCCTCGGGGCTCCCTGCTCACCTTCCTCATCTGCTCGAGCTTGTCTTCATCCTTGAGGAAGGTCAAGTACATGAAAGACATGTCCACAACACAGTTGCCTCCAAACTGCCTGTGCTCCTCGATGGTGTCTCTTGCTCCAGAAAATGCACGCTTATTGATCTGCACCAGAAGAGAATGCAGAAACACTCATGAGTACTGCTCATCCTGTGCCTGGAAACTGGCTAGGGTCCCAAGTGTGGAAGTCAAAGATGTGAGTGCTGTCAGATTCTGGACCACAGAAAGGCCAAGGTGCACAGCCAGCAGCCCCACCATTGTTCCTTCCTGCAAAGCCTGAGTGTGAGCTACCATGGGGCTCACTGCAGGAGAGGCAGGGGGCAGATTAGCTTTGTGCTCCCCCATCCTCAGAGACACAGGAGACTAGAGTTGGGAAAGCCAAAGCACTAATTGAACTGAAACTTGGGGGAGGAGTTTGGGAGATCCTCCTGCCTCGGCACTTTGCGAGGCAGAGGTGGGAGGATTGATTGAGGCCAGGAGGTCAAGACCAGCCTGGGCAACTTAGTGGGACATAGTGAGTCCCTGTCTCTACAAAAACAATTAAGGAATTAGCTGGTGTGGTGGCATGCACCCAAAGTCCTAGGAGGCTGAGGTGGAAGGATCACTTGAGCCCAGGAGTTCGAGGTTACAGTGTACTATGACTGTACCACTGCACTCCAGCCTGGGTTACAGGGCAAGATCCTGTTTCTAAAAAAATAAATAAATAAAAGAAAAAGGATGAGTAAGCCATCCTCAGAGGAAAGGAGATGGCAGGGAGGGCAGCCGGCTCTTTGGGACAGGTACTGGGGTGTTAACAGGGGACAGAAAAGCAGCACCCAACCCAACTGCCTTCTGCCTTCTCCACCATGGAAAGCAGAACAAGAAGGCACGAGAATAAGGCAATAAGGGAAAGCAAAACCCACGGAAAGTGAACAGGTAGAAAGGGCCTGCAGGCATGTCTCCACTTAAAAACAGGCAAAGTCTAGGAGCTGAAAAATTCTAAAACTAACAAAATGACTTTTAGGAATCATTGAAGATAATCATGGCATAATTAGGGCTAAGAGGTGGGAAAAATAAAAGTCAGCAAAGATTGGCACAATTCCTTCAACATTCTTTCAATGAGCATTTGAGAAAGCTCTAATGTACAAAGATCATACAAATTTATTTATTTATTTATTTATTTATTTATTTATTTATTTATTTATTTTTGAGGCAGGGTCTCTGCTCTGTCACCCAAGCTGGAGTGCGGTGGTATGATCACGGCTCACTGCAGCCTTGACCTCTGGGGCTCAGGTGACTCTCCTGCCTCAGCCTCCCAAGGAGAATTCCAGAGCAGATTCTTAACTGGATAACTTGGGATCGTGTAGAAGGAGCAGACGAATGTTGGGGCAAAGGCACAGGTCTCTATCTTGGCAGGGCAGGCTAGGCAGGGAAAGCAGCAGTCGTGGGAGAGGCTCAGGCAAGGCTCTGCAGGAGGGGCTGGCACCATGTAGGCTGGCTGGTGGGTGGGCCTGTGGGGCTGAAAAAAAAAAAAGCAAATGGATATTTATCCTCCCTTTCCTTAAAAAAAAAAAAAAAAAGGAAAAGAAAAAGAAAAAAAAAAAAAAGAAAAGGCCTTCTCTCATCTTTAAAAGGATTAGCACTGCTACCTCCCAGTGAGAATTAAAAATGAGAAAACATAAATAAGGCACCCGGTCCAGCCCCTGGAACACAGCTGATGATCAGAAATATACAAAACTCATTTCCATTGTTTAATAATATCCACATTAATTATAACTTTAAGAAAATTGCCATGACTTTGCTTCTAGTACAGAGTTGGTAAGAAAAGCAGAAAAGGAAAAAAAAATTGTCTGGGTGTGGTGGCTTATGTCTGTAATACAAGCATTTTGAGAGGCTGAGGTGGGCAGATCACCTGAGGTCAGGAGTTTGAGATCAACCTGGTCAACATGGAGAAACCCCGTCTCTACTAAAAAATACAAAAATTAACTGGGTACAGGGCCTGTGGGGGCATGCCTGTAATCCCAGCTACTCAGGAGGCTGAGGCAGAAGAATTACTTAAACCCAGGAGGCAGAGGTTGCAGTAAGCCAAGATCATGCCACTGCACTCCAGCTTAGATGACAGAGTGAGACTCCATCTCAAAAAAAAAAAAAAAGAAAAAAAGAAAAAGAAAGAAAGAAATTCAAAATGTTAGCTAAATGAAAGGACACAAAACAAATTCACATGATATCTGGGAATAGGGACAAGGCTGCCTTGAGTTCTGCAGGGAGCATAGTTGGGAATCCTGGACTCCTGGAATTCAGCATCGCTATGGTGGCTGGGGCCCAAAGGACTGTGCAATGGTGTGTGTTTGCATTTGTCCTCCCAGGGCATGTTTCTGCTCCCACTGGCCGTCCTGTGCCCTGGGCACTGCTCACCTTGGTCTTGATCTGCATGGCCATGTTGGTGAGGAAGATAAAGGAGTTGGGGTCACTGGCACTCATTTTGGTCTGGATGCCCTGCAGGTCAGAGAAGAAAGAAGAATGCAGCAGGGCAGGTTTAGGATATCTGATCCTGGGGGCGATGTCCCTTGTCATTCTAAAATAAAGTTCCTACGGGAAGAGTAAGGATCTTCGAATTTGTAACTGCAAGACCTAATGGAGGTTTGTGGTCTTAATTCATGCTACCTGTGCAGTTTGAGGAATCTTTAGCTGATAACTTATTTTAAAGTCCCAGGTTGTAAGTTCCCTCAAATGCTAGTCAAAGCAAATGCAAATTCTTTCCAAATTCTTAAAAAAGAATTTTAAACCCAGACCCAAACAATTCTCCCAAATAACCTTCTAAGGAAAGTTGAGTTACACAAATGTCCAAGTATACAAGGAAACAAGATCTTATGAATGAAAACCAAGAAGGCATGGCAATATCAGACCCATAAAGACATCAAGAAAATCAATTGTCTTAAATCATGAAATAGATGCTACTGACATGTCAAAAAAAGAAGATGGGAGCCTGTAATCCCAACACTTTGGGAGGCTGAGGTGGGCGGATCACGAGGTCAGGATATCAAGACCATCCTGGCTAACATGGTGATACCCCGTCTCTACTAAAAATACAAAAAAAGAAAATTAGCGAGGAGTGGTGGCATGCACCTGTGGTCCCAGCTACTCGGGAGGCTGAGGCAGGAGAATCATTTGAACCCAGGAGGCGGGGGCTGCAGTAAGCCGAGATTGCACCACTGCACACCAGCCTGGGTGGCAGAGCAAGACTCTGTTTCAAAAAAAAAAAAAAAAAAAGGAAATATGTGGTTAAAAGAACAAGAAAATAAGGTTTACTAAGGATTTCTGCATCACGCAGAATGGTGAATTATATATATCTAAATGACTCTCCTATCTGAAACAACTGACATGCTGGGTTTGAAACAAAATCATCTTAAATATGTATTTCCACTTAGTGAAAATGAGGAATAAGCTGAACCCCCAATGATGTGAAACCAGGAAACCACGGAAGTAAACAAGGACCAAAAAAGGCTTTCATTTTTAGGAGTCTTGCTGAAGCTGGAGACCTGGAGCTCCTGCTGTGTAAACTATGTGGGTGATGAAGGGTCAGAAGATCAAGTTCAGGGAACACTCTGGATAATCTTGAAGATAACCTGCAGAGAAAGCCCAGAGGGCTATATCTTCACTGTAAATAAGCAAGAATTCCCGTAGATTATGTTCAAGAAAATAAACAAACAAGAAAAATGTTATAGCTAAGAAGAAAAGCAAACATGTAGAGTCAAGCCCCTGTAACTGAGAATCAGCAGGGAAAAAAACAGGCCATATAAGCACACCTACAAACCCTTCAGATACTAGAGTTATGAAAAGCAATATGGCGGTTGGGGCTAGTTATGGAAAAACACAGATTGAATCTCCCCTAGAAAGAGATATGGCCTCCCCAGAGAGGGAAAAACTGAGAATAGGTAAGAGATCTGGTGGCTCAGAGCATTGAAAGCTGATTAATCAAAAGAAAGAGGATGGCATATCTGTTAAATGGAATATTATTTGGCCATAAAAAAGGAATAGAGTACTGGCACATACTACATACAACATGAATGAACCTTGAAAACATCATGCTAAGTGGAAAAGCCATTCACAAAGGACCATAGGTTGTAAGATTCCATTTCAATGAAATCTTCAGAATAGACAGATATTTCGAGACAGAAAGAGGATTAGTGGTTGCCTTGGGATACGGTTGGGGAGAGAGTATGTGATTTCTTTTGATAGAAGTTTCTAAAATTAGATTTTGGTGATGATTTTAAAACTGTGAATAGACTAGAAACCATTGAATTGCACACTTTAAGTGGGTAACTTTTATAATATATGAAGTATGCCTCAATACAGAAGCTTAAAAAGAAAGAAATAAAGAGACTTGAAAGTACACAGGACCAAAGGTGACATTCTTGGGAAGGCACCATTTCTGCGGTAGATGTTCCTTAGAGATTTTTAAAGGAAAGGGAAAAAGGAAGCGAGCCATGGAAATTAAACATCCTTAGAAAAATTTTAAAATCTAGTAAAATACTACCTCATTTCTGTTCCTGAGTAAGTCACCATAAACAACAACAACAACAAAACCACCCTCTTTTTCTGATAGCAATGAAAGTGGGCACCCCTAAACTAAGAAACCTAGTACACTGTTGTGTGGTCCCTGCGTAACCCTGCACAGTCTCAGACCTCAAGCTCCGGTAGAGCCATGATGAACCAAGACTGCCAGGATTCCAGCCATTCCCCACCTGTTGCTATGGCATGGTCCAAATATATCATTCATCAACAAGACATGTATTGGGTAACTCCATGTTCTTGGGACAGAACTGAGTCAAATGACAAAGGAAAGAAAGGCAGCACCTTAGAAGTAGAATGAAGAAATTCACCACATTTCTTTGAAATAGCCATTTCTCTTTATGCATTCAAAGTATGGCTTGACTTGTAAGGATTTGAGTTCTATGGATTGTTAGGAATGTACTACATGGCTGTGAAGAAGACAATTTATTTATTTATTTATTTATTTTTGAGATGGACTCTTGCTCTGTCCTTCAGGCTGGAGTGCAGTGGTGTGGTCTCGGCTCACTGCAACATTTGCCTCCCAAGTTCAAGCAATTCTCAGGCCTCAGACTCCCAAACAGATGAGACCACAGATGCATGCCACCTTGCCTGGCTAATTTTTGTATTTTTTAGTAGAAATGGGGTTTTGCCGTGTTAACCAGGTTGGTCTCAAACTCCAGATCTCAGGAGATCCACCTACCTCAGTTTCCCAAAGTGCTGGGATTTCAAGCGTGAGCCACAGCACCCATCCAAGAAGACCAAATTAACCAATGAATATGAGGTGGCCTGTAAAATTGAACAAAGTATTATATGTGTCTGGGTGTCTCTTAAAATGAGATACCACGATGTAAAAGCTTGTCAGTTTTTCAATAACCAGTAGCGGGAGGTCCATCCCAAGATGCTCCAGTAACAGAAAACTTAACACAAAGGTGGTGGTGTGACTAGAGGTAATGATAAAACTGCCTTTCATGGGCGTAACTCTTTTAAAGTTTATATCCATGAGCACTCGGTCTTCATGACAGCCTGGCTATGAGCCCACATCTGATGGGAGAGAGAGTACAAGCTAGCTTGCATTTGCTGAAGATGACCTAGCACATGATCAGCAGAGGAGGGGTCAGGCATGCCTGAGCACCAGGGTCACTCAAGGGGACAGAACGTTAACACCTTTTCGCAATGGCCCTAACAAGATATTCTTTGTCCTAAATAGTTGACACTCCAGCTGGGATTATCTCTACAAATATCTTGGCATGAATGTCTGAAAGAGGCTGAATAAATCCACCTCTGCTCTGTTTCCAGAGTTCTCTTTATCCGAAGGGTTTGCAACCTCTCAAGTCAGTCCCTTTTATCTTTGGATAAATATAAAAAATTTTTGACTTTAAGAAAAATTCCTCCTTGAAATAAGAAGGAAGTTATTTCCAAGTAACTTCAACCTATGACTTCTCATCTGCAAAAGGAACACTAAAATGTCATCTCTTTCTACTTGACAAGTTGCAGAAAGAGGTGACATTCTGCTTGAAAAGTGGGTGGAGCCAAACAACCTCAATGTCCTTACTTACCCTGTTCAGGAGGGAGACTATAGGCAGATAGCCTATCAAAGCTGTGTTGAGCTTATGACCTACAGAACTATGACATAATACAACTCTGTTGTTTTAAGCTGATAAATTTGTGTTAATCCATTATGCAGCAATAGAAAACTAATAATTCTCAGTGCACATTTTATTATGCTTCTCTGTAAAGCTACTCCCTCCAAACTTTGCAGCTGATATCCTGATGAAGCTATTATTTTTTAAAAGTTCCTTTGTAGAAAAGTCATCCTATTCAATTCAGAAAACAGTCACTGGGCATCTTTTTGATGCCAGGCACTGTGCTAAGCTCTCAAATATAAAGATGAATAAGAACTTCAACCCTAAAAGACCTCGAGGAGAAACTACACAAATAGACACGACTATTACCTGAATCAGAAAGTGCTGAGAACCATGAGGGCATAACAAGTACAAGCTATGAGAGTTCAGAAAAGGGAGAAATCATATCCAGTTGAGGGTGTCAAGAAAGGTTGTCTTGAGGTGGCTGTGGGGAAGAGGATAGGAAATCAAAAAGAGGCTCAGAAAAAATTCGAGGAAGCAGTGAATGTCCTTCTGGGAGAAGAGGCCTCATTGAAATAGCTAAGCCCACAAGCAGCCTGACTAAGCTTATGGATATCATGGGAAAAAAACAACATGGTGAGGGATGGTGGTGGGAATCACTGAGGGCTGGGGTAATGGGCTTAGGAATTTGGGAGAGCCTGAGAAGCACGAAGTCATGAAAACCAAGAATAGATTGGCTGGGAGTTGCAGAGTAGAACAGGCAGTTTTAGTAAAGGGAAATTTTAGAGTTTGAGATTTTAGAATTAAGCAATTTTCTATTATGGTGAGGGCTGGAATGGGGCTGCCAAGTCATGTGACTGGGGTGGCATAGAATTTGAAGTTGGTGAGGCATCCCTTCAAGATAATGTACAGCCAGAGCACTAGAGGGACATTAACCTTAACATTGTCTGATGCATCTTTCTCATTGCCACCATACTTAGCACAGCACCATTAAACATAGAGGGCTAAACAAATGTCAACTTGAGAGGCATACAGAAAAATGAAACAATCATAATGAGATAAAGTCAATCTAGATTTTTTTCTGCATTATGGAGCTTGAAATTTGGTCTTGAGGAGAGGCAATAAATGGATAAGAAGGCATTCTTTGACATTACCAGCCAGGTGTGGTTGCTTTTAAATTGATTGAACTCATTGGTGAGCAATTTGAGAAGAGTGATGCCTTGAGACCTCAATCAAAGATATAATGTAGGCAGTGCACAGAAAGAACCTGGTTTTTGTTATTTTTCTGTCATCCTGCCTCATCTGGCAGAGAAAATTTCAAGACTAATTTTAGATTTTCAGGACTAATTAATGTTTCAGTAAAATAAATGGATACATCATGACCTATAGCTTCCCCTCCTGTTTGCCCCTCTTCCCTTCCCCAAACCATCAACATCCACATAGACTGAGATGTCCTCACTTGTCTGGCTTTTTATGGCCTCCCATAGATGAGGTCTTTCTTACCATCTGGGAAGCTGCTGGGCAGCCCTCTCCAGTGAACATTCACCAACCTAACCGACTGCCTCCAGCCACAACTGCCTCTCTTCCTTGAGATCGAGCCCTGCCAACAAAATGCCACTTTTGAGATCAAGCAAGTTCAGGGTAATTATACTTTTCCCAAGTCACATGAGCTCTGGATAATTTTCAGAGCTATTTCCAGGTCTATTTTAAGGGATAACTCGATGTCGCAATGCACGAGAGTCAATTGGATACATGATTCCCAATGACTCCATGCTTGCCTGTGTTCCTGGTCTCAGAAAGCTTTTTAAAGAAAAGCTCAGGGTGGGCTTTCTCAGCAGGGGATACCACATTATTATGGCTTCCCAGAAGAGGGCCTATCCCCGCCATCACTCCAAGCAGGATCAAAGAATCAGAGTCTCTTCAAAGAACAGACAGCAGGCACTATGGGTGGAAGGCCACAGATGCCCTACAGATGTGGTTGGGCAACTATTTTCTAGGTTTTACCAGGCTGGTTTATAAGTCTATTTGAAGACTGAGAACAGATTTCAGAGAACATCTTCTATTTATTCTGGTTACAGCAAAATAAATAAATGAATGTTTATGTTACTTTCAATAAGCTAAAATAGTTATTTACAAAGACAGACAAGACCTGCTTTAAGCAAAACTATAAAATTCTACAACTTTGTCCTCTGTGCCACCACCTCCCCCTTTAAGCCCTCTCATCCTTATTCTGGGTTCTTTGTTCTTTCCATTACCACTTGCCTGCATTCTCATGCAGGTATCTTTTCCTGTGACTGTAGGCACCAGCTAAATTCTGGCCCTACCAATGACTGGCTGTGATCTAGTGAGCAGCCAAGACAGAAAACCACTGTCTCAGAGTATCCCTCTCTGAAAAGCACCGAAGCCTTTGCAGCAGTCTTGAAACCTGTTCGAGTTTCCCCAATCTTGAGGATTCCTTTCTTTGACACTGCCAGCTGTTGTACCTACTTTTTCATTTTCTTCTCTCCTTCCACTGCTAAACTGGCATAACTTCCGTCAGTATCTGGCCTTGTTCAATTTCCCTCTGAGCTCCATTCCGAATATCCCTATCTGAGACCAATGAGTTCCACCCCTACCATTCTGTTGAAATTGAGCTGGGAAGACCACACTTCCTTTCTTCTTGCCAAATCAATGGCCTTCTGTTTATATTTTTCCCCTTGGAGTTCCATGCCATGTTCATTAAGCATCACTGAGCAGTGACAGATTTGAGGATCAGGATAAGGAATTTGGATGTCATCAGGCCATCAGTGAACAAAAAAACTAATGAACGCTCTTGAGCAAAAAATGACATGATTGGATCTGTGCTTTAAGGAGGTCCATTTGCAGGTTAAGGAGGAAGGATTGAATTTGAGAGAGTCTGAAGGCGAATTATGAACAATCAGTTTAAAATTGCCTGAGTCCCCCCCAAAAAAAATTTCTTGGAGATGGAGATGACATGAAAAGAGGGTTCTACTGGTTCTACTGATAATGTTTCAAGTAGTATCAAAGAACAATCCATTCTGAAGGCAGGAGCAAGGAAGGCAGGAATTGTAAAGCACAATAGTCTTCTAGTTTACTATCCTTACACCCTTCAGTCTGTAATAAGGTATTAAAAAAAAGAGTTTTCTTTAGGTTTAGGGTTTTTTTTCCTAAAAAAAGATTTAATTACAAACTACTGAATTGGCCATAGTAATCATTTCCCCAATATCTAGCCTCAGAGAGAGACCCCAAGAATGTAGGCACGATGCCCAGAGCTAGGAACCCAAGGAGGGAGTATAATTTGTTTAGCTTCACAGTAGGAGACTCTGGCCCTGGCAGAGGAGAAGCTGATGGGGTTTTGGGTGGAGAAGGGAAATTGTAACATAGTTTTCTCATCTGGATGCAAGTTGAAGAGCTGCCAACATCAACAGGGTGTGGCCACCATCTTTCACAAATCCTTGAAAGAAGCTGCAGTGTGCTGTGGGTTTACACAATGCCCATTTCTTTCTGTTTCTTGTATGTCCTCCCCAAGACACACAAATAGACTTCAAGTATTTTCAAGATGGATATTTGATAAATCAAAAACAAAACATGTGCAGGAGGGAAATCTGGCCTTAGTCAAACAGTAAGAGGTTATTTTTCTTTTAAACTCCCTGCTCACTGATCTTTTGAAAGATAAGGGTTATCAGGTGATTTTTAAAAAAAATTGCCATCCATTTCTCAGGTCCTTTTAGGGGCAGTGGTGTATGGAGGAATGAGGATATTATGAAATTAAGTGTTACAAGAGGCCCTAAGCACACAATAAAAAATGTTAGTACATGTCAATCTCCTTTCTTCTTTCTTTTGATTTCACAGAATCAGAATCTCAGGATTTTGAGGAACCCATAACGTCAACTAATTCAGAGTATCTTTTAAATTTTAAATCCTGTCACTGTCAAGTGTACCATCTTCTGCTTACACACGTCCAGTGATGAGAAATTTAAAGCTTTTGGGATTATCCATTCTACTTTTGAACTATACTATTATTTTCCTAAAATTCTCTCTCTCTCTCTGTCTATCTTTGTCAGAGGGGTTCTGTAAAATATCTAGCGCTTTACAAAGGTAACTGCTATTGTCTGAAATTGTCACATATTTTGGAGCCAAAAACCAGTCTCAGATTGCACTGACTCCAGGGATATCTTATCAGAACCACACCAGGAACCAGGAATAAAATGGAAGCTAAGCCAATGGAAATCAACTGTACCCAAACAAAGCTGGCATTTTCTTTATTCCTGAGCACAGGTAGCTATCCAAGCTGCCCATAGGTGCTCTCTGGGACATGCTGTACCCCACAACCTAAACAGAACCAACGGTAACTGGGAGAGAACTGGCGTCTCTTTCAACCCCCACCAAGTCCTTCTCTTGGAGTTGGTAGCCAATTTAACATAGCTGCATCCAAATACTTTTTGTCTCTTTGTCCAAAACATGTACTATGGGTGCTGGCAGAGATGGGTTTCATTCTTTCTCCAAGCATCTGATCTTAGCCATCTAACTGAAATGTAGAGCGTAAGGAGCTGTAAATGAGTCTGGCCCTTTTCTTTCCTTGGAATCATTACTGCTGAATCATAAAGTCACAGAATGGGAGAGCGAGAAACACTCATGAAGGTGGGGAAGTTGGAGCAGGCAAGATGCTGGGACCTTCTCTCCTGCTCCTCTGACTTTGACCAGAAAGCTGGACTTTATCTATTTAATATTCTGAAATTCTGCAGAAAAAAATTTGTTTTTACATTTCTTCTATTTACAAACAGAAGTAAGGAATAAAGGAATGTGGACTAGAAAACACTGATCTAAGCTAATCGTTTTATTGTCCATACAAGAGATGAGGAGTTTAAGATTTAGATAAGGAAATAATTCTTCCAACAGTCACATTACAAAGAAGCAGGAGAACCAGAACTTGAACAAGCATTTTTTTTTTTCATTTAACTTTCAGGCTAGTTTTTTTTTTTTTTATTCTAGAGTCATGGGTATATGCAAGTGTGTATCTGCAATATTTGAAAAATCATCTAGTTTACTTGGGGTCCTCTTTAGCTACCTTTGAGACTCTAGGTTTTAGAATAAGGTAAAGCAGAAAGAGCTGCTTTTGAAGATATAAAAGATAGATGCTACTTTTTATGTCTGGTACCAATAAATGGTACAGATCTTTACGGCATGTCTTTTTGCTTTAGTTTTATTACCTATGATGGGAAAGGCTAGGCTTGCTAGTTTCTAGCTCTGATATTGCATTATTTTAGTGTTTTAGATCTATCCCAGAATTTTCTGGACATCTATGCAATATTTAAAATAGGGAAGGCCCAGTGGTTTTAGGATTAGGACAAGTTTACAGTATCTACATAGTAATGATTTGATAACCCTTTATTTAAGCAGTGAACAAACTAGTCATTGGACACACGTAATGTGCTAGGCACTGTAACAGAGGAGGGGACAGAAATGATCAAGGTAGACAGCACATTTATTTTCCTCATGTCAGTCTTTCTATATTTTCTTCATCATACCCTAGAAAATCATCTGAACTATAAATGCCCACCACACTTCAAATATAGTGTTCATCTGGGAATTACCGCATTAGAACTTCATTCCTCTTTATCTTGCTATGTGACTCAACCCTGCTAAAATGTAAATAGTCCTGCTGAGGTTGAGGACTAGAAAACTCTCCACAATCAGTTTTGGAATTCAGATTCCACAGAACCAGCCTTGTCTAGTCACTTGGAATGGGAGAAGGATCATATATATTGCAGTTACATCTTTTATTTTCTTTTTCTTTTTTCTTTTTTTTGAGATGAAGTCTCACTGTGTCTCCCAGGCTGGAGTGCACTGGCACAATCTCGGCTCACTGCAACCTCCCCCTCATGAGTTCAAGAGATTCTCGTACCTCAGCCTCCTGAGTAGCTGGGATTACAGTGCCCATCACCACACCTGATTAATTTTTACATATTCTTTTAGTAGAGATGGGGTTTCACCATGTTGGCCAGGCTGGTCTTAAATTCCTGACCTCAAGCGATCTGCACTCCTCAGCCTCCCAAAATGCTGGGATTATAGGCATCAGCCACCATGCTCGGCCATTGCAGTTATATCAATAACATAGTCCTATTGTAACCAGTGGAGGGTGTCCAGGTTCTTAGCATTTTCAACAAAGAATTAGACAAAATGCACAAACAAAACAATGAAAGAAAATTACAGATTTGTTGAAATGAAAGTACACTCCACAGAGTGGGAGCTGATTAAAGCAAGTGGCTCAAGAGCGCTGGTTACAGAATTTTCTGGGGTTTAAATACCCTCTAGAGGTTTCCCATTGGTTACTTGGTTTATATCCTATGTAAATGAAGAGGATGAAGTGAAATTACAAAGTTATTGACTTGGTGTATACCCTATGCAAAAGAAGAGGATGTTTCCTGACATAGCTGAAGTCAAGTTACAAAGTTATTGACTTGGATATAGAAAGTTGGGGTTTCTATTTGATTTAGTTCTAGGAAGTCCTTAGATTCCCTGACTCCAGACCTTATTCTCCTGCCTCATTTCCCCCCTGAGAGACATGATCCCCATAAACCTTTATGGGAGGCAGAGGAACCAAGGGTCTTTCTTCTGTAACTGCTTCATGCTGACTTCGGGAGCAGTCCCTACATATTGGGGATCACAGAACTCTCATCCTGCTCTGTCTTGTGAGGACAGGGTAGCTTCTTGATGGCTGGTGGTGTCTTCACCTGGAACTGTATGGAAACCTTGTCACATGATCATCTAAAGCTTAATGGTCTCTAGGCGAGAGGAAAAGAATTTGCTTAAAATATTTAACAAACGGCCGGGTGCGGTGGCTCATGCCTGCAATCCCAGCACTTTGGGAGGCCAAGGCAGGCAGATCATGAGGTCAGGAGATCGAGACCATCCTGGCTAACATGGTGAAACCCCATCTCTACTAAAAATACAAAAAATTAGCCGGGCTTGATTGCGGGTGCCTGTAGTCCCAGCTACTCGGGAGGCTGAGGCAGGAGAATGGCATGAACACAGGAGGCAGTTAGAAGATCTAGTCTCCTTCTGTTTTGCAAAGTGATCACTGCCAAGGGATTTATTTGTTTTCATAATGTTACAATACTCTGGGCAATGTCATTCAAGCTTTCCATAAAACCCTTGGACAAACATTGGTAGCAGGATAGGGAAGTTGCAATCCCACTAACTTCCAATCCTACTCCTGCTCTTATTAGTAGCCTTACAAAAAGGGGTATGAGTTGGATGGCTCATTTGTATCTGGTGGTTGCAGTTAAAGGTATAATAAGGAGTTGGTTGTTGGGAGCTATGCTAATTTTGAGCCGTACAATAGTTCTCTCTACAGTCCACCACTTCCACCAAAGACAAATCACAGCAGAACCAATCTACCTGCAAAATAAGCTTCAGTCCCATATACTTGTCCTGATTACTCACACAAAGTGCAACAAGAATCGTTGTGCATATAGATTCTTCTAAACTGGCTTTCTTGGAACATCTCACAAGACCATGTCAGTCAAAGCCCTGAGAAAATAACCAGTTCCTTCAACTGTGTTACATTAAAAAAGAAAACGTGGTTATTTACTGTATGCAAACAAACACATTGCCATGAATTAATGATATTCACAAATAGTTTACAAATTCTGGAGAAATTAGTCAGAGAGAGGGAAATGACTCAAATTCTGTTTAAAAAAGCATGCTCAATACACTTAAAGTATATTTCAAGACTATAAATAACTCAAAAGAAAAAGATTTTCCAGACTTTAGACACAAAACAAAAAGAATTGCAATATTTGGAAAAACAAAAGCCATAAAAATAATTTCTGTCTTCCATTAGTTCAGTCCATGCAATCAACTCCTGCTCTACCTCATATTAGGTTAGCAATCTTTATGAACACATCAGCCTTTCAATTGGTACCCTGGAAGTTTTCTCTCTAATTCAACAACGCAATCTCCAAAGTTACCAGAAACTTGTATTCAAGAGTCCTTTCATGATTTCCTCCAGAGAAGCAAGCATTGGACTGCTTGTTATAAGTCACATTTATTGAGAAGGATCAAAGCAAAACATCAATGATGGATGACAAAGTCTTAAGACAGCCACAGATAAAAGACATAGTTGACAAGGAAATGTGGTATACAACAATATATGATTACTTTTTATTGTTACTGACAACATATATTAAGACATATCAGAGTTTTAGGAATCTCATATAATCCTGGAACACATATTAATAATACATCTATATAAATATAACTCAAAGGAAATGAAATACCATCTCAGGTTTGATAATGCTTCCTGTATAATTCTAACATTACAAATAAGTCTAATAATCCCAACATGTCTCTCTTGAACTTCAGGAAACTTAAGATCCAAAAAATTTGAGGTCAAAAGACTGAACTTAAAACTCAAAAATTTGCTGTTGGAAAGTCTGTCAGATTTCAAAGGTCTCACTGACAGTCAATATCACAAAACAAGATCACAAGTTAGTATAAAATTGTCATTCAGATTGCCAAAATTATAATACAAAAACATTTACTCTTCCATAGAGAGGAAACACAGTTTCCCAAACAGTAAGACCTAATACTTAAGACAGCATGAGGCCAACTAAATCTGTCTCTTTCCCCTCCATTTTCTCCCTGCAGTTCACTCAAAAGGTAAACAAAATTTTTTATCTCTTAATATTTGAACAAACACTTTGTTCAAAAGTGAAAACCAAAATTTTACCTTCATGTGCTGCATGACTAATGTTAAAGCTAATTTTAATAAAACCTTATAAACAAATCTAATTTTAATCAGTTTGACCATAAGGCAAGATTTCCATAATTTTTTATCACCTTTTCAATTTTCTATTAAACATCAGATCAATGCTCCAAGAAAGCCCTGTTATTGTAACATATGGGCCCAGATTCTGGTCTTTCATTAGTGTCCTTTTTATATTAATGTTTAATTATAGAAAATCTTTGAACTAATCTAGTCCATCAGATGGGCCCTTACAATCTCACAGGCCCACCTCTTCCATGATAGTCCCGGGGCCTAGAGGGATCAAATAGTTTAATTTCTAGTCTTGTGTTTCACAAAAGCAGTTCATTTTGATGGCCCTCATCTCCTGAGTCTGATGATGATGCTTCAACTGGTGTTAATGTTCATAATTTAGCAGGGGTCATTGCCTTTTTCCAACCCAGGAGTCAAAGCCGTGTAACTTACCAGCACAAGCATTAGTTAATAAGATATTCGTACTACAGAAAGTCTGATTATTCTCTTTAACATGTTACAAATTAAAACACTGTGATTTGGCATTTAGGAGTTACTGCCTGTGGTACTTCAAACCATTGTATTAAAGTAGGTTACTCATTGCATATATCTAATTGCTAGCATTCTAGTGACAGAACTGTGACCAAAAACATCAAAAGCATCATAGGTCCTATGCCAAACATATCAAAGTAAGACAAATAACTTTTCTCTCCATCATTAAAAAATGGTAAATGCAAATACTAGTATAAGGATAAAAAATCTCCTTTCACTTAAATGCTATACAACCAAACAAGAACAAAGTAAAAACAAACACAAAATAATTTCTTTTCAGCTATTTTAAAAGGGCATTATCACATATTTCCAAGATTGGCTTCTAGATAGAGCACTGACATCTAATTAGCTAACTTTCACCACCCAAATCTTCAAACCAGTCTAACACTTGCATATGTTTTGTTTTCAAGCACACACATGAAGGCTCATCAGTAGTAAATAGCTTGGGATAAAAAAAATCACTAGGAAGTCTCACATTTTTATTGCTACTTAGTCCAATTGAGTGTCACTTAATTTTAATAATGGTCAATACAACTAGATTAGTTTGAGAGAAATCCCAATCAATATAATTTCTCTAATGACAAGGCCAATCTTTTTTGAATATTAAAACTTTGTAGCCATATCATAGTATTTCTTCATTACCTAAAGGGAAAGATGTGAAACCTACTCAAATTATTAATTGAATTGAATTACCTTGGAAATAAACATCATTTAAACATTTTTATTCTCACCTACTTTTTCAAATAATAAATAATGTACAAATTCTATTCAGAACTTACTTAAAAATCTTTTGTGTAATTTTCTTTTGCCAGGAGACTTAAAGCTCTCATAGCTCTCTAGATCATCAGAGGCCAGTAAAATCAAGTAAATTCTAAATGGCTGTCATGCTCCATCAATTCCTACAGGCCCAACAAATATAGCCTAGGAATTCCAGATAAAGAGAACAATTGATGACTTGCTAGAAATGCACAGGAAACAAAACAACTGTTCACAGAACAAAATAAAAGCCTTTCACCAGAAACTAAAAAAAAACCCAACACAATGGTTTTATATATATTTGAATACACAAGCCAACCCAAAGGAGAGAAAAACAGCAAACAAATGAAAATTTAGAAGCAAAAACAAATAAACAGAAAACCAACCCTAAATTTTTCCTACTCAGTTTATGTTGGAGGCTAACATGTTGCCTAGAGCCCAAAAAGCCTATGTAATGAATATTTTATTCCTGATACACAATTTAATATCTTTAAGTCTACCAATATCATCATAAATCCTGTGAAATCAAGAAATTCACTCTAGGTACATGATCAGTAAATACTCCAGTGCCAGCAATATCCATGCAAAACAGTAAACATGGTATGAAGCAATGCAAGCAGATATGTGAAATTTGGCTCTACACTAAATCTGGCTTCATGCTTATCTGCACTGAAAAAGAATCACCAAACTGCCAATGCATTTCTTTACAATATTTCTTATTTTACTTTAATCAAGATTAAGAGTTTTAAATATGAAAATGTTAATTAGCCAAATTTCTACAAATACTTATCATGTTTTAAATAATATTTTATTATCTAAACTTCTTCAGCTTTCTATTTTCACTCTATCTGCATGAAGATAGACACACAGAGAAACATAAAAAGTTACATATAACTTACGTAGACCATCCATGACATGCCTGGGCTTTCTGTTCAGTCCCAGATTTTCTTCTTCTTCTTTAGGTTACCAGTCATTTTACTCTAGGCCAAAAAAATGTACCATACAAGATCCTTTCTCATAAAAATTATTATATTTTCTTTATAACCTTCCTTACCAAAAATACATCTTTGTAAGCATAACTTTCTTCCTATCTCTTTGACCTACTTACAGATTTCTTACTACCTTGTGTCATAAATAACTTTTTCAAATATGTAATATGAACTAACTTTTAATTTTTATTATTTTTCCCACTAATAACACATCTTTTGTCACATTTTATGTGTAGAATTATATATTAACTATAATTCTTGTCCTTAGTAGCCTTAACTTTTAGTGAAGCCCTAAAAAGCAAGAAATCTTGAACTATCAGATATGAGCATTTTATAGATAAGAACAATTCCACAATTTTTAGAAACATATTTCCTCATATCACAACCCTTTCATAATTGGAAATGATCCAGATATTCAATGAGCATCAAAAATAATTTTCAGATTTTAAATTACACAAAAAGTTTACCTAAAACATTTATCCTATTTATATGTACTCAATTATTTCCTTTTTAACAGTTTATTTAGGTTACTTCTGAAAACTGAGGTATTAGACACCATCATTTAAACTCAGACATTTCCTTGTTAACCATTTTATAATCTATGAATATCGGGTGTTCACTGAAATAAGAACCTTAAAGTTAATTACACAGACATTTTCACCAATAACAGAGAAGATTCAGCTGTTTTATTTTGTTTTATGTTATTGTTTTCAGTTCTGGGGTACATGTGCAGGTTTGTTACATAGGTAAATATGTGCCATGGTGGTTTGCTGCCACCTATCAACCCATCACCTATGTATTAAGCCCAGCATGTATTAGGTATTTCCCCTAATGCTATCATCATCTGTGTCCTCCCTTGACAGGCCCCAGTGTGTGTTGTTCCCCTCCCCATGTTCATGTGTTATCATTGTTCAGCTTCCACTTATAAGTGAGAATATGCAGTGTTTGAGTTTTTGTTCCCGCATTAGTTTACTGAGGATAATGGCTTCTAGCTTCATCCATGTACCTGCAAAGGACACGATCTCCTTTTGCTTATGGCTGCATAGTATTCCATGGTGTATATGTACCACATTTTCTTTATTCAGTCTATAATTGATGGGCATTTGGGTTGACTCCATGTTTTTGCTATTGTGAATAGTGCTGCATAAACATACACATGCATGTATCTTTATAATAGAACTATATTTCTTTGGATATATACCCAGTAATAGGATTGCTGGGTCAAATGATATTTCTGGTTCTAAATCTTTGAGGAATCACCACATTGTCTTCCACAAAGGTTGAACATTACATTAAATTCCCACCAAATATGTGTAAAAGCATTCCTACTTCTCCACAATTTAACTGGCATCTGTTGTTTCTTGACTTTTTAATAATCACCATTCTGACTGATGTGAGAAGGGTGGTTTTGATTTGCATTTTGATAATCAATGATGAGCTTTTTCCATATAATTGTTGGCCACATATATGTCTTCTTTTGAAAGTGTCTGTTCATGTCCTTTGTCAACTTTTTAATGGGGTTGTTTGTTTTCTTGTAAATTTGCTTAAGTTCCTTGTAGACTCTGGATATTAGACCTTTGTCAGATGTATAGATTGCAAAATTTTTCTCTCATTCTGTAGGTTGTCTGTTCACTCTGATGGTAGTTTCTTTTGCTGTGTAGAAGCTCTTTAGTTTAATTAGATCCCATTTGTCACTTTTTGCTTTTGTTGCTATTGCTTTTGGCAATTTCATCATAAAATCTTTCCCCATGCCTACGTCCTGAATTGCATTGCCTAGATTTTCTTCTAGAGTTTTTATAGTTTTGGGTTTTACTTTTAAGTCTTTAATCCATCTTGAGTCAATTTTTGTATAATGTGTAAAGAAAGAGTCCAGTTTCAATTTTCTGCTTATGGCTAGCCAGTTTTCTTAGCAACATTTGTTAAATAGGGAATCATTTCCCCATTGCTTGTTTTTGTCAGGTTTGTCAAAGATCAGATGGTTGTAGATGCGTGGGTTTATTTCTGAGTTCTCTGTTTTGTTCCATTGGTCTATGTGCCTGTTTTTGTATGAGTATCATGTTGTTTTGTTTACTGTAGGCTTGTAGTGTAGTTTAAAGTCAGGTAGCGTGATGCCTCCAGATTTGCTCTTTTTGCTAAGGATTGTCCTGGCTATACGAGATGTTTTTTGGTTTCATATGAATTTTAAAATAGTTTTATTTTCTAATTCTATGAAGAATATCAATGGCAGTTAAATGGGAATAGCATTGTATCTATAAATTTCTTTGGGAAGTATGGCCATTTATATGATATTGATTCCTTCTATCCATGAACATGGAATGTTTTTCCATCTGCTTGTGCCCTCTCTGGTTTCCTTGAGAAGTGGTTTGTGGTTCTCCTTGAAGAAGTCATTTATTTCCCTTGTTAGCTGTATTCCTAGGTATTTTATTCTCTTTGTGGAAATTGTGAATGGGAGTTCATTCATGATGTGGCTCTCTGCTTGTCTGTTGTTGGTGTATAGGAATGCTTGTGATTTTTGTACATTGATTTTGTATCCTGAGACTTTGCTGAAGTTGCTTATCAGCTTAAGAAGCTTTTGGGCTGAGTCAATTCAGTTTTCTAGATATAGGATCATGTCATCTGCAAACAGAGACAATTTGACTTCCTCTCTTCCTATTTTAATAACCTTTATTTCTTTCTCTTGCCTGGTTGCCCTGGCCAGAACTTCTAATACTATGTTGAATAAGAGTGGTGAGAGAGGGCATCCTTGTCTTGTGCAGTTTTCAAGGGGAATGCTTCCAGCTTTTGCCCATTCAGTATGATACTGGGTGTGGATTTGTCATAGATGGCTCTTATTATTTTGAGGTATGTTCTTTCAATACCTAGTTTATTGAAAGTTTTTAACATGAAGGGATGTTGAATTTTATAGAAGGCCTTCACTGCATCTATTGATATAATTGTGTGATTTTTGTCTTTAGTTCTATTTATGTGATGAATTACATTTATTGATTTGTGTATGTTGAACCAGCCTTGCATCCTGGTGATGAAGCTGACTTAATTGTGATGGATAAGCTGTTTGATGTGCTGCTGGATTCGGTTTGCCAGTATTTTATTGAGGATTTCTGTGTCAATGTTCATCAGGGATATTGGCCTGAAGTTTTCTTTTTTTGTTGCATCTCTGGTACGTTTTAGTATCAGGATGATGCTGGCCTTATAAAATGAGTTATTGAGGAGTCCCTTCTTTTCAATTGTTTGGAATAGTTTCAGAAGAAATGGTGCCACCTCCTCTTTATACCTCTTGTATAATTCAGCTATAAATCTATCTGGATGTGTGCTTTTTTTTTGTTTTTTGATTGGTAGGCTATTCATTACTGCTTCCATTTCGGAACTTGTTATTGGTTTATTCAGGGGTTCAACTTCTTACTGGTTCAGTCTTGGGAAGGTGTACATGTTTGGGAATGTATCCATTTCTTCTATATTTTTTAGTTTATTTTGCATAGAGGTGTTCATAGTATTCTCTGATGATGGTTTGTATTTCTGTGGGTCATTGGTGGTATCCCCCTTATCATTTCTGATTGTTTGTTTGAGTCTTCTCTCTTCTTTATTAGTCTAACTAGAAGTCTATCTATTTCATTGATTTTTTTTCAAAAAACCAGCTCCTGGATTTGTTAATTTTTTGAAGGGTTTTTCATGTCTCTGTCTCCTTCAGTTTGCTTTGAGGTGGTTATTTCTTGTCTTCTTCTAGCTCTGGAGTTTATTTGCTCTCAGTTCTCTAGTTCTTTTAGTTATGATGTTAGGGTGTTGATCTGAAATCTTTCTAGCTTTTTGATGTGGGCATTTAGTGATCTAAATTTGCCTCTTAACACTGCTTTAGCTGCATCCCAGAGATTCTGGTACATTGTCTCTTTGTTCTCATTAGTTTCAAAGTACTTCTTGATTTCTGCCTTAATTTCATTATTTATCCAGAAGTCATTCAAGAGCAGATTCAATTTCTATATAGTTGTTTGGTTTTGAGAGGGTTTCTTAATCTTGAGTTCTAATTTGATTGTACTGTGGTCTGAGAGACTGTTTCTTATGATTTCAGTTCTCTTGCCTTTGTTGAGGAGTATTTTACTTCCAATCATGTGATCACTTTTAGAGTAAGTGCCATGTGGCACCAAGAAAAGTGTATATTCTGTTGTTTTGGGGTGGAGAGTTCTGTAGCTATTTATCAGGTCCACTTGTCCAGAGCTGAATTTAAATCCTGAATATCTTTGCTAATTTTCTGTCTTGATAATCTGTCTAATACTGACAATGGAGTATTAAATTCTCCCACTATTATTGTGTGGGGGTCTAAATCTCTTTTCAGTTCTTTAAGAACTTGTTTTATGAATCTGGGTGCTCCTGTATTGAGTGCTTATATATTTAGGATAGTTAGCTTTCCTTGTTGAATTGAACACTTTACCATTATGTAATGCCCTTCTGTGTCTTTTTTGACCTTTGTTGGTTTAAAGTCTATTTTGTCAGGAACTAGGATTGCAACTCCTGCTTTTTTCTGCTTTCCATTTGCTTGGTAAATTTTCCTCCATTCCTTTATTTTTAGCCTATGTGTGTCTTTGCACAAGATATGTGTCTCTTGAATACAGCACACCAATAGGTTTTGTCTTTTTCTCCATCTTGCCATTCTTTTAATTGGGGCATTTAGCCCATTTACTTTTAAAGTTAGTGCTTTTATGTGCAAATTTGATCTTGTCCTCATGTTTGCTGGTAAATTTTGTAGACTTGTTAATGCAGTTGCTTTCATAGTTTCATTGGTCTGTGTACTTCAGTATCTTTTTGTAGTGGCTGGTATTTTTCCCCCTGCCAACCATGTTTAGTGCTTCATCCAGGAGCTCTTGCAAGGCAAGCCTGGTGGTGATGAAATCCCTTAGCATTTACTTGTCTAAAAATGATTTTATTTCTTTTTCACTTTTGAAGCTTAGTTTGGTCAAATATGAAATTCCAGGTTGAAAATTATTTTCTTTAAGAATGTTGAATGGCCCCCAATTTCTTCTGGCTTGTGGGTTTCTGCTGAGAGGTCTGCTGTTAGTCTGATGGGCTTCCCTTTCTAAGTGAAGTGTTTCTCTCTGGCTGCCCTTAACATTTTTTTCTTCATTTTGACCTTGGATAATCTGAAGATTACGTGTCTTGGTGTTGATCTTCTTGTGGACTATCTTATTGGGGTTCTCTGGATTTCCTGATTTTGAATGTTGGCCTGTCTTGCTAGGTTGGGGAAGTGCATTTTCCAATTTGGTTCCATTCTTCCCGTTTCTTTCAGGTATTCCAATCAGTCATAGGTCTGGTTTTTTAATGTAGTCTTATAGTTCTCAGATGTTTTGTTAGATCCTGTTTATTTTTTTTTCTCTAATCTTGTCTGACTGTCTTATTTCAGCAAGATAGTCCTCAAGATCTGTTATTCTTTCTTCCATTTGGTTGATTTGGTTGTTGATACTTGTGTTTGCATCATGAAGTTCTCTTGCTGTGGTTTTTTTTTTTTTTTTTTTTAGCTCCATCAGGTTATTTACATTCCTCTGTGAACTGATTATTCTAGATAACAGCTCCTGTAATGTTTTATCATGGTTCTTATCTTCTTTGCATTGGGTTAGAACATAATCCTTTATCTCAGCAAAGTTTGTTATTACCCACTTTCTGGCACCTGCTTCTGTCAGTTCATCTATCTCAGCTTCAGCCTCATTCACTTGCTGGAGAAGTGTTGCAATCATTTGGAGGAGAAGAGGCATTCTGCCTTTTGGAATTTTCAGGAATTTTGCATTGGTTTTTCCTCACCTTCATGGATTTATCTACCTTTGATCTTTGAGGCTGTTGATCTTTGTATGGGGTTTTGGTGGGGTCTTTTTTGTTGATGTTGTTGTTGTTGTTGCTTTATGTTAGTTTGTTTTTCTTGTAACAGTCAGTCCCCTTTTCTGCAGGTCTGCTGCAGTGTGCTGGGGGTCCACTACAGACCCTGTTCACCTGAGTATCACCAGTGGAAGCTGCAAAACAGTAAAAATTCCTGCCTTTTCCTTTTTCTGGAAGCTTCATCCCAGTGGGGCACCAACCTGATGCCAGCCAGAACCCTCCTGTATGACGTTTCTGGTGACCCCTGTTGGGAGGTCTCACCCAGTCAGGAGGCACGGGATCACAGCCCTGCTTATGGAAGCAGACTGGCTGTACCTTAGCAGAGTTGGTGCATGGTGCTGGGGGAATCCCTCTTGTCTAAACTACCCAGACTCTTCAGAGCCGGCAGGCAGGAAAGATTAAGTCTGCTGAACCTGAGACTGTGGCCATCCCTCCCCCCAGGTTCTCTGTCCCAGGGAGATGTGAGTTCTGTCTGTAAACCCATGGATGGAGTTGCTGGAATTCCTGTAGGGAGGCCCTGCTTGGTAAGGAGGGATGGATCCAGGTACCACCTAAAGAAGCAGCCTGGCCATGATCTGTCACAGCCACTGTGCTGTGTTGTGGGGTGTACTACCCAGTCCAGACCACCCTGTGTCCCTAGCACTGATAGGGGAAAACTGCCTGTCATTGCAGTCACCCCTCACCCCAGGAACTCAGTCATCTTAGGCAGACTCCAGGCTGCTGTGCTGGCCAACAAAGATTCCAAACCAATGGGTCTTAGCTTGCAGGGTTCCATGGGAGTGGGACCTGCTGAGTGAGGCCATTTGGCTCCCTGTCTTCAGCCCCCTTTCCACTGGAGTGGACCATTCTCCTGCCTCACTGGAGTTCTGGGAACCACCAGAGTATGTAAAAACTCCTGCAGCTCTGTGCCTGCCTGAACAGCCACTGACTGGAGCAGTTGCCGTGGATCTGCCCACTTTTGTGCTTGAGACCCAAGGTCCTGGTGGTGTGGGCTCATGAGGGAATCTCCTGATCTGCAGCTTGCAAAAATCTATAGAAAAAGTGTAGTACCCCAGGCAGGTAGCACAGTCCCTCACTGCCTCCCTTGGCTTGGGGCAGGAGGTCCCTTGCCTTGGGCAGCTTTCGGGTGAACCATCACCCCACTCTGCTTTTCCTTGCTCTCCATGGGTCGCACCAACTGCCTAATCAGTCACAATGAGAAGATCTAAGTACCTCAGTTGGAAATGCAGAAATAACTTGTCCTTTGCGTTTGTTTCAGTGCGAGCTGCAGACTGAAGCTGTTTCTACTCGGCCATCTTGGTCCCTCTCCTGTCTGGTGTTTTCATTAAACCAATAACATAATTAGTATTACTTATTAAAAAATCTGCACAAAGATCTTTTTGTTTTGGCTAGGTTTATAGTTTTATAACCTTCTATGCCAAACCCTGACACTTCAAAATATCTACAAAAGACAAATATAAAATCCAGACAAAAATGTATGCTGACAATTTTGAAGACATTTCTATTTTTATTTTACCAATAATTTTAAAGCCAGCTTGTTTAGTAAAGTTATACTTGTTATGTGAACTTGAAAATTGCATGGACTTATTTACTTAATTTATGAGTGCTCTTTTACTTATAAGCCAATTTGGTAGACACAATGTATAACAGTAAGTACATACAAATAAACACATCCAGACATGTATACACACACACAGATGAAGATACAATAGCTTTTGCCTAGGTACTTTAGCCATGAGATACTAATACAAACTCACTGGTTTTACTTTTTTTGCCCCAGTAGGTAATCCAATGAAGGCTGTGAACCAAAATCTCAGGTAAAGCAGTTTCCATGGCAGTTAGATTTTTAAAGGCCAAACCTCCTCAGACTTCAAAGAACACTGGGCACAAACAGCACCAAAGGAGAATATCACATACTAGCCAGGCCCAGCCCTGCTTAGAACCGCAGCACAAAAGCCTGGGTACACGCAAGTCCAACCCACTTTCCCATTCAATAGCAAACTCCAGAATTCCCAACGACATTAGGGTCAAAGCGTATCGCAAAAGAATATCAAGTTTACCAAATCCTAATTTCCCATGACTATATCAAAGACACACAAACAATCACCAGAACACAATCCAACTGCTGCAGCAACAAATAAGCCCCATGAATGCCCAAACTGTCCCATTGTCATCTGCGAGAGAAAATTCTAAGGATGGCTTAGTACTAGATCTCTGAACCTTTGCCAAGGGCAGCCAGTTTGGAGAGGATGAAGTCTGGAATAGGATCCCCTGGGAAGTCCCCTTTTGGGGTCCAATCTTAGAGTGTCAGATGTCTCTGACCTTAGGTGGGCCCTAGTGTCACTTTTTATGTTTTCCCTCCAGAGGCAATGGCCTACTATGAGCTTTCCCTTTGTCCCTGGATGAAGGCCTTGACTTCTAGCATCCTTGTAATTTGATAAGGCCACACTTTCCCGGGCTTCCTATTCCACTCGAGTGAGAGCCATGAACTTTAATGATAGGAACTGAAGGCTGGAGAAAGGAGGTCAAAACACCTAAAAGACATTATCTTTTGCAGTTAAGGATTAACCCTATAGGAAATTTTAGCATAAGAAAAGAAGGTTTAAGTCACTTGAAGTGTGTGTATTCACCATGGAAGAGCTCCCAAGCTGCATTGCAGCTGCCGCTTGTGTCACACATAGCAATCAGGACTATAACCACAAAGATAGAAGAGTCTTCCTTTTTCCAGGCAGGGCAGCTATTAAAAAAAAGTGTTCCCATATATGGAGGAGAGAGGAAAAGGTAAAAAGAGAAGAAAAATAAATCTCAAACTTTGGGATTACCTCCTGGCTGGCTCCCCAAAATATGTTACCAGTGGAGGGTTCTTGGATTTTTGAACAAATAATTGAACGAAACACACAAACAAAGCAATGAAAGAAAAGCACAGATTTATTGAAATGAAAGTGCACTCTGCAGAGCAGGAGCTGGCTCAGGCAAGTGGCTCAAGAGCACTGGTAACAGAATTTTCAGGTTTTTTTTTTTTTTTTTTTTTGACAGAGTCTCACTCTGTCACCCAGGCTGGAGTGCATGGCATGATCTGGCTCACTGCAACCTCTGCCTCCCAGATTCAAGTGATTCTCCTGCCCCTGCTTCCCGAGTAGCTGGGACTACAGGTGCGTGCCAATGTCTTTGAGCCCATTTTACATGATGGTTCTTGAGCAAAAGACAAACATTTCTGAAGACCTGCTTCTTTAATGGTTGTGTGCATAAACCATGTGAATCATCACAACCAACCCTAAATCACATCTGTTTTGGCCATAACTATTCTTCCTTAATCCCCTTGCAATTCATGCTGTTCTCATTTGATCTCTTCTCTGACCCCCGGAATTACTGGCAGTTTGTGTAGGGGAGGGCCTAAGACTTAGACCAAAGATTCTTTTGTAAGGCCCTTATTGATCTTTGACTCCTCCAGACTAGACTAAGTGTTATTGCAGTGTGTTTCTACATCCTCTAATTCATCTATCACCATTTGTGAGATTTTGTTATTTTTCTTGTTTTTCTGTCTTCTTCCAGAGTTGTTAATATTGTTGTGTAAACTTCTCTGTATTCTTTCTCCAAAGCATAGAACATGGGTAGGTCAAACTATATGCTTAATAAATATTTTTTGAACAATGAATAAATACATCCAAATTCATTTGGTAGGAAATTTAGAGATTTTATTCCACAGTAAGGGAATTAACACTTATTAGATGCTTATATTATGTCAAGCATTGTGCCCAGCAGTTTTTTAAAGTTGTATTTCAATTCTATAACATATACACAGATTTCTTGTTTGAAAAAATTCATACACTAGCCGAGAAAATGCTTATTTGACCTTATCCTCAATTTCAATCTCTTTCTGTGCTCCCCAATAGGTAATGACTGTTAAGAGTTAGTATGTAAATTTAGACTTTTTCTGCATGTTCACATTCATATATATGTACCAATTGAAAATAAATAATACTATTTTATGTGGCTCTGTGTGTATTTACATAAATAGTATCATACTGAGTAATCATTCCACACCTTGCTTTTTTTTCATTGAATGTTATTTCTTGGAGCTCCTTCTGTGTTAATAGATCTACCTTGGTCTTTTTAAATTGTTTCATAGAATTGATACACAAAATCTATGTACGTATTCCTCCATTGATGGATATTTAGGTGGTTTCCAGATTTTACCAATTTATTACAAACAGTAATTGAACATGCTGCTTTATGCTAATATGCAATTGTTTTCTTTCTTTCTTTTCTGTCTTTTTTTTTTTTTTTAGACGGAGTCTAGCTCTTTTGCCCAGGCTGGAGTGCAGTGGCACAATCTCGGCTCATTGCAACCTCCGCCTCCCAGGTTCAAGTGATTCTTCTGCCTCAGCCTTCCGAGTAGCTGAGACTACAGACATGCGCCACCATGCCCGGCTAATTCTTATATTTTTAGTAGGGACAGTGTTTCACCATATTGGCCAGGCTGGTCCCAAACTGCTGACCTTGTGATCCGCCTGCCTCGGCCTCTCAAAGTGTTGGAATTACAGATTTGAGCCATCGCGCCCAGCCCTCATATGCAATTTTTATGGTAGAAACTGAGAGGTTGAATTGCTGTTTCTAGGGAATGTCTAGCCATCTATATAACAGGGCACCTATCACGTTACACTTTTTGGAAGAATGATATTAATGTTACTCCCTTTTGATGGGCTCTTTATATGTATCCCTTTAATCCTTGAAACAACACTGTTAGATTGGGTTATTTTCCTTATTTATGTACAAAATACTACAGATGACAGAAAGGCTCCTTACATACACTATTTCTCTTTCAGTTCTCACAACCACACTATGAGAGAAATTTTCATCATTTTTATGTGAGATAAGATATATAAGGCTGGAGAGGATGTGAAGTAAAATATACTCTGGCATACACTAATAAATTAAGAACATCTCAAGTGCATATTTACAAGACACCAAGGTCATTCACTGAAAATACACATTTTCACTTGTGTGCTTGGTACCACTCAGAGACAAAGAAGAAAATATTAAAGCAAATTCTTTCAAAAACTGCCTAAATATTTTCTCTAGTCAGGCATGATGTAAGTGCAGAAAGAGAAAGGAGAACTAACTGGCTTGCTTCTGCTAAATAGAATCAGTTTTAATAAGATTGCCACCTAAGTTATTTACCAGGAGTGATGAGCTGTATATAACATAGCATTATTCAAAAGTAATGAATTTATTAATGGAGAAATTTTGTAAATTTTTTTCATAAATGACCATAAAACAAGGAAGAAACCAAAATGTTAAAACATAAACAGAATTGAATTAATAATGAATAAGTAATGCTTTCCAAAGTTAATGATAGCAAGGAAGCTCTACCCAGCTTACAGTCCCTGTCTACACTCAGCTAAAGGACTGACCAGCTGTGCCATAGGCTCTAGCGAAGGAAAACAGTCTTGAGTGTCCATGTACCAAGTATCAGGGGTTGCGGGAGCAGTTAATAAAGAGAGGGATAGATGTTTTAAAGTCTACCCCTGGATTAAGCCACGTAAGAAAAGACTACCACACAACATTGCATCAGAATCTACAAAGAATGATTTATACTGAAAGACTCTAGAAGAAATAGACTCTCTGACAACTGTCTTCTTCACTACAATTTTCCTGTATTCATCCTATTAACAATCTGTACTGTATCATTGAACATGGAAACATAAACTCTTTCCACGTTGGCCACTAACAAGTTTTGAGTGAAATTTGTGGGACATCTGTAGCAAGAAGTTTAGTCACTCTGGGAGCACTTTTTTTTTTTCTTTTTTTTGAGACGGAGTCTCGCACAGTTGCCTGCGCTGAAGTGCAGTGGCGCGATCTCGGCTCACTGCAAACTCCGCCTCCCAGATTCAACCTATTCTCCTGCCTCAGCCTCCTAAGTAGCTGGAATTACAGTCGCCTGCCACCACACCCGGCTAATTTTTTGTATTTTTTAGTAGAGATGAGGTTTCACTACTTTGGCCAGGCTGGTCTCAAACTCCTGACCTCATGATCCATCCGCCTCGGCCTCCCAAAGTGCTGGGATTACAGGAGTGAGCCACCGCGTCCGGCCTTTTATTTTTATTCCTGGCTCTTCTCTGCATCTCTGTTTTTGCTTTTATCATTCTTTATTTATTTATTTATTTATTTATTGAGATGGAGTCTCTCTCTGTCGCCCAGGTTGGAGTGCAGTGGCACGATTTCGGCTCACTGCAAGCTCCGCTTCCTGGGTTCATGCCATTCTCCTGCCTCAGCCTCCCGAGTAGCTGAGACTACAGGTGCCCGCCACCACACCTGGCTAATTTTTTTGTATTTTTAATAGAGACGGAGTTTCACCGTGTTAGCCAGGATGTTCTGGATCTTCTGACCTCCTGATGCGCCCGCCTCGGCCTCCCAAAGTGCTGGGATTACAGCCCTGAGCCACTGAGCCTGGCCTAAATTTTTTATTTTGTATATTTTATATATCTTTGCAGAATGCTTGCTTAAATATTTTGGAGCAAAGTAGAATATAATAAAGTCCAAGATTTTGCTTTACCCAGAAAGATGATGCATTAAAAAGAGAATGTGTCATGGTTCTTTTGGTAACAAATACCAGAAATGTCAATCCACTGCCACCAGAAGAAAAGAAATCATAAATGCCCACTTTAGAAAGTCAATTAGGATAGGAATTCGAAGAATTGTGCTTGTTTCTTACTCAAATTGTGTGTCTTTTTAGATAAAGTAGACATCCAAGTGTCTTCATGTATATAATGGAAATATTAATAGCTGTTCTTCCATCATATAAATTACCTGTACAAGTTTGAGTAAGGGTCAAACTAAATAATGTAAGTAAAATACATTTTGTGAACTATGAAATCAATGAAACTTCTAACACGTGTAAAGTGAACCCTCAAGTGTGTTTTGAATCTCTCTACATTTTGTGGTTTCTTGGATCCAATTAAAATAAGAAGGAAAATAATTTTTTAAAAGAAACCACAGAACAGCATCATAACCTAATTTTTGGTAAAATCATCCATCTAATGTGGAACTGCCCCCTTTCTGTCAGGATTATGACTTTAGTACTTCTATTTATGATCATTTTAACAGGACCACAACTCCCTTTTTGTGACAAAAACTGCTAAAACTGCAGGGAAAGATAGACTGCTAAAAATCTGAAAACCTATGGCGATAACTCCTAATGAAGATGGTCTCTAATATCTGCTCAAAGATACTAAGTCCTTTAATCATCCCTAAATCAAAGCATAAAATCAAACTGTAAGGGAGCAAATGAAGACCCTCTTCCCTTTATCAATTGCTCAATGTCAGTTTAAGAGATTTTGACAAACACTTCGACAAATACTTTTACCTTCAATGAAACTAACACATTCTCCTACCTATAGAGATGTGGAGTAGAGTCAGGAATAAAACAATAGTAAAACACACATGTTGTTTTACTACTTTTCCATGTGCTGAGATATAAATATCATACTATTGTTCTCACTGACAGTTTGCTGAGGAAGAGAATATACCAGGTGAAGGTGATTATTATTTGAAATGGAAAACTACATACAGTGATAGTCAAGAATACAGTATGGGCTCAATAAACAATGTGGAATGAGTTGGCAGGTCTTAGAGGACATTCCAGGCAGCTTTTCATATTTATTTTCACTGCCAAGTATTATCAATGTTATTTGTAAAGAATCACAGGAAATCCTACCATCCACCCTTCTGAGGGCACTAAAGGGCATATGTGTTTGAAGCTTTGACCACTGCCTTTCAATAATGATTGTGGTCAGCTGAAAAATAAGCCCTCCTCTTTTATTAACTGATGAAGTCCCCAATTCTTATCATATACAACGTATGATAAAATCCACTCCTATACCTGTCTCTCCAGCCTCTGCTCAAACCACAGCCACCTCTGTAATCTGTAGTCATCCTAGACTTCCCAACATTATCTCCATTCTCTTTCAGTATGTCTCAGTCTCTGTCTCTCTATCTGTGATATGGTTTGGATATGTGTCTTTTCCAAATCTCCCTTTGAAATGGGATTCCCAGTGTTGGAGGTAGGGCCTGGTGGGAGGTGACTGGATCATAGGGGCGAATCCCTCATGAATGGAAGAGCACCATCCCCTTGGTGATAAGTGAGTTCTTGCCCAGTTAGTTCACCTGAGAGCTGGTTGTTTGAAAGAGTTTGGGACATCCACCTTCTCTCTCTCTCTCGCTCCCACTCTCGCCATGCGATGTGTGATGCACCTGCTCCCCCTTTGCATTCTGCCATGATTCAAAGCTTCCTGAGGCCTCTCCAGGAGCAGACGCTGGTGCCATGCTTTGTATAAAGCCTGCAGAACTGTGAGCCAATTAAACCTATTTTCTTTACAAATTACACAGCCTCAAGTGTTCCTTTATAGCAATTTAAAATGGACTAAAACAATCTGTCTCTGTCTCTGTCTCTGCCTTTCTATCTCTCTGTCTCTATTTATGACTCACTCTGTCTCTCTATCTCTGTCTTCCTGTCTCTGTATCTCTATCTGTGGTCTATCTCTCTCTTTTTTCTCTGTTTCTGTTCTCTGTCTCTATGTCTATCTCTTTGTCTTTCTCTTTCTGTATATATCTCTGTCTCTATCTCTATATATCTGTCTATTTCTATCTCTGTCTCTGTCATTCCTCTCTGTTCTTCTTTGTTTATCTTTGTCTCTGACTCTGTTTTTGTCTCTTCTTTCTCTGTCTCTCTCTCTTTGTGTCTGTTTCTGTTTCTCTCCGTATCTCTGTCTCTCTCTCTCTGTTTCTCTGTCTCTGTCTCCATGTGTGGCTCTTTGTCTCTGAATCTCCATCTCCCTCTCTGTCTGTCTTGGAGGGCCATGCTGATCCCCAGGGCCACATTGAGTTCCTTGCTGTGTTCTCTCAGCATCTTGAACTTCTCTTTCACATAGTGCATCGTGTTCAATGTCTGCCCTTGAATGACTCTATAATCTTCATGACAAAGCAACTGGTGCCTGACTCAGTATTTGCTCAACAAATTTGGGGAGGAGTACATTATTAATTTGACTGTACCTCACAACATTTTTAGAGCTATCCGTGATCTCCTAGTGACTACTCTACCCACTCTCCTCTGTTTACAAGCAAATAACTGGAGCTCCCAGTGGGGAAATAATTTGCTAATGTCTCACAGCTGGTTAATGAAAGCACTCGTTTCTGGCCCAGCAATCTTTCCACTTATCACACAACAGCTGGGTGTTGCTTGTTGACAACTTATCCAAGAGGAGGTGAAAGGTTCTAGAAGGAAGAATGCAGTACGGTCTGAAAACCCTTCCTCCACTGTTTGGCGACTCTGATTTCCTGTGGCTTGGGAAACAACTTCTTCTCATCATAATTATCATGCCTCAAATGGAAGAAACTGTAAGAGAATATACGGACTGGCAGTTTTCAAACTGTGTTCCAGGGATCCCAGGCCTGCTCTGAGAGGTGAGGAGGAAGTGAACCTCTGGGCTTTGGCACCCTGCTTCCTGTTCAACCGAGGGAGCTCCTCTTTTATATGTTTTATATTTTTGGTTTTCATGTAAGCTTACATGGGGAAAGAAAGGCTCTACAGCTGAATAATGCTTATAATCCACAAATTTAATATAATCCTCTAATTTTGTAAGTGAGAAAATGAAAGCCCAGAGAAAGGAAGCAATTTGCAAGATGGTGGCAGAGCTAGGATTCACACCGACTGCTCTTGACTCCTCATGTCCTGACCATAATCTTTCCTCTCTATGAAGAATTCCTTCATATTATCTCACCCACCATGAAAGTAAAGGAGAAGAACATTGCAGAGATCTGGCTCTTGTTAACATCCTACTGCCAGTGAAGTTAGTCTCCAGATCTTTCTCTACCCTAAGACCTCAATTCTCTCTTTTTCTCTCCCCACTTCACTGACGCAATCACCAGCTGCTCTTTTGCCCTCTCCCGAGGCTGCTGGTCCTGTGTACAATGTTCAAGGGGGTGATGGAACTGTCTTGGGAGTCAAGAAGGCTTATGACCACATAGGTGTGACGTTTTTGTTCACATTGTTCCCAAACCAAGAAATTACCATAAACACTGGTTCAGCATAAGGCCTCATATACTCAGCATATTCAGTATAAGTTTATTCAGTATATTGAGTCTAAGTCCTCATATACTGGTAGAGTAGGCCTCAGCAGAGGCAAAGCTAAAACAAATTTGGAGGGACAGTTCCATAAACCAGAGCAAACCAGCCTCCCACAGCAAACAACCCCAGTGGAAATGCAGCTCAAGACTCATAAGTTACAAACCACACAAGGAAGCAAGTCACAAAGGGGAAGTATCAGCAGAAACAAAACACGGGAAAATTTCCACATCATGACCTGGATTCAACAAGATATTCTTTTTTTTTTTCAAGTAAAACATCATGGTCATAATTTTTAGTTGAAGAAGTTTGTTATCACTGGATTGCAGAATCACAGACCGTGTGTCATTCAGATGCTGGAGAGAATCTCAACAAGCTTTTTTATTTTACAGATGGGGAAACAGAGACTCAGAGAGGGGAAGTGACTTGTCTAAAGTCACCCTTAGGTTAGTGGGAGAATGAGGAATAGAATCAAAGTTGCCAGGTTTCTAGCCCTGTGTTACTTTTTCTGTCCCACGAGGCCCTAATTTCTCAAGGTAAAAATTAAAAATCTAGCTTCAAGAGAGGACCAGTAGAAAAGAGAGACAGAAAGACCTAGCAAGGATCTAGGAAAAGCTGGAGTGAGGATCCTAGTTCTAATTAGCAAAGCTCCTATTTGGCTCTCTAATAACTAGAAATTTTAAATAAATGCCTCCTGTCTTGTCTTTGCATTATGCTGACCTGGTTCTCTTTCCTAGTTTTCCCCTACTTAGTCCTTCTCCTGCCGTTGCCATAATAAAAGTGTTATTACAATTGGGGCAAGTCAGGTTCTGTGATAGTTTCTCCTTCCTTCCCAACGTCTGCCCCACCCGGCTTCTATATCTATGTAGGAGGGTTAGGAACAGGGAGAGGGGTAAGACCAGGTACCTTTAGGACAGCCTCATTAGCTGCAGATATCAGGCAAAGATGGGAAGCAAGGTGGGTATGGAACTGGCTATGGGTTCAGCCTTGCAGGGCCAGAGCCTTGAAGACCAGATCAGATGTAAATAAGGCCAAAGCTTTTGGCATAGAGGAGCACTGTCTTTAGGCTTTGTAATTGATTCATTATATAAGACATCAGGTTTACACCATCCCAGGTTTACCAAGGATATAACTTCAGACCAGAAAACCAATTCTTTTATAGTAAGAAACACAAATAGCACAAACTAGACCCACGGTAACTGTTCAAAAATATTGAAGTAAATTGAAATAAAAATTTCATAATAATGTTACTTAAGCTTGAGTATTCCATCTCAATGAGTCATGGCCTGCTTTTTCAGGGAAATGTTTGAGAAACGCTGTCAGATTTGTCTGTTTTATTCACGTCTTTATTCATTCAATATAAGCAAACTATGTACCAAACACTGCTACATTCCAAGAAGAGAATGATAAACCAGTGACACAGTCCTCTGCCATTAAAGAGCTTACATTCACTAGAGGAGTCAAACAAAAAGTCAATTGAAATACAGAGTAATAATGCAAGTGGTGCTATTGGAGCATGTAAGAGGAAAATTCTGGTATTATTTAATGCCCTATCATTTAATAACGCTTTATTGGGAGGTGCAATCCAAGGGCAGCAAATGTGAGGGAGCGAGGGAGATAAGGTAGAGAAGGAGAGGAAGCAAATCTAGAGGGGTGTATTACTGAGCTGATCGCAGCTCAGTGAAAAACACAGGTGGTTAATATCTTTAACCAGACCATACGTAACCACCAGGGCTCGGGACAGTCCGCTGGAGGAAGAAAGGAGAGGAATCTCTCCTGTATCTCAGCTCTAATACATCAGTGTTCACTGCCCTGTGGAATTAAGTCCTCTTAACTTCTGGACTGTGCAGCACCTCTGGCCAGCCACTGGAGAAGCCAGATGCCACACACAATGACTCGGTGCTTCAGTGGAGTCCAGATATGATGAGAGGAACCAGAATCTCTTTGAGGTCCTTCATGTTTAGGGTCTTCAGATAAAGTACAAGATGCTCAGTTAAAATTGAATTTTTGATAAACAATTAATAATTCTTTTATTCCCCAAGTATTGCATGAGACATTTTTATACTAAAAAACATATTCACTGTTTATGTGAAATTCAAATTTAATTGGGTTTCCTGAATTTGTATTTGTTAAATCTAGCAACCCTACTCTTGCTGGACTTGCATAGGAACCACTGGGGAGGGGGAGATTATGCCAGAGCCCAGGCCTCTTCCTGGGAGAGAGGCAAGTGGTTTTGGAGGTGAGGGGATGGAGGACAACCTGGGAATCTACACAGAGGGAGTAGCCAAGGGCTTGGGAAGCTGGTGCTGCTGATGGAATCTAGGGAGGCACATAAATTGTTACCTTACAACATAGGCCTATGGATTCAACAGTGGCTTCTAGGAAGAAATCATGTTTAAACTGAAATATGAGGACAAGCAGAAATTAGCTTGGAGAATTTAGGAAGTAGCCCAATCTAGATAAACAGCAGGCACTGCCCAGGTGCTAGAGAGAGCACTTCAGGTTTGAGTCACTGCCCCCACGCATCTTTTTGCCTGCCCCTCAAAAGATAGCTCTTCAATTGAGGTTGCCTCTACAACCCTTCCTAATGCTCACTGCAAAATTTTCTTACATATTAAATTGTCCCTAAGTTTGTAAATATTTCCCACTTATGTTAGGTTGAAATTGAGGAAAGCCTCACAGCTCTCCCAAGAAATTGGGCGTCTCCTGCCTCACAGTTATCATGTAGGGCAGGACTCTTCTGGGTCATGTAGGACTTCAGAAAAAAATCTCCACATTGAAGGATTGTGGAAATATTGAAATATTTTCTTCTTGAAAGTTAACTGGTGCTTCTTCAAGCACATTAATTGCCCTATTCATCTTGATCTCTGACCTGAAAACCACTGAAATTCTCCAGTAACAAAAAAAAATTGACCCAACAGGAGGCCTCTGGGACCCTTGCATTGTGATCCTCATTCATTCCAATTAGTCAGCAAACAAGATAGATACAGTCACAACCTCACAGGACCTCTAGGCTCATGGCCATCTAAAGCTACCATCTTATTATGCTTGGATACGATATACAGCATCACTGCCAAGACAGTCACAGCATAGAAGAAGAATGCGATCAGCCACCAGAAGATCAAACAGATCATTTGGGATCAGTTGAAGCAGGAGTGTTTTAAGATCAGAACTGTCTTCACAGGAGCTAGGGAGCCCCCATGCTCTGGATGCATCCAAGCAGAGGTTGGATGACCACTTTGTCAGACTTTATTGGAGGATGTTAAATCATTGGCTGGGAGGACAGGTCCTTTTCAATTATGGGATTCTATAATTCTATCATTCTAAATTGAGGGTCAGTAAACTACAGACTATATGCCAAATCCAGCCTCAACTTATTTTTAAAAAGATTGATTGGAACACACTCATGCTCATTGATTTTCCTATCACCTACTTTTGTACTATAGTGGCAGAGCTAGGTAGTTACCACAGAGACCATTTGATTGCAAAGCCCAGAATATTTACTAGCTTCTCATTTATAGAAAAAAGTTTGGCAACCCCATTGTAAAGCACTCCTAAAATGAATTTTTTGATAAAGCAACCAATCACTTCTTATTTACCTTGTCATTAATCCAGATGACATTGCAACCAGATTGTTTTTCTTAAAGAGATTCATACTTTTGTTTAGGATATTAGTAAACAATAGTCAGGTGGTCTCTCTGAGTCAATATGACTTCTCATACTGTCAAATCCGTAACTGAGGAGGAAAGTCAAGCTTCTGAGATGCTCTAACATGCCTTTCCCCCCACTCCCATCCTGAAGACTGTACAGCAAGCAAAGCTGAGAGCTGATATACATTGAGCTCCTGCCTGCACCATGTTGAGATTTACATGGATGATTGCAGTCAGTCCTCTTAGCAACTTCATCTACTGTATAGAGGAAGCTCCTATTGTTTGTGTTTCACAGTTGGTAAGATGAGGGCTTACGGAAACTCCAGGACTTGCACAAAGTCATCTATTGAGCCAGAATGTTGCCTGTATTTCAATTCTGAAACCTCTAGTTTCCATCTATATTTGTTAGTCTAGCAGTTGAGATATTTGAGTGACTAGCAAAGCAAGAACAAAGTTTAGGGACTGAATAGACTCACAGTCCAGGCTTTGCTCTTAATCTCATATTAAGATTACCAATAAATAGGAGAGGCAATGTGAACATTTCAATAGAGGACCCAAAGCTCCAAATTCTATATAATTCTGTGATAGAAGAATCACCTCACTTAAATTGCTTGTTTTCACCTTAATTTATTCATGGTTATTTCAGGCAGAAAGAAAAATGGTGGGAATTTTACTTTGCTTCTTCTCAAAGTTTATCTGAATATCCCAGTGTAAAAGAAGAAAAGATTGAACGTGAGACTGATTTTATGTTATCTAATAATGAAACAAATTTAGAAATATGAAATCTGACAGCAGTTAATCCAGAGAGACCAAATGCAACTCCATCACTGCTTTTATTCATATCTTCCTTAAGAAGGAAGTTACATGAGAGGGAACAAGTGGAGACTGAGAAATGAGGACATAAGAGAAATTCCACTGTGTTTCCAGTCCTGTGTGTGCAAAGCTCTTCATACTAAACTGTTTTCAGCTGAAGGATAATGCAAGAGGTACTTTTTATATTAGGCTAATGTTATTTGGGAGCCTGAAGGCAGATGGGCAGGGGAAGTGAGTTGGTCCTAATGCTCAATCTTTGTAGAGTGTAGCTTGGAGGACAGACGGAGAGGAAACAATGGCTCTCAGGGCTTACTCTGTCTCCTAGATTCTTCAAATGACCAATAACAGATGCTCAAGGAGTATTTATTTAATGAATTGATGAATTAGGCTTTCACTAGAATGTCCTAGAGAACTGTGTTGAGAATGATGTTGAGGCAACCTCAAGGCTCAGTGGAAATCAGGGGTATGACTGCTCAGTGATGTCTGCCATGACATGGAATAGGAGTGTGGAAGCCTACAGGCTAAAAAGGCTAAGCTTTTGCCACATCAGGGTGTCCTTCTTATTTTTCTTTTCTTTTCTTTTTCTTTTTCTTTTCTTGTCTCTTCTTTCTTTTCTTTCCCTTCCTTCTTTCCTTCCTTCCTTCCTTCCTTCTTTCCCTCCTTCCTTCCTTCCTTCCTTCTTGCTTTCTTGCTTTTTTTTTTTCCAGTGTCTCACTATGTTAGCCAGGCTGGCCTTGAACTCCTGGGCTCAAAGGATCCTCCTGCTTCAGCTTCTTGAATAGCTGAGACTATAGGCTCACACCCTTAAACCAACTCCTCTTCAGTCCAGTGGAAGTACCACCTCAAATCACTGACATGTGTCCTCCAAATCTAAATTTGCAAATGCCAAAGAGAAAAAAAGGAGCAGAAAGGGAATAACTGATGATGAGAAAATGGATCAAGGAAAGTGGAAGAGAGAGGAAGAAAAAGAGTGCTAATAGAAAACAGAAATGAAATGGCTTAGGCCATCAAATTCTGGCCTAGCTTTTAATGGGAATATGCAACATTTCACATGGGCCTTCTGCTTTCACCCTTCAGATTAAAAGGAGTCATGAAATCACTATGTTCTTAGTTTTGTGGTCAGATCACCAAATGATCCTGGTGGAAAGAAGAGCCTCTGAGGGGAAGAAGCTGACAACGCAACTCTTAAAACGTCAGGCTAGGAATCAACTGTTCAGAAAGGAAAATACTGCCACTTTGTTCACTGATACTTTCCAGATTTTCCATAACAAAGTTTACTCCAAAGTCTATACAAGCCATAGTTCTCTGATCTACTTAGTGATTATTTAACTATCAGTTTTCACGCTGGTCTCCTAGATTCCCACTGAAAGGGAATTGTCCCAGCAAATGCAACTAGACTTTGCTCCCCATTTTAGACCACAGGTGAAATGCAGAAGTAGGAAACACCTGGACTAGTTCCAAGCCCACACAGAAGCGAACCTCAGACATGAATCACGGTTTGGCTCTGAATGAGATGGTGTCAGAAGGTTGCATGGGATCAAACAGAGAAAGAAAGCAGATGTGGGACTTCCTTCTTGCCTCTTTTTGGAGGAAGTGAAATCGCCCTTCAGCAATGCAGATGCAAAGTTTTTGTAGACAAGATGCCTCTTTCTTTTAGAGATGAGTGTTAGCCACAGGCCATTACTCCTCAAGTCTGACCATCTGGGGAGGTTATGTGACTGCATATGCATTCTAGTACAAGAAAAAGCAAAGGAAATTTCTGGTGAACAGAATAAAACAGAAAAGTTGTGGGTAAAATGCACTGGTCACCACATCCTCACATGTGACTGTTATGAGCAGTTCTTTTGCTCCTGGTATGTAAAATTAAGTTAAGCCAAATTTCCCATCATTTGCACTTCTCCTTTCACTGTTTCCCAGAGAATTGGAAAGAGAACTTCCTCGAGCACAGCAGTCACAGAATCCATAGGCTTTGGGTCATTTCAGGAATATAAAAATTCCAAACTAAGTTTTTTTGTTTGTTTGTTTTCTTGACAGTCTCACTCTGTCTCGCAGGCTGGAGTGCAGTGGCGCGATCTCAGCTTACTGCAACTTCGGCCTCTTGGGTTCAAGCAATTCTCCTGCCTCAGCCTCCCGAGTAGCTGGGATTACAGTTGTGTGTCACCACCACATCTGGCTAATTTTTTTGTATTTTTAGTAGAGATGTGGTTTCTCCATCTTGGCCAGGCTGGTCTTGAACTCCCGGCCTCAAGTGATCCATCCACCTCGGGAAAATTTTTTTGTATTTTTAGTAGAGATGTGGTTTCTCCATCTTGGCCAGGCTGGTCTTGAACTCCTGGCCTCAAGTGATCCATCCACCTCGGATTCCCAAAGTGCTGGGATTACAGGCATGAGCCACCCTGCCTGGCCTGTTTCTTTTGTTTTTTACATGGTTGTGCATTGGTTATTTTCCTGAGCACAAAAGTGATGATTACCCAATACCCATCATTGTTTGGTACTTAATAGGCTCTGAATACAAATTTCTTAAGTTAATAAATACATGCTCATTTTATTTATTACACAATAAATACACTCAAAAAACACAGAAAAGAGGAAAAAATTAAAATAATTTAGAAAAACCTCCCAACCAGATGTAATTACTCTCTATGCATTGGCGTACATCCCTCTAGTTATGTATATAGTTGGGGTCATGCTGAACGTTGTCTGTTTTTTCGTAACATTATTATCAGAGATATTTGAACCAGAATAACTCCATCTCGAATAGGGGCTGGGTAAAAGAAGGCTGGGCTGCATTCCCAGAGGGTTAAGTATTCTAAGTCATGGGATGAGATAGAAGATCGGCTTGAGATAGAAGATCGGCATAAGATACAGATACAGATCACAAAGATCTTGCTGATAAAACAGCACACAGGAAAGAAGGCAGCCAAAACCCACCAAAACTAAGATGGCGACAAGAGTGAACTCTGGTCATCCTCATTGTTTATTATACGCTAATTATAGTGCATTCACATGCTAAAAGATATTTCCACCAGTGCCGTGACTGCTAATTTCCAGAAGTTACCCTGTATAGTCTAAAAAGGAGAGGAACCCTCAGTTCTGAGAAGTGCCCACCTCTTTCCCAGAAAACTCATGATTAATCCACCTCTTGTTTAGCATGTAATTAAGAAATAACAATAAGTATCCTTAATCAAGCAGCACATACTTTTGCTCTGCCTATGGAGTAGCCATTCTTTTGTTTCTTTACTTCTCTAATAAACTTACTTTCAGTTTACTCTGTGGACTTGCCCTGGTCCTTCTTGCACAAAGTCCAAGAACTCTCTCTTGAGGTCTGCATTGGGAACCCTTTCCAGTAACATTATGGCATAAGAATTTCTCATGTTATTAAAATAGTTTTAAATAATTGTGATGGCTATACAATATTTTGTCTTATGGGTACAATGTAATTTTACCCTTGTTGGCTCTTTCCGCTATTTTCATTTTTTTTCCTATGATAAAATGAAGACAAAGCCATAGAAGAAATAAAAAAATACAGTGACTAGATGTCTGGAGACATAGGAACACCTGAATATAGAATTGTCTGTATTAACCTTGCTTGTATTCTCATTTCAGGAGAGTGAGCTCTCAATAGGGTCTACTAAAGAGAAAGCAGAGGGTAAAAAATTGTCAGCTTGTCTCCAAAGCAGTGTGAGAGTATTCTAATTTTGATGAACCATCCCAGAAATAGTTTGAAGAGAAGTATGTAGGTATTTCAACAGACTTATTGGAAGTACTCAAGGGCATTCAACTCTCGTTTTTCTAATTCTGGGATCATGCTGCTGAGGTATAAATTTGTGGCTAACTGATTTATAAATTAACTAGAACATCCGGTGCAAAGGTTTTGTTCTCTAGCCAAATACAGAGTAGGCACTGGTTCATAAATTAATCCCTCTTGGGTGGCTGGTGTCAGTTCCCAGAAGCATGATAACTGTGGCACAAATAGACCCAGAATGGCCAGGTGTGGTGGTGCATGACTGCAGTCCCAGATTCCTGGGAAGCTGATGTGGGAGGATTGCTTGAATCCATGAGTTCTGGGCTGTAGTGTGCTATGCCAATTGGGTGTCTGCACTAAGTTCAGCATCAATATGGTGACCTCCTTGGAGCAAATCACCAGGTTGCCTAAGGAGGGCCAAATGGGTCCAGGTTGGAAATGGAGCAGGTCAAAACTCCCATGCTGATTAGTAGTGGGACCATGCCTATGAATAGCTACTGCACTCAAGCCTGGGCAATAAGCAAGACCCTGTCTTGGAAAAAAAATAGACCCAGAATGCAGTATTTCTAGATTTACAGAACACCATCATGGTTTTGATAATAACTGGTGAAGCCCAGCCTGGGAAGCAAGGTAACTAGCCTCATTCTTTCTAAAAACACTTCTTAGCTGCATTAATAACCAACAGAGGAATTCAATTCCTTGGAACCTTCCTTCCAGGATGCATACAGGTGATGGTGTAGTGATACCTGTGAATTGCAACATGACTTTTTCAGTCTCAGTACTGTATCTAGTTCATGGTATAATCTTGGGAATGTTAAGGATGCAATTGGGAGCTTCATTAAGTCCTCTGGATTCCCTGGCTACCACTAAGTGTGCTAAGACACAGCCTAATTGTCCCAAAGAATTAACAGAGTTGGGTTTCAATCAAACCTGGCACCATTGTTTTAAATTAGGGGCTCTAATAGAGCTGGCATTGGAACTTGAAAAGAAACTCATGTAATTATATTCTTATAATGATACAGCAAATGAATTGTTGCTTTTAGAAAAAATATTGGGTAATGAAGAGCCACATTCTTTTTTATGCACCTAAACTGATTACACACACTTAGCAATGGAACAAAAAATTAAAGGTATAACAGGTACCAACTTCATGCAAACTGCACACACACAGAGGATATATAAATGTGTGTACACATACATGTATGTTCCTTGGCCCCTGTCTGCCGTTGATAAATCAAAATCTAGGTAATAGTGTGGTTTTGTCTTGAACATTTCTATCTGAATGAAAACAACACAGTGTAGGGGTTCCTTGCCCTCATTTTGAATGCTTAGGACAATGCAAATTGGGGTTTCGCAGCATATTGCAACCGAATCCTCTTCAGGCCCTGTCAGCTGTGCTCCAGACAATGCCATCCCCAAAGACAGAATTGCTATGTTTCATAACAGTGAAACCCACAGGACAAGTGTCCAAGAGTTTCACTCCTTGCTTTTGTGGAAACAGCCTCCACCCTCAGGCAAAGAGGCAACCCAGGGTTGGCCTTGACTAACAGCTTGCATAGGTATGGTGGAGCCAGGGTGTTTCAGTAAGGGTGGTGTGGTCATTTGCCTCTGCATTTATAGTAAAAGAAAACTGATATTGGAGTCCCAAGAGACAGCAGTCAGGGAAAATATGAAACATCAAGTCCAAGAGAATAAGCAAAAAGCAAAGCCAAACTTTCTGGTGGAGGAAGCAGTAGGGTGTGGGGTCAGGATTTTTTTCTAAGTGCACACCCCTGCAGCAGAGTAACCAGCCAGAGCTGGGGGAAAATTAGGATAGTTATCTGTTAGGCATGTAGGGCTGTGTTTGCATGTTTAGTATGGCATAAACTCTTCAAAGACCTGATGGTCTTTAATATTCCAACCAACTCTCGTTTCCCCATTTTGTAATTAAATTAGCTTAAAGAGGAACTTGTAGCTTTTAGAGAACTGATGAGTTTTCCGCTTCATCATCTGCTTCTGTTTTCTCCATTTTAGTTTGCCCAAAGCTTGCTGGCCACTGTGTAGGGCTGGTGAGTGGCTGGGGGTGTCTGAGCCATGAACAACTTCAGGGCCACCATCCTCTTCTGGGCAGTGGCAGCATGGGTTACATCAGGCAAGCCTTTGGGAGAGATGGACGAAGTTGGAGTTCAAAAATGCAAGAATGCCTTGAAACTACCTGTCCTGGAAGTCCTACCTGGAGGTGGCTGGGACAATCTGCGGAATGTGGACATGGGACGAGTTATGGAATTGACTTACTCCAACTGCAGGACAACAGAGGATGGACAGTATATCATCCCTGATGAAATCTTCACCATTCCCCAGAAACAGAGCAACCTGGAGATGAACTCAGAAATCCTGGAATCCTGGGCAAATTACCAGAGTAGCACCTCCTACTCCATCAACACAGAACTCTCTCTTTTTTCCAAAGTCAATGGCAAGTTTTCCACTGAGTTCCAGAGGATGAAGACCCTCCAACTGAAGGACCAAGCTATAACTACCCGAGTTCAGGTAAGAAACCTCATCTACACAGTCAAAATAAACCCAGCCTTAGAGCTAAACTGGAGTTTTAGGAAGGAGCTCCTTGACATCTCTGACCGTCTAGAGAACAACCAGACGAGGATGGCCACCTACCTGGCAGAACTCCTGGTCCTCAACTATGGCACCCATGTCATCACCAGTGTCGATGCTGGGGCTGCTCTTATTCAGGAGGACCACATCAGGGCCTCCTTCCTCCAAGACAGCCAGAGCAGTCGTAGTGCCGTGACTGCCTCTGCTGGACTTGCCTTTCAAAACACCGTGAACTTCAAATTTGAGGAAAACTATACCTCACAGAATGTCCTCACCAAGAGCTACCTCTCAAACCGAACCAACTCCAGGGTGCAGAGCATCGGAGGGGTTCCTTTTTATCCAGGCATCACCCTCCAGGCCTGGCAGCAGGGTATCACCAACCACCTGGTGGCCATCGACCGCTCTGGCCTGCCGCTGCATTTCTTCATCAACCCCAACATGCTGCCTGACTTGCCAGGCCCCCTGGTGAAGAAGGTGTCAAAGACGGTGGAAACTGCTGTGAAGCGCTATTACACATTCAACACCTACCCTGGCTGCACAGATCTCAATTCTCCCAACTTCAATTTTCAGGCCAACACTGATGATGGCTCCTGCGAGGGGAAAATGACCAACTTCTCTTTCGGTGGGGTTTATCAGGAATGCACTCAGCTCTCAGGGAATAGGGATGTCCTCCTCTGCCAAAAGTTGGAGCAGAAGAATCCACTCACTGGTGATTTCTCCTGCCCCTCTGGCTACTCCCCGGTGCGCCTGTTATCCCAGATCCACGAGGAGGGTTACAACCACCTGGAGTGTCATCGAAAGTGCACTCTCCTCGTCTTCTGCAAGACTGTGTGTGAAGATGTGTTCCAGGTGGCAAAAGCTGAATTCAGGGCTTTTTGGTGTGTGGCCAGTAGCCAGGTACCTGAAAACTCAGGACTGCTTTTTGGGGGCCTCTTCAGCAGCAAGAGCATAAACCCCATGACAAATGCACAGTCATGCCCAGCCGGCTACTTTCCACTAAGCCTCTTCGAAAACCTCAAGGTATGTGTTTCTCAGGACTATGAGTTGGGAAGCAGGTTTGCGGTCCCCTTTGGCGGGTTCTTTAGCTGCACAGTTGGGAACCCCCTGGTAGATCCTGCCATATCCAGAGATTTAGGAGTACCGTCTCTGAAAAAGTGCCCCGGGGGCTTCAGCCAGCACCTAGCCCTCATCAGCGATGGATGCCAAGTGTCCTATTGCGTCAAATCCGGGCTCTTTACAGGAGGGTCCCTGCCCCCTGCCAGGCTCCCACCTTTCACCCGGCCACCCCTCATGAGTCAGGCTGCCACCAATACTGTCATAGTGACCAATTCTGAGAATGCGAGATCCTGGATTAAAGACTCCCAGACCCACCAGTGGAGGCTGGGAGAACCGATAGAGCTGCGGAGGGCCATGAATGTCATCCATGGGGATGGTGGTGGTCTGTCAGGAGGGGCTGCAGCTGGGGTCACATTGGGGGTCACCACCATTCTGGCTGTTGTTATCACCCTGGCCATCTACGGCACCCGGAAGTTCAAGAAGAAAGCATATCAGGCAATTGAGGAAAGGCAGAGTTTGGTTCCAGGCACTGCAGCAACTGGAGACACCACTTACCAAGAGCAGGGGCAGAGTCCAGCTTAAATCTCTCCCCGAAAATGGTTTTTCTCATCTCCAGTGTGGTCATTGCTGACCACTCTGTTTTCCTAAGCATTGAAATGGCAAGTGCAACCAAAAGTAGGTATATTCGTGACTTCTTGTTTAGGTCTCTGGGCCAGGAAATTCATAATGTTACATGGATAAGGGTGGGACTGGGGAGAGGGAACAGTTGGACTAGAAGCAAAAGCGATTCTGGGACTAAAATAGGAAACAGGTGTCCTTTCCCAATGTGTGTTGCTGTCTTCACCTGAATGCATTTGTGTAAAAATAGCAGAGGGAGAATGTGAACATTTGTATTTGGAAGCTATGAATTTACTCTGAAGTTTGCAGTTGTTTCCAATTTGTGAGCTCTAAGAGTTTCTGCCTGTAAGAACTACTCTCCTTTTAGTTTGATTTTTAAAAAGCTGTCTGAATTTCACACTCTTAGAGCCTGGAAGAGCCCTGAAAAGACACAAGTCTTGCCTGGCTACTGCTTTTTAACTTTGAGGGCTCTGTGTTGACAGACTGTTATCTCCTCAGGGTGACCTCAAACATCTGAAAAGAAAGATGTTGCCTGTGCCAATTCCACTTTTTCCAGCTGCCCCAAGATGAACACTCCCTTATACCAGACCACTCTTGGACTTCTAACTAGTGTCATCAAGTCCTCAGAAAATATTTTAAGTAATAAACTTCTATTAGTGGGTCAAAGAGGAAGGGATGATTTGGAGACAAGGAGTAATGAAAGATGGGTAAAAACTGAAAAAGATTCTGGTGCTAAGTACTACCCCTTCATCTTCCATGGATAGTCATTACCTTTCCCGTCCTCCTGTTCTATGAACACACACACACACACCCCACATTTCAATAAGTCTTCATTGTTCTGGATCCTTACTTTTCCTGTCCTCCTGTTATATGAACGAACACACACACACACACACACACACACACACACCACATTTCAATAAGTCTGCATTGTTCTATGTCCTTACCTTTCCTGCTCTCCTGTTATATGAACACACACACACACACACACACACACACACACACACACACACACCCCCACATTTCAATGTCTGCATTGTTCTGGGGGTAAAAAAGGCAAGAAGTTAAGTAAGACCACATTTGAGTATTACTTACTCTGTAGAATCAAAACAGAGTAGTTAACACCAATTATGCAAGCTACATTTTTTTCCAGCAGAAAGGGAGCGGACATGATCAAATCCATGTTTTCAAATGAACTGAAAAAGGCATCCAGCACCACTTATAACACATTTATTTCAGTTCCAGGCTGAGAGCCCTGGGGCATCTAGCAGGATGCATAATTGTCATCTGGCGAGAGTTGGGACTTTGCTCAATTTTAATACCAGTCTCTCCTGATTGTAATTACCTCCACTACTTTCATGATCCCCCTACAATATTTTTTTTAAATGATATATTTATTCACTGAATCAAACGTCATTAATGAGTTATCTTCTGTGGAGGATGACGGTTCCCTTTGTTAATGTTCACAATCAAAATCTTGGGCTGAGAAGAGGCCCTTCACCCAAGGAGTTTGAAGCATCATGGCGTGTGGGAAGGTGGGAACCAGGATACCCATTCATTTCCAACTGAGACACAGAGAAGTGAGTCACAGAATTTGAGCCCTGCTCTCTTGACTGCCCAGAGACACTGATTTCTGTAACCTCTTCACTTGATCCTGCCTCTTAAGCATTAAAACATTCTCCTAAACCTCTGAGTGTTTTGTGGGTTCCGGGTGTTTTGTACGTTTTAGCCAAGCTAACCACTTGTCTGCAAATACTGACTTTCCTATGAATTCTTTGAAGATTACTGAGTCAGAAAGGAAAAATACAGCCCCAAATTCCCAGGCTTTTAATGCATTAACTGCCTATTGAAATGAGAAGTTCTTCACAAACTTGTATTCCCACTAACAAAATTGCACATAAATATGCATTAAAGTATGTACTAAGAAATCCTCTGTCCAACGGCTCATGCATATGAAGTCCGAACATGGGAGTTTGCCAGTTGCATTCATCAAGTCGTTTTGCAGAGTCAGATCCCTGATGGAAGAGCTCACAGGCTCTGCCTTCCAAGTCCTGGGTCCCTAACTGGTGACCTTAGGCTGGGGTCTGTGGGGAGACCAACCCTGGCTTCCAAGAAAACCACATTCCATGGACTATCAGAAATAGACACAGATTTGGGTGACAAAGGTGGCTCTGTATTTGCATTTTATTTTTGTGTTCTTGTCAGTTTGGAGATGATTAATATTAAACATTTATTTGAGAAACAACAGCCTGTAAATGATTTAAACACACACTATACTGCAGTCAGGCAAAGAGACCTTTAAAAGTGAATATTCGTGATTCTAAAAGTGTTTTTTCTCCCACACGTTCACTTACTCATTTTCCCAGCCATGTGATCTGTTCCTTTAGGCAAACAAAGAGTCTAGCCAGGTCAAATGTGTGGGTGGGTAATATGTGGAAAATTTGTTTTTAAGCGGTTGGGGAGGGACTTCCCCCATCCATGGCAGGGCTTGTGGTTGCTTACAGACTCAGGGAGGTAACCCAAATCCCTCACAGATAGTGCACTAATCTACAAACAGCAGAAGGCCAACAACAGCAACAATTTTGTGGTTGTTCATTTGCCATTTATTGTTCTGCACAGACACCTCATGAGCACCAGGTGGCGATGTCCTCTCGCAGAGCAACACCAAAAGACTTCAAAAACATTCCAGTTACAATCATAACAATTCACTTAGGACATTCACCTGCCTCTCCCAGAACCCCCAATCTAATGCCGGGGACCACAGAGAAGGAAAGGGGTCAGGGGTCCTTTCTTGTACCAGTGAGCCTTCCCCCAGTTTTCTCATGCACACAACAGTGCAATACCAATACGAGTACTTTTGATCAAGTATAAAACCACAGAGAAGACCAAAATGTACAAAAATGGGAAGAGAATGAAAACACAAAGGCACACGCAGCCACAAATACACAATTAACCTTTTAGGGGATGAGCATCTGACAAGGTTTGTCTCCAATCCAATTTGCCATCCCTGGAGACTCTGGAAGGGAGAAACTAGGCTGCTGGTGCTAAGACCATGAAAGGGAGGGCATGGAATCCCCTACTTGGGCCAGGAGCGCACAGCAGAGCTTCTAGTGGGAAAACACTCTGTGTCAAGGTAGTGGATGCACAGGGCTCGGCTGGCAGGGTTCTCACTGAAATCTAGACCGCACCTTTCCAGGTTGGCACAAGAGAAAGGGCAGAGGAATGCTCCCCGCCTTGCCGGGCACAGTGTTAGAAAGGAAATTCAAGATCCCTACTGCCCGGAAAGCCACACAAGAATAGCATGAGGATGAGGTAGCCCCTACTGAGCATCTGCAGAGAGGACAAGAAATGGGGCACAGACACAATCAAAAGCCCAGGGAAAAAGGCTTGAAGGTATGAAGTCGACCTCTCCAAGTGGTATTGCCACAGGCACAGCGGCTCCCTTTCCATCTTGAGTCCTCTTCCTTCTGCTCCTGGCCACCCCCTTCCCCACCTATACCTTCTTCTCCCTGATGTGGGGAAACTGATCTCTCCCCAATGCCTAATTCCACTGTGAAAGTCTGTCTTCTTTTCTTCCCCACCTCCTACTGCCTCATTGTGTCTTTCTTCCCATGGACCCTCAGTCTATTTCTGCACCCTTGTGGCCAAGAAGCTCAGCAGATACTTGACCAGTGTGCGAAGGCAGAGACGGCATGAGGCTCTCCAAGTAATCTCTGGTACATGGTAACCTGAAAAAGGGCATGGGTGTGACATTAAACACCACAGGGATGTCTCTTCCATTTAGTTCAGGTGTTTCTTTCCTAACTATGGCAGGAAATTGCCCTGTGGTGCAGTAACCTTGGGACCAGTCTCCTGGTCTGCTGGTGAGATACAATGGCTGCCTGCTGACAGGAGACACAGGGACAAGGATGGCAGAACAATTCCTCCCATCAGAGCTCCCTCTGGTGGAGCTGATCAACATCCCTGTAGCCATTTGGAAAGAGAGCAAAGGCTCAGCACCAGCACATCCACAGAACTGGGTGACAGGCAGGTGAATCGACTATCCACCCCAACGTCAAAATGGCTGGAGGCCTAACAGCAAGCAGCTATGGGGCTGGCTTTTATGAAAGATTGGCCTCTGGTTTCCATCTAAGTACCATTTTTGAAGGTTCTCTTGTTTCCATTTTTCTAGCATCAAAAACCTTCCAAATATTATGAAATATATATGCATATATATATATATATATATATACGTCAAACCCCCAAAACATGAGGTATATAAATTCAAATTAGTATCCAGAGGAACTTCCCCCAAACACATAGTTCAAAGAACCCACTTTCAAAGGGGGAATTGGGTTTCCCTTCTTGATCCCCCCTGTTCTCCTCCCTGGCCCCCAATTCATTCCTTACTGGGAGCCAAAGGCAATAAGAATGTTGGGGAGGAGATAGGGTCTTGGGACACAACAAGATGCAGATTGGACCAGACCATATTGTGATCCCAACCCCATTAGGAATGAGCTAAAGAGATTCTCTCCCTGCTGTAAGTCAATCTATAATAGATGAGGGAGATGAGGGACCCAGCAGCTCTGGGCTCTGATTAGCAAATTTGCATGGAAACAGACTGAAGCCTTCATAGAAAAAAGACTGGATGGAGATGAGCTCTGATCCAATCTTGAAAAGAAATATAAAAGGAAGAGTCCAGCCCTCACCTCATTGCATCTCCCCAGGCACAGTTCTGTCTCCATTGGGGTTTCAGTTCACTACGGGATAGGTTGGCAACAGGTGAGGAACGTCAAAGGACCACAGCCTGGCTGTTGGAGCCCCATCAGAACTGGGGTTTGGCATCTTGCAAAACAGAGTGCAGGGACATGACGGGCCTTCCCTTCAAGCTGGCCCAGCAATGCACACACGCCCACACACACACATGCATGCACAGACACAGAGGGCACAGAGCCCAGCATGGGCTCCACTCACAGTGACTTGATGAAACTCATGGAATCTTTGAGCTGGCCTAGAATGAGTTGGGAAGAAGGCTGTGGGCTCCTCTCCCTGAGGACAGTTCAGATACTCAGTGGGATGCTGGCTCTGGTTTGATCAGAGAGGGGCTAGAAACAGCATCATGGGATGCCACCCCAAAGAGGAACCCCAGAGTCCATCCATCCACATGAGAGAACCAGATGCCTCTTTGGACAGGTCAGAGCTGTGAGGAGGAGAGGAGGGCCCAGAGAAGCCAAGGACTGTGATGAGAGCGGAATGTGCTCCCAGAGGCTTTTCCTTCACCGACCCTCTTGGGAAGAAGTGCTTCCTCGCTCTACGCCAAGGCATCAGTTTCTGATGTCACAGCAGTTTAGTGGTTCACCCCTTTGCCCACCCCCCAACCTTGCACAGTGAGAGCTCCCTGCCTCCAGCAGAGGGAGAATAGCAGAAACTCCAGTCTCAAAGCAGAGTGGAAGTAGCAAGAAGCCGGCTGAGGCAAGAAACCCCGGCTTCCCAAAGCCAGGATATGGAGTGCCTAGGCACTGCCCATACCCCAGGTGTGCTGACCATGCCCCTACCTGGGAGGTGGGGTAGGGAGGGGATTCCTGCCTACCCAGCACCAAAAACTCCATGGGAACAGACCCAGGATGGTCCTCATCCCATCTCCCTTTGTGTTGGATGAGATTTATGAATGATGTCGCTATATTCAGTCTGGCTCCCGCTGTGGTTGGGAGGGATGAGGGATGGACACAGGGCAGGAGGGGAGGATAGAAAGTTGGGAGGGCAGGACACCAACTTCTTCTACATTGATTCACTCTCCTCACTTCCTGTCCTGCAGTCTCCACGGCCCCTCCCACCTCAAAGCTTTTCTGGCCTCAGTCCTTCTCCTGGGCAGTGCTGTCCTCAGAGATGCCCTGGGCAGCCAGTTCAGCCAGCACATTATCCAGGTAATTGGCATCTGGGTAGCCATGGCCAGTGAGATTAGAGCCAAACTCTGTCTTGTGGTGGACCTCATTCCAGATAACGGTGTCTGACTCGCCTGTGGTGCTGGAGGTGCCAATGGCAAAAATGAGGCGGCGATCCCAGGCCACGAGCAGCAGCTTCAGAACCTAGAGGGACAAAAGTGGGACATGAAAGGCAGACATTAATTGGCGGTCAAAGACTATCCCTTGGATGGTAGAGAATCCTCCCAAGGGCCCCATCCCTTCCTGCATCATGATACCCTAAGCAGCCCAGGGGAAAGAAAGAGATTTGGACTTGGAGTTTGGGAGCTACAGGCTGAGTCCTGGCTCTGTCACTGAATAACTGTGTGACCTTGGAGAAGTTATAGCACCTCTCTGAACATTAATTTTCTTATTTATGAAACAGCAATGGTACAATCTGCCTCTAAACGTTGTGAACATCTTACTGGACACTCCATGAAAAGTATTTTCACACCAGTGCCTACAACGCACTAATTGATAAATGTTATCTGCCAACATAATGGCTGCATTTTGAAAGATAGGTTCTAGGAGTCAAAGGCGCTTATGAGCTGAGAACTTCTGAAGTTCTGCCCTTCATTACCGCCACCACTACCTCAATGTAGTATTAATTTATCCAAAGCTGAAGCTGTGCAATATTTTTCTAGTGACATCTTGGAGCACTCTGACTTTCTCGAGGTGAGAAAACTGAGGCTCAAAGAAAGTTTTGGGGCTTGCAGAATGTTCTAAATCAGTTAAATTAAAAAAAAAAAAGTTTGTTAAGCAAGACTAGTGGCTAATGCCCTGTTCCAGGCCTTGGTAAGAGTAGTGTCCAGTATGAAGAAAAAGCATCCAATGAAAATGTCTTGGGTTGAAAACTGAACTACTGTAAACATGGTATGGGCTGGAGGAGAGGAAACCATAATAGCATCAGTAATAAAAACAGACATTAGAAATATGAGCTGCTATTTCCTGAGTGTTTACTTTCTCAGTGTCGGGCACTGGGACATATAATTGTTACAGTAATCAGATGATATAGGTATGCCCATGTGCCACACATAGTGACATTTTGGTCAATGACTGAACACATATGCAATGGTGATATCACAAGATTACAATAGAGCTGAGAAATTCCTATTGCCCTGTACTTACTATACTGTACTTTTAATCATTATTGTAGAGTGCACTCCTACTTATTTACGAAAAGAAAAGTTAACTGTAAAACAGCCTCAGGCAGTTTCTTCAGAAGGTATTCCAGAAGAAGGCATTGTTATCATAAGAGATGATAGTTCCATTCCTGTTATTGTCCCCAAGGCCTTCCAGCAGGATAAGATATGGAGGTGGAAGACAGTGATGCTGATGATTCTGCCCTTAGTAGGTCAAGGCTAATGTATATGTTCGTGTATTCATTTTAAACAAAAAGTTTCAGAAGTAAAAAAAAAAAAAGTTTTAAAAATAAAAAAGCTTATAGAATAAGAAGAAAATATTTTTCTACAGCTGTACAATGTGTTTGTGTTTTAAGCTGTGTTGTTACAAACAAGTCAAAAGTTAAAAAAATGAAAAGGTTTTTAAATGGAGAAGTCACAATAAGCTAAGGTTAGTTTATGATTGAAGAAAGAAAAGTAGTTTTAATAAATTTAGTGTAGTTTAAGTGTACAGTGTTTATAAAGTCTTTAGTAGTGCACAGCAATGTCGTAGGCCTTCACATTCACTCACAGATTCACCCAAAACTACTTCCAGTCCTGCAAGTACCATTCATAGTAAGTGCCCTATACAGATATACCACTTTTATCTTTTATACTGTATTTTTATTATACCTCTTCAATGTTTAGATTCACAAATACTTACCATTATACAACTACCTATAGTATTCAATAAAATAACATGGTGTACAGGTTTGTAGCCTAGGAGCAATACGCTATACCATATTGCCTAGCTGTGTAACAGGCTATTCCATCTAGTTTTGTGTAAGTACACTCTGTGATGTTTGTATGATGATGAAGCTGTCTAATGATAATGATATCCCTGTCATTAAATGACAGAAAACTGGACTCTCATTATCCCTCTCAAGGAAACAGAGGCTCAAAAGGTAAAAGACTTGCCTTGGTCTTATAGCTAGTAAGTGGCTGGGGGTGGTGGGGTTAAGGGATTGATTTCAGGACTGCCTGACTCCATAGCCCATGGTCTGAATCACCACTCTGTTGACTCTCAGATGGGAATCAGTCTAGAATTCATGGAGGAGGTTGCTTCTGAGCTGAGCAGTAAAGGAAGGGAAGGATTTGGGGCATATCAATAGAGAAGGATGTATAAACATAGTAAACAAATATAAACCCAAGGCATGGATAAATTACAATTGCTGTCACCATGCTGTGCATTTTACAAATGATATTTTCATTTAATTTTTCCAACATCCTGTCCATACAGGTGGAAATCATCACCACTATTTTACAGATTAGGACATTGAGACTTTAAGACATGAAGCCAAAAAGTTCCCACAGCTAGTGAACGGCAGAAATAGTCTGGCTTCAAAGCCCATCCTCTAATTATACTTCAATCTACAATGAAGCCCAAGGTTAGGGTCCTGGAACAGCAGACGTGAAGGATAAGGATGAGAAATTGGTGTGAGGAGAAGGTTTAACTCACACTGTAGTAGGTCTTATATGTCAAGCTGAGAAGACTGCACTTTGTTGTTTCTTCGTTTTATTTCTTTCACACACAAAAAGCTTGATTCTAGAAACTGAGATAACTAACCTGGTAGCAGGTAAAAGATGATCTATGTTGCCAGTGGCAGGGTTAGAAGAGGCGTCTAGTGGTTTGGAAGGCAGTGAGTGCAGGGAGGAATGAGCTAAATGGATGCGGTGGATAAGAACAGGAGTCCAAGAAGGTTAATGTGCCCATCTGGGTACCAGGGACTCTGAGTATGTCATTAACATAAAGAGGGAGGCCTGGAAGAAAAGCAGCTCTTGGCAACAGGATTCTAGTTTTAACTGCAAGACTTTACAGTAGAGACATTTCACCAATATTTGGGATGTAGCTCCAGGACTCAAGCACAGAAATCTGGCTCTTCAAGGTAAACAGTATCAGGGATGGTCCTGACCCCTAATCTGGGGACACTGCACTCACATGTCTTCTCAGTGTGGTTGATTTTCTATTTCTTCCAAAATACCTGCTTGCCACCTGTAGGGGGAGACCATATCCATACCCTTTGACATGAAACCCAAAGTGCCTCCCTGTAGAAAGGTCACTGTCCCACCCCTTATCTGGCTTGCCAAGGACTTGTTGGGGCCTGTGAAGGGTGAGTGGAAATAACAAGCATCCAGGAGCTCTAAATGGGATTACACACTTCCACTTGGGTTCTCTGTTTGTCCTCTGCCCCCTTCCATGGGAAGGGCATGGGCCACAGAAGGGCTGCTCCTTCCACCTCACCTCCTGAACAGGAAGACACATGGAGCCAGCTGAAGCTGCTGCTATGGTCTGAATATGTGTCCTCACCAAATTGCTATGTTGAAATCTTCACCCCCAAGGTGACAGTATTAGAAGGTAGGTCCTTGGAGAGGGGATTAGGTAATGACAGCAGAACCCTATTGGATGACATTAGTGCTCTTATAAAAGAGGCCCCAGAGAAACCCCTTGCCCCTTCTACCATGTGGGGACACAGTGAGAAGGCACCATTTACAAACCAGGATGGGTTCATATGAACAAGTCCTAGCCAGACACTAAATCTGCCAGCGCCTTGATCTTGGACTTCTCAGGCTCCTGAATTGTGAGACATAAGTGTCTATTGTTTATAAGCCACCCCATCTATGGCACTGTGTTACAGCAGCCAGAACAGATTAAGACACTGACCCACAGCAACAGCATAGCCATAGCTGCTGACATGCAAAGTGCATGACAAATAAATACTTGTTGAAGTAAGCTGTGGAAATTTGGAGAGAAAGCTCACTGAAATACATCTTGTCTAATATTCCCCCCAGTAGTCCCTTTAGATCAATGGTTCCTACTCCTTTTGAGATCGGGAAAGATTTTGAAAATCCAATGATTTTTTGGCCTCATCCATAGAAATACAAACATAAATTTTTTATTCTAATTTTAGAGTTCATAGAACCACTGAAGCCTAATCATGAATCACTAGGAATCCAGAAACCCAATGATTGTTTTCTCTGCCCTTTTGGGAAAAAGTCAAATGATATGAAAGTACATAAAAAGAAAATAATCTACATATTAAGATCCCTATCCCAGACCAGTGTTTCTCAAGCTTCAATGTGTTGTCAGATCAGCTACACATCTCGTTAAGATGAAGTGGCTTCTGGTTCTGCATTTTTATCAAGCTCCTATGTGGTGCCACTGGTGCTGGTCCCAGGACCAGCCTTTAAGCAGCAGGGCTCTAGACACAGGATCTTAAAATAGATGAATCATTGCCACTAATACCTGAGAGAGGAAACAAACTGATGTGGTTTGGCTGTGTCCCCACCCAAACCTCATCTTGAATTGTAGTTCCCATAATTCCCACATGCTGTGGGAGGGACCCAGTGGGAGATAACTGAATCATGGGGGCAGTTTCCCCCACACTGTTCTCGTGGTAGTGAATAAGTGTCACAAGATCTGATGGTTTTATAAGGGGTTTCCCCTGTCACTTGGCTCTCATTCTTTCTTGACTGCCACCATGTAACAGTTGCCTTTCATCTTCTGCCATGATTGTGAGGACTTCCCAGCCACGTGGAACTGTGAGTCAATTAAACCTCTTTCCTTCATAAATTACCCAGTTTCATTTATGTCTTTATTAGCAGCGTGAGAACAGGCTAATACACAAACTAAATGTCCCACTGCCACCCATCCACCAAAAAAAAAAAAAAAAAAAAATTCTAATCGTAGCCACGTCACCTATGGTTGACCCAAATTTGACCTTGTTACTGTGTGCATCTAGAGTTAAAAGAGAGACAGTTCTCTTTGGTCTGTGCATTGTAAGAAGCAAAACTTTGGGCCTTGACATAGAAGTAAACTGCCTGATCTATTCTAAAACCTAGTTCTATGTGGAAACCTCCATTCTTACTTTTCTCCCTTTCTCGCTGTCCGGAAGGTAACAGTGTCGTGGGAAGCCTCGGGCACTGAAACTCTTCCCAGGATTCGGGTGTTCCGGTCCCTGAAAGCAGAAAGCAAGCAAACAAATGGCATTTTTCAAAATATTTCTGATAAGAGCGGAGTTAGGCTGTGACTAATGTCAATAATAATGACAATAATAATTCCCATAGAGCCTCAACAGAGAACAGACCCAAAAAGCACTGTGAGTGGTCATTTAACACGTGTTTCTGTGTCCTTAGACCTGGGTTTGGATGCAGAGCTGCTACCTCCCACTGTATTAGCTGGAACCCTCTCTTGGGGCTTTTGTTTCCCATCTCTCTAACAGGAATGATGCAGAGTCCTTCCCTTATGGGGCTGTTATAAATGTTAAGTGAGTGGTGCCTGATGAGTAGTAAGAGCTCAGTAAATGTTTAACATCAATGTCCATCATCTTCACCATCTATTGTCTTACAAAAGAAGAAATCTGCAGTGCAGAGAAGATACGTGGCATCTGTAATATTAGTGGCTCTGCTAAAATTGAAGCCCAGGTTTCCTGAGGCACACTCTGGATTTTTAACTACTCAAAATAAAGAAAGTGCCTCCAAGCTATGAGCCATGCCAACAGAATTTTCTGAATGATTCTTGTGGATTTTCTCCTTTGTCCTCATGGGTTTTTGTTTGTTTTCTTCTTTAACAATAGGAATTGGGATAGTCAGGACTAAAAATCTTCTAACAGCATTTCAACTATTGCCACCCAATACCCTATTAAGTAGGCAGTCTCAGGCCACTTGGTGAGAGAAAAACTGAAGCACAATTGAGTGAGAACAGGTTTCCTAATCAGTGCCCAGAATGGGTCCACAGGCCCCTTTGAGAAGCTCATGAAAAGCAGCAAATTTTCTCCCGGTAACAATGACCAAATCCCCTCCTCCCCATACAAAGGTTTGTCTATAATTTCTGAGTATCCCTGACCCCCTGAGGGATGGAACCCTCTTAAAAAACCCCTTCTAGATTCAACCAGTATAAAACTGATACTTCATGCAGCTCGTGGCACAGGTTCTCACGTAGATGATCAGCAAATATATCCTGCCTGAATAAATGAATGAGTGTGGAAGAACAAATGAATGAAAAAACTGCAAGAAAAAAACCCAGATTTTTCTTTTCCTCTTATTATGGACCACGGTTCCAAAATGATATGAAATTCTGTGGCTTTCCGTTTTCTTAAACAGTTAACATGATTCAAGATCACCTATGGTTTGACATGGTAAATGCAATGCGGTCTCAGAGAAGGGAGCGGTCACCGTGAGCTGAAAGAAGCAACAACGCCTTCTCAGAGATGCAGAATCCAACATTTATGAATTTGACATTCACAGGAAATCACTACAATTTACAACCTTCCCATGGCCCCGGCTGTTTCTAAATCAAGTTGCCTGACTGAAAGGCCAATTCTAACCACGGCTCTGACTGCTCCTGATCTGCCTTCGACTGCTGCTTGTGTGGTCAACTCAGACGCCTGCCTGGCACTGACCCAACACGGCTGTGCCCTCCCAGCTCGTTGCTAAGTGGAGCAGTCACGACTCTGCCTCAGCCCAACCCAGAGTTTCTCCCCAAGGGAATGGTTCTCTGCAGTGAACGCAGAGCTTGAAGGTCTCGACTCCTCACAGAAGCGCATGCCTGTGTGGTCCCTGGAAACTTGAATGACATGGCACCGAGTGTCCTGCTACTTATACCCAGGGATGAATGTAGATCCTAACAGTGGAGAGCTGCATTTCCCTTGACACGAGCTTGGGTTTTTCAGGAGGACCCACCGCGGCACCCGTCAAGGCAGCATGCGCCACCTCTGTCCCCTAGTGTGGGCTCTCTGCTCTTTAATCCTGGAGGAACGGTAGCCCCACATTTGTCTTTGCAAGCTTCAGTCTGTTCTACTGCTCACCAGAACATCGGCTGTTTCTCCCAAGTCCTGTTTTTTCATTCATGTCCGTATCACCTTGACTCACTGCTTCTGAGACACTCCAGAAGTCTCACCTGACCCCATATCCAACCATATCTCTCTCTTCCTTATCCCGGCCTTCCCTTGTTCGAGCCCCATTCCTAAGGCCTGGACTGTGGCAGTGGTCTTTTAATCGGTCTTCTTTCCTCTGGCCATCCCCGACTCTTTTGCCTGACTAGCCTTCCTAGAGCATAATTCCATTCACACAATGGTCCATATTCCTAACTGCACATCCAATAACTGATGATTAAAATCCACGACCCCCACCCTGGTATTCAATGCCTTCTATGATCTGGCTGCAACCTCCCTCATGGCCTAGTCTTCTCCCTCCACCTCCTTCACGCTTCCTCCCTCTACTTCCTTGTGAGTCTTGAGCCCCAAATTAAACCCTTCCTTCTTGCCCTTTGATACTCAAATTTTTCCTCTACAACCCTCTTACCTCCTCCCACTAAAAATGTTCTCCTCCATTTTTTTTTATGTCTTTCTAGACTCAACTAAACAATTCCCTGCACTAGAAAGTCTCCTGTAACCCTCCCAGACAGACAGACAGATATAAGCCCTCCTCTTTACCATGACAAGCAGGACCTAAAATGATGTTGACAACCAGGTATTGAGCACCTTGGTACTGTGCTCATTCTTCAATACGCATAGGCAAACGTTATCTCCCATTCTCACCAAACCTCTGCCAATTGGGCTCCTGGCTGTGCAGGTGAAGAAATCAGCCTCCAAAAGGTCAAGGGCCTGTTGTCTAAAACAGCTGTCCCCAACCATTTTGGCCCCAGGGACTGGTTTTGTGCAAGACAACTTTTCCATGGACCGGGGTGGTGGGGGATGGTTTTGGGATGATGCAAGAGCATTACATTTATTGCGCACTTTCTTTCTATTGTTATTACATTGTAATATATAATAATTATACAACTCACCATAATGAAGAATCAGTGAGAGACCTGAACTTGTTTCCCTGCAACTAGATGGTCCCATCTGGGGGTGATGGGAGACAGTGACAGATCATCAGGCATTAGATTCTCATAAGGAGTGCGCAACCTAGATCTGTCACATGCACAATTCACAATAGAGTTTGTGCTCCTATGAGAATCTAAGGCTGCCACTTAATCTGGCAGGAGGCAGAGCACAGGTGGTATTACTGGCTCACCCATCACTCACCTCCTGCTGTGTGGCCCCTGAGGGTTGGGAACCCCTGGGCTGAAGGCACCAGCTAATAAAGACTCAGCCAGGAAGGGGAACTCAGGTCCATTGGACTTCGAAGTCCTGTGTTCTCACTTTGTCTACATTGCATCTCAGAGGTTTTATTAGTGATGTACATTTATCTTCCCGACTGGCTAGTAAGCCCCTCCAGGAAGAACTATGATTTATTCACTTCTTTTACAGGCTATCACAACTTCCTGTTTTATTTCCTCCACATCGATGATCACTATCTGGAAGTATCTTGTTTATTCATTTGTTTCCTTTATGGCCTTCCTGGTCCCCACTAGAATAAGGGCTTCAAGGAGCAAAGATTGTGTCTACTTTGCTCATTGCTTCTCCAATGTCTAGAACATGTCTGGACCATAATCCACACTCCATGTTTGTTAAATAAAAGACAAAATGGAAGAAGAAAACTAGGAGGGAGGAAAAGAGGATAGAAGAATTAATATTTGCTAAAGAAATGCATACAGTCAATGGCCCAGAACACTCAGAAAAAGCTTCATTGTGTGAAGGATGGTGCCACATTTGTATTTACTGGCAGGAATAGTGTTCAAATTTGTTCTTCAGGACTGTCTTCCAAAGAATCAAAAGAGGAAAGAAATGCCCACCAAAATCAAAGCCAAGTATAGCTATCAAATTACAAGTGCAAATACCGTTTGACAAAGAAATTCCACTTCTGGAAAATGATTCTACAGATATATTCACATGTGTACAAGGTTATTCATTCCAGCATTATTTGTTGTAGCCAAAGATTGGCAACAATCCATATGCCCATCAAATGGAGACTGCTGAATGCAAATAGTGGTACACTTATACAATGGATGATTACACAGACACAAGAACGAAGAAGCTTTCTCTATACTGATGTGGAAAGATCTACAGACTACATCGTTAACTGAAAAATGCAGGGTGCCAAACAATGTGCCTAAATGTCACTGTTTGTGAAAAAAAAAAAAAAAGGGAGGGGTGGATGTAATTTTCTGTTGTGTGTGCACAAAGAATCCTGGAAGGATACATAGGAAAGTCAGAACAATAGTGTTGAGTCGGGGGATGTAGTGTCAGTGGGCGAGGCTGGGTAGATGGGGGAAAAGTGTGGGAAGGAGACTCTTCATATGTAACATTTTACCTACAAACACATAGAACAATAAAAACCAAGGGCTGAGGGAAAGGCATACCTGAGAGAAAGGCTCACCTGAATGCCAGGGGGGATGCTGTAGATGATCCGGATGGTTTTGCAGTCTGGGTGGCCAGGCAAGGAGTGGGGGATGAGGTGGTACTCCATCTTCCCCGGAGGTTGGGTGCCTGTCTTCACCCCATAAATGGTCTTGCAGGTTGGACACTGCAAACTCCCATCCTGAGGGGCCAAGGCCAGAAGAGCCAGATTGGGAAACAGTTTTGGTAATAACTTCCCCACCCAGTCCCAAAAGGTACCAGAGATAAAGGGCCAGGGGAACAAAATGCACCCCGGTGAGTGATAGATCTTAGTTTTTCCCTCCCAGCCCAGTCACCTAGGCTACTTCTGCTTTCTCCAAAGTAATACGAGGTAAATTCCACAACTGGTCCCATGCTCCGTGCTGAGGGATATGTAAGAGAAGCCCCTGTCCCTGAGGAGGGGACCAGCTCTCTAGGGCAGGAGCCTACACAGGGAGTCATTATTCAGCCACTCAGTACCAAATGGGTGGAACAGACAGCAAGACCTGGAGAGCAGCAACTGCCCAGTTCCTGAGCATCAGAATCACCCACAGAGCTTTTTAATCACACAGATGCCTGGGCCCCACATCAGGTCCACTGAGTAAGAACTGGGAAGCTGCAAAGCACAATGGTTCAGGCTGTGAATGTGAAAAGCAGACAGCCTAGACGTAATTCTTAGCTCTGCCATCTGCCTGCTGTGTGACCTTGGACAAATTAACTTCTCTGAGTCTCAGTTTCCCTTATAGGAGAAGGATAAAAAATATCTGTCTCATTGGGTTGTTGGGAGAATTAAATAAGATAATCTATAGGAAGATTTTAGCATGTGGTATATCTAAATGTTATTAGCATTTTTATAATTTCCGTGAAAAGACTGATGCTCATACAGGTTTGGAAACTACTGCTATGAAAAGAGAAACTGGCCACTAAGAGCTGGAGTAAATGAGGATGACTTTAAGAAAATGGTCCTTGAAGAATAGCTATGAATTTTCTTAGAAGGATACAGTGTAAGGTCTGCACAAATACCTAGAAGAGAGAATGATGCCAGTAATTATAGTGCTTTAAATCATACTATGAAGAGTTTAACATTTCTTATTTCATTTAGGCCTCAGCTTCTGACACTGGCCTGGAAGAAATTATTAGCCCCTTTTTATAGAGAGGAAAATCGAGGCACAGCAAGATTAAAGGACTTCCTGCTTGTCAGGGTGTGGGGTCTGTTTAAACCTCCAGCTTTGCATTGCAACTCAGTGGCTCCATTAGTGGGAAGAGGCAGTTCTGGATGCAGGAGTGTACAGGGTTACAGTTTCACTGCAGGACCTGGTGAGGTGCTGCCTGGAGGAGGGCCTGGACACCAAATCCTATTCCCAGGCTCGCAAAAAGGAGGGGCAAAGAGAAGGAAGGCGCATGGGCTGGGAGCAATGTGTGTAAAATGTGCTGCTGCGCAGCTGGGATGAAAGCTTGCCAGGACATCCCCAACTCCTCGGGAAGACAGGGATCCTCTGCTGAGCTATTTAGGGACTTCTCCAGTCTACTCACTTAAAGCAATAGCTTGTATTCAGGGTGACTATTCTCTGAAACCAGGTTCCCACTATCTGCTTTGGCCTTGACTTGCTTCATGACCTAGGGTGAATCACTCCTTTCTTCTTGGGGCCCTTTTCTCTCATGTGTTTGATAAAATAGAAACACACACTTCAAAGTATTAGTGCAAAAGAGAATAAAGCATAGACTCTTGAGAAACATTTTTGAAAGCCCCACAGAAATAAAAGTAGAGTTACCATATTCTTCTTGAATACAGACATCAAATAGGGAACAAACGCGCTAAGAAACCCCTTTAAGCCCAAAATAACTTCTTGAAATGCAAGATCCCAATGAATCCTTTTAGCCCAGGGTTGGGAAAGTGAGCAAGTGATCCAGATTTGCATTCGCCATCAATGACTGACCACCACTTTAAGCATGTCTCTCAGGGGCACAAAGAAAGCACTTTGGGAACTTCAATCAAATAGGCTACATGAAGATGAAGGAAAAAATTACAGCCTTTAATACAAAGGTGACATCAACTTGAATAATAATAGCATAAGACCCCATAAAGTAGGTATAGTTTTAATCTCCATTTTCCAGATGGAAAGTGAAATCTCAGAGATTGGAAAACCTTGTCCAAGGTCATTCAGCTAATAAGCCAGGATTCAAGCTCAGGTCTCCCACCTCTCTTACCTCTACTTCTTTCCCACAGTAAGAGACGTATAGACCAGACCAGACAGACGTATAATCCAGACATACTTCTTGCTTAGTGAGAGGTTGGGAGCTATCAGGGATATCTCAGACTCTGATGTAATCTAAGCTTGGCCTGGAGAAATAAGTAGTATTCAAACTCATGGAAATAGGAGTAAAAGTTATCTCAGGTACACGAAAGAACATGAGTCAATGACTTAGGAAATGCTCAGACATTGTAAGGAGAGAATTATCACCTATGGAGCCTTCCAGATTCCAAAGAACCAGCTCTAATGAGGGGATACCATTGCATTGTCAGATAATACACAAGACAAGCATCCCAAACAGCCTTCCCCTCTTCCAACAGTGGGATTCTAGGGCAGGGATTACCAGGTGTACTTTGGCAACAGTCTTTAGTAACTTTGAAGGGCCAATCAAGGGTGTTTTGAAATTGTCCAAAGAAAACTGTAGCTGAAAATCACTAACCCTGCAGAAGTAAGGGTGATTGGGAAACCCATTTACAATGGTATGAACGAATACTCACCATAGGTCTAGCGCTATGATAAGAACTTCCTTCTCTCTCACTGATGGGAGCACACTTCACCTAGCAACGGGCCATGACAATGGGCCACTCCCCTCAGAACCCTCATGGGCAAAACCTACCCCCTCTTAGACCTGACACCGAAGATGGAGAGTTAGACAGCACAGCCCAAAAGGGAAGGTGAAGACGGGTCTTACCAGCACTGTAATTTAGTAAAGAACTGATCCTGCTGAGAACAGCCAAGATCATCACTCTTGCCTAGGGATAACCTCTAAGACTTCCCAGATCACTTGAGCAGGGGCCCTAAAGGGCCTTCACCATCTTACTACTCCATAGCCCAGTGTGAAGGGTGGCAGGAGCCCCATAGGCTGGCACTGACCTTGTTCCCATTGTTGTACATGGCAACCAAGCAGTAGATGTGGTAGATGTGGCCGCATCTGGACAGCTTCCCTACCAGGTCAGGTTTTACCGTAGGCTGCGGGCCCTTGTAGCCTGAGGGGGCCGTGAGGCGTTCCATACAGATGGTGCAGTCCTGGGGAGGGAGGAGACACAGCAGAGAGGCTGTCAGCTCTCACCCAGCCTGGGAGATTTCCACATCATCTCGGAGGTCAGATGAGCTCTTACCACTTCTCTTCTAAAACGCCCACAAATCAGGGTGTATGTGCTTTCTGGAATCTAAATATCGTTTTGTCTTACTTTACACAACAACGTTCTGAAATAATTCCTGGTACTGATTAACTTGGGCTCATCATCTAAATTATCATAATCGTGAGGGCTAAATCAACGCACTGTCCTTCTGTTTTGTCCTTCAACGGCTTATGGAGGAAACAAATACTGTCAACAAGCCCACTGAGGAGCTTTACTTAAGGTGAACTTGTAAAGGAATGTAAAGGAATTGTATTTTAACTGTACCAGAGGGACTGCTATTTAAATAAATGTCCAACAGGGTTTCTAAACCTCAGAACTATTTACATTTTGGGGAGGACAATTCTTTGCTGTGAGGACTGTCCTGGGCATTGCAGGGCGATTAGCACCATCCCTGGCCTCTGCTCTACTCACAAGGTCCTGAGAATAATGACGACCAAAAATGTCTCCAGACATGGCCAAATGTTCCCTCAGGGACCAAATTGTCTCTGGTTGAGAACCACTGTTCTGTATCAATCCCATTTTAAGGTGAGTTCTTGTGGCTTATCACACTGTTTTTCTTAAATTGAGACTGTCATGTTAAGGTAGCTTAAAAACAACCAGCACTATGCTGAAGGGGGAGGCGGGAGAGAATGAGGTGCAGCTGCAGCTCTGGACCACGGACCTTGAACCCTCAGTGTCAGTTCTGACCAGTTCTGTATCCACGAGAGCTTGGAATGCAGCCCCTGCCATATCCTGTAGAAACCAACAACGGAAGAGGAAATGCTTGTGGGTGATGGAGAGGTGAATCCCGCTCTTCTAACCCTGAACTCACCTCATCTGGTGGGTGCCGGACTTTCTGTAGATATTTTTTTAGCACTTCCTCCGGGGTTTTACCTGCAAAGACAGGAGGTTCAGCGGGCCACCAAGGCAGAGGTAAGAGATCAAACAGCCTTGTCGTGCTAGACATGGCAGAGGGGGAAGTTAGCAGGCAAGTTAAAAGCAAAAAGGGGAGGAATTCCTTCTGCAATTTAAGTTAAGAACCTGGAAGAGAGTATGGATTGTGGAAAAGCAAGTGAGATGGTTTGACGAGAAGGATTTATTTCTTGCAGTCCCTTTTCTGACATCTCTCTGCCTATTTTTCAACAAACCCACTTTTTTAATTGAGAAGAGTTGAGTGGGTTTCTCTTCCTTATAATCAAATGATTTGATAACAGCACTTTGTAAACTGTTACACGTTAAATAGATGTTAGGCAGTCTTACCACCTTCATTTTACAATTTGCTAAGTGTAGTCTCAATTTATAATGTGGTGTCAAAGTGTGATTATTTTTATGGGAAACAAGGAAGTTATGACCCACGACTCCAGAACAATCTTTCCTGGCTGTGGATGGCACTGTCACTGCCAGCCAGCACAGTCCTGCAGCAGGGGAAGGGTGATCCTCTGGGAAGCATCCTGATGGGCTGCAATGATTTAGGGATTTTTTTGGGGGGGACTGGACTCTTAAAAGGTAGCCCGACCTGAAGGTAGACGACAGGATGATACAACCTGAAAAATGATCAGTGCTACCTTGGGCCACTCCTTTAATTTCTCTAAGCTTTTGTTTTCTCACCTATAAAATGGGGATGAGCAATAGCACTACCTCAAAGGGTTGCTTTGACAATTGAATGAGCAAATGGATGTACTGCCCTTTAGCTCTCTGCCAGATAAGGGCCCGATATGCACTATTAATAATAACAGGAAGAGTGGGAAAGTGTAAAATGCTGTTATTTCTGATAAGACTATGAGCAAGGCAATTGAGCTCATTTAAGCAGGGAAATCTTGATGGACTGGAAAAGTAGGACAAGGGTTTGAGGAAGTGGATCATGCAACAGCCAAAAGCTTCGATGCAGGCCCTTTCCTCCGGTTGCCCTGCTTCTCTTGTAAGAATTAAGCTCTAGTAATCAAGAGCCTATTTCTTGCCAGGCCCTGGGCTAAGTGCAACACACACATGATCCAATTTAAACTTCACAAGCCTGCAAGATTGGGGCTTAGGGAGATGGTCAAATTTAACAACTAATGCCAGTGACCAGAAAGACCAGCCACAGAGCTAAGCTGGGGTCCTGCAGTGCTAGGAAGGTACAGATATTGACCCCTTACTTGACGGATTGTGTGCAGGTAGGAGGGGGTTCCTAAAGGAGGATTTCAGAGCATCTGTAGGTTCCAGGACACCGGACAGGGACTACTTCCTGTCATCGATGCATTCCAGGATATACCTGCTGGATACCAGTTATACCAGTTGTGACTATATTTACTTCATTATAAAGATGAGAAAATAGGGGCTCCATGTGGTCACACAACTTTCAAGAAACAAAGGTACGATTTGAATCCAGTCTGTTTTGGTTCCAATGCCAAAGCCATCTTTCTCTTCTAACATATTTTCTTTGTACCACACCTTATATTTTTATGTTTCTATACTTTTGCATTGTATATTTTTATTTCTCAAGGTGTTTCCATCTGATCCATACACATCAGCTTTGATACAATCGTCAAGATTTACTGGTTAGGCCCACTTAGCAGATGCAGAAATTGAGGCACAGAGGGTGAAGCCGTGGCTATGACCCTTGGAGGTGGAGGCAGACTCAGGGCTGACAGCCAAGTCTTTGACTCTCAGTACCCCATGAGACAAGAGGCTGGTACCTTTCTTGGCTTGTTTTTTGGTGGTCTTGCGGCTTGTGTTGGAAACCCCTGGGATGGATTTTATTTCACTCTTGCTGACGGGGGGTGGGTGTAGGACCAGCTTTGGTGGCCTGGTGAGACACACAGGCAGCCCCGCTGCACTCATGAGGATCCCAGTGATTCCTGGAAGGGGCAGGGCATGGGTGAGGAAGGACTGGAGACTCAGCTCTCAACATTCCCCAAATTCCTCTTTCCCCATTAACCTACTCTCCTCCTTTCCAGCAGAAAGTTCTCATAATTCCTGGATTCTCTACCCTGTACTTTCCCAGAAACTTATTCATTCACTCACTTATCTTCAATTGCATGCTTTCCTTTTAGTAATCAGTTCTCTTCCAAACTCTTCATACCCTTCCCATGCAATTCCTAAAATCACCATTTGCTTTCATTAATATCCAGATTCTCTCCTTTTTTTCCACAAATGCTCACGACCTATTTCATCACTCTGATTTCTCTACCTTAACCCAGAGCATCCTGGGGTTTCTCTTACCTGCCAAGGCAGGGTTGACAGGACTGGACCCATTTAGGTTCTTCACTGGGACTGTGGGGACCCTGTGAAAGGAAAGAGCAGACACAATGTCATTTTGACATGTGGAACAAAATGGACCAGTATTTAATTCTAATAAAATGCAGTAAGTGCTTAACACAGCAGACAGCAGGAAGTGACATCTTCAAAACCTGTCAGGCCATGTCACGCTACCACTCAGAACCTCAGAACTATGTTCCTCAGTTCACTCAGAGTCAAAGTTAAAGTCCTAGCAAGGCCTACAGAGCCCGGCACGATCTGCCAACACTGCCACCCAGCTTCTCTTATTCATCTTGCTTCCTCTCATATCACTCAGCTCTCAAGGAGCCAGGTGCACTCCTGCCTCAGAGCCTTTGCATATGCTGTTCCCTGTACCCAAGATGCCCTTCCACCAGACAACTGCTTAGTTTCCTCCTACAACTCCTTCAGTCCTGGCTTAAATCCTACCTACCAGGTGAGATTCCTGAGACCATAGTATTGAATATTGCTACCCACCCCTCCATCCCACTCCAGGACTCCTGCTCTACTTAGGATCCTTTAAAAGAAATTATTGCTTATTATGCCCCCTTCTAGAATCTAGGCTCTACAAGGGCAAAATATCTTTGTCTGTTTTGTTCAGAGCCAGGCACTAGTAGGCATTCAACTGATATTTGTTGAAGGATGAAAAAACAAAGAAGCAAGTTCAAACCAGGGTGTACAAAAGAGTTACCCAAGATGCTTTTAGAAGGACAGGGTCCCAGATCCAGACCAGAATATCCACCTGTGGAGCACGAGACGCTGTATTTCCCACAGCTCCTGAAAGGCTGCAGATGTAGCAATCCCCAGCCTAACACTTGGAACCACTGCTAGAACAGCTGTCACTTCTCCTTTTCCCTGAGACATATATAAATATTAGGCAAAGCCTCCTCCCCTTTCTGTCCTTCTCCCCAGCAACTCCAGCCAGGCTGGAGAGGAGATGGCACAGCTGCCTGGGAAAGGCGCGGCCCTCCCACAGCGCTGACTCGGAAAATATGGGACACATGGGTCTGGGTCTTGCGCCATCCTCTCTGCCACTCACACTCCTGCAGCTGGGCTTGGAGAGGCTAATGGACCCGGTCACAGATGACTCCAGGAGGCAGACAGCCTGCAAAGCCAGCAGCTCTGCTGTGGGGGCAGGATGGTGCTGGGAAAGCAAGAGGGGGAAAAAAAGAATATTTATGTATTGATTTATCCATCCAAAAAGTGTTTATTGAGCCCTACTTTGTGTTGTTTGCTATTCCCGATGCTGGGGGTCAGCAGTGAACACATGGCTCATGGCCCTTCTTCACTCACATGTTACAGTTACCAACATGCACAGAGCTCACCTCCTCCCAAGAGTGGCTCCAACTGCTCACAGCATATAAACCTGTCTGATCCTTCCAACATCCTATGCAAGAGATGCACTTATTAACACCATTTTAGAGACAACCACATTGAGGCACAGAGAGGTTAAGGAAACTTGGTAAGATCACACAGCTAAGCCAGAAAATCTGGCACCAGAGCCCATTTACTATGCCATGCTCTTGTGTTTATGTAATCCTTATAACGTCCCACACTGCAAACATAGACCAGAAACTCAGAGAGTGTAATGAATAAACCTACCACTAGGAATGGGGAAAGCTGCAACGGGACCTCCATGCCAAGCAATGGGGTCTATCTCTGCCCCTCATGCCTGTAAGGGAGGTGCTTCCCCAGCTCTAAGCTACTTTGAGCCTGCCTGGGGCTCTGTCCCTTCCCAGGGATGACGACATGTGCACCAATGCTGGGAGATGGATGTGAAAGAACAGACGTGGGAATGGGAATGTTTGTGTCTCACCAGGCCACCCAAAGCTGCTTTTCTTCTGAAACTGTCCCCAGGATAAATCAAACCAGGATGGGAGGATGGAGAAGAAAGCTGAATACAAAACAAGGGCCACTGGGCCAAGAAAAGAAGAATGGACTTGTTTCTGGACTCTGTGACCTGCTCCCCAGGGCCAGGAATGGTATGGTGGATGGGCAGTCAGGAAAATCAGGTTCAAATCCCATCCCTGTCAGCAGTTTCTTGCTAAGGTGGTTAACTTTTCTGAGCCTCAATTTCCCCATCTGTAAAACTGTGAGGGTCTTGGGTTAGAAGATGCCACGGAAACTGGCTGACAACTTCCCACCAACATCTGAGAACAAAATGGCCACCGGAGCCCTGAGTCCTCCACTTATGGCCGATTCTCCTGGCCCAGCCCTTTCTGGAGAGGTTTGGGGAAAAGACCCGGCTTCCTGTGTCCTGCTCCCAGCTTCCCAGCAGGGGGCAGCACTCAGGACCCAGCCCTGCACCTACCTTCTCCCTCGCCATCTTCAGAACCCCCACTCCAGCTGATAAGTAGCTGTGATCTGGGTGACAAAAGCCACCTTTGTTCCCATAAACTGGACTGGCAGGTTTCCACACCCAATCTGGCCAACCAGGTAATAATCCAATCTCCAGAACACCACACATTTCAGGCAGCTCAAGAACTCAGGGGCAAGGTGTGGAGAGAGGGAGGGAAGGGCCCGCATGTGGACCTGGGACACACAAGAAGATTGTGGGTTCAACAGGTGGGAGAGATACATGTCCCTGCCAATTGAGGAGAGGAATGACATGGCCAGTAGGCTTGTCACTGGGCTCTGGGAAGGAGGGGTCTGGGGAGAAGGGGGATATTTGCTTGTGAAATCCAGAACTGTGTAATGGAAGGAGCTCTGCACTGGAGTCAGGGAGTCTTTGTTTTAGCCCTGCTCAGCACTGACCTTCTTTGCCTTTGGGAGAGCCACACAGCCTCTCTGCATTTTGTTGACCATACCTAAGTTACCACAGCCGTGAACAGGGCATCCTAAATGTCTGCCCCGTGGGGTCCCTGTGAGGATTTAGGAACTAGGTCAAATAACTGTAAACAGCTGAGCCCTGTGCAAGTTTGGGTGATTGTTTATGCTTTTACCTCCCAAGTATAAAAGGGGCATTGGGCTGAATAAAGACGTTTTCTGCTCTAATATTCCAATTTTCTGATTCTTGAGGTCATGGGTATCCAAAGTAAAGTTGAGTGCTGGGCAGTACTTGAGACGGTTGAGTGGGCAACACCTGATCTCACCTTCCCCACTATTACTGGTTAAACCTTGGAGAACAGCCCATGAAGTCCCAGCTGGTCACACCCTGTTGGGGCCCCAGCTTCAAAAGCCTGAGCTCTCCTAGAAAACTGCAACCCAATGGCAGGCATGCATCTCACATCCTTCAGGCAACTCCATCAGCCAAAACTGTCTGTCCTAACCACTTCTTGGCCAATCATAAGACACCCCCTGCCCCCATTCAGTTGGGTTGTTCCCTGATATGGAGGGTCTTTTGTTTCTGTCGCTAAAACATAAAACTAAGACAAGAGAAGAGAGCTGCAAGGTGGCAGAGAAAGGAGTTTTGAGGGAGGGAGGGAGGGAGGATATCTCTGCAGGCACCATGACGAGAAGCAGTGTTTTTCTCGGAGTTATGCACCAGCCCAGGAATCCTCCAGCAGGACAAGGATCTTGTCTCTACGGCAACTGAGGCCCAGCTGGAGACAGAGAATCCTCAGCTCTAGAGGAGGGGGCTAGAGGGGTGACGCTTGCCTCCACTGCACAGCCCCCTTCTTGCTTCCCTTTAGAAACCCCCTGCTTCTGTCCCTGAATAATTCACAGGATCTTTTGTTCCTGCCCCCAAACCTTTCTCTTCATCCCACTCCTCCCGCCCTCCCTGGTCTTCCTTTTTCCGTGGGAAAGTTGCTGGAAGAGGTCATGGGCAGAGAGAGGAGGGGGAAAGGGACCCTGCAATGACAGAAGGTCGATGGCAGTGCCAGACAAAGGGAATAAACACGCTAATTAAATGGCCAAGAAAGGCTGGAGGAGAAGATGGGATTGGGGGTGAGGGAGGTGGTAAGAGGTAAGAAGTGAAGGGCTGGAAGATCGAGAGGAGTAGGCAGGGGCCTCCCTCATCAGGAAAACAGAGTAGAGAAAAAAAAAAAAACTTGTTTCTATAGCCCTTTTGAAACTGTACTGCCCGAACCTCCACCCATTCTCTAGCCCCAATTCTATTAGCGGGCAGAGGAAATAAAGAAGATAGATAAAGCTGCTGACTCCACTCCCTCATTGAGATTCAAAGCCACCTGGGTGCCTCTCCCTCAGTGATGGCATGAAGTCACTTGGCATTTGTCAAGGGCACCAGAGACAAGGTGGGATGTCAGATCCTACTCAGCTTTGACTTCAACTACATGGATACCTGTTAACAATAATAACAGCAATCACAATGACAGCAGCCTATACTGACTGAACTCTTATTATGTGTCAAGCACTGCGCTAAGTCTATACACTTAGTATGTCATTTGATCCCCAAGACAACTGTAAAAGGAAGTTACTATTACTATCCCATCTTACAGATGAGGAAACTGAAGACAGAGGATGCAAATCTTGCCCCAACTGACACAGCAAGGCACTTGGGTTCAAGCCCAGACAGTCCTAGTTTCTGGAGGACGGGTTCTTACCCAGCACAGGAGCCTCCCTCCTCCATGCTAGCAATCACCCTGGAACTCTGTTAGAGGCCCCCAGGATGGTGCTGTGTGAAATCGGGGAGAAATTAAGCAGCAGCAAGGTTTAGCCATCCATTCTCCACTCCCAAATACTTCTGCCATCTCAGGGGAAGTCATGAAAATCTTACGCATCTCACCAGCATTTTGCCTTTTATAAACTGCCTTTGTGTACAATGAGGAGCTGGGCTTTAGCCCAAAGAACAGTGGATTAGGAGACCAAATCCAACCCCTACCGCATAACACATGAGCTCTGTGTTTCTCCTTGGGAAATCAATTCTGAGCAGGATGTCTGTGCTTAATACTTAGATCACAGAGTAAGAGAATGCACTGCCAAGGGGCCAACTCCCTTAGTGGAGGTTTTCATGATAACTCCATGGAGTAGGTAAGTCCACTGGATCTTGCAAAGATTCTGTGGCTCACTCCAGTGACAGAGGTAGGAGTAGGGGCTGGGCTTCTGGATTTCCAACCCGGCACTCTTCCCACTCTGTGGTGTACCCTCCTTCATCCCTCCTCCCAGTGCCAAACCTCTGTGTGCAGGGACCCAGCTGAGTATCAAAACCACCTTCTTAGAGCAGCCTGGACTTTCAGACTCAGGCACCCAATGCAATTGAAAACCATCCTGATCAGCTGGGATCAGGGGCCACAGGCAGAGCCAGGCCTCTCTGGAGACAGAAAGGGAAGATTGGGTGGCTGTGAGATGCTAAGAAATCAGGGGCTGGCAAGCAAAGGTTGCAGCCACCATATGGATCTGGGTCACTTCGATTTTATGATCAGGAAAATCAAGAACATAAAAACCAATACAAACAGGACCTACAGCATCAACAGGTTGTCACAGAAATAACTGAGACAATGTATGGAAAGTGCCTGGCACATAATAAGTCATCACTAAAAATAGGCCGGTATTCCAATTTGGAGTCACCTCTCTGGCTTCCAGAGAGACTACAGGAAAGAAACTCTCATTTTGCACCTACTGGATGCTGGGCATTGTGGTAGGTACTTGGTAGAAGAGGAGCACAGCAGAGTCAGAATCTGGGCTCTAGTGTCAGATGTCCTAAAGTCTGAATCCCACTCTCTGCCAATGATTAGCTATGTACCCTTGAACAAGCGAACATCTACTGTCTTCATCTATAAATGGGATAATGCCTACTTGCCTGTTTCACAGAGTTGTTGCAAGGATTAAATGAGATGATAAAGCCCCACACTACAATATAGTGGGAGTTCAATTAATGTTATTAATGTTGCCTATTATTGTTTAGTAGGCACAATCTCATTCTGTCACCCAAGCTGGAGTGTAGTGGTACAATAATAGCTCACTGCAGCCTTGACCTCCTGGCCTCAAGAGATCCTCCATCCTCAGCCTCCCAAAGTGCTGGGATTACAGGAATGAGCACCACACCTGGCCACAATCTTCTTTAAGCCTCACAGCCACCCTAACAGGCGTATTACTGCCAGCATTTACAGATGAGAAAGTTAGGACTCCATGACGTTAGGGATCTGGTCCTAAATCATATGGCTAGTAAGAGCCAAAGTCTCAACCAGAGTCCAGATCAGAGGCCAAGCATCAAACCCTCCATTATCCACCACACCTACAGCCAGGTGCACCACCTTCACCTGCAGCCAGGGGTCAGCACAAGATGAGGAGAAGCTTAAGTCTTGGCAGCCCCTCCTTCTTCTGATCCAGAAGATCTGCTGTAGCCTGTCTCTACCGTGAGTAAATGCTCTAAGGCAGCTGCGGAAGCACTTACCCAGAGGCGATCAGCACCCGGGACTGGGCAATGGCGAGTCGCTGCAGGTTGGAACGATTCAAGGTGGCCAGGGCCACCCTTCCGGTCTTGCCGTTGGGTCCTGGGGGGCTGGCAGGAGAGCCCACGGTTGTCCCAGTGGGCATGCTGGAGGCTTGTCTCCGGATCACCTGCGATGGGGCGGTCTTCAGTGGGCCTCGAATGGTGCCTGTGCTGTCCAGTGGCTTGGCCCCAGAGCCTGGTGGTGGGGGCAGCTTGACCACGCCAGGAGGGGGCATGTTCTTGCGGGTCACTGGCGGCTGTAGGGGCCCAGTGCTGCCATTGACCACGGCTGCCTTAACACTCATCACCAAGACACACTGGGGACAGGAGCAGGGGGACATGGGGGGCGAGGTGGCTGGCCCAGGGCTGACTGGCCAGGACTGAGTCTTAGGCAAGGTCCCCGTGACCATGGGGTAGATGAGGTCGAGGCGCCGGCGGACACGGCGTTGGCGCTGGGTCTGACGGTTGATCTGGCCCATGGTGTTGAAGTCAATGACGTAGCTAAAGCCAATGGAAGTGAGGTCGATCCAGGGGTGCTGCTTCTCATAGGCATGCTGGATGGTGATGCCCACTTCCATGTCGTAGGGCGTCCAGGAGCCATTGTCGTTCTCCCACTCCCACACCACGCCCTTCCCAGGGGCCGAGGAGGGGTCGTAGTAGTTGCGGCGAACTGGGCGGAGAGTTCCTGCCAGGGTGGGATAGGGGAGAGGTCAGAGTCAGCATGCAATTACACTGAATGGCATGACATTAACAAGTCATGCCATTGCCATAATGGCAAACATGAAACAAGTCCTACTGTGTACTGGGCATGACACTGCCTGAAGTGCCAGCTTTGAATGAAACTCATTTCTCCCTTTAAGATGTCTATAGTCCAACCAGGGTAGAAGCAGATGAGTTACCACATGAAGGATATGGGTGGCAGTGTAAGGTAAGGTAGCAGAAAGACTGCCTCCTGGTTTGCAGTCGGGACATCTTGGTTTGCAGTCAGGACATCTTGGTTGGCAGACAAATTCATTCCATTTACTAGCTAATATAGAACCTCTCAGCCTCCCTTTCCCTCCTGGGAAACAGGATAACTCCTTCCTAGAGTTTTTGTACAAACTAAATATGACTCACTTATTTATTCAGCAAATATGTATTTGTACATGCCAGGTTCTGGATTTCATGTGAACCCTATGAATGCACTAAGGCATGTAAAGCCCTTGACACACAGTAGGTGCTCATAATGATCATATTCCTTCTCCTCTGTTCCTCTAAATGCTCTTGTGCCAAGAGTCATGAGGAAAAGAATACAGGGCTGTGGAAGCCTAGGGGACTGAGGGAAGACTCTGCCTCCATGCGGGAAGGCTGCCCAGAAGTGGCTGTGAGGGAGCTGGATCTCTATACATTTATGAATTCTGTCCAAAAAAAAATGGTGTGTTACTATGAGAAGAAGGGAAATCAGGTTGGGAGAACTCTCTCATATTTCCCAACATTAAATCTTATATCAGTAGCAAAAGTAACATTCTCAATGGTCATGAGAATAATTTTATATTTATCTGATGTCTTTAAGAAGTTAAACCCTCCTAAAGATAGGATTGTCTTAATTTTCAGAGTCTCACTTTGGGGCCGGGAAGAGGTCAGGTTTATTACAGGGTAATGGTACAGCAGATATGAACTGGCAGGACTGTAAGGGAACTGAACCTGTAACTGTTGCCTCTTTCTCCCTCACTCAAAACCTGAATCCTGACTCATCCTCAACCAGGGCTCATTTCCTGGTATCAACATTAAGGCTAAAGATGTCTGGCTCAGGGCAGGGTGGGGAGGTCCGGGAGGGCCTCTGGGATGCTGGAATCTCTGCATCTGTCAGCTTAAGCTCTATCCATCAAAGTGGTGAGAAAAGGCTCCCTTCACCAGCCTCTGACCCACCCCTCCTCCAACCCAGAGGGATACACCAAGACTGGGGACAGAATCCCATTCAAGGGGGGAAGAAAAGAAACAATGGCTATTCAGGCCTTTGCCAGGGTCATAACCCGCCCCCCACCCCATCTCCAAGCTCCTTAATGACCCAAAACATCAACATTCAGAGGCACAAGGGAGAAGCAGAACAATCCCCTATTCATCACCAGGGCCTCTGCTGGGGAACATGGGGGTATCAGGATGGTGGGGGCAGGGGAGGGGGAGGCAATAGTTCCCTGGTTTGCCTCCATTTCCTTCGTAAGTGTGCAGTTTGCTGGGGAACAAAGAGTATGGGCTTTGGGGCCAATAGGGGTGGTTTTGTCCCTTCCAGCTGTGTGATTAAGCCTCAGTTTCCTCATCTGTTTGGGTCCTGGGTAGTGACTTCAAAGGGTGGATTTGAGGATTAAATGAAGAAATGAATGTAAAACTCAAAAATAGCACCTGTCACCATGGCAAGAGCTCAATGAAAATTAGTGATTATTTTTGTAATTTATTTTCTATTATGTGTCTAAGCAGGATGGAGAAACCATGGAGAAGGTTTAGCTCAGGGTGTGTGAGGGTGTGTGTGTGTGTGTCTCTGTGTGTGTGTGTGTAGGGTGGCAGGCGGTGTAAGAAAGAGAGAGAGAAAAAGTTTCTATATAGCTGACACAGGATTTTCTTCTTGGTCACTTTGCAAGCCAGGGACCTCTGGCTGGCAACACCCTGCCTGGGCCTCACTTGGCCACACAACCTGCTGCAGGAGATGGCAGGAGATGACTCGCCCACTCTGCCCAACTGGGCCAAGTTTGGCTGCACACCAGTTCCTAAGTTCTTGTCCCACACCCAAGAAGAATGAGGATATGCTGACAATCGAAGAGTGAGCAAGGTGGGGAGTTTTCATGAGTGATGAAACAGCTTTCAGCAGAGAGGGGACCCAGGGGTGGTGCCCCTACGAAAAAGTGGGAAAGTCCCTGCAGTGTGGCTGAGTCCAGGGCTTTTATAGGCTCAGAATAGGGGAGGGGCAGGCTGTAGGTAGTACTGGAAAAGGCAACATTTGATTGGTTAAAAGGCATTATTCAGAAAGAATCAATTGGGAAAGGGTAGAGAAACAGGAACAGAAGTTCTCACTTTGGGTTGCGGGTTTTATCTTGGACCAGCAGTCCAGTCTTTCAGCCTTCAGGCTGTTTTTGGCTTGAAAGTGGGGTTTCACTGGGGACCTGCCCCTATCTGCCTAGTCATTTGGCTGCCTTCTGCTGCTCTCAAATTGGTATTTGCACAATCTTTATTACTTACAAAGCACCTCACATATCCTATGTAAATTTCATAGCAATCCTAGAAATACCTTTCACAAATGAGGAAATTAAGTTTAGAGAGTTTAAATGGCACTATTTTATATTCTCTCCAGGGTGGCAGGGACACTGCAATTAACCCCCTCACAGATTTGCCTAAAAGACTTTTTTTTTTTTTTTTTTTTTTTTAAACACAATACTGTTATCAATCCTGGAGATGCCTGAGAGTTGTCCCAGAACTTCTGGAAACTATGCCATGGATCTATAATATACCTTTCTGGGTTTGTCTTCCTCAGTCTCTGTGTTTTCTTCTATTCCTGCCTGACAGAGGCCCCTTTTATCCTCATGCATTCTCCCAGAGTTCCCTGACTCCCTTCCCCACAATTCGCTAGGTCCCTTCTACTGAAATGGCCTCCTTTGCCATTTTTACCTATTGAAATTCTCCTTACCATTCAGGTCTCAAGCCATTTTCCATCCATTTCTTAAAATGTTCTCCCAGCCCAGGCCCCACCCTCAGGAAGCCTGAGCTGTGTAGCTTGACTATGTATGCTGATGTGCATCAATGTTTCAGCAACATTTTTCATACCATCCCGCCTTAAGTGGGGGCAGGAATGCCACTGTGGAGCTCTTTGCATTCTTAGTGCCTAATGCAGTGTCTGGCAGTTGCAAGGGCTCCAGAAACTGCTGTGACTGATTGAAGACTTCTGGCTACTTTAATATTTAATCATTTATCACATATCACTGAGCACTCATTAACTGCTATGGGGAATGCAGATTCAAGCATTCCTCAGGTAGCTTTCAGTCTGAAACAGGGTTAGAAGACAAGTGTGTGAATGACTATTTATGAGGCAGAACGTATCACAAGGAGAATGCCAACAAAATGCATGTTGGCAGGAAAATCGACCATGTCCCCTCCCTGCGTAAATCCCTTCCATGACTTCCCATTAGGTTGAAATCTAAATCCCCCCTACCCACCAACATACATGGCCCCCTCATTGCCTAACTCTGCCCACATTTCAGCTACACTGGCCTTCAATCTCTCCTCATTGCCAGGCTTCTCTGATTCTGGGCCTCTTCACAATGCTGGTTCCTCCCCAAAACTCTCTGGTATCTTTTCCATAGCTCTTCCCACAGGAAGAGCTTATTTCTTCAAGGAGGCCCCCTGGGCAGTTCTGGCCAGGTGAAATTCTTGTTCCTTTTAAAAAAATTTTAATAGCATTCATCTCAATGCGCAGTTACATATGTATTTGTGTGGCTAATTTGATGAATATCTGTCCCCTTCACTAGAGAGTGAGTACCATGAGAGTGGGCATCAAGGTATGTGCTCATGGCTGTATTCTCTATGCCTGCATGTCCTAGTCACTCCAAAATATTGATTCAATAAATGAAGTAATGATGGTTTGGAAAGCATTTCAAGGTGTGGAGAATGTTTTAAGAAATGAATAACAAATGGCATGGACTCGTATAACAAAAAGAATTTTGAGAGGTAAAAATGGCAAAGGACAGTGTTTCAGAAGAAGGGACCTCAAGGCTAGTTGGGGGGTGAAGAGTGTCAGAGAACTCTAAAGGAATGCATGAGGATAGAGGTAGCCTCTGTTTGGCAGATTGGAGGGAAATATAAGGCATAGAAGAAGACAATCCTGGAAAGATATGTTAGAACCAGAGAGGGTATGGAAGGTCTGAAATGTCAGGCTATGATAGATTTAATTTGTAATCAATGAAGAGCCAGTAAAGTTTGTTAAGAAAAGAGGGGCAAGACCAGAGCCACTCTGTCCATTAGTTCCAGGTGAGTGGAAAGGTGTTGGCATAGAAAATGAAAAGAAGGTGACGAACTGGAGAGACCTTACAGAGAAAAAAATGGGTAAGACTTGATCATGAGTAGCTGAATGCTTTCCAAGTGAGGTTTGAGGATTGCCTCCTTCAGAATCTCCTGGGATATGAATTGAATCAGCAGTGCCCTTGAGACCTACAGGCCAGCATCTCCAGGGCCTGGGCACGGGAATCTGCATGTGAATGGCCACCTTGAGTGGTGCATGGGTACACTCAAATTTCAGCTGTTGGGCTACAGGGTCTATGTGCCTGTACCTATTAGGTGCCCAAATAAGATTCTAAATGACAAAATGAGTCAAAGAATCCTGGGTTTGGACCACGGGAAAGTGGTAAAATGGTGTCAGAGGGATGTCAAGAGAAGAGCTGGTTTTGGAGGGAAAGTTGTTGAGTTCAATTCAACGCTAGAGGAGAGTCAGAGATAGCATGCAAACCTCAGAACCAAAGTGTTGAGACAATAGACATGGTGGGATTTTACTCGCTGATTATTTTCAGAGACCACCCTATTTTGGATGTGCTAGTTCTCGACTTTTCTAGAATCAGGATTATAAACCAGATAATCTGTGAAGTAACCCAAGGAAAGGGGCTCCAGTAGGATAGGGATTGAGGATGTTCATAAACTAAGGATGAAGAAGGAGAAAGAAAATCAGTTTTTTACAGATTTTCCACCTGCGTTACAAAGCACCCAAAATCTTTCAGCTTCTGGGAAGTGGAAGGCCATGCCTTCCAGGCATGCACTGAGGTCTCTGGGGCATGTTACACACATCTATGTAAGTGACTCACTGCCGTTAGGGCATGCGCTATGTCCAAGAAATCCCAGGCCGCTCTCACCAGCATCCCCCACGCCCACCAGAATATTCCATGAGGACAAAGAAATATTTGGATGCTCTATTATTGCTATATCTCACGTCTGGAACAGTGACTGCGCTAAATAGTTGCTCCATAACTATTTACTGAATGAAGAAATAGGACATAGGGCACCTAATTCAGAACCTCAGCCCTGCCATTGACTAGCTGTAAACCCTTGAGCAACTTAATCACTTTCAATTTGTTTCCTCACTTATAAAATGGGGATAATAATAGGTTCTTCATAAGATTGTTGTGAGGATTAAACAAGATAGTGTGTACAACGTGCTTGGCATGATGCAGACACATGGTGCATCCTGCACATTGTAATTATCATGTGGTCATCATGATGCCTGCCTCCTCCACTTCTATGCTAACATAGGGTAGAGGGTTTTGTGGGGGGGCTAAAACGCAGCTTCTGTCAAATCATTTAATTCAGCCCACTCTCTTTCTTTCCATCTGACACTTCTCACCACTTTAAAAGACATAAAGAAGGCAAAACCTGCACAGAAAACTCAGAGCTGGAAAGAACGTTCCTTCACCCTGTGCTTATCAGTATCATCACTGGCACAGGGGCCAACCCATTCACCTGTTGATCTGCATGATGGGAGGAAAGAAAAAGAGGGAAAGAAGAAATCTTAAGGCTGCTCTTCATTCTAAAAAAAAAAAAAAAAATGAGGCCTGACCATTTAGAGACTTGCTCAAGGTCACGGAGTAAACAGTGAGCCTAGAATGAGAGCCACAGTTGTTTCTCTCCACTCTCAGCCTGGATCTTCCTCATCCTGCTACTGAAACCCTGGAGTTGGTAGGGTCAGGCATGTTGAAAGGTACAGGGAAAGTGATGCTGAAGTAAAGCTCTTCAGTCACTGCCCTACAACAGAAAAAGGGCAACCCAGTCAAGGTAAATGATGGCAGGTGGAGAGGGCCCCACCGAGGCTTTTGGAAGTGGCCAAGAGCCAGTCCCGTCTATCTCACCCCATCTCTTCCCTTATTCCAGATTCTCTAGCCCAAAATGCCTAGAGGAGACTGGCATAGAATGCAAATAAGATCAGACCCCTAGGCAGTCTGGGGAAGGAGAAGGGCCCAGGGCAAACAGAGGCAGGCAGATGGGTGTCTGGGACCTCCCAGCCATCTCCCTGGAGACAGGCTGGATGAGGTCAGGAGCCCAGGCGAGTGGAGAGCCTGAGGACTCTCTCAGCAGCAGAGCAAGCAACTTCCAAAAAGACAAAGCTCTCATGTCAGGAAATGTCCCCATACAGAGGAGGCAACAAAAAAGGAGAGGAATCGCCTCTGGGCAGGGGACTTCCAGCTCTCTTTTGTTTATGGGGATGTTTCTGGTTCCCAGCTTTGAATTATGGCTCAAGGATGGTGGGTAATTTAATTAAACATTGCAAGGGCTTGGCCGAGGTTGCCTGGGAGCCACTGGTTTAAAGTTCTTACCCTGTCATGGCCTCATCAATGAGATTGAGAGGAACTATGTGTGTGTTGGTGGAGAAGGGAGAGGAGGGGGCTCAGAGCTCAGAAACCCAGAGATTCTTCTATTCTTTGACAAGCGCCCTGACAGACCCAGCTTTTTTGGGAATTCAGCCCAGTGTCTGCAGCACCCAGCACAGGGCCTAGCGCACAGGAGAGAGGTATTCAGGATGGCTGACCGACTCTAGCAATGAGCGGATGAAACCACAGCAGTCTGATGATAAACACACCCTGAGGCAGCCTTTAAAATGATTCAGGGCAAGTTCTCTGCCTGAGGTTTAAAGTCCAGGGAGCGCCATTCTCTGACTAAATTGCTCACCACCAGGCAGTCCTCAGGTAAGAGTGATCAGACCTGGGAAACGTAGCTTCTTTCCTTCCATCCAGTTTTCTCTACAACTTCGCTTCTGTAGAAAGGGTCATGAACCTTTGTAGATACCTTGCCTATCCTAAGTACCCCCAAACACAGATTCCACCTTTGCTCTTCCCAAACGTGGGAAAGGGGCTGAGACCTTTCTGTCACAAGGGTGGTTTTCCAAATGCTGCAGAGATATACTCTGAAATAGAAAAGCTAACACCTGCTTTTTTTTTTTTTTTTTTTTTTCAGGACTGGAATCCCCTGTCAGGTGCTTTAACTGCTGGTCTCTCTCTCTCTCTGGTCCCACCTCCGTGGCTCAGCTCCGCCCAACACACACCCCCTCCACCCTCACCTCCACAACCTTTACCCAAGTTGCACAATGACATTCTCTCCCTCCCCCTCAGCCACACTTAATCCTCTTTCTCAATCTCCCCACATTCCTCTCTATTCTCTCCTCCTCCCAGTCTCCCTCAGCTCCACACACGGTTGAAGACCCTCCAGATTCTAACACTTCCAGAATCCTCTCCCCAGAAAGCTCTCCTCAATCAGCCAGTGTCTGCAGAGTCCTTGGCAAAGGGGTTGCTGGGAGTTATGACTAAAGACGGGGACATGAGGGTGGAAAGATACCCCTTTCCCATGACAATCCTAATTAGCACACAGGATGTGGGGGCTTTCCAAGGAAGCAGAGAGACTCTGCTCAAACAGCTGTTCACTGGGGAGGGCCTTTCCGAGTCATCTTCTCTACTTCCTCCGCAGCACACCGGCCTCTCCAGGCTCCTCGGCTGCACTCTTGGGAAAGCCGAGCCAGAATTCCAGAAACAATGGCCCTCTCCCCACCTGCACTGACGGAGGCAGAAACTTCCCAGGTCATCGATTAAGCAAGGACGGAGCAAAGAGGGGCAGTTCTGCTCTCCCTCGGGCAGCACCCCAACTCCCCACCCCCCACGGCCCCATCCTGGAGGCTCCCTTCCTGGCTCTGACCTGGAAAGGCAGGTCAGCTGGGAAGCGGGTTTGTCCTGGCTACAGTGACAACTTGATTCTCATGAAAAGATAGGAGTTTGGCGCTGCAGGAGACCATGGGTTCCTCACAGGCTATGGTTTCAAGAGGAAGCCTGGGGACAGTTTCTCCTTAGGAATCTGCGTCCTCCTCCTCCGCAGACAAAGGGAGCGGCTTCCCTGCCATGCATTCCGAAGCCCCGAGCCTCCCCCTCCTCTCTCCATCTGCTCCGGCCTGTTGCTTCCGCGCTTGTAGTGTGTAGCAGAGGCATTCGCCAATGCCACGGCGTCCAGGGTACCCCAGCCCCAGTCTCTCCTCCCAGGGAGCCCTGCGCTTCCCTTACCCGACTGTAGCGAGAACCTCCGGGGAATCCCTTCTTCCTCCCCCAGTTCCCACACCCAGGACCCAGCTGCGGGGAGGCATCCCACACAGGAGACGCAGAGGCAGTGAGATCGGGGGTGAGGGGACGTGTGGCAAGCCCCAGCGTGCCTGAAGCAAAACAGGGTCAGGTCAGCCAAGGTGCCGGCCGCCACGGGATGAGGGCAGGAAGCCTTTGCGAAGGGCTAGGATTCTCTGTAGTCTGGGGCAGCCCTAGAATTTCTACATGGAAAGACTTAGGGCCACCAAGTGCTGAAAAGCAGGGGCATGAAAGGGGTGGGGAGTGGATTGTTACCGACTAGGTTGAAGCTGGGTTTGCAAAACCATAACACTGATACTATTTGCATGGATGTTTAAGGGGGAGGGAGGATCCCGCGAGGATCCAGGGGAGTGAATCGCCTCCCACCACCACCTCTTGGTGACACTGCTGCACAGAAGTGCCGACTAGGTGGCCAAGGTGGGTTCACAGGGAGGGAGGTACCTTGGCAGGTTGGGAAGGTGGGAGCAGGCGGGGAGGGGTCAGGGGCGGCTGGCTCACCCGTGTCTTGGCGGAACTGGTTCATGGATTGCAGGTCGATGATGTAGGGCGCGAGACGGCTGTCCACCTGGCCCAGCACCACGCTGCCCCCCGCGCGGGGGCCGGCGCGGACCACCGCCTCGATGTGGTGGCTCACCGCTGGGCTGTAGGGACGCCAGCGGCCGTGCTCGTTCAGCCATTCCCAGACCACCACGGCCGAGGCCAGGAGCATGGCGAGCCCGGGGTTGCGGCGCTGCGCGGCCCGCCTCCCGGGCCCCGAGGGCCCGACCTCCTCCGCTTCCTCCTGCGCCGCCGCCTCCGGGCCTCGACCGCTCCCCCTGCCCCGCGCCCCGCCGCCCCGGGCAGCCTCAGCTCTGGCCCATGGGCTCCTCCCCAGCCGTGCATCCACCGGGGCCGGGACACCTGGGCCGCCTGGCTGGGACCGCGCGCCGCCGCCGCCGCCGGGGTCCGCTGCTGCTGCCGCTGCTCCGTGGGGTCGAGTCGCTTCATGCAAATGCCCGGCTCTCTGCAAACAGGCCCCCGCCTTGCAAAAGCCACTCGGCGGGCGCGCGGCCCGAGCCCCGGCGGCCGCGAGCTGGGGCTGACGGCGAGGCGAGGACCCAGCCCTCGCACCAGTTGCGCCTCGGGCTCTGCAGACGCCGGGGTGGGATCTCGCCGCACGGCCGCGCTCGGAATGGCACGCTCTGGTCCCCTCCCCTCCCCTCCCTCCCTCCCTCTTCGCCGCACGAATTGCAGTCGCCGCCGCTGGGAGAGCTCCCCCTGCCTGTGGCTCTGCTCAGTCCCTTCCAGAATGAACCGCCCCTCCCAAGCGGGGCGCTAAGGCAAACCCGCGCCCGCGTGTGTTTCCCTGGTTCCTTGATGCAGAGAAGCGACCCGCCATGACACGGCCCCGGGACCACCACTGTCGCCCAGCCGCAACTTTGCAGCCTTCTTCCCCAAAATGTAATTTTCTCTCTCTCTTTTTTTTTCTTAATGCAGCATGATCAGTGTCCGCAGCGCGAACTGGAGACACGCATTGTCTCGGGGCTTGCGCATGCACTGGCACACTCACAGTCGCGCACACACACACGCGCGCGCACCCCCACGCCTTCCTTGCCCGGGCGCCTATTACCTCATCCTCTCCCGCATCCTTAGCTGTCAGTCAAGGAAGCAGAAGACACGCCCCCTGCTGCTCGGGCGAGTGCCCTGGAACTTACTCGCCCCCTGCTGGCCTAAAGTGTCGTGTGCCGGCCAATGGCCACTCCAACCTCTGCTAATGAGACCCAGTCCAAAGGGATGCAGCAATTTGGCTAATGATGGATTTATATTACCTATGTAGGGAGCAAATGTGGTTTTTCTGGCCAGATTCAACGTACTAGAGTGAGGAAGACGCATGTTAGATTAATTTTATCTGCATCGTTTCTGTAACTGAAATTATGAAACACTAGGACAAACACAAGCTAGACTTACTTTGATCATCAATAGTTAATATGGAAAATAACCTTAAATAGGTAGGTTCTGACTAAAAGGGAAGACTGAAGTCAGGATTATGCATTATCCTTGTCAAAGAACACAAATTTTGTTTTGTTGAGATTGCAAACCACATAAAACAACGAATCGAGTCTATCAAGATCCAAGATATAGGATGTGGGAAAGTAAAAGTAGATTATGTGTTAGAGAATGGGATTGTGAATCTTTCTGAAATAATCAATTTTTTCATAAATATCATATGACCCTTTTATGTTTTAGACGACTTGCTTCCCCCTCCCTCTCCTTACAGCTGTCATTTCTCCCATTGTTAGAATTTTCCATCCTTCTACCTTTATCTTTCTCCCAACAGAGTTCTAAATACAAAGCGAAAGAAAAAGTGTGAGATCTGTTCTTCTTCAGGCCTCTAAAGGCACCAGGCTCAAGGGACCTCTGAGCTTTGTTCTTTCTGGTCTTCTTGCACAGCTTGACCTCCAAAACGCCTAGTCAGCCTCTCCCTTAATTGGGGACTGTTCCTAATCCAACCTAAACAACACCACTCATTAAAATGTCGCGTTTCAGAATTAGAAGAACAAAAAGAAAACAAGTTAAGGATACCTCGACTAATTATATCATAGGCCATTATTATTACCATTTTACAAATGACAGGACTTAAGGAATTTAAACTGTTTGCCTTAGATTACATATCTAGTTAGAGGGGAAACCAGTATTCAAAATTTAGTTGGGCTGACTCAAAAGAAAATGCCTGTTCCATAGCAAGTCGTATATGACACAGAAATGGCACAATAACAGGCAATGTAGAAGTGTCTCAGTGTGAAAGAAGGGAAGGGAGAAAATGGGGGTAGAATTTTCTGGAAAAGAAACAAAAGGCAAACTGAAGAAAAAGTAATTTAAAAATTTATTGGGCTACTTTTATTTCTAGTCATATAAATGGAAAGTATCAAAACTCAGGAAACTTTCTTATAGTCTTGGTAAGTATGAATCAAAAAGTGAAGAGTAATGGTTCAAGGGGATATTGGAAGTACCAGGGAAAATACAGCACCTGACCAGCTAAGCCAGAAATTCCCAGGTGAAAAAAATCTAAACTAGAGAAGCGGGCTACTAGCAAATGTTAGATGAGCTCTTTGAAAGACGAATGGAAGGCAGAAGGAAACTGACGCCTACCTGCCTATGTCCAGCCTAGTTTTGTATCTGGTCTTGTATCTTCCATGTTAAACACAACAGAGTATTACAGCAGAATAAAAATATCTTATGACATGTGAGAAGGTTTGTATGTAGTCTGATTCATTTGCAAGAGGAAGTGAATACACACACATATACACATATACACACAAATGAGAGGGGTCTTTAAAAGTTTATGGAAAATGCATATTATGAAAAAATTAGGCAGGTAGTTCAAATTGTTTTTTTGCACCCAAATAAACTCATACTAACTTGTTATAACATGTCTGAACAGGATCTAGTCTGAGACACTAAGAAGGGTAAGACAATGCCCTTACTGAAGAGGGTCAAGGATTAACAGTCAAAACAATAGCCTACACCATAGATATGTCAACTGGTTCAGCTTACACAATTCTGACCAAGAAATTAAACTTTCCACTCCTTGATAGGTGCCAAAACCATTGCATCCAGGTTGGCTACAGACAAGAGCAGGCCTTTCAATAGAGATTTTAAATGGGTGGGATCAGGATCATGAAACATTTCTTTGAAGAATTGTAACAGGAGATGAAACATTACCAGTATAATCCTGAAGACAAGGAACAACCAAAGCAATGGCTATCAAGAGGTGGAAGTGGTCCAGTCAAAGCAAAAGTGCACTGGTCAAAAGCAGAGACTATGGCAACAATTTTTGGAGATGCTCAAGGCATTTTACTTACTGACTTTCCGGAGGGCCAGAGAACAATAACATCTGCCTAATATGAGAGTATTTTGCAAAACTTAGCAACAGCTTTAGGATAAAATACCTGGGAAAGCTTCACCAGAGTCGTTCTCCACCATGGCAATGTTCAAGCTCATTCCTTTCATCAAACAAAGGCACTTTCATGAGCATTTTGGTGGAAGATCTTTTAGTCTGCTGTACAGTCCTGATTTGGCTCCTCTGACTTCTTTTTGTTTCCTAATTTAAAAAAAATTTTTAAAGAGCATCTGTTTTTCTATAGTAAAGAAAGACTGCATTGATATGGTTAGGGTCCCAGGACACTCAGTTCTTTAGTGATGGACTAAATGATTCGTATCATCACCTACAAAAGTATCTTGAATTTAATGGTGCTTATGTTGAGAAATAAAGTGTACGTTTTTTATTTTGTTTTTTAATTTTATTTTTCACAAACTTTTGGAAGTCCCCTAATGTGTTTGTGTGTGTATGACTTGACATTAGTAGTAAATTATAGATGTAAAATATCTGTATTTTAATAATCCATGATAATTTATAGTTTATCATGACCCATTTAGAAATAATAATTTATAATTATGTATAAATAATCATTATATATGTATATACATTTCTTAGATCTTCTGATACAATCCTAATTTCAAATAATCTGTACCATAAACCCTGAAAATCTCAGAAATTCCATTTTATTTATTTATTTATTTTTTTGAGACAAAGTCTTGCTCTTGTCCCCTAGGCTGGAGTGCAATGGCGTGATCTCGGCTCACTGCAACCTCCTTCTCCCAGGTTCAAGCGATTCTCCCTCCTCAGCCTCCCAAGCAGCTGGGATTACAGGTGCCTGCCACCACGCCTGGCTAATTTTTGTATTTTTAGTAGAGATGGGGTTTCACCATGTTGGCCAGGCTGGTCTTGAACTCCGGACTCAGGTGATCCGCCCACCTTGGCCTCTCAAAGTGCTGGGATTACAGGCATGAGCCATTGTGCCTGGCCGACATTCCATTTTAGTATCCAAACTATATCTCCCAAATTGCCTCCTGTACCCATAAGTGGCATAAAAATCTTTAACCAAATGATATGCCAAATTTTTAATTTGAACATATGATGGCTATAATAAAACCTCACTAATTGAGACTATGAAGCCAGTTTTGAACTTTTCAAAGGTACAATTTGATGATACTTCAAAAAAGGTCGTCATTGTCTAACACAAAGATTCAGTGAAAAAGCTGCTTCTCTTCTTTTTCTGTGGAATGTTCGTAGACAAAGCCCTTTTTTTTTTTTCAATTAACTATTATTATGTAATAAACCACCCTAAAACTGGTGGCTAAAAACAGCAGCAAGCATTTATTTTTCAAACACATCTGCACTTTGGGGAGGGCTTCCAAGGACAGCTGGTCTTTGCTCCACACAGCATTAGCTCAAGGGAGCTATCAGGAAAGCAGGTGGCTGGAATCATCTGTAGGTCTGCTCATTCATAAGTCTACTGCTTGATACTGGCTGTTATCTGGGCACTCAACTAGGGCTGTCAGCCCAAGTACCTACACATGGCCTGTCCATGTGATTGATGGGCATTCTTACAACACAGAAGTTAGTTTCCAAATAAACGAGAGGCAAGAGAAAAAGCCAGGCAGAAGATGCATTGCATTTTAATTTTTTATTTTAAAATAATTGTAAATTCACATGCAGTTATAAGAAACAGACAGAGCCTGTGTATCCTCAACATCCTATAAAACTATAGGAAAATGATAGTGCAATACCATTGCTGATATTTACACAGTTAAGATACAGAATGGTTACAATTCTGCTCCGTTATTGATATAATACCATTGTGTCACACATTATACAATATACATTTTGTGTACAATATACATTTTCCACACCACAAGGATTCCTCATGTTGCCCTAAAAGATCACACCCACTAATTCCTCCCCACTACCATCCTGTCCATAACTCCTGGCAATAACTAATATGTTCTCCATATTTATGATTTTGTCATTTCAAGAATATTATGCAAATGGTCACAGAGCATTCAATCTTTTGAGATAGGCTTTTTCCACTCAGCATAATTCTCTAAATATTCATCCAAGTTGTATGTATCGAGAGAAGTTTGTTTCTTTTTATTGCTAAGTAGTGTTCCATAGTATCCATGGACCACCTTACTGTTCATCCAAGGAAGTTCATATAAGTTGTTTTTAGTTTGGGCTATTATGAATAAAGCTACTATGAACACACTCATCCAGGTTTTTGTGTGAACGTAAAGTATCCATTTCTTTGTGATAAATGCCTAGGAGTACAATGGCAAGGTCATAGTGTAGTTGCATGTTTAGCTTAACAAACTGCCAGTTTTCTAAAGTGGCTGCACCATTTTGAATTTTCACCAGCAATATACCCATGATCTGGTCACTACATCTTCACCATCATTTTTTGGTCAGTATATTTTATTTTAGCCATTTTGGTAAGTGTGTAGTGTTATTTCGTTGTTTTTAATTTGTTTCCTTATTGACTAACAATGTTGAACATCTTTCCATGCGTTTATTTGCCATATATGCTCTTTGATATCTGTTCAGGTCTTTTGCTGGTTTTTGTTTTTTATTGTTGAAATTAGAGAGTTCTTTTTATATTCTAAATATTGGGCTGGGCACAGTGGCTCAAGCTTGTAATCCTAGCACTTTGGGAAGCCCAGTCAGGAGTTCGATTGCCTGAACTCAGGAGCTGGAGATCAGCGTGGGCAACATGGGGAAACCCTGTCTCTACAAAAAATACGAAAATTAGCTGGCCGTAGTGGTGCAGGCTTGTGGTTCCACCTACTCGTGAGGCTGAGGTGGGAGGATCGCTTGAGTCTGGGAGGTTGAGGCTGTAGTGAGCTGTGATGTTGATGTTGTACTCTAGCCTGGGCAACAGAGTGAATCCTAGTCTCAAATAAATAAATAAATACTTTTGGTGGAGATATAGTTTAAAAATATTTTTTCTCAATCTGTAGCTTATGTTTTCCATGCTCTTCATAGCGTCTTTCACAAAACAAAAGTTTTTTAATTTGATAAAATACAACTTAGTAAATTTTTTTTTCTAAATGGCTTAAGTTTCCCATGTTAATTTTAAGAACTCTTTGGCTAGTCCTAAGATTTGAATATTTTTTTCCTCTGTTTTGTTCTAGAAGTTTCATACTTTTACAACTTACATTTAAATCTATGATCCATTTTGAATTAAATTTTTGTGTATGGAGTGAGGTTTAAGTTGAGTGTCTTTTTATGTGTTTGTTTGCCTATAGATGTATTGTCCTAGCGGCATTTGTTGAAAAGGCTTTTCTTCCTCCTTTGAATTGCTTTTGAGTCTTTGTAAAAAAATCAGTCTGGCATATTTGTGTAGATCTATTTCTGGTTTCTCTAGTCTGTTCCATTGACCTGTATGTCTATCCCTTCACCAGTACTGCACAGTGTTGATTAATAAGCTGTATTAATAAGCTATGTAACGTCTTATTGTAAATTGGGTAGATTGATCACTTTCTTCTTCAAAATTGTTTTAGCTATTCTGGATCCTTTGATTTCCGCATAAATACTAGAATAATCTTGTCTATATGTGCAAAAATTCTTGCTGGGATTTTGATAGGAATTACATTGAAGCTGTATGTCAATTTGAGGAGAATTGACATATTTTTACTGTGTTAAGTCTTCCAATCCATAAACACGATATGGATATGCTTCTCTGTTTATTTAGATCTTCTTTGTTTTATGTGTTTTCTAGTTTTAAGCATACCTATCCGGTTCATTTTTTGCTCAATGTACACTTAAGTAGTTCATTTTTTTAGAGTGATTATATTAATAAATGGCATTCTATTTTTAATTTTTGTTCCACATACTTATTGCTGGTACATATAAATACAATGGATTTTTGTATGTTTATTTAATATCTTGTAAGCTTGCTAAGGAGTCCAAATCTGGGTCTAAGAGTTCTTTTATAGATTCCTTGGGAGTTTACATGTCATCTCCAAATAGGGACAATTTTGTTTCTTCATTTCTGATCCTTATGCTTTTCTTTTCTTTTCTTTCTTTTTCTTTTTTGAGACGGAGTCTTGCTCTGTCGCCCAGGCTGGAGTGCAGTGGCGCGATCTCGCCTCACTGCAAGCTCCGCCTCCCAGGTTCACGCCATTCTCCTGCCTCAGCCTCCCGAGTAGCTGGGACTACAGGCGCTCGCCACCACGCCTGGCTAATTTTTTGTATTTTTAGTAGAGACAGGGTTTCACTGTGTTAGCCAGAATGGTCTTGATCTCCCGACCTCGTGATCCGCCCGCCTCGGCCTCCCAAAGTGCTGGGATTACAGGCGTGAGCCACCGCGCCCGGCCGATCCTTATGCTTTTCATTTCCTTTTCTTGCCTTACTTAGAATTGTATTACCTGGAATTTCCAGTACTATGTTTAATACAGTTGTGAGAATAGACATTCTTGCCTTGTTTCTGATCTTAGATAACATCTAGTTTTTCACTATGAACTTTGATATTAGCTGTAGGTGTTCATTTTAGATGTTCTTTATCAAGTTGAGGAAGTTTCCCTCTATCCTTATTTTTCTGAGAGTTTTTTAAATCATGAACAGATATTGAGTTTTATTAAATGCTTTTTTGGTATCAATTGATATGATCATGAGATTTTTTTTTCTTCAGACTGCTAATATGGTGGATTGCATTGATTTTCAAATACTTACTGAGATGTGCATCCCTGGAATAAACCCCACTTTGTCATGGTGTATAATTCTTATAAAATATTGCTATATTTTATTTGTTAAAGTTTTCAGGGGGCTGGCCATGGTGGTGCATATCTGTAGTCCTACTTACTTGAGAGGCTAAGGCAAAAGGGTACCTTGAGCCCAGGATTTCAAGGTTACAGTGAACTATGATGAGCAACTGCACTCCAGCCTGGGTGACAGAGGAAGAGCCTGTCTCAAAAAAAAAAAAAAAAAAAAAATTGGGGGGTGGTCTATATTTATAAAGAGTCTTGGTGTATAGTTTTCTTTTCTCTTTCTTTTGTTAAATTAAGCTTAGCCTAAAGCTACCTCCTTACATACTTTAAGTTTGACTTAAACGTTTCTCAATACATAGTGAACTATAACTTAACTGAATGTGGAAACAGACTAGCCTACTTTTGTAGCAAGTACCTGAGTCTCAGCCAATCACAGAAGCAATACCTCAACCACTCACAGGAGGCCAACTGTTCCAATAGAGTTCAAACAAGGTAAATGCTGAGCTGTAGCCAAGGCAACTGTTTCTTTTCTTTTTTCTTCTTTTTTAAACTTTTTATTTCAAAATAGTTTCTAAAATTGTATTTTAAAATTGACACATGATTGTACATATTTATGGGGTACATAGTGATGTTTTGATACATATAATATATAGTGATCAGATCAGGGTAACTAGCATATCCGTCCACCTCAAACATTTATCATTTCTTTTTGTTGGGAACGTTTAATATCCTCCTAGATATTTGAGTTGCTCTCTTATCGTGAACTACAGCCAAGGCTGCTGTTTCTATACCTCACTTTCATTTTCTCTAAGCTACTTTCCTTTCTCTGTCCATAAATTATCTTCAACTAAGTGGCAGCGTTGGAGTGTCTCCCAATCTATTCTAGTTCTGGGGAGCTGCCTGATTCTCGAATTGTTCTTTGCTCTGTAAAATTCTGTTAAATTAAATTTGTCTAAAGTTTGTCTTTTAATACTTTCATTTTGGGAGGGGTGGTATCAGAATAATACTAGCTTCATAAAAATGAATTGGAAAGTTTTCTACCCTCTTCTATTTTCTGAAACAGACTGTATAGAATTGGTGTTAATTCTTCTTTAAGAGTTTGATAGAATTGTCCAGTAAAAGCATCTGGCCCTAGAGATTTCTTTTTCAGAAGATTTTAAATTACGAATTCAATTTCCTTAATAGAGTGCTATTCAAATTATCTATTTCATATCGGATTAGTTGTGGTCATTTGTATTTTTTTAAGGAATTGGTCCATTTTATACAAGTTGTCAAATTTACGTGTGGAGTTATTCATAATATGTGCTTATTATACTTTTGATATCTTCAAGGGCTGTTGTGATAACATGGCTTCATTCTTGATGTTATCGGCAATTTGGTTTTCTCCCCCCACCTCTCCCTTTCACCTTCCCTCCTTCCCTGCCAGTCTTGCTAAGCAGTATGTCAATTTCATGTATTTTTTTTTTCAAAAGAACCAACTCATTGTTTATTTTGGCTCTTATCTTTATTATTGCCTTCATTTGGCTACCTATTTTGTTCTTTTTTTAGATTATTATAGTAAAAGCTGATATTATTGGTTTGAGACTTTTCCTCTTTCCTCACGTAAGCATTTAGTGCTATTGATTTTGATTTTCCTCTCACCATGGCTTTGGCTGTGTCCCACAAATTTTGAGATGCTTTATTTTCACCTTTATTCAGTTCAATGTCTTTTTAAATTTCTCGAGTCTTCTTCTTTAACCTACACACTATCTGAGGTGGGAGGATCATGAGGTCAGGAGATCAAGACCATCCTGGCTAACAAGGTGAAACCCCGTCTCCACTAAAAATAAAAAAAAAAAAAATTAGCCGCGCATGGTGGTGGGAGCCTGTAGTCCCAGCTACTCGGGAGGCTGAGGCAGGAGAATGGCATGAACCCAGGAGGCAGAGCTTGCAGTGAGCTGAGATCACGCCACTGCACTCCAGCCGGGGTGACAGAGTGAGACTCCGTCTCAAAAAAAAAAAAAAAAAGAAAAAAGAAAGAAAGAAAGAAAGAAGTGAGAAGTGTGCTGTTTGGCTTTCAAATGTTTGGAGGTTTTTCTGTTTTGTTAGGTTATTGATTCCTAGTGTGATCCCATTGTAGCCCAGAGGACACACTCAATATGATTTCAACTCTTTCAAATTTGTTGAGGTTTGTGTCATGGCCTAGGATATGACCTATCTTTGTATTCATTCTGTGGGTGCTTGAAAAGAATGTGTACTCTACTGTTGGATGAAGTGTTCTAGAAATGACCAGTAGACCCTGTTGGTTTATCACGTTGTTCCGTTCTTCCATATCCAGGCTGATTTTCTGTATAGTTGTTCTATAAGTTGTTGAGAGAGGAGGGTGTTGAGTTCTCTAACTATAACTGTGGATTTGCCTATTATCCTTTTAGTTATATCAGGATTTGCTTAACGTATTTTGTCACTTTGTTGTTTTGTGCTTGCATACCTGTAATTACTATGTCTTTTAGGTGATCGGTCCTTTTATTATTATATAATAGCACTCTCTGTCTCTGGTAATTTTCTCTGATCTGAAGTCTATTTTATTTAATATTTATAGTGGTGGACTTGGACCACACATTATCAGCACCACTTCTGGAGGATCTGGAGACTAAGGTCAGCCATATCTACATGAATAGCCCCCAGTAAAAACCCTGACACTGAAGCTCAGGTGAGCTTCCCTGGTTGATGATACTTCATGTGTATTGTCACACATTGTGGCTGGGAGAAATAGCACTGTCTATACAACTCCACTAGGAAGGGACAGCTGGGGCATAAATCTAAAAAGACTGAACAAGCTCTATATGAAGAAAACTACAAAATTCTGATAAATGAAATCAAAGAATGACTAAATACATGGAGAGATATTCAATGTACATTTATAGAAAGACTCAGTATTGTCAAGTTATCAGTTCTTCCCAACTTGTTCTATAGATTCATTGCAAATGCAATCAAAATCTCAGCAAGTTAGTTTGGATGGGAAGGAGGGAAATTGCTCAAATAAATGGTGTTGTTTTCGCTTTCAAATTCCAGTTGGTACAATGTACAGCTGGAATTTGAGAGAGAATTCTCTCAAATAAATAAAATAATAAATAAAAGGGAGAATTTATTTTATTTGGAATTTCAGAGAGAACTCTCATTTTTCTCACAGCAATTGATTTAGGGGATGTAACTGATTTTGACTCTCTCCCTTCTCTGGTGTCCATTCTATATTAGCCTCAGCCTCAGGTAATGCTTCTCCTAGCATTGGTGTCTTACCTGGTGGCAGGACCCAAATCTTCATTTCTGAGGGGTCTGAGACCCTGGCTGCCATACTATTTTCAAGCTGTGGTGGTGCAATTGTCTGTTTACTATCAAATTTGGTCAAGTAGGGTCCAAATGGATCATGTGAGTGGCAAACGTATTTCTCCCTGCCCTTACTGGGTCACATAAGCACTTCCTCCTCCTGAAGAACTGGGTTAATTGCCTGAGCCCAGACAGTGACTCTTCTTGCATACTGGTCTCTGGATACAAAGTCTTTGCAGTGACAGGCAGAAGCTATAGCTTAGAGTTCAGCGGGACTCTGTCCGTGTCCCCTGGCAGAAGTGTGCCCCCATAGGGAATCAGGACCTTTCATCCTACAGAGCCCTGACCTGGGGGCTGGCAGGGGCATGGATGGCAGAGGGAGAGACAGGAAGCACAAATTCCCTAAGGGTATTATTAGGAATACAGATAAAGGTAAGCAGGGCCCTTCCTGCCTCTACCCTTTGTTTCCCAGGCCGATGTATAGGTCTACATAGGTCAGATATCTGACATGGGTCTCGCTGGACTAACCCAAGGCATCATTATAGCTCAGTTCTCTTCTGGAGGATTTAGAAGAGAGTCTGTTTCCTTGCCTCTTCTTTCTCCTAGAGCTCACTCACATTTCTTGGTTCATGGCCCCTTCCTCCATCTTCAAAGCCAGCAGTGTTGCATCTGTCTATGCCTTTTTCATGGTCACGTTTCCCTCTGAATCTCTGATTCTCCCTTTTCTCACCTTTAAGAATCATTGTGGTTACATCAGGCTATCCAGATACCCCAGATAACCTTGCTATCTTAAACTTAGATGATTAGCAGTCTTAATTCCCTCTGCAACGTTAATTCCCTTTTCCCATATAACCTACATAGTCATATTCCAGGGACTATGATGTGAACATCTTTGGGAGCCTGCTCCACACATTTCTCATACAACTCACTTGTGGTCTCCTTTCCTGCTCATGCTGCTCAATGCTAGGCATTCCAACTCCATCATACGAGAGACTGGTTTTTTGGCCACACTTGACATTATGACTTGATCGATCTGATAGAGCTCACTACAAAATGGGGAGATTTGGATGCAGAGTCACTTTATGTCTCATGGTTAGGTGCTCCCTACCAGGGCCCAAAAGGTATATTCAAACAGTATATAATTCAAAAGCAGTTGTTATTTAAAAGATATATAATTATCCACTGCAAAAAACATGGCCTTTCTCCAGAACCCCAAAACTTTGCCTTGTAATTTTCCCACTTGGGCTTGCTATCAACTCCACATGGTATCTTTTCCCACATCTGATACTTCTGATACCAGAGGGTCAGCCAGGGCACATGGTCCAAGTAGCCGTACTGTTTTCACCATAGCTTGGATCTTCTGGGACCCTTTCCTAATCCAGACCCCACTCAAGGCTGGCAGCCTATAGCGTCCCCTGTAAATTGGCTGAAACAGTATACCCATGTGTGGAATATGCTATCTTCAGAACCCAAAGAGGCAGGCAGTGTACTTTCTTTTTCTTCATGGGGTATGCAAGATTCAATAATTCATCCTTTTCTTTGGATGGGTGGTCTTAGCATGCCCCTGATTTAGGGGGCCTCTGATTCCTCACAGGGTTTATTTCCTGTTACCTGAAATGCATGTATACCGGCACCTCCAAGGTGTTGATTACTTCTTGCCATCTGGCCTAATTAGCATGTTAACATCAACATAGTAGACAAGTGTGATGGTCTGAACGAAGTACAAGTAGTCCAAACCTTTTCTATCTATATTATAACAAAAGGAACACTATATCTAATATAGTCCTAGGGCAAAAATACATGTGTATACTGTTGTCTATTCCATGTGAGTGGAACTATTTATGATCCCTTTTTCTGATAGAGATAGAAGAGAATGCATTAATTCAATTGATGGTCAAATACCATGTACCTGATTAAATGTTCATTTGCTCTAGCAAAGATTCCACATCTGGCACAGTGGCTGAAATTGGGCCCACCAGTTGGTTGATTTTGTGATAGTGAACGGTCATTCTCCACAACTGATGAACTAAATGCACACATGACAGGGAGCATCATTTCTGTATCCTTTAGATCCTTAAGGATGGCACTAAGTTTCATGCCTTGTGCCCACTGGAGTCATCCAGTGAAAAGTGGAGCAGAGTGCCATAAAGACTTACAGTGCTGAGGAGATAAAAATTGGAGTTCTGAATTTGATAACGCAGGAAGTGAGAGGACACTAGTAAACATCCCAAGGCCTCAGCTGGGGCCCTTCCAGGCTACACTGTAGAAGTGAAGCCAACCAGAGGTAGACAGAGCCTTGACATTATACAACTGAGTCTCAAGTTGATTTTATCCATGACTGAAATCTGATCATTAAAAGGTCTGATTGATAATCAGACCTCTTAATTGATAATCAGACCTTAATTATCTGATTTCACTCTGTATCAGGAGGATACAGTAAACCCTCCTTGGAGGAAAATAACATAATTCAGGTGACAAAGTAAGAGATAACATTTCACCCAGAAAGGCATCTGACATTTTCTTTTCTTGTAAAACCAATGTGATGCCAGGACCACCCCGGCTGAGCTCTTGAATATACCATTTTCATTTAACTGCTTTTTTGGCCTTTTGGATTCTCCCTTTGTTAGTCAATCAGTCTTAGTTGACCCAACCCCCAAAGGGATGCCAGATGGAAGAAGCATCCTTGAGTCAGGCAGTGGATCTCAAGAGTTTGGCCGCAGGGTAATTGATAGCTGCCTTTATTGGTGTGTACTTGTGGCTACCTCCAGTAGGTGGCAATGTTGTCCTAGGAAATGGCCTCTGAGTGCTTCTGTATTTAAGCAAAGCTGGGATTTCCCATTCTTTTGAAGCGTCTATATTGTTGTTGCTAGACTACTGAGAGGCGACAGGGAAACAAACTGAGAGGATGATCTACATGTCCCACAGGAAGCAGTTGCTGAACAGGGTGATCCTCTCTGACACGAGATGAGGAAGTGAAGGCACTCAACATCATTCCACAACAACGGTATCTTGAATCCGCCCAAGGAGCTCCATCCATAACGTTACTTTAGCTTTCTTTCTCTCACAGCAAATCATACCTAAACTCCATCAGTTGAATTCATTTGCTTTTCCCCCATAGGAGCATAATGAAAGTCAGGATCCAACAATTGTGCCTGTCTAGGAGCCCAGGGAAGTTCAGGGTGACAGGGAAAGGACAGCTAGGGTGGCAAATGGAAGACAGTAGAGAGAGAGGGAAGAAAACTTAGTTGCTAGCCTTTTCCCTCCTTTAACTCCTTGCTGCAGGGTCAGAATCTAAGCACAAGTGTCAGTTCTTTTCCATGCACCTCTCAGTATTTGGTGAACACCCAGGTCCAGAGATCCCTTTCTACCCCTATGCACACTGCCTCAGCTCCACCCTTTAGTCCCTGGTGCCTTTGGCCATTCGTGTGCCCAACATCTTGTTCTCTTACAGGACAGGATAGGATGGTGACTTGGACACCTGAATCCAACAGAGCCATAAGCTTGAGCCCTTCCCTCCCTGAAGTTCCCCAGTATATGCACACAGGGGGACAGAGAGATCTCAGTTGCATTCTAATTTTCTTTCTCTAAAAGCAGCTGAGGTTGAGGCAAAAGGGAAGGGATAGGTTAAAGGGGGGCAAAGGGGAAGGAAATTGGCTACATGCATTTTTAGTTTTGAACGACTAGTTTGGATTCAATCAAATAAATTTCAAATGTTTTGTTCACCTGAAGCTATATATCAAATAGCAAGGTCCTTATTGCTGACACCATGTATTTCAACTTCAGGGATTCTTCACTCAGTAGCCACAAACACATTGCTTTTCTGCTGGGCTGTGGGGCTTGATGCTCCATTGTCATGAGAGCATCCCTTCCTGTTCCTGCCCAGAGGAGACTGAGTCACATGAGTGACAACCAAAGAATCATTTGGGTGGCTTATTTCAATTCTACCTCTGGCCACTCAGACTTATTAACAGGTAGGTCAGTGGGGGACCCTTGCTTAGTTCCCTCACCCTTACCCCCACTGCACCTTCTGGAGAAAGCACAGCCCTGCCAACACCTTGACTTCAGGTTATACATTTCTGTCGTCTCATGACTGTGAGAGACTAAATTGTTTCAAGCCACCAAGTTCATAACAAATGACCCCAAACTTGGTGGCTTAAAACTACAGAAATCTACTCTCTTATAGCACAGTTCTGGAGACCAGAAGTCTGAAATTAAGATGTTATCAGGGTGGGTTCCTTCTGGAGGTTTTGAGGAGAACCTGTCCATGCCTCTCTCCTAGCTTTTGGTGGCCTCTGGCAATCCCTGGCAACCCCTGGCTTGTAGATGTATCTCTCCAATCTCTGTCTCCATCTTCACATGGCCTTTCTTTCTAGGTCTCTCCTCTGTGTTTCTTCTTTACTTATAAGGATGCTCGTTACTGGATTTAGGGCTCACCTAGTAAGTGCAGGATGATCTCATCTCTTGAATCTTAATTTAATTACATCTACAAAGCATTTTCGTCTAAATAATTTCACATTTACAGGTATATAGGGTGAGGATAGTGCCTGCCCTTAGGGGCAGGCACAGTTAAACCCACTACAACCTTGTTCAGTCCATTATCCCACTTCAAAGAGAGATCTGGAGTAGAATGTGATAGTGGGTTAGCTCTGTAACCAGGAACTGGATGAGTGAGTGGTGATAAATCCAGGCCTAAGCTGAATTTTCTAGCTACCTGGTCTTTAGAGCTAGGACAAGAGAAAATCAGAGAAAGGTATTTGCTGCATTCTGAAATGCTTATATTTCTTAAGTGATCCAAGGTGGGTGTACTTAAGATGCAGGAATGGCCATAGTAGTGTCTGGATCTGATGAACTAGCTCTTAGGAGAAAGAACAATAAGCTATATTTCAAGATATAAGTCCCAGTCTTTTCCAAGGTATCACCAATTTGGGTAAAAATTCAGTTATACTTCCTTCTCACACAGGAAACAGGTATAATAATATCTGTTCTAATGGGTATTGAGATAATATGTCAGAAATTATTTAATAAACAGTAAAGCCACGTAAGTCTAAGTCTCTGTGACGATTAGATGGGCATTAGACTTGAAACCATATTTGAAATGATACAGTCAGTTCTCATTATTTGTGGTAGTTATGGTCTATAAAGATGCTGCAAATACTGAATTAGCAAATACTGAAGCATTGCCTTTAGGAGTAACACAGTGTTAAATTCATATTATCTTCTGGTCACAACATTTTCATCAAAGTCAGTACATAAACTTGCTTTATGTGTGTTTCTGTTAAAAATATATCTTATTTAATATATATTGTTGATTCCTTAACATTGAACTCACAGCCAAAAATGCCATAACTCATGTCTGAAAAGCTTATCTAATACATATGTTTTCTTTATAAGGCATATTGCAGCCATCTTTTGGTAGGGAACACTCAACAGAACCTCAGTTTTATGCATGGGGCCCATTTAAGCATTTAAGCAGAAAAATCACCACCACCAACAAAAAAGAAAACTGTGGAAAATGTACTAAATATATAAACAGAATCTGATTATATAGCATTCTAGAAGACACAAAACCATAAAGATAGTAAAAAGATCAGTGATTTTTTTTTTTTTTTTTGCTGGGGTTCAAGGGAGAGGGGAGGAATACGAGGGATACACAGGTGAAGCACAGATTTCTAGGGTGATATAACTATTCTGTATGATAAAACCCACAGAACTTTACAGCACAGAGTGAATCAATGTATACACATTAAAATATCATTTAGGAGGTCAAGAGGTCAAAGAATTCAAACTGTGACAAGAAAATCTAACTATTATATTATGTATAACTGTATTATAAGCATATAAAACGTCACTGAAGGAGGTAAGAAACAAGAGGGTGACTGAAATAACTTTGGGAATGAATGGAATATGTAAGACTAAAAGCAGGGAAATTGCACATAGGCACTGTATTCTAGTTGATAAAATTATTTCCCATTAAGGTAGAAGTTAACAATTCTGACACTGCTATATATGTATACTTGGATTAAGCAATTAAGTGAATGTGTGAGGGATGGCAGGCATCATGCTTCCAACTGTTTGGAGTTGGAATTTACAGATAAGCAAGGCATATATACATATGTGTACACATACATATATGAGTAAATATACACACAAATATTTTTGTCCTGTCAGCTGAGGGGGCCTAAAACAAACAACACCTCACCAGCGATGAGCATTATCTAGTGCCTAGATCTTGGTTTCTAATGCCATTCTTCCTTAAAAGTCACCAGGTGTTTCACGGTGAACAGGTCTATGCAAACCTACCCCAACCTACCCCCAAAGACCAAAGAAGCTGAGAGGCCAAAGAAAGAGGCTGACAAATACGGTTTCTCAGAAACATTTAATAGGAACTTACAAACAGAAGCAATGTTTCTAGCAGCCACTAAATGGCGGCACTCACCCTCCCAAAAGTACCCTTTATATAGCAAGCATTTTTGGCAAAACGTGTAGCTAGTCATATCTCAGACTTTCTTGTGAAACACCTGACCACTGGGGAGGTTAGATAAGCATCTTTATGAGGGGTTGTCTGTACTACCGGCATTGTTTAAAGACATTACTGCAGAATATCTTGGTATGCAGGAGTCAAACAGCAGTCATCATGCCAGCTGCTCTTCAAGATGACATCACTCTTACAATGCAACAGGCTGTTTTCCTACACTCCACCCCTCGAAACCAGTCCTTAAAATCTTACATGCCTGCCTTTTCTGTGATAGTCCCTGGACCTAGAGGGAGGGTGCTTGATATTGTATGGCTTTAGTAGCATTGCAATGGCAATGGAAAACAGATTGGGTCCAGTGGAATTCCACATGAGGGAGATTTGCAGGCTTGGTTGAATCATCTATATAGTCTTCATAATACCATGAAGAAGTAAAACAATGAGAAATACATAACATTAATAATTGGAATAGTAGAAATCTAAATAAAGTAATATGATGTTTAAGATATCCCTTGCCTTAATAGCCTATAAATATGGGAAGAGTGACTATCATCTTCTGAATTTCAGGACCCATATATTCCGACAGTTTCAGTAATATGAAGATTTTGGAAATTCTAAAAGGTTTTGAGATCACTTCTAATTAAGCATTTAGCTCTTATGTTAGCATTAACTGCATCCCCAACTTTTGCAACTTATTGACCTGCACATTTTTCTGAGCACTTACTTTCCTTATGTCAGATGTAGGGAATCATGAGACGAACAAGTTTTGCTTCCTGCACTGTAGCAAATGAATTTAGGTAAAGATATAAAAGATGAAAAAACCCTATGACTATATGACTTTTAGTGTCATGAAACTGATTACTATTTAATCTTGTTATTCTTCCCAGTGCTTGACTTTAAAATAGGGCAAGTTAGCCAGGTGCGGTGGCTCAAACTTGTAATCCCAGCACTTTGGAAGGCCGAGGCAGGTGGATCACGAAGTCAGGAGTTCGAGACCAGCCTGACCAACATGGTGAAACTCTGTCTCTATTAAAAATACAAAAAAAAAAAAAAAATTAGCTGGGTTTGGTGGCGTTTGCCTGTAATCCCAGCTACTCAGGAGGCTGAGGCATAAGAATCGCTTGAACCTGGGAGGTGGAAGTTGCAGTGAGCTGAGATTGCACCACTGCACTCCAGCCCAGGCGACAGAGTGAGACTCAGTCTGAAAAAAAAAAAAAAAATTGGGCAAGTTATAGTCCATCTCATAGTGTTGTTAGGACTAATTTCTTCGTGTGCTTAGAAAAATGCCTGGCAGATAGGAAATGGTCAATATTATTATTATTGATAAGATGACCATTTTGGAGTTTAGAAAACCATTATCAATGCCTATGAAATAACAGCTCCATAAGCCATTCCCTTAAATCCAGTAGACTGAATTCTCACAAGTCCTCATCACTCATCATTTCTACATCCTGCTGACTTATAAATACTTCTTCATACCATGGTTTATGTCTTTGCTTAATATCAAGGAGGATGGATTCCATAGTAGAGCCAAACTCAATGATACTACGAATCTGATTTTGGTAGGTGTAAGCAAAGCCAGCAGCATGCATGGCCACCAATGAACCATTTGAATCAAACACAGGGGAGCCGGAAGTCCCAAAGAAAAACTCAGTGTCATACGTAATCACATCAGGGTTCTGAACTATTTTCTGGAAACTTCTTTGAGTATACATATGGACATACTCTGGATTTTCTGCTTTTTTAGACTGAACACGTTCCTGACATTTCTTTGCTCGCTGACCCTGAGGGATCACAGCACAAGCATCAATCTGCTTTTTTTCTCCATATGGATGGCCAATAATATGTATCAACCCACTAAGTGGCACAGGAGTAATTCCATTATATAGTTCCATAGGTACTTGTTGTCCATTTTCCTTCAGTTTCAGGACAGCATAGTCAAGCTCTTCATTATGTATCTCAAACCAAGGTTCAACAAAAAAGTAGTTTGTTTCCTTGTCTTTTAGCTCTTCATAACCAAATGTCACCCTTACACATTGACCAATTATGGTTGCCCACTTACTTGGCTCTATTCCGTCTCCCACAATGTCATTTATTACATGCCGACAAGTTAAAATGAACAATTCTTTAAAAACAAAGCAGGTGGCGCAACCCGTAGTTGCACTGTTCCAGAATAAGTACCCAACTGAGTCACTGAGACGTGCAAGAAGTTTCACTACTTTAATTGAAGAAGAGTTTTTTGTTACTTTCCCAAACGTTGTTCTATGCAAGTTATATAATGTTTCCCCAGTTTTTGCTTTCATTTTTTTCTTTAAGTTTTCCTTGATTTTTTCACTTTCTCTTTTCAAACTGGGGTACTGAGCCACGACTTGTTCTCTCAACACACCGGTGTTTCTTTTCTCTGACTCGAGATTCTGAGAAGCTGCTGCACTGGGGACCATTCTTTTCTCAACCTCAACCTGAAAGTGTTTGCCTTCTAACTCATCAACTGGCTGGGTGCTTTCTAAAATGGAGTCGTTGTTTTCAATGAGTTTCCAATCATCACTCTCCAGAAACAAAAGAAACCTGCCATCCTTGCACAGAGCATCCTTGATGGTTTCTCCTTTGAAAGCATAAACACAGAGTTTGCACCCCTTTTTGTGAAGCTTCCCACATTTAACAATCCTTCTATACTTCCCAATTCCAATTGCATGAATGTAAAATTTGACACATTCAGTCAATGCTTTGTCATGCCTGCCAAATACGTGGTTATCTTCCTCCTGCTTACTTTTACTTTGGGGAAATGTAATGACCACATGGCAGCTTTCAGGGAAACAACTGAGGGGCATTCCAAGGTTTATGTACGCTTTGATTCCTTCTGTGCCACGCACAAGCATTTCTTGGCCTTGGTGAGTTTCTATCTCTTTTCTGACAGCCTGGAGAGTGTTGAGAGCCATATATAAGCTACCATTCTCACTATGTGTGAGCTCATGTTTCATATTTTGGTTTTTCCTGTGGTTTACATCCAAGGTAACAAGTATTATCCTATTTTGGGGCACGGTCTGGTCTTCTGGATTTTTCTTAGGTGAATGGAATCTTTGAGCCTGGGTATTAATTATGGCTCTTGGGCCTCCTCTAGACTCCATCTTCATTAGAGAAGTACTGGAATTATTCTGTTGCTCTTTAGAGACCTAAAAATAAATGTTAGATACTTTAAAACTCTGAATGCAACCTGAGTCTTTTGTTTCTCTTTTCAGGTATGCAATTCACAAAATTCCTATGAGAAACTCAGAACCAATCTAAAAGGGCCAGTGAATAAAATTAAATCAGTGTTTGACACGGGATCCAAAATGAAAGCTGAGCTTCCTATAACCTCTGTCAGATAAACTCTTGGTACTACTACACTAGTGCATTTTTCTGAAAAATATGAGGGAAGAAACAATTTTTTCCCAGGTGCCTCAAGAACAGATTCTTAAAAGTTCACTAGTGGCCAGGCATGGTGACTCCCGCCTGCAATTCCAGCACTTTGGGAGGCCAAGGCAGGTGGATCACCTGAGGTCAGGAGTTCGAGACCAGCCTGATCAACATGGTGAAATCCTGTCTCTACTAAAAATACAAAAATTAGCCGGGTGTGGTGGCATACGCCTGTAATCTCAGCTACTCGGGAAGCTGAGGCTGGAGAAACGCTTGAACCTGGGAGGTGGAGGTTGTAGTGAGCCAAGATCGTGCCATTGCACTCCAGCCTGGGCAACAAGAGTGAAACTCCATCTCAAAAAAAAAAAAGTCCACTAGTATTTGAAATACTTTTATTTCAGGACTTGTTTATTATCTTCAGCTATATAATTTTTACATTTCCTGAGGACAATGATGAATTACAGCAAAAAAAATTGTTCTTGAAATACTGAATTCAGCAATAAGCTATCACAATTTATTATAAGCATTACATATTAAACAAAATCATTATTTAACTAATCATTTGGTTATAATATAGTTATTTGTAACAATGAATACTTTGATTTGCCCAGCATATATCATGAAAATAACTCAAATTATTTTCTCTATTACATCAACTAATCCCCAAAGTTTATAAAATAAGGAGGAACAAACATGACTTATCTATCCTTTTGATGGAGAAACTAAGGCACAGAAAGTTTTTCTTGTAGACGTCTTTTCTAGGGTCACATAATAACAAATACATAAAGTGAGTATCAAAATTGCAATTCCTAGTCCAATTATTTTTTCCACTGGACTAGTGTATACATTCTTTTTTGTGAACTTTATATTTATGATTGCCATTTTTGTAGGGTATTATCTTAAGAAACGGGTGGAGGTGGCGAGAGGAATTAAATAAAGAGGATTAATCAAATAGTAGAAACTCGATGAAAAATTAGAGTGTCTGTTTCCTATGTCTAAAAAATACATTTTTCCCAAGTCATATTCATCATGGCATGGGTATCAGCAGATATGGGTCTGTATGCCAGCAATGCCCTTTACTACTACTGGGAATAACAATGCCAGGAATATTGTAAAGATTAAGTGTAGCATCATTGTATGAGAATGCCTAGCACAATGACTAGCACATAATATGTTAACATTTGTTTTCCTTCTTTATACTAATATTCCAGATCAAAAATAAATAAATAAAAGGGACTTAAGGTAATACAGATTTACCCTGGGCACACATATAAACTCTCAAAGAGCATCCCTTCAGCCTAATGCTGTCAGAAACATCTTTGTTATGCACCCTATTAGAGTACTATAATAAATTTCCTATTTATTAAAATGATTCTTGGGCAGATATAGACACTTCTGAAAGGGGAAGAGGAATAGGATATAGTAATTAGCTCTGTCATGGAATACGATAGAGAAAAACATAACTAAGTTTGCCTTAGACTTTTTAGATACTTGGATATTCTAGTTTTCCAGAACCAGGATAAAACAAAACAAGTTGAGAAATTGTAAGCTTCATACTCAAATGTTTACCATTCCTCAACTTTTTTCTTGATAAATTCAAGGAGCATTTTAGACTCAGGGAAAGATACAATGGTTTGATATGATAACAGAGCCCAATCAGTAGAAAAAGGCCCAACTACATGTCATTAAACTTAACTCCAAAGTCTTCACTTCATTCCTGCCTTAAGCAACAACTCACTTTCTCCCTCTTCTCCAATAAACAAATTGAAGACTTGTCAGAATCCTTCCTGACTTCCTAACAAGGTTATGGTAAGAACAAATATATTAAAAAATTGTTTTATAAACTATATTCAAATGTAGGTTATAATTACAATTGAATAGATCAGCCACATTTGGAATGGTATATGTTTTCATGCTATGAAATAGTATTAATTTTGGTTTATTACATAGTTTACCACAACATATTGTATTGCAGTTTTTGTTGTTATTCAAGAAATATTACAATAGTTTTTCATTAAAGACTGCTTTGATATAGCCAAGATTTGTATTACAACTCTCTTCCCCATGCTACCCCCAAAATAGAAAGGATAAAATAAGTAAGGACAATTTTAGTTTATTTAATATTCCCAACACTCAAGGTAATTTCTTGGCAAGAACTATAAAACCCAATGCCAAGGATAGGTAAGTCTAATATTGGTAAACAGGCTTCAGTATCTGTAGGTTCTATATCTATGGGTTCAACCAACTGCAGATTGAAAATATTTTGGGAAAAAAAATTAGTGTGCCTGAACTAAACATGTGTGACTTTTTTTTTCTTGTCATTATTCCCTAAGCAATACAGTATATCAACATTTTACATAGCATTTCCCTTGTATTAGGTAATATAAATAATCCAGAGATGATTTAAAGTATACAGGAGGATATGATACATTATATGCCAATACTATGCCATGTTATGTGAAGAATTTGAGCATTCATGGATTTTGGTATCCAAGAGAGGTCCTGGAACAAATCCCACATGGATACCAAGAGATGACTAGATTACATAAGTAGAATTTACAGACATACCGGAGAAAAATAGTGCTCGATTTTCGTATTACATTTTTCATTGACTGAGTGCTTCCGTGACCTCTGCTTCTTACAGCTCATGATGGCTTGCAGATGAATGGATGGTTCAGCTGAAACACTAATTTCAAATTTTCAAATTATAGCAGTATCTTCAAAGCTGTCATTAATTGTACAGAGGAAAAGATTGGTTGGTGTCCTATGTCCCATCTTTCCCCTTAGGCTCCAACCTTGCTCTCCCTGGAGATGGTACCTTAGCAAATAGATAGTTTATTCACCAACTATAATCACCTTAAGAATAAAAGCTCTCTTTTCCAGAGCACTGCGTGTCAGGCACGTCATGAAAATTATACTAAACACTTTATGAAAATTATCTCTAGCTGCAAATTCCCATGGATACTATGCAACGTAGTTATAGCTACATTTTGCTGATGGGGAAAGTATAGCTTAGAGAAGGTAGATGAGCTGCCCAAGGCCAGAGCTATGTGGCAGAGATGGAATTCAAATGCAGGTATAAATAATAGAATAATTTTCAGTTGGAAATTTCAAAAAGCTGTTCTAATTACATTGATGTTAAAATCTGTTCTCCATTTAAGATGAAGATGGCAAGGGAAGATAAAATTACAGGGAAGTGGTGAGGATAGAGCTGATGAAAGAAACTTGGAATGAGATTTTAAAAAGAAATCTGGAAAGTTTGCTAGGGATGATAGTCAGAAACCTTAGTTGCTGCTTTACATTTTTTGTTTAAAGAGGTATTTTTCCTTCTATCTCTCCTCTGATGTATCCCTAGAAGAGGATGAACAAACTTTAAATAAAATAGTGACATCTTCAATAGTAATAAATACCGCTAGAAAGATAAATACCATGAGGGCAGCAGCCATGTCTGTCCTTAGTACCTCAATATCTCAAAACAATGTCTGAGACATGTCAGGCCCTTGAAAAAGATACACTTCTAAAGATACATTCAATAAATGAATGGAGTAGGCATATGGTGTACTATGCCCTGTTCTAAGTGCTTTTCATCAACTACCTCATGTAATTCTTACAACCCTATGAGACAGGTACTATTTGTCTCATTTTACTGGCAAAGACCTTGAACACCCAGGGAGCTTAAACTTTTACTCAAGTTCATAAAACTCAGAGAATATACTTTCAAGACTTTTTATTATGAACAATTTATTAGAGAAAAAAATGAGAGAATGGTATAATGAACTTCTACATACCTATCACATAGTTAATTGTTCATTTTTTTGCCAACTTATATAAAAGTGAAACAGTAAAAGAACTAACATAACTAACTATTTTTGTTCACGGGGCTTTTATCCATTCATGCATGGAGGGGAGGTTAATTTTAGAGCAGTGAGATAATATGCAAAAAAAAATGTAGTTTTAAAAACTAACTCTAGGATTAAAGGGAAAGTATGTAAACAACTATGCATTGTTAAAAATTTACAGGTAGGGTTGTGACCTGGAGAACAAATATAAATATAACCTTTAGATAACTTCCATTTGACAAGAAATACAGGGGCTAGAACATAAGCTGAACAACAACATGTAGAAGCAGCCCAGGAAATCAACATTCTATAGAGAAAACTTATCTGTTCTCTTCAACAAATCAATGCTTGGGCTCACTGGAACATCAGGATAAAGACATTCCCAACCTTCTTGGACCCTTGATGGTGCTCACATGTCTGCAGTCAATGGTCACCTCTTGATCGTAAATCCCTTCTCTTCCCCATGCCCTTAACATAAAGAGCCTGAAACTTGTACTCACTTAAGAGGCTACTTTGGGTTGCTAGTCTGCCATCTTCTCAGTTTGCTGGCTCTCTGAAGGAACCTGCTTCTCCTCCCACCAACTCTCATCTCTCATGTGTGGCTTTGAGGTGTGAGTTGCTGAACCTGGGTTTGGCTACCCTTACACCATCCTTTTATTTTACTAGATGATTTATGTTACAGCTAGAAACATCATGACATTTAAATGCTAATGGTCACTTCCCATCTGTAAAAATTACGTACTTTTTCTTATATAATCACAATACTGATTTATTCATACCAAGATCCAACTGAGGTACACAGTTTCCTTTATATGTCTTATAAGGCTCTTTTATTCTAGAAAAAGCACTGATTTATAGAAGAGAACAGAGAAATTGTCTCTATAGAATGTTCACCTCCTGGGTTGCTTCCTCATGTCATTGTTTAACTTATGTTCTAGCCCCTGTATTTCTTGTCAAATGGAAGTTATCTAAAGGCTATGTTTATTCTTGTAACCATTCCACTATGGAGCAAGAGTCCTGGCTTTGTAGTTTACTGTAAATCAACGACTAGGGAAATTCATTTAGCCTTTCTGAGCCTCAATTTCTTGTTTGTAAAAAGAAGCAATGATTCTAAATGAGATAATGAATGTGGAAGTGCTAAAATAATGTTAGAACTTATAAGACTGTCTGAGTTCAAATATCAGGTAGCCATTTACTAGCTGCATGACCTTTGGCATATTAATTAACTATTCTTCCTTCATTTTCCTCACCTTAAGGTGGGAATCAACTTTGTTATAAAGATTAAGAAATACATTGTGGTCTGGGCGCGGTAGCTCATGCTTGTAATCCCAGCACTTTGGGAGGCCAACGCTGATGGATCACTTTAAGTCGGGAGTTCTAGGCCAGCTTGGCCAACCTGGTGAAAACCTGTCTCTACTAAGTATTAAAAATTAGCTGGGCATGGTGGTGGGTGCCTGTAATCCCAGCTACTTGGGAGGCTGAGGCAGGAGAGTGGCTTGTACCTGGGAGGCAGAGGTTGCAGTGAGCCGAGATCACACTACTGCCCTCCAGCCTGAGCAACAGAGTGAGACTTCATCTCTCTCTCTCACACACACACACACACATATTATATATATTATATATGCAATCTATCTATATATATGTAGTGTGTGTAAATATATATATATATATAGAGAGAGAGAGAGAGAGAGCACATGCAAAGCCTTTAAAACACTGCCTGTATGTAATAGGTTGCCCAGTAAATAATCAACAAAAAGGTGATGTAAATGTTACCAATATCAATACACTCACTACAGGGATACTTTTTCAACAGCAGAGAACCTACGAAAACAAAAATAGAAAATATATAATTGCGGAACCGGGCTATGTTGCAACATCCTTAAATGCAAGAACTTGTTGCCCAACTATTAAGAAAATCTAGGGATTCACTTGTGTCTGTTCATGATGTCTCATCTTATGAAGTTTGAGAGAGGATCCGGGTGCTTTAGGAGTGATTAATAGACACAAACCAAAAAAGGAAAATAAAATGGGCAGAAAGAAACGTTAATTTTGCCTGTACTTGGGCAATCACAGTGGAAAGGGGCAAGAGGTTAAGAAAACACTCCAATATCCTCCGTCTCCCTACATTGTTTTCAGTATCCAGGATAAATCAGATTATATCAAAATATAAAGTGCTCTTAGCTATCCTATACCAACCCCTGTTTTATACTTGAGGTCAAGGTTCTACTTACCTAAAGGACTTGCTTGACTTCCTACAGCAAAGGGATAAAGCAGTGTAGCCTGGGGCCCATGTCCAGCCCACCTGACAGCTCCCCTTAGGAATTTCTCTGTCTCTCAATCTCTCCTTCCTTCCCTCTGTCCTTCCCCCTCTCTTCCTCTCTCCCTTTCCTCCCCTCCTTCAGTCTCCCTCTCTTCCTGCTTCTCCCCACCCCAGCCCCCACTTTCTGCCTTTCCAGGGGCAAGAGCAGGGGTCGAGGCCAACTCTAAGCCTCTTCCAATCCTACCACGCCGCCCCGCTGCCCCCCAGCACACAAGGGGACTTGCAGCACCACCAAAATAAAACCTGTGTCCTCCTGGCTCCCCAGACGGGTGGCGCTGTCAGTCCCTGGCTTCGGGACACCCAGCTCCTTCTCCTCCCAGCCGGGACTCGAGCCCACCGCACTCGAGCCCACCGCGGCCGCGCCTGTGCCCTGTGTGCTCTCTCACTGCGCGCCTCACCGGCACTCGGCCTGGAATCCAGAGCTCAACGCAGGTCCCGCTCGTATTTGAGGAAGCAAAGGCTCCAGAGCTCCAGCTGGGCGGGAAACGGAGCAGGTGGGGCTAGGGGTTTGAATCGCCCGCCTTTTGGGAAAGGCTGTTTGCGAACAACTTGGTTACTTTCTTTCACTTTTAAATCAGCCGTGCCTCTTCCGGCCTAAACTTCAGGTAGCTACATCGTGCAGTGCTTGACGCTGTGTTTATATCAGACAGCACTGCCAGTCTGAAACAAAACTTTCTGAACTTCCTAATCCCTAGAGCCTGCGTGAGAAGCAGACTTGAGCCTGTTCTCTTCCTTTGAACTTTTCTTTTACACGAGTGCAACAAAAAACAAGAGAGACAAGTCGTAGTGTTGCTAGTGATAAGGCAGATTTTTCACCAAGCCTAAAAAGCTTTTAAAAATCTGGTCCGATAACCAAAGGGGTTCCTAAAAGATTTCTTTATGCCTAGGGACAAAATAAACTCAGCGCTTAACTGGAGTTCAACCTAATGCAAGATCTACTTTCTCCACCTTTGAGATAAGGGAGAGCCTCAAGAAGGTTGAAGGGACTTCAGGGCACACATTGATACTGAGTTGAGGGTTGGGAGGTTGATTAGGTCTTGCTGGAGCCTCCAAGAATGTCAAATGTTGGCTCCCAGTAATATCAAAGCAACCTGTTGATAAGACAAAGCTAAGTTTCTTGCTTACTGAGGTAATGGAGAACAATAACTTGACAGAATTTAAGTGGTGTCTCAGAGAGGGAAGAGCAAGTTTGGGCTACGTATTGAGATTTTGAAGTCCCATTGTAAGTCTAATCTTTAATGAGGGGAATTGGTTAGACACATCCGTTCACTTGGTTCTGTTCTTTTTACGTTTCCAGGGAGAGCGTCAGTGCCCCTTTCAGAATAAAAGCCCGCAGGAGTGCGGATTTTATCTACCTTCTCCCCACCAGCATCCCGCCGCGGCCAATGAATCCTGGCAAAACTCCAGGTCAGCCCCAGAACCAAAGAGTAACTCACCTAAGAGGAAGGTCCGTTCCCACCAAGTCTCAGACGCCTGAACTCGTAATTTTTAGGGACTTTCCCTTCCAGTCCCTTGGAATCCAGCACTTTGGTTGGAGAACAGAACTCACTTGGGGAATGGCGCGCCTGGCCAACGGAATGAAAGATACTGATGTTTGTCTTTTCTTTTCAGGCAGCAACTCACCTTCTTCGGAAGCCGATTGGCTGCGCTGGGGACACCTGTTGGTGTGCAAAAAAGAGTGGTTGGAAAGGCAAGGCCGAGGGAGCGCGCCCACCCTACCCACCCACAGCGCTCCTCCTTGACGCCGCGAGCAGGACCCTGTCTCACTGACCCCGTGCCCACGGCGGTCCTTGCCTGCTTCTATTCTCCCGGTTTCCCCAGTCCCGAGTAATGGAAAGCCAGAGCGAAAGCGAAAGCATCCTAGTCGCCGGTAGGTTGGCCTGGGCGGGGCTGGAGAGGGAGCGGGAAATAAAAACTCGGGTGTGGGAGGAGCTGGGACGCTGGCGGCAGAGCCACCGTGGCAGCTTGAGTTTCCCGCGCGCGGGAAGCGGAGGTGGAAGTTGGCGCGCAGGAATGTGGCTGTCCTCGCCTGTAAATCATGGTTGGGGAGGAGTCGCGGAGGCACCAGGTTGGGGTGTGCAGCACACAGGGGGCGCTCCATCTGCTGCAGCACACAGGAGGCGCTGAGGCTAGTTGGGGAAGTGGGGAGACTCAGGCACTTCCCAGGGGGCGGCATCCCCAGCAGATGGGATAGGCCCGGTGACTAGGACAAAACCTCGAAGAAGCCGCGGATGCAGGAAGAGTAAACGCCCTTGTCATAAATCGATTCTCCAAACGTTCATCAATATGTGGAGACGTTTATGATAGTGATGAAGAAGATGATATGGGCTCTAGGAATACGCATCTCAAAGCTGATGATCAAAGAAGATTGGAGAGGGTTTTCAAGGCAGCCTGCTGTTTAAGGACCTGCATTCTGAGTAGACGTGTATTGGAGAAGGCGATTACAGTCACAAAGGGGACAACTTTTATGCAATTGACAGAGGACTATATGATGTATATAAACAGATAGGGTTGAAAGGTGTGTTGGTAACTACAAAACACATGGGAATTTGGAGGAAGGAACTGGCCTTAAATGCATGTACAATACACCAAGAGAAGCTAAAATTACTGCTTCATCTTCTGTGGGTTCTTTGGGGTTTGGATAGAGTAACCTTAAAACATATTTGAATGCTGACTTTTTCTATGTGACTCACTTTTGGAATCTGTGTATTCATACATTCAGAAAGGCTAATCACAGCTAGTACCCAGCATCCAAACAATAGCAGCCAATAATTCTACTCTGGAGACAATTTTTTTTTCTTTTTCTTTCTTTCTTTCTCTCTTTCTTTCTTTCTTTTTCTTTCCTTCCTTCTTTCTTTCTCTTTCTTTCCTTCCTTCTCTTTCTCTTTTTTTCTTCATTCCTTTCTTCTTTTCTTTCTTCCTCTCTTTCTTTCTTTCTCTTTCTTTCTTTCCTTCCTTCTTTCTCTTTCTCTTTTTTCTTCATTCCTTTCTTTTCTTTCTTCCTCTCTTTTCTTTCTTTATTTCTTCTTTCTTTTTTCTTTTATCTTTCTTTCTTTCTCACTTTTCTCCCTCCCTCCCTCCCTCCTTTCTTCCTTCTTTCTCTTTTGCCTGTTTTACATTTCAATGTGTAAGCAAATAGTGATTAAAGGACAATAGGCTTAACATTTTCTAAAACATGGGTGTTCAGAATTGAATATACTGATAAAATTTGTTTCCAAAAGGAAGGATTACATACTAGGTGGGAGTGTAAATTAGTTCAACCATTGTGGAAAACAGTGTGGCAATTCCTCAAAGACTTAAAAACAGAACTACCATTCAACCGAGCAATCCCATGACTGGGTATGTACCCAAAGGAATATAAATCATTCTTTCATAAAGACACACGAACACGTATGTTCCTTGTAGCACTGTTCACAATAGCAAAGAATTAACCTAAATGCCTATCAATGGTAGGCTGGATAAAGAAAACTCAGTATACCATTGAATACTACACAGCCATAAAAAATAATGAGGTCATGTCCTATACAGGGACATGGATGGAGCTAGAGGCCATTATTCCTGGCAAACTAATGCAGGAACAGAAATCAAATACTGCATGTTATCACTTATACATGGGAGCTAAATGATGAGAACACATGGACACATAGAGGGGAACAACAGATGCTGGGGCCTATTGGAGGGTGGTGGATGGAAGAAGGGAGAGGATCAGGAAAAACAACTTAACGGGTACTAGGCTTAATACCTTGGTGGTGAAATAATCTGTACATCAAACCCCCATGACATGAGTTTATCTACATAACAGACCGGCACATGTACCACTAAACTTAAATAAAGTTTTTAAAAAAGTTTTCAATCTACGAAGTTGAGATTTACTAGAAAGGTTATTCAAATGACTTTGATATATTGAAATGTTAGTGCACAAGGAGATAATAAAAAGTTATTATTATAGAAGATATAAAACATGTACCACCTAATATCTGTACAACTAAATCTACTATGTACCAAGATATTTATCAACATTCTTTCTGAAATTTTTATGTCGTTTTGTATAATTTTAATCATATTTCTTTTAAAAACATTTATGGCATGATAAGTTATGTTTTGGCTTATTGCGGAAAGGGCATAAAATAACAGTTTTTAAACTTTATATATATTTGCAATGAAATATATTTTGGCTTTAGACAATAGGAACATAACCTTTTTTTGGATGAAAGATTACTATCACATTTTTTCTTCATTATCTGACATCTTTGTCATTTTCTTAACTTATATTACTAAAGTTCCCTACCTTTTCAAAAAAAAAAAAGTCTAATATTGACATTTATTTCTCTGTAGCAAACTTTAGCTATTGTTTTTTCTACTAATTTCAGGCAAAAATGAAGTATTAATTTCAGTTACAAAATATAGCTTAGTAAGATCTAAACCAAATAAAATTCACATTCTAAAGACTACAAACAAGTTTTAAAAAGATATTTTGGCCATTAAACTTATTTATTAAATTTAACTTTTGTCTTCTAAGAACCAGAGTTCTTACAATTACTATGAAGCTCCTATTCTATAATCATAGCCTGGGTTCCTTGTCAATGCTTCATTAAACAGGCTATTTTTTTCTTTTTTCTTTTCTTTTTTTTTTTAGAGACAGAGTCTCACTATGTCACCCAGGCTGGAGTGAAGTGGCATGATCTTGGCTTACTGAAACCTCCATCTCCCAGGTTCAAGCAATTCTCATGCCTCAGCCACTTGAGTAGCTGGGACTACAGGATTTCGCCATATTCCCCAGGCTGGTCTCGAACTCGTGAGCTCAGGTAACCCGCCTACCTTGGTCTCCCAAAGTGCTAGGATTACAGGTATGAACCACCACGCCCGGCCAATTTCTTAATTCTTAGACTAAATCTACAGGGGACACACTTTTTCCAACATTAGCTGCAAAGGGTTTTTTCCTCCACACTTAAGTCACGGTCAGTAAGTAGTTTTTTTTTTTTCCTGTGTTTTTGTTTCCTTGTTTGTTTTTATTTGGGAAAATGCCTCTTTTGATAGTAATGAATTATTTTTTACACGCAAGGTCAAAAACAGCATGGAGTGAATTTTCTTCCACATGTATACACACCTTTTTATTCCTGCCTCTGGCTGTAAATAGTTGCACAGTTAAAAGCGGGATGGACTTAACGAGTATCATTTATATTTATAATTGCTGTATTTGTAATTCTGCTACAGAAATGAATTCTGTTATTATAATCAAAGGTTACACTGTTATCTGAATTCTTGAAAAACATGTAAAAATACTGCTCTTGTGGCTTTTCATAGGTTTATAGTCTATAAACACTAATTTTAATCAATAATTCATATCATTTATGATTAATTTTATGAGAAACAGATAACAATAATAGACATAGGCATAATTATTTTGTGACAGCTGGTGTGTTTGGAGTATTTACTATCACCCTTAAATATGATACCCTGGCTGGAAAATATTAATTTGATAACATACCTTTAAGAAATTATATAAAATATGTAAAAGCATAACCTTATGCACATTTTTAAAACAAGGCCTTCTTGTAGGAAAAAGATCACACCATGCATGAAGATGTTTTGTTTTCTATTATTATTTGAATTTATTTTAAAAGCCATTACTGCTCTGTGTGTGTGTATATATATGTATATATATATATACATACACACACACACACACACACACACACACACACACGTATGAAACCAAAAATTCCAGGTTCATCATATTCTACACAGATTTTCTTTTTTGTTGCCCTAACTTATTCTTAATCATTGAAAGCACTGAAAATCAATGCCTGTTTGATAAATCAAGATGTGCGATCAAGTTAAAAATGTCATAGTTATTATATATAAAACTTTCTTAAGATTACTTTTGTAGTAACCTTTAAAAGGGGTGGTGGTGGTGTGGGATCCCTTGGCAAAATCCAACTTGGCTGCTTAACTGCTTTCATTGGCCTGGCTAACACTTATGTCTGCCCACAGAAGCAGCAGGGAGTGTGTAGAGGGAAATGACCTCTGCTGCTATACTGCTTTGAGTTCCTCTCTGAGCTTGGCATTTACATGTGTCCGTTTCATTTAATGCTCTCAATAACCCTGTGGGGAAGGTGAGATTATCTTTGCCATTTCACAAAAAGCTTTAGCAAATAATTGTGCAGAAACATCCTTATGAGGATTTGTACTCCCATATGAAACTAGAAGCCAAACTTATTCTATTGAATGATGGCTGCCTCTCAGATCTAACTGCAAAAAGGCACAGTGGCTTACTTCTTCCTACTATAATGCTTTTTCATTAATCCAATCATCTATTCAAGGTATAAATTTCGGGTGGCAATTTACAAGATCTGGTGCCAGATTCTATGAAGGGTAAAATGTTGACTCCTGCCCTCAAATAGGGAAGACAGAAAAGGTACACAAATAATATCATTTCCACACGGTTTCATTCATTTAAGAGATGTGTTAATTCCTACTTTGTGCCAGGTATTGTACTGGACATTGGGGAACAGAGGTGAATGAATATGATTCTCACATTCATGGACCCAGAGCAGTTTAATGCAATATTGTATCTAAGCCTAGTGCTTTTCCAGGTCACGTCTCATAGCCTATCCAATATATTAAAATGCACACACATTCTATATTAAATACACGTTTGCTGTTTAATCTAGTTTGAAGTACTTGGAGAATTGGAAGAACCAGTTGCCAAGTGTGGAAAATTGTTCTCAGATCTTCCCCCTTCCCTGTACACACACCAGTTGCCAGGTGCCTTTGCAGTTCCTCCTCACCCCATCAATGTTGGGCTTCGGGCAGTAGAATGTAGATAGAATTAACACTGTGCTGAGCTCGACCCTGAAAGCCACTGCGTCTTTCTGTTTGCCTCTGTCCTGGTTCTGTCATTGCATGTAAAGAACATGCCCCCGCTAATACTGTCTCATAGAGGGCATGAGCCTAAATGAGGTAGCCTATGGGATGGTCGTGGAGATGTACCTGGCACGAACGCTCCAGAAATGGTATGGCGCCTTTGCCACTGTTACTTCTCTTACTACTACCATGTTACTCTGTTTTGATGTATACTTGTCTAGATGATTGTGCATGATTTTTAGGTTTTGGATAAATATTACCAAATTACTCAACTACTAGCAGGAAAAGGTGATGTTCACTTCAATTTGAGGTCAAAAGTGTTGCGAGATCGGGATTCCTAGGATCCAGATCATAGACTCCAGCTCAGTCAAAGACCTGGAAGGCAAAGAACCTCTACGAGAGTAATGCCCTCATAAGGAGCCTCCATTTGGACTCTTAAGGGGGTGTCAGCCCCATGAAAACTCCAGAGGCTGCTAGCCTTCCTCCTTCCAGAAAAGGGAATAACCACCGCACCCATCCTAGCTGTGGCCCGAGGTTCGAGCGCCCGGGCCGCAGGGACTAGTAGGGGCACGCGGTCTGCAGTAGCCTCCATCTTCCTTGTACTTCAGGAGGAAGAAACCTGCCCCGCTTTCCTCCAGACCTCACCGCCCGAATGACCCTCCAAGACCCTCTCAAGGTGCCCGCAGTGCTCCTTAATTCAGAGCCAGCCCCTCCACACCTGTGGGTAATTCTCATCAGGTGGGAGGAGAGACTGAGAAAAGAAGTAAGACACAGAGACAAAGTATAGAGAAAGAAAAGTGGGCCCAGGGGACCGGCGCTCAGCATACAGAGGACCCGCACCTGCACCATTCTCTGAGTTCCCTCATTATTTATTGATTACCATTTTCACTATCTCAGCAAGATGAATGCGGTAGGAGGGCAGGGTCATAGTGGGGAGAAGGTCAGCAAGAAAACATGTGAGCAAAGGACTCTGTGTCACAAATAAGTTCAAGGGAAGGTACTATGCCTGGATGTACTCATAGTCCAGATTTATGTTTCTCTCCATCCAAACATCTCAGTGGAGTAAAGAATAATAAAGCAGCATTGCTGCCAACATGTCTCGCCTCCCACCACAGGGCGGTTTTTCTCCTATCTCAGAATTGAACAAATGTACAATCGAGTATTATACCGAGACATTCAATTCCCAGGGGCAGGCAGGAGACAGTGGCCTTCCTCTTATCTCAACTGCAAGAGCCTTTCGTCTTTTACTAATCCTCCTCAGCACAGATACTTCAGGGTGTCGAGCTGGGGGATGGTCAAGTCTTTCCCATCCCATGAGGCCATATTTCAGACTATCACATGGGGAGAAACCTTGGACCATACCCAGCTTTCCAGGGCAGAGGTCCTTGTGGCTTTCCACAGTGCATGGTGCCCCTGGTCTATAGAGACTGGCGATGAATTTTACCAAGCATACTGCCTGTAAACATTTTGTTAACAAGGCACATCCTGCACAGCCCTAGAGCCCTTAAACTTTGATTCCATACAACACATGTTTTTGTGAGCTCAAGGTTGGGGCAAAGTTACAGATTAACAGCATCTTGGGGCAAAGCAATTGTTCAGGGTACAGGTCAAAATGGAGATTCTTTTGTCTTCATTTCTACATAGACACAGTAAAAGTCTGATCTCTGTTTCTTTTCCCTACAACCTCACAGCCCAAATGACCCTCCAAGACCCTCTGGAGGCATCCGCAGTGCTCCTTAATTTGCAGCTCTACAGAATGAGACCGGCGTGGCAGCCCCCTTTCAGGACAGCTCCCGAGATGCAAGAGGAGCCCCTAAATCTCACCCAGCAAAGCCGTTTCTTCCTAACCGGGCTGGGGAGTGCCATGCACTGCCAGGAGATGGCGACAGAGGATGAGCCTGCGGAAACCGGGTAAGGGGAGGGCGGAGCTGAGGTGAGGACCCACATCCCTCATGCCCAATGGCAGCACGAGGTGGAAATGGTTTGCCCAGTCCTCAGTTCTCCAGGACAGAGCTTGAGCCTTCTGGGAAACTGCTTTTCCCTGGCTGAGTGATTAGTGGGGATGTCAAGTTGGGAAGCTGGATGTTCCCTTCCATGTGCTCCTCTGAGAATCATCTGTTGGTCTAAAGGTGCTAGAACTGAAGCTGGTGAGCCTCTTGGGGCGGCCTCAAGGGCTAACAAGATCTCAAATGCTCTTCTCTCCATCGCTTGTAGTATCCTGGATTATTGTGAAAATGTATAGGGATGCCTGGGGAAGGGTTAAGGATTAAAATAAAAGGTTTAAATATAAATAACTTTATATATAAATTTGTTTTCTTGTAAACCAATATGTTATACAGTAGGAAGTTTAATTCCTTAACTTTGGTTTTTCTCCCTAGCCTTTTCATAGCCAACAAGAGCAAAAGCACACTGCAATGTCCAAACGAATTGCAGGTGTTTTCTGCTCCCTGAAGCCTGGGAATTAATTTATATACTCAGTCCCTTTTCCCTTGGCTGGCCATTGAAGTAGTTGAACCACAGGACTGGACTGTCCAGAATCATTAGCCAGAGTCCGCTGTGAGTGGACGTCTTTTAGTTCTGCTTCAACGCTATAACCAACCTTTACCAAAAGCAACAACAAAACAAAAAACTGCAGAAACCAATGAGTTCTGTTCACAAAGGATGGCTCCTCATGTCATCACACCAGCAAGGAATGGACGAGCCTCTGATTTTTCTCTTCTTGGCTGACTTTACAAGGTTGGGTGCAGCCCATGAGGATCATGAAGCAAAGACAGAAAGTGCTGGAGAAGCCCCACCTTCAGGGCCTCACCTTTAGCTGGTTTGTATGGTTCCACTTCATGTAGCTGTTGGAACACCAGTCTCTCTAATGTGCTCTGTGGGATAGCTGTTACCTTCCACTAATTTATGTCTAATACCTATAAACCTAAAGTGTCCTTTTAAAAATTTTATTCAGTCTTTTTGGAGGAAATTTTTGTGCATGCCAGATATAGTGTCAAGCGTGGGGATTGCTAAGATGAATGTAACATTGTCCTCACCACCCATTAAGTCACAATCTAGTAGATGAGTAAAAGTAAAAAAAATAAAAAAAAAGAGTTATAACCATAATACAGAAGTGAACAGGTTGCAGTGGTAGCACAGAGAGGGCTTCAGGGATGCTGTCACAGAGGTGGTAACATTTGAGATATAGATTCCAAATTCAGATGTGTTTGCTGTTGCAAAATTCCAGGGTCTATGTGCCCAGTTCCTGAACATTCCAGTGATAATTTTTACCTAAAATTTAGGTGGCAAATGAATCTTACTATAACCACTTGGAACCACTGTGTTTCTGGTCCATCCTGTGAGACCCATCTTTGCTTTAGAGGGATGGAGGCAGAGGTCATACAGCAGGTAAGCTCAAGCAGTGATATATGACAGGGCTTTCAGAACTGGGGACTGTTCTGAAAGTTTCTCATATGGAGATGAGGAACTTATTTGAAACTGGAGCAAATGTCACTCTTGCTATGCTTTAGCAAAGAGACTGGAGGCATTTTACCCCTGACCTAGAGATCTGTCGAACTTTGAACTTTTATTAGTCCATTTCCATACTGCTATGAAGAAGTACCTGAGATTGAGTAATTTATAAAGAAAAAGAGGTTTAATGTACTCACAGTTCCACATGGCTGGGGAGGCCTCACAATCACGGTGGAACGTGAAGGAGGAGCAAAGCCATGTCTTACGTGGTGGCAGTCAACAGAGCATGTGCAGGGGAACTGCCCTTTATAAAACCATCAGATCTTGTGAGACTTATTCACTATCACAAGAACAGCACAGGAAAAACCCACCCCCATGATTCAATTACCTCTCACTGGGTCCCTCCCAGGACATATGGGGATTATGGGAGCTACAACTCAAGATGAGATTTGGGTGAGGACACAGCCAAACCATATAATTCCACCCCTGGTCCCTCCCAAATCTCATGTCCTTACAATTCGAAACACAATCATCCCCTTCCAACAGTCTCCCAAAGTCTTAACTAATTGCAGCATTAACACAAAAGTCCAAATCCAGAGTCTCATCTGAGACAAGGCAAGTCCCTTCCACCTATGAGCCTGTAAAATCAAAAGCAAGTCAGTTACTTCCTAGATATAATGGGGGTAGAGGATTTGGGTAAATATACCCATTCCAAATGGGATAAATTGCCAAAACAAAAGGGCTACAGCCCCCATGCAAGTCCCAAATCCAGCAGGGCAGTCAAATCTTAAAGCTCCAAAATAAGCTTTGACTACATGTCTCACATCTAGGTCACACTAATGCAAGAGGTGGGTTCCCATGGTCCTGGGCAGCTCTGCCCCTGTGGCTTTGCAGGGTACAGCCCACTCCCCCTCCCCCAGCTGCTTTCATGAGCTGGCGTGAAAATGGACATTGGGCAAACAGTCTGGCATGAAGCTTTTCCAGGAGCATGGTGCAAGCTGTTGGTGGATTTACCATTCTGGTGTTTGGAGGAATGTGGCCCTCTTCTCACAGCTACACTAGGCAGTGTCTCGGGGGGACTCTCTGTGGGGTCTACCACCCCACATTTCCCTTCTGCACTGCCCTAGCAGAAGTTCTCCATGAGGGCTCCACCCCTGCAGCAAACTTCTGCCTGGACATCCAGGCATTTCCATACATCCTGTGAAATCTAGGTGGAGGTTCCCCAAACCTCAGTTCTTTACTTCTGTTCACCTGCAGGCCCAACACCATGTGTAAGGCATCAAGGCTTGGGGCTTGCACCCTCTGAGTCAATGGCCTGAGCTATATCTTGGTCCCTTTTAGCCACAGCTGGGACACAGGGCACCAAGTTCTAACACTGCACAAAGCAGCAAGACCTGGGGTTTAGCCCATGAAACCACTTTTTCCTTCTAGGCCTCTGGGCCTGTGATGGGAGAGGCTGTCATGCAGACCTCTGGCATGCTCTGGAGACATTTTCCCCATTGTCTTGGTGATTAACATTTGGCTCCTTGTTACTTATGCAAATTTCTGCAGCTGGCTTAAATTTACCCTCAGAAAATGAGGTTTTATCTTCTATTACATCGATGGGCTGCAAATTTTCTGAAGTTTTATGATCTGCTTCCCTTTTAAACAGAAGTTCCAATTCCAAATGATATCTTTGTGAATGACTAAAACTGAATGCTTTTAAGAGTACCCAAGTCACATCTTGAACGCTTTGGTGCTTAGAAATTTCTTCTTCCAGATATCCTAAATCATCTCTCTCAAGTTCAAAGTTCCACATCTCTAGGGTGGGGCAAAATGCCACCAGTCTCTTTGCTAAAGCATAGCAAGAATGACCTTTGCCCCAGTGCCCAAGTTCCTCATCTCTGTCTGAGACCACATCAGCCTGGAATTCATTGTCCATATCACTATCACATTTTGGGCAAAGGCATTCAACAAGTCTCTATGAAGTTCCAAACTTTCCCACATTTTCCTGTCTTCTTCTGAGCCCCCTAACCTTTTCCAACCTCTGCCTGTTACCCAGTTCCAAAGTTGCATCCACATTTTCAGGTATGTTTACAGCAGCACCCCACTCTCTGTGATACCAATTTACTGTATTAGTCCATTTTCATACTACTATAAAGAAATACCTGAGACTGGGTAATTTATAAAGAAAAAGGGGTTTAATGGACTCAGAGTTCCACATGGGTGGGGAGGACTCCCAATCATGGTGGAAGATGAAAGAGGAGCAAAGGCACATCTTACATGGCAGCAGGCAAGAGGGAGCATGTGTAGGGGAACTCTCCTTCATATAACTATCAGATCTTGTGAGACTTATTCACTATTGCAAGAACAGCATAGAAAAAACTCATCCCTGTGATTCAATTACCACCCACTGGGTCCCTCCCAGGACATGTGGGGATTATGGGAGCTACAGTTCAAGATGAGATTTGGGTGGGGACACAACCAAACCATATCAGAACCTGAGAGAGATGGTTTGAAATTGGAACATATGTTCAAAGGGAAGGAGAATGTAAAAGTCTGGAAAATTTGCAGCCTGACCATATGGTAGAAAAGAAAAACCCATTTTCCGGGAAGAAACTCAAGCTAGCTGCAGAAATTTGCATAAGTAACGAGAAGCCACATGTTAATTGCCAAGACAATGGGGAAAATGTCTCTAGGGCATATCAGAGACCTTAGTGGCAGCCCCTCCCATCACAAGCCTGGTTACACGGTTAGGTGGAAAAGACAAGTTGTATGTAGAGATCATTATCAGAAATTGCTAAACTCTGTCATCAAAAACTCTGTTGGAATGGATTTTAAAATTTCTTAATAAAAGAATATGAAACATGACTTTCGTTTAGTTTTTGAAGTGGTGCACTCTCCAGAGATTCTGTATTCAACACTCAGTCCTGGGAAGCCAGTAGTATTTATAATAAATTTTATAACACTCATGCAAATGCGAACCAGATACTGGCCCACAGTAAACGCTAGTAGGAGGATGGACATCTCTTGGCATCACCTAGGAAGTTTTCTTGGGAAAAAGTCAAAACTGAATATTACCAAACCTCTAGATCTAACTACCAGTTTACAAGAAATACTGGGTCTACAGCTACACATTAAATGACATCAGGTGGATGAATGGTAAAGTGCAGAATGTGGAACGCTTCATAGAAACATGACTTTCTTCAATAAGCAAATATTAGAAAAAATAAAAAGGGGAAATACACACATTAAATTGTGACTTTAGAGACTCACATAACCAAATATAATGTATAGACTTTTTGGATTCTGACTTGAACAATCCATATGTAAAACAAAAATGAACAAATCTAGACATTAGGGAAAGGTAAACACTTAAGTTATTAAAGTTTTGTAAGCATGTTGACAGCACTGTAGTTTTATTTTATAAAAAGTACTATTTCTTTTTTTACTGTAGTAGTAATTACTCAATTATATGTCTGTGTCAGAATTCATAGATCTGTACACCAAAAGAATGAATTTTCCTGCACATAAATATAGATCAATATAACTAGACTTAAAAAAAGAAATGGCCACTGTAAACAGACACAAGAGAACACCTTGCAGGACAAAGTCTGGGGGCATGAAGGACAATAGTCAAGGACATTCCAACTCCAAAGAGAAGTAACCAGGACTTGCAGTATGAGCTAACCAAAAATTGTACTCCCCTGCCAGAGCTGGACATCATGTAAATTCCTGCACAACAGAATTTGGTCATTGCCATAGGATTGTGGCTGCTATATTTCCCATTTATCCTTTTTTTTCTGAATAAAAATGTAATTTATTGGATTATGTTCATACTGCACTATAGTATATTGGGTATGTGGGTGGAGCAGGGGGAATGCAGATAAGTCTCTGCACCATGGGGAGCTGCATTCAGATGTGCTGAAGAGAAATACACATTGCCCAGAAAATTTGGATCATCTTGGCAAGTGGGTAAGTACATTTCATATGTGGAAAGGAGAGAACATACATATACTAGAAGGGTGCGATGGGTAGGGAGTAACTCCTGGTTACTTCTCTTAGGAGACTATGACTTTGCCTAATGCCCATTTTCCCCTTATTCCAGTTACAGAATTTAGGCTGGGCATCTGGAATAAGCATTACATTCCACAGCCTCCTTTCCAGTGAAGTGAGCCATGTAACTGAACTGTGAACACTGGGTGTGAGCAGACATGGTATATGCCATTTTCAGATGGTGTTTTTAATAGGAAGAGGTGCTCTCTCCTTCCTAGTCACTCCTGGCTGTAGTAGAGGTGTGTTGGCTAGTTTAGCAGCCTTTTTGGCCATGTTGCATGTTGAGGACCGTAGTATAGCCTCATTGAAGAAACAATACCTTCACAGGTTGGAATTCCCATGACCACAAAGGACTGTGCATTTGGACTATTATGTGAGAAATAAACTTCTCTCCTAAGTTCCTGTTGCTGGTTTTTTTTTTTTTTTTTTTGAAATTCAGTATGCTTTTGAATAAAGATTAGCGTTTCTGAATGAACAATTTATGTAGGTCAGATTTACAGGTTTCGCACAACTGAGACTATCACATATTTGGAAAGTCCAACCAATTGCAAGTTATCAAGGAGGGTACACCAGTCAGGATTCAGTGCAGGTTAAAGAGATTTAATACAAGGATCAAGTGCTGGAAATCTTTAGGATAACAGCAGTGATGATCAGGAGGCCAATACTGGAATTATTAGGTTTATGAACACACTCTCTTACCTGCAATCCAGAAATCAGAAAACTGAATTAGGAAACTATTATCATCAAAAATACATCTGCACTCCATCAAAGTGAATGAATAGACACTGCAACACTGTTTCTGGTTGTTGCTACTGCTGAAACCACTTGTGGATACCCATGAAGCTGATGACTAGACACTGACACTGAATGTAGTCAGCAGCACTACTATCTCTAGACACTCACTTTTTGACGACCCAGCTTCCCAAAAGATGGAGTGGAAGAAAGAGGACCCCCACTTTACTTTTATCTTACAAATAGTATCTATTTGGGAGAATCTCATTTGTATTCAGAATCTTACTTGCAAATTAGTCTGAAATATGTAGCTTCTAGCTTTCTAGACTCTGAACATAAGAGGATGGGGATGGAGACTGAGCAAGCTACTCTTCTCATCTGCCGAACAGTTAGCTATTGCTGAATTAGAAGAAAGAACTTAAAAATTGGAATTTTCTACGGCCATTTGCAATGGAGGTTGATGTCACAGGTGGCATGGAAGGAAATAAATTATGTTTACCAAATAATTTTGGGTTGTAGAGGAACTATACATATTTTTTCCACATTTAACAGTGTATTTACTACTATCTAGTTAGGCAGAGAACAAGAACCACCTTGCCAGTAATAAAGGTGTACCACCCTAGGCATTTAGAAGACAAATAACAAATTATTTTTAAGTGTAAAAGTGAGCTAAGCACTTTAAGTGAGGCTTGAGATTTTTTCAAATTTTTAAAAAGCCAAGATAAACAAAATCAGTATTTGAGCTCTAATACATGTTTTGCACGTCCACATAATTCTCTAAAAGTTTTCTAAGTAGGAAATTTTATTAAAGGAAACAGCCTCCAATACCCTAAATTATTGGCATTATATATATTTTAAACTTTTATTTAGGTTTAAGAGTCCATGTGCGGTTTTGTTATATAGGTAAACTGCATGTTACCAGGGTTTTGTGTTCAGATTATTTCATCACCCAGGTAATAAGCATAGTACCCCATAGGCAGTTTTTCAATCTTCATCCTCCTCTCACCCTCCACTCTCAAGTAGGCCCCATATCTGTTGTTTTCTTCTTCGTGTCCATGTGTACTCAATATTTAGCTTCCACTTATGAGAGAACATGTGGTACTTGGCTTTCTGTTCCTGCATTAGTTCGCTTAGGGTAATGACCTCCAGTTCCATCCATGTTGCTGCAAAGCACATGATCTTGTACTTTTTTAGGGCTGTGTAGTATGCTATGGTGTATATGTGTCACATTTTCTTTATTCAGTCTACCATTGATGGGCATTTAGGTTGATTTCATGTTTTGCTATTGTGAATAGTGCTGCAGTGAACATATATGTGCATGTGTCTTTATGGTAGAACAATTTATATTCCTTTGGATATATACCCAGTCATGAGATTGCTGGCTTGAATGGTAGCTGTTTTAAGTTCTTTTAGAAATCACCAAACTGCTTTCCACAATGGCTGAACTAATTTATATTCCCACTAGCAGTGTGTAAGCATTCCCCTTTCTCTGCAACCTCACCAGCATCTGTTATTTTTTGACATTTTAATAACAGCCATTCTGATTAGTGTGATGGCATTTTTTTGATTTGCATTTCTCTAGTGATTAGTGATATTGGGTATTTTTTCATATCCTTGTTGGCCACGTGTATGTCTTCTTTTGAAAAGTGTTTGTTCATGTCCTTTGCCCACTTTTTAATGGGGTTGCTTGTTTTTTTGCTTGTTAATCTGTTTAAGTTCCTAATGGATTCTGAATATTAGATCTTTGCTGGATGCATAGTTTGCAAATACTTTCTCCCATTCTGTAGGTTGTGTGTTTATCCTGTTGATAGTTTCTTTTGCTGTGCAGAAGCTTTAGTTAGGTCTCATTTGCCAATTTTTGCTTTTTTTGCAATTGCTTTAGGTGTCTTCGTCATGAAATCTTTGCCAGGGATTATTGGCATACTTTCTTGAAGACAGCATCTCTTTTCTAACATTCCATGGGTTCAATCTGATGATCTTGAAGTGATGACTCTTGTTTACCTTTCTCTTCATTGTAGGTCTCAGGTTTCTCATCATTTAATAATTTATACAAGCTCTCACTTGTCTCTTTAATATCACGAAGAATAGAATCCATAGAATAACCAAATTCAATAAGGGCATGCACATTAAATCCACGTTGATAAAAAAGCCCAAAGGTATGCAAAGCAACCAATTTGCCAGATGCATTAAACACTGGGGAACCTGAGGACCCATCAGAGAAACAAGTATCATAACTAAGCGTGTATGTGTTCCAAACCTCTGATAAGAAACTTCTTTGGGTAAACATACAGTATACATTACTGGTGGTATCATAGAGATCTACCAACCGATCTTGACAATTGTTTGGATATTTTTTCAATCGTTCATTTAGAGGAATCACAGTACAACCATCTATTTTCTTGATCTGGCCTTCGGGATGACCAATTAAATAAATCAAACCAGTAGATGGTTGAGGAGAAATCTGTTGCCATAGTCCTGGAGGAAATGCATTTCCATCTTCTTTTAGTTTTAAAATGGCATAATGTAGATTTTCATTGGACACTTTAAGCCATGGCTCAATGGAAAACCAATTGTCAGGAGTAGGGCAGAACTCTGTATAAGTGAAGGTTACCTTTGCACATTTGCTAATTATATCTGGCCACAAACTTGGATGTGTGTTTTTACCCACCATAAGATGTACAACATGTTGACAGGTGAAAATATAACCACCATTGAAGACAAAGCAAGTAGCATTGCCTGTGTTTCCATTACTGTCCCATTGCATGAACCCAACTGACTTGCTATAATATGTAAGCTGTTCGCAGGTTGCAACTGAAACAGAATTTGCAGTCATTTTTCCAAAATCCTTTTTATATATGTTGAATTGCTTAGATGGTAAAAGTTTCATTCTCTTTTGTTCTTCTCGAAAATATTTTCTTACCCACTGTGCCTCCTCTTTAAAATTCGGATACTGATGCATTATGGCTTCATTCAACATTTGATAATTCTTTAAGAGATTAATTGCCCCCCTTTGGACATCCAGATTAATAGCATACCGCCTACCCAGATGCGGCCTCCGTCTAACTTGTGAGTTTATTTGCCTATATTTTCGGGGCAAACTATGAAAGTAATAATTTCTAATCCTGGGAATTGTCTGGCGAGTTTTACCTTCAATATAATGGCTTAGATCCGGAGGTGGGAGAATTTGCTCTCTGCTGTGTTCTACATCTTTGGTCTCTCCATCTTTCTCCGGTTCGTGGACTTTTTTCTTAGACTGTATCAGACTCTGGTGATTAATTTCATCAGTGGCATTTTCATTCTGTTTAATTTTTTTATGGATACCTTTCTGTTGTAATGCTTTTTTTTTTTTTGAAATGTCCATTTCTAAGACTTTTCCAGATACTTCATCCACCATGGACTGTTTTCCATAAATTTTCTTATGACCTTCCTTTAGTTTCCATTCAAATTCACCTATGTCAGACCGAAAACGGCCATCCTTGCATAAGGCTCCTTCAATAGTCTCACCCTTCAAGGCATAAATACAAAGTTTACTTCCTTTTTCATGAAGTTCATTGATCTTAACAATCTTCTTTATTGTCCTTCCTATAGCAACAACATGAAAAAGAATGCATTCCATGTTTGGATTTTCACATTGGCGTAATATGTGTCCATCTTTTTTGCTACTCTTTCTTTGACCAAATGTAATTTTAAAATGAGAATCACTAGGCAGGCACTTGAGAGGCATTCCTAAATTTATATGTCCATCTATTGTCTTTTCTTCATAAACAATAATGTTCTTATTAAACTGATTCTTTATCCTTTCACTGAAATAGTCATTAGCACTCAGGGCTGAGTAGACACTCTCGCTGGGTTTACCATATGCTGTAAACACACTACGGTCTAATTTTCTGGAGTTTTCATTCAAAGTAAAGGTGAAACAACATTCTTTATTGTTCAAATTTGGATTCTGCATTTCAAGGGCTGTTTCATGCTTGTTGACTTCACTTTTAAGCTTAAAGGTGCCGCTACACTTTCTTATGCCAGATAGACAATGATCAACAGGTGTGTCAGCATGCATCTGCTTCATGACAGTATCCTTAAAAAGGAAAGATTAAAGAGGTTAACAAGAATCACCTTTAATAATGTTTTATATTTTTCTAATGATAGAACTAATAGATATTATGAATAAAAATTGGATAATATAATGGTTAACGAATAATGGAGAAAAAAATCAATCACTATTCTATCACTTTAGATACTCATTCTACATTTTATTTTAATTTTTAATTTTTGTCTCTGTATACTTTGATTTTGTTTTCTGATTCTTAAAAGTAGTACTTTGATTTTCAACAAGGGTCCTAAGACCATTTAATGGGGGAAATATCATCTTTGTAACAAATGTGGCTAGAATAACTGGATATCCAGATGCAAAGAAATGAGTTGGACTCCTACCTTATACCTAACTTGAAATGGATCAGAAACAGCCCTCTATTATTTCATATGCAGATCTAAATCTTATGTTTCTTAAATACTATGTTGCATGTGACTTTATTTTTCACTAGGCAATGTGTCACTACTTTGTGCATTAAGCAAACTTTGAAACCACAAGTTGAGGGGCTATAGAATATTTCACTGTATAATAATTTGTAATCCATCCTTTCATTGCTGAATATTTAGATTATTTCCAGATTCTTACTCTAAATATGATAAAACTTCCTACAAACATAACATTTTTGTGTGCACATCTGAATATTTCCCTAGGTCATATTCCCAGGAGTGGAAATACCGCAACTGAGGATGTAAACATATTTTGCAACATATATTCTGCCTAACTGCCTTCCAGAGAATTGTATCAACTCACCCCATCCCTTCTCTCCAGCTGCTCAAGGAGACCAACCGCAATCCTATGGTTGATTCCTTAAAAGGATTTGAGTGTTACTATTTTAAATGTTTGCCAATTGTTAGATAAAATTCTATCTAATTTGACTGTTTTTAGTATGTACATGTATTCACTTACTAGTGAAGCTGGACTTACTTATCTTTTAGATATTTGAAACATCACCTTCCAAGGATTCCCATTAAAAATCTGTTTAGTTTCTGTTCTGTCAATGGTTTTGACAGCACTAAGAAAATATATTAAAATGACAGACAAATAATAGGATGGGATATATAAATAAATATAAATACTCATATACAATCAGTTGGTAGTAGCCCAGGATACAAGATATTGAGAATCTGATGGTAACAGAAATGAAAAACATAAGTAAAAAATATTATATGACAAGAGTCAACATAACTTGGAAGGAAATCATTGTGAAGCCTGAAGTATTGGATCTAGTCTATATAAATAGAGGAATAAGCCTGGAGAGAGTAAAATCAGGAGGCACAGCTCGGCTTGGATCATTTAGTAGGTAGGTGCAATGGAATGAGCTTAGGTCTTAGGAACAGTGATTTCCTTTTCGTCTTGGGGCTCTCCTATCACCTCACGTTTTCAAATATTTATTGCCTAAATCTATCTCTGCAGCACTGACCTCTCCTCTAAGCTCCAGATATTAATATTTTGTTGCCTCTTTGACATCTACTCTTGGATATGTCAGAGGCATTTCACTCTTAGCTCCTTCAAAACCAGAGTCATAAAATTTAATTGCGCCCCTCTTCCTGTGTTCTTGAATCTGATGATGGTGTCATTACACATTTGACTACTCAAGCTAGTATCCTGTGAATAGTCCTTAGCTTCTTCCTTTATCTCTTATATACTGTGTTTTTAAAAAACTGTAAAACATTATGCATGCAGAAACATTTTATGACACCCTATATTTCATATACTAAACATCCACGTATCTCCTTCCCAACCTAAGAAATAGCACACTACAAATCATTAGAGGCATACAGTGTGTCCCTCCTTCATCTTATCTTCCTTTCTCATTCTCCTGGACAACCACTAAGTCTGAATTTGTTTTAAAATTATCATTGTCTTACACTTATTTAGGGACATATACATATGTAGTAAAAGTATAAATAGTACACTGTTTCATTTTGCTGGTTTTGATTTTATATAAACAGATCCAGCTGAATATGTTCTTCCGTGATTTGCACTACTTATTTATTTTATTTTATTTATTTATTTTTTTGAGATGGAGTCTCACTCTGTCGCCCAGGCTGGAGTGCAGTGGCACAATCTCGGTTCACTGCAACCTCCACCTCCTGGGTTTAAGCAATTCTCTGCCTCAGCCTCCTGAATAGCTGGGATTACAGGTGCATGCCACCATGCCCGGCTAATTTTTGCATTTTTAGTAGAGACGGGGTTTCACCATCTTGGCCAGGCTGGTCTTCAACTCCTGACCTCATGATCCACCCGCCTCGGCCTCCCAAAGTGCTGGGATTACAGGCGTGAGCCACTGTGCCGGGTCTGCACTACTTTTCTGAGGTTCATTCTAGTTGATGAAATTCTGTATCCATTTTTACAATTAGAGAGAATTAACTGAAGAAATAAACTGTTTATGAATATTTCTGTTATTTCTGGGGTTTTTCTAATAAAAGCAGTGGCTAATTTTGCTATGAATATCCTCAAATATGTTTCCTGGTGCACATCCACAAGGGTGTCTCTCAAGTATAGACTTAGAAGTGGAATTGCTTAACTTCAGAAATAGATTTTAGCAATAAATATTTGAAAACATGAGGCAATAGGAGAGCAATGAGAAAAAGAAAATGAGTAATCACCTTTATTATAATAGATATTGCCATATTATTTAACATAATGGTTGTACCACCTTGCACTTGCACCAATGAGAAATGAGAGTTCTTATTATTCTATGTCTTCATCAAAGCTTGGTGTTATCCATATTTTAATGTTTACCAATCTTGTGGGTGTGAAATAGCATCTTATTGAGGGTTTAAACAGTAGTTTCCTAATTACTAATGAAATTGAACCCTTTTTCACACTTCAGTCTCTAAAATGCTTGTTTATGTCTTTTGTTCATTTTTATACTGGATTATTTTTCTTTTTATTATTGATTCTAGGAGTACTTTAAATATTGTAGACACAAATTGCTTACTCATCATATGTGTTAAACATCTATTCTGAATTTTTTCTTGATTTTTCATTCTCAGGTATCATAAAGTAGTTAATTTTAATGTTGTCAAGTTTATTAATCTTTTTATACCATTAGAACACCTTTCACAGGATAATTCTGTTTTTTTTGTTTTCAAAAAATTGTAAAGGTTGCTTTTACCATTCAAGTTTTTAATCTGGAATTATTTTTTGTACATAGCTTCAAGTAGGTATCACTTTTTATTTTTTGCATGTGGATAACTAATTACTCCAGCGATGCTGACTGAATTGTTCATTCTTTCTCCACTGATCTGTACTGCCAGTTTTGCCACATAAGATTGTTATGGGTTGAACTGTGTCCACTCAAAATTCACATGTTATAGTCCTAATCCCTAGTACCTCAAAATGTGACCTTATTTGGATATGCAGATCTTGTTGATATACTTAGTTAAAAATGAGGTCACTCTGCAGTAGGATGGGCCCCTAATCCAATACCCCTGATATCCTTAGAAAAGGGGGAAATATAGACATAGAGACAGACACACACAGAGGGAAGATAAGGTAAACAGCCATAGGAAAAACATGGCCAACTACAAGCTAAGGAGAGAGTCCTGGAACAGATCTTTCCCTCACAGCCCTAACAGGTCACGAACTCTGCTGACATCTTGACCTTGTACTTTGAACCTCCAGAATCATGAGACAATGCATTTCTATTGTTTAAGCCACACAGTCAGTGGTACTTTATTACCCCTAAGAGACTACATAGTCTGGACTTTTCTAACAAACTACATTATGTAAAGCCCTCATGATCTAATCACCCATCAAAGCCCCATCTCTTAATGCCATCACCTTGGAGATTAGGATTTAAACATATGAATTTGGGGGATGCAATGATTCACACCATAGCACAAACTAATACGAAGATATTGTCACATCTTGAAATTTGTGAGTCTGTCTCTACTCTCTCTGTTCTGTTCCAATGGTATATTTTTCTGTATATTCACCAAATACTGTCTTAATTTTGAATTTTTCTACTCATTAGTATATCTTGACATTGATTTATGTCTCATTTTCATGTCTTCAGCAAAATAATTTTTTCCATAAATGGTTAACAAATAATTTTTACATTTATTCCTAGGTAAATAATATTTTTCTAGGCATTATAAAATAATTTTTGAGGGATTACATTTTCTGATATTGCTGGCTAAGCTAAATCCATTGTTTTGTAAATATCAACCTTACACCTAGCCAATATGCTATATTACAATCATTCTAATATTTTATCTATAAATATTTTTTGTTTCAAAAATAGATATGATACCATCTGTGGATATTTCATGAATATGCTTTGTTCCCTTCTTTTCAATCCTCAAATATTATATTTTACTATTTTTTCTTATCACACTGCATTGGCTAAATTAAATTTTACTTACCAGCTAAATAAAGGCAGTAATAGTGAGCACTCCTCTATTCTCCCTCATTGTAAGGGAAATACTTCTAATGATTCATTATTTAACATGATGTTCCCAGTGAGATTTTTGAAGATGCCCTTAATCTGGCTAAGAAGCCTTCTGGTATGTTTATATTTATGTATTTGATAGTAATAGGGGTAGCCAAGATAAAGTAAGCCCATTATAGCCCATTATTTCCACTAATTAAAACTAAAGCCTTTGGAAAAATAAAAAAAAGCAGCATCCTGAGCTTCTACTTTGGCCACCATGGAATAACATAGAACTAATTTATACTTCTGCCTGAAAATCCTGGAGAAATGGACAAAATATACAAAATGGTTTCCAAGACATTAAGCATTAGTCAAAGAAGGACAGTGACACCTGAGAAACAGAAAAACAATGATGCAAACTCTATGACTGCCCCAGCTTACTGCCTGAAAAGAGGTTCTAGGCCATGGTGCAGGGAAAATAATCCAGGCAAAGCTCAGTAGCAACTGAGTTGAGGAAAAGGAACCGAGTTCTGGGAAGCCAATGGGTTTAACTTTCAAAGGGCATGAGAGGACTGTACAGAGAAGGTCCCCATAAGTCTTCAGATGACTAGTGATCCGCACATGCACGTGAGGAAATCACCTAAGTCAGCGAAATCAGCTACCCAAAAAGATTAGAAGGAACAATCCCTGGAGATCTTACAGGGCTGGGAATAGTTGCTGTTCCCACCAGACATAGAGAAAACATCATAATTCGTGAGGCATTGAGTACAATACTAAAAAGAACATTGCCTCAGCAATAGAGATATATTAGCTCTGTAATATACAGGCAAAACATTACAATAAAAGAAAACTACAGACCAATATAAACATAAATGCAAGAACTAATAGGTAAATACCAAGAATGCAAGGTTGGTTTAATTTTGAAAAATATATCACTGTAATAAGCCAATTAGAATAATTAAAATTTCTATATATACATAGAATCATCTCAACAGACATAGAGAAAGCATTTGGTAAGCCTGACATCTATTTCTAATAATATCAGCAACCTAGGAATAAAAGGAAACTTCTTCAATCTCATGAAGAACAGTTATGAAAAACTTACAAGTAACATCATACTTAATGGTGTAGGATTGAATGCATTCCCAAGACTAGAAAAAACACAAGAATGTTTGCTCTGGCAGAATCTCTTCACCATTGTGATGGAAGTTTTAGCCAGTGCAATAAAAAACAGAAAGAAATAAAAGGCATCTGGATCAGAAAGAAATTAGTAAAATTATCTTAATTCACTGATGACAGGTAATCTATGAAGAAAACTCTGACAAGATATGCAAAGACTTTTGTCCTAAAATATATTGTAGGAAATTAAACAAGACCTGGCTGCCTTCCCCACTTCAGGTTCTGCTGAGTGATCAAATGCAGCCTTGAGGAGCCCCCTTGGAGCCAAGGGGAGGAGCAGGTTGGCAAGAAGAGGGATGCCCCAGGTCTGAAGGAGTGAGGCAGAAGAACAGGACCTGGAGGCAGGGAACCTAAGGATGATTCACACTCACTTCCTGGAACTGAATCAAAAGGAAAATCCCACCTCTCCACAGTCAAGTAACAAAAGGATCAGAGGCTCCTCCCTTTGCAAATTATGTCCCCAACTCCCGCTTTCCACTGCATTGCAGATGAAACATGGAAAGTACCTCTAGTTGGTCCCCTCCTGCAACCAATCAAACTGGTTGTGCGCCACTACTTCATTTACATAGGGTGTAAACAAAGTAACCAATGAGAAACCTCTAGAGGGTATTTAAATCCCAGAAAATTCTGCAACCAGTGCTCTTGAGCCCCTTGCTCAAGCCTGCTCCCACTCTGTGGAGTGTACTTTCACTTCAATAAATCTATGCTTTCGTTGCTTCTTTCTTTTGTTGCTTTGTTTGTATGTTTTTACTAAGTTTTTCTTTAAAATGCCAAGAACCAGGACAACTTTTAGTCAAGACCCTCCACTGGCAACAGGAGGAGGATTGGGGAGTCACTTTCTCACTCCCAAACCTCAGAAGAAGGCTTTGCTTGGGGTGCGGATTCCTTGAGGGCCATGACAGGGTACTAAGTGGCCTGAGGATTCAGTGCCAGTCCCAGCTTGCCCTGTGAAACCTCTGAGGGAGGTGGTAGGGTCCAGAGGGAGGAAGCACACGTCCAGGCTCTGCTACATGTACCACCCACTGTGTGACCTTGGGCTACTTGTTTAACATCTCCGAGCTGTGCTTGGTAAGTGAGATAATATATGTGAAAGGCCAGGCTCTTATGGGGACCCTTGATAAGTGTGAAGGGAGTGGAACCTTTTGGTGTAATCATACTTGCATCCCTAAAGGAGGATTGAAAAACCTGCCCTCCTCCTAATCTCCTCAGAAACTATCAAAAAAGCAAACATGCCAAACAAATGTAATTGTTCTTTACACATTTTGATGGGACCTGAGTTCCTAAGGAGGCGGTACAGAAAAGTCCCTATGCCAAAAAAGAGTGGAAGTGGAAGGAGGGTCTAGGGATAGCAAATTCCAACTCAAACATGTCTCTTCCTTTCTAACGTTGTGGGAAAGTATGTGGTAGTGATGGTGGGTTTTCTACTTAAGGTACAGCAAGTTCGCTAACTAAATAGGGTAAATGAAATATCTGGCTCATTCAGAGGGCAGGCAGCTCCCCTGTGACTTTACCCAAAGACATTCAAAGCAACTGCACATAGTTTGTTTTCCCTTTCAGTGAGAAAGGGGTAAGGTTACAATTGTGTGTGCATCTCCCATTGAGATGTTCACCTGATTCTATCACTGCCTCAGAGACCGGGTAAAAATCCTGGGGCTTGTCAAATGGAGAAACGGATGCCCAGGTCCAGAAGGGCTTTGCTCATGGCCTCTCATGTTCAGAGTCTACTGGAGAGCCAGGACTCCACCTGCCTGACAGTCCCAGTCTGGGTCTGAGTTCTTGCCACCATTCTGCATCAGAATCACCTGGGGGTTTCTTGAAACACAGATTGCTGAGCCCTAACCCAGAGGATCTGACTTAATATATCTGGGTTGAGGCTGCAGTTTGTGTTGATTCTGCCGTCCCAGGGTCCAGGCTTTGAGAACCCCTGAGTTAAGGAAAAGAACAGCTGACCAGGCCTGGCTACCTTAGCTCCTGTCTACTCTGAGGCGTTTCCTTGATGGCCCTCAACTGCCTTCTCCTCTGTTAAGAGTCCTAGAAGCCATTCACTCTTCCCTCTATAGCTCTGGGCTCCAGAAGAGGGGCTCACATGGAAAAGGAGGACCTGGCTCTTTTGAATGTCCCTTCACTGAGCCCTAGAATGCTCTGTGGAAAGGGCCTTTGGGATGCAGCTTTTCACCTTACCAGAAGGGAAGTGTCTAGAATTAAAATTAGGATAAATTATTGGATTGGGTAATCTGTACTCACTGTATGCCTTGTAAGAGTTCATGTGTGGTCAGGCATATTTGGAGATGCCTGTTACTCTTTGTTGGTAAGAATAAAAGAGTTTTGAATGAGCAGAATTTAGAGCAACATGTTCTGTCAGCAAGTTAGCTAGAGAAGCAGAAATGACTGAGGAATAATAAGGAGGAAGTAACTAAGGCCCAGGACACAAGCAAGAGTCTAGGTGGAATCTGAGTTGAGATTCTAAGATTCTGGAGTCTTCTATGTACCTTCTCAGTCTCGAGGCCTTGGGGCAGAGCAGGAATTAACCACATTCACAGCATTCCCAAAGTGAGATTATGCCCAACCCCTGTCAAGATAGCCAAAGAGGCAGATAATGCACCGGGAGGTAAATATCCAAGTGAAACAGAGTAGGGACGGGACTCTGCCTCCACCACCAATAATGCATTTTTCCACACCCGCTGACTACCAGAACTTGCACCTCCACTGGTGCCATCCTCACTGGCTGTAAGACCTTAAAGAAACTAAGATAAGAAGCATTCTACCATAAATCTCATTCAAGGGAGTTAACTTTATCACTTGCATGCACACAGGACTTTACCTCATTGCTTGCCTCGTTATAATGTGAAAATCCCCACCCAGGGAGGGACTTATCCACCATTTTTTGATCATGTGATGTAAGTACTAACATGATATCTCACTGGGCCTGCACACTCTACACTCCACCCAACACATGCAATGATATTAGCATAACTCATGCTTTTCATGTCACCATTTTTAAAACAGCAAAAAGACCTCTCCTTGGGGAGCCATCTGGAGAACTCTCACTCCAGTGCTGTCTCCCTTGTACTCAAGAATAAGCCCCTAATAAAGCCTTGTCTGGGAAACTCACTTGGCCTTGTGTCAATTTCTATTGCATGGGAGACTAAAAACTTGTGGCTGGTAACACAAGAAGCTGGGTGTTTTAGAGTGATGGATGCCACAACAGTGGCAAAGATGGGTAACTGGATGACAGGGTGGGACCTGCAGGTGTTAAAAGCAGAAACAGCATGGGTATGAGTAGTGGGCTCTGGAACAGCACAGAACCTTCCTATTCCTTGACTTTCTGTAACTTTTCTCCAGACTGTAACAGACTCAACCCTTGTCTTTCCCTGGCCCCTACTTCTAAGCCTGGCCAGGATTGGGGAAAGAAGAATAGCATAAAGAAAGAGAGAAAGTGGCCCCCATCCCACCTCTCTGACCCCTCTTGTCTGATGAGGAAAACCCAGGCATGTTCCTTAGAGAATTCCAAGTCTAATGGAAGGGGCACAGGTACTGATTAGTGAGTCAACAAGCACTAGACCTATTGGTCAGTCAACAAGCACCCTCCCACCTCTGAACCTTTGTACTTGCTGCTTTCTCTATCTTCAATGTTGTTCCTCTAGATATTTCCATCTAGGACTCACCTCCTCACTCCTTTCAGGTCTCAGATATCACCTTATCAGAGAAGCCAATTATCATCACTTCCAAAACAGCATCCGCCATTCTCTTTTCCCTTCTGCCCATATCAAAACACACACACACACGTGCATGCACACACACACACACACACACACAATTTATTTTTCCTTTCTCCCTCTACAGTGTCAGCTCCAAGAGAACAAGGATATCACTGTATGCACTGGTATATCCTTGGTGCCTGTGATGTACCAGGCACGTAGGTTTGCAAGAAATGTTCATTGAATAAATGATCAAAGTGATTGAATGAGTATCTACTATGTACTCACCACTGTCCTGGCCAATTAGAGACAAGGAAGAAAAAGGCGAAGTTCCTGTCAGTGCTAAGGTGCTTGGGTTTTAGGGTCAAAACCTACTTGTCATTTCTGCTCCCTCTCTGGCCTCCACAGTTTAAGCCCTACATTCTCCATCTCTCTTTTCCTTCACACTTCTCATCCACTCCATCCCCTCCTCTCTGCCCCTTCAGCTCCCAGTCTCAGGCCACTCCAGGCTCCCTCCTCTTTAGCCTGGATGTTTTTGGAATAGCCTCCACTCTCAACTCTTCTATCCCTTCAAGCATCTTCCCATCCCCTCTTTTCCAAGGCCCATGGGGCTAGAGTGTTCTGGCCCCTGTCCACCCCTCCCTCTGCCCCACCTTCTGCTGCTCTGCTCCTCTCCCCTTGGTCCCAGCTACAGTGATCACTCAGGCCCTGGACAGGAAGCCCTAGCCAGTCTCAGGGCTTGTGCATTCACCATTCTGTCTGGCCTTCCCTTAGGTGTCTTCAGGGCCAGTTCAGAGGCCTCTTGACTTCCCTAGCCAGAGCAACACTCCCAGGCACACACTTGCCACTTTCTGTTACCTTTGTTCTTGATCCACTAGCGAAAACTTTCTATTTGTCTGTTTCCTGGATAACCTCTTTCACTCTTTAAAATGTAAGGTTCACAAGAGCTGGGACTCTGTCCTTCTTTCACATGCCTAGTCCCTAAAGTAGAAGCTTGTCAGTAAAGTTTGCCGAGGGTCCAGGCTTAAAATGCATTCTGAACAAATGCCTCCCCTCTGTTTTCTGTCAAATTGGAAAACATTTCCCTCTAGGTGTGGTGAGACTCCCATAAGACATGTATAATGTGCCTGGCAGACTGTTGCATCTGGCATACATAAGTCCCAATAACTTATGATCTTGACCATCCAGTTTCCAGGGGACTCTAAGTCTGGGGGATGCTGACGGAGACGCGACTCCATCTGTGCAGACCTTTTGTCTGGGGAGGGAGTTTCCAGTGCTGGAGGTTTCTCCTTTGAGGAGTTTATGTAGGGTGGAGGAAGTAAGGGTTTCTCGTCAAAGGGGCAAGACATACTCCAGAGACCCAGAGGTAATAGCAGCTACTCACAGTTCTCTGGACAATCTTAAAGCTGCATGATGTCAGGATGACTAACCTCTGTCACTTGTGCCTTGTACTTCTGATCTTTCTAGTTCTCACCTTGTCTGGTGGCCTTGGAGAGAATAGTACACCAGTCACATTGCCCCTTCAATCACCCACTCCCTGCTCTGCCTTCATCCACCAGGTTTGCCTATTCTCCCAGGTACCCTGCAGCAAAAGAAATTAAACAAGACCAAAATAAATGGAGAATATATCTTGTTCAAGATTGGAAGACTCAACATGGTTAAGATGCTAATCATCCACAATTGTGTTAATTTTTTTACACAATTAACACACAATTTACACAAACACACAAACTTTGATCCAGATATTACACCACACAAAAACATAAATGAAACTCAAAATCAATTGCAGACTAAACCTAAAACTACAAAACTCTGGAAGAAAACTAGAAATGTTTTGTGATCTTAGATTTAGCACAGTTCTCTGATGTAAAAGCAAAAGCATGATCCACAAAGAGAAATATAGAGAAAGTGGACTTCATCAAAGTTGAAAACATTTCCCTCCCAAAACAGGACTAAGAGGATGAAAAGACAAGCTACATAGAGATAAAATATCAGGAATTATCACAAATATTATGAGAAAAGCAATATGACAAAGGACTTGTTTCCAAAATATGTAAAGCCCTCTCAAAACTCAGCAATAACTAACCAGTATAAAATGGGAAAAATATTTTAATAGACACTTCACCAAAGATATGTGAATGATATAAACACATGAAAAGATGCTCAAATCATGAGTCATTAGTGAAATGCAAATTAATACCACAAAAAGATGCCATTACATACCTATGAGAATGAATAAATCAGAAAAACTTTGTGTTGACAAGAATATGAAACAACTGGAACTCTCACACATTGGTAGCGAGGATGCGAAATCATACAGCCATTCTGTAAACATTTTGACAATTTCTTATAAAATTAAAGTTATGTCATACACTTTCCATGGCAGCAATTCCACTGCTAGGTGAACCCAAGAGAAATGAAAACTAATCTTCATACAAAAACCTGTAGGCAAATGTTCACAACAGCTTTATATACAAAGTCCCCAAACTGGAAACAATTCAAATGTTCTTCAGGGAGTGAATGGATAAACAGATTTTGATACATTCACACAGTGGAATGCTACTCAGCAATAAAAAGAAAAAACCTATCAATGCATGCAACACTCATAAATCTTAAGTGGAATGTTCTAAGTGAAAGAAGCCAGACTCAAAGGGTATGATTCAGTGTATGTTCCATTTATATGATGTTCTGGAAAAGGTAACACTAGAGTAATGAACAGATTAGTGGTTGCCAGGGACTGGGATGAATAGGGGACAAGTGGGGAGAACAGGAAATTATTTAGAGTGATGGAACCACACAAGAAATTATTTAGGGTGATGGAACTGCTTTGCTTCTGGATTTTGGTCATGGTTACATTACTGTAGGCATTTGTTATAAGCCATTCAACTGTATACCAAAAAAGACTGAATTTTACTGTATATGAAATAAATAAATTTAAAGGAAGCAATAAAAGTTAAAGCCTTTCAAATAATCTGTAAGACAATTAATTGGGTGTGGGGGTTTTTGTGTTCATTTCTATTATCTTTTTTTGTATCTTCTACTTTTTCCACTTTTTCTGAATTTATATTCCCTTGCTTTGTTGCCTCCTTTACTTTGATTTTTCCCTCTCATTCTATTTTCTAGACAAACAGTTTGGCAGTTTTATACTCTAGTTCTGTTCTATATTTGGATGCCCTAGACTAGTACTGCCCAATACAATGTCTGCAGTGACGGAAATGTTCTACACCTGCACTGTCTAATTCCACACCCACATGTGGTTCTTAAGTACTTGACACGTAATATAACTGAGAATTTGTACTATTGACCTTTTTCATTATTTGATTTTAGTTAAGTTGAATTTAAATTTAAATTTACATAATCACATGTGATTAGTGGCAATTGTCTTGAATGAAATAGCCCTAATCATTTTAACATTAATATTTAACTTAACAAAGTATTAAGTGAATTGAATAATTCCTCCTAAGCAATACAAAGATAAAGTGTGTAAACACATCTCCTTTATTTACAGAAGGAAATCCAAAAACCTACATGTGCAATTCAAAGAAAAAAAAGATGCTGCAGCTATTTTCCAGAAAGCTATTCTACATCTCTCACACATTTTAGGAGCCACAAATGTATGGAAATGAATTCATGACAGCTTAAGAATATCTGTATGTGCCCTCTCAGTCACAAGGTTTTGTGTTGAAATGGATGAGCTACTTAAGTTGGGACAATTAGATGGCAAAGAGAAGTTTCCTCAGGAAACCAGGATAGACTCACTATCGGGAGAGTAAAGCATCTGATATTACTGCAGCTCTATTTGTCACTATGCAGAAAGCCAGCCAGGGGATAACATGAAAAGCAGAACATAGAGACTGAACACACAAACAAGTCCTTAAAGAAACTGTATACCACTGAATTAAGAGCTCAGCTGAATTCTGGAATGTCCACTCATGTGAACCAGTGAATCCATTTTATTGTTTCACAATTAGAAAATATTTTTACTGGAAATGTGGAAAGCTCTTATTGATATAAAGCCTACTGTGATCTTGGCACCATACTACCTTACCAGTATAGAAAGCATTATTTGCCTACCATATTCTTGAATTCTCCTCATAAAGCATCAAATGCAGCTATCCTGTTCCCCAAATATGTTTTCCTGTGTACATGACTTTACTCAGGCCATTCCTTCATCCTTGATACACTAGTGAAATGTTATTCATTCTTTTTCAAAAATAAATTAGTTTTAGACATACAAAATGCATAATTAATGTACATAATTAATGTATACAACTTGATGAGTATGGAGATACATTATCACCACAATCTATGCCATCAACCTATCTATCACCTCCCAAAATCTCTTCCTGCCCTCTTATTATTTTTGTAACAAGAACACTTAACATAAGATCTATCATTTTAGCAAGAACTTGAGTATACAACAGTGTTAACTATAGGCACCCATGCTGTACAGATCCCTAGAACTTATTCACCTTGTATAAGGAAACTTTGTACCCCTTGACTAATACCTCCATTTTCCTCTCTTCCCAGCCCAACAACCACTTCTACACCTATGAGTTTGACAATTTTAGATATATTATTCATTAATAAATCATTTCTTATATGATGCTGCTGTAGTTTCCTAAGTCTGAATTAAGCATTCTTCTCTCTGTACTCTAAAATCACTTGTTTAGGTCTCAATTTTGTATTATCATTTTGCATATTTTGAGCAAAATAGTGTGGGTCAAAAACCAGTCTCTGCAGTCTGATGGCCTAGGTTCAAATCCTTGCTCTGAAGTCCATTACTTCTGCAACTATAAGCAAGTTGAGCTTCAGTTTCTTCTTTTATAAAATAAGTATGATAATAATACCTACTGCATAGTTCTAGTAAGTGTTAAATGAGATAATACATATGATGGGACACAATTCTAGGCACACAGTGTTTCCTCAGAAAACATTAGCTAATTATTTTTGCCTGTCTACACTTTCCAAGACTTTAAGTGCCTATATTGTTTGTCATCTTGTTGTCTTAACATACGTTTAGCATTGTTAACTCATACCTTATTATTTTGCTTTCCACAAGCACTTATGTGTCTGAGCTCCCCAAATATATTTTAAACTACCTAAGAGAAGGGCTTATAACTACCATTGTTTAAGAACTTATTGCCAAGAACCTCATATGGCACTATAGTTAGACTATCACTCCTGTGAGGAGTTGTAAAAAAGTAGATATACCTTTGAAACTTCAGGTCTAGTCCTCTGGTCATCTTCCATAGCACTAAATGACTTGTTTTCTTCAGTCTTCATGGAATTCATGATGAGTTCAAAGAGAATGTAACTAACTTCTACTAGTGGATAAGATGGAGAAACAAGGATTGAATTTATTCTGCCACCTGAAATGTCTAAAAAAAACCAAAAAAACAAGATCTATGAAATAACCACTTTCAAACACTGGAGATCAGGTGGTGTGGGACCTCATCTCCGATATCTGAGAAGAAAATCATATGAGGTAAGCCCTATGGCTATTTAGCTTACTGTACGGAGTTTCCAAGGCATATCTTAGGAAGGAGAAACAGGCAGTCTAGCAGTTTCCCTGAGTTGAGAAGACAAGCTGGGAGTTTTGGGAGGCCAAGATGACTGGAACTTGTATGACAGAGTACTAGGGAGAAGACAGCCACAGGAGCACACAGTATCAGAGATCTGCAGTGGGTATCCCTTGAGATTTCAGCTTGGTCAATGCATGAGTGGAACGAAACTGTCGAAAAGGAACAGGAAGAGAAGTACCCAAAAGGAGCAGATGTAACAATTTCTGAGGCTCATACAGGACTGTGTAAAATTTCAATTCCCAAAAATCCAACTAGAAAACTTCATAATTCATGAAGTATCAGGGAGAGTACTCTGAAAGGTATTTCTTCCATAGTGGGACAAAGTTAGCCCTAGTTCTGGGCCCACCTAATAAATAAAAGCAAGCTTTGAAAGTATAAAATGGTTTCCATGTAAAATATCAACATACTAGAACAAAGCTCAAGAATATTGATAGGAATGTAAAAATTTCTGGCACCCAAAGTTGTGAAATTAACAAAGCTTGATATCTAATAAAAAATCAGCAAGCACTTAAAAAGTGGATAAATATGACCCATAATGACTAGAAACATCAGTGAATAGAGACAGGTCCAGAAGTGAGAGAGAAGATAGAACTAGTAGTCAGAAACATTGAAAGTCATTACCTTGCATTTCTGGCCAAAATGGAGTAACAGGGACTGGATTTCCTCCTAGTCTGAAAACAAAACAAAACAAAAAAGAGCAAAACATATGAAACAATGGTTTGCAAGGAACTGGACATTATGCAATTAAGGACAGTGACAACTGAAATGTATCCTATAATCCACTTTAGCAGACTACCTTGAGGAATTCCAGGCCGGTGTGGCAAGGAAGGGCAGCAAGACAAAACTAGTAGGAATTCCAGATTTAAGGAGACAAAGCTGAGAGACCAAGGTGACAAGAAGTCACAGGCCACAGACCCTGGTGGGAGACCTGCACAGAGAGGGAACTCCGGATATATGAAGAGGGTTCCCCTAAAGCATTCAGCTGTGTACTGATTAGAGCAGCAGCTGAGAAAACTTCCCAAGGCCAGGAACGAACCACCCTAAAACTGTCATAGTCTAACTTTCTTCCAACCCTCTCCCTGTAACCCTTTTAGGGATCCCCATTTCCTCATTTCTACATTAAGGACTTTGGCTCAGATCAAACTTTTATTGTTCGTGTGAATTGGTTCCTCTGAGCTTTTTAAAAAGGATTCCAGATCCCACCCTCACAGACTGATTCAGTATGTCGGGGTGTGGCTATGGAATCTGCACTTTTACCTGCCTCACTCCACAACCCCCGCCTCAAACGCGCACCACGTTGTTTGGACAGCTGCCTCTGTCACCGCAGGATGACCTCAATGCTTTCCTAAAGCCCCAGAACCTATGAAGGTAACCTGTGCTTGAAGCTGTGCTTGCTTACAGAAGGAGACTGGATGTCAGTAACCACTGTGCTACAAGATGGGAAACGAATTTAGAAGCGCTACCCTAACCTGAATCCTTGCTAATTACCATACCTCAATCTGTGCCTCGGGGAGAAACGCAGCTTGCTAGGCACATGTAGTGTTGGGCGGCAACAGAAAATACGAGACTGCCACACTCAGTTCTTTCTGGAAAGCCCCCTCTCTTTCCAGGAATCCTTGCTCTCCAACTACGTGCCCTAAAAGACCTTAAGAAGCACCCTCACACTACACTCTAGGCACTTTGAGCAGGAGCTCTCCTACTCCATTCCTTTATCAGTGAATAGTTTCTGCTCTGCTTAACCGAACCTGGTCTCCTTCTATGGGCGCGAACGGCACCGGGCAGGGAAAGGACCCACCAGGGTCAAACGACCCTCTTGAGATTCAGGAACACGCAGATGATCTCTAAGTATCTTTTCAGGAGTACAACTCTTGGCCTTTGAAGCTGAGACGGGGAAGGGAATTACAACGGGCGGCTGCCCAGCTCCCCATCCAAAATCTCCTTGACTTTGGAGTGAGGTCCTTCTGCCTACTGCCCTTGTCAGCCATCCGCCTAAGAACTCCAGGTCCGACCCGGGAAAAGAAAAACCACTCACAGAACCTGAGAGTCTGTCTACACAGTGCACGTGCCCCTCAGTGCCCGCAGCTGTGGATTCACAGGTGCTGGAAAGACAGCTCTCTTATAGCTCTCAGCTGAACTTTTCCTGCCTAGAAGGGCTAGCCCGCGCGGGGCAGGAGCCTGGGAATTGACACTCGCTGGCCAATGGACGAAGAGTCTCTGGAGGCTGTTTTTCTCTCATTGGATGTAAATGACTCATCTCTCAGCCACTTTGGAAGCCAATTATCATCGCTCCAGACAGTGATTGAAGGGAAGGACAGGATGAGCGCGCACGCCTGCGCGCGCGCGGGTGAGTCTGAAGGCCGGGCCGAGGGGACTGCGCGCCAACCCGCCCACCCTCCCTATTTGTCTGGACGACCCTTCCTGGTCTCAGTGATCCCCTCCCCCGCACCACTCAGTCCACGGCCAGTTCCCGCGTCCTAGGATAAACTAAGCAATCACTGCCCTGCTCCTTCCCGCTCATCGGCGTCCCCTGTCTCCCAGTGGAGGCCAAGGAGGAGCTGCGCGGCAGCTGGGCGGAGTGGCAGGCGCCTGGCGGTTTCGCGCTTTCCCCGACGTTTGATTGCCAGCGGGAGCAGCGAATAGCCCGCCAAGTTGCTTCAGTGTGTGGCAGTTGCTGCCTTTCTGCAGCTGCGGGGTGGGCGACTGTGGCGGGATGAGCATCCAGGCGGGATCGTTTGGCAGCAGCAGAGAGAGCTCCACCCGGATGATGCACAGGCCCAGGCTCCAGCGGACTTCAAGTCCCAGAGCAGGCTGCACCCGCGTCTGCGTGAAGTCTACAGGGACTTGGCCTGATCGCAAATGAACTAACTTCAGGGAGGGGCTGGCGAACACAGACACTGACAGCCTGGACGAGGAAGCGGCCAGCACTGCTTAGGCCTGGTTCCCAGGACGCGCATTACTGAGTGCGGTACTTTACCCTTCGGATGAAGACTCCGGAGTTCGGCCTCTCCAAACTGCTATCAAAGAAGTGCTTTTCTTGTGGGGCTTGAGAAAACATCTTACTGTATAAGAAAAGGACGTCTTACTGTCTAAGAAGCTGAATGGAAGGAGATGCGTTCAGTATTGGGTGTTATTTTTCAGAAGTTGGTCAAAGAAGGAGAGAAGATGGTTGATTAAGTGGGGATGGTGACAATTATTTTGTAACTCATAGAAGGACAAATGTTTATGTAACAGTTGATAGTTTTGGTGGAATAATCATGAGCATGTTTCTGAAATTAATGTAAAATATACAGAGACCCCTAAAATCACTGCTTAAATTATACAGGTCTTGTGGTGTTTGGAAAGAGCAAACTTTGGAAGTATAATTGTAAAAATAATGTCATACAGACAAAGAGAAGAGAAAACTTAACGACAGCTTTCTCAAATCGCTGTTATTCTTGAATCATCTGAAAGCAGTACATGTGCCTGGCACCAATATACATCAGAGAGTAAATGATTGCACAAGGAGATTTGATCTTCTTTTTTTGTAGAATCTGGAGGAAAAAAATCTATGAAAAGCAAGAGATGGTAGAGAATGATGTTGTCGAAATTGCCTGACATCATTGGAGATAGAGAATTTGCCCTGGTAAAAGGAGCTCCTGAGGGAGGAGCATCTGCACATTCCATTAGCATAAAGCCCCTGGTGGGCCATATGAAGAAGTCTGGATTTTGCTATAAATGTGAAATTTATTTTAAATGGGGGATTGGGAGCAAGGGGGTAATATACCCTGACATATTTTTAAAAATCACCCTAGCAGCATTTGTGCGGGGTACAAACTCTGGGAGGACAAGAAGAGATGTGGAAGGGAGAAGGCAGCTAAGAGTCTATCCCAGGATTGCAAAGATGTTGGAGCCCAGCCTCAGATGGTAATGGTGGAAGTGTTAGAAATGGCTGGATTCCACATTTATTTTGAAGGACCAGCCCATGGAATTTGCCTACGGATGTTCCATAAAGAAGAGAAACAGAGGGCTCAATGTTGATTCCTGGGCTTTTGACTTGAGCAACTAGAAGGATGGGGAAGTCTGAGGATGGAGATGCTGTGTGTGCCAGGAGTGGGGTTGTGTGTATGTGTATGTGTGTAAAATTCTACTTTTGACATGTCGAATTGGAGATGCTAATCCACTCCAACTGAAAAATAAGGAGGGAAGTGGACATTCAACACATGATGACAGGAAGACAGGGAAGCTGGGACTCATGATAGTAACAATGTTGGCCATTAACTGAGAAGTTTTTTTTTTTTTTTGACACAGAGTCTTGCTCTATTGGTCAGGCTGGAGTGCAGTGGCATGATGTCGGTTCACTGCAACCTCCACCTCCTGTGTTCAAGCGATTCTCTTACCTCAGCCTCCTGAGCAGCTGGGATTACAGGTGCCTGCCACCATGCCCAGCTAAGTTTTCTTTTTCTAGTAGAGATCCGGTTTCATCATGTTGGCCAGGCTGGGTCGAACTCCTGGCCTCAGGTGCTCTGCCTGCCTCAGCCTCCCAAAGTACTGGGATTACAGATGTAAGGCACCGCGTCAGGCCTAAGAAATATAATTAAAGTACAGGGAAAATTAAAAGGGAGAAGAAAGTTCACAGAGAGATATCACGGCAAATGATAAATACAAAAGCCTGCCTCGTTTCCCATAGCCCCTGTGTCTTAGATTCCCTGAATTTTACCTCCCAGTGGACCACCCTTTTCCCTTTGCAATGGCGCTCCAAGCAGCACTGCTGCACCCCAATTCCTGAGCTTCCCTGTTTCCTGAGCCTAGGAATAGTTATGCTTCTACTTCCTGTTTATTTGCTCATCACTGAAGTAGCAACTGAACCACACAATTGGGATAAGTAACCTGATGCCATTTTGGGAGCAATCTTCCATTTCTTCCTTACGTATAAAACTGACCCTCACAGAAAAACTAACTGTCTAGAGTGATAGGTCCAGAGTAGGGCTCTAGCTTTGCTTTTCCCTTTGCAGCTGTGCTCTGAGAGGTTTGATGCAATCCCACTGCAATTTGAATCAGTGACAGAGTAGGGATTCTCAGGAAATCTGTTGGGCCACCAAAGAAAACTCACTTCTAGCTAATGCTTATATGGGGCTATGGAAGTTGTCTAACATTCCTGGGGACAGAGTGTTTGCCCTGAAAAGGAGCATTCCCTTGGCACAAAGCATCTTGTTGCCTGGATTTTATTATAAATGTGATAAGAATCCTTTTGGCCAGTAACTGGTGGTTGGGTCATTTTGTGTTTTGCAAACCCATAGAGAGGAAAAGGCCTCTCATGTGATTGGGAGAGGTGGGAATGGATCATGCACTAAGGTCGGGTCTGGTGAAGTTAGGGAATAAGGCCAGTGTTTACGAAGAGTGATTCCTTCATGAACCCCTAAAGATGCTTTTGAACCCTAACAGTAGGATGATGTCTGTATTTAGAGGTGCAGATGACATGTTCTGGGAATACGGAGGGAGGCACCACTGCCTCTACCTTGACAGTATATCACAGAGAAAGATTTATATTTGGACTAGATGGCTGAGAGATGAGTAGGAGTTTGATAGAAGAGAACAGGGGAACTGTCTGGCTGTACAACGGCAGAAGTGGCAGGAAAGGCTGAGGAGAATTGGCCTCTGGGGGTGGGTTATAGATACGGGCCTGGACACCACATACTGGAGCTTGCAATGGGTTATGTAAGAGGTTAGATGGGATGGTCTTTTCCTCTCCTCCCGTGGGTACATAGTGGGCCCACCTCACTCACTGCTGCAAACAAGCTTCCTCCATTTGAGAGAGAGCTGGAGTGGGGTCTCTAAGCCTCCAGCGACCACTTAGGAGCCAGCCTTGACACGGCGGCAGCTAATTCTTCCCATGGAGACCACGTAGTCCATCCTATCTTGGAAAGACAATGCACGGATGGGGAAGGTAACATCCCCCTCCAGACTCCAGAGGCTCCAAGGAGCCTCTCTCTCTCTCTCTCCAAGAAAAGAAATATTCAGTGAGCCGTGGGTGGAGGTGAACATGGTTTGGGACCAACAGGCAGCTGGATGGTTTCACCTCCACAGTCATACAATGGTACTGGGAGATGAATGGGGGTAGGGCGATCTAGAATTAGTTCAACCTCAACTTCCAGTGGGGCGGTGCTTGGTAGTTGACTCATTGTGGCCTCATTTAATATTCACAGTCACCAGTTGGGGCACATGTGACTGTTGCTCCCATTTCACAGATTAGGACACGATAGTTTGCTAGAGGTCACAGGACTAGTTGGGGAAAGGAAAGGGTGTCAGGTAGGATTTTAACCTTAGAGCCTCACGTTTTCTTCTTCTCTTTCAGGGAGACCTTGGGCAAATTCCTTTTTCTCTTGGTGGGGTGGTCTCCATTCCTTATTTGTAAATTAAGGAGTTCTTCCAGTTTGTGATTCTCTGTACTTTAACTTGGATAGGTTTTTAAAAATGGTGATTATGGGAACCCCACTATATTTAAGTAGAGTAGGTCTGGGGTGAGGCTCAGTAATCTGCAGCTTTGAACAAACCCTGGCATCAACAAAACTGGCTGACACACTCAGGCAAAGTTTATGATGCATGAAAATCTTATTGCGAGCTCTCCAAAACACATAACGCTGAACTCCATCTGCGGAGATCCTGTTTTGATACCCTTGGTTGGACTGTGGCTGGGTAATATGTATTTGTCAGAAGTGAGGCCAGTCAGCTGGTCAACCACCCCTCTTGTCGCTCTGAGACCCTCCCCGGGCGTCCGCGGTGCTTCTTTACTTGCATCTTGTGGGAATGACATCTGCCTAGGCAGCCCCTTTTTAGCACCGCCCCTGGCACGCCAGCCCAGCCCTTAAAAACCGAGCCCAGCCCTGGGTTTGCAGATACTCAGGGCAGGGGAAGGCGCCTTTCCGCATTTGGTGTAGTCCCACATGCTGCCATATGAGGGCGCCAGAGAACGCGCCTACCGGGATAGGGTGGGGCAAGGAGGCGAGGAAGAAAAAAAAGCGACAAGTGAACATTGACATCCATGAAGGCCAATGGTAGCTCAGTCTTCAGTTCTCTGACTCCCAAGCTTCCCATTCTCTTAGGAGGCTGCATTTGTGGCGCTAAAAAAAGGGATGGGCGTGGGAGATTCCAGGACATGTGCTCGCTGAAGATACAACTGTTAGTCCAAGGTAACTCCCGCTCGTAGTGGCTCAACCCTCTTTCTCAATTCACCTTCCTCTAAACTACAGCTGCTCCACCTGTCTCTAGGCAAACCTACTCCCCATCGCGCTGGGGTTTTCTGAGTTTTTTAAAGCGTCGCGGGGTAAAGTCAGTGTTGTGCTTTTCCTTTTCTCAGCAGGTAAGTATTTCTGGTGCTGACAGCGGGAAGCTGCCGGGCGGGAGTAGGGGTGAAGAGAGAATAGGGAGAGAGATAACAGGTGTGAAGCGTCCCTCAATGCCAGGCAACCTGCTTTGGCACCGTCCGTAAGTTTGTCTCAGTCATCTTCCTAATGAATTCATTTTCTGTTTCACAGATTAGGAAACCTCAACTAAGCGGCCCAAGGACAGTCCTTGGATAATTTTAACTTCTGTCAGACACCAAAGCCTACGGTCTTTTATTTTGCAGAGGCTGCTTTGGCAGGATTTCAATGCATGCAGGTCCTGCGAATCACTGCTCCTCACTCACTGATCCATCCCGCTGTCCACGCATTCATTCACCCATTCATTTCTTAGGGGCTCATCTGCAAGGCGTGGGGCTGGATGATACTAAAAATACAAAAGGGACTCTGATGTAAAGTAGAAGAGATTTTTGAAAAAGATTTACACAGAATTCCGGTGCTCAGCATGGTTTCGATTTTTCCCCACAACATACTACTGATACCTATTATGTTCCACATAATATGATGGATTCTGAAGATACAGAGATGGGTGAGATCTATCCATGCCTTTCAGAATCTCGTTATCATAGGCAAGAGTAATCTCTGAGGTTTAATTTTAGATATCTATTTTTTAACAAATAGAACATCAACTCTATATATTCTACTGTAATTAATTAATGCACTAAGTAATTAAATATTACACACACTTAATTTCTTATTTTTTAGATGAAGATGAATCTAAATGGTGTTTCAAGTGTGTCCTTTGTTCATCCTAGTGGACCATCTTGGGTGCTTCAGACTGCAAATCTGCCCTCCTGTTATGTGCTTGGCTCTATTCCTTCTTTCTGCAACTCTCTGTCAAATGCCAGCCTTTTAGGGAGACCGATCCTGACCCCTTCCTGTTTTCTCTGCTTCTTACCTGCTCCTATCTGAGGCCTCTTTTCCTATTTATTTGTTGTTGTTTCTCCCTCCATCATCTTCTGTCGTCAAATCATGTGTTGTTTTTCACATACTATATCTGAGTTTATAGGAAGTATGTTCACTATTTTTTAAATTTTTGGTTTAGTTTCTGTCTCCCTGCTCCAGAATGTAAGCTTCAAGAGGGGCAGTGAGGAGTTCTGAACACCCGTGACTGCCTGAGAAACGGTTGGGGATGGAGGGAGACAGCTTTGCCCGGTACATCCTGAAATCCCCTGAGGTGGGGGTGGGAGTGCAGGGAAGATCATGGAATGTCCATTCATTTTATGAAGTTGAAGTTGGGTTAAATCCTATTATATCCTGTGATGTTGTTTGTTAATCTCAACCTGAAGCCCTCATCGCTAGTCATCCATTTTTCGCTAGCTTTGTGACCTTGAATGAAGGTTCAAGGTTACCTTGTTTCTTTGTACCTCAGTTTCCTTATGGATAAAGTGGAAAAAATTAAATTTGGTCATCTTAAAATGTGATGTCATAGGGATTCAGTCCCTTGAGGGTAAAAGACAAACATTTGTCAATTTATAAGGCTGCAGAAATTATATTCTTGTGAGGGTCAAAGAAAGATATTTGTGGATTTGGGAGTCCAGATATTATATCAGTAGCATATTTACATGCAGAAAATACTGAAGAAGCAATTTTAACTAATCAAATAGGAACAGAGATTTCAGATAGGACCAGAAAATAAGGAGAAGAAACAGTGGTGAGTAAAAAAAAATTGACAAATTGTATGTGGAGAGTTAACTCTAAGTGGACAATGATAGTCTTTCTGGGAATGTGTAAGAAAAGTTTTAAAGAAGGATTCTTTAAATGGATGCGACACACTGCAAGGGAAATTCTGTGACACTTGGAACTGAAACACGTGGAACTAAAATATTGGGCTCAGGGGGTTGAAGGGTAGAGGAATAAAAGGATTTTGTATCTCTTAGCACACTCATCTGGATCGGAGGAGGGAGCAAAACAGGGAAATGAATCTATTGGAAGATGTCCACTTATTGAGGTAAAGGAGGAAACGGTGAATAGCTGTTACTTTATTTTATATAATAGTAAAGAAATTTGTGTTCAATTATGAGCACTAGAAACAAATACCAGTGATTGAATAAAAAGTTAATAAGGGAATATGATGGATAAGTGAGTTAATAAGAGAATTTGATGGATAAGTGAATTAATAAGAGTCCACAGTGGAGACAATTTCCCTTTTTGAAAAACATTATCTTTTGAATATATGCAGGATATACTTTTCAAAAGAAAAAAAGTGTATATTAGGGAAACAATTTTCACTCATTCTCGAGACCCTCAATAGTTTTCCATAGATAATCTATGGCTATACAAGAATAATGCCTTTTCAATATATTTTCCCAGCAACTAAGAAGTTCAGTGTTTATAATTGTAATAAGAAGTGTGCTGATCTGGCCTGAAATATAGTTTTACTTTAGATATATGTTTCATAAATAGTATTTAAGAAGTCAGGGAATATGCTTAGAAACGGATTACCTAGGCCCTGTAACACACGAATTTGGGGGCTCAGAGAGATTAAGATTTAGAACAAAGTTAGGTGAAATCTAGGGCCAAAGGATAGAAGGATGGTGTGTGTGTGTGTGTGTGTGTGTGTGTGTGTGTGTGTGTGTTGGGTGGGGCAGGTGGGAACCTTTGGAGAATGCCTGTAGGCTGCTAGTGAGGTGCTATGATCTCTAGACCTTGGTAGGTCCTTGCAAAGAGGCATTGCTCTGAAAGGTTGCACCCTTATAGATTTTTAAAATATTTTTGTTATCCATAGGAGGGACCCTGGAGATGATTACCAAAATTTAAAAATTTCACCACTGGGAACACAGATTACCCTTCTCGTGGTAGCATGGCAAAGCTTGATTTGCAAGAGTTTCTTTTGGATTGTCCCCAATGATTCCCTTTAAAAATAGGAGCTCATTCACGGTAGGGAAGGAAGGAGAAAATATCCGTTCTAACCTATTTTCTCTTTTTCATTCCAAGGACTCTGGAAAGGCACAGAAGGTTTGGTTTTGAAATCTGTAGAATTTTAGTGCTGTCCATTCTCCCAAGTAGATGCCTTTAGTGAAGGTAAAAGGAAAGACTGTTTGCTGTGTCAAGGGAAGATTCATATGCAAATCCCAAGACTCAGATGTTATTTCAGAAGAGTTGGTGTCCATAGTAAAGTAGAACTGGCCCGGGTTCATCTGCCTACAAGATCAACTGTATGAGGCAAATATGAGGAAACTGGCAGAACAGGAAGGGTGGAATGTTCCTGGGAGAAAGAGTAAAGAGAGTTCTAGGTGGAGAGGGGATCAATGTGTTGAGCAAACACCTGGCTGTCTTCTTAGTTCCTATATGAAATCATAGGAAAGACTTTAGAACAAAGAATAAATATGTCATAGCAGGAAAACAAAGAGCATTCTTTTGGCCAGAAATAGAAACTGTTAAAACAAAAAGAAAAACAAACCAATAACAAGAAAAAACTCCTTTAAGTTTGAAAATGACAGAAGTTAAGAAGTGCAAGGTTGCCTGAGATATGGTTTTATTGTGTCCTCTCTAATAAACCCGTCCCACTCCATCTTCGTGTCCTTGCTTATGCTAAGCAGCATGGTGGCAGCCGTGGCATTCTTCAGGCTAAAGTGGTCATTTTTGGCACTTGGGCTTGAGATGGCAGCGAAGCGGCATCATTTGTCTGGGGAAATGCCAGAGGTTTGTTGTCTCACACTATGGAAATTGTAGAAGTGGACACCAAAGGAGTGGGTTTAAGAGCAAAAGTTTAATAGGCAAAAGAATGAAGAGAGAGTTTCCTCATGCATTGGAAGGGTGCCTGAGCAGGTTTCCTGGTTTGGGGCGAGTTGTGGTTGTTTTTATAGAGGAGCTTGAGGAGGCAGTGTCTGATTTACATAGGGCTCAGAGGGTTGGTTGGAGCAGGTGTGCCATTTATATGATGCATGAAGAGCCTGGCCATCCCACATGAATCTTTAGTATGCAAACGGGGCCTCTGCCTGGCCCGTGCCATGTCATCTGCACACGTGAAGACAAAGAAAAGGGAATAGGAGGCCAGGTGTGGTAGCTCGTGCCTATAATCCTAGCACATTCGGAGGCCAAGGACGGTGGATCACGAGAGGTTAGGAGTTCAAGACCAGCCTGGCCAAGATGGTGAAACCCTGCCTCTACTAAAAAACCACGAAAAAAAAAAATTAGCCGTGCGTGGTGGTGGACACCTGTAATCTCAGCTACTCAGGAGGCTGAGGGAGAGAATTGCTTGAACCCAGGAGGCGGAGGTTGCATTGAGCTGAGAATGCACCGCTGCACTCCAGCCTGAGTGACAGAGCGAGATTTCATCTGAAAAAAAAAAATATATATATATATATATATATATATATAGGAAGAGGAAACCTGTATGTTGAGTATGCCTGGCTTCCAGGTATCCCTTTTCTATTTGCATAGGTCCCGACATTTACCTATGCAAGGTTTTAGCTTGCTTATGTATGCTTGTGGCTTGATTTTTTAGGCTGATTTTTGCTAGAAAAGAAATTATATGGGGGCTGCCTTTTTATTAAAAGAAAAACCTTACCGAGGACTCTCTTACCTAAACTGACTGCTTAATAATTTCTTTTTAGCTCCTGTATCAGCAGTGCTTGCGCCTGATAGGTGATGATCATGAGGGGGACCAGTAGCCTCTAGACTTAGAGACAAGTTCCCAGCATTCTCCAGATGGAGTGTTTACCTCACCAGCTCCCCTTGCTGGTCAGTTTGACAAGCAGATGAACAGAAGTTCTCAAATACACAGTAAGCAGATAACCCCAACATCAGCAGAAATATCAAGTTGTGATGGCATTTTCTCAAATTGTAGTTATTTTTTGTCAGCATCATGTGTTGCTTTCTGAGGGAAGTTTTTTGAGTTCTCCCACTGAGACTGTGGATTTGCATTTTTCTTTTGTATGTCTGTCAGCTTTTGCCATGTACAGTTTGTAGTTGTGTTGTGTTGTGAGTCAGATTCATGAACTATGTTGTGGGAGAATTTCTGTATTTAGCAGATGTTCAAATTACATTCTATTTTGAGTAGTGTTGATGGTATTACTTTGCTTTTCAGTTTCACATTCATTTAGTATATCTTTTTCCTTTCCGTGAACCCTTGTGTGTTGTTTATTTCAGATATGCTTGCTTATGTACTGACAGTGACCCCCAAATTCATATGTTGAAGACCCAACTCCCAATGGACTTGGAGGTGGGCTTTTGAGAAGTAATGGGGTTTAGATTAAGTCATAAGGGTGGAGCCCCCTTGACGGTATTAAGTCCTTCTAAGAAAGGGAAGAGAGTCTGAGCTCTCCTCTGTCTCCACCATGTGAGGGCACAGAGATGTATGCTTCTCGGACTTTGTTTTTAAATCAGTATGAAAAACATATATTTTAATAAGAAAATTACCCCATTCATTTTTAGTGTGTTTGTTCATAATATTGGACTTACTTGTGCCATATTGAAGAAATCTTCTTTCCTCTTTCCCATGCTTTCTTTTTTTTTAAATCCAAGTGCATTATAAGGTTTAGGGATCACTTTTTAAACAGGTCCACGAAGGACTAGATAAGGGAAGCTGGCTTGCATTCAGGGAAGAGGCAGAGGAGGGAAGCTGGCAGCTGGGCTGTGCTAAGATGACCTTAGCCTCAGACCCTGGATGAACATCCTCTTCTGGATACAGGACCTGCCTGAGGCACGATTTTGAAATAGGCAAATGTTATTTGCTTTGTGTTCTTTCATCATCTCTATTAGCTTTTGCCTCTTGAGTGCCAAAATATAGCTGTTTTTTTATGACCCCAAGTTCCTGAGTTTATTTTTTAGGCAAGAATTTTCCACCCTTTGAAATCCCAAATGACATGTTTACTCTCTTTCTCAGACCATGCTTTTGTTTCAGTCTATGTAACAAATCAGCCAGGTCTTAGGAGTTTAGAAATCTGATTGTATTGATTTATAGTAAGCTGTAACAGATCTACCACAGCCTTCTAAGATGAATTGGAGTTTCTTAAAAACTCCATTAAGTACACTATTCTTTTTTTTTTTTTAATTTTAATTTTAATTTTTTTGATTTTTTTTGATTTATTAATTATTATTATTATTATTATTATTATTCTTATACTTTAGGCTCTATGGTACATGTGCGCAACGTGCAGGTAAGTTACATATGTATACATGTGCCATGCTGGTGCGCTGCACCCACCAACTCGTCATCTAGCATTAGGTATATCTCCCAATGCTATCCCTCCCCCCTCCCCCCACCCCACAACAGTCCCCGAAGTGTGATGTTCCCCTTCCTGGGTCCATGTGTTCTCATTGTTCAATTCCCACCTATGAGTGAGAATATGCGGTGTTTGGTTTTTTGTTCTTGCGATAGTTTACTGAGAATGATGATTTCCAATTTCATCCATATCCCTACAAAGGACATGAACTCATCATTTTTTATGGCTGCATAGTATTCCATGGTGTATATGTGCCACATTTTCTTAATCCAGTCTATCATTGTTGGACATTTGGGTTGGTTCCAAGTCTTTGCTATTGTGAATAATGCTGCAATAAACATGCGTGTGCATGTGTCTTTATAGCAGCATGATTTATAGTCCTTTGGGTATATACCCAGTAATGGGATGGCTGGGTCAAATGGAATTTCTAGTTCTAGATCCCTGAGGAATCGCCACACTGACTTCCACAAGGGTTGAACTAGTTTCCAGTCCCACCAACAGTGTAAAAGTGTTCCTATTTCTCCACATCCTCTCCAGCACCTGTTGTTTCCTGACTTTTTAATGATTGCCATTCTAACTGGTGTGAGATGGTATCTCATTGTGGTTTTGATTTGCATTTCTCTGATGGTCAGTGACGGTGAGCATTTTTTCATGTGTTTTTTGGCTGCATAAATGTCTTCTTTTGAGAAGTGTCTGTTCATGTCCTTTGCCCACTTTTTGATGGGGTTCTTTGTTTTTTTCTTGTAAATTTGTTGGAGTTCATTGTAGATTCTGGATATTAGCCCTTTGTCAGATGAGTAGGTTGCGAAAATTTTCTCCCATTTTGTAGGTTGCCTGTTCACTCTGATGGTAGTTTCCTTTGCTGTGCAGAAGCTCTTTAGTTTAATTAGATCCCATTTGTCAATTTTGGCTTTTGTTGCCATTGCTTTTGGTGTTTTAGACATGAAGTTCTTGCCCATGCCTATGTCCTGAATAGTAATGCCTAGGTTTTCTTCTAGGGTTTTTATGGTTTTAGGTCTAACATTTAAGTCTTTAATCCATCTTGAAATGATTTTTGTATAAGGTGTAAGGAAGGGATCCAGTTTCAGCTTTCTACATATGGCTAGCCAGTTTTCCCAGCACCATTTATTAAATAGGGAATCCTTTCCCCATTTCTTGTTTTTGTCAGGTTTGTCAAAGATCAGATAGTTGTAGATATGTGGCATTATTTCTGACGGCTCTGTTCTGTTCCATTGATCTATATCTCTGTTTTGGTACCAGTACCATGCTGTTTTGGTTACTGTAGCCTTGTAGTATAGTTTGAAGTCAGGTAGTGTGATGCCTCCAGCTTTGTTCTTTTGGCTTAGGATTGACTTGGCGATGCGGGCTCTTTTTTGGTTCCATATGAACTTTAAAGTAGTTTTTTCCAATTCTGTGAAGAAAGTCATTGGTAACTTGATGGGGATGGCATTGAATCTGTAAATTACCTTGGGAAGGATTGCCATTTTCATGATATTGATTCTTCCTACCCACGAGCATGGAATGTTCTTCCATTTGTTTGTATCCTCTTTTATTTCCTTGAGCAGTGGTTTGTAGTTCTCCTTGAAGAGGTCCTTCACATCCCTAGTAAGTTGGATTCCTAGGTATTTTATTCTTTTTGAAGCAATTGTGAATGGGAGTTCACTCATGATTTGGCTCTCTGTTTGTCTGTTATTGATGTATAAGAATGCTTGTGATTTTTGTACATTGATTTTGTATCCTGAGACTTTGCTGAAGTTGCTTATCAGCTTAAGGAGATTTTGGGCTGAGACAATGGGGTTTTCTAGATATACTATCATGTCATCTGCAAACAGGGACAATTTGACTTCCTCTTTTCCTAATTCAATACCCTTGATTTCCTTCTCTTGCCTAATTGCCCTGGCCAGAACTTCCAACACTGTGTTGAATAGAAGTGGTGAGAGAGGGCATCCCTGTCTTGTGCCAGTTTTCAAAGGGAATGCTTCCAGTTTTTGCCCATTCAGTATGATATTGGCTGTGGGTTTGTCATAAATAGCTCTTATTATTTTGAGATACGTCCCATCAATACCTAATTTATTGAGAGTTTTTAGCATGAAGGGTTGTTGAATTTTGTCAAAGGCCTTTTCTGCATCTATTGAGATAATCATGTGGTTTTTGACTTTGTTTCTGTTTATATGCTGGATTACATTTATTGATTTGCATATATTGAACCAGCCTTGCATCCCAGGGATGAAGCCCACTTGATCAGGGTGGATAAGCTTTTTGATGTGCTGCTGGATTCTGTTTGCCAGTATTTTATTGAGGATTTTTGCATCAATGTTCATCAAGGATATTGGTCTAAAATTCTCTTTTTTTGTTGTGTCTCTGCCAGGCTTTGGTATCAGGATGATGCTGGCCTCATAAAATGAGTTAGGGAGGATTCCCTCTTTTTCTATTGATTGGAATAGTTTCAGAAGGAATGGTACCAGCTCCTCCTTGTACCTCTGGTAGAATTCGGCTGTGAACCCATCTGGTCCTGGACTTTTTTTGGTTGGTAAGCTATTGATTATTGCCACAATTTCAGCTCCTGTTATTGGTCTATTCAGAGATTCAACTTCTTCCTGGTTTAGTCTTGGGAGGGTGTATGTGTTGAGGAATTTATCCATTTCTTCTAGATTTTCTAGTTTATTTGCGTAGAGGTGTTTGTAATATTCTCTGATGGTAGTTTGTATTTCTGTGGGATCGGTGGTGATATCCCCTTTATCATTTTTTATTGCATCTATTTGATTCTTCTCTCTTTTTTTCTTTATTAATCTTGTTAGCGGTCTATCAATTTTGTTGATCCTTTCAAAAAACCAGCTCCTGGATTCATTTATTTTTTGAAGGGTTTTTTGTGTCTCTATTTCCTTCAGTTCTGCTCTGATTTTAGTTATTTCTTGCCTTCTGCTAGCTTTTGAATGTGTTTGCTCTTGCTTTTCTAGTTCTTTTAATTGTGATGTTAGGGTGTCAATTGTGGATCTTTCCTGCTTTCTCTTGTGGGCATTTAGTGCTATAAATTTCCCTCTACACATTGCTTTGAATGCATCCCAGAGATTCTGGTATGTTGTGTCTTGGTTCTCGTTGGTTTCAAAGAACATCTTTATTTCTGCCTTCATTTTGTTATGTACCCAGTAGTCATTCAGGAGCAGGTTGTTCAGTTTCCATGTAGTTGAGCGGTTTTGAGTGAGATTCTTAATCCTGAGTTCTAGCTTGATTGCACTGTGATCTGAGAGATAGTTTGTTATAATTTCTGTTCTTTTACATTTATTGAGGAGAGCTTTACTTCCACGTATATGGTCAATTTTGGAATAGGTGTGGTGTGGTGCTGAAAAAAATGTATATTCTGTTGATTTGGGGTGGAGAGTTCTGTAGATGTCTATTAGGTCCACTTGGTGCAGAGCTGAGTTCAATTCCTGGGTATCCTTGTTGACTTTCTGTCTCATTGATCTGTCTAATGTTGACAGTGGGGTGTTAAAATCTCCCATTATTAATGTGTGGGAGTCTAAGTCTCTTTGTAGGTCACTCAGGACTTGCTTTATGAATCTGGGTGCTCCTGTATTGGGTGCATATATATTTAGGATAATTAGCTCTTCTTGTTGAATTAATCCCTTTACCATTATGTAATGGCCTTCTTTGTCTCTTTTGATCTTTGTTGGTTTAAAGTCTGTTTTATCAGAGACTAGGATTGCAACCCCTGCCTTTTTTTGTTTTCCATTTGCTTGGTAGATCTTCCTCCATCCTTTTATTCTGAGCCTATGTGTGTCTCTGCACGTGAGATGGGTTTCCTGAATACAGCACACTGATGGGTCTTGAGTCTTTATCCAATTTGCCAGTCTGTGTCTTTTAATTGGAGCATTTAGTCCATTTACATTTAAAGTTAATATTGTTATGTGTGCATCTGATCCTGTCATTATGATGTTAGCTGGTTATTTTGCTCGTTAGTTGATGCAGTCTCTTCCTAGTCTCGATGGTCTTTACATTTCGGTATGATTTTGCAGTGGCTGGTACTGGTTGTGCCTTTCCATGTTTAGCGCTTCCTTCAGGAGCTCTTTTAGGGCAGGCCTGGTGGTGACAAAATCTCTCAGCATTTGCTTGTCTGTAAAGTATTTTATTTCCCCTTCACTTATGAAGCTTAGTTTGGCAGGATATGAAATTCTGGGTTGAAAATTCTTTTCTTTAAGAATGTTGAATATTGGCCCCCACTCTCTTCTGGCTTGTAGGGTTTCTGCCGAGAGATCCGCTGTTAGTCTGATGGGCTTCCCTTTGATGGTAACCTGACCTTTCTCTCTGGCTGCCCTTAACATTTTTTCCTTCATTTCAACTTTGGTGAATCTGACAATTATGTGTCTTGGAGTTGCTCTTCTCGAGGAGTATCTTTGTGGCGTTCTCTGTATTTCCTGAATCTGAATGTTGGCCTGCCTTGCTAGATTGGGGAAGTTCTCCTGGATAATATCCTGCAGAGTGTTTTCCAACTTGTTTCCATTCTCCCCGTCACTTTCAGGTACACCAATCAGACGTAGATTTGGTCTTTTCACATAGTCCCACATTTCTTGGAGGCTTTGCTCGTTTCTTTTTATTCTTTTTTCTCTAAACTTCCCTTCTCGCTTCATTTCATTCATTTCATCTTCCAGGGCTGATACCCTTTCTTCCATTTGATCGCATCGGCTCCTGAGGCTTCTGCATTCTTCACGTAATTCTCGAGCCTTGGTTTTCAGCTCCATCAGCTCCTTTAAGCACTTCTCTGTATTGGTTATTCTAGTTATACATTCTTCTAAATTTTTTTCAAAGTTTTCAACTTCTTTGCCTTTGGTTTGAATATCCTCCCGTAGCTCGGAGTAATTTGATCGTCTGAAGCCTTCTTCTCTCAGCTCGTCAAAGTCATTCTCCGTCCAGCTTTGTTCCATTGCTGGTGAGGAACTGCGTTCCTTTGGAGGAGGAGAGGTACTCTACTTTTTAGAGTTTCCAGTTTTTCTGCTCTGTTTTTTCCCCATCTTTGTGGTTTTATCTACTTTTGGTCTTTGATGATGGTGATGTACAGACGGGTTTTTGGTGTGGATGTCCTTTCTGTTAGTTTTCCTTCTAACAGACAGGACCCTCAGCTGCAGGTCTGTTGGAGTACCTGGCCGGCTGTGTGAGGTGTCAGTCTACCCCTGCTGGGGGGTGCCTCCCAGTTAGGCTGCTCGGGGGTCAGGGGTCAGGGACCCACTTGAGGAGGCAGTCAGCCCATTCTCAGATCTCCAGCTGCGTGCTGGGAGAACCACTGCTCTCCTCAAAGCTGTCAGACAGGGACATTTAAGTCTGCAGAGGTTACTGCTGTCTTTTTGTCACAGTATTCAGGTGGGAGTGGCCCGATTTTCCAGGTGCCGTCTGTCACCCCTGGAATGGGAACTCCCTGACCCCTTGCACTTCCTGAGTGAGGCAATGCCTCTCCCCTGCTTCGGCTAGTGCACGGTGCACTCACCCACTGACCTGCACCCACTGTCTGGCACTCCCTAGTGAGATGAACACGGTACCTCAGATGGAAATGCAGAAATCACCCATCTTCTGCATCGCTCACGCTGGGAGCTGTAGACCAGAGCTGTTCCTATTCGGCCATCTTGGCTCCTCCCCTCAAGTACACTATTCTTTAGGTGCTGGAATTGCACACTGTCAAATCGCATCAAGTATAAACATTCAATTTGGTGGAGGTTTATTTTTTAAGGAGAGATGAGGTGTTGGTTAATACTGGTAGACTTTACAACAAAAGACAATTCTATTAATATTTCTGTTGTTTTTTAAAATCTAGACTATCAGAAGGAGTAAAAATGCCATTTTATTTTTTCTTTTTGCTGTGGCTACAATGTTCACAGTAATCCAAGCTCCAATGACAGGGTGGGAGAGTGGAGCCAAATGAGGCCATGTTTTTTTCATGAAGTGTATTTTTCTTTTTTTTTTGAGATCAGGAATTCAGAAATTGTAATGTAAGTTTTGAATTATAAAGTTATTATGATAGTGCATGGCACATGTCATTTCCTTCATCTGGATTTTTCCACTTTTACTGTATGGCTCACTCTTACTCACTCTCCAGTCTTCACCTTAGTGGTCACTTCTCCCTGGAATGCCCTTGACCCCTTAAGATAGCAGTGCCGCAAACATCAAAAGTTGAATTTATAACCAGACTCACAGGCAACACCTTGTCCTGTGCCATCCTTCACTAATGATGAGGAAGTGAGAAAGAGTAGGGGAAAAGAGCCACAACAAATGTGGTTTCCATAGCAGAGGCCTCAAGACTAGCCCACTTCATTCTCTGGAGATCCTTTTCTGCATAACAATGATTAAAGGTAGCCTAGGAAAGCCATTTGTCTGAGGCTTCACCTTTGATACCTTGCTAGTCAGTAAACTAAGAGACTGATTCCATTCTTTACTATAGCCATTGCCTCATAAATCCATACATAGCAGGGGTATTTATTTCCAATAAAGTATCCATATAGATTCAGTATATTCTATTGACAATTTTATTAAAGTTCTACATTTATCTTCCAGATAGTAGATTCTATCAACCAAGTTACATAAAGAGTTCTGATTCCCAGAGTTAAGAACTGAGCCTGGCTTTCTAGTTACATGCTTACTGGTATCCCCATCCTTCCCTACAACACTTGAGCATATTTAAAGACTATACCCTCCCCTCCCTCCTGCTTGGAATGTAAGCTCCTCAAGAGCATGGCTGTGTCCTTTAACATCAAGTCTCTATGTGAGAAAGAGTTCCTGCCATATCATAAATGCCCAATCAACATTTGTAAGTGAAGAAAGCTATTCTGTGGTGTCTGCTTTAATATTAATAGATGACTTGCCCAAGATTGCTAAGCAGCTTCATTGTCTACAATGGAACAAGATTCTGTGGGTAGCAGGTCCATTGGTGCCACTGACAGGAGGCCTTAAGTAAACCTAGAGCCCTACTAATTCTGATGGCGCCTTGATTTTCTTCCAGCAGAGAACCATAAAATGGAATATTCTTCTGACACAAATACTTCACGTATAGCACCATCAGCTGTTTCATGTTGCCTCTCCTTCGGTATTTTTCCATGCTGTAGCTCTTTCCTATTTCACAAGAAGGGTCCATGGTTATCCATGAGACCGGTACCCCCTCTGGGCCCAGCATACAGGCTGCTGGCAGGGCTCCTAGACAGTGCTCGATGTAATGCAGGCTGCTCTTATTCTTCCCTAGCTTCCAGTTGTCATTTACCAGCCCAGAATAAGATACATCCAGCTGGGCATACTTAAAGTTGGGAGTTTCGCTGTAGAAAACAAAAGAAAGACAACAACTTTCATCCCGACTCCTGTAATTTCTAGGTGCCATTCCATTCTAGAGATCCCAGGCCCTCTTCTTGTTAAAAGACCCACCATTGCAAAGTGGCATATTTTGACCACTGACAACCTGTATTCATCCCAAGGAATGAATTCATCCTCTCTTCATTCCAAAACTGATTTATGTGAATTACAAAAATGTTCAAGGAATAGCAATTATAAATGATCAGCACATGTTTTTTGTACCTCTCCAATTCATCATCTGGGTGGCCTGTCTCAGCCCAGCTTCCAAGCTTGCTTTTATTGGAGCCATGGAGCTTCAGGATATCTTCTGAAATAAAGAGAAGTGCTCTCGAATGCTCTACCTTCACTGAATTTGAAAATGCAGCCGCTATTATCCCCTCAACTAAACTTTCTTGAAAACCTGGGAGAAAGCCAAGGAAGCAATATTGTCAGACATGGAGTTCTCTACTTACACTGCTCCCACCTGATTAATACCTCAGTGCTTAGTAGTTCTCAAAGTTGAGTTTACACCACAATCAGCAATAGTCCTTGGCACAACACAGATTGCTCCACCTCTCCCAGCTCTGAGAGTTTCTATGAATTTACATTTCTAATGAGCTCTCAGGTGATGCTAATGCTGTTAGTTGAAGACACAATCTGAGAAGCACAGCTGTTTGCCCATTTCTTCAGACTTGTTACCTTGGATTTGGAGTTTCTGTTTCCAGTTTATGATCTCACAATTTTTCAAAACTTCTTGTGATTTTTGGGGGTCTTTGGAGAATATACGATATACATTAGTGTATGAATCCATGTCATCAGTCATCTCCTGTATAGGACGGTGAAAGATCAGATCATTCCCTTGAACTTTTTCTTCTCCTCTCACTGATTGCAATTATCAGAAAAATGAAAATTGAAAAGAGAATTTTAACAGTAGCCCACGATGGCTGCAGTTGGGCACATGGATAATGGAACCAAGGCCTATAAGCTACTGCTGACCTCTTACCTGTATAAGTGGAGTTTGTTAAATATTGAACACTGACAGGTACTGGTTAAAAACCTGCCTATCAGATACATAACAAAGACAGGATGAAATCAATCATCCTCCACCAGGCCTTAAGATGCCTCACCTTTCTCCCTACCCAGTCGACTGCACACTTACCTTATTTTATATATAGCATCACAGAGCACCCAGCAGAAGCAAAGGAATGCAACAATTGCTTCTCTCCCTGCTTCTCTCACCTCCTGGGCCACACATATCTCCCTGTTATATATACTGTGCCCCATGTAACCTCCTGTGGGACACATTCTGGGTTGTACTGAGTCTGTGTTGATAGGGTTAAGTTCTTTAACTTGGCACAAGATGAATTTAAACATGCTTTCTCTAATTTTTAGTCCCTACTGTTTCACCAGACACCTACAATCTATACTGTTCTAGAATCTACAGTGTGCAGGGTTTGAGCAAGATACTTTAGTGAATATAAACATTAATAAGACATTGCCTTTTCCCAAGGCTACAGGATATCAGCCTCCTTGAAGACTGCCATGGCCTTTACAGCCAGAAGCCCACAAAATAGAATGAAGTCACTGAATTTTCAGTAGCACTCTGTGCAATTTATGTGGTGTTAGACTCATGGGTTTTAAAGAAAGAGAATCGTGATCCCTTTCTGACAAGCCACAAACTTCATGGGACGATGAGTATCTGTTCATCAGGGGAAATATAAACAATAAGTGTGAGAGTTTTAGCAGTGAATGTATTAATATTATGTTGAAAATTGTATTGTTAAGGAGTAAAAGAGAAAATGGTGTAACTAATTTTAAAGAAACCTTCAAGAATTTGAGAGTGCTTTTATAAATGCAAGTTACTGAATATGGCCAAAACACAACACCTCAGTGAATTTAAAAGAGTAGAAGTTTTAAAAGACCTGATTTTAAAAGAATGACTGAAAATAACAAAGTAAAGATTCAAAGAATTATAAAAAGAATATCAAAGTAAACTAGAAAATAACAAATGGAACAATTTTTAAAAATGAAAGCCATAAATAATGAAATGTAGAACAAGACACCCAAAGGACTATAAATCATGGTGCTATAAAGACACATGCACACGTATGTTTATTGCGGCATTATTCACAATAGGAAAGACTTGGAACTAACCCAAATGTCCAACAATGATAGACTGGATTAAGAAAATTTGGCACATATACACCATGGAATACTATGCAGCCATAAAAAATGATGAGTTCATGTCCCTTGTAGGGACATGGATGAAACTGGAAATCATCATTCTCAGTAAACTATCGCAAGAACAAAAAACCAAACACTGCATATTCTCACTCATAGGTGGGAATTGAACAGTGAGAACACATGGACACAGGAAGGGGATCATCACACTCTGGGGACTGTTGTCTGGTGGGGGGAGGGGGGAGGGATAGCATTGGGAGATATACCTAATGCTAAATTACGAGTTAGTGGGTGCAGTGCACCAGCATGGCACATGTATACATATGTAACTAACCTGCAAATTGTGCACATGTACCCTAAAACCTAAAGTATAATAATAATAAATAAAAAAGAAATAAAAAAGTTCATTTTTAAATGGCAAAAAGAGAAAGAGAAGAAGAGAGAGAGAGATAAATTTCTGGTAAAGCATTTAAAGGAAATAGAAGAGAAAGAGGAAAAAGAAAAGAAAAAGGCATAGAGTATGAGCCTTGAGAAAGGAAACAGAAAAGAAAAAAGACTTATAATAGAAGATTATATACTACTCCAAGGCAACATATTCACTGATAAAGAAATGGATGTTATCCCTCAAGAATAAACTATCAAAATTGACTTTCAAAAAATAGAAAACTTCAATGAACTAATAGAAGTATCAGAAATAAATTAAACATCTACCATTTGAAAAGTGGACAAGAATAATGGCCTCCAGCTCCTTCCGTGTTGCTACAAAGGACAATATTTTATTCTTTTCTATTGCTGTGTAGTATTCCATAGGAATATATGTATCAATTTTTTTTATCCAATGTACCTTTGATGGAGATCTGGGTTGATTCCATGTCTTTGCTATTGTGAACAGTGCAACAATGAACATCCTAGTGCGTGTGTCATTTTGGTAGAATGATTCATTTTCTTTTGGATATTTACCTAGTAATGGCATTGCTGGGTCGAATGGCAACTCTGTTTTAAGTTCTCTAAGAAATTTCCAGACTACTTTCCACAGTGCAATAATCCTAAGCAAATTAATGCTGTAACAGAAAATAAATATCATGTTTTCACTCATAACTGGGAGATAAGCATTGACCAAACATGGACATAAATGTGGGAACAATAGCCACTATGGACTCTAGAGGTTGGAGGGAAAGGGTCGGTGTTAGAAAACTACCTATTGGGTACTATTCTCATTACCAGGGTGATGGGATCTGTCCATACTCCAAGACTCAGCATCATGCAATATTTGTGTTTAACAAATATGCACGTGTACCCCCTTTATCTAAAAGGAAAGTTGAAATTATAATCTAAAAAGTAACCAAAATTAGATTATTTTACATTTCAATTATACATAAGACAAAACCAAATACATAATTTTAATAGTAGAGTTTCGTAACAGATGAAAAGATCCTAATGTCAAATCTGATAAAGAAATAACAAAAAGAGAGTTACTGACCCTATTGGCTTATGAATACAGATGCAAAAATTCTGAATAAAATATTCAGTAGCATATGAAAAGAATGTGAACATGAACAGTTTGCTTTAGAAAGGCCAGAATGACTTTGATCAGAAGATCTTTTAGTGTAATAAAGGAGGAAAAAATTACATGGGTACATAAATTGCCATAAAAAGACAAAAATGAAATAACATAAAATTTATCTTTCATTCTAAATATAATTTCTATGAAAGTGGGAAAACAGGAAAGTGCTCTAAGCCTGTAAAGACAGAATTAAATGTAATTCCAAAGGTAAGTGTTTTTAGCTATTTCATTAAAATCAGCAATGAGACAAGGATAGAACTATTATTATGGTTACTTGGTATTGTTTTCTTAGGTTGTACATTATGCAATAAGGTAAGAAACTAAAAACCCGTACAAATATTGGCAAAGAAGCAGCAAATTACTTTGTTTATAGATTACAGTATTGCACATTTAGAAAATCTGAGAGACTTCGACAGAAAACAAAAACAAATAACACCCCACACAAACAAACAGGAATTTAAAGCACTGCGTGACACATTTGGAAATCAAGAATATAAATAGAAAGCAATAACAAAATAAGAATGCTCAGAAATAGAAAAGGAAAAATAATTTAATAATCTTAAAAAATAATATAAAATACCTAAGGGTAAACTTAATGGAAAATCACGTAGTTTACCTCAGGAAAACACTAATATTTTACCAGATGGCATAGAACACAAACTGAAAAAAGTGAGAGGTAAAACCATATTTCTTGATAAAAATATTTGTATCACAAAAATATTAATGCTTCCACAATTGCCTAAAAAGCTCCTCCAATACAAATCAGAATTGCAATACTTAGTTGGGGGAATTGGAGAATTGAAAATGTAGCTTTTTGTTCATATAGATCTTAAGTTTATAAGAAATAGGAAAGTAAGAAAAAGATTAGAGAAGGGTGATTTGTTGTGCTAGATATTAAAATTTACCACAAAACAATGAAACGGCATGAGAAAAAACTAGAAAAAAATACAGAAATAGCTACAAAAATATATAAAATGTTATATGACAAAATAGACATTTTTGTTTCAGTAGCAGAATGACTGATTTAATAAATAGCACTAACATAATTAGCCAGCCATAAGGGAGATAAATATAAAAGAATGTTAATTCATGCTATTCAAAAATATATTCCAAATAGAATGAAGTTTGAAATGTCAAAAGTAAAAATTAACTCACTGTAAGACAAAATGAAAAAGCAACTTGTATGATCTTGGATTAGGAAAAATCTTCCTAATTATTAACAAAAAACCCCCCAAAGCCTCAGGAATCATAGCGAAAAAGATAATATATTTGATTTCATGAAAATTAAAAATTGCTTCATGTCAAAATCTATTTTATAAATAGAAAATAATTCTAAATTGGGCAACAAATTTGTATCATACACCTTTTGCTAGTATCCCTCATATCCAAAACACATAGAGAATTTTAAGAATGACACAAAATCCCAGTGTCAAAATGGTCAAACAATATAAACAGTTCAGAAGTAAACCCAAAATGACTGATAATCATATGAAAATATATGTTGAATATCACTAGTCAGGGAAATGCAAATTAAATCTACAATAAGATGCCACTTTTCACCCACCAGTTTGGGATAAATTAGAAGAAGGATAACATTCAGTGCTGATGAGAATGTGGGAAACAATTCTTCCACAAATTGCTAATGGAAATAATACCATGGAATCCTTTGGGAAGGTAGTCTGGCAGTGCCTACCTAGGATAAGATAAGCTCTGATTTGGATGTATCCCTTTTGGAAACCAATTGCATTGAGGAAAGTTCCCAGGATGTAAAGACATGTATACAAGGATGTTTATTGAAGCATTGTTTGTAATGGCAAAGAAGCATGAACAATTTGAACCCAACAGAAGGAGAATGACTGACTAAATAGCATTGCATTGACTCTATGGAATGCCACAGTTATTAAAACGAATATGTTAGTGCTGTATTGATTCACTCAAAGCAATGTCCATATGTCAAAGGCAAATTAAAAAGTGATGACAGAAGAGATCATAACTGAATATCTGTTTGTGTGTTAATGTGAGCAAGGACACTGATTACACCAAAGGGTAGGAATGGAGGAGAGGAGGGCAAAAGAGGTGAGAGGTTATTAACTTCTTAAAATCATGTTGGATTTTTGCACTTGTATAATCAGCATATATTATCTTTCTGATTAAAAACCAACAAAGAAAACATTAATTTTTTTCTAGAGAAATTCTCCTGCATCTCACCTTAAAAATGTCTTCTTCAACATTGCATTGATTTTCAATACTGAAAGAAACTTTATATATTGTGGAATCAGACTAGGTGAATGTATTTCCAAGAAAATTGCAGCATATTTCATTCTTTCCATTTTTTTGGTCATATATGTGTGGCATGGAACTTTCATATTTTAATATTTTTGTTTACTGACTCACTTTATAAAAACTAGCCTTGTTGAAAGCAATGCATATGTGAAGTTACAGCTTGATGGTACAGTTACATTGTTAAAACACACATAGTAACTACAAAGTTACTGAAGAACTATTTGACCTCATACAATTATTTAGCATATCACACTTTGAAGAAATTGGACCATGGATCAAATAAACTAGCATTAATCTTCGATCCAAAATTGTCAGGAAACCAGGAGATCAAAAGAACATCCCTGGGGAAGGTGTTAGGCTCAGCTTATTATGTGGGGGTTCAGCCTCTATACCCACCTGAAGCTGGGCTGGCCATGAGGCTTCAGTTCACTAACCAGATGTGCATGAAACAGACACAAAAAGGGGAAGTGTTTAGGGCCAAAAAATAGACCTAGGTTTGTATTACTATTTCAGTTTAATCGTGTATTCGCTGTGTGTCCTCAGCCAATAATGGCTAATTATGGTAAATACTACTTACAATTATGTGCTATGTACTAAGTGTTTGACACATGGTATCTCATTTAAACCTTGTGTAATCCTTTGAAGAATATCCTCCTATTTTTCCCATTTTAACAGATGATAAAACTCACAGAAGGGCCTATGGTTATATAGCTAGCAGAATTGGCAGAGTCCATTGAACTTGAATTCAGATTGCGGAATTCTTTAACAGACGGTATCCAGCAGCTAAAGGACTTCATATTTCTCAGTGTTGCTTCCTCATCTCTAAATTGAAGATATTAATTCTCACTTTGTAAAATTGTTCTGATGATGACAGTCACTAACCAGTGAGGTGCTTCCAGACTGTTGACACACAGTAATTGTGTGTCCCTTTCCTGGTTCCTAAGAACGAACTTTTATTTTTTTATGACAGGGTCTCACTGTGTTGCCCAGGGTAGAGTAGAGTGGTGTGATCTTGGCTCACTGCAGCCTCAACCTTCTGGGGCTCAAGCCATCCTCCTGCCTCCATCTCCTGAGTATCTAGGAGTATAGGCATGCACCACCACGCTCTGCTAATTTTGTTTATTATTTTGTAGAGATGAGGTCTCACTATGTTGCAAAGTCTGGTGCCAAACTACTGGCCACATGCGATCCTCCTGCCTTGGCCTCCCAAAGTGCTGGGATTACAGGTAAAACACACCATGACTGGCCATGAGAGGTAATTTTACTGGTAGACTACCGCCTTGGTTATTGTTTCTAAGTCACTGTTCTGATATCTCAGACACCCAACTTTCCCTGTAAATTGGCCTCCATTCAGCCCCTGCAGGTGACCTCTGCCACCTCAAAGGGCCCTTAATCTGTGAGTGTCAGCCTTGTCCTTTTCCTCCTCTTCCACCTTGACCCCCTTTCCCAAACGAGTCTTATGCTTTACAGGAAGAGTGGTAACATGTGGCACTCACGCAAGCTGCCCAGTACTGAAAGAGTGTTTTAAAATACTCACATTTACTTTCACCCTATAAAAGCAGCCATGGTATCTGAATTGGACAGTTCCTCAGGCCGTTTGGACGTGCATGGCTCCACCAGTCCCTGTCTGTGTGCCTACCTGTTTTTGAGGTCGGATGATAACCATCTGATACTCGGGCCAGGAGTCCACCAACACCTCCATGTTGAAGGGGTTCCCGTGATTGATGTGAAAGAGAGAGCCATACACCTGAAGGAGGGATGAGAGGGAATAGGAGAGGTTGAGATCCCCAGAGATGGGGGTCTGTATGTGAAGAGGAAGAGAAAAATGGAAGTGAGGAGACAGCAGAGGGAACAAGTCGGTGATAGTGTGATGAGCAGCATCTCCAGGACCATACTGATGAACGTGTAGTCACCAGCAAACAGGCAGAACCCACTGGGAGGTGTCCTTGTGATACCACAGAGCTACTGTGCACTAGCTGGGCACTTGTTAATGCTCTTAGCACTTACATTGTATGGATTCATTCAGTGTCCACAACAACTTTAAGAGGTAGGTACTAATATTATTTCCATTTTATTAATGAAAAGACCAAAGGTAAAGGCATAGAAAGCTAAAGACACAGGCACAATGATAACTGACTAAAAAATGGCAGCCTTGCAATGCATAATTATTGAATCTGGCCCCAAACCTATGTTCGTAGTCACCATTCTCCACCGCCTCTCCAAATGAGTGATAAAATCTGCAGAGTGGGCCTAGCTGCCTGTTCCTGAGGAGAAGCAGAAGCTCTTAACATGCTTCGTTTGTCCCCAACCCCATCCTGTTTCCCAGCTCCAATGCTCTGCACAAAGTCTGGAAGGACCAGAATCATGAGCCTCTTATTTTCTCATCCTCAACACCCCTACTCCCATAACCCAACCTCCCACTGTTCCTTCACCTTCAGGGACTCAGGAATGCTCCTTGCTAAAGATTCAAATAGGGCCAGCAGCTGCTCAGAATTATTAAATAGAATCATTTTGTTGGATGCTTCAGTCCTTGAGCCCTTCAAGAAAAAACTCTGAAGAGAAGTGAAGGGAAAAAGTTAAAGGACCAAATGAAATTAAAATGCATTTTACACATCTCCATTCAAGTAACACTCATGATGTAGGTACTGTTAATATCATCTTCATTTTGAATACACCAAAGCTTAGAGACACTAAGTACATTTCTCAAGTTCTTACAGGGAGAAATGACAGAGTCATATCCAAAACCCATGCATTTCCTCTCTGGTGGAATGAATTAAAAGTGAATATTAAGAGTTCTGTGAGCTTCCCACATGCCTGTAGCAGAACACTCCACCACCATCACCATAACTTTTCCTTGTATTTTGGTCATGAGATGCCTGAGGAGTCTTCTTTCTTCTGGAATAGAAAATATCTAAGAACAGTTGTGACTGGAAACCTCAGAGCAGGAGTGGCAAAGATTTTCTTTAGTTTCTTAGGGCCAAGTATTTCAGATCTATAACCATTTTGAAATTTTTCCCAGTTTCATGACAAAAATAAGAAAAAATCATGGAAAATTTTGAAACATATCTGTAAATTTCCATTGAAATAACATTTGCAATTCTTACAAATGTGCCAAAGAGTATAACAGTTGACATTCCATAGTGCCAAACCGGTTCTTAGCCAAAAGGGACATTACAGAGAGCCCTCATTTTTAAATGTAGTTCAATGCATTGTTTTTCATTTGGAATGTTCCACTCTAAGTTATCTTTAGTAAGATTTTGCCATTTGTGTAAGACTTCTCTGCTTCCCAGGCCTAATTCATAAGCCAGAAAAAACTCAGTTTTTCAGAAATTAGGGATTCCATTTTTACCTAAAATACTGGCTTTACTCTCAGGGTCTTTTCATTAACTCAGCCAATGAATTTTCCTACCTAGGTGCACAAGAAAAATAAAACAAATGGATAGAACACAAAAATCCCTGTGAATTTTCCAAAGCCAAATTTTATGACTGCTGCAACATTACTGCTTACTACCACTTCTTTTCTGGCCCCGTCAGCTGTTAGTGGCCTCTACTGTTAGTGGCCTCTAAGTGGATCCAAGCCAGTTAATTCCCAGATCAAATTCATTCCTAGACCCAGTCCATTTTCTGTTGCAACTCCAAAACCAGTTTGGATCACAAATTTGCTCAAGGAAATTCAAAGAACCCAAACACAAATATGTGAAGCTCCAAAATGCAAGATGGAGCTTACCTTTGATCCTCAGCCACTCTGAGAGATCAATGGACACGAGTGGATCCTGCAGGTACCTTCTGTGTTTACTCAGTACTCCTGGGGATACCAGAAGCTCCACTTCAGATTCTGCTTCTGACACAATCTGATAAAGAAAAACTTCAGCTGACTTAAATTTGAAGGAGTTTAGTTGAGCAATGAACAAGTCATCGATCCAGCAGCCTTCAGAATCACAGCAGATTCACAGAGGCTCTAGGGGTGCCTTGTGGTCAAAACAAATTTATAGGGAAAAACGTTAAAGTGACGTCCAGGAACCAGAAATGAGTTACAGAAACAGTGAGATTGCTGTCAACTGGGTGTTTGCCTTATTTAAACACAGTTTGAACATTCAGCAGTCTATGAGTGGTGATGTAAGGCTGCTGGGATTGGCCAACATTCAAGTATTGTTACAGGTGCACACTCCTAAATTAGGTTTTCAATTTTGTCTGACAATTAAGCTAGGTAACTCTTCACCCACAAGGACTCAAATGAAGTACAGAGTCCTTCTCAGACCATATTTAATTTGTTTTAACACTTTGTAGCAAAATTCACTGAAAGGATTGTCTACAAATGCTATCTCCAATCCTCCTCCTAATCTTATCTAACTGTGTTTTTGCTGGTACAGTTTTACTGAAACATTTTTTAAAGTCATCAGTGATCTTTATGTTATAAAATCCAGTGGCCAATTATTGCTTCTGTTCTTAATAGATAATTCTTTAAGACTTTCTTCACTTGGTTTCCAAGAAAACACTGTCTCTTCATTTTCCATTAACTTCACTGTTTACTTCTCAGTCTCCTCTGTGGACCCTTCTTTTCTCCCCAACTTCTTAATTTTGCATCACTTTAGAGTTCAATCATTGGCCTTCATTTGTATTCACACTTACTCCCTGGTAATCACATCTGGTCCCATGGCTTTAAAATCAATCTGCTTGCCAATGACTAATACATTTATATTACTATTAAAACTCTTTTCCAAACTCAAGACATATCTATCTAATGGCCTGCTTGATATCTCTTGGATTCCACCCCATAACCATCTCAAACTCATTGTGTCTCAGATCAAACTCCTTAACCACCCTCTCGACGCAGCCTACTTCACCTGTAGTCTTTCTCAATTAAGTTGATGGCAACTCCACCTTTTCACCTATTCAAGTAAAAGCTCTTGGAATTATTCTTAAGTATCTTTTCTCCTCCTACTTTACATCCAATCCATTATGTCATTCTGCTCATTCTGGTTGGGAGAAAATTCTTCATGGCCTCTCACATTTCTGCATGTCTTAGGAGCAGAGACATTGACAGGCTTTGCTCCTATCTTCTCAAGGATGTTTGTAAAGAGTACAGCTTGGAAGCTAGAGATACTGCTTTCTTCTGAAGCAGAAGGCAGTTTTGCTGCAACACACATCTATTGCATTTGCTACATTAATCTGCCTTCCTGTATTTCCTCTGTAGGACTTGTGGAGCAAAGATGACTGACACAAACACATAAATCATTCTGCGTGTTGAAAGAGTCATAAAATCCTGCCTTTACCTGGAAGCTTGTGTTATCTGTCAGCATTTCTGAATCTGTGCCCCTGTAAACTTTTAGATGCTTCATAGTTCTCGGCAGCCTTTTCTAGATGGAGAATGTCTTTAGTCTTTTCTCTATGTAAAACCAGGAGGCTTCTTTTAAAAGAAAAGCCACATTTTGTTATTCGTTGTGTAACTCTTGCTGTCACTTCCGATCTCATTCAGAGAAAGATATATAAAAGCCTTATAACAGCCCTCTAAGTTCTCCATGACTTAAAGTCCTGTCAGCTCCCTGACATCCTTCCAGTCATGTCCCTTCATGACTTCAATCTCTTTGCCTTCTCTGCTTCAGGCAGTTTGCTGTCCTTTTTCTTCTGCTTGCATTCTGTTTTCTCATTATACCTATAGAAAACCCTATTAACTTCTTTAAGTCTTCACCTTAAAGCCACTTTCTCAATGAGGTCTCCCCTGACCATGCTACTAACAATTACAACTGTTCCCCTTGTCTCTCTACAATGCTTCTGTGCCCATCATACTCAGTATTAGTCATAAATGACTTCCCGAAACACTCATGGCAGCTTGGATTCTGACACAAACATGGGATCTCTGAATGGAAGCAATGAATTCTGGTTTTACTGGTGCTGAGGTTATGCTAATCAGCTTTGGGCTTTTCAGGCTGTGTGAGAGATCTCTGATTCTAGGTCTGTCCAGCTGCCTAGCCCTGAATCTTCTTCCAACCTTTGGGACATGGCAGGTCCTTCAGGGGGTCATGGTGGAGTAGACACCTAGGATAACACTTAGGCATCGCCCCACTTTCAAAAAGGGTCCCAAATTTGAGATTCCAGCTTTATCACCAATGATATCACCCAATGAAACTCAGACAGAATGAAGAGAACACATTCACCATCAATTACTTGCTGCCCAAAGTCCACCCTCAATCAATGCTTTATAATTCCTGTACTGATCTTGTGAGTAGAACAACAGTATTGCATAGCATTTTTGTGGTTGTGAGCATACATTTATAAAATATATACATTTTAAAGTCATTATATTATCAATGTTTTGAACTGTTTATTTTTTAGAATACTTCATACTACAAAGGGTGGCAATAAGCTGACCATCTTTGAACCCCCGTGAAGCCCTGAAACTGTTGCTCATGGCAGGGAATGGGGACTGCATGGCTGAGTGTCTGTGAGAGGCTGGTGAGGCTGCTCCCTCTGTGTATTCTCACAATGTGTCAAGGATCTCTGGTATGCTTCGTTCCTATTAATGTCCTTAATTAGCCTTTAGCAATGTGAAACTGGAATGCAGCAGCCAACTTAGGAAGACGTCTGATAGCCGTTGGCACCTACCCATAGAATCCAAAAACTTCCTAGAGTTTCTGAGGAGAATTATCTTTGGAAGATCTCCTGGAGGACTTTGGAGAGACCTAAATATCAAGGAATCACTCTATCCCAATCTAAGTTATAATAAATTCTTTTAACATTACCTTGAGGCAGTGACTAGATGTTTGTACATCTCTTCTGTGTAGTAGTACATTCCTGATTTCTGTTTAACAGAGAACTCACCAGGAGACTCTCATACTCTTAAATCCTGGAGCAATTCTCTTTCACTGGAAGTCTTTCTAGGGGAAATGTTTTCTTTTCTGTCTTCTAAGATGACAGGTGGGCACTGTGACCTGGGATTCCCCCGAAATACTTGCTCTATTTCAGAATTCCTAATGTAGTTCCTCCTAATGGTAAAAAGGAGCACCCTAACTCTTAATTCAGGAGCTTTGCTGATTGAGCAGGTTCTTCACATCTGGACACTGAGTGAGGGGTTGTTCATTCAGTCAGAAGACCTTGAACTGATGGTGGCTTTAGATGTGGTTGCAGTTTTCTGTAGCAAAAGAAAGATGTTTTAACTGACTGGGGGCTGGTGAGAAGGCAGAGAAGAGCCAAGCAAACACAGGTTCTTTAGGGTCAAAAAGGCTGATAGGACCAATTTAAATGGATCCCAGAAAAGAATGAGGGTTTCTGGAGTTTGAAATAAACAACAATCTGCCCTTTAGAAAAACTTGACACCAAAGTGGAATCTTGAAGCTTTTAAAGAGGAAGAAATGGGATGTACAGATACTTCATGGAGAGACCAAGTCATGCAAAACTGTTTTGGGTTGGTGATAAGGTTTCAATGTCTCCAGAGAAATCAGAAAGAGATATATGGTTTTAGCTAGATCAAGGAATTGGGAAAGTGTGGGATCCACAGGACATGCTTTCTTTGCTTGGGGCATCCGAGAACATTTTAAAGCTCTAAAGCTCTCTTATGTTTTCTGATTTTCTTAGAGTCAAAAGAAGAGAAAAACAGGAACTTTGGCTGTACTACAAAGCAATAGGGGACTCTCTTTGTTGCTCCTAAATATTTTCTTTCTGATTCTTTCATCTCCTGTTACCCATTTTTCTACCTAAAATTTAGCTTTCATTATTTGCTTAGTCCCTGCTAATGCATTCTCTAAACCCATGTCCTAAAACTGTGGTTAAGAAAGATACCCGAAGCCTTCTTCCTTCCTCCTTTGTGACCAAAAAGTTGATCTGAGTACCTGCCTAAGTTCCTGAAAGAGAGGAAAATCAGATAGGAGGTTTATTAGAGATGGTCTGGTCTCAAGAAACTAAGTCCTGGAATGTAGACACATGATTGCATAGACACATGATTGACTGTGCAAAACTGGAGTCCAGAACCCAGACGTTCTAAATCCCAAGCCATTGTTCCTTGTTTTGTAAGATGCTGATTTCCACTTTGTGATGAAGTTTACATGACCTATGTCATCCCTTCCACAATAACAGGCAGCAGAGCACAGAGAGAGGCTACCTTTGTGTTGAAGAAGAAAAGGGAAGTGGGCACTGAACTGTGCTTTCAACCGAAACACAGCCTGCTTCAGTGAAATACAGTAATAGGTATGCCGGTATGGCCCCAAACTCCAGGCTGGTACCTGCAGCCTGAGCCAGAGTAGATAGCACAGCCCAGGTTCCAGACTTGCCTGGCAGACATGGTTTCTGGATATATCTTAATGCCAGATCTACCCCAGTGCCCTAGGTGTCAGATACTCCCTGGGACCAGCCCAGGCCCAGTGACTCCAGGCTCTAGACTGCTCCCAGGACCAGGCTGGCTTCCACAACTCCAGGTTTCACACCAGCCCCAAGCGAGTCTGGCCCCTTCAACTCTAGTCACCAGGCCAGTGTCCATAGATCCAACCTCTGGGCTGGCTCCCGTGAATACAGACTTCAGGACTGCTTAGTGCCATGCTAGCCCCTGTGGTCACAGACTCCAAGTCCACCCTAGGTTGCAGACCAGCCCAGAACTAGGTGGGCTCACATAAATCCAGGATTCAGGCCCACCCCAGTTCCTGGTCAGCAGTCCTAGCACATGCCCTTAGCTAGGTATCTGGCAAGCATCTGCAGACACAGGCTTCAGGCTTAACTAGCACTCAGCTAGTTTCTCTCACCCCACTCTCAAAGCCAGTTCCTAGGGTCACAATCTGCAGCAGACCCAGGGTCCAGGTCCATCACAGTTGTCTCCACTATTGGGCTTGTGTCCACAGACCCAGTATCTAGGACTGCTTCTGCAGAACCAGGTTCCAGTCCAGTTCCTCCAGCCCTAGGACCCAAGGCAGCCTTCATGGACCTAGTCTCCATGCCAGCCCTGAAGACCTGGGTTCTAAGTCAGAATTCACACATCTAGCCTCCAGGCCATTCCACAATTTCTTGGCCAGCTCCTGTGGCTACAGGCACCAGTCTAGCAGCTATAATCTCAGGCTCTAGACTGGCCCCACCCCAACTCCAACCCTAAGCCAGCTTCAGTGTTCAGGCTGGTTTTTGTGAACCAGGATGCAATAAGCTCAGAGCCGAGCTGTGCTCTTGCATATCCAGTGTACAGGCTGAGTTCAGCAGACCCTGACGCTAGGCTGGCCATCACGGACCAAGGCTCTAGGATCATCTCTGAAGATACAGGCTCTAGGTCAGCTCCCATCTACCAAGATCCTAAGCCCATTTCTTCAGATTCAGGCTCTAATCTTGTGCCAGTTCCAGGCCAGTAACTGTTGATTCAGATTCCAGGCTCATCCCAGTAGACCCAGACACTAGGCCCATTCCACAACCTAGCCAGCCCTTGTAGACACAGGCTCAAATGCCCACATCAGAGCCATGTATGCCTCTGTAGACACGGGCTTCAGTCCAGCTCCTATTGGTAAAGGCTCTATGCCTGCCCTTATAGACATAGGCTTTATGTTCATCCCCACATATCCAATGAAAATATCCCACCAGTGGATACAGGATTCAGGCCCAACTCTACAGACCCAGGAACCAAGCCTACCACCTGCTGACACAGGCACCAGGCCAGCCTGCCTGAAGACTTCAGCAACAAGTTCACCTGCAGACCACAACAGACACCCTACCAAGAATTGCTGGATGACTGGGAAAAAGTTTTTCCAGACAAAGCCAATATGCAAAGACTGGAATAACTTTCTTGTTTTTCAAATGTGCAGACACCAATGCACAACCTAAAAATCGGGAAATGTAAGAGAAAAATGATACCACCAAAGGAAAAAAAAAAGAAAATAACCAATAGCTGACACAAAAAATAAAGGTTTATGAAATTTCTGACAGTGAATTTAAAATAATCGTCTTTAAAATGCTCAGTGAGCTTCAAGAGAACACAGATAGATGACTAAAAAGAATCAGAGAAATAATACATGAACAAAATAGGAAGTTCAAAAAACAGAAAGAAATCATAAAAAAAGAGACATTCTGGACATAAAGGACACAATGGTTGAACTGAAAATTTCATAGAGTTCTTTGAAAGCAGATTTGATCAAGTCAAATAAAGAATCAATGAACTCAAAGACACACCATTTGAAATTACTGAGTCAGAGACACAAAAGGAAAAAAACGAGAAAAAATGAAGACATCCTACGGCAATTATCGAACATCAGTATGAGAAGCAATGCACACATCATGTGTGTCCCAGAAAGAGAAGAGAAACAGATAGGGAAAGAGAGCTTATCTGCTGAAAGAAGATAATTTTTCCAACTCTGGGGAATGCTTTCCAAGTTTGGGGAAAGAGAAATATACAGGTATACTTTCCAAGTCTGGGGAAATACTTTCCAAGTCTGTGGAAAGAGAAATATAAAGGGATAGGAACGTTGAAGATGTCTGATAAGATTCAATCCCATCAAGAGTACAAGATATATTTTAATTAAACTGTCAAAAATCAAAGAAAAGGAAGATTCTGAAAACAAATGAGAAAACAAGCAAATAACATATAAGGTAGTTCCAGTAAGGCTAATAGCAAATTATTGAGGAGAAACTTACAGGCTGAGAGCGTGGAATGTTATATTCATTGTTCTATAGAAAAAAAGTGTCAGTGGCAGCCAAGATGGCTGAATATGAACAGCTCCTGTCTACAGCTCCCAGCATGAGCGATGCAGAAGACGGGTGATTTCTGCATTTCCATTTGAGGTACCGGGTTCATCTCACTAGGGAGTGCCAGACAGTGGGCACAGGACAGTGGGTGCAGCACACCATGCGTGAGCTGAAGCAGGGTGAGGCATGGCCTCACTCGGGAAGCACAAGTGGTCACGGAGTTCCCTTTCCTAATCAAAGAAAGCGGTGATAGACGGCACCTGGAAAATCGGGTCACTCCCACCCTATTACTGCGCTTTTCTGACAGGCTTAAAAAATGGCACACCAGGAGATTATATCCCGCACCTGGCTTGGAGGGTCCTATGCCCACGGAGTCTTGCTGATTGCCAGCACAACAGCTTGAGGTCAACCAGCAAGGTGTCAGCGAGGCTGGTGGAGGGGCATCCGCCATTTCCCAGGCTTGCTTAGGTAAACAAAGCAGCCAGGAAGCTCGAACTGCTTGGAGCCCACCACAGCTCAAGGAGGCCTGCTTGCCTCTGTAGGCTTCACCTCTAGGTGCAGGGCACAGACAAACAAAAAGACAGCAGTAACTTCTGCAGAATTAAATGTCCTTGTCAGACAGTTTTGAAGACAGCAGTGGTTCTCCCAGCATGCAGCTGGAGATCTGAGATCGGGCAGACTGCCTCCTCAAGTGGGTCCCTGATGCCTGACCCCCGAGCAGCCTAACTGGGAGGCACACCCCAGTAGGGGCAGACTGACACCTCACACGGCCGGGTACTCCTCTGAGACAAAACATCCAGAGGAACGATCAGACAGCAGCATTCATGGTTCACGAAAACCCACTGTTCTGCAGCCACCACTGCTGTTACCCTGCCAAACAGGGTCTGCAGTGGACCTCTAGGAAACTCTAACAGACCTCCAGCTGAGGGTCCTGTCTGTTAGAAGGAAAACTAATAAACAGAAAGGACATCCACATCAAAAACCCATCTGCACATCACCATCATCAAAGACCAAAAGTAGATAAAACCACAAAGATGGGGAAAAAATAGAGCAGAAAAACTGGAAACTCTAAGCAGCACAGCACCTCTCCTCCTCCAAAGGAATGCAGTTCCTCACTAGCAACGGAACAAAGCTGCATGGAGAATGACTTTGACGAGTTGAGAGAAGAAGGATTCAGACGATTAAACTACTCTGTGCTACAGGAGGAAATTCAAACCAAAGGCAAAGAAGTTAAAAACTTTGAAAAAAATTTAGACGAATGTATAACTAGAATAACCTACACAGAGAAGTGCATAAGGGAGCTGATGGAGCTGAAAACCAAGTCTCAAGAACTATGTGAAGAAGGCAGAAGCCTCAGGAGCAAATGCGATCAACTGGAAGAAAGGGTGTCAGTGATGGAAGATGAAATGAATGAAATGAAGTGAGAAGGGAAGTTTAGAGAAAAAAGAATAGAAAGAAATGAACAAAGCCTCCAAGAAATATGGGACAATGTGAAAAGACCAAATCTACATCTGATTGGTGTAGCTGAAAGTGACGGGGAGAATGGAACCAAGTTGGAAAACACTCTGCAGGATGTTATCCAGGAGAACTTCCTCAATCTAGCAAGGCAGGTGAACATTCAGATTCAGGAAATAGGGAGAATGCCACAAAGATACTCCTCAAGAAGAGCAACTCCAAGACACATAATTATCAGAATCACCAAAGTTGAAAAGGAGGAAAAAATGTTAAGGGCAGCCAGAGAGAAAGGTCAGGTTACCAACAAAGGGAAGCCCATCAGACTAACAGTGGATCTCTCAGCAGAAACTCTGCAAGCCAGAAGAGAGTGGGGGCCAATATTCAACATTCTTAAAGAAAAGAATTTTCAACCCAGAATTTCATATCCAGCCAAATTAAGCTTCATAAGTGAAGGAGAAATAAAATAATTTACACACAAACAAATGCTGAGAGATTTTGTCACCACCAGAGCTGCCTTAAAAGAGCTCCTGAAGGAAGCACTAAACAAGGAAAAGAAAAACCAGTACAAGCCAATGCAAAATCATGCCAAATTTTGAAGACAATCGAGGCTAGGAAGAAACTGTATCAACTAATGAGCAAAATAACCAGCTATCATCATAATGACGGGATCAAATTCACACATAACAATATTTACTTTAAATGTAAATGGACTAAATGCTCCAAATAAAAGACACAGACTTGCAAATTGAATAAAGACTCAAGACCCATCAGTGTGCTGTATTCAGGAAACCCATCTCACGTGCAGAGACACACATAAGCTCAAAATAAAAGGATGGAGGAAGATCTACCAAGCAAATGGAAAACACAAAAAGGCAGGGATTGCAATGCTCGTCTCTGATAAAACAGACTTTAAAACAACAAAGATCAAAAGACACAAAGAAGGACAAAACATAATCGTAAAGCGATCAATTCAACAAGAGGTAACTATCCTAAATATATATGCACCCAATACTGGAGCACCCAGATTCATAAAGCATGTCCTGAGTGACCTACAAAGAGACATAGACTCCCACACAATAATAATGGGAGACTTTAACACCCCACTGTCAACATTAGACAGATCAATGAGACAGAAAGTTAACAAGGATACACAGGAATTGAACTCAGCTCTGCACCAAGTGGACCTAATAGACATCTACAGAACTCTCCACCCCAAATCAACAGATATACATTTTTTCCACACCACACCACACCTATTCCAAAATTGACCACATACTTGGAAGTAAAGTTCTCCTCAGCAAATGTAAAAGAACAGAAATTATAACAAACTGTGTCTCAGACCACAGTGCAATCAAACTAGAACTCAGCGTTAAGAAACTCACTCAAAACTGCTGAACTACATGGAAACTGAACAACCTGCTCCTGAATGACTACTGGGTCCATAATAAAACGAAGGCAGGAATAAAGATGTTCTTTGAAACCAACGAGAACAAAGACACAACATTCCAGAATCTCTGGGACACATTCAAAGCAGTGAGTAGAGGGAAATTTATAGCACTAAATGCCCGCAAGAGAAAGCAGGAAACATCCAAAATTGACACTCAAACATCACAATTAAAAGAACTAGAAAAGCAAGAGCAAACACATTCAAAAGCTAGCAGAAAGCAAGAAATAGCTAAAATCAGAGCAGAACTGAAGGAAATAGAGACACAGAAAATCCTTCAAAAAATTAATAAATCTAGGAGCTGGTTTTTTGAAAGGATCAACAAAATTGATTGACCACTAGCAAGACTAATAAAGAAGAAAAGAGAGAAGAATCAATAGACGCAATAAAAAATTGATAAAGGGCATATCACCACTAATCCCACAGAAATACAAACTACCATTTGAGAATACTACAAACACCTCTATGCAAATAAACTAGAAAATCTAGAAGAAATGGATAAATTCCTTGACACATACACCCTCCCAAGACTAAACCAGGAAGAAGTTGAATCTCTGAAAAGACCAATAACAGGATCTGAAATTGTGGCAATAATCAATAGCTTACCAACTAAAAAGTGTCCAGGACCAGATGGATTCACAGCCGAATTCTACCAGAGGTACAAGGAGGAACTGATACCATTCCCTCTGAAACTATTCCAATCAATAGAAAAAGAGGGAATCCTCCAGAATTCATTTTATGAGGCCAGCAACATCCTGATACCAAAGCTGGGCAGAGACACAACCAAAAAAGAGAATTTTAGACCAATATCCTTGATGAACATGAATGCAAAAATCCTCAATAAAATACTGGCAAACTGAATCCAGCAACACATCAAAAAGCTTATCCACCATGATCAAGTGGGCTTCATCCCTGGGATGCAAGGCTGGTTCAATATATGCAAATCAATAAATGTAATCCAGCATATAAACAGAACCAAAGACAAAAACCATATGCTTATCTCAATAGATGCAGAAAAGGCCTTTGATAAAATTCAACAACACTTCATGCTAAAAACTCTCAATCAATTAAGTATTGATGGGACGTATCTCAAAATAATAAGAGCTATCTGTGACAAACCCACAGCCAATATCATACTGAATGGGCAAAAACTGGAAGCATTCCCTTTGAAAACTGGCACAAGACAGGGATGCCCTCTCTCACCACTCCTTTTCAACATTGTGTTGGAATTTCTGGCCAGGGCAATCAGGCAGGAGAAGGAAATAAAGGGTATTGAATTAGGAAAAGAGGAAGTCAAATTGTCCCTGTTTGCAGATGACATGATTGTATATCTAGACAACCCTATTGGCTCAGCCCAAAATCTCCTTAAGCTGATAAGCAACTTCAGCAAAGTCTCAGGATACAAAATCAATGTACAAAAATCACAAGGATTCTTATACACCAATAACAGAGAAACAGAGAGCCAAATCATGAGTGAACTCCCATTCACAATTGCTTCAAAGAGAATAAAATACCTAGGAATCCAACTTACAAGGGACGTGAAGGACCTCTTCAAGGAGAACTACAAACCACTGCTCAAGGAAATAAAAGAGGATACAAACAAATGGAAGAACATTCCATGCTCATGGATAGGAAGAATTAATATGATGAAAATGGCCATACTGCCCATGGTAATTGATAGATTCAATGCCATCCCCATCAAGCTACCAGTGACTTTCTTCACAGAATTGGTAAAAACTACTTTAAAGTTCATGTGGAACCAAAAAGAGAATGCATCGCCAAGTCAATCCTAAACCAAAGGAATCAAGCTGGAGGCATCAGGCTACCTGACTTCAAACTATACTACAAGGCTACAGTAATGAAAACAGCATGGTACTGTTACCAAAATAGAGATATGGATCAATGGAACAGAGCAGAGCCCTCAGAAATAATGCCGCATATGTACAACTATCTGATCTTTGACAAACCTGAGAAAAACAAGCAATGGGGAAAGGATTCCCTATTTAATAAATGGTGCTGGGAAAACTGGCTAGCCATATGTAGAAATCTGAAACTGGATCCCTTCCTTACACCTTATACAAAAATTAATTCAAGATGGATTAAAGACTTAAACGTTAGACCTAAAACCATAAAAACCCTAGAAGAAAACCTAGGCATTACCATTCAGGACATAGGCATGGGCAAGGACTTCTTGTCTAAAACACCAAAAGCAATGGCAACAAAAGCCAAAATTGACAAATGGGATCTAATTAAACTGAATAGCTTCTGCACAGCAAAATAAACTACCATCAGAGTGAACAGGCAACCTACAAAATGGGAGAAAATTTTCACAACCTGCTCATCTGACAAAGGGCTAATATCCAGAATCTACAATGAACTCAAACAAATTTACAAGAAAAAAACAAAGAACCCTATCAAAAAGTGGGAAAATGACATGAACAGACACTTCTCAAAAGAAAACATTTATGCAGACAATAAACAAATGAAAAAATGCTCACCATCACTGGCCATCAGAGAAATGCAAATCAAAACCACAACGAGATACCATCTCACACCAGTTAGAATGGCAATCATTAAAAAGTCAGGAAACAAGAGGTGCTGGAAAGGATGTGGAGAAATAAGAACACTTTTACACTGTTGTTGGGACTGTAAACTAGTTCAACCGTTGCGGAAGTCAGTGTGGCGATTCCTCAGGGATCTAGAACTAGAAATACCATTTAACCCAGCCATCCCATTACTGGGTATATACCCAAAGGACTACAAATCATGCTGCTATAAAGACACATGCACACGTATGTTTATTGCAGCACTATTCACAATAGCAAAGACTTGGAACCAACCCAAATGTGTAACAATGATAGACTGGATTAAGAAATGTGGCACATATACACTATGGAATACTATGCAGCCATAAAAAATGATGAGTTCATGTCCTTTGTAGGGACACGGATGAAATTGGAAATCAATCATTCTCAGTAAACTATCGCAAGGACAAAAAAGCAAGTACCGCATGTTCTCACTCATAGGTGGGAATTGAATAATGAGAACACATGGACACAGGAAGGGGAACATCATACTCTGGGGACTGTTGTTGGGGGGGAGGGGTGAGGGATAGCATTAGGAGATAAACCTAATGCTAAATGACGAGTTAGTGTGTGCAGCACACCAGCATGGCACATGTATACATAGGTAACAAACCTGCACATTGTGCACATGCACCCTAAAACTTAAAGTATAATAATAAAAAAAATAATTATGTCTACAAAAAAATAAAAAAAAACAAAAGAAAAAATGTGTCAACCAAAAATACTGTTCCCGGGAAAATCTGTTATTTTTGCAAATAATGGAGAGATTAAAATCTTTGCTAGACAAACAAAAATTGAGGGAGTTTATTATCATCAGTGCTGTCTTACAGGAAATGTTAGAGAACAAATGTTAGGACACAAAGCATGTCATAATATATTTAAGAAAACTGAAATCATATCATTTATCATTCCAGATCACAATGGCATGAAACTGCAAATTAATAAAAGGAAAATTTTTAGAAAACTCACACACACTTGAAAATTAAACAGCATGCTTCTGAACAACAGATGGATTAAAGAGGAAATTAAAATTGAAATTAAAAAATATATTGAGACCAGCAAAAATGGAAACTCAAAATACCAAAACTTGGTAGATGCTTCAAAACATTTACAGTGAAAAAGAAGAAAGATCTTAAACAACTTAATGTTACACTTCAAGGAACTATAAAATGAATAAACTAAGCCCAATGTTAATAGAAAGAAGGAATAAATAAAGATCGGTGTGTCTAAATTAAATAGAAAGTATGAAAACAACCAAAAAAAAAACCGTGAAATTTGATCTTTTGAAAAGTTAAATAAGATTCATAAACCTTTATCCAGACTAAGGGAAAAAAAGAGAAAAAAGTTAATCATAAACAAAAAGGAGACATCACAACTTAAATCATAAAAAAATCAGAAGAGACTATTATGACCAATTATATGCCAACAAATTGGATAATTTACAATAAATGGGTAAATTCCTAGATACATAAACCCCACCAAGATGAAGAAATTGAAAATCTAAACAGACCAATAATGAGTTAGGATGATGTTAAATTAATAATAAAAAATATTCCATTAAAGAAAAGCCCAGAACCTTACGGCTTCACTGCTGAATTCCACCAAACATTTAAGGAAGAACTCATGTCAATTCATCTAAAAGCCTTCCAGAAAATTGAAGAAGAGGGAATACTTCCAAAGTTATTTTACAAGGCAAGCATAATCCTGATAGCAAAGATAGGGACACTTCAACAAAACAAAATATTAGGCAATAGCACCAATGAACTTAGGTGCATCAATAGATATTAATACTAACAAATTAATCCCAACAGCATGTCAAAAATTTCATTCATCGTGGTACAGTGGGCTTTAACTTAGGTATGTAAAGATGGTTCAACATACTGATCTATAAATGTGAAACACCACACCAACAGTATGAATAACAAAATCCATATGACACTTGATAGATGCAGAAAAAGCATTTGATAAAGTTCACCATGATTTCCTGATTATGAACTCTCAACAAATGAGGTATAGAAGGAATGTAGCTCATACAATAAAGACCATATACGATAAATCCACAGCTAATGTCACACTTAATGGTGAAATGTGAAAAATATTTTTCTAAGATTAAGGACAAGACAAGGATGCTCACTCTCACTACTTCTATTCAGTGCATTAATGGAAGTTCTACTCAGCGCAATTAGGCAAGAGAAAAAAATAAAAAGCATCCAAATTGGAAAGGAAGTAGCTAAATATGTCCCTATTTGCTTATAGCATGTTCCTATATATAAAAAATCCTAAAGACTGTAGCAAACTAGGTTAAAACTACTAAATGAATTCAGTAATGTGACAAGATACAAACTGAACATACACAAATCGGTAGTGTTTCTATACACTAACAATGAAAGACCTGACAAAGAAAAAAATCCTGTTTGCATAAGCTGCAAAAAATAAATACTTAGGAGTAAACGTAAAAAAGGTGGTAAAAGACTTATATAGTGAAAATTATGAAACATATATGAAAAAAAGTGAAGAAAACACAAATAAATGGAAAGATATTTATTATTTATACATTGGGAAAATTAATACTGTCAAAATGACAATAAAGGCCCAAGTGATTTACAGATTCAATGCAATTCCTATCTAAATACCAATGACATTCTTCAAAGAAATATAAAGCATCAAAAAATTGATATGTTTTCACAAAAGATCCTTAAGAAGAAAATCAATCATGAGCAACAAAATAAAGCTGGAGATATCACACTACCTAATTTCAAAATGTACTATGAAGCAATACTAATGAAAACAGGATGGTTCTAGCATCAAAACAGAAACATGAAACAGTGGAACAGAATAGAATAGCCAGAAATAAATCCATGCATTTAAGATGATTGATTTTGACAAAGTTGTCAAGAACAGTTGAATGGGGAATGGACAGTCTCTTTAATAAATGGCTTTTGAAAAAAACTGCATGTCCACATGCAGAAAATTGAAATTAGACTTTATCTCACAACACGTACAAAAATCAACCCAAAATGGTTTAAAGACCTAAAAATGTAAGACCTGAGACTGCAAAACAAATAGGAAAAAACGTGGGAGGAAAGCTTCGTGATATTAGTTGGGGCAATGATTTTTGGATAGAATCCCTTCACACAGATAACGAAGGCCAAAATAGACAAATGGGATTATATCAAACTAAAACAGTTTTATACAGCAAAGGAAACAATCAACAGGATGAAGAGGCAACCTATGGAATGGAAGAAAATATTTGCAAACCATACATCTGATAAGGGGTTAATGTTTAAAATAATAAGAAACTTAATAGCAAGAAAACAAAGAATCCAAATTAAAAATGGGCAAAGACCCTGAATAGATCTTTCTTTCTTTCTCTCTCTTTCAGTTGCTTTTTCTTTTTACTAGTTTGTAATAATCTTACAAACTCTATCACATCCATAAATCACCACAGATGAGAGGATGATAGAGATAGAGAATGAATGCTACAGTATGTGGACAGAGTGGGGCAATCCAGGTATTCCTTAGGGTAGCATGGAAAGGTGGCAGAGAGTGTGAATAGGAGTCTGTCGTTCGGTTCCTTATTGCTGAATCGGGGTTGGTTAGCAGAGGAGAGAGGGACTCAGACTAAACTAGGAAATAGGGGACATCTCACACCAAAGGCAATTACAGTTGGGGGTCAGAGGGATTACAGTACATTTTCTACACAGACTACAGGGGTGAGTGAGAGCTTCAGAGACTTGCACCCCTTCATAGGAAGAAATGGGTTTGAGGTTGTTTGACTTAAAGCTCCCAAATTGGTATCTGGTCTAATTTCCTAAAATGGCAGCTCACCATTCAGGGAGAGGTACTGAGAAGAAAACCATAGCAAGAGTATGTGGTTTGGAGATGAAGTAAGGGATAAGGGGAGATAGTGGTACTCTCTAAATCTGACTCAGATAAGCAAGAATTGGAAGAGAGCTTTGAGTGAAATGGTAGCCAACACTTTGGGAGAAGACATTGCACCATAAGCTGTAGGTACTCCTGAGGGCTCAGGGACACGGAAGTTCACATTAGGCAGGAAAACAACTGAGAACAATAAATTAGGACCTCACATTACTGACATCTGGCATAATATAAACCAGGTAATTTTTTTCCCTTTTTAAATATAAGGCAACCTGCCAACACATAATTTAAAAACTGGTCTTCAGTCGCCTTGCTTCAGATCACTAGAGAATTCCTGGCTAAAGATCAGTGGATAGTAAACAAAACTCAACATCTTAAGAACTGTCAGCTCACATTCCCCAAAGACAAGTGGAAGGGGAAGGGCTTATTTGATCCAATTATTTTTTTTAATGCCAAATTCTGCATCTTTAATAGAAGAAGGGTGTAAAAATTTATAACAAAGCATAATCTAAGTGTAAAGTTCAGAAAACTGTTAAATTTCTAGTTAACTCATTGCCACTTGGGAATGACACATATTGGGCATGGAGTGGATTAAGTGGTGCCCTAAGAATAAACATGGGGAAAGAGGGGCTGTTTCCAAAGTAGGCTCATCTCCAGTTGTTAAAACCATTCTCATTAGTTAAAGGAATCACTCAAGAAGCTTAAAGTTTTCTGGAGTTTTTTTCCCCCCACTTTCTTCTTTAAACGGAGGGTCTGTACTAGAACGTACTTGTGGAGCCACTCACACACAATGCTACTCAATCATATACTACATTCAAACAGACACACGGCATTAAAATTTATACTGTAGAGCAATATTCTTAGCCAGTGTAGAGAAAACAAATGCATTTTAACTTTTTTCTTTTTGTGTGTGTTTTAATCCCAAACTTCAATGTGATCCATCATTCCCTACCTACCTAATTGCTCGAGTAAGATATTTTTTGTTTGTTGTTTTGTTTTGCTTGTTTTTTATTTTATTTTATTTTTTATTTTTTATTTATTTCTTTTTTTTGAAGAGGGGGAAAGAGTAGGGAATAGGGCAGCAGGTAAGTCAGGAGAGAGGCAAGAGTGAGAAAGGGATCTTGGTTATGCTGAATGGTCACTATGCTTATCTAGATTTGGAAAGGGGAGTCTGGAGTCAGGATGTCAACACAAAAACATATTTCAGTGCAAGTAAAAAATTTTGAAGGAAATTAAAAGTGCTAGTCCAATGTAAACATGAATGATAAGTAGATAAATGATCTTATTACAGTTTTGGAGAAAGAGCAATAAGACATCAACACAACCTAGGGTAGTGGCTCATACGTGAGCCCTGGAAAGGAAGTGATGTTCACTCTGCAGCACTTGTCCTGCAGGTTCGGGCTCTGGGCTGTGCACGCATGGGGCAGCTCAGCCCACTCGCCCTGCCACAAGGGGATGGGTGAGAAGGATGAGAAGGGGCTTCTCCAGGTCTAGGCTGTGGGAGAAGGAGGAGTCTATTCCGGGTGCCAGAATCATCCATCGCAGTGCTCTCTGGTGTGTGGACACCCCCTCCCCAGCCGGCTGCAGCTAGCTTCCCACTGCCATCCTGAACTGACATTTCTCGAAAGAAGACATATAAATAACTAAGGTTTTTTTTTCTTTTTTCTAATGCTCAACAGTACTCATTATCAAGAAAAGGCAAATTAAAACCAAAATACCACCACACACTTGTTAGAATTGCTATTATCAAGAAGATGAAACATCACAACTGTTGGGGAGAATGTGAGGAAATGAGAACCCTTGTGTACTGTTGGTGGGAACGTAAGCTAGTGCAGCCTTATGCCAAACAGTACAGAGGTTCCTTAAAAAGCTAAAAATATAGTCAGCATATGATCCAGGAATCCCTACTGCATATATGTTTAAAGGAAAGGTAATCAGTACAGGCACACCTCTTTTTATTCCACTTCACTTTATCATACTTCACAGATACTATAAAGGTTCTATTTACAAATAGAAGGTTTGTGTCAACCTTGCATGAAGCAAGTCTACTGGCAACATTTTTCCAACAAATGTGCTCCCTTCCTGTCTGTGTTACATTTTGTTCATTCCCAGAATATTCACACTTTTTCCTTGTTATTGTGTCTGTTAAGGTGATCTGTGATCAGTGAGCTTTGATGGTGCTATTTTAGCTGTTCTGCAATACCACAAACTGCACCCATATAAGACAGCAAGATTAATTGATAACTGTTGTATGTGCTCTCAATGCCTCACTGACTGACCGTTCCCAGACTCTCTCCCTCTCTTCCAGCCTCCCTATTCCCTGAGACACAACAACATTTAAATCACATCAATTATTAACCATACAATGATCTAAAAGTATTCAAGTGAATGGAAGAGTCTCGAGTCTTTTATTTTAAACAAAGAGCTAAAAATGATTAAGCATAGTGAGGAAGGCAGGTCAAAATCTAAGACAGTCTAACATCTAGGTCTTTTGCACCAAACAGCCAAGTTGTGAATGCAAGGAAAAACCTTTGAAGGAAATTAATAGTGCTAATCCAGTGAACACATAAATGATAAGAAAGCAAAATAGCCTTATTGCTGTTTTGGAGCTAGATTTAGTGCTCTGGATAGAAAACTAAACTAGCCACAACATTCATAAACCAAAGCTTAATCCCGAGCAAGACTCCAACTCTTTTAAGTTATTTGAAGGCTAAGAGAGGTGAGGAAGCTGCAGAAAAAAAGTTGGAAGCTAGGAGAGGTTAGTTCATGAGGTTTAAGGAAAGAAGCCATTTTCTTTCTTTCTTTCTTTTTCTTTCTTTCTTTCTTTCTTTCTTTCTTTCTTTCTTTCTTTCTTTCTTTCTTTCTTTCTTTCTTTCTTTTATTCTTTTCTTTTAGACAGTTTCACTCTGTTGCTCAGGCTGGAATGCAGTGGTGAATTGTTCAGGGCTCACCACAACCTCTGCCTCCTGGGGTCAAGCGATTGTCCTCCCTCAGCCTCCAAATTAGCTGGGATTACAGGCGCCCACTACCACAGCTGGCTGACTTTTTTTTTGTATTTATGGTACAGACGGGGTTTCACCACATTGGTCAGGCCGGTTTCAAGCTCATGACCTCAGGTGATCCTCCAACCTCAGTCTCCCAAAATGCTGGGATTGCAGTCATAAGCCACCATGCCTGGCCCATTTTCATAACATAAAAGTGCAAAGGGAAGCAGCAAGTGCTGATGTAGAAACGGTAGCAGGTTATCCAGATGATCTAGCTAAGATAATTGATGAAGGTGGCTACACCAAACAACAAATTTCCCATTTAGATGACACAGGTTTCTATTGGAAGAAGATGCCATCAAGGATGGTCACAGCTAGAAAGGGGAAGTCAATTCCTACCGTCAAAGCTGCAAAGGACAGGCTGACTTTCTTATTAGCAGTTTATGCAGCTGCTGACTTTAAGTTGAAGCCAATGCTCTCTTACCATTCCAAAAATCCTGGGGCCTTTAAGAATTATGCTAAGCAGGGTTTGCCTATGCTCTATAAATGGAAGAACGAAGCCTAGATTACAGCACCATCTATTTACAGCGTGTTTTGCTGAATATTTTAAGCCTACTATTGAGACCTACTACTCAGGAAAAAAATATTCTTATAAAAATATTACTGCTCATTGACAATGCACCTATTCATTCAAGAGCTCTGATGGAGATGTAAAGGGATATTTTTTTTCATGCCTGCTAACATACATTCATTCTGCACCTCATAGATCAAGGAGTAATTTCAACTTTCCAAGTCTTATTATTTAAGAAACACATTCTGTAAGGCTATAGCTGCAATACATTGTGATTTCTCTGATGGATTAGGACAGAGTAACTTGGAAACCTCTTGGAAGGATTTTCCATTCCATATGCCATTAAAAACATTCATGATTGATGGGAGGAGATCAAGCTATGAACATCAACAGGAATTTGGAAGAAGGTGATTCCAATCCTTGCAGATAACTTTGAAGCATTCAAGATTTAAATGGAGGAAGTAACTGCAGATGTGGTGGAAATAACAAGAGAACTATAATTAGAGGTAGAGCGTGAAGATCTGACTGAATTTCTTCAATCTCATGCTAAAACCTGAATGTATAAGAAATTGCTTCTTATGGATGAGCAAAGAAAGTGGCCTCTTGAGATAGAAACTACTCCTGGTGAAGCTTCTCTGAACATTGCTGAAATGATAAGAAAGGATTTCTAATGTTACATCAACCTAGTTGATAAAGCAGTAGCAAGGGTTGAAATGATTGATTCCAATTTTCAATGAAATTTTATTGTGGGTAAAATGCTCCCAAACAGCATCACACACTACAGAGAAAACTTTTGTGAACTGAAGGGTCAATCAATGCAGCAAACTTATTTGTTTTCTTATTTTAAGAAATTACCTTAGCTACCTTAACCTTCAGCAAGTCCCACCCTGGTCAGCAGCCATCAACATTGAAACAAGACCTTGCACCAGCAAAAAGATTACAACTCTTTGAAATCTCAGATTACTCTAGGCATTATTTAACAATAAAGTGTTTAAAGTTAAGATAGGTACTTTTTAAAGACATAATGCAATTGGAAACTTAATAGACTACAGTATAGTGTGAACATAACTTTTATATGCACGGGGAATCCATAAACTTTGTGTGACTTGCTTTGATGAAATATTCACTTTATTGCAGTCATCTGGAACACAATCCTCAAAATCTCTGAGATAGGCCTGTATGTTAAACAGATAGCTGCACTTCTATGTACATTGTAGAATTATTCACAATATCCAAGACATAAAATGAACCTAAATGTCTATCAACAGATTTATGAACATTAAAAGTGTGGTGTATATGCATAATAGAATACGATTCAGCTTTTAAAAAGAAGGAAATTCAGTCATGTGAAACCACATAGATGAATTTGGCATACATTGTGTTAAGTAAAATAAACCAGTCACAGAAAGATGAGTACCACATTATGTAACTTACGTGTGAAATCTGAAAAAGTTAAATTCATGGAAGCAGAGAGTATAACAGTGGTTAACAGAGGCTGGAGGAGGTGGTAGGAATTGGAGAGATGGTCACAGGATACAAAATTTCAGTTAGATGGTAGGAGCTGTCCAATAAATCTATTGTATGGCATAGTGACTATATTTAAAAATATTGTTTTATGAAAATTGTTATGAGAATACATTTTAAGTACTCTCACCCAAACATTAAAAGTATAAAAGATGGGGCATATATTAATTAGCTCTACTGTGCCATTTAACAATGTATACATATTTTAAAACATCATGTTGTACTCAATGAATATATACAATTTTCATTTGGAAATAAAGTCAATGATTAGAAAACATATTCACTATGAAAAAAAAGAAGGAAATGGCTTTGTTTCACAGTTCCAGTTTTGAAAACCAAATATTAACTATTCATTTTTTTTCTCCTGGCCATCTTTTTTTAAAAATGTGTCAGAACCCACTCAAACATATGATACTTCCAGTTAATACTACAATCATCCCAACGTATCCTGGAGGAATTGGTTCCAGGATCCCCAATGATACTAAAATCCACTCATACTCAAGTCCTGCAGTTGGCTCTGTGGAACCTGCAGATAGGAAAAGTCAGCTTTCTGTATACACAGGTTTTGAATCCTGCAAATACTGTATTTTCAATATGCATGGGGTTGCAGATGTGGAACCTACCAATATGGACTATTGACTGTATTTATTGAAAAAAATCCAACCATAAGTGGACCCATGCAGTTCACACCTGTGTTGTTCAAGGGTCAACTGTATTTGTCAGGATATTTAATAATTGTATAGATTCATATAACCATAAATCCTTCAAACAGTCTTGGGGTCAGTATAATTGTCTATACTTTATAGTTAAAGGGACTGTTACTTAAATGAATTCATCTAAATTCACACAGGTGGTTAAATGGCAGTGGTGAAACTGTGTTTGAATAAATGACTAAATGATTCTTGATTACATGTACAAATGAAAGGAACATCAAATGAATGATTTCATGAAATAAATGATACCAAATATACTGCTATCGTATAGAGATACTTTACTCATTAGCATTGTTGGTTATAAACACGTCTCTGGCTGACTTAGGCAAAAAAAGAATTCATTCTTGAGGAAAGATCTTAGCACTCAGCTTGGGAACAGAGAGCAACTTTTAAAGACTATATTGTGTTGCCTCAAAACACAGATTGAAGGCTTAACCCCCAATGTGACTGTATTTAGAGACAGAAACTTTAGGGAAGTAGTTAATGATTAAAGAGGCTTCTAGGTCAACAAGGAAACTGGCAGATAATATGGTCTCAACTAGCTAATGGCAATTAGAAAAAGAATATGTTTGTATACCTCACGTGAGCGCTCTTGGCACAGGTTCTGTAGCCTTAATCCTGGGTTGGCTATATTCATCTTGTGTAATTTTGAGCAATCTATTTATGTTATTTCTATCTCATTTCCTGCTCTCTAAAATGTGGATAATAGTAATGATTACCACATAGAATTGTTGTGAGGACCAAATGAAACAGTATACTTAGAAGTTAGAAGGTACCTGGCATATTGTTAATTTCTCAATAAATGTAGGTCATTGTTATTCAAAACCTATAGTCAGGCAACTTGAAGACATCATTGAATTTCTTAGTTACATTCTTAGTGTCCTTTAGCTGAATGTCCATAGCAGCATTAAAATACTTCTGTGGTAAATAGCAAATTCTTCTTCCTGAAGCATGAGTGAAAAGTGGAGATGGGGTTGGGCATCTAATAGCTCCTACTGCAGAATTTGTTATTGAGAAACATATGATCCTATGCAAAGAGAGTTAAGGGAAATCAGTTTAAGAGTGAGCCTATGAAAGTTCTGTCAAAAGTAAGCACATTCATAAATATAGAAAGTCATTTGGTTTTACAGTCATGAAAATATTATATTAAAGACTTCAAGCAAAATGTCAGCTGTCAATTTACATATGATTTCCTTTGAAAGAATTAAGATTATTGTTGCTTCTAGTGGATCAATCCAGAAACTTAGATGTCAACCTTCTCACTCTTTCTCAATCAATGACCAAATTCTGTAAACTCTACCTTTGAATTTTCTCAAATCTGTGGATCTCTTCTCATCTCAATAGGCTATTATGCTAGCTCAGGTGTCCATCTTCTCTTTTATGCATCCCAATAACAGACATCCTCCTCCCGACAATGTTTTTCCAGTTCTAACTTTCCAGTGGCTTGACATCTCGCCTGTGATGATTTAGAACTCTCTAACATAACTTACAAATCTTTTCCCACCTGTCACCCACTTATTTCTATAGTTCTACAGAAGTGAAGATGGTATATCCAGGAACCATACAATAGTAATTGTATCCCTCACATGTCTGGAGTTTGTGGCAGTGTCCAAATATTATGTAATACAATTCTTTGGAAGAAGGCTAACTCAATTGTCTGTCTTTTTTTCGTCCTTTAAAAATTCTTTTTAATAATTTTTGTGGGTGCAGAGTAGGTGTATATATTGATGAAAAAATCCTCAACAAAACACTAGCAAAGCAAATTCAACAATACATTAGAAAGATTATTCATCGTCACCGAGTGGGATATATCCCTGTGATGCAAGCATAGTTCAACATATACAAAAGAATCAATGTGATGCACCATATCAACAGAATGAAAGACAAAAACCATATAATCATCTCAATGGATGCCAAAAAAGCATTTGATAAAATTCAACTTTCCTTCATAATAAAACCTCTGAACAAACTGGGAATAGAAGGAACATACCTCAACAGAATAAAAGACATATATGACAGACCCACCGCTGGTATCAAACTGAATGGGGAAAAGCTGAAAGCCTTTTTTCCAAGATCTGGAACACAAGAAGGCGGTCCACTTTTACCAGGGTTTGCTAATATTTGTATGAGGATTTTTGCATCAATATTCATCAGAGATATTGGACTATAGTTTTCTGTGTTTTGATGTGTCTTTGGTTTTAGTATCAGGATAATACTTGCCTCATAGAATGAGATTGGAAGTATTCCCTTCCTATTTTTTTTTTTACTTTTTCCCACTTTTCTATTGGAATTGTTTATCTTTTTTTATACACTTTAATATCTGTGATACATGTGCTCAATGCACAGGTTTGCTACATAGGTATAAATGAGCCTTGGTGGTTTGTTGCACCCGTCAACCTGTCATCTACATTAGGTATTTCTCCTAATACTGTCCCCCCCCAGCCCTTCACATGCTGACAGGCTCCGTTGAATGAAGTTCCCCTCACTGTGTCCATGTGTTCTCATTATTCAATTCCCATTTATGAGTGAGAACATGCTGTGTTTGCTTTTCTGTTCCGTGTTAGCTTGCTGCCTTTTCCTCTATTTTTCAGAACAGTTTGAGTAGGATTGATATTCTTCTTTAAATGTTTGGTAGAATTCAGCAGTGAAGCTATCAGGTCCTGGGCTTTTCTTTACTGAGAGACTTTAGTATATCTTCAATCTCGTTACTTGCTCTTGGTCGGTTCGGGTTTTGGATTTCTTCCTGGTTCAATCCTAGTAGGTTATACGTGTCTAGGAATTTGTCCATTTATTTTAGATTTTCTATTTTATTGGTATGTAGGCTGGGCACGGTGGCTCATGCCTGTTATCTTAGCACTTTGGGAGGCCAAGGCAGGTGGATTGACTGAGCTCAGGAATTCGAGACTAGCCTGAGCAACACGGTGAAACCCCGTCTTTACTAAAATACAAAAAGAAAAAGAAATTATCCAGATGTGGCTGCGTGTGCTGGTAGTCCCAGCTACACGGGAGGGTGAGGCAGGAGAATTCCTGTACCCTGAGAGGTGGAGGTTGCAGTGAGCCGAGATCATGTCACTGCACTCCAACTTGGGTGACAGAGTGAGACTCTGTCTCAAAAAAAAAAAAAAATCCAATTTATTGCTATATATTTGCTCATGGTAGCCACTAATGATCCTTTGATTTTCTACAGTATCAGTTGTAATGTCTCCTTTTTTATTTCTAATTTTATTTTTTTGGATCTTCTCTCTTTTTCTTAGTCTGGCTCAAAGTTTGTCAATTTTGTTTAATTTTTCAAAAGACCCTGTTTTTATTTCATTGATCTTTCATACTATTTTTCCATTTCAATTTCATTTATTTCTGCTCTGATCTTTATTATGTCTTTTGCTCTACAAATTTTAGGTTTGGTTTGGTCTTCCTTTTCTAATTCTCTACAATGCACTGTTAGATTGTTTATTTGAAGTTTTTCTTCTTTCTTGATGTAGGCACTTATAGCTATAAACTTTCCTCTTAGTACTACTTTTGCTGTGTCTCATAGGTTTTCATATGTTGTATTTCCATTATCATTTGCTTCAAGAAATTTTTCAACTTACTTCTTAATTCCTGCATTAAATCGCTGGTCATTCAAGAACATATTGTTTAATTTTTATGGATTCATATAGTATACAGTTTACAAAATTTCTCTTGTTATTAATTTCTTTTGTTGTTTATTTATTTTTTAGAGATGGAGTCTTGCTGTGTCACTCAGGCTAGAGTGCAGCTGTGTGACCTTGACTTACTGCAAACTTAGCCTCCCAGATTCAAGCGATTCTCATGCCTCAGCTTCCCAAGTAGCTGTGATTACGGGTCCGTGACACCACGCATGGCTAATTTTTTTGTATTTTTAATAGGACAGGGTCTCACCATGTTGGCAAGGCTGCTCTCTAACTCCTGACCTCAAGTGATCTGCCCACCTCAGCATCCCAAAGTGCTGGGGCTATAGGTGTGAGTGACTTTGCCCAACCCTTATTAATTTCTAGTATGTTTCCATTGTGATCAGAGAAGATTCTCAATATTATTTCAATTTTTTGAATATCTTCAGACTTGTTCTGTGACCTAACATATGGTCTATCATTGAGAATGATCCATTTTCTGAGGATACAAATGTGTATTCTGAAGCTCTTGGATAAAAGTTCTGTAGATATCTATTAGATTTATTTGGTCTATAGCGCAGATTAAGTCTGCTGTTTCTTCATTGATTTTCTGTCTGGAAGATCTGTCCAGTACTGAAAGTGGGGTCTTGAAATCGGCAGCTATTATTGTATTTGGGTCTATCTTTCTCTTTCTCTTTAACAATATTTCCTTTACATATCTGGGTGCTCCAGTTGGGGATGCATATACATTTAAAATTGTTATATTCTCTTGCTGAATTGACCCCATTACCATTATATGGTGAGCTTATTTGTCTCTTTTTATAGTTTTTGTCTTGAAATCTATTTTTCTTGCATAAATATAGTGACTCCTGTTCTTCTTTGTTTCTATTGTCACAGAATATCTTTCTCCTTCCCTTTATTTTCAGTCTGTGTGTGTCTGTATAGATGAAGTGTGTTTCTTATAGGCATTAGATCAATGGGTCTTGTTTTTAAATCCATTCAGCCCCTCTATGTCTTTTGATTGGAGAGTTTAGTCCATTTACATTCAATGTTATTATTAATAAGTAAGGACATATTCCTGCCATTTTGGTATTTGTTTGCTGGTTGTGAACTCTTCTTCCTTGTTTTTCTCCTTCCTGCCTTCCTTTAGCGAAAGTGATTTTCTCTGGTGATAAAATTTGGTTTCTTTCTTTTAATTTTTTGTGTGTCCAGTGTATGTTTTTGGGTTTGAAGTTACCATGAAGTTTGCAAACGCTATCTTATAACCCATTATTTAAATCTGATAGCAAAACGGTTTGCATAAACAAAGAAGCACAAAGTAAACTGATAAAAACCCAATGCTTTAATTTTGTCTTTCCACTTTTTAACTTTTTATTATTTCTATTTATATCTTACTGTACTGACTATTTCTTGAAAAGTTGTTGTAGTTATTAGTTTTGATTGGTTCATCATTTGGTGTGACTACTTAGGGTAAAAGTAGTTTATACACCAGAGCTACAGGGTTATAATATTCTGTCTTTTTCTGTGTACTGATTATTATCAGTGTGTTTTAAAACTTCTGATGATTATTTATTGCTCACTAATGTTCTTTTCTTACTGAATGTTCTGTTCTTTCTAATGTTCTTTTCTTTATTTACCATTTCTTGTGAGACAGGTCTAACATTGATGAAATCCCTCGGCTCTTGTCTTGGAAAGTATTCTTCCTTCGTGTTTGAAGAATATTTTTGCCAGATATAATATTCTACGGTAAAAGGTTTTATCCTTCAGTACTTTAAATATGTCATGCCACTGTCTTCTAGGTTTCCACTGAAAAAATCTGCTGTCAGATGTATTGGATTTTTGTTGTATGTTATTTATTTCTTTTCTCTTGCTGCTTTTACATTTCTTTCTCCTTGACCTTTGGTAGTTTGATTTTAAATACCTTGAGATACTCTTTGGGTTAAATCTGCTTGGTGTCCTACAACTTTCCTGTATTCAGATACTGACATCTTTCTCTGGCTGGGGAAGTTCTCTCTTATTATTCCTTTAAATAAATTTTCTACACCTATATCTTTTCTACCTTCTCTTTAATGCCAACAATTCTTAGATTTTCCCTTTCAAGGCTATTTTCTATATTCTGTAGATGCACTTTGTTGTTTTTATTTTTTTCTTTTGTATCTTTTGACAGTGTCTTTTTAAATAGCTGTCTTCAAGCTGACTAATTCTTTTTTCTGCTTGGTCAATTCTGCTATTAAAGGACTCTGATGCATTCTTCATTATGACAATTGCGTTTTTCATCTCCAGAATTTCTGTTTAACTATTTCAATCTGTTTGTTAAATTTATCTGATAGAATTCTGAATTCCTTCTCTGTGTTCTCTCTGTGTTATCAAAGTTTCTTTAAGTTTCCTCAACGCAGCTATTTTGAACTCTCTGTCTGAAAAGTCACATATCACCATTTCTTCAGGATTGGTCCCTGGTGACCTATTTGGTTCATTCACTGAGGTCATGTTTTTCTCAATGTTTCTGATGCTAGTAGATGTTCTTCGGTGTCTGAGCACTGAAGAGTTAGGTGTTTGCTGTAGTCTTCACTGTCTGGGCTTATTTGTAGCCATCCTTTTTGGGAAGGCTTTTCAGATATTTGAAAGGACATAGATATCGTGACTTAAGCTGTCTCTACTTTAGGGAGCATCCCAAGCCCAGTAATACTGCAGTTTTTGAAGACTCATAAAAGTACTCCTTCAATGGTCATGGACATGATACAGGAGAATTCTCTGGATTGCCAGGCAGAGACTGCTCTGTTTTCTTCCCTTAATTTCTTGAAAAAAAAAATCTCTCTCTCTGGTCTGAGCCACCTAAAACTGGAGGTGGAGTGACATAAGCACTCCTGTGGCCACCAGCATTATGACTGCACTAGATAAGGTCTGAGGCCCACGCAGCACTGCACCTTGCCCAAGGCCTGCTGTAATCACTTTTTGGTTACTGCCTATGTTTGGTCAAGGCCCCGGAGCTCTGCAATCAGCAGGTAGCAATGCCAGCTAGGCTTGTGTCCTTCCCATTCGGGCAGTGAGATCCCCCAGGCCCTGGCTGGATACAGAGGTGCTGTCCAGAAGTCAGGGACTAGAGTTTAAAACATTACATGGCTACCTGGTGTTCTATTATGTTGCAGTCGAACTGACGTTCAAACCACAAGATGAAGTCCTTCCCACTTTTCTCTTCTCTTTCCAAAGGCAGAGGAGCCATGCCCCATAGTGACCCCTACCCACTGGTTGCCAAACTACCAACCAGTGTTCTCTTTAAGCTGAAGAGCTCTTAAATCAGCTTGTAGTAAAGGCTGCCTGGCCTGGGACTCACCCTTCAGGTCTGTGGGCTCCCTTATGGCCCAGGGTAGGTCCAGAAATGCTGTTCAAGAGCTAAGTCCTGCAACTGGGAATGCCAAGAGCCCACTTGCTGCTCCACCATCCTGTGGCTGTTCTGACACCTAAGGTGCAAACAAAGTTTCTTTACTCTCCTTCCATTTTTCTGAAGAAGAAAGGATCTTGCCTCATAGCTGCCTCAGCTGGAAATGTGCTGAGTCTCTCCTGAAACCTGCTAGTCTCAGATGCTCATCCAAAGCCCTCTATGTGTTAATAGTACCTGGGTATTGCTGAGGTTATTCAGGGCTCAAGGTATCTTCAATTAACAGGTGATGAATGCTCTGAGGAATGGATTCTTTTCTTAAATGTAGAGGGTTCCCTTCTGGCCCAGCCTATGTCTAGAAATGTTGTCTAGGAGCAGAGGCCCGGAACGGGGGCCTCACAACTCTGTTTGGTGCCTTATCCTGTTGTGGCTGAGCTGATATGCAAAGACAAAGTCTTCCTTACTCTTTCTTTTCCATTCCTCAAGCAGAAGGAAGGAGACTCTTTGGGAGCTATGAGATATGCAACCTGGAGTTAGGGGAGGGGTGATAACAGCACTCCTTTGGCTGACCCAGCTGCTGTCTGAGTATGTCAAATGTCCCCTAGTCCACAATTTCTGGGACTTATTCAGCACTGGACTCACCTAAGAGTTGCAGTCCTTATGGCTTAGACTGCCTTTCAAGTTTACTTGGAAACACAGAGAACTGTAGGCCCTCTGTGGTGAGATTTTCAGGCACTGAAGTTCGTACTGCTGGGATTGCTGATTCCTCTCAGGTTAGGACTGGCTTAAATGCTCCCTCTGCCTCCATGGGCAGGTGTCAGCTGAGTTTGGTCTAGTTTCCCTTTGTGTCTAACAAACAGCAATGAGTTCAATGCCTCATAATTTCTGTGTTCTTCCTCCCCCCGTGCCCAGAGATACACTGCACCACACGACTGCTACTGAGGTTGGGAGGGAGGGGGGTTGGTGATTCAGGACTGTTTTTTTCTGTCACTTCAGTGTCGCTTTCAGGGATATTAAGTCCAAACCGGGTACTATGAGTGCTCACTTGATTTTTGGTTCTCATGTAGGTATTTTTTCTGTGTAGTTGTTAACTTGGGGCCTCGTGGGGTATGGGGAAATGATTAGTGGAGCTTTCCATTCTGCCATCTTGCTTTGCTTCTCGTCCCCATTATAAACTATTTTAAAAAATCTTTAATGGCTCAAGAAATTGCTTAAGTAATACTCAGTATAGAATACAAATATGCGTTCTCTCAACTATCCAGTGTGCTGTCAATTATGGAATAAAAAATATGTATTGAGTAGTTGAAATGGACCTTTTTTATAAAAGGATAATTAATTAGTTTACTGCATAACTCTATAAACTTTGATATAGATTTAAGAAATTAATCATTTACAATTATAAATATGTAAAAATTCTTTGATACACTATGTGAACAACTTTTGATTCAAAAAGTAGAGTAACTAAAAAATAAAATTCAATGCCTTACACAGCAAGCATGTGCAGATAGTATAAAATCCTAATTGATAATTTTTAATATATCATCTGTAGTAGATGATTTAAGTTTGCAAGAAGATATAAACTGTTTAAGGGTAGAGAATCACTCTCTATGGTGTCATGGTGTCATTAAAGGATTCGATATTTGGACTCATATTCCAGACATTGCCACTGGTTAGCTTTGTGACCTAGGGGAAGACATTTACTTTTTTGTCAGCAACAGCTTCCTTATTTGTGTAAAAATAACTCTTGTTTTTCTCATGTCATAAATGATTACAATTTGAATTTGCTTTCACTTCCAGAAAGTGGGTAAAGACTTTTTTTTTTTTTAAATTAGAGAGAGTATCTCACCCTATTGCCCAGGCTGAAGTGCAGAGGTGAAATAGCTCACTGCGATCTCAAATTTCTGGGCTGAAGGAATCATTTCATCTCAGTCTCCTGAGTAGTTGGTACTATAGACACATGCCATTATATGTGGCTAATTAAAAACTAAAATTTTAAAGACTGGTTTTATTAGGTTGCACATGGTCATATCAAATTTCTGCCCTCAAGTGATCCTCCTGCCTCAGCCTCCCAAGTAGCTGGTATTACCAGTGTGAGCCACTGCACCCAAGATAAAGTTTTATAACTTTTATTTTCCCATTTTTTAATCTCAATGTCTTCAAAATGTAATATAGATCAGACTTTTTTAGATAGCATTTTATAAGATACAGATTGCCAGGCACTTTGGGAGCCTCTGATTTACCTGATCTGGAAAAGTTCTTGTATTGTTAACAAGCAAGCCCAACTGATCTTGAAGTAGATGGTGTGAGGAACACACATTGAAAATAATGTTTGTCTCTATTCCTCTACAAAGCTAATTCCAGTCCCCTTGAAACTTTTCTCCAGTAATTGCTTTTTCTTCTGATACTTACAATACCCCTCCCTCTTGCTCCACTTTAGACAACCACAGGACAAGGTATACGAAACCCTGTTCTCATTATTACAGTAACCTTCTTGAGGCATTCTTTGCTTTTTCCAAGCTACAAATGGTTGAAAGTATGAGGCCAGGTATTTTGCCTTGAAACCAAACTTTCCAACTATTGTTTGCTGTGCTAACTTCATTTAAATAAGACTGCAGCTGTGCTATTTTTGCCAACTATAGAAAATTGACTTAATATTGTCTAGAATAGTCTTTCAGCTACAACAAGTTATGTGTAAATCAAAAGCTTCTTTTGAGAAGTGTCTGTTCATGTCCTTCGCCCACTTTTTGATGGGGTTGTTTGTTTTTTTCTTGTAAATTTGTTGGAGTTCATTGTAGATTCTGGATATTAGCCCTTTGTCAGATGAGTAGGTTGCGAAAATTTTCTCCCATTTTGCAGGTTGCCTGTTCACTCTGATGGTAGTTTCTTTTGCTGTGCAGAAGCTCTTTAGTTTAATTAGATCCCATTTGTCAATTTTGGCTTTTGTTGTCATTGCTTTTGGTGTTTTAGACATGAAGTCCTTGCCCATGATTCTCACTCATAGTTGGGAATTGAACAATGAGAACCCATGGACACAGGAAGGGGAACATCACACTTCGGGGACTGTCGTGGAGTGGGGGAGGGATAGCATTAGGAGATATATCTAATGCTAGATGACGAGTTAGTGGGTGCAGTGCACCAGCATGGCACATGTATACATATGTAACTAACCTGCGCATTGCACACATGTATCATAAAACCTAAAGTATAATAATAATAAAAAAAAAGAAATTTTGAGTTAAGACACCCACACACAAAAAAAGCTTCTTGTGTTAAACTTCTTATAATTGTAGAAGCTGCTCAATACAGAACATAGTCTCAGTCCTCCTTTGGTCCACAAAGCATCTGACTTTCTGTCTATGGACAGAACTTCTGGTTTAATCTACAGGAACCCATAACTTCCTGAAGCTTTGTGCTAAACAGTGACAGCGTGAGTCAATTGAATTTTAGTGTGTCTGAGTCCATAGAGTGTAAGCTACAGAAACATTTCCATGGCCATTCTGAGCAAGTGTAGCAGGCAGTGTGCCTACAGCTCTGCAAAGAAACTTCAAGTAAGCAGAATTGTTTAGAACAGCCTTTTTTTCTTGGCATTTCAATTAATTATGATTCTTGTTCTCAATCATTTGTATTTGTTAATTTATTTCTTTTCCCTTGTCAAACCTTGGAATTAGCACTCACCAGGGTCTTAATGTTGAGAACAAATTCTTCAAAACCTTTAGGTACCTGAAGCTGGAAAATACTTTAGAAAAAGCCAGTGTGTAGCCTTTTGAATTTGTAAAATATCCAAATGCTTTCCTTGAATTATAAATTATCAATATGCTTAAACATTTCTCTGACAACTTCTAGATCTCCAGGGTAATATTGTTAGCAAAAAGAAAAAAAAAATCAGTATTCTCCTTGCCTTCAACCCGGCTTCTAGAGTATGACTTGTTTATTTGCATAGAAAAATCTTCCTTCTTCCTTCTGTGTCATGTGGCTGGAATAAAAAAATGCTTTTCTGTTGCCCTCTGCCAAATTTCTCTCCATCTGTTGAAACATTTGGCACCTGACATCCTAATTTTTCCTCCAGCAAACTTCTGCTACATCCTGTTCATGTCTGTGATAACTGAAACTCCCATTCCCTTCTTGGCTCCTACTCGATTGACTTGGAGTTGATGACAACAGTCATACATGCCAAACTGATCTATTTCTGAATGCCTCTAAAATCTCAATCTCTAATAGTCTAATATCTGACCCCAATCTCCTATTTGTAAGTACATTTTTCCCTGTCTATTAACATTGCTATTCTTTGACTTCATCAAGTGCTTTCATCCCTTGCTTTTTCTATATTTTGTCACTTTATTAGTCTCCAACCTACTTTACTTTTTTCTTCTCTGTGTTAGATGTGAGTTTCAATCTCTCATTTCTGTGTTCTCAAGTGCTTTGTCCCTTATCTTTTTTGTTAATCCAGCCCTGAAAAAACCAATCTTGCTTTGTTTTAATTTGTCTTCTGTGCTTTTACTTTTAGGGTGCTGAGCTTAAGAAACTGTTGAGTAACACTTCCAAATAATGGTGTCCATCTTTACATGATCCTAAGCATGCTTGCCAGTCCTTGCTAATTCTATTCCACTCTTTCTCCCATTAACATCAAAAGCCATTTACAACATAACCATTTCCCCTAACATGCTAATTCTTTTTCTGGACGCTTTCTTGGACTACTCCCTCATCCACTCACTTCTAAAAAGTGATTTCGGGAATAGGAAGAAATTTTACCTCTTCCAGGTAATAGACATTCAAAAATAACTTGCCAACTCTCTTCTCTTTTTCTCTAACCCTGTGTACTCCTGTATACAATTAGTCCTTACTTAACATTGTCAATAGGTTCTTGGAAACTGCAATATCAAATGAAACAACGTGTATCAAAATTACTTTTACCATAAGCTAATTAATATAAAGAAGAGTTAAATTCCTACAGCATATTTCTGGTGACAAAAACATCACCAAACTTATAAAGAACTGAAACACTTCTAATATAAAACAATGCAATAAATGTAAGCTGTATATACATTTAAGAAATATTGATACAAACAAGTAAGATAATTACTTACCTAATTTTTGGTGCATTAGTGTGTGATGGTGATCACAGTGGTGGTGGGTTAAATTGAGAAATAAATGTTTGCAAAGGAAAAGGTGTAAGAAGCACCTCTTGTATCTATGAATTTAAAAATCAGTCACAGATGTGACGGGCTTGCTGAGTCCTTTTGCACAGCATTGTTTATTGTCATGCATTTGTATCATTATCACAGACTTCATGAATTTTTGTTTTATTGTGAATGTTTCATTCATTCATTTTTCAACTGCCTTATTCCAGTTCATGGGAGCAAGTGACTGAAGCCTATCCTGGTGGCTCAGAGCACAAGGCAGGAACCCACCATGGACTGGAAATGCTTCCATCCTGGGCACACGTGTGCATGTGCACACACACACACACTCTCTCTCTCTCACACACACACACACTCATCCTGTGAAAATTTAGACATGTCAATATACTAATATACATATTTTTGAGATGTGATAGGAAACGGGATTATCCAGAGAAAGTCCACGCAGACATGAGGAGGACAGCCAAACATAGACAGTGGTCCAGCCAGGAATTGATTTTTCTCTCTTTACCCTTATAATGAAAAGATATTGAACAAAATGACATTATTTGATGACCTGCTATATACATACATACATACCCTTGCATCTTCATCCATCCTAAATTTTTTTGACTTCTCACTGGAAGAAGTATTCTTCCTGTTCAAAACTTAATTTAACAAGTATGCTGAGAATTATGGTTGATGATTACATGAATTAGTCAACATAAAGAAGCTGAAATAGTGGTTGGCATTTTGTACACAAGGTCATTGAATTTCTGTCATCTTTCTATGTCCTGTTAGACGCATTGGCCTATCAATCACTTACATCTTACCTCTTGTAGTTAGTATAGGCATGCTTAACTCTCATCTAATAAGAGAAATGCCTTTCTTTGAGCTCTTGTAGCTCTCTTCTTCCCCTTGATACTCTCATGTTCCTCTTTCTTTTCTGGTCAAGCTCATTGAAAAAGTAACCTTCACTTCCTCACATTTCGTTTAGTCTCTAGTTCCCATAACCTGATTTCTTCTCCCGTCCACATCTCTTACCAAGTCGATAATCAACTCCTAACTTCAAAATGCACTGCCATCTTTAGTACTCATCTCTTTTAGCTTCTCAGCAACCTTTGACTGCTTTGTTAACTCTTTCCTTGAAGGTTTCTCCGATTTTGGCTTCCAAGGTCCTTCTCTTGTTTTTCACATTCTTTTTTTTTTTTCTTCCATTTTTCCCATCTCTTCTACTGGCTCCTCTTCCTCTCTGATTTTCTTAAGCAACACCTGATCCAATAGTCACTCCCTTACAATCCTTCATTATAATATATTGAAGAATATATTATATTAGACTATTGGATCATGTTGACCCATAAACATTCTGCTGCCTTGGCACCTTGGAGTGAATTGAAACTAGGTGTCTCTCATTGGTGAGAGCTGAACCAGGGTCCAGCCATGGAGGGAAGCTGACAGTGAAACAGAAGCGGGTGGGAGAGCATGTGCTATTGGTAGAGACAATAGGCCATATACAACCTTTTTTTTTAATCCACATTTTTGTGCACCCCCTACAGTTTATGCATCTAATATTCATTGCAAGAAAACCTACTATTAGGCATTTTCTTCTGCTTTGAAATTTTCTGTTAGCCGCCACATTTTTCTCAGAAACTTGGCTATACCAGGAGCAAAGAGACTTAATTCTCAGTCTTTGAGAAAAAGCATTCTAAAAATCCCATTTCTATCCCTCACTGACTCTATTTGTTCATTCACTGAACAAAAGCTTACTAATTTTTCCACTATGCTAAGTGCTGAGCTTGATGCTTGAGTCACAATAAAGACTAAGACATAATATCACTCACCAAGGAGATTACTCTCCTCTGGGGAAATATGCTACCAAAGCCTGCAGAATGGGCAGAATTCTGTGCCATTTGGTTAGTGAGCCCATCATCTTACACAGTGACAGAAACACATGAGCTTGTTCTAGATCTGTGGTTTGCCTCAAAATGTCTATTTTGTGCCAATAGATTTATTCAAGTAAGTTACATATAGTCCATGTTGAAGCTGCAGTTTTCTTCATTTGTGTTTCTGTCCAGTGGAATGGTCACCTTCACTGGATTTAAAGGTTTTTAAAATTTCCTTCAGAACCTTGTATATACACAAATTACCACTATGCTAAACACTTCACACACCTTTTCTGTCAAGGAAATCCTCATGACAACCTAGAAAGTAGATATTACTATCCCCATTTTATAGATAATGCAACTGAGGCAGAGAGGCTCAAATAACTTGACTTATCTAAGGTGACCCAGATAGCCAGAAGAAGAGCCAGGGGTGGAGTATTGGTTTGTTTGATTCCAAAGCCCATGTTGTTAACCACTTTGTTTCCTTTTGTATTGATTTTGGCTATATACTTATGAAGGGGGCCAGCCCCTCCACACCTGTGGGTATTTCTCATCAGGCAGGATGAGAGACAGAAAAGAAATAAGACACAGAGACAAAGTATAGAGAAAGAAAATTGGGCCCAGGGGACCGGCGCTCAGCATACCGAGGACCTGCACTGGCACCGGTCTCTGAGTTCTCTCAGTATTTATTGATTACTATTTTCACTATCTCAGCAAGGGGAATATGGCAGGAGAACAGGGTGATAGTGGGGAGAAGGTCAGCAAGAAAACATGTTAGCGAAGGAATCTGTGTCACAAATAAGTTCAAGGGAAGGTGCTATGCCTGGATGTGCACGTGGGCCACACGTATGCTTCTCTCCACCCAAACATCTCAGTGGAGTAAGAAGTAATAGAGCAGCATTGCTGCCAGCATGTCTCACCTCCCGACACAGGGCAGTTTTTCTCCTATCTCAGAGTAGAACATACAATCGGGTTGTATACCGAGACATTCAGTTCCCAGGGGCAGGCTGGAGACAGAGGCTTTCCTCTTATCTCAACTGCAAGAGGCCTTCCTCTACGAATCCTTCTTCAGCACAGACCATTCACGGGTGTCGGGCTGGGTGATAGTCCGGTCTTTCCTATTCCACAAGGCCATATCTCAGGTTATCATATGGGGAGAACCTTGGACAATACCAGGCTTTCCTGGGCAGAGGTCCCTGTGGCTTTCCACAGTGCTTTGTGCCCCTGCTTACTAGAGAATGGAGAATGGTGATGACTTTTACCCAGCATACTGCCTGTAAACATATTGTTAACAAGGCACATCTTGTACAGCCCTAGATCCCTTAAACCTTGATTCCATACAACACTTGTTTCTGTGAGCTCAAGTTTGGGGCTAAAGTTACAGATTAACAGCTTCTCAAGGGAAAACAATTGTTCAGGGTACTGGTGAAAATGGAGTTTCTTATGTCTTCTTTTTCTTTTTTTTTTTTTTGGAAATTAAATTAGATGTGTTTATTCTACTTAGAACAAAGCTGGTTTTATAATGTATCTTGGCTTATTTTTCCAAAACAGGAATAGTGTCATCAAATGTGATGACTGTATTTCTATTACTCATGCCTAAAATTGCTGTGAGACTCAGGTATTACCTGAATACAAGGTCATAGCTTTTTGTTTAACATTTTTAAATGCTTAGATTCACAGTTTTATTTTATTTTATTTTTTTATTTTATTTAAAAGTCCTCTTTATTTGTTATCAAGTCCAGCCTGAGTCATCACTCTAAATTGGTATTTAGTTATTTTCAGCTTCATTTAACATATCAACTCATTTTGGTAAAATTTGTTAGACTACCAAACATAGATATCAGACTGGAACAAAGAAATTATAATATGCACCCACATTAATTTCAGTACTTCTTGTCTTCAAAGTATAATAAAAGTACCCAACAATGATAGACTGGATTAAGAAAATGTGGCACATATACACCATGGAATACTATGCAGCCATAAAAAATGATGAGTTCACGTCCTTTGTAGGGACATGGATGAAATTGGAAATCATCATTCTCAGTAAACTATCGCAAGAACAAAAAACCAAACACCGCATGTTCTCACTCATAGGTGGGAATTGAACAATGAGAACACATGGACCCAGGAAGGGGAACATCACACTTCGGGGACTGTTGTGGGGTGGGGGGAGGGGGGAGGGATAGCATTGGGAGATATACCTAATGCTAGATGACGAGTTGCTGCGTGCCGCGCACCAGCATGGCACATGTATACATATGTAACTTACCTGCACGTTGCGCACATGTACCATAGAGCCTAAAGTATAATAATAATAATAATAATAATAATAATAATAATAAAAAGAAAAAAAAATTAAAAAAACAACAACAACAAAAAAACCTGTCCTTTCACACATTGAATTATCTTGGCACCCTCATTAAAAATCATTTGACCATGATAAAAAAAAAAAAAAAAACATGGCTTTTCCTCCTCTATTTGGGTACTTTTATTATGTCTTCTTTTTCTACATAGATAAAGTAACAGTCTGATATCTCTTTCTTTTCCCTATATATCCCCCTTTTCTTTTTGACAAAACCGCCATCGTCATTATGGCCCATTCTCGCTGGTCGCTGTCTCTTTGGAGCTGTTGGATACACCTGTAGACTAACAAGAGACAGAACAGACATACAAGGATTAATATGAAATTTACAATAGTGGAACTTCTGATGGTTTTAACCTAAGTGACGGGGTTAAGCTTTGTGAGGCCATCAGCAGCTTTTACAATTGCCTCAGTTTTTGGCACCAAATTTAAATGGGCTTTTGTTGCCTTAAAAATTTGTTTTTTAAATTTTGAAATATTTAAAGTAAGATTATCTTCTCTTCCTTGTACATGGCATCTAACTATGTCTCAGTGATGCTCAGACTCATTATAGGCTTGGAGTGTAATGCAAAAATCTGATGTGTTTCAGTCACACTGTAACTGAAAAAGATATCGCAAGCTCATGAGCCTATCTTCCAACCAAATGACGGTTTGTCTAAGATCGTTAATTTGGTTTGCCAATTTTTTATCCATTTGAGTCTGAGAATTTCACAATTTTGAGGAATTCTTTTGCCAATTATTTACATATTCTGCAGTTTGAACAGAGGAGTGTAGAGGAATTCCAGCAGCTGCAACAGTAGCTGTGACTGCAATAGGACCTATAATCACTACAAAGTAAAAATGAATCTTTTGGATCTAGTTAGAACTCGTTTTAATACTTCCGTTAAAATATGGACAGATGGGGAAGCCTCTCGCCATCATTCCATGGACACAGGGATCTACACGCTCTCTCTTTCCCTCACCAGCAGAATATGGTGCTGCCAATCAAAAGTCGAATCAATGCAAGTAAACAATCTACAGTTTTTACAGGTTACAGTTTGGGAATCTGGTTTAATAAGTATGTTTCCTACAACTAGCATATAAAGGAGTTTTACACAACTTTGCAAAGGAATTGTCAGTTTGGAATTTAGGTTAATAGTATAATATGGCTTATGATTTTTTCTTCCTATAGTTTGATTTGCAGACCAAATTCTAATGTGGTGCGAGGCCACAGTAAGCTTTCATCATTCTGGATGTTCAGGACCAGTAACAGGACTAATTAACTGTGGTTGAGGTGAGAAAATTCTCATTTTACTCCATTTTAATGGATAGGGTGATTTTAAAATTTTATAAACCTGGTCCAGCTTTTTAAATTACTCTCATAGGTCAGATTAATGGGCGAGATGGATCGGGCTTGTGAACATGAGTGAGTCTGGCCCATACAATTATAATATAATTGGCCTCGAGGGGCCCAGTCTATAATAGTTCCAAATTCATTGTTTTGTGATATCACTGCAGTATCAGCCACATATTCTTTCCAAACTAAGACTTTCGGGTCTTTTGATTCTTTGGGAATTTTTGGAGGGCAAGCCTTCCCCTTAGGCCTAAATTTTAATGATCTTTAATAAGAAGAATCCTGTAAATTATTTATTTGTGGTCCGAGTGACATTCCACTTACCATGTGATAAGTAAATCTACTGGTGGCACCGACAGTAGGTACTTCTACCAACCAATTTTGGGTTGTAGGCATTAAGCATCTGGGTGCCTTCCCTAGGCAAATGGGAGGATAATGATACCCAATGAAAATATTTATCATCATTCCTTCTTTTTTTAGGTTGGGCAGGGCAACGATCATCTGTGGGGCCTGGTACCCATGTACTATTATTAACATATACTTTAGTAGGATTATCTATTCATGTGATTGCCCGAATTAATGACTGGAAAGGCATGTAGGCCCAGTAAGTATAATTAGTTGTAGCTGCTCCTGCAGACATGAGGAGACTGACCACCGTTGATACAGTCATCAAAGCTGCAAGCAGTATATTCTCTGGAGTTCACGTTACCCGTGTTTTCTTCAGGCTTTTTCAGTTTACTGTGTCAGCTTTTTTAACTGGGCCCAGGTTGGTGGCTCCACTTCCTTGGTGGATGGCAATTTCTTCTGTAAGTTGTAGGTATCTAAACTAGAAGCTGGTTTTTTCCTGGGGAAATACAAGCAACACCTCTCCCCCATGTTATCACCTTTCCTATTTTTCATGTTTTATTTTCATTATTTTTTCACGAAATCAGCTTTCCTGTATGCAGACTGTCCTTTTTATCAGTAAAATGTTGTTCTGTAGAAGTAGTTGTCTGATTTCTCTAAATGGTTAAAAATTTTAAAGTATAGAGTGGTGGATTAAGTTGCATCTGGGGAGTGTTATACTCTTATTGTCTTTTTCCTTTTTTTGTTTCACCAGTTGAGCTTTTACTGTTGTATTAGTTCTTTCAATTAGAGCCTGTCCTTGGGAATTATAAGGGATTCCTGTTGTATGTGTAATTTTTCACTGATTTAAGAATTTTTGAAATGTTTTACTACAGTATCCTGGCCCATTATCCGTTTTAATTTTTTCTGGAACTCCCATGACAGCAAAACAAGATAGTAAGTCTTTTAACATGGGAAGTACTTTTTCCTGTCTAGCAGGTTGCCCATACAAAATGTGAATAAGTATCAACTGTCACATGGACAAATGAGAATTTTCCAAATGACAGTACACTTGTGACATCCATTTGCCATAATGCATTAGGACATAGACCTCTGGGATTAACTCCTGCCTCCTGAGTGGGCAGGTGTAGGAATTGACACTGGGTGCAATGTTGTACAGTATTTTTTGCCTGGTTTTATGTGATATCAATTTTATTTTTTAATCCTGTTGCATTTACATGAGTTAAGGCATGAAGTTCTTGTGCTTCTATGAATGCAGATGATACTAGCAAGTCAGCTTGTTCATTTGCTTCAGTTAAAGACCCTGGTAAATTAGTATGTGCCCAAATATGAGTAATACAATATGGGAAATTTCTTTTTCTTACAGTTTGTTGTAAGAAATTAAACAGCTGGTTTAACTGATCATCCATAATATATTTGATTAGGGCTGTCTCAACATCCTTTGTAGCCTGTACTACATATGCAGAATCTGATACAATGATAATAGGCTGATTAAAATCTTGTAACACTGAAATGACAGCAACCAACTCTGCTCTTTGAGTTGAGTAATACTGAGTTTCAATGACTCGTTCTTTTCACCTGATGTAAGCTGATTTTCCATTGCTGGAACCATCAGGAAACACCATCAGAGCATTCTCAAAAGGTTTATGTCTGGTAATTTTAGGTAAAATCCAAGTAGTCCATTTTAAAAACTGGAAGATTTTTGTTTTTGTGTAGTGATTGTCAATAATTTCCACAAAATCAGCAAGACCAATCTGCCATGAAGCACAATTGATAAAGGCTTTTCTAACCTGTTTCTTGATTAAAGAAACAATGATTTTTTCTGGGTCACTTCCACAGAATTTTACTATTCTTAATCTTGCCTGAACAATTAATATAGCTATTTGATTCCAGTACAATGTAGAAGTATTAATCATACTGTGAGGAAGGAGGACCACTCCACAAGATCTGTATTTTGAACGATAATGCCTGCTGGAGAATGCGCAGTAGCAAAAATCAAAAGTTGGTATGGGGCCAAGCATTGTATTCTATTTACTTGTGCTGGCTGAAAATTTTCTTCAACTAATTCAATTTTTTAGTTGTCTCTGGAGTTAATGTTGTTTTACTCTTCAATTCTGGATCCCCTCTCAAGACAGAGAACAAATTTGCCATGGCATAGGTAGGGATGCCTAGCATTGGACAAATCCAATTAATATCTCCTTGCAATTTTTGAAAGTTATTTAATGTTTTTAATGTGTGTTTTCTTATTTGTATTTTTTGTGGTTTAATTTTCCTTTCCTCTACCTGCCTCCTGAAATAATGAAAAGGGGTAGAGGTCTCAATGTTATCAGATGCTATTGTCAGTCCTGTGTTTTAAATCTCTGTTTGCAGAAATGTATAACAGCCAATTAATTTGTCTCTCGTTTTTGCAGCACACAAAATATCATCAACATAATGAATGATATAACAGTCTGAAAACTTGTCTCTAACTGGTTGAAGAGCTTGAGCTACAAAAGTCTGACAAATAGTTGGACAATTAAGCATTCCCTGAGGCAACATTTTCCACTGAAACCTGGTGGCTGGTTCTTTATTATTTATGGCTGGTATAGTAAAAGCAAATTTTTCAAAATCCTGTTTTGCCAGAGGAGAGGTAAAAAAGCAATCCTTCTGATGAATTATAATTAAAGGCCAATCTTTGGGGATTATGGCCAGAGAGGGCAACCCAGTTTGGAGAGCCCCACGTGGGTTGAATTACTGCATTAACAGCTCTTAAGTTGGTCAGCATGCCCCATCTGCTGGAATTTTTCTGAATTACAAACATTGAAGACTCTAAGGAGAGAACATTGTTGAAACATGTCCCTTTTACAATAGTTTTTATACTATTTTATGTAGCGCTCCCAACTATTCCTTAGGGAGCAGCCACTGTTTGACTCAGATGGGATGCTGCAGGTTGAGTCTGAATTGCTCTTTCACCATAGTGAACTGCAGGTTGGGCAACAATGGGTGCCACAAGCCAAGTCACAGTGAGCCTAGTTTCAGGCTCCCTCCCCCAGCACTCACTCGGCTGAGAAGGAGGTGGCCATCATGGTTTTAGCCCCAATGGCCCCAATGGTTCTGGACCCTTTTCTTCTAATTTTAATCTTTCAGGATATATTACCTCCTGTAATTGATTGTACCCAACATTTTGTGTTAACCGAGCCACTAAAGACTCTGCTACATGTTTGCAATGTGAACTTTCTTTTCCTTTCAGGGATTCTGTCCCTGCCTCTTCTTCACTGTCTATTACACAGCTTTCAGGGGCATGAGAAACTGAAACACTATGTTTTTCTGCTTGAAGTGGTTCTAAAGTTGCTTTAGTAATGGCCCAATCATTCCATACTGTAAGTGGGATGATTTTACCTTCCCTACTTGCTTGTTTCAATTCTTTACCAATTTTTTCCCAATCTTTTAGATCTAAAGTTTCCTGTTCTGGAAACCATGGGCAGAATTGTTCTATTGTTTGAAATAGCATAATTAGATTTTCTGTAGAAGCTCTAACTCCCCCTCTTCTTAAAATAATTTTAATGAAGCTGAGATAAGAGGCATATTTACTTTCAGTTTGTTCCATTGTTACCCTGGGTTCCTCTGAGCACACAAGCTTACCACAAGGCTGACCATAGACATACTTGGAAATCTCTTGTCGACTGTCCTCAAATCTCATGTTCTTAGCATACCTTCACCACAGAGAAAGGCCCCACATTGGGTGCCAGATGAAGGGGGCCAGCCCCTCCACAACTCTGGGTATTTCTCTACAGGTGGGATGAGAGACAGAGGAAAGACATAAGACAGAGAGGGAAATTATGGAGAAAAAAAGTGGGCCCAGGGGACTGGTGCTCACCATACAGAGGACCCCCACTGGCACTGGTTTCTGAGTTCCCTCAGTATTTATTTATTACTATTTTCACTATCTCAGCTAGGGGAATGTGGCAGGAGAACAGGGTGATAATGGGGAGAAGGTCAGCAAGAAAATACATGAGCAAAGGAATCTGAATCACAAATAATTTCAAGGGAAGGTACTATGCCTGGATGGGTACATAGGCCACATTTATGCTTCTCTCCACCCAAACATCTCAGTGGAGTAAAGAGTAACAGAGCAGCATTGCTGCCAGCATCACTCACCTCCCAACACACGGCAGTTTTTCTCCTATCTCAGAATAGAACAAATATACAATCGAGTTTTATACCAAGACATTCAGTTCCCAGGGGCAGGCAGGAGACAAAGGCTTTCCTCTTATCTTAACTGTGAGAGGACTTCCTCTTTTACTAATCCTCCTCAGCACAGATCCTTCTTGGGTGTTGGAGTGAGGAATGCTCAGGCCTTTCATATTCCACGAGGCCATATCTCAGGCTATCACAAGGGGAGAAACCTTGGACAATACCCGGCTTTCCTGGGCAGAGTTTCCTGTGGCTTTCCACAGTGCATTGTGCCTCTGGTTAATAGACAATGGAGAATGGTGATGACTTTTACCCAGCATACTGCCTGTAAACATATTGTTAACAAGGCACATCCTGCACAGCCCTAGATCCCTTAAATCTTGATTCTATGTAACACATGTTTCTGTGAGCTCAAGTTTGGGGCTAATGTTACAGATTAACAGCATCTTAAGGCATAGCAATTGTTCAGGATACAAGTCAAAATGGAGTTTCTTATGTCTTCCTTTTCTACATAGACCCAGTAGCAGTCTGATCTCTCTTTCTTTTACCTACATACTTACATATATATTTGCATACATAGATGTCATATGTACTGAGTTTTCTAGGATTGCAAAAAATATTAATGGCTTCCTTGCAAGCCATCAGAATGGTGTAGAAATGTTTCTATTTGTTACTTCTTAGAAAATATGGCCATTCTTATAGATTGCCTACAAGTATCATATGAGATGTCAGATGTATATAATGTAAATATATATTATATATTTATACATATAGTCATCCATGTGTATATGGCTGGAAGAAAGTTCAAAATTTCATATTTATATCTTATTTATGTACTACTGTATTTCAGAAAGACTTTCAGGTGGGTATAGGCAAATGTATATATACACAGGTAACCATTCACTTATGCATCATTAGATTTGTTATATATTTATTTATTTATTTATTTAATTTTCATTTTTTTGAGATGGAGTTTCACACTATTACCCAGGCTGGAGTTCACTGGTGCGATATCAGATGACTTCAATCTCCTGTTTCTGGGTTCAAGCAATTCTCCTGCCTCAGCCTCCTGAGTAGCTGGGACTACTGGCACTCACCACCACACCCGGGTAGTTTTTTGTACTTTTAGTAGAAACTGGGTTTCACTATGTTGGCCAGGCTGGTCTCGAACTCCTGACCTCATGATCTGCCCGTGTTGGTCTCGCAAAGTGCTGAGATTACAGGCTGAGCCACTGCACCCAGCCTGCATCTTTATATTATTAATTTGGGATTGCATCATATGTTTTCCTGACTTTGTAACACAGACATTTTCCTATGTCATTAAACACTCTTGAAAAACATCATTTAGATAGCTGCCTGGTAATCTATTATTTGGATATACCATCATTAACTTGATCATTTCTTCATAATGAATTTTGTATTATATCTAATATACAGTATCATATTACAATAAATTTTCTTACATGTACATCCTTAAACATATCTATTATTATTTCCTTTGAATGAGTTTCTAGATGTGGAAATACTGAATAAAAGGGTTTGCTCCATTTTTAAGGTTGCTAATATATAATTCCTATTCACAGATCTTGCCAATTACTACTTGGTGGTATCACTACTAATCAACAATTTTTTCTTCCTATCGTTTTGTTCCTTAGGAGAAAAAGGACTATGCACAACATAGTCTGCAAGGTTTTTTTCCAGATGATTACATTCTTTCTTGATAGCTGAAAATAGTATCCATGCTATGGCAACATTAAAGCAAGTATTTCAATGCTTGGGGTTGGGGGGCTCGCCAGAGGGACAATCCCTAAAGAGATGCATTATTTTTTATTTGTGTCTGGACAGCTGAAGGCATTCACTCTCCATATTCTTTTGCTGATTCGAATCAAATGAGCATGGAAGATATATTTTGCCAGATATGTTAATGTACTTTTTAAGTGGAATTGTATGGAGATTACTAAGGAGTCCTGAGGACTAGTTGCATCTCTGGGCTTTAGTTTCTCATTTGTAAACTGAAAAATTTGGGCTAGATAATTTCTGAAGCCCTCACTGTTAACAGTGTATGATGTCCGTGGTGACTTCTCCTTCCTCTTCTTTCTGAACACCTGTCATATCTCTCTAGGTATTTTTATTTTTGTGTTTATTTCCTTAGATCGTATCCTTGAGGGAAGGAAGCTGAAGCACTACATAAGATGTTTGTGCTTCATGACTCTCAGAAGCTGCAGATTCTGTAGAAATCCTTGGAAAAGAGCATCCCTGAATCCATAAAGGTAAAGGAGTAGGAGGAAATCAAAGGAGAGAGGGTGGAGTTGAGAGGAGGACAGATTCAGGGTTCGGTACCTTACTGGGGAGATAGGAATGCAAGTCTAAAGTCAGAATCTGTGCAAAGATAACCTTAATATCTATATCCAGTCAATCACCTACTTTGCTTCCTTTTTGTGACCTCTGAAACAACTTTTGAATTTATCCTTCTGCTATCTTTGGTGTACTTTGTCATCTCTTTCAGGTAATTGCAATATTTCCTTATATCCAATCTTAACAGCCTAGTTACAACTTTGTGATGAGAGTCATCTATATGACACATATAGGATCATATCACTCCCTGGTTTTAAAATTTGCCATAGCAGTTTGCAAAGTCCATCTCTAAGGCTTAATTGGGTTACAGGGTTTATCACAAAATTCTTCAGCCTTTTCTATTTTGCCTCTCAACATTCTACTGCCATATACCACATGCTACAAATATTGAGCCCCTCGCAGTTCAGTAGGAATGATATCATCTACCACACTCCTAATCATTTCACTCATGCTTTTTCTCCTACTTGTAATAACTTGCTCTCATTCTCTATTTTTCCAGAAAAAGACATTAAATATTTATCAAGATCCAGTTCAGATATTACTCCTTATGTAAGTCTCCTTATCATTTCCTAGACAGGTAGTGCTTTTCCTCCTTGGGATCCTGTACCACCATATACATATGTCTCTCAGACCATGTGTCCTACAATGGTTGAACTATGTACTCTCTATCCTTCTAAACTTAACTTCAGGGTTGTGGCCATATCATCTTCACCTTTGAGTTTTTCATGCTTCAGAGAGACCTGATACACAATAGATGACAAATAAATAGTATGTTATGAAATAAAGAAAAAAAATGAGAAAATGGCATGAATTTTTAAAAAATGAATGAATATCAGGGAAGCCAGTTCCTAATGATTCGGGTGTTAACATGGATTTTTGGGGATGCTTATTGGTCCCTGTTGCAGCATAACTCTCAATGAGTAGCCCAATGAGCTAGCTTGGAAGCATTGGTCCCATCCCAAGTCCTCCTAGACTTCTTGTCCTTATTTCCCATGCCTCGTGTAAGACTTTATATTGGAGAAAAACTTCATCCCCTCCTGTGTTGTTCTGTTGCATTTAGGCATATGGCACCATTTTCAACATAAAAAATAAAAACCCATTAAAATGGAGGTAATGGTAGACACCTGGACAGATTACCAGATCGTCATTACTCAGCCTCAGAACAAGGTAGGAGCAATAGTTACTGAATACCAGGGCAGTCACTCTCCAGACATTCTCTGTGTGGCAATGAGGGAACCGAAACTTAGGGATGGTGAGAAGAACTGTGACACTGTTGATGTACGCGGGTTTTGGAAGGGCTGTTTGGGAGAGAGGGTAGGGAAGGGAGATAAGGCTTGAACTTAGATCCAGTGATCAATAACCCTGGATGTGTAAATAAAATTAGGATTCCAAGCAGTGAATCTATTCCATCAAGATTCTGATCATAGGATTACATCCCAACCTAGACTTCTATGGTTGAAAGTGATTAAGAAGTGTTTTCACCTGCAAGGGCTCTCAAGTGGAAGTGTTATCAGCAGAGGGTAGGCAGGCATGTAGAGGCAGACTGAGCTGTCTATTCTATATACTACTCTGGCTCTGGAATGATAGTTCTTTCCAAAACTTTATCTATTCACATGCACTCCAAGAGCCAATCACTGAGCCAGCCCCAGAGTCCTGGGTTGGGATTAGCTCAAGTGTCACCTTGCCAAAAACCCAGAGCCTTGCCAAACCTGTTCCTTATATTTTTTCCATACCTTAGGCACCTTCACTTTTAAATCCTTAACATACACCATTTTGGTTACACTTCCCATTCTAGACAATGGAGCTATTTACTCACCTTCTCAAGGGCAGTTCACTTTAGTGCCCTAAAAGAAAGAAACTATCTTCAGTGTATAAATAGTGAGTTATGCTTGGAGCGACTGCAAGGCCATTTTCTACACCTATCTTAGAAAAAAAGAATGTTTCAAACAAGTGAATCTCTAGTACTCTAGGCCTATGCAAGAGCATGTTGTAACTGTAGGGCTATGTATGATATTTGTGGTATCAGGAGATAAAAAATGACTGGGGTCATTACATCAACACTTACCACATCTTCACCAAAGCTCCTGACAACTTAGAAAAGGTCATTCTCCGAGATTATCAACTGGGAGCAAACTTTCCAGATCCAATGTAACTAGTCTGAGTTAAAAGAAAAAGATCCATGGTTTATTCCTAGCTTATATGGAAGGTATAAAGCAGCACCTGTCTTTCTCCTCTCTCCACTTTGCCAGGAGGGCTTGGATGAAGCAATAAGAAAGGTTGCAACTTCAAAATCATTGCAGGTAGATTACATGAAAACCATGCTCTTTATACGGGAATTACCAAAGAAACACAAGACTTCAAGTAAACACAAGATGGAGTTATTTAAAGTGGGTGATGATAACAAGCAAGATTTTAACTTTTGCTTCCCAAATTCCTTGATAGAATTATTGAGTTGCCACAAAGGCTGTACTTGGAAATGTAGAATTTGAGACTAAATTATGATGTGGTACAAAATTGAATGGGTAAAGAAAGGGCATCACGTTAGCAACTGTGTGCTGAGCATGAACAGAGCCTTCATTAGACAAGGTCTTTATGCATATTATTTCACTTAGGGCTCAAAAGAGTCCTTGTGAGAGGGGAATGGACATCATAGTGGCATTGAAAAATGTTTACTGAAACTATTTATATCTTACAAAATGCTACATGCTTACAGAAAGTACATAAGCATACAAACTGAAAAATAAAATCTGTCCGCTTTGGTTCCCCTGCTGGGTGTAAATAATTTTGACACTGGTATGTATGCTTTTAGTACCCCATATGAGTTATGTATTTATTTTTGCAGCATGTACACATAATTTACGGCACCTTCTGAAATGAATATCATCATAAATAAATTATGGAATTGTTGTATAAATATTTCTGAAAGATGAATTACCAGAATTAAAACTGTTGAGTCAAAGACTATGCATAATAAATGAATGATATTTCTAAACTGGATGGTAAGATTTTTATAAATTTAATGTGTGATATCATAACTTATGAAACAACCTAAACATCCAGTAATGGGGAAATGGAAACAATTATTGTGATACATTAAAACATTAGCATGCAATGAAGCCATTACAAAGAGTGAAGCAGCTCTACATGACAGATTAGAAAATATTTCCACAATAGTTTGCCACGTAAAAAACATAAGGTAGATAGAAAAATGTATCTAGTATGCTACCATGTGTGAAAATAAACAAATGTATATACATATCTAAAATTGCTTAGATTGATGGGAAACTTGTGCAAAATATTTTGGTATTAGTGGTTGCTTCTAGAGAAAGTAATTGGGTAATAGGAGATCAGAGAAAGAAGAGAGATTTGCTTTCCTCTTGTAATACATTAATGCTTTATAATTTTGCTACTAATTGAAAAAATAAATAGAATTTAAACACAGATTCACAGATATGTTTGATGTAGCCAGAAAAGTTAACAGTCTTCAAATTCTGCTTTGCCCCACCAGTGTTCCCATGAGATTCTTAAGGGGAACATATACACAGGGAAAAATGATAAATGGGGATTATATTATATTTACTAGCATAACTCTGGAAGTCTGGCATGAAGTACCTGCCGTAAGGCGATTCCTCTAAGCCTACACATGGATATCTTTATATCTTGCCATTCTCGGTTTGGCTACCCACAGGAGGGAGGTGCAGGAAAGTGTACTTGAGATCTTTCAGGAAGCAAGCCCAGGATCATGTTATGCATGGAAGTGAACAAAAACAAAGCATCACCCATAGAAAACAGCGTTCTGTTACTCACCCACTGGCAAACATGAAGTGACTCTGAAACTGACAAACTTCTCACAACACTTCCTCCCTGGAGAGGGGCAAAAATTCCTGGAGATCTTCTCTCTTTCATTATTTCCATATTTATGAGGATATTACTATAATTTTACAAACAAGAAAACTGAGTCTCACATAACTTTTCCAAAAGAAAATAATCAGGATTAGAATCCCAATGGTTATCATCAAAACTTTAGTATTCTTTTTCCTGTATTGCAGTTCCCTAAACTGCGTTTCTGTGTATGTGATGATAGGCTTTGGGACACATGAAGATGTAAGATGAGCATTGGTCTCATCTTCCTGTAAAATACGTTTGATTGGAATATCTGTTCAATGAATTACTATCTTGTATATTTAGATATTTTGTGGAGTAGAACTCAAGATGCACATGGTTTCATACATGCATCTTTCAAGTAAATTCAGCCATGTGGAGGGCTTCTCTGGTCTATATCCTCACTCTTTTAAAGGCGTGTTCATTTTCTTCCTTAGGATACTTAATGGGACATTTTGAGATGTCCTATAATATATCATGCTATCTGTCTGCTATTTAATATACCATAAAACACAGTGTTCCCCCAACAATTATTTAGAAACATTTTGAAGCAGGAATAGAAAAGGTAGTTGTCATGAAGCTATTGCTTCCTCTAGGCTGTATGATCCTTAAGGAAAGGAATGGTGTTACATATATATGTGTATATAATTTTTCGCAATTCCAGTGTTTGATAATATTGGCTGAATAAAGGTAATTTTTTTTTTCTTCACAGGGAAGGAAACTTTTCTAACATGTTCTTAGGTGCTTAACATTCAGGTCTTGTAAATGAACACTGGGCCTTTGGGACAAATGAGAGGAATTTGAAATATATTGAATGCTGCCTCCAGGATTTTCTAGGATTTGGTGTGCTGGGTCCAGAGGGGCAGCTTTTCTCTTAGCTTGTGGTGGGACAGTCCTGTGAGTTGAGAATGGGTTATACTGTCCCCAAATACAGAAACCAAGGCAAAATATTGCAAATGGTTATCATCTTGAAAAGAATCTTTCTCAGAAAGAAATCCCATTTTTTGCTCATGTGGCAGATAATAATGAGAAAAGCCTACAGGCACTGAAAAATATTCGGTTTAAGATGTGTCCTTGTGGCTGGCATCAGTGGAAATGCACCCTCAAGAAATATTGTTGATTAGTTCCATTGTCCATTCGAAATCTTATCAGTAGAAAATCATTAATTCAAACACAAATATGGTGGTGTACATTAGCACAAAAGACATCTGATTATCCAGGATCTGGGTATTATTTAAGCTCACTGTTAACATTTTACCTTCCTCCTCCTCTGTATTCTTAGAGAAAATTAGAAGCTTAATCCTATGGTCTCATAATTTCCTTTATGACGACAGACATCTCAGAATTAAAATCACCCGATGCCAATCATTAGTGCCAAGATAACACTTTATCTCAACACTTTCTTAAATGAAGATGACTTCTTTGATGAAAAAAAATTCTTTTTATTCTGAGTATCCTCCGAGGAGCTTTGAGATGCTCAGCTAAATTAAATTTTGTGGCTATGAGTGAAAATTTGGTTTTCTTACTTGCTTTTTATCACAAGGGGTTGCTAAGTTGAGTTGCAAATTTAAAGCTTAACTTTAAATTTTCAAGATGATTTTTATGTCTATGATGTATTAGTTTTCTATTGTCATTATGACAAATTATGATAAATATTATTACTTAAACAACACAATGTGTTATATTTATGGCAGTCAGAATTTCAGAATAGGATTTATGGGGCTAAAACCGACATGTTGGCAGGGCCAGGTCTTTCTGCAGGCAATGTGGGTAAATCAACTCCCTTGACTTTTCCAGATCATAGAGTGTGCCCTCACTCCTTAGCTTGTGTGTCTGAATCACATCATCTTTTATCTCTCTGCTTTCATCATCATTGCATCATCTTCTGCTCTTCTGCACTCAAATTTCCTTCTGCCTTCCGATTATTTTCTTTTTTCTTTCTTTCTTTTTCTCCTTTCTTTCTTTCTTTCTTTCTTTCTTTCTTTCTTTCTTTCTTTCTTTCTTTCTTTCTTTCTTTCTTTCTTTCTTTCCTTTTTTGAGACAGAGTCTCACTCTGTAGCCCAGTGTGGAGTACACTGATGTGATCTTGGCTTACTGCAACCTCTACTTCCCAGGTCCCAGTTCAAGCAATTCTCCTGCCTCAGCTACCCGAGTAGCTGGGATTGCAGGCATGTACCACCATTCCCAGCTGATTTTTGTATTTTTGGTAGAGACGGGGTTTCACCATGTTAGCAGAGTTCCAATGGCAAATATCAATGGCAGGGTGGAAGACCGGAGCCATCATGAAGTGTAATTGTTTTTAAGATCAGATTGTTTTAATATCTGTTTGTTTTTAGATTGTTTAAGATCTGTTTTAAGATTGTTTAAGATCAAATTGTTTTTAAGATTTAGAATTGTAATATAAGTGCTCAATTAGAAAGTTCTAATGATAGTGCATGGGACGTGTCCTTTCCATCATGTAGATTTTAGACTTTTTTTGTCTGGCTCACTCCTACTCACTCTCAAGTCCTCACCTTAGTGGTCACTTCCCCTGGAACGCCCCTGACCCTTTAAGATAGCAGTGGTGCAAACACCAAAGGCTGAATTTATAACCAGATTCGCATGCAACACCTTGCCTGTGTCATGCTTCAATAATGATGAGGAAGTGAGAAAGAGTAGGAGAAGTGAGGCACAACAAATGGTATTTCCATAGCAGAGGCCCCAAGGCCAGTCCACGTGATTCTCTAGATTTCCTTTTCTGCGTAACAATGATGAAATGTAGCCTAGGAAATCCATTTGTCTGAGGCTTTACATTGATACTTTGCTAGTCACTAAACAAAGAGACTGATACCATTCTTTAGTGTAGCCCTTGCCTCATAAATCCATATATAGCAGGGGTATTTATTTCCAATAAAGTATCCATATAGATTAGGTATATTCTAGTGACAATTTTTTTAAAGTCCTTCATTTGTCTTCCAGATAGCAGATCCTGTCAACCACATTTCATAGAGTTCTGATTCCAAGAGGTAAGAACTGAGCCTGGCTTTCTAGTTACATGTTTACTGCTAACCCTATCCTTCCCTACTACACTTACGCATATTAAAAGAAAATACCCTCCCCTGCCTCCAGCCTGCATTGTAAGTTCCACAAGAGCATGGCTGTGTTTTCTAAGTCTCTATGTTAGAAAAGCTCCTGGAATATCATAAATGCCAAATAAATATTTGTAAGTGAAGAAAACTATTCTATGGTTTCTACTACGGATATATTAAGAGATGGCTGGCACAAGATTGTTAAGTAGCTTCATTGTCTAAAACGGAACTAGATTCTCTGGGTATCCGGTCCATTGGTGGAACTCACAGGTGGCCTCAAAGGAACAGAACAGCCCCACAAATCTGTGGGAGTCATTTACTTCTAAAAAAGAGAAGTAAAATGGACTATTATTCTGATGCAGATATTTCATGAATCCTACGATCACCTGTGCCATGGCATCTGTCCTTTGGTATTTTTTCATGCTGTAGGCTATTCCCACATCACAAGATGAGTCCAAGGTTAACCATGATACTGGAGCCCCATCTGGACCCAGCATACAGGCTGCTGGCAGGGCTCCTATACAGCGCTTGATGTAACGCCGGCTCCACTCATTCTTCCCTCACCTCCAGTTATCATTTACCAGCCCTGAATAAGAGACAACCAGCAGGGTATTCTTAAAGTTGGGAGTTTCACAGTAGAAAACAAAAAGAAAGACAACAACATTCATCCTCACCCCTGTAATTTCTGGGTGCCGTCTTATTCTAGAGATCCCAGGGACTCTTCTTCTCTAATGACACACCATTGCAAAGTTGTGTATTTTGACTATTGACAACTTTTATTCATCCCAAAGAATGAATTCATCCTCTTTTCATTTCAAAACTCACTTATGTGAATAACAAAAATGTACAAGAAATAGCAATTATAAATGATCAGCACATGTTTTTGTCTCTCAAATTCATCATCTGGGTGGCCTGACTCAGCTCATCTTCCAACCTTGCTTTTACTGGAGTCATGGAACTTCAGGATATTCTCCATAATAAAGAGGACTGCTCTCGATTGCTCTACCTTCAGTGATTTTGAAATTGCAGCCTCATGGACACAGGAAGGGGAACATCACACTCTGGGGACTGTTGTGGGTTGGAGGGAGGGGGGAAGGATAGCATTAGGTGATATACCTAATGTTAAATGGTGAGTTAATGGGTGCAGCACTCCAGCATGGCACATGTATACATATGTAACTAACCTGCACATTGTGCACATGTACCCTAAAACTTAAAGTATAATAAGAATAATAATAAATGCAGCCACTCCTATCTCCTCACCTAAACTTTCTTGAAGACCTGGGAAGAAAGCCAAGAAAGCAATATTGTCAGACTTGGAGTTCTCTACTTACACTGCTCCCACCTGATTAATATATCAATGCTTAGTCGTTATCAAACTTCACTTTACACCACAATCTGCTGGAGTCTTTGTCACACCACAGATTTCTCTACTTCTCCCAGCCCCCAGAGTTTTTGTAAATTTACAGTTCTATCGAGCTCTCAGGTTGATGCTAATAATATTAGGTGATGATTCAATTTGAGAAACACTGCTGCTTGCCCGTTTCTTCAGACTTGTTATCTTGGATTTGGAGTATCTGTTTCCAGTTTATGATCTCACATATTTCAAAACTTCTTGTGATTTTTTACTCTCTTTGGATAACATAAAATATAGGTTTGTGTATGAATCCATGTTGTCAGTCATCTCCTGTTTAGGATGGTGAAAGGTCAGATCATTCAATTGAACTTTTTCTTCACCTCTCACTGATTGTAATTATCAGAAAAATGAAAGTTCAAAGAAAATTTTACCAGTGGCCCATGATGGCTGCAGGTGGGCACACAGATAATAAAACCTAGGCTTATAAGCTGCTGCTAAATCTTGCCTGTGTAAGTGGAGTTTGTTAAATATTTCACTGATAAGTACTGGTTATAAAACTGCTTATGAGATCCAGAAAAGAGACAGGATGAAATCAGCCAGCTTCCACCAGGCCTTAAGATGCCTCAACTCTCTCCCTACTCACTCAACTGCACACTTACTTTCTTTTATATATAGCATCACCGAGAACCCAGCAGGATCAGAAGATTGCAACAGTTGCTTCTCTCACCTCCTGGGCCACAGGTATCCCCCTGTTATATATACTGTGCCCCCACGTAACTTTCTGTGTGACACATTCTGGGATGTACTGAGTCTGTGTCTCTGGGATTAAGCCCTCAAACTTGGCTCAAAATAAATTTAACTGTGATTTCTCTAAATTTCAGTGCCTACTGTTTTGCCAGACACCTAGAATCTATAGTGTCCTAGAATCTACAGTGTCCAGGGCTTGGGCAAGATACTTTAGTGAATATAAACATTAATGAGACATTGCCTTTTCCCAAGCCTACAGGATATCAGCCTTTTCAAAGAATGACGCTGTCTTTAAAGCCAAAAGCCCACAAAATAGAATGAAATAACTGAAATTTTGGCAGCACTCTAGGTAATTTATGTGGTGTTAGACTTATGGGTTTGAAAAAAAGAGACTGGTGATCACATTCTGGCAAGCCACAAACTTCATGGGAAGATGAATTTCTGTTTCTCGTGGGAAATATAAACAATAAGTGTGAGCGTTTTAGCAGTGAATATTAATGTTATTATAGAAAAAAGAGAAAATAGTGTAACTAATTTTAAAGAAAACTTCAAGAATTTGTGAGTGTTTTTATGAATGGAAGATGCTGAATTTGGCCAAAATCAAAACTTCCGTGAATTTAAAATAGATGTTTTAAAAGACCCGATTTTAAAAAAATGACTGAAAATAGCCAAGTAAATATTCAAGGAATTATAAAAAGAATATGAAAGTAAACTAGAAGACAACAAATGGAACTATCTATAAAAATGAAAGCTACATATAATGAAATGGAAAACAAGACATAGTGTAAAGGATATATAAAAACCAAAGTTCATTTTTAAATGTCAAAAACAGAAAGAGAAGAGAGAGAGCAATAAACTTCTGGTAAGGCATTTCAAGGAAATATGAGAGACAGAGAAAAAGCAAAATTAAAAAAATAAGCATAGAGTATGAGAGATGAGAATGGAAACAGAGGAAAGAACAAAAAAATTATAATAGAAGATTATATAATACTCAAAGGCAACATATTTATTGAGAAATGAAATGGATGTTATCCCTCAAAAATAAACTATCAAAATTGACTTTCAAAAACATAGAAAACCTCAACAAATTAATATAAAATATCGGAAATTAAATTTAAAATCTACCATTTAAAAATTGGACAAGCATTATGCCCTCCAGCTCCACCCATGTTGCTACAGAGGACCATATTTTATTCTTTTCTGTTGCTCTGTAGTATTCCACAGGAATATATGTATCACTTTTTTTTAATCCAGTCTACAGTTGATGGCATCTGGGTTAATTCCATTTCTTTCCTATTGTGAACAGTGCAGCAATGAATATAAAAATGCATGTGTCATTTGGGTAGAATCATTCATTTTCTTTTGGCTATTTACCTACTAATGACATTGTTTGGTGGAATGGTAACTTTATTTTAAGTGTTCTCAGAAACTTCCAGACTACTTTCCACTGTGCAATAATCCTAAACAAATTAATGCTGTAATAGAAAACCAAATATCACATGTTCTCACTCATAACTGACAGCTAAGCATTGACCATACATGGACATAAATGTGGGAACAGTAGACGCTGTGGACTACTAGAGGGTGGAGACAGAGGGGCTGGTTAGAAAACTATTGGGTACTATGCTCACTACCAGGGAGATGGGATCTGTTTGTGCTCCAAAATTCAGCGTCATGCAATATTCACATGTAACCAATCTGCACATGTACCCCTTGTATCTAAAGAAAAAATTTAAAATTAAAAAATAAGAAGTAGCCAAAATCAGATTATTTTACATTTCAATAGTACACAAGCCAAAACAAACACATAATATTAATATTGAGCTTTGGAAACAGAAGAAAAGTTCCTAATGCCCAATCTGTTAAAAAAATAACAAAAAGAGACTTATTGACCATTTACTCTTGTGAATACATATATAAACATTCTGCATAAAATATTCAGTAGTATATCAAAAGAATGTGAGCACTTCCAAGATGGCCAAATAGTAACACCCCCAGTCTGCAGCTCTCAGCAAGTTAGAAGCAGAAGATGAGTGATTTTTGCATTTCCAACTGAGATAACAGGTTTATCTCATTGGGACAGGTTGGACAGTGGGTGCAGCCCATCAAGGGAGAGCCAAAGCAGCATGGGACATTGCCTCACCCAGGAAGCAGAAGGGGTTGGGGTATTTCTTTTTCTTAGCCAAGGGAAGCCATGACAGACTCCACCTGGGAAAATGGTACACTTCTGCCCAAATGCTGTAGTATTCGACAGTCTTAGCAACCAGCAGTCCTTGAGATTCCCTCCCATGCCTGACTCAGCAGGTCTCACACCGATGGAGTCTTTCCCACTGCCGGTGCAGCAGTCTGAGATCAGCCTGCAAGCCTGCAGTCTGACAGGGGGAGGTGCGTCCAGCATTGCTGAGGCTTGAGTAGGTAAACAAAGTGGCCAAGTAGCTTCAATTGGGTGGATCCCACCACAGCTCAACAAGGACTATGGCCTCTATAGACTCCACCCCTTTGGGCAGGGCGTAGCTGAATAAAAGTCAGCAGACAACTTCTGCAGACTTAAATGTCTCTGTCTGACAGCTTTGAAGAGAGCAGTGGTTCTTCCAGCATGGTGTTCGAGCTCTGAGAACAGACAAACGGCCTCATAAAGTGGGTCCCTGACACCCGTGTAGCCTGACTGGGAGACACCTCCCAGTAGGGGCTGACAGACACCTCATACAGGATGGTGCCCCTCTGGGTTGAAGCTTTCAGAGGAAGGATCAGGCAGCAATATTTGCTGTTCTGCCAGCTCCACTGGTGACACCCAGGCAAAAAGGGTATAGATGGACTTCCAGCAAACTCCAACAGACATGCAGCTGAGGGGCCTGGCTTTTAGAAGAAAAACTAACAAACAGAAAGGAATAGCACCAACATCAACAAAAAGGACATCCACAGCAAATCCCCATCTGTAGATCACCAACATCAAAGACCAAAGGTAGATAAACCACAAAGATAGGGAGACACCAGAGCAGAAAAGCTGAAAATTCCAAAATCTAGAGCACCTCTTCACCTCCAAAGGATTGCAGCCCCTTTCCAGCAATCAAACAAAATGGGAAGGAGAATGACTTTGACGAGTTGACAGAAGTAGGCTTCAGAAGGTTGGTAATAGCAAACTTCTCCGAGCTAAAGGAGCATCTTCAAACTCATTGGAAGAAAGCTGAAAACCTTTAAAAAAGGTTAGATGAATGGCTAACTAGAATGAAGAGTGTAGAGAAGACCTTAAATGACCTGATGGAGCTGAAAACCATGGCACAAGAATTTCATGATGCATTCACAAGTTTCAATAGCCAATTTAATCAAGTGGAAGAAAGGATATCAGAGACTGAAGAACAAATTAATGAAATAAAGTGAGAAGACAACGTGGGAGAAAAGAGTGAAAAGAAACAAACAAGCCTCCAATAAATATGAGACTATGTGAAAAGACCAAATCTATGTTTGATTGGTGTACCTGTAAGTGACGGGGAGAATGGAGCCAAGTTAGAAAACACTCTTCAGGATATTATCCAAGAGAACTTCTCCAACCTAGGAAGGTAAGCCAACATTCAAATTCAGGAAATACAGAGAACACTACAAAGATCCTCCTTGAGAAGAGCAACCTCGAGAAGAGTAACCTCAAGACACAAAATAGTCAGATTCACCAAGATTGAAATGAGAAAAAATGTTAAGGGCAGCCAGAGAGAAATGTCAGATTACCCACCAAGGGAAGCCCATCAGACTAACAGCTGATCTCTCAGCAGAAACCCTACAAGCCAGAAGAGAGTGGGTGCCAATATTCAACATTCTTAAAGAAAAGAATTTTCAACCTGGAATTTCATATCCATCCAAACTAAGCTTCATAAGTGAACGAGAAATAAAATCATTTACAGACAAGCAAATGCTGAGAGATATTGTCACCACCAGGTCTGTGCAAAAAGAGCTCCTGAAGGAAGCAGTAAACATGGAAAGTAACAACCAGTACAAGCCACTGCAATATCATGCCAAACTGTAAAGCCCATTGATGCTATAAAGAAACTGCATCAAGTAGCAAGCAAACTAACCAGCTACATTATAATGGCAGGATCAATTTCACACATAACAATATTAACTTCAAATGTAATTGGGCTAAATGTCCCAATTAAAAGACACAGACTGGCAAATTGGATAAAGAGTCTAGACTCATCAATGTAATGTATTCAGGAGACCCATCTCACACGCAGAGACACACATAGGCTAAAAATAAATGGATGGAGGAAGATCTACCAAGCAAATGGAAAACAACAAAAAGCTGGGGCTGCAATCCTAGTCTCTGATAAAACAGACTTTAAACCAAAAAAGATCAAAAGAGACAAAGAAGGCCATTACATAATGTAAAGGGATCAATTCAACAAGAAGAGCTAACAATCCTAAATATATATGCACCCAACACAGGAACACCCAGATTGATAAAGCAAGTCCTTAGAGTCCTAAAAAGAGACTTAGACTCCCACACAATAATAATGGGAGATTTTAACACCCCACTGTCAATATTAGACAGATCAATGGGACAGAAAGTTAAAAAGGATGTCGAGGATCTCAACTCAGCTCTGCACCAAGTGGACCTAATAGACACCTACAGAACTCTTTACCCCAAATCAACAGAATATACATTCTTCTCAGCACATCGCCTTTATTCTAAAATTGACCACATAATTGGAAATAAAACACTCCTCAGCAAATGTAAAAGAAAGAAATCACAACAAACTGTCTCTCAGACCACAGTGCAATCGAATTAGAACTCAGGATTAAGAAACTCACTCAAAACTATACAACTACATGGAAAATGAAAAACCTTTTCGTGAATGACTACTGGGTAAATAACGAAATGAAGGCAGAAATAAAGATGTTTTTTGAAATCAATGAGAATAAAGAAACAACGTACCAGAAACTCTGGGACACATTTAAAGCAGTGTGTAGAGGGAAATTTATAGCACCAAATGTCCACAAGAGAAAGTAGGAAAGATCTAAAGTCAACACCCTAACATCACAACTAAAAGAACTAGAGAAGCAAGATCAAACAAATTCAAAAGCTAGCAGAAGGCAAGAAATAACTAATATCAGGGCAGAACTAAAGGAGATAGAGACCCAAAAAACCCTTCAAAAAATCAATGAATCTAGGAGCTAGTTTTTTGAAAAGATCAAGAAAATTGACAGAACGCTAGCAAGAAGAGAGAGAAGAATCAAACAGATGCAATAAAAAATGATAAAGGGGATATCACCACTGATCCTACAAATACAAACTACCATCAGAAAATACAATAAACACCTCTATGCAAATAAAATAGAAAATCTAGAAGAAATCGGTGAATTACTGGAACCATACACCCTCCAAAGACTAAACCAGGAAGAAGTTGAATCTCTGAATAGACCAATAACAGGCTCTCAAATTGAGTCAAGAATAAATAGCCTACCAACCAAAAAAAGTCCACGACCAGAGGGATTCACAGCCGAATGCTACAAGAAGTACAAAGAGGAGCTGGTACTGTTCTTTCTGAAACTATTCCAATCAATAGAAAAAGAGGGAATCCTCCCTAACTCATTTGATGAGGCCAGCATCATCCTGACACCAAAGCCTGGCAGAGACACAACAAATAAAGAGAATTTTAGACCAATATCCCTGATGAACATCGATGCAAAAATCCTCAATAAAATACTGGAAAACTAAATGCAGCAGCACACCAAAAAGCTTATCCACCACGATCAGGTCGGCTTCATACTTGGGATGCAAGGCTGGTTCAACATATGCAAATCAATAAACATAATCCATCACATAAACAGAAACAAAGACAAAAATCTCATGATTATCTCAATAGATGCAGAAATGGCCTTCAACAAAATTCAACAGCCTTTCATGATAAAACTCTCAATATGCTAGGTATTGATCGAATGTATCTCTAAATAATAAGAGCTATTTATGACAAACCCAGAGCCAATATCATACTGAATGGGCAAAAATTGGAAGCATTCCATTTGGAAACCAGCACAGGACAACAATGCCCTTTCTCACCACTCCCATTTAACATAGTGTTGGAAGTTCTGGCCAGGGCAATCAGGCAAGAGAAATAAATGAAAGGTATTCAATTAGGAAAAAAGGAAGTCAAATTGTCCCTGTTTGCAGATGACATGATTGTATATTTAGAAAACCCCATCGTCTCAGCCCAAAATCTCCTTAAGCTGATAAGCAACTTCAGCAAAGTCTCAGGGTACAAAATCAATGTGCAAATCTCAGAAGCATTCCTATACACCAATAAGAGACAAGCAGAGAGCCAAATCAAGGGTGAACTCCCAATCACAATTGCTACAAAGAGAATAAAATACCTAGAAATCCAACTTACAAGGGAAGTGAAGGACCTCTTCAAGAACTACAAATCACTGCTCATTGAAATAAAACGTGAAACAAACAAATGGAAGAACATTGCATGATCATGGATAGAAAGAATCAGTATTGTGAAAATGGCCATACTGCCTAAGGTGATTTATAGAGTCAGTGCCATCCACATCAAGGTACCAAAGACTTTCTTCACAGAATTGAAAAAAACTACTCTGAAGTTCATATGAAACCAAAAAAGAGGAAGAATAGCCAAGACAATCCTAAGCAAAAAGAACAAAGCTGGAGGCATCATGCTGCCTGACTTCAAACAATACTAGAAGGCTACAGTAATCAAAGCAGCATGGTACCAAAGCAGATATACAGACCAATGGAACAAAACCATAGCCTCAGGAATAACAACACATATCTCAACCATCTGATCTTTGACACACCTTACAAAGACAACAAATGGGGAAACCATTCCCTATTTAATAAATGGTGGTGGGAAAACTGGCTAACCATATGTAGGAAGCTGAATGGGATCCCTTCCTTACACCTTATACAAAAATTAACTCAAGATGGTTTAAAGACTTAAATGTAAGACCTAATAGCATACAAACCCTAGAAGAAAACATAGGCAATACCATTCAACACATAGGCATGGGCAAAGACTTCATGACTAAAACACAAAAATAATGGCAACAAAAGCCAAAATAGACAAATGGGATCCAATTAAACTAAAGAGCTTCTGCACAGCAAAAGAAACTATCATCAGAGTGAACAGGCAACCTGCAGAATGGGAGAAAATTTTTGCAATCTACCCACCTGATAAAGGGTTAATATCCAGAATCTATAAAGAAACCAATTTCAAAGAAAAAAACAATCCGATCAAAAAGTGGGCAAAAGATTTGAACAGACACTTCTCCAAAGAAGGTATTTATGAAACCAACAGACACACGAAAAAATGGTCATTATCCCTGGTCATTGGAGAAATGTACATCAGAACCACAATGAGATACCAACTCACATCGTTTAGAATGGTGATCATTACAAAGTCAGGAAACAATAGATGCTGGAGACACTGTGGAAAAATACAAATGGTTTTACACCGTGGGTGGGAGTGTAAATTAGTTCAACCATTATGAAAGACAGTTTGGTGATTTCTCAAAGATCTAGAACTAGAAATACCATTTGACCCAGCGATCCCATAACTTGGTATATACTCAAAGGATTATAAATCATGCTACTGTAAAGACACATGCACATGTATGTTTATTGTGGCAGTATTCACAATAGCAAAGACTTGGAACCAACTCAAATGTCCATCAATGATAGACTGGATTAAGAAAATGTGGCACATATACACCATGGAATACTATGCAACCATAAAAAAGAATGAGTTCATGGCCTTTGCAGGGACATGGATGAAGCTGGAAACCATCAATCTCAGCAAACTATCACAAGGACAGAAAACAAAACACTACATGTTCTCACTCATAGGTGGTAATTGAACAATGAGAACTCTTGGACACAGGATGGGGAACATCAGGGCCTTTCAGGGGGTGGGGGTCTGGGGGGCTGGGGGAGGAATAGCATTAGGAGAAATACCTAAAGTAAATGAGGAGTTGATGGGTGCAGCAAGCCAACATGGCACATGTATACCTATGTAACAAACCTGAATGTTGTGCACATATACCCTAGAACTTAAAGTATAATTTAAAAAAAAGGTAAAAAAATGTGAACATGAAAAGTTTGTTTTAGAAAGGCTAGAAAGGCTTTGATTGGAAGATCTTTTATTGTGATAAATTAAAGGAGGAAAAATTACATGAGTATGTAATTTGCCAAATAGAAAAGACAGAAATGAAAGAATATAAAATTTACTCTCCATTATAAATAAAAGTTCTATGAAAGTACTAAAAAGAGGCAAATGCTCTAAACATAATGACAGAATCAAATGTAATTCTGAATATATGTTGTTATAGCTATTTGATTAAAATCATGAATAAGACAAGTATAAAAATATTATTATTGTTAGTTGGTATTGTTTCCTTAGGTTGCACATTGTGCAATAAGTAAAGAACCTAAAAACCCTTACAAATATTGTCAAAGAAGCAGCAAATAGCTTTGTTTGTAGATTACAGTATCATACATTGAGAAAATCCAAGAGACTTTGGCAAAAAACAAAAACATATAACACCCTACACAAACAGGATTTTAAAGAATAGTGTGGCGTATTTGGAAATCAAAAATACAAATGAACATACGTGTGCATGTGTCTTTATAGCAGCATGATTTATAGTCCTTTGGGTATATACCCAGTAATGGGATGGCTGGGTCGAATGGAATTTCTAGTTCTAGATCCCTGAGGAATCGCCACACTGACTTCCACAAGGGTTGAACTAGTTTACAGTCCCACCAACAGTGTAAAAGTGTTCCTATTTCTCCACATCCTCTCCAGCACCTGTTGTTTCCTGACTTTTTAATGATTGCCATTCTAACTGGTGTGAGATGGTATCTCATTGTGGTTTTGATTTGCATTTCTCTGATGGCCAGTGATGGTGAGCATTTTTTCATGTGTTTTTTGGCTGCATAAATGTCTTCTTTTGAGAAGTGTCTGTTCATGTCCTTCGCCCACTTTTTGATGGGGTTGTTTGTTTTTTTCTTGTAAATTTGTTGGAGTTCATTGTAGATTCTGGATATTAGCCCTTTGTCAGATGAGTAGGTTGCGAAAATTTTCTCCCATTTTGTAGGTTGCCTGTTCACTCTGATGGTAGTTTCTTTTGCTGTGCAGAAGCTCTTTAGTTTAATTAGATCCCACATGCACACGTATGTTTATTGCCGCATTATTCACAATAGCAAAGACTTGGAACCAACCCAAATGTCCAACAATGATAGACTGGATTAAGAAAATGTGGCACATATACACCATGGAATACTATGCAGCCATAAAAAATGATGAGTTCACGTCCTTTGTAGGGACATGGATGAAATTGGAAATCATCATTCTCAGTAAACTATCGCAAGAACAAAAAACCAAACACCGCATATTCTCACTCATAGGTGGGAATTAAACAATGAGAACACATGGACACAGGAAGGGGAACATCACACTCTGGGGACTGTTGTGGGGTGGGGGGAGGGGGGAGGGATAGCACTGGGAGATATACCTAATGCTAGATGACGAGTTGGTGGGTGCAGCGCACCAGCATGGCACATGTATACATATGTAACTTACCTGCACATTGTGCACATGTACCATAAAACCTAAAGTATAATAATAATAATAATAAAAGAAAAAAAAAATACAAATGAAAAGCAATAACAAAATAATAATTCTCAGAAATAGAAAAGGAAAAATAATTTAATAATTTTAACAAATAGTATAAAATACCAAAAAGTAAACTTAATGGAAATTCACGTAGTTTATTACAGGAAAACACTTAAATTTTACAAGATGGCATAGAACAGAAACTGAAAAATGTGAGAAAAAGATCGTATTTCTATATGACAAAATGTAGTATCACAAAAATAGTGATCTTTCCACAATTGTCTTTCAGACAATACCAATCACAATTGCAATAGTTAGTTGAGGTAGTTGGTGGGGAACTGAAAAAATTAGTTGATGTTCATATAGCTCTTAAGTGTATATGAAATAGGAAAGTAAGAAGAGTATTGGTCAGGGGTGATTGGCTTTATTAGATATTAAAATTTACCACAAAAAATGAAATAGCATAAGAAAAGAATGGAAACAAGCAAAAATATATAAAGGTTATACGACAAAATAGACATTTATGCTTCAGTAGTGGAATGACTTATTTAATAAATAGTACTAAAGTAATTAGCCAGTCGTAGGGAAGAAAAATATAAAAGAATGTTATTTCATGCTATTCAAAACCACATTTTAAATAGAATGAAGATTGAAATGTCAAAAGTAAAAATTAATTCACTGTAACACAAAATAAGAAAACACTTGCATGATCTTGGAGTAGGAAAAATCTTCCTAATTATCAACTAAAGAAAACAAAACCTCTGAAGTCACAGTGAAAAATATAACATATTTGATTACAGGAAGGTTAAAAATTTCTTCATGTCAAAATCTCCATCAATAAAATAGAAATTAATTCTAAATTGGGCAACAGATTTGTAGCATATGCCTTGTGTTAGTATTCCTAGTATCCAAAACACACACAGAATTTTAAGAATGACACAAAACCCCAGTGTAAACATGGTCAAACAATGCAAAGATTTCAGAAGTAAACCCCAAATTACTGATCAATATATGAAAATATAATATGTTGACTATCACTAGTCATGGAAATGCAAATTAAATCTACAATAAGATGCCATGTTTCACCGACCAGTGAAATTTGGCATAAATTAAAAGAGGGATAACATTCAGTGCCCATGAGAATGTGGGGAAACAATTCTTCCACACATTGCTAATGGAAATAAAACTGGAATCCTTTGGGAAGGTAATCTGGCAGTGCTTACTTATGATAAAATAAACTCTGACTTGGAGATATCCCTTTTGGAAATCAATTGTATTGAGAAAAGTTTCCAGGATGTAAAGACATGTATATGAGGCCATTTTTTGAAGAATTGTTTGTACTTGCAACAAAGTATGAACAATTTGAACCTAACAGCAGGAGAAAGACTGACTAAATAGCATTGTATTGGCTCTGTGGAATGCCACAGTTACTAAAACGAATATATCAGTGGTGTATTGATTTTCCCAAAGGGATGCCCATATGTCAAAGGCAAATTAAAAAGTGATGACAGTATATATTCCCAGTAATGGCATGGCAGGGTCAAATGGTATTCTAGTTCTAGATCCCTGAGGAATCGCCACACTGACTTCCACAATGGTTGAACTAGCTCATGTCCTTTGTAGAGACATAAATGAAGCTGGAAACCATCATTCTCAGCAAACTATCGCAGGGACAAGAAACCAAACACCGCATGTTCTCACTCATAGGGGGGAATTGAAAAATGAGAACACATGGACACAGGAAGGGGGACATCACACACCGGGGCCTGTTGTGGGGTGGAGGTACGGGGGAGGGATAGCATAAGGAGATATACCTAATGTTAAATGAGGAGTTAATGGGTGCAGGACACCAACAGGGCATATGTATACATATGTAACTAACCTGCACGTTGTGCACATGTACCATAAAACTTAAAGTATAATAAAAAATAAATAAATAAAAAAATTTAAAAAGTGATGACAGGAGAGATCATCAGTGTACGTTAATATGCACAAGGACATTGATTACCCCAAAGGGTAGGAAATGAGGCGAGGAGGATAGGGGAAGTGAGAGGTTATTAACTTCTTAAAATCATGTTAAATTTTTCCCTTGTATAATCAGCATATATTATAATTGTGATTAAAAACCAACAAGAAAAAAATAATTTTTTCTAGGTAGATTCTGTATCCCACCCTAAAAAGTTATTATTCAAAATCAAATTGACTTTCAACATTGAAAGAAACATGGTATACTATGAAATCTGACAAGGTAAATGTAATTCAAATTAAATGCAGCATATTTCAACCTTTATATTTTAATATTTTTGTTTATTGACTCACTTTATAAAAACTAGCCTTCTTCAAAGCAATGCGTATATGAAGTTATGGTTTGATGCTATAGTTATGATGCTAAAATGCACACAATAACTACAAAGTTAGTGAAGTGAAAATAACTATTTTGCTTCCTACAACTATTTAGCATATCACACTTTGAGGAAACTGGACCATGGATTAAATAATCTAAGCATTCGTCTTCGATCCCAAATTGTCAGAAAGCCAGGAAATCAAAAGAACATCCTTAGGGAAGGTGTTAGGCTCAGCCTGGCTCTCATGCCCTTTAGCCCTTTGTTCAATCCTAGTCTGTGATAAAACAGACTTCAACAAAGATCAAAAGAGACAAAGAAGGCCATTATATAATGGTAAAAGGATCAATTCAACAAGAAGAGCTAACTATCCTAAATATATAGGCACCCAGTACAGGAGCACCCAGATTCATAAAGCCAGTCCTTAGAGACCTACAAAGAGACTTACACTCACACACAATAATAATGGAAGACTTTAACATCCCACTGTCAACATTAGACAGATCAACGAGACAAAAAGTTTACAAGGATTTCCAGGAATTGATCTCAGCTCTGCACCAAGCAGACCTAATAGACATCTACAGCACTCTCCACTCAAAATCAACAGAATATACATTCTTCTCAGTGTCACATCACACTTATTCCAAAATTGACCACATAGATGGAAGTAAAGCACTCCTCAGCAAATGTAAAAGAACTGAAATTATAACAAACTGTCTCTCAGATCACAGTGCAATCAAACTAGAACTCAGGATTAAGAAACTCACTCAAAACCACTCAAATACATGGGAAGGGAACAACCTGCTCCTCAATGACTACTGGGTACATAATGAAATGAAGGCCGAAATAAAGATGTTCTTTGAAACCAATGAGAAAAAGGACACAACACACCGCAATCTCTTGGACACATTGAAAGCAGTGTGTGAGGGAAATTTATAGCACTAAACGCCCAGAAGACAAAGCAGGAAAGATCTAAAGTTGACACCGTAACTTCACAACTAAAAGACTAGAAAAGCAAGAGCAAACACATTCAAAAGCTAGCAGAAGGCAAGAAATAACTAAAATCGAAGCAGAACCGAAGGAGATAGAGACACAAAAAACCTTCAAAAAATTAATGAATCCAGGAGATGGTTTTTTGAAAAGATCAACAAAATAGATAGATCAGTAGCCAGACTAAGAAGAAAAGAGAAGAATCAAATAGATGCAATAAAAAATGATAAAGGGGATATCACCATCGATCCCACAGAAATACAAACTACCATCAGAGAATACTATAAACACCTCTACACAAATGACCTGAAAATCTACAAGAAATGGATAAATTCCTGGACACATACACCTTCCCAAGTCTAAACCAGGAAGAAGTTGAATCACTGAATAGATCAATAACAGGCTCTGAAATTGAGGCAATAATTAATAGCCTACCCAGCAAAAAAAGTTCAGAACCAAATGGATTCACAGCTGGATTCTACCAGAGGTACAAGGAGGAGCTGATACCATTCCTTCTGAAAGTATTCCAATCAATATAAAAGGAAGGAATTCTCCTAACTCATTTTATGAGGCCAGCATCATCCTGATACCAAAGCCGGGCAGAGACACAACCAAAAAGAGAATTTTAGACCAATATCCCTGAAGAACATTATTGCAAAAATCCTCAATAATATACCGGCAAACCGAATCCAGCAGCACATCAAAAAGCTTATCCACCATGATCAAGTGGGCTTCATCCCTGGGATGCAAGGCTGGTTCAACATATGGAAATCAATGAATGTGATCCAGCATATAAATAGAACCAAAGACAGAAACCACATGATTATCTCAATAGATGCAGAAAAGGCCTTTGACAAAATTCAACAGCTCTTCATGCTAAAAACTCTGAATGCATTAGGTATTGATGGGACATATCTCAAAAAAATAAGAGATATTTATGACAAACCCACAACCAATATTCTACTGAATAGGCAAAAACTGGAAGCATTCCCTTTGAAAACTGGCACAAGACAGGGATGCCCTCTCTCACCACTCCTATTCAACATAGTGTTGGAATTATTCTTAAGTATATTTTCCTCATTCACTTTACATCCAGTCCATTAAGACATCCTCCTAATTGTGGTTGGGAGAAAATTCTTCATGGCCTCTCACATTTCTGCATGTTTTAGGAGCATGGACATTGACAGCGTTTGCTGCTATCTTTTCAAGGATGTTTGTAAAGAGGACAGCTTGGAAGCTAGAGATATTGCTTTCTTCTGAAGTGGAGGTCAGGTTTCCTTACTTTTCAGTACAAGAAAGATAAGTCTCTCTTTGGAGCCAAGTTCAGACAGGTTTGCTTGCAGTACATTATAAAACATCTAGGCTTCCTAAATTCAGGGTTCCTTGGCTGCAGCACACATCTGCTGCATTTCCAACATTAATCTGCTTTTCTTTATTTCTTCTATAGGACTTGTGGAACCACGAGGACGGACACAAACACAAAAATCTTTCTCCCTGTTGAACTAGTCATAAAATCCTGTCTTTGACCCAGCAAGCTTGTGTCATCTGCCAGCATTTACGAAACAGTGCCCCAAGTTAGGTAAACTTTTAGATGCTTCACAGTTCTTGCCAGTCTATTCTGGATGGAGAATGTCTTTAGTCTTTTCTTAATGGAAAACCAGAATGCTCCTTTTAAAACAAAAGCCAGATTTTCTCATTCCTTTTTGCAACTTCTGCAGTCACTCCCATTCGCATTCGGAGGAAGAGATGTAAGTGCCTTATAACAGCCCTTTAAGTTCTTCATGACTTAGACTCCAGTCACGTCCCTGACATCCCTCCAGTCACGTCCCTGTCATACCTCCAGTCACGTCCCCAACCTCAATCTCTTTGGCCTCTCTGCTTGAGGCACTTGGCTGTCTTTTGTCTTTTGCCTGCTTTCTGTTTTCTCATTAGACCTGGAGAAAACGCTATTACCTTCTTTAAGTCTTCACTTAAAGCCACCTGCTCAATGAGGCCTCCTTTGACCATCCTATTAAAAATTACAATTTCTCCCCTAGTCTCTCTGCAATGCTCCTGTGCCCCATTGGCATTCTCTGCCTCATTTAGTTTTTTTTTTTTTTTGACAGGGTCTTGCTCTGTCACCCAGGCACGAGTCCAGTGGTTGGATCACAACTCACTGCAGCCTTGACCTTTCAGCCTCAAACAATCCTCCCACCTCAGTCTCCTGAGTAGCTGGGACTACAGGCATGAATCACTCTGCCCAGCTAATTGTTTTATTTTTATTTTATTGATATGAGGGGGTGGTCTTTGTTTCCCAGGTTGGTCTCAAACTCCTGGTTACAGTTTTATAAACTTCTGTGCCAAACTCTGATGTCTCAAAATATCTAGCAGAGAGAAATATACAACCCACACAAAAATGTATGCTGACAATTCTGAAGAGATTTCTATTTTTATTTTACAATAATTTTAATGATGGCTTGCTAAAGATTTACTTAAGTAACACAACCATGAAAAATACTTTGGACTTATTAACTTAATCTATGAGCGCTGTTTTATTTATAAGCCAATTTGGCAGTGACAACATATGATGTAATACATGTGCCTATACATAATCACATCTAGATGCATATACACACAAAGACCCAATAGCTTTTACCTTGCAACTGTAGCTATAGCAATACAAACCCACCAGTCTGCAAACATGTCCACAGGGCTGAACTTTGTTAGCCTTCATAGGTAATCCAGTGTAGGCTGTGAACAAAAATTATGGGTAAAGCCAATTCTGTGGCAGTTTAATTTTTAAAGGGTAAAACTCTCCAGACTCTGAAGAACACTGGGGTCAAATAGCATCACAGGAGAACACCACATACTAACCAGGCCCAACAGCAGCACAAAAGCCTGGATACATGGAACTTCAATCCACTTTCCCATTCAACAGCAACTCCAGATTCCAAACTATACTGGGGCCAAACAGTCTTACCAAAGAGTTTCGGTTTACCAAATTCTAATTTTCCATGACTCTATCAGACACATGCAAATAATCACTAAAACACTATCCAACTGCTTCAGGATCAAACAGCCCCAAAAGTGTACAAACTGAAAGAGCTGGGGTGCTTCCTCTCTCCTTTGGTTGAACCCAATAAACCTGCAAATGACAATTCCTTCAGGATTCCTCAAATGGAAAGGAGCTGATCCCACTGTGTGGTACTCACAAAAGACACTCACTTGCCTGGACACACACAAAATGTCAAGTCCCCAAGAGCGTCTATACTGGACAGTCAGTGTACTTCCCTCACTTCATCAGTTGGGCTTGTTCAACCTGCAAGTGGAAATTCCTTTAAAAATTTCCCAAATTGAGAGGAGCACATCCTTCTGTCTGGGCCCACAAAGGACAGTCACCTCTCTGGATGTCAAATTTCAAAGGCAGTTCTTCCAAGGCAATCAGCAGCATGGTTGGAGCCAGCTGCAGCTGACCCCAGAGAGAGGGAACTCATCTCCAGCCAAAATTGGGTAAGCAGATGCTCAGGAGGGCTTTGAGTCTCCTGGCCCATGGCAGCCAAGCCAAAGTGTTCCTGGTCGGAGAACCAAAATCTTACTGAAACACCAGGGGTGTGGTCTAGGTCCTGCAGCTCACCTCACACAAAACCAATGAATATCACCAATTATTGCCAAGGAAGACGGCTGAATTGGGTGCTGTAGTAGAGGGGATGGAAGCTCCATCTCAAATCCAACTCCCTGACCAACTAAAATTATGAGTTTACATAGTAGGGAAGAAATGTAACAATGTGTAGAAAAACAGGAACTCAGGAGACCTAAGGAAGCAGCCATAATTTGTGAGAAGCCTGGTGTCCCATTGTCTGGATGGGATCATCTGGTGAGTTTCAATTATCTCCAGTCGGCATTAAATCTGCCTATGCTTCTGGTAAGCTCTGTCTCAGGACCTTGGCCAGAAGAGTAGCTTCCTTTCCCATCTGTGTGCTCCTCTCCCCTCTGTAGGGCTGCTGAGCTTGGCAGATTCTTAGACCACTTCAGTTCCAGAGCAGACTACTTTGCATCAGCGTTTCAGGTCAGCTCTGGAGTCTCTCCAGAACTCAGTCCGTGCTTATGAGTTGCAGTGCGATAAGGCTGGAGCTAGACCCGTATGCCTTCCTCTCAGAATCACATGCTATCTGACAGAGTGGTTACTCTGCAAGACTGCATCAGAGGATTCTCCAAGTCCACTTCTCTGATGTATCTAGTCTGTGAATCAAAACTGAAAGGTTTAGCCTTATGTGTCATGGCCTCAGGCTCTCTGGGCCTAGCTCAGTTCTGATATCAGTCCCATCATACTCAGTGTTAGTCATAAGTGACTTCCCGAAACACTCATGGCAGCTTGGATTCTGGCATGGACATGGGCTCGCTGAATGGAAGCAATGAATTCTGGTTTCACAGGTGCTGAGGTTATGCTAATCTTCTTTGGGCTTTTCAGGCTGTGTGAGAGACCTGTGATTCTAGGCATCTACAGCTGGCTACCCCTAAATGTTCTTCCAGCGTTTGGGACTCTGAAGGTACATCATGGGGTCATGGTGGAGTAGACACCTAGGAGAGCCATTTGGGCATGTCCCCACTTTCACAAAGGGTCCCAAATTTGAGACTCCAGCGTTATCACCCAATGGTACAGAAACTCATAATGGAGGGAATAGGTTCACCATAAATTACACACTGCCAAGAGTCCACTCTGAACCAAAGCTTTATAATTCTTGTACTATTCTTGTGAGTAGGACAATAGTATTGCATGGCATTTTTGTTGTCATAAGCATACATTTATAAAATATACACATTTTAAAGCTATTATATTATCAATGTTTTGGTCTATCTTTATTTGTTGGTATACTTCATACCACAAAGAGTGGCAAGGACCTGGCCATCTTTGAACCCCAGTGAGGCCCTGAAACTCTTGCTCATGGTGGAGAATGGGGACTGCATGGCTGTGTGTCTATGGGAGGCTGGTGGAGCCTCACCCTCTGAGTACTCTAACAATGGTTCAAGGGTCACTGGGATGTTTCATTCATATCAATATTCGTTATTAACCTTTAGCCATGTAAAACTAGGATGCAGCAGCCATCTTAGGGAGACATCTGATAGCCGTTGGCACCTATCCATAGAATCTTAAAACTTTCTAGGGTTTTTGTGGAGACGCGTTTATGGTGAAAAAGACTGATAGCACCAATTTGAATGGATCCCAGAAAAGGATGAGGGTCTCTGGAGTTTGAGATAAACAACATTCTGCCTCTGTAGAAAAACTTGACACCAAGGTGGAATCTTGAAACTTTTACAGAGGAAGAAAGTGGATGTTTAGGTAGTTCATGGAGAGAACAAGTCATGCCGAACTGTTCTGGGTTGATGATGAGGTTTCAATGCCTGCAGAGAAATCAGAAAGTGGTATGTGGTTTTAGCTGGATCACGGAATTGGGAAGGTATAGGATCCACAGGACAGGCTTTCTTGGCTTGGACATCCTAGAACATTTTAAAGCTCTTTGATGTGTTCTAGTTATCTCAGAGTCTAAAGAAGAGAAAAAAAGAAATTTGGCTATACTATGAAGCAATAGAGGATTCTCAATGTTGCTCCTAAATATTTTCCTTCTGAATTTTTAATCTCCTGTTCCCTATTTTTCTACTCCAAATTCAGATTTCATTATTTGCTTCATCACTGCCAATGCATTCTCTAAATCCATGTCCTAAAAGTGTGGTTAAGAAAGACACCCGTCAGTGTGGCAATTCCTCAGGGATCTAGAACTATAAATACCATTTGACCCAGTGACCCCATTACTGGGTATATACCCAAAGGACTATAAATCATGCTGCTATAAAGACACATGCACACCTATGTTTATTGCGGCAATATTCACAATAGCAAAGACTTGGAACAAACCCAAATTTCCAACAATGATAGACTGGATTAAGAAAACGTGGCACATATACACCATGGAATACTATGCAGCCATAAAAAATGATGAGTTCATGTCCTTTGTAGGGACATGGATGAAACTGGAAATCATCATTCTCAGTAAACTACGGCAAGGACAAAAAACCAAACACCACATGTTCTCACTCATAGATGGGAATTGAACAATGAGAACACATGGACACAGGAAGGGGAACATCATACTCTAGGGACTGTTGTGTGGTTGGGGGAGCATTTAGGGATAGCATTAGGAGATATACCTAATGCTAAATGGCGAGTTCATGGGTGCAGCACACCAGCATGGCACATGTATACATATGTAACTAACTTGCACATTGTGCACATGTACCCTAAAACTTAAAATTTAGAAATAATGATAATTAAAAAAAAGCAAAGACACCTGAAGTCTTCTTTCTTCATCCGTTGTGACCACATAGCTGATCTGGGCACCTGCCTAACTTCCTGAAAGAGAGGAAAATCCAATAGGAGGTTTATTAGAGATTGTCTAGTCTCAAGAATCTAAGTCCTGGAAAGTTGACACATGATTGCATACACAAAACTGAGACCAGAACTCAGAATTTCTGTATCCCTAGCCATTGTTCTTTGTTTTGTAAGATGCTGGTTTCTGCTTTGTGATGAATTTTGCATATTGTGCCTCCAGATATTTCATCATGAGTCTCTTCCTCTTGAGACTTCAGTTAAATTAGTTTCCACAAATATTTGATCTGGAAACAGTTCTCTCCCTCTAGCCTGGTACTTGTTTGAATATCTCGAACAACAATTTGTTATGTTAAGGGAAAATTTGATGGACTCATCCTCAAATAGTGTTTTTTTGCTTTCTAGCCCATCATATCATTTCTCTAATTATACTTGTAATCAGGAAATCTGGAAGTTCAATAACCATCAGAAACCTGAAATTGAAGTCATACTTCATGGAGAATGATGACAACAGTCTTTTTCCTGTATTGTGTTTATCTTTTTTTTGTAAAACTACTTTATTGAGGTATGATTGACATACAAAGAGCTGTATGTGTTTAATGTATAAATCTTGATGAATATAGGGAGGAATATATACTCATGAAACTATGACCACAACGTATGTCATAAACATATTCATCACCTCCGAAAGTTTTGTCTGCTCTATTTTTATTATTATTATCGTGTGTATACAGGTGTGTGTTTGACAAGAACATTTAACAATAGATCTGCCATCTTTCCTTCCAAATTAGCAGGAGACCTGTCTCTGATGCTGCTGAGGCACTTTCAAAATCATTATATAGAAATCTATTGGATGCCATAAAACTGGACATCAGCAAATGTCAAAATGGGACTTTCTAGCGCTTATCCTCATACAGAAACATCAATTTATACTACTATATGTGCATAAAAGTACCTTCACAGGAGCTACGTAAACCAGGTGAAATGTTACAGAATCTTTGTGTAGCAGTGAAATAAGAAAAGATGAATTGAAGAGCATAGAAAGAACACTGTTACATTACCTGTGTCACCCTTGCCACAACACCAGACAGCAGAGCACAGAGAGAGGCAATCTTTGAAGAAAAGGGAAGTAGGCACTGAACTTTGCCTTGGATTCCAACATACAGCCTGCTTCAGTAAAATCCAGTAACAGGTATGCCCCTATGACCCCAATGTCTAGGCTGGTACCTGCAGACTATGCCAGAGCAGATCCCACAGCCCAGGCTCCAGGCTTGCCTGGTGGACTTGGTTTCTGGTTATATCTTAATGTCAGGTCTACACCATGCTTATGTGTCAGATTGTCCCTGGACCAGGCCAGCCCCAGTAACTCCAGGCTCCTGACTGCTCCCAGAACCAGGCTGGCCTCCACAACTCCAGGTTTCAGAACATCCCAAGGACCAGGCTGGCCCCTGCAACTCTAGTCACCAAGCCAGTGTCCACAGATCCAACCTCTTGGCTGGCCTCTGTGGATACTGGATCTAGGACAGCCTAGCACCAGGCTATTCCCTGTAGTCACAGAACCCAAGTCGACCCTAGGTTTCTGACCAGCCCGGAACTAGATTGGCTCACACAAATCCAGGATTCAGGCACAGCCAATTTCAAGGTTGGCAGCCCTAGACCTACCCCTTAGCCAGGTATCTGGGAAGCCTCGGCAGACTCAGGCTCCAGGCCTGCCTAGGGCTTAGGGAGTTTCTGCCACCCCCATCTCTAGGCCAGTTCCTTTGGTCCCATGCTCCAGCAGACCCAGGGTCCAGGCCCATCAGAGTTGACTCCAGTATTGGGCTGGTACCTACAGACCCAGGATCTAAAACTGCCTCTGTGGACCTAGGTTCCAGTCCAGTTCCTATAGCCCCAGGACCCAGCTAGCCTTTGTGGAACTAGTCTCCATGCCAGCTTATGAAGACTTTGGTTCTAGGCCAGATCTTACACACCCAGCCTCCAGGCCATACCCCAGACTCTAGGCCAGTGCCTGTGGCTACATGAACCAGTCTAGCACCTATGGTCTCAGGCTCTAGGCTGGTCCCCCTTGACCCCAGTGATAGGCCAGCTTCAGGCTCCAGGATGGGTTTCATGTCCCAGGATCCAAAACACTCAGGGCCCAGCTGTGCTCTAGCACACACAGGATAAATGCTGACTTCACTAGACCCTGATGCTAGGCTGACCATCTTGGACCATGGCTCTACAACCATCTCTGAAGATTCAGGCTCCAGGTCAGCCCCCATCTACCAAGGTCCCAGACCCATTTCTCCAGATTCAGGCTCCAATCCTGCACCAGTACTAGGCCAGTCCCCATGGACTCAGATTCCAGGCTCATTCCAGCAGACTCAGACACCAGGCCAATCCCAAAACCTGGCCAGCCCCTGGAGGCATAGGCTCAATGCCCACCTCATAGCCATGTGAGACCATGTGGACCCAGGCTTCAGTCCAGCGCCTATTGGTACAGCCTCCATGCCGGCTCTTATAGACATAGGCTTTATGTTCTTTCAACATACCCAGGGAAAGGATCCACCCCAGTGGATCCAGGCTTCAGGCACAACTTTACAGACCCAGGAATCAGGCCTACCACATGCTGACACAGGCACCAGGCCAGCCTGCCTGAGCACTTCGGCAACAAGTTCACCCGCAGACCACATTGGACATCCTACCAACAATTCCTGGATGACTGGGAAAGGGATTTTCCAGACAAAGCCAGTATGCAAGGAATAGAAGACGTTTCTTGTTTTTCAAATGTGCAGACACCAGTGCTCAGCCTAAAAATCAAGGTCAACAACAGAGAAAAAATGATACCACCAAAGGTAAAAAATAATAACCAATAGCTGACCCTAAAGAAATCAAGGTTTATGAACTGTCTGAGAATGAATTTAAAATAATTGTCTTCAAAAAGCTCGGTGAGCTACAGGAGAACACAGATAAATGACTATAAAGAATCAGAAAAATAATACATGAACATAACTTAGAAGGAAATTATTGTGAAGCCTGAAATATTGTATCTAGTCTATATAAATAGAGGCATAAGCCTGGAGGGAGTAAAATCAGAAGAGACAGCTGGGCTTGGATCATTTAGTAGGTAGGTGCAATGGAATCAGCTGAGGTTTTAGGAATAGTGATTTCCTTTTGCTATTGGGGCTCTCCCATCACTGCATATTTTTAAATATTTATTGCTCAAATCTATCTCTGCAGCAACGACCTGACATCTAATTTCCCGATATTAATATTTTGTTGCCTCTTTGACATCTACTCTTGGATATGTCAGAGGCATTTCACACTTAACCCTTTCAAAACCAGAGTCATAAAATTCAATTTTGCCCCACTTTCTGTGTTCCTGATTCTGACAATTGTGTCATTACCCATTTGACTACTCAAGGTAGTATCCTGAGAATAGTTCTCAGCTTCTTCCTCTATCTCATATACTGTGCTTTTAAAAACTATAAAACATATTCCACATGCAAAAGCAGTTTATGACACCCTATATTTCATATACTAAACAACCATATATTTCCTTCCCACCTAAAGAAAAAAACAGTGAAAATCATTAGAGGCATACAGTGTGTCCCTCCTTCATCTTGTCTCCCTTTCTCATTCTCATGGACACCCACCAAGTCTGAATTTGTTTTAAAATTATTAGTGTCTTACACTTATTTAGGGACATATACATATGCTGTAAAACTATAAAGAGTAAATTGTTTAGTTTTGCCTGTTTTGATTTTATATAACCACAACCAGCTGAATGTGTTCTTCTGTAATTTGCCCTACTTTTTTGAGGTTTATTGTAGTTGATGAAATTGTGTGTCCAATTTTACAGTTAGAGAGAATTCACTGAAGAAATCAACTGCTTATGCACATTCTGGGGCTTTTCTACTAAAAGCAGTGGGAAATTTTGCTATGAATATCCTCGAATACATTTCCTGGTGCACGTGTGCAAGTCCACTCTCACAAGTATAGAGTTAAAAGGGGTAATGCTCAACTTCAGAATTAGATTTGAGCAATAAATATTCAAAAACATGAGGCAATAGGAGAAAAACAAGAGAAAAAGAAAATGCCTACTCTGCCGTATTATAAAAGGTATTGATATATTGTTTTACAAGATTGTTGTACCACCTTACACTTCCACCAGTGAGAAATGAAAGTTCTCATTATTCTACATCTACATCAAAGCTTCGTATTATCCATATTTTAATGTTTACCTATCGTGTGGGTGTGAAATAGCATGTGATTGAGGGTTTAAACAGTAGTTTCCTAATTACTATGGGATTGAACCCATTTTCACACTTCATTCTCTAAGAGGGTTGTTTATGTCTTTTGTTCATTTTTCTCTTTTTCTTTTTTTTTGATGACTCTCCTCTGTCACCCAGGCTGGAGTGCAATGGTGTGGTATCGGCTCACTGCAACCTCCACCTCTTGGGTTCAAGCGATTCTCCTGCCTCAGCCTTATGAGTAGCTAGGAGAACTACAGGTGCATGCAACCAGGCCTCACTAATTTTTGTATTTTGTTTTTTTTTTCGTAGAGACGGGGTTTCACCATATTGGACAGGCTGGTCTGGAACTCCTGCCTTCCTGATCCGCCAGCCTCTGCCTCCTAAGATGTTTTGTTCATTTTTCTACTGGATTCTTTTCATTATTAATTCTGGAAGTATTTTAATATTGTAGAAATAAATTGCTTATTCATGATATGTGTTAAACATGTATTCTGAGTATCTTCTTGAGTTTTCATTCTCAGGTGTTATAAAGAACAGGAGTTGTTAATTTTAATTTTGTCATGTTTATTAATCATTTTATATCATTAGAAATCCTTTCATTATATATATATTTTCTTTTCTTCTAAAAATTGTGAAAGTTTGCTTTTACCATTCAAGTTTATAATTGGGAATTATTTTTTGTATCTAGCTAGAAGAAGGTATCATTTTTTATTTTTTACATATGGATAACAAATTACGCCAGGAATGCTGACCGAACTGTTCATTCTTTCTCCACTGAACTATACTGCAAGTTTTGCTACATAAGATTGTTATGTGTTAAACTGTGTCCCCTCAAAATTCACATGTCATAGTCCTAATACTTAGGACCACAAAATGTGACCTTATTTGGATATACAGTTCCTGTTGATATACTTAAAGTGAGGTCACACCACAGTAGGATGGGCCTCTAATCCAGCACCCCTGATATCTTTATAAAAGGGGGAAATTTAGACATAGAGACACACACAGAGGGAGGATGATGTAAAGACCCATAGAAAAAACATGGCCAACTTCAAGCCAAGGAGACAGTCCTGGAACAGGTCTTTCCCTCACAGTCCTAACAGGCCCCCAACTCTGATGACATCTTTACCCTGGACTTTGACCCTCCAGAAGCATGAGATAATGCATTTCTGTTGGTTAGGTCATACACTCTGTGGTAATTTATTAACCCTAAGAGACTGTCAAGTATGAATTTCATAATCACCCAACAAATCCCCGTCTCTTAATGCCAGCACTTTGGAGATTAGGATTTAAACATATGAATTGTGGGGCATGCAAAAGATTCACACCATAGCACAAACTAATACAAAGATATTTTCGTTTAATTTGGGAGTCTGTCTCTACTCTCTCTGTTCTGTTGCAATGGTATATTTTTCTGTATATTCACCAAATACAGTCTTAATTTTGAGTTTTCCTACCCATTAGTAGATCTTGACATTGATTGATGTCTTATTTTCATGTCTTCAATAAAAGAATTTTCTCCATATGTGGTTAAATCATGTTTACAGTTATTTCTAGGTAAATAATTTTTTAGGCAGTATAAAATAATTTGGGGGTATTACATTTTCTGATATTGCTGACTAAGCTAAATGCATTGTTCTGTAAAGATCAATCTTAAAACTAGCCAATTTGCCACATTACAATCATTCTAATATTTTCTCTATCAATCTTGTTAGCTTCAAATGTAGATGATGATATTACCTGTGGATATTTCATGAATGTGCTTTGTTCCCTTCTTTTCAATCTTCAAATATTATCTTTTACTAATTTTTCTCATCACACAGCATTGACTCAATACATTTTATTTATCAGCTAAATAAAAGCAGTAGTAGTCAGCACTCCTCTATTCTCCCTCATTGTAAAAGAAATACTTTTAACGATTCATTATTTATCATGATGTTCCCTGTGAGATTTTTGAAGTCACCCTTAATCTGGCTAAGAAGCCTTCTGGTATGCTTATGTTTATATATTTGATAGTAATAGGGGCAGCCAAGGTAAAGTAAGCCCTTTATAGCCCAATATTTCCACTAATTAAAGCTAAAGGCTTGGAAAAATTAAAAAAAAAAAAGCAGCATCCTGAACTTCGACTCTGGCCACCGTGGAATAACACAGAAGTATCTTACATTCCTGCCTGAAAACCCTGGAGAAATGGACAAAATATACAAAATCGTTTCAAGATATCGAGCATTAGTCAAAGACGGACAATGATCCTTGAGAAACAGAAAAACAACGATGCAAATGCTATGACTTCCCCAGCTTACGGCCTGAAGAAAGTCTCTAGGTCATGGTTCAGGGAAAAGAATCCAGGCAAAGCTCAGTAGCAACTGAGTTGAGGAAAAGGAACTGAGATCTGGGAAGCCAATGGGTTTAGCTTTCAAAGGGTAGGAGAAGACTGTACAGACTGGCCTCTTCCAGAAGAGACCAGAGGCCTCTTCCAGAAGAGATCTTCTCCAGAAGAGAGGGTCCCCATGAATCTTCCTATGAGTAGTGATCTGCACATGCACGTGAGGAAATCACCTAAGCCAGGGAAGTCAGCTACCCAAAAAGATTAGAGGGAACAATCCCTGGAGATCTTACAGGGCTGGGAATAGTTGCTGTTCCCACCAGACCTTGGGAAAACATCACAATTCATGGGGCATCGAGTACAATACGGAAAAGAACATTGCCTCAGCAATAGGGAAATATTAGCTCCATAATATACAGGCAAAACATCACAAGAAAACAAAACTACAGGCCAATGTAAACATAAATTCAAGAACCAATAGGTTAATACCAGGAATGAAAGGTTGGTTTAACTTTTGAAAAATATATCACAGTAATAAGCCAATTAGAAAAATTAAAATTTCTATATATGCATAGAATCATCTCAAGAGTCATAGGAAAAGCATTTGGTAAGCCTGACGTCTATTTCTAACAACATCAGCAACCTAGGAATAAAAGGAAACTTCTTCAATCTCATGAAGATCACTTATGAAAAATTACAGGTAACATCATAATTAATGGTATAGGATTGAATGCATTCTCAAGACTAGAAAAAAGGTAAGAATGTCTGCTCTAGCAGATTCTATTCACCATTGGGCTGCGTTGTTGGGATTCACTCAGGATGATGGCAGAAATATTAAAGGGAAAAATTAGGGAAAGTTATAAGGAATACGCAGAAACCTTTTTGGACGGCCAAAAAGTCATATTGCTTGTAATAATTGAACAGCCTGAAGGCAGCCGGTTCTTAACTTAGAGCATTAGGTCTTAGGGTAAATACTAGGAAAAATAGAGGTTTCCCCAGTTAAGTCTGTTTACCCTACCTCCATTAACTAACCTGTGAAGCAGATGGCCCTCTCAGGGGGAGGTCGACCAAGGTATGGCCCCCTAATGGTATTTGCTTTAAACCAGCGTACCTGAGCTTTAATCACTTGTAGAACTACTTTTTTCACCATGTTAATTATCCACAAGTTTGTTTACTCAAAACTTCTGTTGTTAATTCTATACTAAATAAATGCCTGGAGTGCGAGCTGCTGAGGCCCTGCTGCAGTGAGAAACCTCTCTCAGTGTGCGAGCGGTCAGATCAGACACACAGCGGATTGGCAAAACAGAATATCGGTGTGTCAGTGTACGTGTTATTCATTGGTCATTTGGGTCAGGGTCTGTGGGCAGACCCCCAGCAGCTAATGCCCTCTTGTGAGAAGCAATGCCTCACTGGATATTTTAGCCAGTGCAATAAAAACAGAGAAAGAAATAACAGGCTTCTGGACAAGAAAGACAGTAGTAAAATTATCTTAATTCACAGATGACAGGTAATCTATGTAGAAAATTCTGACAAGATATGAAAGTCTTGTGTCCAAAAATATATTGTAGGAATTTAAACAACACCTGGATGCCTTCTCCATTCATGTTCTGCTGAGTCATCAAAGGCAGCCTTGAGGAGGCCCCTTGAAGCCAAGGGGAGAAGCAGGCTGGCAAGGAGAGGGATGCCCCAGGTCTGAAGAAATGAGGTAGAAGAACAGGATCTGGAGGCAGGGAACCTAAGGATGATTTACATTCACTTCCTAGAATGGAATCGAAAGGAAAATTCCACCTCTCCACACTCAAGTAACAAAAGGATCAGAAGCTTCTCCCATTGCAAATCATTCCCCCAACTCCCACTTTCCACTGCATTGCAGATGAAAAACGGAAAGTACCACTGGTTGGACCCCTCCTGCAACCAATCAAACTGGTTGTGGGTCACTACTTTATTTACATAGAGTGTAAACAAAGTAAGCAATGAGAAAAATCTAGAGGGTATTTAAACTTCAGAAAAATTCTGCAACCAGTGCTCTTAAGCCCCTTGCTCAAGCCTGCTCCCACTCTGTGGAGTGTACTTTCACTTGAATCCTGGAAGGGCTAAGAGATGGCAGGAAAAAGGCAATCAATATAGTTAAAACCTCAGAGGTGCTCCAAGGTGCATATGAGAGCCCCAGCCAGTTTTATGACAGACTCTGTGAGGGATTCCAATTATACACTCTGTGTAACCCTGAGGATGCTGAAATTCAGTGCATGGTGAATACTGTGTTTGTAGAGCAGTCCCAGGGAGATATCAGGCAGAAATTGCAGAAGTCAGAAGGCTTCACAGGCATAAATTCTACTCGGCTTATTGAAGTGACTACCAAGGTGTACATTAACCGAAATCAGGAGGCAAAGAAGGAGGCTGATCAGAGGCTTAGGAAAAAGGCTGATTTGCCAGTGGCAGCCCTCAACGGGAAGGGAAGCTGACTTTGCAAGGGGGCACGGATGTAGGCATGGATGCATTTGTGGAAGAGGCCAGTCTGGACAGGGATTCAAAAGCCGGCCGAGGCTAGAGAGAGGTGAATGTGCGTGATGCAAAAGGAAAGGACACTGAAAGGATGAATGTCCAGAAAATAATAATGTGGAGATTGGTCAAGGCTGTGGTATGAAAAAACCACTGCCCCAGGACTACAATACCAGGGTAGAACCAGACACTGACCTGATCAGGCTGGCAGGGGCTGAAGCATATGAGGACTAGGACAGACAAGGTTCCTTCTCTTTTGGCCTCCAGGAGCCCATGGTCACATTAGAATTTGGGGGCCAGCTGATGGACTTTATGGTATACACCGGGACTGAACACTTGGTAGTGACCTGGCGTATAGGTCCACTATCCAAGAACTGTACAACTATTGTAGGTGCCACTGGAGACTCAGAGAAGAAGCCAGTCTGTCAGTCACAGAGGTGTGTTATAGGAGGGCAAGACATTCAACATGGATTCCTGTATCTCCCAAATTGTCCAGTTCCCTTGCCAGGAAGACACCTTCTCCAAAATCTGCAAGTGCAGATTACTTTTGAACTTCAAAGAGATATGACTTTAAGCCTAACTCAGCCGAAACCATGGTGTTAACCCTTACTGTCCTGCAGGCTGAGAAACGGAGGCTATATGCAAAAGAGACTCCAGAACCAGGAGTAAATGAAATAAATGCATGGGTTACTTACTAAAATTCCCAAAGTTTGGACTGAAAGTAACCCGCCTTGACTAGCTGTAAATCAGGCACCAGTTGTAGTAGAAAAAAACCAGGAGCAACTCTGGTTCGGGTCCGCCAGTACCTGCTACTCCCTGAGGCCATGCGACGTGTCCACAAGCACTTAGAGAGGCTTCATAAGCATGGAATCATAGTTAAGTGCCATTCACCCTGGAATACCCCTCTCTTACCAGTGTGGAAGCTGTCTGGTGAATATAGTCTGGTGAAGGACTTATGGGCTGTGAACCAGAGTACAGTAAGTATCCATGCAGTGGTGCCAAACCTGTATACTTTAATGGACATATTCCAGCAAATGCTGCCTGGTTTACATTCCTAGATTTAAAGGATGCATTTTACTGCCTCCCCCAGCACCAAGTAGTCAGTCAATTTTTTCTTTTCAATGGGGTGAATTACAGTACCCTTGGACAAGACTCCCACAGGGATTTAAAACCCCTCCTACAATCTTTGAAGGGGCATTGGCCTCAGACCTTAAAGCCTACACCCCACCTAATAGTGCCTGTGTTTTGCTTCTGTATACAGATGACCTTCTTCTAGCAGCCCCAACCCAAGAGGACCTCTTCCAAGGAACCCAGGAACTCACGCACCTGCAGTGGAGTGCAGGATGTAAAGTGTCAGGGAAAAAGGCTCAAATCTGCTTTGAAAGTGTCCAGTATTTAGGCTTCCATGTAAGCCAAGGGAAAAGATGGCTCGGTAGTGGAGTAAAGCAGGCTGTTTGTGCACTTCCCACTCCAAACACCCAGCATCAAATAAGAGAGTTCCTAGGGGCAGCAGGGTTCTGCCGCATCTGGATCCCAAATTTCTTGCTAATGGCTGAGCCATTATATGAAGACACTAGGCAGGGAGAAAGAAGTCCCTTCTCTAGGATGCCGACCAAGGTAAGGCCTTTAAAGATATGAAAGAAGCCTTAATTCAGGCCCCAACCTCGAGACTGCCAGACCTAACTAGGCCTTTTTTTGATTGTGAGTGGAAGGGAATGGCCATAGGAGTCCTGACTCAAGTCACAGGACCATGGCATCATCTGGTGGCACATTTGTCCAGGCAACTAGATTCTGTGGCGCTTGGATGGCCCCCCCGTTTCAAGGTGCTAGCTGCCACTGCCCTACTGGTGCAAGAAGCTAATAAACTGACTTTAGGACAGCAACTGACAATCCGGGTAACACACTCGGTTATAACTTTGATGGACCAAAGTGGGCACCATTGGTTATCAAATCTGAAAGTGACTGAAGACCAAGGGCTCCTATGTGAAAATACCAGCATAAGTTTGGAGACTGTGAACACCCTAAAACCGGCTTCCTTGATCCCCATCAATCAGTGCCAGGAGGCTAGCTTGATTGCTGTGTGAAGGTGCTAGAAGATGTGTCCTCAAGCCGTAGAGATTTGACAGATTGGCCCTTCCTGGACCTGGAAGTGGAGTATTTTACTGAAGAGAGCAGTTTCATACTAGAGGGGATCTGCCCAGCAGGGTACCCAGTGGTCACTTTGGACTTAGTAGTACAGGTGAAGTCTTTGCCTACAGGAACTTCCGCTCAGAAGGCAGAGCTGATATCTGACAAGAGCTCTCTGGCTAGCAAAAGACCAAAGAGCAAATATTTACACAGATTCCAAATATGCTTTTGCCTCTTTGCATGTTCATGGGAGATTTACAAAGAAAGAGGATGCTTAATTGCAGGAGAAAAGGAAAGGAAACAAAATAAAAGGATGAAATTCTACAACTCTTAGATGCTGCATGGGCCCTGAAACAGGTGTCAGTAATGCACTGCAAAGGGCACCAAGAAGCAGGAACACTAGAAGCAAAAGGAAACAGGAAGACAGGCAAAGAGGTAAAACGGGCAGCAATGGCAACTCTACCTTCTATAGCGGAAGCCTTAGCTATGACTCTCCTTCCAGAGATCCATCTCTCGGAGACTCCAAGGTATACTCCAAATGAAGGAACCTGGTTTGCCCAGGAGACTGGGAATTACATTAAAGGAGCATGGTGAAAATTATCTGATGGGAGGCTAGTCATACCTGAAATGGTGGCCCCCAGGTTTGTGAAACAGTTCCAATAAGGAACTCGTATGAAAACAAAGGCACTAGAAACATTGCTAAGATGCCATTTCTATGTGCCATGGCTCACTGCCATTACTGAGGAGTTTGTGAACAATGTCTAACTGGTGCCAAGAACAACCGTCACCATGGGACTACCTGGTCCCCGGGAATTCAGGAAATGGGAGACACATCCTGTGAAAATTTGTTTCTGGATTTTATTGAGCTGCCTTGAGCAAGGGGGCTCTTGGATGATACATGTTGTTGTTCATTTGCACCTTTTCGGGGTGGGTCGAGGCTTTCCCTACCAGGACAGAGAAAGTATGAGAGGTAACCAAGGTGTTGTTAAAAGACATTATTCCCAGATTTGGTCTAACCCTCACTCTGGGGTCAGACAGTGGACCAGCCTTTGTGGCTGAAATACTTCAGGACTTAACTCGGCTATTAAAAATAAAATGGAAGTTACACACAGCTTACCGACCACAGAGCTCAGGAAAAGTGAAGTGCATGTAATGGACACGCAAGCAGCTGCTGAGGAAACTTTGTCAGGAAACTCATCTGAGGTGGGATCAGGTCTCGGCCATGGTGCTTCTCTGAGTCAGGTACACCACCAACAAACAAACTGGGTATTCGTCCTATGAGATCTTATTTGGCTGGCAAACCCCAATTATAAGTCACATTACAGGTGATCTCCATGTGCTTTGAGCACTAACCTTAAGGAGGCAAATGCAGACTTTAGGTATGGCCATGCAAAAAGTGCATGGCTGGGCATGGGAAAGAATGCTAAATTGGAAAACATTTTCCTCCTGGTGTGGTGAGACTCCCATGAGACATGGATAAAGTGCCCAGCAGACTGTCGCATCTGGCATACAAAAGTCCCAATAACTTATTATATTGACCATTCAGTTTCCAGGGGGCTCTAAGTCTGGGGGCCCCTGATGGAGACGTGACTATGTCTGTGCAGATATTTTGTGTGGGGAGGGAGATTCCAGCGCTGGAGGTTTGTCCTTTGAGGAATTCAGGAAGTGTGGAGGGAGCAAGGGTTTCTGGTCAAAGGGGAAAGACAGTGTGGACAAATTCCAGAAACCCAGAGGTAATAACAGAGAGTCTGCTAGGAGGAGACACTCAGGGGTTACTGGACAATCTTAAAGCTGCATGATGACAGAATCAATAACCTTCTCTGTCACTCGTGCCTTGTACTTCCGGTCTTTCTAATTCTTGCCCTGTCTGCTGGCCTTGGAGAGAGTAGTGCACCAGTCCCATTACCCCTTCAGCCCCCTACTCCCTAATCTTCCTTCATCCACCAGGTTTGCCTATTCTCTCAGGTGCCCTGCAGCAAAAGAAATTAAACAACACCAAAATAAATGGAGAAATATACCTTGTTCAAGTTGTAACTCTCAACAATGATAAGATGCTAATCATCCACTATTGAGTTAACTTGTTTTACACAATTAACACACAGTTTACACAAACACACAAACTTTGATCCAGGTATTGTGCCATACAAAAATAAAAATAAAAATAAAACTTAAAATCAATTGCAAACCCAAACCTAAAATTATACAACTTCTGGAAGAACACTTAGAAATGATTTTTGTGATCTTACATTTAGCAGAATTCTCTGATGTAAAAAACGAAAGCATGATCCACAAAGAGAAATATAGAGAAAGTGAACTTCATCAAAATTGTAAACTTTTCCCTCCCAAAACAGGACTAAGGGAATGAAAGGACAAGCTATACAGAGATAAAATATCAGCAACTATCACAAATATTATAACAAAAGCAATATGACAAAGGACTTGTTTCTAAAATATGTAAAGCCATCTCAAATCTCAGCAATAAGTAACCAGTATAAAAATGGGCAAAATATTTTAATAGGCACTTCCCAAAGAAGATAGGTGGATGATATAAACACATGAAAAGATGCTCAAATCATGAGTCATTAGTGAAATGCATATTAATACCACAAAAAGATGTCATTACATACCTATGATAATGAATGAATCAGAAAAACGTTGTGTTGAAAAGTACAAGGAACAACTGGAACTCTCACACATTGGTAGCGAGGATGTGAAATTATACAGCCATTTTGAAATCAATGTGACAATTTTTTACAAAGTTAAACATACACTTTCCATGTCAGCAATTCCGCTGCTAGGTGAACCCAAGAGAAATGACAACTACTCTTCATACAAAAACCTGCATGCAAATGTTCACAACAGCTTTATTTACAAACTCTCCAAGTGGGAAACAACTCTAATATTCTTCAGTGAGTGAATGGATAAACAGATTTTTGATACATTCACACAGTGGAATCCTACTCAGCAATAAAAAGAAAAAAACTATCAATGCAAGCAACAACACTCATGAATCTTAAGTGGAATACTCTAAGTGAAAGAAGGCAGACTCAAAGTGTATGATTCAGTGTATGTTCCATTTATATGATGTTCTGGAAAAGGTAACACTAGAGTAATGAAGAGATTAGTTGTTGCCAGGGACTGGTGTGAATAGGGGATGAGTGGGGAGAACACGGATTTATTTAGTTTCATGGAACCACACAAGGAATTATTTAGGGTGATGAAACTGCTTTGCTTCTTGATTTTGCTCATGGTTACATGGCTGTAGGCATTTGCTATAAGCCATCAAACTGTATATGAAAAAGACTGAATTTTACTGTGTATGAAATAAATGAATTTAAAAGAAACAAGAAAAGCTAAAGTCTTTCGAATAATCTGTAAGACAATTAATTTGGTGTAGGGTTTTTTGTGTTTATTTGTAACATCTTTTTTTGTATCTTCTACTTTTTCCACTTTTTCACAATTTATAAACCTTTGCTTTGTTGCCTCCTTTATTTTGATTTTTTCCTCTCATTCTATTTTCTAGACAAATTGTTTGGCACTTTTACACTCTAGTTCTGTTCTATAATTGGATGCGTTAAATTAGTACTGCCCAATAAAATTTCTGCAGTGATGGAAGTGTTCTACATCGGTACTGTCTAATACTACAGTCACAGGTGATTCTTAAGTACTTGACGTGATTAGTGCAACTGAAAATTTGTATTATTCATCTTTTTCATTATTTGATTTTATTTAAGTTGAATTTAAATTTGAATTTAAAGAATCACATGTGAACCAGGCGCGGTGGCTCACACCTGTAATCCCAGCACTTTGAGAGGCCGAGGCAGGTGGATCACGAGGTCAGGAGATCGAGACCATCCTGGCTAACATGGTGAAATCCCGTCTCTACTAAAAAATAGAAAAAATTAGCTGGGCATGTTGGCGGGAGCCTGTAGTCCCAGCTACTGGGGAGGCTGAGGCAGGAGAATGGCGTGAACCTGGAAGACAGGGCTTGCAGCGCACCGAGATCACGCGGCTGCATTCCAGCCTGGGCGAGAGAGCAAGACTCCGTCTCAAAAAAAAAAAAAAAAAAAAAAAAAAAAAAAAAAAAAAAAAAAATCACATGAGATTAGTGGCAATTGTCTTGAACAAAATAGCCCTAGGCATTTTAACATTAATATGTAACTTAACAAAGTCCAAAGTGAGTTGAATAACTCCTTCTAAGCAATACAAAGATAACGTCTATAAACGCGTCTCCTTTATTTACAGAAGAAAATCCAAAAACCTACACATGGATTTCAAAGAAGTAAAAGGCAGTGCAGCTATTTTCCAGAAAGCTATTCTACATCTCTCACACATTTTAGGAGCCACAAATGTATGGAAATGAATTCATGACAGCTCAAGAATATATGTGCCCTCTGAGTCACAAGGTTTTGTGCTGATATGGATGAGTTACTTAAGTTGGGACAATAAGATGGCAAAGAGAAGGTTCCTCAGGAAACCAGGATAGACTCATTATCGAGAAAGTAACACATCCGATATTACTGCAGCTCTATTTGTCACTATGCAGAAAGCCAGCCAGGGGATAACATGAAAAGCAGAACATAGAGACTGAACACACAAACAAGTCCTCAAAGAAACTCTACACTACTGAATTAAGAGCTCTACTGAATTCTGGAATGTCCACTCAGGTGAACCAATGAATCCATTTTATTGTTTCACAATTAGAAAAGATTTTTACTATCAATATGAAAAGCTCTTATTGATATAAATCCTACTGTGATCTTGGCACCATACTACCTTACCAGTATAAAAAGCAATATTTGCCTACCACATACTTGAATTCTCCTTACATAGCATCAAATGCAGCTATCCTGTTCCCCAAATATGTTTTCCTGTGTACATGACTTTACTCAGGCCATTCCTTCATCCTTGATACACTAGTGAAATGTTATTCATTCTTTTTCAAAAATAAATTAGTTTTAGACATACAAAATGCATAATTAACGTACATAATTAATGTATACAACTTGATGACTATGAAGATACATGATTACCACCTTCTATGACCTGGACCTATCTATCACCTCCCAAAGTCTCTTCCTGCCCGCTTATTTATTATTTTTGTAATAAGAACACTTAACATAAAATCTATCCTTTTAGCAAGAATTTGAGTGCACAATAGTGATAACTATTGGCACTCATGCTGTTCAGATCGCTACGACTTATTCACCTTGTGTAAGGAAACTTTGTATTCCTTGACTAACACTTCCGTTTTTCTCTCTTCCCAGCCCAGCAACCACTTCTACGTCTATAAGTTTGACAATTTTATATTTATTATTCATTAATACGTCACTTCTCATATGACACTGCTGTAATTTTTTAAGTCTGAATTAAGCATTCTTCTCTATGTACTCTAAAATGACTTGTTTATGTCTCAATTTAGTATTATCATTTTGCATATTTTGAGCAAAATAGTGCAGGTCAAAAACCAGTCTCTGTAGTCTGACTGCCTAGGTTCAGATCCTTGCTCTGAAGTCTGTTACTTCTGCAACTATAAGCAAGTTCAGCTTCAGTTTCTTTTTTCATAAAATAAGTATGATAATAACTACTGCATAGTTCTATTAATTGTTAAATGGGATAATCCATATGATGGGACACAATTCCAGGCACACAGTGCTTCCTCAGTAAACATTAGCTAATTATTTTGCCTGTTTATACTTTCCATGATTTTAAGTGTCTATATTATTTGTTAGTCATCTTGTTGTCTTAAGACACATTTAGCATTGTTAACTCATACTCTATCATTTTGCTTTCCACAAGCACTTATGTGTATGAGCTCCCCAAACATATTTTAAACTACCTAAGAGAAAGGCTTATAACTACCACTGTTTAAGAACTTATCTCCAAGAACCTCATATGGCACTATGGTTAGACTATCACTCCTCTGAGGAGTTGTAAAAAAGTAGATATACCTTTGAAACTTCAGGTCTAGTCCTCCGGTCATCTTCTGTGGCACTAAATGACTTGTTTTCTTCAGTCTTCATTGAATTCATGATGAGTTCAAAGAGAATATAACTAATGTCTACTAGTGGATAAGATGGAGAAACAAGGATTGAGTTTCTTCTGCCACATGAAATGTCTAAAAAAGGCAAAAAAGACAAAATCTGTGAAATAACAACTTTCAATCATTGGACATCAGGCTGTGTGGGACCTCATCTCTGATATCTGAGAAGAAAATCATATGAGATAAGCCCTATGGCTATCTAGCTTACTGTATGGAGTTTCCAAGGCATGTCTTAGAGAGGAGAACATTCAGAGTCTTGCAGTTTCCCTGAGTTGAGAGGACAAGCTGGGGGTTTGGGGAGGCCAAGATGACTGGAGCTTGTATGGCAGAGTACAAGGGAGAAGAGAGCCACAGGAGCACATAGTATCAGAGATCTGCAGTGGGCATCCCTTGAGATTTCAGCTTGGTCAATGCATGAGTAGAAAGAAGCTGTTGAAAAGGAACAGGAAAAAAAGTACCCAAGAGGAGCAGATGTAACAATTTCTGAGGGTCATACGGACTGGGAATAGATTCAGTTCGCAAAAATCTTACTAGAAAGCTTCACAATTCGTGAAGTATCAGAGAGACTACTCTGAAAGGTATTTCTTCCACAATGGGACAAAATTAGCCCTAGTTCTGCTCCCACCTAACAAATAAAAGCAAACTTTGAAATTATAAAATGGTTTCCATGTAAAATATCAAGGTACCAGAACAAAGCTCAAGAATATTGATGGGAACGTAAAAATTTCTGACACCCAAAGTTGTGAAATTAACAAAGATTGATATCTAATAAAACAATCAGCAAGTATTTAAGAAGTGGATAAATATGACTCATAATGACTAGAAACATCAGTGAATACAGACAGATCCAGAAGTGAGAGAGATGATAGAAATAGTCATCAGAAATATTAAAAATCATTACCTTGAATTTCTGGCCAAAATGGAGTAACAGGAACTGGATTTCCCCCTAGTCTGAAAGCAAAACAAAACAAAAATGGGCAAAATAGATGAAACAATGCTTTGCAAGGAACTAGACATCATGCAATTAAGGACAGTGACAACTGAGATGCATCCTACAATCCACTCTAGCAGACTACCTTGAGGGATTCCAGGCCAGTGTGGAAAGGAAGGGCAGCAAGACAAAGCCAGTTGGAATTCCAGATTTGAGGAGACAGAGGTGAGAGACCAGGGTGACAGGAGGTCACGGGCCACAGACTCTGGTGGGAGACCTACACAGAGAGGGAACTCCCGATATATGAAGAGGGTTCCCCTAAAGCATTCAGCTGTGTACTGATCAGAGCAGCAGCTGAGAAAACTTCCCAAGGCCAGGAAAGAACCACCCTAAAACTGTCATAGTCTAACTTTCCTCCAACCCTCTCCCTGTAACTCTTTTGGGGATCCCCGTTTTCTCATTTCTAGATTAAGTACTTTGGCTCAGATCAAACTTTTATTGTTCGTGTGAATTGGTTCCTCTGAGCTTTTTAAAAAGGATTCCAGATCCCACCCTCACAGACTCTGATTCAGTATGTCGGGGTGTGGCTATGGAACCTGCACTTTTACCTGCCTCACCCCGCAACTCCCCTGTCAAACATGCACCACGTTGTTTGAACAGCTGCCTCTGTCGCCGCAGGATGACCTCAATGCTTTCCTAAAGCCCTAGAACCTATGAAGGTAACCTGTGCTTGAAGCTGTGCTTGCTTACAGAAAGAGACTGGATGTCAGTAACCACCTTGCTACAAGATGGGAAAGGAATGTAGAAGCGCTACCCTAACCTGAATCCTTGCTAATTATCATACCTGAATCTCTGCCTTGGGGAGAAATGCAGCTTGCAAGGCACATATAGAGTTTGGGGGGCAACAGAAAATATGAGACTGCCACACTCAGTTCTTTCTGGAAAGCTCCATCTCTTTCCAGGAATCCTTGCTCTCCAACTACGTGCCCTAAAAGACCTTAAAAAGCACCACCACATTACACCCCAGACACTTTGAGCAGGAACTCTCCTACTCCATTCCTTGATCAGTGAATAGTTTCTGCTCTGCTCAACGGAATCTGGTCTCCTTCTATGGGCGCAAAGGGCACCGGGCAGGGAAAGGACCCAGCAGGGTCAAACGACCCTCTTGAGATTCCGGAACACCCAGACGATCTCCAAGTATCTTTTCAGGAGTAAAACTTTTGGCCTTTGAAGCTGAGACATGGGGAAGGTAATTACCACAGCTGGCGGCTGCCCAGCTCCCCATCCAAAACCTCCTTGACTTTGAGCTGAGGTCCCTCTGTCTACTGCCCTTGTTACCCATCCCCCTAAGAACTCCAGGTCCGACCAGGGAAAAGAAAAACCACTCAAGAACCAGAGAGTTTGTCCACACAGTGCACGTGCCAGCAGTCCCCGCCGCTCTGGATTCGCAAGTGCTGGAAAGACTGCTCTCTTATATCTCTCAGCTGAACTTTTCCCGCCTAGAAGGGCTCGCCTGTGCACGGCAGGAGCCTGGGAATTGACACTCTCGCTGGCCAATGAACGAAGAGTCTCTGGAGGCTGTTTTTCTCTCATTGGATGTAAATGACTCATCTCTCATTCACTTTGGAAGCCAATTATCATCGCTCCAGACATTCATGATAATTGGAAGGGATGATAATTATCATCCTATTATAATTGGAAGAGATGATAATTGGAACGGATGAGCACGGGTGGCTCTGAAGGCCGGGCCAGGGGGACTGGGCGCCAACCAGCCCACCCTCGCTATTTGTCGGGATAAACCTTCCCGGTCTCAGTAATCCCCGCCCCCGCACCACTTAATTCACGGCCAGCTCTGGCGTCCCAGGATAAACTAAGCAATCACTGCCCTGCTCCTTCCTGCTCATGGGCGTCCCCTGTCTCCCAATGGAGGCCAGGGAGGAGCTGCGCGGCAGCTGGGCGGAGTGGGAGGCGCCTGGCTGTTTCGCGCATTCCCCGACTTTTGATTGCCAGCGGGAGCAGCGCGCTGGCGGGAGCTGCAGGGCGAATAGCCCGCCAAGTTGCTTTGGTGTGCGGCAGTTGCTGCCTTTCTGCAGCTGCGGGGTGGTCGACGGTGGTGGGATGAGCATCCAGGCGGGATCCTTTGGCAGCAGCAGAGAGAGGTCCACCCGGATGATGCACAGGCCCAGGCTCCAGCGGACTTCAAGTCCCAGAGCAGGCTGCACCCGCGTCTGCGTGAAGTCTACAGGGACTTGGCCTGATCGCAAATGAGCTAACTTCGCGGAGGGGCTGGCGAACACAGACAATGCCAGCCTGGAGGAGGAAGCGGCTAGCACTGCTTAGGCCTGGTTCCCGGGACGCGCGTTACTGAGTGCTGTACTTTACCCTTCGGATGAAGACTCCAGAGTTCGGCCTCCCCAAACTGATATCAAAGAAGTGCTTTGCATGGGGCTTGAGAGAACATCTTACTGTTTAAGAAAAGAACGTCTTACTGTCTAAGAAGTTGAATAGAAGGAGATGCCTTCAGTATCGGGTGTTATTTTTCAGAAGATGGTCAAAGGAGAGAAGATGGTTGATTAAGTGGGGATGGTGACAATTATTTTCTAACTCATAGAAGGACAGATGTTTATGTAACAGTTGATAGTTTTGGTGGAATAATCATGAGCATGTTTTTGAAATTAATGTAAAATATACAGAGACCCCTAAAATCACTGCTTAAATTACACGGGTCTTGTGGTGTTCGGAAAGAGCAAATTTTGGAAGTATAATTGTAAAAATAATGTCATACAGACAAAGAGAAGAGAAAACTTAACGACAGCTTTCTCAAATCGCTGTTATTCTTGAATCATCTGAAAGCAGTACACGTGTCTGGCACCAATATACATCAGAGAGTAAATAATTGCACAAGGAGACTTGATCCTCTTTTCTTGTAGAATCTGGAGGAAAAAAATCTATGAAAAGCAAGAAGTGGTAGAGAATGATGTTGTCGAAATTGCCTGACATCACTGGAGATAGAGAATTTGCCCTGGTAAAAGGAGCTCCTCAGGGAGGAGCATCTGCACATTTCATTAGCATAAAGCCCCAGGTGGGCCATATGAAGAAGTCTGGATTTTGCTATAAATGTGAAATTTATTTTAAATGGAGGATTGGAAGCAAGGGGGTAATAGACCCTGACATAGTTTTAAAAATCACCCTAGCAGCGTTTGTGCGGGGTACAAACTCTGGGAGGACAAGAAGAGATGTGGAAGGGACAAGGCAGCTAAGAGACTATCCCAGGATTGCAAAGATGTTGGAGTCCGTCCTCAGATGGTAATGGTGGAAGTGTTAGAAATGGCTGGATTCCACATTTATTTTGAAGGACCAGCCCATGGAATTTGCTTATGGATGTTGTATAAATAAGAGAAACAGAGCGCTCAATGATGATTCCTGGGCTTTTGACTTGAGCAACTAGAAGGATGGGGAAGTTTGAGGACGGAGATGCTGTGTATGCCAGGAGTGGGGTGTGTGTGTGTGTATGTGTGTGTAAAATTCTACTTTTGACATTTTGAATTGGAGATGCTATCGACTCTGAAAAATAAGGAGGGAAGCGGACATTCAACACATTATGACAGTAAGATGGGGAAGCTGGGACCTATGATGGTAACAATGTTGTCTATTAACTGAGTTTTTTTTTTTTTTTTTGACACAGAGTCTTGCTCTATTGCTCAGGCTGGAGTGCAGTGGCATGATGTCGGTTCACTGCAACTTCAACTTCCTGTGATCAAGTGATTCTCACAACTCTGCCTCCTGAGCAGCTGGGATTACAAGTGTTGTCACCATGCCCAGCTAAGTTTTGTTGTTCTACAAGTGATGCGGTTTCACCATGTTGGCCAGGCTAGGGTCAAACTCCTGGCTTCAGGTGCTCTGCCTGCCTCAGCTTCCCAAAGTACTGGGATTACAGATGTAAGCCACCGCATCAGGCCTAAGAAATATAACTAAAGTACAGGGAAGGTTAAAAGGGAGAAGAAAGTTCACAGAGAGATATCACGGCAAATGACAAGTAGAAATCCTGCCTCGTTTCCCATAGCCCCGTGTCTTAGATTCCCTGAATTTTACCTCCCAGTGGATCACACTTCTCCCTTTTTAATGGCACTCCAAGCAGCACTGCTGCACACCAATTCCTGAGCTTCTCTGCTTCTTGAGCTTAGGAATAGTTATGCTTCTACTTCTTTTTTATTTGCTTATCACTGAAGCAGCAACTGAACCACACAATTGGGATAAGTAACCTGATGCCATCTTGGGAGCAATCTTCTATTTCTTCCTTACGTATAAAACTGACCCTCACAGAGAAACTAACTGTGTAGAGTGATAGGTCCAGAGTAGAGCGATAGGTCCAGAGTAGAGCTCTAGCTTTGCCTTTCCCTTTGCAGCTGTGCTCTGAAAGCTTTGATGCAATCCCACTGCAACAGGAATCAGTGACAGAGTAGGAATACTCAGGGAATCTGTTGGGCCACCAAAGAAAACTCACTTCTAGCTAATGCTTATATGGGGCTATGGAAGATGTCTGACATCCCTGGGGACAGAGTGTTTGCCCTGAAAAGGAACGTTCCCTTGGCACAAAGCATCTTGTTGGCTGGATTTTATTATAAATGTGACAAGAACTCTTTTGGCCCATAACTGGTGGTTGGGTCATTTTGTGTTTTGCAAACCCATAAAGAGGAAAAGGCCTCTCATGTGGTTGGGAGAGGTGGGAATGGATCATGTGCTAAGGTCAGGTCTGGTGAAGTTAGGGAATAAGGCCAGTGTTTACAAAGAGTGATTCCTTCATGAACACCTAAAAGATGCTTTTGAACCCTAACAGTAGGATGATGTCTGTATTTAGAGGTGCAGATGACATGTTCTAGGAATACGGAGGAAGGCACCACTGCCTCTACCTTGACAGTATATCACAGAGAAAGATTTGTGTTTCGACTAGATGGCTGAGAGATGAGTAGGAGTTTGATAGAAGAGAACAGGGGAACTGTCTGGCTGTACAACGGCAGAAGTGTCAGGAAAGGCTGAAGAGAATTGGCCTCTGGGGGTGGGTTATAGATATGGACCTGGGCACCACATTCTGGACTTGCAATGGGGTATATAAAGATTAGATGGGATGGTCTTTTCCTCTCCTCCCGTGGGTTCATAGTGGGCCCACCTCACTCACTGCTGCAAACAAGCTGCCCCCATTTGAGAGAGAGCTGGAGTGGGGTCTCTAAGCCTCCAGCAACCACTTAGGAGCCAGCCTTGATGCCCCAGCAGCAAACTCTTCCCATGGAGACCCCATAGTCCATCCTATCTTGGGAAGACAACGCATGCATGGGGAAGGTAACATTCCCCTTCAGACTCCAGAGGCTCCAAGGAGCCTGTCTCTCTCCTCAAGAAAAGAAATATTCACTGAGCCGCAGGTGGAGGTGAACATGCTTTGGGACCAACAGGTGGCTGGATGGTTTCACCTCCACAGTCATACAATGGTACTGGGAGATGAATGGGGGTAGGGCGATCTAGAATTAGCTGAATCTCAACTTCCAGTGGGGCGGAGCTTGGTAGTTGACTCATTGTGGCCCCATTTAATATTCACAGTCACCAGTTGGGTTAGGTGTGACTGTTGCTCCCATTTCACAGATTAGGACAGGATAGTTTGCTAGAGGTCACAGGACTAGTTGGGGAAAGGAAAGGGAGTCACGTAGGATTTTAACCTTAGAGCCTCACGTTTTCTTCGGCTCTTTTAGGAAGACCTTGGGCAAATTCCTTTCTCTCTTTGTGGGGGAGTCTCCACTCCTTATTTGTAAATTAAGGAGTTCTTCCAGTTTGTGATTCTCTGTACTTTAACTTGGATAGGTTTTTTAAAATGGTGATTATAGGAACTCCACTATATTTAAGTAGAGTAGGTCTAGGGTGAGGCTCAGTAATCTGCAGCTTTGAACAAACCCTGGCATCAACAAAACTGGCTGAGATACTCAGGCAAAGTTTATGAAGCATGAAAATCTTATTGCGAGCTGTCCAAAACACATAACGCTGAGCTCCATCTGCAAAGATCCTGTTTTGATACCCTTGGTTGGACTGTGGCTGGATAATTTGCATTTGTCAGAAGTGAGGCCAGTCAGCTGGTCAACCACCCCACCTGTGGCTCTGTGACCCTCCCCGGGTGTCCGCGGTGCTTCTTTATTTGCATCTTGTGGTAATGACATCTGCGCAGGCAGCCCCTTTTTAGCACCGCCCCTGGCATGCCAGCCCAGCCCTTAAAAACCGAGCCCAGCTCTGGGTTTGCAGATACTCAGGGTAGGGGAAGGGGCCTTTCCTCATTTGGTGTAGTCCCACATGCTGCCATATGATGGCGCCAGAGAACGCGCCTACCAGGATAGGGCGGGGCCAGGAGGCGAGGAAGTAAAAAAAGCGACAAGTGAAGATTGACATCCGTTAATGCCAATGGTAGCTCAATCTTCGTTTCTCTGACTCCCAAGCTTCCCATTCGCTTAGGAGGCTGCATTTGTGGCGCTAAAAAAAGGGATGGGCGTGGGAGATTCCAGGACATGTGCTCGCTGAAGATACAACTGTTAGTCCAAGGTAACTCCCGCTCATAGTGGCTCAACCCTCTTTGTCAATTCACCTGGCTCTAAGTTAACTAGGGCTGCTCCACCTGTGTCTAGGGAAACCTACTCCCCATCGCGCTGGGTTTTTTGGAGTTTTTAAAAGGGTCTCGGGGTAAAGTCAGTGTGCTTTTCCTTTTCTCAGCAGGGAAGTGTTTCTGGTGCTGAGAGTAGGGAGCTGCTGGGAGGGAGTAGGGGTGAAGAGAGAATAGGGAGAGAGATAACAGGTGTGAAGCGTCCCTCAATGCCAGGCATTCTGCTTTGGCACCTTCCATAAGTTTGTCTCAATCATCTTTCTGCAGAATTCATTTTCTGTTTCACAGATTAGGAAACCTCAACTAAGTGGCCCAAGGACAGTCCTTGGATAATTTTAATTTCCGTCAGACATCAAAGCCTACGGTCTTTTATTTTGCAGAGGGTGCTTTGGCAGGATTTCAATGCACGAAGGTCTTGGGAATCACTGCTCCTCACTCACTGATCCATCCTGCTGTCCACTCATTCATTCACCCGTTCATTTCTTAGGGGCTCATCTGGAAGTCATGGGGCTGGATGATACTAAAAATATGAAAGGGACTCTGATGTAAAGTAGAAGAGATTTTTTAAAAAGATTTACACAGAATTCCGGTGCCCAGGATTGTTTCCATTTTCCTGCCCAACATACTACTGATATCTATTATGTTCCACATAATATGATGGATTCTGAAGACACAGAGATGTGTGAGATCTATCCTTGCATTTCAGAAGCTCGTTGTCATAGGCAAGAGTAATCTCTGAGGTTTAAATTTACATATCTCTTTTTTAACAAATTGAGCATCAACTCTATATATTCTACGGTAATTAGTTTACTAAATAATTATATATTACACACACTTAATTTCTTATTTTTTAGATGAAGTTGAATGAAAATGGTGGCTGAAATATGTTCTTTGTTCATCCTAGTGGACCATCTTGGGTACTTCAGACTGCAACTCTACACTCCTGTTATGTGCTTGGCTCTATTCCTTCTTTCTGCAGCTCTCTGTCAAATGCCAGGCTTGTAGGGAGACCAGCCCTTACCCCTTCTTGTTTTCTCTCCTTTTTACCTGCTCCTATCTGAGGCCTGTTTTCCCATTTATTTGTTGTTCTTTCTCCCTCCATCATCTGCTGTCGTCAAATCATGTGTTGTTTTTCACAAACTACATCAGAGTTTATAGGAAATATGTTCACTGTTTTTTTAATTTTTGGTTTGGTTTCTGCCTCCCTGCTCCAGAATGTAAGCTTCAAGAGGGGCAGTGAGGAGTTCTGAACACCCGTGACTGCCTGAGAAACGGTTGGGGATGGAGGGAGACAGCTTTGCCGGGTACATCCTGAAATCCCCTGAGGTGGGGGTGGGAGTGCAGGGAAGATCATGGGATGTCCATTCATTTTATGAAGTTGAAGTTGAGTTAAATCCATTATATCCTGTGATGTTGTTTGTTAATCTCAACCAGAAGCCCTCATCGCTAGTCATCCACTTTTTGCTACCTTTGTGACCTTGAATGAAGGTTCAAGGTTACCTTGTTTCTTTGTACCTCAGTTTCCTTATGTATAAAGTGGAAATAATTAAATTTGGTCATCCTAAAATGTGATGTCATAGAGAATCAATCCCTTGAGGGTAACAGACAAACATTTGTCCATTTATAAGGCTGGAGAAATTATATTCTTGTGAGGGTCAAAGAAAGATATTTGTGGATTTGAGAGTCTCCAGATATTTTACTGGTAGCATATTTACATGCAGAAAATAGTGAAGAAGCAATTTTAACTAATTAAATAGGAATAGAGGTTTCAGATAGGAGCAGAAAATAAGGAGAGGAAAGATTGGTGAGTAAAAATTACTGACAAATTTTATGTAGAGGGTTAACTCTAAATGGACAATGATGGGCTCTCTGGGAACATATAAGAAAAGCTTTAAAGAAGGATTCCTTAAATAGATGTGACACACTGCAAGGGAAATTCTGTGACACCTGGAACTAAAACACGTGGAACAAAAATATTGGGCTCAGGGGGTTGAACGGTAGAGGAATAAAACATTTTGTATCACATAGCACACTCATCTGGATCGGAGGAGGGAGCAAAACAGGGAAATGAATCTATTGGAAGATGTCAAATTATTGAGGTAAAGGAGGAAATGGCGAATAGCTGTTCCTTTATTTTATATAATAGTGAAAAAATTTGTGTTCAATTATGACCACTAGAAACAAATACTAATGATTGAAGAAAAAGTTAATAAGGGAATATGGTGGAGAAGTGAGCTAATAAGAGAAATTGGTGGATAAGTGAATTAGTAAGAGTCCACAGTGGAGGCAATTTCCTCTTTTGAAAAACATTATATTTTGAATATATGCAGGATATACTTTTCAAAAGAAAAAAAAGTGCATATTGGGGAATCAGTTTTCACTCATGCTCGAGACACTGAATACTTTTCCATAGATAATCTAGGCTATACAAGCATAATAATGCCTTTTCAATATATTTTTCCAGCAACTAAGAAGTTCAGTGTTTGTAATTGTAATAAGAAGCATGCTGATCTGACCTGTAATATAGTTTTACTTTAGATATATGTCTCATAAATAGTATTTAAGAAGTCAAGGAGTATGCTTAGAAAGAGATTACCAAGGACCTAGAACACATGAGTTTAGGGGCCCAGGGAGATTAAGATTTGGAAGAAAGTTATGTGAAATCTACAGCCAAAGGATAGCAGGAGGATGTGTGTGTGTGTATGTGTGTGTGTGTGTGTGTGTGTGTTGGAAGGGGCAGGTGGGAACCTTTGGAGAATTCCTGTAGGCTGCTAGTGAGGTGCTATGATCTCTAGGTCTTGGTAGTTCCTTGCAAGGAGACATGGTTCTGAAAGGTTGGCACCCTTATAGGTTTTTGAAATATTTTTGTTATCCATAGGGGTGACCCTGGAGATCATTACCAAAGTTTAAAAATTTCACCACTAAGCACACAGGTTACCCTTCTCATGGTGGCATGGCAAAGCTTGATTTGCAAGGGTTTCTTTTGGATTTTCCACAATGATTCCCTTTAAAAATAGGAGCTCCTTCAGGGTAAGGAAGGAAGGAGAAAATATCCCTTCTAACCTATTTTCTCTTTTTCATTCCAAGGACTCTGGAAAGGCACAGCAGGATTGGTTTTGAAATCTGTAGAATTTTAGTGCTGTCCATTCTCCCAAGTGGATGCCTTTAGTGAAGGTAAAAGGAAAGACTGTTTGCTGTGTCAAGGGAAGGTTCATATGCAAATCCCAAGACTCAGATGTTATTTCAGAAGAGTTGGTGTCCATAGTAAAGTAGAACTGGCCCGGGTTCATATGCCTACAAGGGCAAGTGTATGAGGCAAATATGAGGAAACCGGCAGAACAGAAGAGGTGGAATCTTCCTGGGAGAAAAAGTAAAGAGAGTTCTAGGTGGAGAGGGGATCAATGTGTTGAGCAAACACCTGGCTGTCTTCTTAGTTCCTATATGAAATCATGGAAAAGACTTTAGAACAAAGAATAAATATGTCATAGCAGCAAAACAACGTGCACTCTTTTGGTCAGAAATAGAAACTGTTAAAAGGAAAAGAAAAACAAACCAAAAACAATAAAAAACACCTTTAAGTTTGAAAATGACAGAAGTTAAGAAGTGGAAAGTTGCCTGGGATATGCTTTTATTGTGACCTCTCTAATAAACCCGTCCCTACTCCATCTTCATGTCCTTGCTTATCCTAGGCAGCATGGTGGCAGCCGTGGCATTCATCAGGCTAAAGTGCTCATTTTTGGCACTTGGGCTTGAGATGGCAGTGAAGCGGCATCGTTTGTCTGGGGAAATGCCAGAGGTTTGTTGTCTCACAGTATGGAAATTGTAGATGTGGACACCAAAGGAGTGGGTTTAAGAGCAAAAGTTTAATAGGCAAAAGAACGAAGAGAGACTTTCCTCATGCATTGGAAGGGTGTCTGAGCAGGTTTCCGGGTTTGGGGAAGTTGTGGTTGTTTTTACAGAGGAGCTTGAGAAGTCAGTGTCTGATTTACATAAGGCTCAGAGGATTGTTTAGAGCAGGTGTGCCATTTATGTGATACATGAAGAGCCTGGCTATCCCACATGACTCTTTAGTATGCAAACGGGACCTCTACCTGGCCTGTGCCATGTCATCTACACACGTGAAGACAAAGAAAAGGGAATAGGAGGCCAGACATGGTAGCTCATAACTGTAATCCTAGCACATTCTGAGGCCAAGGACGGTGGATCACGAGAGATAAGGAGTTCAAGACCAGCCTGGCCAAGACGGTGAAACCCCACCTCTACTAAAAAAACACGAAAAAAAAAAATTAGCCGTGCATAGTGGTGGGCACCTGTAATCTCAGCTACTCAGGAGGCTGAGGGAGAGAATTGTTTGAACCCAGGAGGCAGAGGTTGCAGTGAGCTGAGAATGCACCACTGCACTCCATCCTGAGTGACAGAGCGAGATTCCATCTGAAAAAAAAAAAAATAGGAAGAGGAAACCTCTACATTGAGTATGCCTGGCTTCCAGGTATCTCTTTTCTATTTGCACAGATGCTGACATTTACCTATGCAAGCTTTTAGCTTGCTTATGTGTGCTTGCGGCTTGATTTTTTAGGCTGATTTTTGCTAGAAAAGAAATTATATAGGGGCTGCTTTTTTATTAAAAGAAAAACTTTACCGAGGACTCTCTTACCTACACTAACTGTTTAATAATTTCTTTTTAGCTCCTGTATCAGCAGTGCTTGCGCCTGATAGGTGATGATCATGAGGGGGACCAGGAGCCTCTAGAATTACAGCCTAGTTGCCAGCGTTCTCCAGATGGAGTGTTTCACTTCCCAGCAGCCCCTGCTGATCAGTTTGACAAGCAGATGAACAGAAGTTCTCAAATACACAATAAGCAGATAATCCCAACGTCACCAGAAATATCAAGTTGTGATGGCATTTTGTCAAATTGTCTTTATGTTTTGTCTGCATCATGTGTTGCTTTCTGAGGGAAGTTTTTTGAGTTCTCCTACTGAGACTGTGGGTTTGCATTTTTCTTTTGTATGTCTGTCAGCTTTTACCATGTATAGTTTGTAGTTGTGTTGTGCTGTGAGTCAGATTCATGACCTATGTTGTGGGAGAATTTCTGTATTTAACAGATGTTCAACTTACGTTCTATTTTGCCTAGTGTTGATGGTATTACTTTGCTTTTCAGTTTTACATTCATTTAGTATATCTTTCCTGTCCGTGAACCCTTGTTGTTGTTTATTTCAGATATGCTTGCTTATGTACTGTTGGTGACCCCCAAATTCATATGTTGAAGACCCAACTCCCAATGGACTTGGAAGTGGGCCTTTGAGAAGTAATTGGGTTTAGATTAAGTCATAAAGGTGGATCCCCCATGATGGTATTAAGTCCTTCTAAGAAAAGGAAGAGAGTCTGAGCTCTCCTCTGTCTCCACCATGTGAGGGCACAGAGATGTATGCTTCTTGGACTTTGTTTTTAACTCAGTATGAAAAACACATATTTTAATAAGAAAATTACCCCATTCATTTTTAGTGTGTTTATTGATAATTTTGGACTTACTTGTGCCATATTTAAGAAATCCTCTTTCCTCTTTCCCATGCTTTCTTGTTGTTTTTTTAATCCAAGTGTATGATAAGGTTTAGGGATCACTTTTTTAACAGGGCCATGAAGGGCTAGATAAGGGAAGCTGGCTTGCATTCAGGGAAGTGGCAGAGGAGGGAAGCTGTCAGCTGGTCTGTGCTAAGATGACCTTAGCCGCAGACCCTGGATGAACATCCACTTCTGGATACAGGCCCTGCCTGAGGCACCATTTTGAAATATGCAAATTTATTTGCTTTGTGTTCTTTCATCATCTGTATTAGCTTTTGCCTCTTGAGTGCCAAAATATAGCTGTTTTTATATGGCCCCAAGTTCCTGAGTTTATTTTTTGTGTAAGAATTTTCCACCATTTGAAATCCCAAATGACATGTTTACTCTCTTTCTGAGACAATGCTTTCATTTCAGTCAATGTAATAAATCAGCCAGGTCTTAGGAGTTTAGGAACCTGATTGGATTGATTTATAATAAGCTGTAACAGATCTACCACATCCTTCTAAGATGAATTGAAGATTTTTAAGAATTCCATGACCCACACTATTCATTAGCTGCACACTTTCAAATCGTATCTAGTATAAACATTCAATTTTGTGGAGGTTTATTTTTTTGGAGAGATGAGGTGTTGGTTAATACTGGTAGACTTTACTCCAAAAGACAATTCTATTAAGATTTCTATTGTTTTTTAAAATCTAGACTATCAGAAGGAGTAAAAATGCCAATTTTTTTTTCTTTTTGCTGTGGCTACAATGTTCACAGTAATCCAAGCTCCAATGACAGGGTGGGAGAGTGGAGCCAAATGAGGCCACCTTTTTTTTCATGAAGTGTATTTTTCTTCTTTGAGATCAGGGATTCATGAATTGTAATATAAGTGTTCAATTATAAAGTTCTTATGATAGTGCATGGCACGTGTCCTTTCCATCATCTGGATTTTTCCACTTTTACTGTGTGGCTCACTCTTACTCACTCTCCAGTCTTCACCTTAGTGGTCACTTCTCCCTGGAATGCCCTTGACCCCTTAAGATAGCAGTGCCGCAAACATCAAAAGCTGAATTTATAACCAGACTCACAGGCAACCCTTGTCCTATGCCATGCTTCACTAATGATGAGGAAGTGAGAAAGAGTAGGGGAAAGGAGGCACAACAAATGTCATTTCCATAGCAGAGGCCTCAAGGCCAGCCCACTTCATTCTCTGCAGATCCTTTTCTGCATAACAATGATTAAAGGTAGCCTAGGAAAGCCATTTGTCTGAGGTTTCACCTTTGATACCTTGCTATTCACTAAACTAAGAGATTGAGTCCATTCTTTACTATAGCCATTGCCTCATAAATCTATACATATCAGGGGTATTTATTTTCAATAAAGTATCCATACAGATTAGGTATATTCTATTGACAATTTTATTAAAGTTCTTCATTTATCTTCCAGATAGTGGATTCTATCAACCAAGTTTCATCAAGGGTTCTGATTCCCAGAGGTAGGAACTGAGCCTGGCTTTCTAGCTACATGTTTACTGACAACCCCAGCCTTCCCTACAAGACTTAAGCATATTTAAAGACTATACCCTCCCCTGCCTCCAGCTTGGATTGTAACCTCCTCAGAGCATGGATGTGTGTTTTAACATCAAGTCTCCATGTGAGAAAGAGTTCCTGTGATATCATAAATGCCCAATCAACATTTGTAAGTGAAGAAAGCTATTCTGTGGTGTCTGCTTTAACATTAAGAGATGACTTGCCCAGGATTGCTAAGCAGCTTCATTGTCTACAATGGAACAAGATTCTGTGGGTAGCAGATCCATTGGTGCCAGTGACAGGAGGCCTCAATGGAACCTAGTGCCCTAATGATTCTGATGGCGCCTTGATTTTCTTCCAGCACAGAGCCGTAAAATGGAATATTCTTCTGACACAGATACTTCATGTATCGCACCATCAGCCGTGTCCCGAGGCCCCTCCTTTGGTATTTTTCCACACTGTAGCTCATTCCTATTTCACAAGAAGGGTCCATGGTTATCCATGAGACAGGGACCCCCTCTGGGCCCAGCATACAGGCTGCTGGCAGGGCTCCTAGGCAGCGCTTGATGTAATGCAGGCTCCTCTTATTCTTCCCTAGCTTCCAGTTGTCATTTACCAGGCCAGCATAAGACACATCCAGCTGGGCATACTTAAAGTTGGGAGTTTCGCTGTAGAAAACAAAAAGAAAGCCAACAACTTTCATCCCCACTCCTGTAATTTCTAGGTGCCATTCCATTCTAGAGATCCCAGGCCCTCTTCTTGTTTAAAGACCCACCATTGCCAAGTGGTGTATTTTGACCATTGACAACCTTTATTCATCCCAAGGAATGAATTCATCCTCTCTTCATTCCAAAACTGATTTATGTGAATTACAGAAATGCGCAAGGAATAGCAATTATAAATGATCAGCACATGTTTTTTGTACCTCTCCAATTCATCATCTAGGTGGTCTGTCTCAGCCCAGCTTCCAAGCTTGCTTTTATTGGAGCCGTGGATCTTCAGGATATCTTCCATAATAAAGAGGAGTGCTCTCGAATGCTCTACCTTCACTGAATTTGAAAATGCAGCCGCTCTTATCCCTTCACCCAAACTTTCTTGAAAACCTGAGAGAAAGCCAAGAAAGCAATATTGTCAGACATGGAGTTCTCTACTTACACTGCTCCCACCTGATTAATACGTCAGTGCTTAGTAGTTCTGAAACCTGAGTTTATGCTACAATCAGCTATAGTCCTTGACAAACCACAGATTGCGCCACATCTCCAAGCTCTGAGAGTTTCTATGAATTTACATCTCTAATGAGCTCTCAGGTGATGCTAATGCTGTTAGTTGAAGACACAATTTGAGAAGCACAGCTGCTTGCCCATTTCTTCAGACTTGTTACCTTGGATTTGGAGTTTCTGTTTCCAGTTTATGATCTCACAATTTTTCAAAACTTCTTGTGATTTTTGAGGGTCTTTGGAGAATATACGATATACATTAGTGTATGAATCCATGTCATCAGTCATCTCCTGTATAGGACGGTGAAAGATCAGATCATTCTCTTGAACTTTTTCTTCTCCTCTCACTGATTGCAATTATCAGAAAAATGAAAATTCAAAAGAAAATTTTAACACTAGCCCACGATGGCTGCAGTTGGGCACATGGATATTAGAACCGAGACCTATAAGTTACTGCTGACCTCTTACATGTGCAACTGGAGTTTGTTAAATATTGAACACTGACAGATACTGGTTATAAACCTGCTTATCAGATACATAACAAAGACAGGATGAAATCAGTCACCCGCCACCAGGCCTTAAGATGCCTCACCTTTCTCCCTACCCACTCAACTGCACACTTACCTTATTTTATATATAGCATCACAGAGCACCTAGCAGAAGCAAAGGAATGCAACAATTGCTTCTCTCCCTGCTTCTCTCACCTCCTGGGCCACACATATCCCCCTGTTATATATACTGTGCCCCATGTAACCTCCTGTGGGACATATTCTGGGTTGTACTGAGTCTGTGTTGATAGGGTTAAGTTCTTAAACTTGGCACAAGATGAATTTAACCGTGATTTCTCTAAGTTTTGGTGCCTACTGTTTCACCAGACACCTACAATCTATACTGTTCTAGAATCTACAGTGTCCAGGGTTTAAGCAAGATACTTTAGTGAATATAAACATTAATGAGACATTGCCTTTTCCCAAGGCTACAGGATATCAGCCTCTTTGAAGAGTGCCATGGCCTTTACAGCCAGAAGCCCACAAAATAGAATGAAGTAACGGAATTTTTGTTGGCACTCTGCGCAATTTATGTGGTGTTAGACTCATGGGTTTTAAAGAAAAAGACTAGTGATCCCATTCTGACAAGCCACAAACTTCATGGGATGATAAGTATCTGTTTATCAGGGGAAATATAAACAATAAGTGTGAGAGTTTTAGCAGTGAATGTATTAATATTATGTTGAAAATTGTATTGCTAAGGAGTAAAAGAGAAAATAGTGCAAATAATTTTAAAGAAACCTTCAAGAATTTGAAGGTACTTTTGTAATTGCAAGTTCGTGAATATGGCCAAAACACAACACCTCAATGGTTAAGAAAGACCCAATTTTAAAAGAGTGACTGATAACAGCCAAGTAAATATTCAAAGAATTATAAAAAGACTATCAAAGTAAACTAGAAAATAACAAATGGAACAATTTGTAAAAATGAAAGCCATAAATAATGAAATGTACAATAAGACACAGTGCAAAGGATATATAAATCCAAAAGTTCATTTTTAAATGGCAAAAAGAGAAAGAGAAGAAGAGAGAGAAATAAACTTCTGGTAAGGCATTTAAAGGAAATAGAAGAGAAAGAGAAAAAAGAAAAAAAAAGACATAAGGTATGAGCCATGAGAACGGAAACAGAAAAGAAAAAAAGACTTATATTAGAAGATCACATACTACTGCAAGGCAACATATTCACTGATAAAGAAATGGATGTTATCCCTCAAGAATAAACTATCAAAATTGACTTTCAAAAAATAGTAAACTTCAACGAACTAATAGAAATATCAGAAATGAAATTAAACATCGACTATTTGAAAAGTGGACAAGAATTATGGCCTCCAGCTCCATCCGTGTTGCTACAAAGGACAATATTTTATTCTTTTCTGTTGCTGTGTAGTATTCCATAGGAATATAAGTACCAAGTTTTTTTTATCCAATGTACCTTTGATGGGGATCTGGGTTGATTCCATGTCTCTGCTATTGTGAACATTGCAGCAATGAACATCCTAGTGCATGTGTCATTTTGGTAGAATGATTCATTTTCTTTCGGGTATTTACCTAGTAATGGCATTGATGGGTTGAATGGCAACTCTGTTTTAAGTTCTCTAAGAAATTTCCAGACTACTTTCCACAGTGCAATAATCCTAAGCAAATTAATGCTGTAACAGAAAATCAAATATCACATTCTCACTCATAACTGGGAGTTACACATTGACCATACTTGGCAAAAATGTGGGAACAATAGACATTATGGACTCTAGAAGTTGGAGGGAAAGGGGCAGTGTTAGAAAACTACCTATTGGGTACTATGCTCACTACCAGGGTGATGGGATCTGTCCGTACTCCAAGACTCAGCATCATGCAGTATTCACATGTAACAAATATGCACGTGTACCAGTTTATCTAAAAGGAAAGCTTAAATTAAAAAATAAAAAGTAGCCAAAATTAGATTATTTTACATTTCAATTCTACATAAGCCAAAATCAAACACATAATTTTAATAGTAGAGTTTGGTAACAGATGAAAACAACCTAATGCCAAATCTGGTAAAGAAATAACAAAAAGAGAGTTACTGACCATATTGGCTTATGAATACAGATGCAAAAATTCTGAATAAGATATTCAGTAGCATATGAAAAGAATGTGAAGGTGAACAGTTTGTTTTAGAAAGGCCAGAATGACTTTGATCAGATGATCTTTTAGTGTAACAAATTAAAGGAGGAAAAAATTACATGAGTACATAAATTGCCATAAAAAGACAAAAATGAAATAAAATAAAATTTACCCTTCATTCTAAACGTAATTTCTATGAAAGTGGGAAAAACAGGAAAGTGCTCTAAACCTGTAAATACAGAATTAAATGTAATTCCAAAGGTAAGTGTTTATAGCTATTTCATTAAAATCAGGAATGAGAAAATGATAGAACTATTATTACGATTAGTTGGTATTGTTTTCTTAGGCTGTACATTATGCAATAAGGCAAGAAACTAAAAACCCATACAAATAATTGCAAAGAAGCAGTAAATTACTTTGTTTGTTGATTACAGTATTACACAGTTAGAAAATCTAAGAGACTTCGACAAAAACAAAAACAAATAACACCCCACACAAACAAACACTATTTTAAAGCATAGTGTGACATATTTGAAAATCAAGAATATAAATAGAAAGCAATAATAAAATAAGAATGCTCAGAAATAGAAAAGGAAAAATAATAATCTTAAAAAATACTATAAAATACCTAAGGGTAAACTTAATGGAAAACCACGTAGTTTGCCACAGGAAAACACGAATATTCTACCAGGTGGCATAGAACACAAACTGAAAAACTGAGAGAAACACCATATTTCTTGATAAAAATATTTAGTATCACAAAAATACTAATCCTTCCACAATTGTCTAAAAAAGCTCCTCCAATACAAATCACAGTTGCAGTACTTAGCTGGGGTAATTGGGGAACTGAAAATTTAGCTTTTGTTCATATAGCTCTTAAGTTTATAAGAAATAGGAAAGTAAGAAAAAGATCAGTGAAGGGTGATTTGCTTTATTAGATATTAAAATTTACCACAAAACAATGAAATAGCATGAGAAAAGACTACAAATACAGAAATAGCTACAAAAATATATAAAAATTTTATATGACAAAATAGACGTTTATGTTTCAGTAGCACAATGACTTATTTAATAAATAGCACTAATGTAATTAGCCAGCCATAAGGGAGATAAATATAAAAGAATGTAATTCATGCTATTCAAAAATATATTCCAAATAGAATGAAGTTTGAAATGTCAAAAGTAAAAATTAACTCATTGTAAGACAAAATGAACAAAACAACTTCTTAATTATTAACAAAAAATCCCCCAAAGCCTCAGGAATCATAGTGAAAAAGATATTTGATTACATGAAAATTAAAAATTGCTTCATGTGAAAATCTATCAATAAAATAGAAAATAATTCTAAATTGGACAAAAAATTTGTATCATACACCTTGTGTTAGTATCCCTCATATCCAAAACACATAGAGAATTTTAAGAATGACACAAAATCCCAGTGTAAAAATGGTCAAACAATATAAACAGTTCAGAAATAAACCCAAAATGACTGATAATCATATGAAAATATATGTTGAATATCACTAGTCAGGGAAATGCAAATTAAATCTACAATAAGATGCCACTTTTCACCCACCAGTTTGGCATAAATTAGAAGAAGGATAACATTCAGTGCTGGTGAGAGTGTGGGAAACAATTCTTCCACAAATTGTTAATGGAAATAATACCGTGGAATCCTTTGGGAAGGTAGTCTGGCAGTGCCTGCTTAGGATAAGCTCTGACTTGGACGTATCCCTTTTGGAAACCAATTGAATTGAGAAAAGTTTCCAGGATGTAAAGACATGGATACAAGGATGTTTATTGAAGCATTGTTTGTAATGGCAAAGAAGTATGAATAATTTGAACCCAACAGGAGGAGAATGACTGACTAAATAGCATTGCATTTACTCTATGGAATGCCACAGTTATTAAAACAAATACGTTAGTGCTCTATTGAGTCATTCAAAGCAATGTCCATATGTCAAAGGCAAATTAAAAAGTGATGACAGAAGACATCATAACTGAATATCCATTTGTGTGTTAATATGGGCAAGGACACTGATTACCCCAAAGTGTAGGAATGGAAGAGAGGAGGGCAAAGGAGGTGAGAGGTTATTAACTTCTTAAAATCATGTTGGATTTTTCCACTTGTATTATCAACATACACTATCTTTCTGATTAAAAACCAGCAAAGAAAAAATTAATTGTTTTCTAGAGAAATTCTCCTGCATCTCACCTTAAAAAGATCTTATTCAAAATTGCATTGACTTTCAATACTGAAAGAAACGGGGTATACTATGGAATCAGACTAGGTGATTGCATTTCCAAGTAAATTGCAGCATATTTCATTCTTTCCATTTTTTTGGTCATATACGTGTGGCATGGAACTTTAATATTTTAATACTTTTGTTTACTTACTCACTTTATAAAAACTAGCCTTGTTCAAAACAATCCATATATGAAGTTACTGCTTGATGGTACAGTTACATTGTTAAAATACACATAGTAACTACAAAGTTACTGAAGTAAAAAGAACTATTTGACCTCGCAGGGAAGGTGTTAGGGTCACCTTATTGTTATGTGGGGGCTCAGCATCTATACCCACCTGAAGCTGAACTGGCCATGAGGCTTCAGTTCACTAATCAGATGTGCATGAAACAGACACAAAAAGGGGAAGTCTTTAGGGCCAAAAAATAGACATAGGTTTGTATTACTATTTCAGCTTAATGATGTATTCCTTGTGTGTTCTTAGCCAATAATGGCTAATTATGGTAAATACTATTTAGAATTATGTGCTATGTACTAAGTGTTTGACATATGGTATCTCATTTAAACCTTGTGTAATCCTCTGAAGAATGTCCTCCTTTTTTTCCCATTTTAACAGATGATAAAACTCACAGAAGGGCCTATGGTTATATAGCTAGTAAAAGTGGCAGAGTTCATTGAACTTGAATTCAGATTGGGCAATGCTTTAACAGCTGGTATCCAGCAGCTACATGACTTAATATTTCTCAGTGTTGTTTCCTCATCTCTAAATTGAAGATATTAATGCTCACTTTGTAAAATTGTTCTGATGATGACAGTCACTAATGAGGGAAGTGCTTCCACACAGTTGACACACAGTAATTGTGTGTCCCTTCCCTGGTTCCTGAGAAGTAAATTTTTTTTTTTTAAGATAGGGTCTCACTCTGTTGCCCAAGCTAGAGTAGAGTGGTGTGATCTTGGCTCACTGCAGCCTCAACCTTCTGGGACTCAAGCCATCCTCCCACCTCCATCTCCTGAGTATCTGGGAGTATAGGCATGCACCACTATGCCCTGCTAATTTTGTATATTTTCTTTAGAGATCAGGTCTCACTGCGTCGCACAGGTTGGTCCCAAAATCCTGTCCTCAAGAGATCCTCCTGCCTTGGCCCCCCAAAGTGCTGGGATTACAGGTAAAAGATGCCATGCCTGGCCATGAGAGGTAATTTTACTGGTAGACTACTGCCTTGGTTTTTGTTTCTAAGTCACTGTTCTGATATCTCAGACACCCAACTTTCCCTGTAAATTGGCCTCCATTCAGCCCCTGCAGGTGGCCCCTGCCACCTCAAAGGGCCCTTAATCTGTGAGTGTCAGCCTTGTCCTTTTCCTCCTCTTCCACCTTGACCCCCTTTCCCAAATGAGTCTTATGCTTTACAGGAAGAGTGGTAAAATGTCACACTCATGCAAGGTGCCCAGTACTGAAGGAGTGTTTTAAAATACTCACATTTCCTTTCACACTATAAAAGCAGCCATGGTGTATGAATTGGTCAGTTTCTCAGTCCCTTTGGACCTGCCTGGCTCCACCAGTCCCTGTCTGTGTGCCTACCTGTTTTTGAGGTCGGATAATAACCATCTGATACTCGGGCCAGGAGTCCACCAACACCTCCATGTTGAAGGGGTTCCCGTGATTGATGTGAAACAGTGAGCCATACACCTGAAGGAGGGTTGAAGGGGAATAGTAGAGGTTGAGATCCCCAGAGATGGGGGTCTGTATGTGAAGAGGAAGAGAAAAATAGAAGTGAGGAGACAGCACAGGGACCAAGTCGGTGATAGTGTGATATGCAGCATCTCCAGGACCATACTGATAAAGTGTAGTGACCTGCAAACAGGCAGAACCCACTGGGAGGTGTCCTTGTGATACCACAGAGCTACTGTGTACTAGCTGGGCACTTGTTAATGCTCTTAGCACTTACGTTGTATGGATTCATTCAGTGTCCACAACAACTTTAAGAGGTAGGTACTAATATTATTCCCATGTTATTAATGAAAAGACCAAAGGTAAAGGCATAGAAAGCTAAAGACACAGGCACAATGATATCTGACTAAAAAATGGCAGCCTTGCAATGCATATTTATTGAATCTGGCCCCAAACCTATGTTCGTAGCCACCATTCTCCACCACCTCTCCAAATGGGTGATAAAATCTGCAGAGTGGGCCTAGCTGCCTGTTCCCGAGGAGAAGCAGCAGCTCTTAACATGCTTCCTTTGTCCCCAACCCCATCCTGTTTCCCAGCTCCAACCTTCTGCACAGAGTCAAGAAGGACCAGAATCATGAGCCTGTTATTTTCTCATCCTCAACACCCCTACTCCCATAACCCAACCTCCCACTGTTCCTTCACCTTCAGGGACTCAGGAATGCTCCTTGCTAAAGATTCAAATAGGGCCAGCAGCCTCTTGGAATTATTCAATAGAATCATTTTGCGGGATGCTTCAGTCCTTGAGCCCTTGAAGAAAAACTCTGAAGAGAAGTGAAGGGAAAATGTTAAAGGACCAAATGAAATTAAAATGCATTTTACACATCTCCATTCAAGTAACACTCATGATGTAGGTGCTGTTAGTATCATCTTCATTTTGAATACACCAAAGCTTAGAGAGACTAAGTGAATTTCTCAACTTCTTACAGGGAGAAATGACAGAGACATATCCAAAACCCATGCATTTCCTCTCTGGTGGAATGAATTAAAAGTGAATATTAAGAGTTCTGTGAACTTCCCACATGCCTGTAGCAGAACACTCCATCACCATCACCATAACTTTTCCTTGTATTTTGGTCATGAGATGCCTGAGGAGTCTTCTTTCTTCTGGAATAGAAAATATCTAAGAACAGTTGTGACTGGAAACCTCAGAGCAGGAGTGGCAAAGATTTTCTTTATTTTCTTAGGGCCAAATATTTCAGATCTATAACCATTTTGAAATTTTTCCCAGTTTCATGACAAAAATAAGAAAAAAACATGGAAAATTTTGAAACATATCTGTAAATTTCCATTGAAATAACATTTGAAATTCTTACAAATGTGCCAAAGAGTATAACCGTTGACATTCCATAGTGCCAAACCGGTTCTTAGCCAAAAGTGACTTTACGGAGAGCCCTCATTTTTAAATGTAGTTCAATGCATTGTTTTTCATTTGGAATGTTCCTCTCTAAGTTATGTTTAGTAAGATTTTGCCATTTGTGTAAGACTTCTCTGCTTCCCAGGCCTAATTCATAAGCCAGAAAAAACTCAGTTTTTCAGAAATTAAGGATTCCATTTTTACCTAAAATACTGGCTTTACTCTCAGGGTCTTTTCATTAACTCAGCCAATGAATTTTCCTACCTAGGTGCACAAGAAAAATAAAACAAATGGATAGAACACAAAAATCCCTGTGAATTTTCCAAAGCCAAATTTTATGACTGCTGCAACATTACTGCTTACTACCACTTCTTTTCTGGCCCCGTCAGCTGTTAGTGGCCTCTACTGTTAGTGGCCTCTAAGTGGATCCAAGCCAGTTAATTCCCAGATCAAATTCATTCCTAGACCCAGTCCATTTTCTGTTGCAACTCCAAAACCAGTTTGGATCACAGATTTGCTCAAGGAAATTCAGAGAGCCCAAACACAAAAGTGTGAAGCTCCAAAATGCAAGATGGAGCTTACCTTTGATCCTCAGCCACTCTGAGAGATCAATGGACACAGGTGGATCCTGCAGGTACCTTCTGTGTTTACTCAGTGCTCCTGGGCATACCAGAAGCTCCACTTCAGATTCTGCTTCTGACACAATCTGATAAAGAAAAACTTCAGCTGACTTAAATTTGAAGGACTTTAGTTGAGCAATGAACAATTCATCGATCCAGCAGGCTTCAGAATCGCAGCAGATTCACAGAGGCTCTTGGGGTGCCTTGTGGTCAAAACAAATTTATAGGGAAAAACGTTGAAGTGACGTCCAGGAACCGGAAATGAGTTACAGAAACAGTGAGATTGCTGTCAACTGGGTGTTTGCCTTATTTAAACACAGTTTGAACATTCAACAGTCCATGAGTGGTGATGTAAGGCTGCTGGGATTGGCCAACATTCAAGTATTGTTACAGGTGCACACTCCTAAATTAGGTTTTCAATTATGTCTGACTATTAAGCTAGGTGACTCTTCACCCACAAGGACTCAAATGAAGTACAGAGTCCTTCTCAGACCATATTTAATTTGCTTTAGCACTTTGTAGCAAAATTCATTGAAAGGATTGTCTACAAATGCTACCTCCAATCCTCCTCCTAATCTTATCTAACTGGGTTTTTGCTGCTACAGTTTTACTGAAACATTTTTTAAAGCCATCAGTGATCTCTATGTTATTAAATCCAGTGGCCAATTTTTGCTTCTGTTCTTAATAGATCATTCTTTAAGACTTTCTTCACCTGGCTTCCAAGAAAACACACTCTCTTCATTTTCCTTCAACTTCACTGTTTACTTCTCAGTCTCCTCTGTGGACCCTTCTTTTCTCCCCAACTTCTTAATTTTGCATCACTTTAGAGTTCAGTCATTGGCCTTCATTTGTATCCGCACTTACTCCTTGGTAATCACATCTGGTCCCATGGCTTTAAAATCAATCTGCTTGCCAATGACTAATACATTTATATTACTATTAAAACTCTTTTCCAAACTCAAGACTTATCTATCTAATGGCCTGTTTGATATCTCTTGGATTCCACCCAATAACCATCTCAAACTCATTGTGTCTCAGATCAAACTCCTTATCCACCCTCTCCACCCAGCCTACTTCACCTGTAGTCTTTCTCAATTAAGTTGATGGCAACTCCACCTTTTCACCTATTCAAATAAAAACTTTTGGAATTATTCTTAAGTATCTTTTCCCCTCCTACTTTACATCCAATCCATTATGTTATTCTGCTCATTCTGGTTGGGAGAAAATTCTTCATGGCCTCTCACATTTCTGCATGTCTTAGGAGCAGAGACATTGACAGGCTTTGCTCCTATCTTTTCAAGGTTGTTTGTAAAGAGTACAGCTTGGAAGCTAGAGATACTACTTTCTTCAGAAGCAGAAGGCAGTTTTGCTGCAACACACATCTATTGCATTTGCTACATTAATCTGCCTTCCTGTATTTCCTCTGTAGGACTTGTGGAGCGAAGATGACTGACACAAACACATAAATCATTCTGCCTGTTGGAAGAGTCATAAACTCCTGCCTTTACCTGGAAGCTTGTGTTATCTTTCAGCATTTCTGAATCTGTGCCCCTGTAAATTTTTAGATGCTTCACAGTTCTCGGCAGTCTTTTCTAGATGGAGAATGTCTTTAGTCTTTTCTCTATGTAAAACCAGAAGGCTCCTTTTAAAAGAAAAGCCACATTTTGTTATTCGTTGTGTAACTCCTGCTGTCACTTCCGATCTCATTCAGAGAAAGATATAAAAAAGCCTTATAATAGCCATCTAAGTTCTCCATGACTTAGAGTCCTGTCATCTCCCTGACATCCCTCCAGTCATGTCCCTTCATGACTTCAATCTCTTTGCCTTCTCTGCTTCAGGCACTTTGCTTTCCTTTTTCTTCTGCTTGCATTCTGTTTTCTCATTATACCCATAGAAAACCCTATGACCTTCTTTAAGACTTCACCTTAAAGCCACTTGCTCAATGAGGCCTCCTCTGACCATCCTGTTAACAATTACAACTGTTCCCCTAGTGTCTCTGCAATGCTCCTGTGCCCCATTGTCATTCTCTGCCCCTTATCTTCTTCCTTATTTGACAGGTTCTCACTCTCCAGGCTGGAGTGCAGTGGCTGGATCATAAGTTACTGCAACCTTGACCATCGTCCCACCTCAGTCTCCTGAGTAGCTGGGACTACAGTCATGAATCACTGTGCCTGGCTAATTGTCTTATGTTTATGTTATAGGGATGGGGAGGTCTTTGTTTTTCAGGGTGGTCTCAAAATACTGGTTATAGTTTTATAACTTTCTGTGTCACACTCTGATTCCCCGAAATATTTAACAGAGACAAATAGAAAACCCAGAATAAATGTATGCTGACAATTCTGAAGACATTTCTATTTTTATATTACAATAATTTTAATGCTAGCTTCCTAAATATTTACTTAAGTAACGTGAATGTAAAAAATACTTTGGACTTATTTACTTAATCTAGGAGTGTTCTTTTATGTATAAGCCAATTTGGTAGTCACAACCTATAATGTAATACATGTGCATACACATAAACACATCTATATGTATATACACACAAAGATCCAATAGCTTTTACCTTGGAACTCTAGCCATGAGAGAGCAATACAGTCTCAACTGTCTGCATACATGTCCACATGGCTGAACTTTGTTAACCTTGATAGGTAATCCAGTGAAGGCTGTGAATCAAAATTTTAAATAAAAGGAGTTTCTGTGGCAGTTTGATTTTTAAAGGCCAAAACTCCCTATACTCCCAGAACACTAGGGTCAAAAACGGCACCACTTGAGATCATTACATATCAACCCGGTCCGACCCTGCTTAAAATAGCAGCACAAAAGCCCACTTTCCCATTCAACAGCAAACTCCAGATTCCAAACTATACTGGAGCCAAACAGTGTCACAAAAGAGTATCAGTTTATCAAATTCTAATTTCCCATGACTGTATCAGACACATGCAAACAATCACTAAAACACAATCCAACTGCTGCAGCATCAAGCAAGCCCCAAAAGTCTACAATGTGAAAGAGTTGTGGTGCTTCCTCTCTCCATTGGTTGGGCTCAATCGACCTGAAATAAAAATTCCTTCAGAATTTCTCAGATGGAGAGGAGCTGATCCCACTCTCTGGTTCCCACAAATGACACCCACTTGCCTGGATAAACACACAATGACAAACAAGCTCCTAAGAGTGTCCATACTGAAATAGTCAGGGTACTTCCCTCTCTTCATCAGTTGGGCTTGTTCAACCTGCAAGTGGAAATTCCTTTAAAAATTTCCCAAACTGAGAGGAGGAGATCTTTCTCTCTTGGCCCACAAAGGACAGTCACCTATCTGGATGCAGATATCAAATTTCAAAGGCAGTTCTCCCAAGGCAATCAGGAACATGGTTGGGGCCAGCTGTGGCTCACCCTAGAGAGAGGGCACTCATCTCTAGCCAAAACTAGGTAAGCACCTGCTTAGGAGGACTTTGAGATTCCCCGCCCAAGGCAGCCAAGCCAAAATGTTCCTGGTTGGGGAACCAAAATCTGTTACTGAAACACCAGGGATGTGGTCTAGGTCCTGCTGCTCACTGCACAGAAAACCAATTCAGATCAACAATTATTGCCAAGGAAGAAGGCTGAATCAGATGCTGTAGCAGAGGAGATGGCAGTTCAGTGTCAAATCCATCTCCCTGAACAACTAAAATTATGAGTTTACATAGCAGGGAAGAAATGTAACAATGTGTAGAAAAACAGGAACTCAGGAGACCTAAGGAAACAATCATAATGTATGAGGGGCCTGGTGTGCCATCGTCTGGATGTGATCATCTGGTGAGTTTCAGTTCTTTTATACTTTCTGAGGGACCCAGGGATCCTTTACTAAGGATGAAACTCATATAAAACAAATAAAAGTTTCAAACTTTAAGACCAGAAAGGTCAATTTCTATGTTTATATAAAAAACTGTCCATGGGACTACAGGGGAGGTTTCAATTCGAGTGCCAGTGCTAGCTGCAATCTGCCTCAAGTCTGCCTATGCTTCTGTCAAACTGTCTCAGGACCTTGGCCAGGAGAATAGCTTCCTCTCCCATCTATGGGCTCCTCTCTCATCTGTAGGGCTGCTGAGATTGCCAAGTTCTTACAATACCTCAGTTACAGAGCAGACTCCTTTGTATCAGCCTTTCAGACCAGCTCTGGACTCTCTCTAGATCTCAGCCTGTGCTTATGGTGTGCAGGGGGATAAGGCGTAACTAGACCCCTATGACTTCCTCCCAGAAACACATGCTATCTGACAGAGTGGTTACTCTGCAGGACTATAGCAAGAGATTCTCCAAGTCCACTTCTCTGATGTAGCTAATCTATGGATCAAAACTGAATAATTTAGCATCATGTGTCACTGCTTCTGGGCTCTCTGGGCCTAGCTCAGCTCTGATATCAGTCCCATCATACTCAGTATTAGTCATAAGTGACTTCCCAAAACACTGATGGCAGCTTGGATTCTGGCACAAACATGGGATCTCTGAATGGAAGCAATGAATTCTGGTTTTACTGGTGCTGAGGTTATGCTAATCAACTTTGGGCTTTTCAGGCTGTGTGAGAGACCTCTGATTCTAGGTCTCTCCAGCTGCCTAGCCCTGAATCCTCTTCCAAACTTTGGGACACCGCAGGTCCTTCAGGGGGTCATTGTGGAGTAGACGCCTATTATACCATTTAGGCATGGCCCCAGTTTCAAAAAGGGTCTCAAATTTGAGATTCCAGCTGTATCATCCAATGATACAGAAACTCAGACAGAATGAAGAGAACACATTCACCATCAATTACATGCTGCCAGAAGTCCACCCTCAATCAATGCTTTATAATTCCTGTAGTGATCTTGTGAGTAGAACAACAGTATTGCATGGCATTTTCGTGGTTATAAGCATACATTTATAAAACATACACATTTGAAAGCCGTTATATTATCAATGTTTTGATCTATGTTTATTTTTTGGTATACTTCATACTACAAAGAGTGGCAATAAGCTGGCCATCTTTGAACCCCTGTGAAGCCCTGAAACTGTTGTTCATGGCAGGGAATGGGGACTGCATGGCTGAGTGTCTGTGGGAGGCTGGTGGAGCTGCTCCCTCTGTGTATTCTCACAGTATATCAAGGACCTCTGGGATGCTTCGTTCATATTAATGTCCTTAATTAGCCTTTAGCAATGTGAAACTGGAATGCAGCAGCCAACTTAGGAAGACATCTGATAGCCGTTGGCACCTACCCATAGAATCCAAAAACTTCCTAGAGTTTCTGAGGAGACTTACTTTTGCAAGATCTTCTGGAGGAATTTAGAGAAACCTAAAGATTAAAGAATCACTCTATCCCAATCTAAGTTATAATAAATTCTTTCAACATTACCTTGAGGCAGTGACTAGATGCTTGTACATCTCTTCTGTGTAGTAGTACATTCCTGATTTCTGTTCAACAGGGAACTCACCAAGAGACTCTCATACTCTCAAATCCTGGAGCAATTCTCTTTCACTGGAAGTCTTTCTAGGGAAAAAGTTTTCTTTTCTGGTTTCTAAGATGACAGGTGGGCACTGTGACCTGGGGTTCCCATGAAATACTTGCTCTGTTTCAGAATTTCTAATGAAGTTCCTCCTAATGGTAAAAAGGAGCACCCTAACTCTTAATTCAGGAGCTTTGCTGATTGAGCAGATTCTTCACATCTGGACACTGAGGGAGGGGTTGTTCATTCAGTTAGAGGACCTTGAACTGATGGTGGCTTTAGATGTGGTTGCACTTTTCTGTAGCAAAAGAAAGGTGTTTTACCTTACTGGGTGCTGGTGGGAAGGCATAGAAGAGCCAAGTAAACACAGGTTCTTTAGGGTCAAAAAGGCTGATAGCACCAATTTAAATGGATCCCAGAAAAGAATGAGGGTTTCTGGAGTTTGAAATAAACAACAATCTGCCCTGTAGAAAAACTTGACACCGAAGTGGAATCTTGAAGCTTTTACAGAGGAAGAAATGGGATGTATAGATACTTCACGGAGAGACCAAGTCGTACCAAACTGTTCTGGGTTGGTGATGAGGTTCAATGCCTCCAGAGAAATCTGTAAATGGTATATGGTTTTAGCTAGATCAGGGAATTGGGAAAGTGTGGGATCCACAGGACATGCTTTCTTGGCTTGGAGCATCAGAGAACATTTTAAAGCTCTAAAGCTGTCTTATGTTTTTGGTTATCTTAGAGTCAAAAGAAGAGAAAAACAGGAACATTGGCTATACTACAAAGCAATAGGAGACTCTCCTTGTTGCTCCTAAATATTTTCTTTCTGATCCTTTCATTTCCTGTTTCCCATTTTTCTGCCCCAAATTTAGCTTTCATTATTTGCTTAGTCCCTGCTAATGCATTCTCTAAACCCATGTCCTAAAACTGTGGTTAAGAAAGACACCCGAAGCCTTCTTCCTTCCTCCTTTGTGACCAAAAAGTTGATCTGAGTACCTGCCTAACTTGCTGAAAGAGAGGAAAATCAGATAGGAGGTTTATCAGAGATGGTCTAGTTTCAAGAAACTAAGTCCTGGAATGTAGACACGCGATTGCATAGACCCATGATTGAATGTGCAAAACCTGAGACCAGAACCCAGACATTCTAAATCCCAAGCCATTGTTCTTTGTTTTGTAAGATGCTGGTTTCCACTTTGTGATTAATTTTGCATGTTGTACCTCCAAATATCTCATCATGAGTCTCTTCCTCTTGTGACTTTAGTTGAATTAGCTAACATAGATAGTTGATCTGGGAACTTTTCTCTCCCTCTAGCCTGGTACTGGCTTGACTATCTTGAACAAAAAGTCCTATTATGTTAAGAGAAAATTTGATTGATTAATCCTCAAATACATATTTTTATCTTTTCTAGCCCAAAATTTATTTGTCTTATTATACTTATCATCAGAAAATCTGGAAGATTCAGTCACCATCAGAACTCTGAAATACAAGTCATACTTAATGGGAGAAGTAGGCCAACAGTAGTTTTCCTCTATTGTGTTTACCTTTCTTTTCTTTGTAGAACTATATTATTGAGGTATGATTGACATACAGTAAGCTGTGTCTGTTTAATGTATAAACCTTAATGAAAATAGAGATGAATACATACTCATGAAACAATCACTGCAACCTATGCCATAAATATATTCATCACTTCCAAAAGTTTTGTCTGCTCTATTTATTATCATTATTGTGTGTACATATATGTTTGATAAGATCATTTAACATAAGGTCTGCCATCTTTCTTTCCAAATTAGCAGAAGTCCTGTCTCAGATGCTGCTGAGGCACTTTCAAAATCACTATTTAGAAATCTGATTGGATGCCATACAACTAGACATCAGCAATATGTCAGAATGGGACTTTCTAGTACCTATCCTCACACAAGAACAGCAATTTAAAAAACTATCTTTGGACAAAAATACCTTCACAAGAGCTAAGAGCACCAGGTGAAAGATTACAGAATCTTTGTGTAGTAGATAAATAAGAAAAGATGAATTGAAGAGCATAGGAAGAACAATTTTACATTACCTATGTCATCCCTCCCACAATAAGAGGCAGCAGAGCACAGATAGAGGCAACCTTTGTGTTGAAGAAAAAAAGGGAAGTGGGCACTGAACTGTGCCTTTGACCGAAACACAGCCTGCTTCAGTGAAATACAGTAATAGGTATGCCGCTATGGCCCCAAACTCCAGGCTGGTACCTGCAGACTTAGCCAGGGCAGATCATACGGCCCGGGTTCCAGACTTGCCTGGCAGACATGGTTTCTGGATATATCTTAATGCCAGATGTACCCCAGTGCCATAAGTGTCAGATACTCCCTGGGACCAGCCCAGCCCCAGTGACTCCAGGCTCCAGACTGCTCCCAGGACCAGGCTGGCTTCCACAACTCCAGGTTTCACACCAGCCCCAGGGCGAGTCTGGCCCCTTCAACTCTAGTCACCAGGCCAGTGTCCATAGATCCAACCTCCAGGCTGGCCCCTGTGAATACAGGCTCCAAGAATGCCTAGTGTCAGGCTAGCCCCTGTGGTCACAGACTCCAAGACCACCCTAGGTTCCAGACCTGCCCAGATCTGGGTTGGCTCACACAAATCCAGGATTCAGGCCCACCCCAGTTCCACGTTGGCAGCCCTAGCACTAGCCCTTAGATAGGTATCTGGCAAGCATCGGCAGACACAGGCTTCACGCCTACCTAGCACTCGGCTAGTTTCTTCCACCCCACTCCGAGGCCAGTTCCTAGGGTCACATGCTCCAGGAGACCCAGGGTCCAGACCCATCACAGTTGACTCCACTATTGAGCTTGCACTCACAGACCCAGTATCTAGGACTGCTTCTGTGGAACCAGGTTCCAGTCCAGTTCCTCCAGCCCTGGGACCCTAGGCAGTCTTTGTGGACCTAGTCTCCATGCCAGCCCTGAAGACCTGGGTTCTAGGCCAGAATTCACACACCCAGCCTCCAAGCCATTCCGCAGCTTCTAGGCCAGCTCCTGTGGCTACAGGCACCAGTCTAGCAGCTATAATCTCAGGCTCTAGACTGGCCCCACCCCCACACCAACCCTAGGCCAGCTTCAGGGTTCAGGCTGGTTTTTGTGACCCAGGATGCAATAAACTCAGAGCCGAGCTGTGCTCTTGCAAACCCAGTGTACAGGCTGAGTTCAGCAGACCCTGACCCTAGGCTGGCCATCATGGACCAAGGCTCTAGGACCATCTCTGAAGACACAGGCTCTAGGTCAGCTCCCATCTACCAAGATCCTAGGCCCATTTCTTCAGATTCAGGCTCTAATCCTGCACCAGTACCAGGCCAGGCCCCATTGATTCAGATTCCAAGCTCATCCCAGTAGACCCAGACACTAGGCCCATTCCACAACCTAGCCAGCCCTTGTAGACACAGGCTCAAATGCCCACATCAGAGCCATGTCAGCCCCTGTAGACATGGGCTTCAGTCCAGCCCCTACTGGTACAGGCTATATGCCTGCCTTTATAGACATAGGCTTTATGTTCATCCCCACATACTCAACGAAAATATCCAACCAGTGGATACAGGATTCAGGCCCAACTCTACAGACCCAGGAACCAAGCCTACCACCTGCTGACACAGGTACCAGGCCAGCCTGCCTGAAGACTTCAGCAACAAGTTCACCTGCAGAACACAACAGATACCCTACCAAGAATTGCTGGATGACTGGGAAAAGGTTTTTCCAGACAAAGCCTGTATGCAAAGACCAGAATAACTTTCTTGTTTTTCAAATGTGGAGACACAAATGCACAGCCTAAAAATCAAGAAATATAAGAGAAAAATGATACCACCAAAGGAAAAAAAAAGAATAACCAATAGCTGACACAAAAAAATAAAGGTTTATGAACTTTCTGACAGTGAATTTAAAATAATGGTCTTTAACATGCTCAGTGAGCTTTAAGAGAACACAGATAGATGACTAAAAGGAATCAGAGAAATAATACATGAACAAAATAGAAAGTTCAACAAACAGAAAGAAATCATAAAAAAAGAGACATTCTGGACATAAAGGACACAATGGTTGAACTGAAAATTTCATAGAGTTCTTTGAAAGCAGATTTGATCAAGTAGAATAAAGAATCAATGAAATCAAAGACACATCATTTGAAATTACTTGAAATACTCACAAGACACGTCTTTTTAGTCAGAGACACAAAAGGAAAAAAACGAGATAAAATGAAGACATCTTACAGCAATTATAGAACATCAATAAGAGAACCAATGCACACATCATGTGTGTCCCAGAAAAAGAAGAGAAACAGATAGGGAAAGAAAGCTTATCTGATGAAATAATAGCAGCATGCCTTCCAAGTCTGGGGAAAGAGAAATACACAGGTATAGGAACGTTGAAGATGTTTGACAAGATTCAATCCCATCAAGAGTAAAAGATATATTTTAATTAAACTGTCAAAAATCAAAGAAAAAGAAGACCCTGAAAACAAGCAAATAACATATAAGGGAGTTCTAAGAAGGCTAATAGCAGATTTTTGAGCAGAAACTTACAGGCTGAGAGCATGGAATGATATATTCAATGTTCTACAGAAAAAAAAAGTGTCAACCAAAAATACTGTTCCCGGAAAAATCTGTTTTTTGCAAATAATGGAGAGAATAAAATCTTTGCCAGACAAACAAAAATTGAGGGAGTTTATTACCATTAGAGATGTCTTACAGGAAATGCTAGAGATCAAATGTTAGGACACAAAGCATCCCATAATCAATTTGAGAAGACTGAAATCATATCATTTATCATTCCAGATCACAATGGCATGAAAGTAGAAATTAATAACAGGAGGATTTTTAGAAAACTCACAAATACATGAAAATTAAACAGCATGCTTCTGAACAACAGATGGATTTAAGAGGAAATTAAAATGGAAATTAAAAAATATGTTGAGAACATCAAAAATGGAAACTCAAAATACCAAAACTTGTTAGATGCTTCAAAACATTTACAGTGAAATAGAAGAAAGATCATAAGCAACTTAATGTTACACTTCAAGGAATTATAAAAAGAATAAACTAAGCCCAAAGTTAATAGAATGAAGGAATAAATAAAGATCCAGGCAGTTAAATTAAATAGAAACTATGAAAACAATGAAAAAAACCCTGAAATTTGATCTTTTAAAAAGTTAAATAAGATTCACAAACCTTTATCCAGACTAAGGGAAAAAAATAGAAAAAAATTAATCATAAATAAAAAGGAGACAGCACAACTTACATCATAAAAAAATCAGAAGAGACTATTATGACCAATTACATGCCAACAAATTGGATAATCTACAATAAATGGGTAAATTCCTAGATACATAAACCCCACCAAGATGAAATTGAAAATCTAAACAGACCAATAATGAGTAAGGAGGTTAAATTAGTAATAAATAATATTCCATTAAAGAAAAGCCCAAGACCTTATGGCTCCACTGCTGAATTCCACCAAACTTTTAAAGAAGAACTCATGTCAATCCATCTAAAAGCCTTCCAAAAAATTGAAGAAGAGGGAATACTTCCAAAGTTATTTTACAAGGCAAGCATAATCCTGATACCAGAGATAGGGACACTTCAACAAAAGAAAATATTAGGCAATAGCACTATTGAACTTAGATGCATCAATAAATATTAATACTAAGAAACTAATACCAATAGCATGTCAAAAAAATCATTCATCATGATACAGTGGGCTTAAACTTAGGGATGCAAAGATAGTTCAACATACAGATCTATGAATGTGAAATACCACATCAACAGAATAAATAACAAAGTCCATATGACACTTGATAGATGCAGAAAAAGCATTTGACAAAGTTCACCATGATTTCCTGATTATGAACTCTCAACAAATGATGTATAGAAGGAATGTAGCTCATACAATAAAGACCATATACGATAAGTCCACAGCTAACATCACAATAGTGAAATGTGAAAAATATTTTTCTAAGATTAAGGACAAGACAAGGATGCTTACTCTCACTACTTCTATTCAGTGCATTAATGGAAGTTCTACTCAGAGCAATTAGGCCAGAGAAAACAATAAAAAGCATCCAAATTGGAAAGGAAATAGCTAAATATGTCCCTGTTTGCGTATAGCCTGTTTCTATATATAAAAAATCCTAAAGACTGCAGCAAACTAGGTTAAAACTACTAAACAAATTCAGTAATGTGGAGAGACACAAAATGAACATACACAAATCAGTAGTGTTTCTATACACTAACAATGAAAGACCTGACAAAGAAAAAAATCCTGTTCGCATAAGCTACAAAAAATAAATATTTAGGAGTAAACATAAATAAGGTGGTAGAAGATTTATATAGTGAAAATTTTGAAACATATGAAAAAAGTGAAGAAAACTCAAATAAATAGAAAGATATTCATTATTTGTAGATTGGGAAAATTAATACTGTCAAAATGACAATAATGGCCCAAGTGATTTACAGATTCAATGCAATTCCTACCTAAATACCAATGACATTCTTCAAAGAAATATAAAACACCAAAAAATTGATATGTTATCACAAAAGATCCTTAAGAACAAAATCAATCATGAGCAACAAGAATAAATCTGGAGATATCACACTACCTAATTTCAAAATGTACTATGAAGCAATAGTAATGAAAACAGGATGGTTCTAGCATCAAAATGGTAACATGAAACAATGGAACAGAATAGAACGTCCAGAAATAAATCCATGCATTTAAGATGACTGATTTTTACAAAGTTGTCAAGAACAGGTGCATGGGGAATGGACAGTCTCTTTAATAAATGGCTGTTGAAAAAAACTGCATATCCACATGCAGAAAATTGAAATTAGACTTTATCTCACACCGTGTACAAAAATCAACCCAAAATGGTTTAAATACCTAAATGTAAGAACCGAGACTGCAAAACCACTAGAAAAAAACATGGGGGAAATGCTTTGTGATATTAGTTGGGGCAATGATTTTTGGATAGAATCCCTACAGCACAGATAAGGAAGGACAAAATAGACAAATGGGATTATATCAAACTAAAACAGTTTTATACAGCAAAGGAAACAATCAACAGGATGAAGAAGCAACCTATGGAATAGAAGAAAATATTTGCAAACCATACATCCGATAAGCGGTTAAAGTTTAAAATAATAAGAAACTTAATAGCAACAAAACAAATAATCCAAATTAAAAATGGGCAAAGACCTGAATAGATCTTTCTTTCTCTCTTTCTCTCTCTTTGAGTTGCTTTTTCTTTTTACTAGTTTGTAATAATCTTATAATAATCTTAAAAACTCTATCACATCCATAAACCACCACAGGTGAGAGGATGATAGAGATAGAGAATGAATGCTACAGTATGTGGACAGAGTGGGGAAATCCAGGTATTCCCTATGGTAGTATGGAAAGGAGGCAGGGAGTGTGAATAGGAGGCTGTCACTTGGTTCCTTATTGCTGGATGGAGGTTGGCTAGCAGAGGAAAGAGGGACTCAAACTAAACTAGGAAATAGGGAACATCTCACACCAAAGGCAATGACAGTTTGGGGCCTGAGGGATTACCGTACATTTTCTACACAGACTACAGGGGTGAGTGAGAGCTTCAGAGACTTGCACCCCTTCATAGGAAGAAATGGGTTTGAGGTTGTTTGACTTAAAGCTCCCAAATTGATATCTGGTCCAATTTCCTAAAATGGAAGCTCACCATTCAGGGAGAGATACTGAGAAAAGTATAGCAAGAGTATGTGGTTTGGAGATGAAGTAAGGGATAAGTGGAGACAGTGGTACTCTCTAAATCTGACTCGGATAAGCAAGAATTGGAAGAGGGCCTTGGGTGAAATGGTGGCCAACACTTTGGGAGAAGACATTGCACCATAAGCTGTAGGTACTCCTGAGGGCTCAGGGACAAGGAAGTTAACGTTAGGCAGGAAAACAACTGAGAACAATAAATTAGGACTTCATGTTACTGAAATCTGGCATAATATAAACCCAGTAATTTTTTTCCTTTTTTAAATATAAGGCAACTTGTCAACACATAATTTAAAAACTGGTCTTCGGTCACATTGCTTCAGATCACCAGAGAATTCCTGTCTAAAGAGCAGTGTAGAGTAAACAAAACTCAACATCTTAAGAACTGTCAGCTCACATTCCTCAGAGACAAGTGGAAAGGGAAGGGCTTCTTTGATCCAATTATTTTTTTTTAAAGCCCAATTCTGCATCTCTAACCGAAGAAGGGTGTAAAAATTTATAACAAAGCATAATCTAAGTATAAAGTTACAGAAAATTGTTAAGTTTCTAGTTAACTCATTGCCACTTTGGAATGAGACATAATGGTCATGGAGTGGATAAAGGGGTGCCCAAAGAGTAAACAAGGGGTAAGAGGGGCTGTTTCCAAAGTAAGCTCATCTGCAGTTGTTAAAACCATGCTCACTAGGTAAAGGAATCACTCAAGAACATTAAAGCTTTCTGGAGATTTTTTTCCCCCCACTTTCTTCTTTAAACTGAGGGGCTGCACTAGAAGGTACTTGTGGAGCCACTGACACGCAATGTTACACAAACCAACACCACATTCAAAGAGATACATGACATTAAAATTTATACCGTAAAGCAGTATTCTTATCCAGTGTACAGAAAACAAATGTATTTTAACTTTTTTCTTTTTGTGTATATTTTTAATCCCAAACTCAATGTGATCCATCATTCCCTACCTAATTCCTTGAGTAAGCTATTTTTTTGTTTGCTGTTTTGTGTTGTTTGTTTTTTCATTTTATTTTATTTTTAATTTTTTGTTTATTTATGTTTTTAAGGAGGGGGAAGAGTAGGGAATACAGCAGCAGGTAAGTCAGCAGAGAGTCAACAGTGAGAAACGGATCTTGGTTATGCTGAATGGTCACTATTCCTATCTAGATTTGGAAAGGGGAGTCTGGAGTCAGGATGTCAACACAAAAACAGATTTCAGTGCAAGGAAAAAATTTTGAAGGAAATTAAAAGTGCTAGTCCAGTATAAACATGAATGATAAGTAGATAAATGGTCTTATTACAGTTTTGGAGAAACAGCAATAAGACATCAACACAACCTAGGGTAGTGGCTCACACATGAGCCCTGGAAAGCAGGTGAAGTTTACTCTCCAGCACTTGTCCTGTGGGTTTGGGCTCTGGGCTATGCACGCATGGGGCAGCTCAGCCCACTCGCCCTGCCACAGGGGCATGTGTGAGAAGGATGAGAAGGGGCTTCTCCAGTTCTAGGCTGTTGGAGGAGGGGGAGGTTATTCCGGGTTGCAGAATCATCCAGCACACTACCCTCTGGTGTGCGGACAACCCCTCCCCAGCAGGCTGCAGCTAGCTTCCTACCGCCATCCTGAATAGATATTTCTCAATAGAAGACATATAAATAACTATGGGGTTTCTTTTTTTTCTAATGCTCAACAGTACTCATTATCAAGAAAAGGCAAATTAAAACCAAAATACCGCCTCACACTTGTTAGAATTGCTATTATCAAGAAGATGAAACATCACAACTGTTGGGGAGAATGTGAGGAAATGAGAACCCTTGTGTACTGTTGGTGGGAACGTAAGCTAGTGCAGCCTTATACCAAACAATACAGAGGTTCCTTAAAAAGCTAAAAATAGAGCTATCATATGATCCAGCAATCCCTACTGCATATGTGATTAAAGGAAATGAAATCAGTACAGGCACACCTCATTTTATTGCACTTCACTTTATCATATTTCACAGGTACTATAAATGTTCTATTTACAAATAGAAGGTTTGTGTCAACCTTGCATGAAGCAAGTCTACTGGCAACATTTTTCCAACAAATGTGCTCCCTTCCTGTCTGTGTTACATTTTGGTCATTCCCAGAATATTCACACTTTTTCCTTGTTATTGTGTCTGTTAAGGTGATCTGTGATCAGTGAGTTTTGATGGTGCTATTTTAGCTGTTCTGGAGCACCACAAACTGCACCCATATAAGACAGTAAACTTAATTGATAACTGTTGTATGTGCTCTCACTGCCTCACTGACTGACCGTTCCCAGACTCTCTTCCTCTCTTCCAGCCTCCCTATTCCCTGAGACACAAGAACATTTAAATCACATAAATTATTAACCATACAATGATCTATAAGTATTCAAGTGAATGGAAGAGTCACGAGTCTTTTATTTTAAACAAAGAGCTAAAAATGATTAAGCATAGTGAGGAAGGCAGGTCAAAATCTAAGACAGTCTAATAGCTAGGTCTTTTGTACCAAATAGTTAGCCAAGTTGTGAATGTAAGGAAAAACCTTTGAAGGAAATTAATAGTGGTAATCCAGTGAACACATAAATGTTAAGAAAGCAAATTACCCTTATTCCTGTTTTGGAGCAAGTTTTAGTACTCTGGATAGAAAAGTAAACTAGCCACAACATTCATAAACCAAAGCTTAATCCCGAGAAAGACTCTAACTCTCTTAAGGTATTTGAAGGCTAAGAGAGGTGAGGAAGCTGCAGAAAAAAAGTTGGAAGCTAGAAGTAGTTAGTTCATGAGGTTTAAAGAAAGAAGCCGTTTTTTGTTTTTCTTTCTTTCTTTCTTTCTTTCTTTCTTTCTTTCTTTCTTTCTTTCTTTCTTTCTTTCTTTCTTTCTTTCTTTCTTTTAGAGTGAGTTTCACTCTGTTGCTCAGGCTAGAATGCAGTGGTGAGGAGATCAGGGCTCACTGCAACCTCTGCCTCCTGGGCTCAAGTGATTCTCCTCCCTCCACCTCCAAAGTAGCTGGGATTACAGGTGCCCACTACCACAGCTGGCTGACATTTTTTTGGATTTATAGTAGAGACGGGGTTTCACCACATTGGTCAGGCTGGCTTCAAGCTCATGACCTCACGTGATCCACCATCCTCAGTCTCCCAAAATGCTGGGACTGCAGGTATGAGCCACCGTGCCTGGCCCATTTTCATAACATAAAAGTGCAAAGGGAAGCAGCAAGTGCTGATGTAGAAACGGTAGCAGGTTATCCAGAAGATCCAGCTAAGATAATTGATGAAGGTGGCTACACCAAACAACAAATTTCCCATTTAGATGACACAGGTTTCTATTGGAAGAAGATGCCATCAAGGATGGTCACAGCTAGAAAGGGGAAGTCAATTCCTACTGTCAAAGCTGCAAAGGACAGGCTGACTTTCTTATTAGCTGTTTATGCAGCTGCTGACTTTAAGTTGAAATCGATGCTCTCTTACCATTTCAAAAATCCTGGGGCCCTTAAGGATTATGCTAAATAGACTTTACCTATGCTCTGTAATGGAAGAATGAAGCCTAGATTACAGCACCATCTATTTACAGCGTGGTTTACTGAATATTTTAAGCCTACTATTGAGACCTACTACTCAGGAAAAAAATATTCTTATAAAAATATTACTGCTCATTGACAATGCACCATTCATTCAAGAGCTCTGATGGAGATGTAAAAGGACATTTTTTTTTCATGCCTGTTAACATACATTCATTCTGCACCTCATAGATCAAGGAGTAATTTCAACTTTCCAAGTCTTATTATTTAAGAAACACATTCTGTATGGCTATAGCTGCAATACATTGTGATGTCTCTGATGGATTAGGGCAAAGAAATTGGAAACCTCTTCGAAGGATTTTCTATTCTATATGCCTTTAAAAACATTCAGGATTCATGGGAGGAGATCAAACTATCAACATCAACAAACAGGAATTTGGAAGAAGGTGATTCCAATCCTTGCATATAACTTTGAGGCATTCAAGATTTAAATGGAGGAAGTAACTGCAGATGAGGTGGAAATAACAAGAGAATTAAATTAGAGGTAGAGCATGAAGATCTAACTGAATTGCTTCAATCTCATGCTAAAACCTGAATGGATAAGAAATTGCTTCTTATGGATGAGCAAAGAAAGTGGCCTCAAGATAGAAACTACTCCTGGTGAAGCTTCTGTGAACATTGCTGAAATGATAACAAAGGATTTCTCATGTTACATCAACCTAGTTGATAAAGCAGTAGGAGGGGTTGAAATGATTGATTCCAATTTTCAATGAAATTTTATTTTGGGTAAAATGCTCCCAAACAGCATTACATACTACAGACAAGTCTTTTGTGAAAGGAAGAGTTAATCAATGCAGCAAACTTATTTGTTGTCTTATTTTAAGAAATTACCTTAACTACCTTAACTTTCAGCAAGTCCCACCCTGGTCAGCAGCCATCAACATTGAAACAAGACCTTGCACCAGCAAAAAGGTTACAACTCTTTGAAAGTTCAGATTATCCTAGGCCCTATTTAACAATAAAGTATTTAAAATTAATATAAATTTAAAAACATAATGCAATTGGAAACCTAATAGACTACAGTATAGTGTGAACATAACTTTTATATGCATGGGGAATCCATAAACTTTGTGTGACTTTCTTTAATGCAATATTCACTTTATTGCAGTCGTCTGGAACTGAATCCTCAAAATCAGTGAGATAGGCCTGTATGTTAAACATATATCTGCACTTCTATGTACATTGTAGAATTATTCACAATATCCAAGACATAAAATCAACCTAAGTGTCTATCAACAGATTTATGAAGATTAAAAATGTGGTGCATACGCATAATAGAATATGATTCAGCTTTTAAAAAGGAGGAAATTCGGTCATGTGAAACCACATAGATGAACTTGGAGTATGTTGTGTTAAGTAAAATAAACCAGGCACAGAAAGACGAATACCACATTATGTAACTTACGTGTGAAATCTGAAAAAGTTAAATTCATGAAAGCAGAGAGTATAATGGTGGTTAACAGAGGTTGGAGGAGGTGGTAGGGATTGGGAAGATGGTCACAGGATACAAAATTTCAGTTAGATGGTAGGAGCAGTCCAATAAATCTATTGTACGTCATAGTGACTATATTTGAAAATACTGTTTAATGAAAATTGTTATGAGAATACATTTTAAGTGCTCTCACCCAAACATTAAAAGTATAAAAGATAGTGCATAGATTAATTAGCTCTACTGTGCCATTTAACAATGTATACATATTTTAAAACATCATGTTGTACTCAATAAATGTATACAATTTTCATTTGGAAATAAATAGTTAATGATTAAAGAACATATTCACTATGAAAAAAAGAAGGAAATGGCTTTGTTTCACAGTTCCAGTTTTGAAAACCAAAAATTAAATATTCATTTTTTTTCTCCTGGCCTTCTTTTTTTAAAAAGGTGTCAGAGCCCACCCAAACATATGATACTGCCAGTTAATACTACAATCATCCCAATGTATCCTGGAGGAATTGGTTCCAGGATCCCCAATGATACTAAAATCCACTCATACTCAAGTCCTGCAGTTGGCTCTGTGGAACCTGCAGATAGGAAATGTCAGCTTTCTGCGTACACAGGTTTTGAATCCTGCAAATACTGTATTTTCAATCTGCATGGGGTTGCAGATGGGGAACCTACCAATATGGACTATTGACTGTATTTATTGAAAAAAATCCAATCATAAGTGGACCACAACTGTGTTGTTCAAGGGTCAACTGTATTTGTCAGGATATTTAATAATTACATAGATTCATATAACCCCAAATCCTTCAAACAATCTTGGGGTCAGTATAATTGTCTATACTTTACAGTTAAAGGAACTGTTACTTAGATGAATTCATCTAAATTCACACAGGTGTTTAAATGGCAGTGGTAAAACTATGTTTGAATAAATGACTAAATGATTCTTGATTACGTGTACAAATGAAAGGAACATCAAATAAATGATTTCATGAAATAAATGATACCAAATATATTGCTATCATTTAGAGATACTTTACTTATTAGCATTGTTGGTTACAAGCACTTCTCTGGCTGACTTAGGCAAAAAAAGAATTCAATCTTGAGGAAAGGTCTTAGCACTCAGCTTGGGAACAGAGAGCAACTTTTAAGGACTATATTGTGTTCCCTCAAAACTCATAGGTTGAAGGCCTAACCCCCAATGTGACTGTATTTGGAGACAGAGCCTTTAGGGAAGTAGTTAATGATTAAAGAGGCTTCTAGATCAACAGGGAAACTGGCAGATAATATGGTCTCAAATAGCTGATGGCAATTAGAAAAAGAATATTTGTTTGTATATCTCAAGTGAGAGCTCTTGGCATGGTTTCTGTGGCCTTAATACTGGGTCGGCTATTTTCATCTTGTGTAATTTTGAGCAATCTATTTACGCTATCTCTATCTCAATTTCCTGCTCTATAAAATGTGGATAATAGTAATGATTACTGCATAGAATTCTTGTGAGGACCAAATGAAACAGTATATTTAGACGTTAGAAGGTACCTGGCATATTGTTAATTTCTCAATAAATGTAGGTCATTATTATTCAAAACCTATAGTCAGGGAACTTGAAGACATCACTGAATTTCTTAGTTACATTCTCAGTGTCCTTTAGCTGAATGTCCATAGCAGCTTTCAAAGACTTCCCTGGTAAAGAGCAAATTGTTCTTCCCGAAGCATGAGTGAAAAGTGGAGACGGGGTTGGGCATCTAATAGCCCTTACTGCAGAATTTGTTATTGAGAAACATATGATCCTATGCGAAGAGAGTTAAGGGAACTGAGTTTAGAAGGAGTGAGCCTATGAAAGTTCTGTCAAAAGTAAGCACATTCATAAATATAGAGAGTCATTTGGTTTTACAGTCATGAAAATATTATATTAAAGACTTCAAGCAAAATGTCAGCTACCAATTTGCATATGATTTCCTTTGAAAGAATTAAGATTATTGTTGCTTTTAGTGGATCAATCCAGAAACTTAGATGTCAACCTTCTCACTCTTTCTCAATCAATGACCAAATTCTGTAAACTCTACCTTTGAATTATCTCAAATCTATGGATCTCTTCTCATCTCAATAGGCTATTATGCTAGCTTAGCTCTCCATCATCTCTTTTGTGCCTCCCAATAACAGACATCCTCCTCCCGACAATGTTTTTCCAGTTCTAACTTTCCAGTGGCTTGACATCTCCCCCGTGATGATTTAGAAACTCTTTAACATAACTTACAAATCTTTTCTCACCTGTCACCCACTTATTTCTATAGTTCTACAGAAGTGAGGAAGGTATGTTCAGGAACCATAAAATAGTAACTGTATCCCTCACATGTCTGGTGTTTGTGGCAGTGTCCAAATATTATGTAATACAATTCTTTGGAAGAAGGCCAACTCAATTGTCTATCTTTTTTTGGTCCTCTAAAAATTCTTTTTAATAATTTTTGTGGGTGCAGAGTAGGTGTATATATTGATGAAAAAATCCTCAACAAAACACTAGCAAACCATATTCAAGAATACATTAGAAAGATTATTCATCATGACCGAGTGGGGTATATCCCTGGGATGAAGCATAGCTCACAATATGCAAAACAATCCATGCAATACATCATGTCAACAGAATGAAAGACAAAAACCATATAATCATCTCAATGTATGCTGAAAAATCATTTGATAAGATTCAACTTTCCTTCATAATAAAATCTGTGAACAAACGGAATAGAAGAAATATACCTCAACAGAATAAAAGACATATATGACAGACCCACAGCTAGTATCACACTGAACGGGGAAAAGCTGAAAGACTTTTTTCCAAGATCTGGAACACAACAAGGAGGTCCACATTTACCAGGGTTTGCTAATATTTTTATGAGGATTTCTGCATCAATATTCATCAGAGATATTGGACTATACTTTTCTGTGTTTCGATGTGTCTTTGGCTTTAGTATCAGGATAATACTTGCCTCATAGAATGAGTTTGGAAGTATTCCCTTGTGTATTTTTTTTTTTACTTTTTCCCATTTTTCTGTTGGAATTGTTTATCTTTTTTCATATACTTTAAGTTCTGCAATACATGTGTTCAATGTGCAGGTTTGTTACATAGGTATAAATGTGCCATGGTGGTTTGCTGCACCCATCAACTTGTCATCTACATTAGGTATTTCTCCTAATACTATCCCTCCCCTAGCCCTTCACCTGCTGACAGGCCCCGGTGTATGAAGTTCCCCTCACTGTGTCCATCTGTTCTCATTATTCAACCCCCATTTATGAGTGAGAACATGCGGTATTTGATTTTCTGTTCCTGTGTTAGCTTGCTGCCTTCTCCTCTATTTTTCAGAACAGTTTGAGTAGGATTGATATTCTTCTTTAAATGTTTGGTAGAATTCAGCAGTGAAGCTATCAGGTCCTGGGCTTTTCTTTACTGAGAGACTTTAGTATATCTTTGATCTCGTTACTTGCTGTTGGTCGGTTCGTGTTTTGGATTTCTTCCTGGTTCAATCCTAGTACGTTATATGTGTCTAGGAATTTGTCCATTTATTTTAGATTTTCCATTTTTTTGGTACGTAGGCTGGGCAAGGTGGCTCATGACTGTTATTGTAGCATTTTGGGATGCCAAGGCAGGTGGATTGACTGAGCTCAGGAATTCGAGACCAGCCTGTGAAACACGGTGAAACCCCGTCTTTACTAAAATACAAAAAGAAAAAGAAATTATCCAGATGTGGCAGCGTGTGCCAGTAGTCCCAGCTACACGGGAGGCTGAGGCAGGAGAATTCCTGTACCCTGAGAGGTGGAGGTTGCAGTGAGCCGAGATCATGTCACTGCACTCCAACTTGGGTGACAGAGTGAGATTCTGTCTCAAAAAAAAAAAAAAAAATTCCAATTTATTGGAATAATAATTGCTTATGGTACCCACTAATGATCCTTTGAATTTCTGCAGTATCAGTTGTAATGTCTCCTTTTTTATTTCTAATTTCATTTTTTGGGGTCTTCTCTCTTTTTCTTAGTCTGGCTCAAAGTTTGTCAATTTTGTTTAATTTTTCAAAAGACCCTGTTTTATTTCATTGATCTTTCATACTTTTTTTTCCATTTCAATTTCATTTATTTCTGCTCTGATCTTTATTATGTCTTTTGCTCTACAAATTTTGGATTTGGTTTGGTCTTCCTTTTCTAATTCTGTACAATGCACTGTTAGATTGTTTATTTGAAGTTTTTCTACTTTCTTGATGTAGGCACTTATAGCTATAAACTTTCCTCTTAGTACTACTTTTGCTGTGTCTCATAGGTTTTCATATGTTGTATTTCCATTATCATTTGTTTCAAGAAATTTTTCAATTTCCCTCTGAATTCCTGCATTAATCCACTGGTCATTCAGGAAAATATTGTTTAATTTTTATGTATTCATATATTATATAGTTTACAAAATTTCTCTTGTTATTAATTTCCTTTGTTTATTTATTTATTTTTTTGAGATGGAGTCTTGTTCTGTCACTCGGGCTAGAGTGCAGTGGTATGATCTCGCCTTACTGCAACCTCTGCCTGCCAGATTCATGCGATTCTCATGCCTCAGCTTCCCAATTAGCTGTGATTACAGGTGCATGACAGCACGCATGGCTAATTTTTTTTCTATTTTTGGTAGAGACAGGGTCTCACCATGTTGGCAAGGCTGCTCTCTAACGCCTGAACTCAAGTGATCTGTCCACCTCAGCCTCCCAAAGTGCTGGGCCTACAGGTGTGAGGGACTGTGCCTAACCCTTTTTAATTTCTAGTATGTCTCCATTGTGATCAGAGAAGATTCTCAATATTATTTCAATTTTTTGAATATCTTCAGACTTGTTGTGTGATCTAACATATGGTCTATCATTGAGAATGATCCATATTCTGAGGATACAAATGTGTATTCTGAAGCTCTTGGATAAAATATTCTGTAGGTATCTATTAGATTTGTTTGATCTACAGCGCAGATTAAGTCTGATGCTTCCTCATTGATTTTCTGTCTGGAAGATCTGTCCAATGCTGAAAGTGGGGTCTTGAAATCTCCAGCTATTATTGTATTTGGGTCTATCTTTCTCTTTCTCTTTAACAATATTTCCTTTATATATCTGGGTGCTCCAGTTGGGGGTGAATATACATTTAAAATTGTTATATTCTCTTGCTGAAATTACCCCATTACCATTATATAGTAAGCTTATTTGTCTCTTTTTATAGTTTTTGTCTTGAAATCGAATTTTTTTACATAAGTATAGTGACTCCTGCTCTTCTTAGTTTCTACTGTCACAGAATATCTTTCTCCTTCCCTTTATTTTCAATCAATGTGGGTCTATATAGGTGAAGTGTGTTTCTTATAGGCAATAGATCAATGGGTCTTGTTTTTAAATCCATTCAGCCACTTTACATCTTTTGATTGGAGAGTTTAGTCCATTTACATTCAATTTTATTATTAATAAGAAATGACTTACTCCTGCCATTTTGGTATTTGTTTGCTGATTGTGAACTCCCCTTCCTTGTTTTTGTCCTTCCTGCCTTCCTTTAGGGAAAGTGATTTTCTCTGGTGATAAAATTTGGTTTATTTCTTTTAACTTTTTGTGTGTCCATTGTATGTTTTTGGGTTTGAGGTTATCATGGAGTTTGCAAATACTCTCTTATTATTTAAATCTGATAACAAGATTATTTGCATAAACAAACAAGCACAAAGTAAACTGATAAAAACCCAATGCTTTAATTTTGTCTTCCCACTTTTTAACTTTTTATTATTTCTATCTTACTCGACTATTTCTTGAAAAGTTATTGTAGTTATTATTTTTGATTGTTTCATCATTTGGTGTTACTACGTAGGGTAAAAGTAGTTTATACACCAGAGCTACAGTGTTTTAATATTCTGTCTTTTTCTGTGTACTGATTATTATCAGTGTGTTTTAAAACTTCTGGTGATTATTTATTGCTCACTAATGTTCTTTTCTTACTGAATGTTCTGTTCTTTCTAATGTTCTTTTCTTTATTTACCATTTCTTGTGAGACAGGTCTAATATTGATGAAATCCCTTAGCTCTTGCCTGGGAAAGTATTCTTCCTTCGTGTTTGAAGAGTATTTTTGCCAGATACAATATTCTACGGTAGAAGGTTTTTTTCCTTCACTACTTTAAATATGTTATGCCACTGTCTCCTAGTTTTCCACTGAAAAAATCTGCTGTCAGATGTATTGGATCTTCATTGCATGTTATTTATTTCTTTTCTCTTGCTGCTTTTACATTTTTTTTCTCCTTGACCTTTGGTAGTTTGATTTTAAATGCCTTGAGATATTCTTTGGGTTAAATTTGCTTGGTGTTCTACAACTTTCCTGTATTCAGATACTGACTTCTTTCTCTGGTATGGGGTAGTTCTCTCTTACTATTCCTTTAAATAAATTTTCTACCTCTATCTCTTTCCCTACCTTCTCTTTAAGGCCAACAACTTTTAGATTTGCCCTTTCAAGGCTATTTTCTATATTCTGCAGATGCGCTTTGTTGTTTTTATCTTTTTCTTTTGTATCTTTTGACAGTGTCTTTTTAAATAGCCTGTCTTCAAGCTGACTAATTCTTTTTTCTGCTTGGTCAATTCTGCTATTAAAAGACTCTGATGCATTCTTCATTAGGACAACTGCATTTTTCAGCTCCAGAATTTCTGATTCTTTTTAACTATTTCAATCTCTTTGATAAATTTATCTGATAGAATTCTGAATTCCTTCTCTGTGTTCTCTCTGTGTTATCAAAGTTTCTTTAAGTTTCCTCAATGCAGCTATTTTGAACTCTCTGTCTGAAAGGTCACATATCACCATTTCTTCAGGATTGGTCCCCGGTGACTTATTTGGTTCATTTGCTGAGGTCATGTTTTTCTCAATGTTTTTGATGCTAGTAGATGTTCTTTGGTGTCTGAGCACTGAAGAGTTAGGTGTTTGCTGTAGTCTTCACTGTCTGGGCTTATTTGTAGCCATCCTTTTTGGGAAGGCTTTTCAGATATTTGAAAGGACATAGGTATCGTGATTTAAGCTGTCTCTACTTTAGGGAGCATCCCAAGCCCAGTAATACTGCGGTTTTTGAAGACTCATAAAAGTACTGCCTCAAAGGTCTTGGACAAGATACAGGAGAATTCTCTGGATTGCCAGGCAGAGACTGCTCTGTTTTCTCCCCTTACTTTCTTGAAAAAAAAAAAAAGTCTCTCTCTCTGGTCTGAGCCACCTAAAACTGGGGGTGGAGTGACATAAACATTCCTTTGGCCACCACCATTATGACTGCACTAGATCAGGCCTGAGGCCCACACAGCACTGCACCTTGCCCAAGGCCTGCTGTAATCACTTCTTGGCTACCGCCTATGTTTGCTCAAGGCCCTGGAGCTCTGCAATCAACAGGTAGCCAATGTAGCCAGGCCTATGTCCTTCCCATCAGGGCAGTGAGATCCCCCAGGCCCTGGGTGGATACAGAGTGCTGTCCAGAAGTAAGGGACTAGAGTCAAAAACATTAGACAGCTACCTGGTGTTCTATTATATTGCAGTTGAGATGACATTCAAACCACAAGATGAAACCCTTCCCACTTTTCTCTTGACTTTCAAAAGGCAGAGGAGCCACACCACATAGTGACCCCTACCCACTGGTTGCCAGACTACCAACCAGTGTTCTCTTAAAGCTGAAGAGCTCTTAAATCAGCTTGTAGTAAAGCCTGCCTGGCCTGGGACTCACCTTTCAGGGCAGCAGGCTCCCTTGTGGCCCATGGTAGGTCCAGAAATGCTGTTCAAGAGCTAAGTCCTCCAACTGGGGATGCCAAGAGCCCACTTGATTCTCTACCATGCTGTGGCTGTGCTGGCACCTAGGGTGTGAAACCAAGTCTCTTTACTGTCCTTCCATTTTTCTGAAGAAGAAGGAATCTTGTCTCATAGCTTCCTCAGCTGGAAATGTGCTGAGTCTCATCTGAAACCTGATAGTCTGAGATGCTCATCCAAAGCCCTCAATGTGTTAATAGTACCTGGGTATTGCTGAGGTTATTCAGGGCTCAAGGTGTCTTCAATTAACAGGTGATGAATGCTCTGAGGAATGGATTCTTTCCTTCAATGCAGAGGGTTCCTGTCTGGCCCAGCCTATGTCCAGAGATGTTGTCTAGGAGCAGGGGCCCGGATCGGGGGCCTCACAACTCTGTTTGGTGCGTATCCTGTTGTGGCTGAGCTGATATGCAAAGACAAAGTCCTCCTTACACTTTCTTTTCCATTTCTCAAGCAGTAGGAAGAAGTCTCTTTGGGAGCTGCGAGATATGCAACCTGCAGTTTGGGAGGGGTGATAACAGCACTCCTTTGGCTGACCCAGCTGGTGTCTCAGTACTTCAAATGTCCCCCCAGTCCACAATTTCTGGGACTTATTCAGCACTGGAATCACCTAAGAGTTGCAGTCCTTTTGGCTAAGACTGCCTTTCAAGTTTACTTGGAAACACAGAGAACTATAGGCCCTCTGTGGTGAGGTTTTCAGGCACTGAAATTCTTACTGCTGGGATTGCTGATTGTTCTCAGGTTAGGACTGGCTTAAATGCTCCCTCTGCCTCCATGGGCAGGTGTCAGCTGAGTTTGGTCTAGTTTTCCTTTGTGTCTAACATAACAGCAATGAGTTCAATGCCTCATAATTGCTGTGTTCTTCCTCTCCCTGTGCCCAGAGATACACTGTGCACCACACGACAGCTACTGTGGTTGGGAGGGAGGGTGGTTGGTGATTCAGGACTGTTTTTCTATGTCTTTTCAGTGCCTCTTTCAGGGATATTAAGTCCAAACAGGGTACTATGAGTGCTTACTTGATTTTTGGTTCTCATGAAGGTATTTTTTTCTGTGTAGCTGTTAACTTGGGGCTTTGTGGGGTATGGGGAAGTGATTAGTGGAGCCTTCTATTCTGCCATCTTGCTTTGCTTCTCGTCCCCATTATAAACTATTTTAAAAAAATATTTAATGGCTCAAGAAATTACTTAAGTAATACACGGTATAGAATAAAAATATGTGTTCTCTCAACTATCCACAGTATGCTATCAATTATGGAATAAAAAATATGTATTGAGTATTGAAATGGAACATTTTTTTAAAAGGATTATTAATTAGTTTACTGTATAACTCTATAAACTGATATAGATTTAACAAATTAATCATTTACAATTATAAACATGTAAAAATTCTTTGGTAGATTATGTGAACCACTTTTGGATCAAAAATTAGAGTAACTAATCCCGGCTACACGAGGAAATTCAAACCAAAGGAAAAGAAGTTGAAAACTTTGAAAAAACTTTAGAGGTATGTATAACTGGAATAACCAATACAGAGAAGTTCTTAAAAGAGATGATGGAACTGAAAACCAAGGCTCAAGAAGTATTTGAAGAATGCAGAAGCCTCAGGAGCCAATGCGACCAACTGGAAGAAAGAGTATCAGTGATGGAAGATGAAAGGAATGCAATGAAATGAGAAGGGAAGTTTAGAGACAAAATAATAAAAAGAAGTGAACAAAGCCTCCAAGAAATGTGGGACTATGTGAAAAGGCCAAATCTACGTCTGATTGGTGTACCTGAAAGTGACGGGGAGAACGGAACCAAGTTGGAAAACACTTTGCAGGATATTATCCATGAAAATTTCCCCAATCTAGCAAGGCAGGCCAACATTCAGATTTAGGAAATACAGAGAACACCACAAAGATACTCCTCGAGAAGAGCAACTCCAAGACACATAATTGTCAGATTCACCAAAGTTGAAATGAAGGAAAATATGTTTAGCGCAGCCAGAAAAAAAGATCAGGTTACCCACAAAGGGAAGGCCATCAGACTAGCAGTGGATCTGTCAGCAGAACCTCTACAAGCCAGAAGAGAGTGGGGGCCAATATTCAACATTCTTAAAGAAAAGAATTTTCAATCCACAATTTCATAACCAGCCAAACTAAGCTTCATAAAGGAAGGAGAAATAAAATACTTTACACACAAGCAAATGCTGAGAGATTTTGTTACCACCAGGCCTGCCCTAAAAGAGCCCCTGAAGGAAGCACTAAACATGGAAAGGAAAAACCGGTACCAGCCACTGCAAAATCATGCCAAAATGTAAAGACCATCGAGACTAGGAAGAAACTGCATCAACTACCGAGCAAAATAACCAGATATATTATAATGACAGGATCAAATTCACACATAATGATATTAACTTCAAATGTAAATGGACTAAATGCTCCAATTAAAAGACACAGACTGCCAAATTGGATAAAGAGTCAAGACCCATCAGTATTCTGTATTCAGGAAACCCATCTCACGTGCAGAGACACACATAGGCTCAAAATAAAAGCATGGAGGAAGATCTACCAAGCAAATGGAAAACATAAAAAGGCAGGGGTTGCAATCCTAGTTTCTGATAAAACAAACTTTAAACCAACAAAGATCAAAAGAGACAAAGAAGGCCATTAAATACTGGTGAAGGGATCAATTCAACAAGAACAGCTAATTATCATAAATATATATGCACCCAATACAGGAGCACCCAGATTCCTAAAGCAAGTACTGAGTGACCTACAAAGAGACTTAGATTCCAAAACAATAATAATGGGAGACTTTAACACCCCACTGTCAACATTAGACAGATCAATGAGACAGTATGTTAACAAGATACACAGGAATTGAACTCAGCTCTGCACCAAGCGGACCTATTAGACATCTACAGAATTCTCCACCCCAAATCAACAGAATATACATTTTTTTCAGCACCACACCACACCTATTCCAAAATTGACCACATAGTTGGAAGTAAAGCTCTCCTCAGCAAATGTAAAAGAACAGAAATTATAACAAACTGTCTCTGAGACCACAGTGTAATCAAACTAGAACTCAGCACTAAGAAACTCACTCAAAACTGCTCAACTAGATGGAAACTGAAAAACCTGCTCCTGAATGACTACTGGGTACATAACGAAATGAAGGCAGGAATAAAGATGTTCTTTGAAACCAATGAGAACAAAGACACAAAGTAACAGAATCTCTGGAACACATTGAAAGCAGGGTGTAGAGGGAAATTTATAGCACTAAATGCCCACAAGAGAAAGCAGGAAAGATCCAAAATTAGCACCCTAACTTCACAATTAAAAGAACTAGAAAAGCAAGAGCAAACACATTCAAAAGCTAGCAGAAGGCAATAAATAACTGAAATCAGAGCAGAACTGAAGTAAATAGAGACACAAAAAACACTTCAAAAAATTAATGAAACCAGGAGCTGGTTTACTGAAAGGATCAATAAAATTGATAGACCATTAGCAAAACTAATAAAGAAAAAAAGAAAGAATCAAATAGACTCAATAAAAAATAATAAAGTGGATATCACCACCGTTGCCACAGAAATACAAACTACCATCAGAGAATACTACAAACACCACTATGCAAATAAACTAGAAAATCTAGAGGAAATGGATAAATTCCTGGATGCATACATTCTCCCAAGACTAAACCAGGAAGAAGTTGAATCTCTGAATAGACCAATAACAGGATCTGAAATTGAGGCAATAATCAATAGCTTACCAACCAAAAAGAGTCCAGGACCAGATGGATTCACAACCGAATTCTACCAGATGTACAAGGAGGAACTGGTAGCATTCCTTCTGAAACTATTCCAATCAATAGAAAAAGAGGGAATCCTCCCTAACTCATTTTATGAGGCCAGCATCATTCTGATATGAAAGCCTAGGAGAGACACAACAGAAAAAGAGAATTTTAGACCAATATCCTTGATGAACATTGATGCAAAAATCCTCAATAAAATACTGGCAAACCGAATCCAGCAGCACATCATAAAGCTTATCCACCATGATCAAGTGGGCTTCATCCCTGGGATGCAAGGCAGGTTCAATATATGCAAATCAATAAATATAATCTAGCATGTAAACAGAACCAAAGACAAAACCCACATGATTATCTCAATAGATGCAGAAAAGGCCTTTGACAAAACTCAACAACCTTCATGCTAAAAACTCTCAATAAATTAGGTATTGATGGGACGTATCTCAAAATAATAAGAGCTATCTATGAGAAACATACAGCCAATATCATACTGAATGGGCAAAAACTGGAAGCCTTCCCTTTGAAAACTGGCACAAGACATGGATGACTTTTCTCACCACTCCTATTCAGCATAGTGTTGGAAGTTCTGGCCAGGGCAATTAGGCAGGAGAAGAAAATAAACTGCATTTAATAAGGAAAAGAGGAATTCAAATTGTCCCTGCTAGCAGATGACATGATTGTATATCTAGGAAACCCCATTGTCTCAGTCCAAAGTCTCCTTAAGCTGATAAGCAACTTCAGCAAAGTCTCAGGATACAAAATGAATGTACAAAAATCACAAGCATTCTTATACACCAATAGCATAGAAAGAGAGAGCCAAATCATGAGTGAAGTCCCATTCACTATTACTTCAAAGAGAATAAAATACCTAGGAATCCAACTTACAAGGGATGTGAAGGACCTCTTCAAGGAGAACTACAAACCACTGCTCAATGAAATAAAAGAGGATACAAAGAAATGGAAGAACATTCCATACTCATGGGTAGGAAGAATCAATATCATGAAAATGGCCATACTGCCCAAGGTAATTGACAGATTCAATGCCATCCCCATCAAGCTACCATGACTTTCTTCACAGAATTGGAAAAAACTACTTTAAAGTTCATATGGAACCAAAAAAGAGCCCAAATCACCAAGTCAATCCTAAGCCAAAAGAACAAAGCTGGAGGCATCACACTACCTGACTTCAAACTATACTACAAGGCTACAGTAACCAAAACAGCATGGTACTGGTACCAAAATAGAGATATAGACCAATGGAACAGAACAGAGCCCTCAGAAATAATGCCACATATCTATAACTATCTGATCCTTGACAAACCTGAGAAAAACGAGCAATGGGGAAAGGATTCCCTATTTAATAAATGGTGCTGGGAAAACTGGCTAGCCATATGTAGAAAGCTGAAACTGGATCCCTTCCTTACACCTTATACAAAAATCAATTCAAGGTGGATTAAAGACTTAAACGTTAGTCCTAAAACCATAAAAACCCTAGAAGAAAACCTAGAGATTACCATTCAGGACATAGGCATGGGCAAGGACTTCATGTCTAAAACACCAAAAGCAATGGCAACAAAAGCCAAAATTGACAAATGGGATCTAATTAAACTAAAGAGCTTCTGCACAACAAAAGAAACTACCATCAGAGTGAACAGGCAACCTACAAATTAGGAGAAAATTTTTGCAACCTGCTCATCTGACAAAGGGCTAATATCCAGAATCTACAATGAACTCAAACAAATTTACAAGAAAAAAACAAAGAAACCCATGAAATAGTGGGCGAAGGATATGAACAGACACTTCTCAAAAGAAGACATTTATGCAGGCAAAAGACACATGAAAAAATGCTCATCATCACTGGCCATCAGAGAAATGCAAATCAAAACCACAATGAGATACCATCTCACACCAGTTAGAATGGCAATCATTAAAAAGTCAGGAAACAACAGGTGCTGGAGAGGATGTGGAGAAATAGGAACGCTTTTACACTGTTGGTGGGACTGTAAGCTAGTTCAACCATTGTGGTGGTCAGTGTGGCGATTCCTCAGGGATCTAGAACTAGAAATACCATTTAACCCAGCCATCCCGTTACTGGGTATATACCCAAAGGACAATAAATCTTGCTGCTATAAAGACACATGCACATGTATGTTTCTTGCGGCACTATTCACAATAGCAAAGACTTGGAACCATCCCAAATGTCCAACAATGATAGACTGGATTAAGAAAATGTGGCACATATACACCATGGAATACTATGCAGCCATAAAAAATGATGAGTTCTTGTCCTTTGTAGGGACGTGGATGAAATTGGAAATCATCATTCTCAGTAAACAATCGCCAGGACAAAAAACCAAACACCGCATGTTCTCACTCATAGATGGGAATTGAACAATGAGAACACATGGACACAGGAAGGTGAACATCACCCTCTGGTGACTGTTGTGCGGTGGGGGGAGGGGGGAGGGATAGCTTTAGGAGGTATACCTAATGCTAAATGACGAATTAATGGGTGCAGCACACCAGCATGGAACATGTATACTTATTTAACTAACCTGCACATTGTGTACATGTACCCTAAAACTTAAAGTATACTAATAATAAAAAAATTAGAGCAACTAAAGCTATAAAATTCGATGCCTTACACAGCAATCATGTGCAGATTGTATAAAATCCTAATTGATAATATTTAATATATCATCTAGTGTAGATGATTTAGGTTTGTAAGAAGACATAAACTGCCTAAGGGTAGAGAATCACTCTTTACGGAATCATGGTGTAATTAAAAGAATTCGATATTTGGCCTCATTCCAGACATTGCCACTCGTCAGTTTTGTGACCTGGGGGAAGACATTTACTTTTTTGTCAGCAACAGCTTCCTTATTTGTGTAAAAATAACTCTTGTTTTTCTCATGTCATAAATGATTACAATTTGAAGTTGCTTTCACTTCCAAAAAGTGGGTAAAGACTTTTTTTTTTAATTAGAGAGAGTATCTCACCCTATTGCCCAGGCTGTATTGCAGTGGTGAAATAGCTCACTGTGATCTCAAATTTCTGGGCTCAAGCAATCTTTTCATCTCAGTCTCCTGAATAGTTATTAGTATAGACACATGCCACTATATGTGGCTAATTGAAAACCAAAATTTAAAAGGGGGTTTTATTAGGTTGCCCAGAATCATATCAAATTTCTGCCCTCAAGTGATCCTCCTGCCTCAGCCTCCCAAGTAGCTGGTATTACCGGTGTGAGCCAATGCACCCAGGATAAAAATTTTATAACTTATATTCTCCCATTTTTTTCATCTCAATGTCTTCACAATGTAATGTAGATCAGACTCTTTTAGATAGATTTTTATAGGACACAGATTTCCAGGCACTTTGGGAGCCTCTGATTTACCTGATCTGGAAAAGTTCTTGTGTTGTTGACAAGCAAGCCCAATTGATCTTGAAGTAGATGGTGTGAGGAACACACATTGAAAGCAATGTTTGTCTCTATTCCTCTGCAAAGCTAATTCCAGTCCCCCTGAAACTTTTCTCCAGTAATTGCTTTTTCTTCTGATACTTACAATACCCCTCACTCCTCTCCACTTTAGACAACCAGAGGACAAGGCATGTGGAACCCAGTTCTCATTATTATGGTAACGTTCTTGAGGCATTCTTGGCTTTTTCCAAGACACAAATGGTTGAAAGTATTAGGCCAGCTATTTTGCCTTGAAACCAAACTTTCCAACTGTTTGTTTGCTCTGCTAATTTCATTTAAATAAGACTGCAGCTATGCTATTTTTGCCAACTATACAAAATTGACTTAATATTGTTCTAGAATAGTCTTTCAGCTACAACAAGTTATGTATAAATCAAAAGCTTCTTGTGTAAAACTTTTTAAAATTGTAGACGCTGCTCAATACAGAACAGTCTCAGTCCTCCTCTGGTCCACAAAACCTCTGACTTCCTGTCTATGGACAGAACATCTGGTTTAATCTACAGGAACCCATAACTTCCTGAAACTTTATGCTAATCAGTGACAGCATGAGTCAATTGAATTTTAGTGTGTCTGAGTCCATAGAGTGTTAGCTACTGAAAACTTTCCATTGCCAATCTGAGCAAGTGCAGCAGGTAGTGTGCCTACAGCTCTGCAAAGAAATTTCAGGTAAGCAGAATTGTTTAGAACAGCCTTTTTTTTCTTGGCATTTCAATTAACTAGGATTTTTTTCTCAATCATTTGTATTTGTTAATCTATTTCTTTTCCCCTGCAAACCCTTGGAATGAGCACTCACCAGGGTCTCAATGTTGATAACAAATTCTTCAAAACCTTTTAGGTACCTGAAGCTGAAAAATAGTTTAGAAAAAGCCAGTGTGTAGCCTTTTGAATTTCTAAAATGTCCAAATGCCTTCCTTGAATTATAAATTATCAATATGCTTAAACATTTCTCTGACAACCTCTAGATCTCCAGGGTAATATTGTTAGCAAAAAGAAAAAAAAAATCAGTATTCTCCTTGCCTCCAATCCTGCTTCTAGAGTATTACTTGTTTATTTGCATAGAAAAATATTCCTACTTCCTTCTGTGTCATGTGGCTAGAATAAAAAAATGCTTTTCTGTTGCCCTTTGCCAAATTTCTCTCCTTTCGTTGAAACATTTGACACCTGACATCCTAATTTTTCTCGCAGCAAACTTCTGCTACATCCTGTTCATGTCTGTGATACCTGAAACTCCCAGTTCCTTCTTGGCTCCTACCCTATTGACTTGGAGTTGATGACAACAGTCATACATCCCAAACTGATCTACTTCTGAATACCTCTGAAATCTCAACCACTAATATTCTAATATCTGACCCCAATCTCCTATTTGTAAGTACATTTTTTCCTGTCTATTAACATTGCTATTCTTTGACTTCATCAAGTAATTTCGTCCCTTGTTTTTCTATATTTTCTCACTTTATTGGTCTCCAACTTACTTTACTTTTTTCTTCTCTGTCTTAGATGTGAGTTTCAATCCTTCATTTCTATGTTCTCAAATGCTTTGTCCCTTATCTTTTTTGTTAATCAAGCCCTGAAAAAACCAATCTTGGTTTGTTTTAATTTGCCTTCTGTGCTTCTACTTTCGGGGTTCTGAGCTTAATATACTGTTGAGTAACACTTCCAAATCATGGTGTCCATCTTTACACAATCCTAAGCATGCTTCCCAGTCCTTGCTAATTCTAGTCCACCCTTTCTCCCATTAACAACAAAAGCCATTTATACCCTAACCGTTTCCCCTAACATCCTACTTCTTTTTCTGGACACTTTCTTGGCCTACTCCCTCACCCACTCACTTCTAAAAAGTGATTTTGGGAATAGGAAGAAATTTTACCTCTTCCAGGAAATAGACATTCAAAAATAACTTGCCAACCCTCTGCTCTTTTTCTCTATCCCTGTGTACTCCTATATACAATTAGTCCTTACTTAACATTGTCAATGGGTTCTTGGAAACTGCAATATCAAATGAAACAACATGTATCAAAATTAGTTTTACCATAAGCTAATTAATATAAAGAAGAGTGAAGTTCCTCCAGCATATTTCTGGTGACAAAAACATCACCAAATTTATAAAGAACTGAAACATTTCTAATATAAAACAATGCAATAAATGTAAGCTGTATGTACATTTAAGAAATATTGATACAAACAAGTAAGATAATTACTTACCTAATCTTTGGTGCGTTGGTGTGTGCTGGTGATCACAGTGGTGGTGGGTTAAATTGAGAAATAAATGTTTGCAAAGCAAAAGTAGTAAGAAGCATCTCTTGTATCTATGAATTTAAAAATCATTCACAAATGTGATGGGCTCGCTGAGTCCTTTTGCACAGCGTTGTTTATTGTCATGCATTTGTATCATTATCATACACTTTATGAATTTTTGTTGTATTGGGAATGTTTCATTCATTCATTTTTCAACTGCCTTATTCCAGTTCAGGGGAGCAAGTGACTGAAGCCTATGCTGGTAGCTCAGAGCACAAGGCAGGAACCCACCATGGACTGGAAACCCTTCCATCCTGGGGACACACATGCAGGTGCACACAGGCACACTCTCTCTCTCTCCCTCTCTCTCTCACCCACACACACACACACTCATCCTATAAAAATTTAGACTTGCCAATATACTAATGTACACATTTTTGAGATGTGAGAGGAAATGGGATTATCCAGAGAAAGTCCACGCAGACATGAGGAGGACAGCCAAACTGCCCATAGACAGTGGTCCAGCCAGGAATTGATTTTTCCCTCTTAACCATTATAATGAAAAGATATTGAACAAAATAACATTATTTGATGACCTGCTGTATACCTACATATATACGCCTGCATCTGCATCCATCCTAAAGTTTTTTGACTTCTCACTGGAAGAAGTATTCTTCCTGTTCAAAACTTAATTTAACAAGTATTCTGAGAATTATGGTTCACCATTATATGAATTAGTCAGCAAAAAGGAGCTGAAATTGTGGTTGGCATTTTGTACATAAGGTCACTGAATTTCTTTCACCTTTCTATGTCCTTTTAGATGCATTGGCCTATCAATTACTTATATCTTACCTCTTGTAGTTAGTATAGGTATGCTTAACTCTCATCTAATAAGAGAAATGCCTTTCTTTGAGATCTTATAGCTCTCTTCTTCTCCTTGACACTCCCGTGTTCTTCTTTCTTTTCTGGTCAAGCTCTTTGAAAAAGTTACCTTCACTTCCTCACATTTCATTTAGTCTCCAATCCCCATAACCTGAATTCTTCTCCCGTCCACAACTCTTACCAAGTCGGTAATCAACTCCTAACTTCAAAATGCACTGCCATCTTTAGTACTCATCTCTTTTAGCTTCTCAGCAACCTTTGACTGCTTTGGTTACTCTTTCCTTGAAGGTTTCTCCTATTTTGACTTCCAAGGTCCTTCTCTTATTTTTCACATTCTTTTTTTTTTTTTTGCCATGTTTCCTATCTCTTCTACTGGCTCCTCTTCCTCTCTGATTTTGTTAAACAACACCTGATCCAATAGTCACTCCCTTACAATCCTTCATTATAATATATTGAAGAATATAGTATATTATATTAGACTATTGGATCATGTTGACCCGTAAACATTCTACTGCCTTGGCACCTTGGAGTGAATTGAAACTAGGTGTCTCTCATTGGTGAGAGCTGAACCAGGGTCTAGTCATGGAGGGAAGCTGACAGTGAAAAGGAAGCGGGTCGGAGAGCATGTGCTATTGGTAGAGAAAATAGGCCATTTACCTTTTTTTTTAATCCACATTTTTGTGCACCCCCTACAGTTTATGCATCTAATATTCATTGCAAAAAAACCTACTATTAGGAATTTCCTTCTGCTTTGAAAGTTTCTGTTAGCAGCCACGTTTTTCTCAGAAACTTGGCTATGCCAGGAGCAAAGAGACTTAATGCTCAGTCTTTGAGGAAAAGCATTCTAGAAACCCCATTTCTATCCTTCACTGACTCTATTTGTTCATTCGATGAACAAAAGCTTATTAATTTTTCCACTATACTGGGTGCTGAGCTTGATGCTTGAGTCACAATAAAGACTAAGACATAATATCACCTACCAAGGAGATTACTCTCCTCTGAGGAAATATGCTACCAAAGCCTGCAGAATGGGCAGAATTCTGTGCCATTTGGTTAGTGTGCCCATCATCTTATACAGTGACAGAAACAGATGAGCTTGTTCTAGATCTGTGGTTTGCCTCAAAATGTCTATTTTGTGCCAATAGATTTATTCAAGCAAGTTACATATAGTCCATCTTTGAAGCTGCAGTTTTCTTCATGTATGTTTCTGTCCAGTGGAATGGTCACCTTCACTGGATTTAAAGGTAATATACACAAATTACCACCATGCTGACCACTTCATACAACTTTTCTGGCAAGGAAATCCTCATGACAACCTAGAAAGTAGATATTACTATCCCCATTTTATAGATAATGCAACTGAGGCAGAGAGGCTCAAATAATTTGACTTACCTAAGGTGACTCTGATAGCCAGAAGAGGAGCCAGGGGTGGAGTTTTGGTTTGTTTGATTCCAAAGCCCATGTTGTTAACCACTTTCCTTCCTTTTGTATTGATTTTGGCTATGTACTTAAGAAGGGGCCAGCCCCTCCACACCTGTGGGTATTTCTCATCAGGCAGGATGAGATACTGAGAAAAGAAATCAGACACAGAGACAAAGTGTACAGAAAGAAAGGTGGGCCCAGGGGACCAGCGCTCAGCATACCGAGGAATCACACTGGCACCGGTCTCTGAGTTCTCTCAGTATTTATTGATGACTATTTTCACTATCTCAGCAAGGGTAATGTGGCAGGAGAACAGGGTGATAGTGGGGAGAAGGTCTGCAAGAAAACATGTTAGCGAAGGAATCTGTGTCACAAATAAGTTCAAGGGAAGGTCCTATGCATGGATGTTCACGTGGGTCACACGTATGCTTCTCTCCACCCAAACATCTCAGTGGAGTAAAAAGTAACAGAGCAGCGTCGCTGCCAGCATGTCTCACCACCCGACACAGGGCAGTTTTTCCCCTATCTCAGAGTAGAACGTACAATTGGGTTTCATACTGAGGCATTCAGTTCCCAGGGGCAGGCAGGAGACAGAGGCTTTCCTCTTATCTCAAGTGCAAGAGGTCTTCCTCTATGAATCCTTCTTCAGCACAGACCCTTCACGGGTGTCAGGCTGGGGGATGGTCCAGTCTTTCCCATTCCACGAGGCCATATCTCAGGCTATCACATGTGGAGAACCTTGAACAATACCAGGCTTTCCTGGGCAGAGGTCCCTGTTGCTTTCCAGAGTGAATTGTGCCCCTGCTTACTAGAGAATGGAGAATGGTGATGACTTTTACCTAGCATACTGCCTGTAAACATATTGTTAACAAGGCACATCTTGTATAGCCCTAGATCCCTTAAACCTTGATTCCATACAACACATGTTTCTGTGAGTACAAGGTTGGGGCTAAAGTTATAGATTAACTGCATCTCAAGGCAAAACAATTGTTCAGGGTACAGGTCAAAATGGAGTATCTTATGTCTTCCTTTTCTACATAGATACAGTAACAGTCTGATATCTCTTTCTTTTCCCTACATATCCCCCTTTTGCTTTTTGCCAAAACTGCCATCGTCATTGTGGCCCATTCTCACTGGTTGCTGTCTCTTTGGAGCTGTTGGATACACCTATAGACTAACAAGAGACAGAACAGACATACAAGGATTAATATGAAATTTACAGTAGTGCAACTTCTGATGGCTTTAACGTAAGTGACGGGGTTAAGCTTTGTGAGGCCATCAGCAGCTTTTACAATTGCCTCAGTTTTTGGCACCAAATTTAATGGGCTTTTGTTGCCTTAAAAATTTGATTTTTAAATTTTGAAATATTTAAAGTAAGATTATCTTCTCTTCCTAGTAGAAGGCATCTAACTATGTCTCAGTGATGCTCAGACTCATTATAGTCTTGGGGTGTAATGCAAAAATCTGATGTATTTCAGTCACACTGTAACTGAAAATGTTATTCCAAGCTCATGAGCCTATCTTCCATTCAAATGACGGTTTGTCTAAGATCATTAATTTTGTTTGCCAATTTTTTATCTATTTGGTTCTGAGAATTTCACAATTTTGAGGAATTCTTTTGCCAATTATTTACATTTTTTGCAGTTTGAACAGAGGGGCATACATAAATTCCAGCAGCTGCAACGTTAGCTGTGACTGCAATAGGACCCATAATCATTACAATCAAAGTAAAAATGAACCTGTTGGATCTAGTTAGAACTCGTTTTAATACTTCTGTTAAAATATGGACAGATGGGGAAGCCTCCCGTGGTCAGTCCATGGACACAGGGATCTTCACGCCCTCTCTTGCCCTCACCAGCAGAATATGGTGCTGCCAATCAAAAGTCGAATCAATGCAAGTAAACAATCTACAGCTTTTACAGGTTAGAGTTTGGGAATCTGTTTTAATAAGTATGATTCCTACAACCAGCATATAAAGGAGTTTTACACAACTTTGCAAAGGAATTGTCAGATTGGAATTTAGGTTAATAGTATAATATGGCTTATGATTTTTTGTTCCTATAGTTTGATTTACAGACCAAATTCTAATGTGGTGCGAGGCCACAGTAAGCTTTCATCATTCTGGATATTCAGGACCAGTAATAGGACTAATTAACTTTGGTCGAGGTGAGAAAATTCTCATTTTACTCCATTTTAATGGATAGGGTGATTTTAACCTTTTATAAACCTGGTCCAGCTTTTTAAATTACTCTCATAGGCCAGATTAATGGGCCAGATGGATGGGGCTTGTGAACATGAGTGAGTCTGGCCCATACAATTATAATATAATTGGCCTCAAGGGGCCCAGTCTATAATAGTTCCAAATTCATTGTTTTGTGATATCACCGCAGTATCAGCGACATATTCTTTCCAAACTATGACTTTTGAGTCTTTTGATTCTTTGGGAATTTTTGGGGAGCAAGCCTTCCCCTTAGGCGTAAATTTTAATGATCTTTGATAAGAAGAATCCTGTACATTATTTATTTGTGGCCCGAGTGACATTCCACTTACCATGTGATAAGTAAATCTACTGGTGGCGCTGACAGTAGGTACTTCTACCAACCAATTTTGGGTTGGTAGAACCAATCTAAAATTTGAAGCATCTGGGTGCCTTCCCTAGGCAAATATGAAGATAATGATACCCAATAGAAATATTTATCATCATTCCTTCTTTCTTTAGGTTGGGCAGGGCAAAGACCATCTGTGGGGCCTGGTACCCATGTACAATTGTTAACATATACTTTAGTAGGATTATCTATTCTTGTGACTGCCCTAATCAAGGGCGGGAAAGGCACATAGGCCCAGTATGTATAATTAGTTGCAGCTGCTCCTGCAGACATGGGAAGACTGACCACCGTTGATACAGTCATCAAAGCTGCAAGCAGTATATTCTCTGGAGTTCACGTTACCCTTGTTTTCTTCAGGCTTTTTCAGTTTGCTGTGTCAGCTTTTTTAACTGGGCCCAGCTTGGCGGCTCCACTTCCTTGGTGGATGGCAACTTCTTCTGTAAGTTGTAGGTATCTAAACTAGAAGCTGGTTTTTTCCTGGGGAAATACAATCAATACCTCTCCCCCATGTTATCACCTTTCCTATTTTTCATGTTTTATTTTTATTATTTTTTCACAAAATCAGTTTTCCTTTATGTGGACTGCCCTTTTTATCAGTAAAATATTGTTCTGTAGAAGTACTTGTCTGATTTCTCTAAATGTTTAAAAAATGTAAAGTATAGAGTGCTGGATTAAGTTGCATCTGGGGAGTGTTATACCCTTACTGTCTTTTTCATTTTTTTGTTTCTCCAGTTGGGCTTTTTGTGTTGTATTAGTTCTTTCAATTAGGGCCTGTCTTTGGGAATTATAAGGGATTCCTGTTGTATGTGTAATTTTTCACTGATTTAAGAATTTTTGAAATGTTTTACTACAGTATCCTGGCCCATTATCTGTTTTAAGTTTTTCTGGGACTCCCATGACAGCAAAACAAAATAATAAACGTCTTTTAACATGGGAAGTACTTTTTCCTGTCTGGTAGGTTGCCCATACAAAATGTGAATAAGTATCAACTGTCACATGGACAAATGACAATTTTCTAAACGACAGTATGTATGTGACATCCATTTGCCATAATGCATTAGGACATGGACCTCTGGGATTAACTCCTGCCTCCTGAGTGGGCAGGTGCAGGACTTGACACTGGGTGTAGTGTTGTACAATATTTTTTGCCTGTTTTTATGTGATATCAATTATATTTTTTAATACTGTTGCATTTACATGAGTCAAAGCATAAAGTTCTTGTGCTTCTATGAATGCAGATGATACTAGCAAGTCAGCTTGTTCATTTGCTTCAGTTAAAGGCCCTGGTAAATTAGTGTGTGCTCAAATACGAGTAAAATAAAATGGGAAATTTCTTTTTCTTACAGTTTGTTGTAACAAATTAAACAGCTGGTTTAACTGATCATCCATACTATATTTGATTAGGGCCGTCTCAACATCCTTTGTAGACTGTACTACATATGCAGAATCTGATACAATGTTAATAGGCTGATTAAAATCTTGTAACACTGAAATGACAGCAAGTAACTCTGCTCATTTTGCTGAGTGATATTGAGTTTCAATGACTCGTTCTTTTGGCCTGTTGTAAGCTGCTTTTCTATTGCTGGAACCATCAGTAAACACCATCAGAGCATTCTCTAAAGGATTATGTCTGGTAATTTTAGGTAAAATCCAACTAGTCAATTTTAAAAACTGGAAGATTTTTGTTTCTGGGTAATGATTGTCAATAATTTCTACAAAATTAGCAAGACCAATCTGCCATGAAGAAGAATTGATAAAGGCTTTTCTAACCTGTTTCTTGATTAAAGGAACAATGATTTTTTCTGGGTCACTTCCACTCAATTTTACTATTCATAATCTTCCTTGACCAACTAATGTAGTTATTTGATCCCAGTAGAATGTAGAAGTATTAATCATATTGTGAGAAAGGAAGGACCACTCCTTAAGATGTGTAGTTTGAACGATAATGCCTGTTGGAGAATGCACAGTGGCAAAAATCAAAAGTTGGAGTGGGGCCAAGGGATGTATTCTATTGACTTCTGCTGACTGAATTTTTTCTTCAACTAATTCAATTTCTTTAGTTTCTCTGGAGTTAATGTTCTTTTACTATTCAATTCTGGATCCCCTCTCAAGACAGAGAACAAATTTGCCATGGCATAAGTAGGGATGCGTGCAGTTGGCCAAATCCAATTAATATCTCCTAGCAATTTTTAAGTCATTTAATGTTTTTAATGTGTGTTTTCTTATTTCTATTTTTTGTGGTTTAAATTTCCTTTCCACTACCTGCATTTTGAAATAATGAAAAGGAGTAGAGGTCTCAATCTTATCAGATGTTATTGTCAGTCCTGTGTTTTAAACCTCTGTTGGCAGAAAGGTGTAGCAGTCAATTAATTTGTCTTTCGTTTTTGCAGCACACAAAATATCATCAACATAATGAATGATATAACAGTCTGAAAACTTGTCTCTAACTGGTTGAAGAGCTTGAGCTACAAAAGTCTGACAAAGAGTTGGAGTTTTTTTTATTATTATACTTTAAGTTTTAGGGTATATGTGCACAATGTGCAGGTTAGTTACATATGTATACATGTGCCATGCTGGTGCACTGCACCCAATAACTCGTCATGTAGCATTAGGTATATCTCCCAATGCTACCCATCCCACCTCTCCCTACCCCACAACAGTCCCGAAAGTGTGATGTTCCCCTTCCTGTGTCCACGTGTTCTCATTGTTCAATTCCCATCTATGAGTGACAATATGCAGTGTTTGATTTTTTGTTCTTGCGATAGTTTACTGAGAATGATGATTTCCAATTTCATCCATGTCCCTACAAAGGACATGAAGTCATCATTTTTTATGGCAGCATAGTATTCCATGGTGTATATGTGCCACATTTTCTTAATCCAGTCTATCATTGTTGGACATTTGGGGTGGTTCCAAGTCTTTGCTATTGTGAATAGTGTCACTATAAGCATATGTGTGCATGTGTCTTTATAGCAGCATGATTTATTGTCCTTTGGGTATATACCCAGTAATGGGATGGCTGGGTCAAATGGTATTTCTAGTTTCAGATCACTGAGGAATTGCCACACTGACTTCCACAATAGTTGAACTAGTTTACAGTCCCAACAACAGTGTAAAAGTGTTCCTATTTCTCCACATCCTCTCCAGCACCTCTTGTTTCCTGACTTTTTAATGATTGCCATTCTAACTAGTGTGAAATGGTATCTCATTGTGGTTTTGATTTGCATTTCTCTGATGGCCAGTGATGGTGAGCATTTTTTCATGTATTTGGCTGCATAAATGTCTTCTTTTGAGAAGTGTCTGTTCATGTCCTTTGCCCACTTTTTGATGGGGTTGTTTGTTTTTTTCTTGTAAATTTGTTTGAATTCATTGTAGATTCTGGATATTAGCCCTATGTCAGATGAGTAGGTTGTGAAAATTTTCTCCCATTTTGTAGGTTGTCTGTTCACTCTGATGGTAGTTTCTTTTGCTGTGCAGAAGCTCTTGAGTTTAATTAGATCCCATTTGTCAATTTGGCTTTTGTTGCCATTGCTTTTGGTGTTTTCGACAAGAAGTCCTTGCCCATGCCAATGTCCCGAATGGTAATGCCTAGGTTTTCTTCTAGGGTTTTTATGGTTTTAGGTCTAATGTTTAAGTTTTTAATCCATCTTGAATTAATTTTCGTATAAGGTGTAAGGAAGGGATCCAGTTTCAACTTTCTACATATGGCTAGCCAGTTTTCCCAGCACCAATTATTAAATAGGGAATCCTTTCCCCATTGCTCGTTTTCCTCAGGTTTGTCAAAGATCAGATAGTTATAGATATGTGGCATTATTTCTGAGGGCTCTGTTCTGTTCCATTGATCTATATCTCTGTTTTGGTACCAGTACCATGCTATTTTGGTTACTGTAGACTTGTAGTATAGTTTGAAGTCAGGTAGTGTCATCCCTCCAGCTTTGTACTTTTGGCTTAGACTTGGCAATGGAGGCTCTTTTTTGGTTCCATATGAACTTTAAGGCAGTCTTTTCCAATTCTGTGTAGAAAGTCATTGGTAGCTTGATGGGGATGGCATTGAATCTATCAATTACCTTGGGCAGTATGGCCATTTTCACGATATTGATTCTTCCTACCCATGAGCATGGAATGTTCTTCCATTTCTTTGTATCCTCTTTTATTTCATTGAGCAGTGGTTTGTAGTTCTCCTTGAAGAGGTCCTTCATGTCCCTTGTAAGTTGGATTCCTAGGTATTTTATTCTCTTTGAAGCAATTGTGAATAGGAGTTCACTCATGATTTGGCTCTCTGTTTCTCTGTTATTGGTGTATAAGAATGCTTGTGATTTTTGTACATTGATTTTGTATCCTGAGACTTTGCTGAAGTTGCTTATCAGCTTAAGGAGATTTTGGGCTGAGACAATGGGGTTTTCTAGATATACAATCATGTCATGTGCAAACAGGGACAATTTGACTTCCTCTTTTCCTAATTGAATGCCCTTTATTTCCTTCTCCTGCCTAATTGCCCTGGCCAGAACTTCCAACACTATGTTGAATAGGAGTGGTGTGAGAGGGCATCCCTGTCTTGTGCCAGTTTTCAAAGGGAATGCTTCCGGTTTTTGCCCATTCAGTATGATATTGGCTGTATGTTTCTCATAGATAGCTCTTATTATTTTGAGATACATCCCATTAATACCCAATTTATTGAGAGTTTTTATCATGAACGTTGTTGAATCTTGTCAAAGGCCTTTTCTGCATCTATTGAGATAATCATGTGGTTTTTGTCTTTGGTTCTGTTTATATGCTGGATTACATTTATTGGTTTGTGTATATTGAACAAGCCTTGCATCCCAGGGATGAAGCCGACTTAATCATGGTGGATAAGCTTTTTGATGTGCTGCTGGATTCGGTTTGCCTGTATTTTATTGAGGATTTTTGCATCAATGTTCATTAAGGATATTGGTCTAAAGTTCTCTTTTTTGGTTGTGTCCCTGCCAGGCTTTGGTATCAGGATGATGCTGGCCTCATAAAATGAGTTAGGGAGGATTCCCTCTTTTTCTATTGATTGGAATATTTTCAGAAGGAATGCTACCAATTCCTCCTTGTACCTCTGGTAGAATTCGGCTGTGAATCCATCTGGTCCTGGACTCTTTTTGGTTGGTAAGCTATTGATTATTGCCCCAATTTCAGCTCCTGTTATTGGTCTATTCAGAGATTCAACTTCTTCCTGGTTTAGTCTTGGGAGAGTGTATGTGTCCAGGAATTTATCCATTTCTTCTAGATTTTCTAGATTATTTGCATAGAGGTGTTTGTAGTATTCTCTGATGGTAGTTTGTATTCCTGTGGGATTGGTGGTGATATCCACTTTATCATTTATTATTGCGTCTATTTGATTCTTCTCTCTTTTTTTCTTTATTAGGCTTGCTAGTGGTCTATCAATTTTGTTGATCCTTTCAAAAAACCAGCTCCTGGATTCATTAATTTTTTGAAGGGCTTTTTGTGTCTCTGTTTCCTTCAGTTCTGCTCAGATTTTAGTTATTTATTGCCTTCTGCTAGCTTTTGAATGTGTTTGCTCTTGGTTTTCTAGTTCTTTTAATTGTGAAATTAGGTTGTCAATTTTGGATCTTTCCTGCTTTCTCTTGTGGGTATTTAGTGGTATAAATTTCCCTCTACACACTGCTTTGAATGTGTCCCAGAGAGTCTGCTATGTTGTGTCTTTGTTCTCACTGGTTTCAAAGAAAATCTTTATTTCTGCCTTCATTTTGTTATGTACCCAGTAGTCATTCAGGAGAAGGTTGTGCAGTTTCCATGTGTTTGAGCGGTTTTGAGTGAGTTTCTTAATGCTGAGTTCTATTTTGGTTGCACTGTGGTCTGAGAGACCGTTTGTTATAATTTCTATTCTCTTACATTTGCTGAGGAGAGCTTCACTTCCAACTATGTGGTCAATTTTGGAATAGGTGTGGTGTGGTGCTGAAAAAAATGTATATTCTGTTGATTTTGGGTAAACAGTTCTCTAGATGTCTATTAAGTCCGCTTGGTGCAGTGGTGAGTTGAATTCCTGGGTATCCTTGTTAACTTTCTGTCTTGTTGATCTGTCTAATGTTGACAGTGGGGTGTTAAAATCTCCCATTATTATTGTGTGGGAGTCTAAGTCTCTTTGTAGGTCACTCAGGACTTGCTTTATGAATCTGGGTGCTCATGTATTGGTTGCATATATATTTAGGAGGGTTAGCTCTTCTTGTTGAATTGATCCCTTTATCATTATCTAATCACCTTCTTTGTCTCTTTTGATCTTTGTTGGTTTAAGTCTGTTTTATCAGAGACTAGGATTGCAAGCCCTGCCTTTTTTTGTTTTCCATTTGATTGGTAGATCTTCCTCCATCCTTTTATTTTGAGCCTATGTGTGTCTCTGCACGTGAGATGGGTTTCCTGAATACAGAACACTGATGGGTCTTGACTCTTTATCCAATTTGCCAGTCTGTGTCTTTTAATTGGAGCATTTAGTCCATTTACATTTAAAGTTAACGTTGTTATGTGTGAATTTGATACTGTCATTATGATGTTAGCTTGTTATTTTGCTCGTTAGTTGATGCAGTTTCTTCCTAGTCTCGATGGTCTTTACATTTTGGCACGATTTTGCAGCAGCTGGTACCAGTTGTTCCTTTCCATGTTTAGTGTTTCCTTAGGAGCTCTTTTAGGTCAGGCCTGGTGGTGACAAAATCTCTCAGCATTTGCTTGTTTGCAAAGTATTTTACTTCTTCACTTATGAAGCTTAGTTTGGCTGGATGTGAAATTCTGGGTTGAAAATTCTTTTCTTTAAGAACGTTGAATATTTTCCCCCACTCTCTTCTGGCTTGTAGAGTTTCTGCCGATAGATCAACTGTATTCTGATGGGCTTTCCTTTGTGGTTAAGCCGACCTTTCTCTCTGGCTGCCTTTAACACTTTTTCCTCATTTCAACTTTGGTGAATCTCACAGTTATGTGTCTTGGAGTTGCTCTTCTCGAGGAGTGTCTTTGTGGCGTTCTCTGTATTTCCTGAACTTGGATGTTGGCCTTCCTTGCTAGATTGGGGAAGTTCTCCTAGATAATATCCTGCAGAGTGTTTTCCAACTAGTTTCATTCTCCCCGTCACTTTCAGGTACACCAATCAGATGCAGATGTGGTCTTTTCACATAGTCCCATATTTCTTCGAGGCTTTGTTCACTTCTTTTTATTATTTTTTCTCTAAACTTCCCTTCTCGCTTCATTTCATTCATTTCATCTTCCATCGCTGAAACCCTTTCTTCCAGTTGATCACATTGGCTCCTGAGGCTTCTGCATTCTTCACATAATTCTTGAGCCTTGGCTTTCAGCTGCATCAGCTCCTTTAAGCACTTCTCTGTATTGGTTATTCTAGGTATACATTCGTCTAAAGTTTTTTCAAAGTTTTCAACTTCTTTGCCTTTGGTTTGAATTTCCTCCTGTAGCTTGGAGTAGTTTGATCGTCTGTAGCCTTCTTCTCTCAACCCGTCAAAGTCACTCTCCATCCAGCTTTATTCCAATGCTGCTGAGGAACTTCATTCCTTTGGAGGAGGAGAGGCCCTCTGATTTTTAGAGTTTCCAGTTTTTCTGCACCGTTGCTTCCTCATCTTTGTGGTTTTATCTACTTTTGGTTTTTGATAATGGTGAAGTATAGTTGGGTTTTTGGTGTGGATATCCTTTCTGCTTGTTAGTTTTCCTTCTAACAGATAGGACCCTCAGCTGCAGGCCTGTTGGAATTTGCTAGAGATCCACTCCAAACCCTGTTTGCCTGGGTATCAGTAGCAGTGTCTGCAGAACAGTGGTTTTTTGTGAACCGCGAATGGTGTTGTCTGATCGTTCCTCTGGAAGTTTTGTCTCAGAGGAGTACCCAGCCCTGTGAGGTGTCAGTCTGCCCCTACTGGGAGGTGCCTCCCAGTTAGGCTTCTCAGGGGTCAGGGGTCAGGGACCCACTTGAGGAAGCAGTCTGCCCGTTCTCAGATCTCCAGCTGCGTGATGGGAGAACCACTCATCTCTTCAAAGCTGTCAGACAGGGACATTTAAGTCTGCAGAGGTTACTGCTGTCTTTTTGTTTGCCTGTGTCCTGCCCCCAGAGGTGGAGCCTATAGAGGCAGGCAGGCCGCCTTGAGCTGTGGTGGGATCCACCCAGTTCCAGCTTTCTGGCTGCTTTGTTTACCTAAGTGAGCCTGGGCAATGGTGGGCACCCCTCCCCCAGCCTTGCTGCCACCTTGCAGTTTGATCTCAAACTGCTATGCTAGCTATCAGTGAGATTCCGTGGGCATAGGACCCTCCAAGCCAGGTGTGGGATATAATCTCCTGGTGTGCCATTTTTTAAGCCCGTTGGAAAAGCGCAGTATTCAGGTGGGAGAGAACCGATTTTCCAGGTGCCGTCTATCACCCCTTTCTTTGAGTAGGAAAGGGAACTCCCTGAACCCTTGCACTTCCTGAGTGAGGCAATGCCTCACCCTGCTTTGGCTCTTGCAAGGTGTGCTGCATCCACTGACCTGCGCCCACTGTCTGGCACTCCCTAGTGAGATGAACCCGGTACCTCAGACGGAAATGCAGAAATCACCCATCTTCTGCATCGCTCACACTGGTAGCTGTAGACTGGACCTTTTGCTATTCGGCCATCTTGGCTCCTCCCCAATAGTTGGACTATTAAGCATTCCCTGAGGCAACAATTTCCACTGAAACCTGGTGGCTGGTTCTTTATTATTTATGGCTGGTATAGTAAAAGCAAATTTTCCAAAATCCTGTTTTGCCAGAGAAGAGGTAAAAAAGCAATCCTTCAGATGAATTGTAATTAAAGGCCAATCTTTGGGGATTATGGCCAGAGAGGGCAACCTGGTTTGGAGAGCCCCCAATGGGTCGAATTACTGCATTAACAGCTCTTAAGTTGGTCAGCATGCCCCATCTGCTGGAATTTTTCTGAATTACAAACACTGAGGAATCTAAGGAGAGAACATTGGTGAAACGTCCATTTTACAATAGTTTTTAAACTATTTTATGTAGCGCCCCCAACTATTCCTTAGGGAGCAGCCACTGTTTGACTCAGATGGGATGCTGCAAGGTGAGTCGGAATTCCTCCTTCACCATAGTGAACTGCAGGTTGGGCAACAATGGGTGCCACAAGCCGAGTCACAGTGAGCCAGATCGTCACAGATTATTTAAGCCCTAGATCCCTTAAATCTTGATTCTACACAACATATGTTTCTGTGAGCTCAAGGTAGGGGCTAAAGTTACAGATTAACATCATCTTAAGGCATAGCAATTGTTCAGGATACAAGTCAAAATGGAGTTTCTTATGTCTTCCTTTTCTACTTAGACCCAGTAACAGTCTGATCTCTCTTTCTTTTCCCTACATTTTTACATGTATACCTGCATACATAGATGTCAAATGTACTGAGTTTTCCAGGATTGCAAAAAATATTAATGGCTTCCTTGCAAGCCATCAGGATGTTGTAGAAATTTTTCTATTTGTTACTTCTTAGAAAATATGGCCGTTCTTATATATTGCCTACAAGTATGTGAGAGGTCAGGTGTATATAATGTAAATATATATTATATATTTATATATATGGTCAGCCATGTGTATATGGCTGGAAGAAAGTTCAAAAGTTCGTATTTATATCTCATTTATATAATACTGTATTTCAGAAAGACTTTCAGGTGGGTACGGGCAAATATATATATATACACAGGTAACCATTCACCTATGCATCATCGTATTTATTATTTATTTATTAATTTAATTTTCATTTTTTTGAGAAGAAGTCTCACATTGTTGCCCAAACTGGAGTGCAGTGGTGCGATATCAGATGACTGCAACCTCCTCTTTCCGGGTTCAAGCGATTCTCCTGCCTCAGCTTCCTGAGTACCTGGGACTACTGGCACTCAACACCACACCTGGGTAGTTTTTTGTATTTTTAGTAGAGACGGGGTTTCACTATGTTGGCCAGGCTGGTCTTGAACCCCTGACCTCATGATCTGCCAGCCTTGGCCTCACAAAGTGCTGAGATTACAGGCTGAGCCGCTGCACCCGGCCGAAATCTTTATATTATTAATTTGGGATTACATCATATGTTTTCCTGACTTTGTAACACAGACGTTTTCCTATGTCATTAAACACTTATGAAAGACATCATTTAGATAGCTGCCTGATAATCTATTATTTGGATATACCGTCATTAACTTGATCGTTTCTTCATAATGAATTTTGTATTATATCTAATATAAAATATCATATTACAATAAATTTTATTACAAGTACATCCTTAAACATATCTATTTTTATTTCCTTTGGATGAGTTTCTAGATGTGGAAATACTGAATAAAAGGGCTTGCTCTATTTTTAAGGTTGCTAACATCTAATTCCAATTCGCAGATCTTGCCAATTACTACTTGGTGGTATCACTACTAATCAACGATTTTTTCTTCCTATGGTTTTTTTCCTAAGGAGAAAAAGGACTATGCACAATATAGTCTGCAAGGTTTTTTCCAGATGATTACATTCTTTCTTTATAGCTGAAAATAGTACCCATTCTATGGCAACATTAGAGCAAGTATTTCAATGCTTGGGGTTGGGGGGCTCCCCATAGTGACAATCCCTGAAGAGATGCATTATTTTTTATTTGTGTCTGGACAGCTGAAGGCATTCACTCTCCATATTCTTTTGCTGATTCGAATCAAATGAGCATGGGAGATATATTTTGCCAGATATGTTAATGTACTTTTTAAGTGGAATTGTATGGAGATTACTAAGGAGTCCTGAGGTCTAGTTGCATCTCTGGGCTTTAGTTTCTCATTTGTAAACTGAAAAGTTTGGACTAGATAATTTCTGAAGCCCTCACTGTTAACAGTGTATGATGTCCCTGGTGACTTCTCCTTTCTCTTCTTTCTGAACACCTATCATATCTCGGTAGGTATTTTTATTTTTGTGTTTATTTCCTTAGATCGTATCCTTGAGGGAAGGAAGCTGAAGCATTACATAAGATGTTTGTGCTTCATGACACTCAGAAGCTGCAGATTCTGTATAAATCCTTGGAAAAGAGCATCCCTGAATCCATAAAGGTAAGGGAGTAGGAGGAAATCAAAGGAGAGAGTATGGAGTTGAGAGGAGGACAGATTCAGGGTTCAGTACCTTACTGGGGAGATAGGAATGCAAGTCTAAAGTCAGAATCTGTGCAAAGATAACCTTAATATCTATATCCAGTCAATCACCTACTTTGCTTCCTTTTTGTGACCTCTGAAACATCTTTTGAATTTATCCTTCTGCTATCTTTGGTGTACTTTGTCATCTCTTTCAGGTAATTGCAATATTTCTGTATATCCAATCTTAACAGCCTAGTTACAACTTTGTGATGAGAGTCATCTATATGACACATATAGGATCATATCACTCGCTGGTTTTAAAATTTGCCATAGCAGTTTGCAAAGTCCATCTCTAAGGCTTAATTGGGTTACAGGGTTTATTACAAAGTTCTCCAGCCTTTTCTATTTTGCCTCTCAACATTCTCCTGCCATATACCACATGCTACAAATATTGAGCTTCTCACAGTTCAGCAGGCATGATATCATCTACCGTACTATTAATCATTTCACTCATGCTTTTTCTCCTACTTGTAATAACTTGCTCTCATTCTCTGTTTTTCCAGAAAAAGACATTACATATGTATCAAGACCCAGTTCAGATATTACTCCTTATGTAAGTCTCCTTATCATTTCCTAGACAGGTAGTGCTTTTCCTCCTTGGGCTCCTATACCACCATATACATATGTCTCTCAGACCTTGTGTCCTACAATGGTTGAACTATGTACTCTCTATCCTTCTAAACTTAACTTTATGGTTGTGGCCATATCATATTCACCTTTCAGTTCGTCATGCTTCAGAGAGACATGATACACAATAGATACCCAATAAATAGTATGTTATGAAATAAAGAAAAAAATGAGAAAATGGCATGAATTTTTAAAAAATGAATGAATATCAGGGAAGCCAGTTCCTAACGATTCAAGTGCTAACATGGATTTTTGGGGATGCTTATTTGTCCCTCTTGCAGCATAACTCTCAAAGAGTAACCCAATGAGCCACCTTGGAAGCACTGGCACCATCCTAAGTCCTCCTAGACTTGTTATCCTTATTTCCCATGCCTCATATAAGACTTTATATTGGAGAAAAACTTCATCCCCTCCTGTTTCGTTCTGTTGCATTATAGGCATACGGCACCATTTTCAACATAAAAAATAAAAACCCATTCAAAATGGAAGTGATGGTAGATGCCTGGATAGATTACCAATTCGTCATTACTTGGCCTCAGAACTGGGTAGGAGCAATAGTTACTGAATACCAGGGCAGTCACTCTCCAGATATTCTCTGTGTGGCAATGAGGGAACCGAAACTGAGGGGTGGTGAGAAGAATGTTGACACTGTTGGTGTACACAAGTTTGGGAAGGGCTGTTTGGGAGAGAGGGTAGGGAAGTGAGATAAGGCTTGAACTTAGATCCAGTGATCAATAACCCTGGATGTGTAAATAAAATTCGGATTCCAAGCAGTCAATCTATTCCATCAAGATTCTGATCATAGGAATACATCCCAACCTAGACTTCTATGGCTGAAAGTGATTAAGAAGTGTTTTCACCTGCAGGGACTCTCAAGTGAAAGTGTCATCAGCAGAGGGTAGGCAGGCATTTAGACGCAGACTGAGCTGTCTTTTCTAGGTACTACTCTGGCTCTGGAATGACAGTTCTTTCCAAAAGTTTATCTATTCACATTCACTCCAAGAGCCAATCACTGAGCCAGCCGCACAGTCCTGGGTTAGGATTAGCTCAGGTGTCACCTTGCCAAAAACCTGGAGCCTTGCCAAACCTGTCCCTTATATTTTTTCCATACCTTAGGCACCTTCTCTTTTAAATCCTTAACATACACCATTTTGCTTACACTTCCCATTCCAAACAATGGAGCTATTTACTCACCCTCTCAAGGGCAGCTCACTTTAGTACCTTCAAAGAAAGAAACTATCTTCAGTGTATAAATAGTGAGTTATTCTTGGAGCAACTGCAAGGCCATTTTCTACACCTATCTTAGAAAAACAGAATGTTTCAAACAAGTGAATCTCTAGTACTGTAGGCCCATGCAAGAACATTTTGTAATTGTAGGGCTATGTGTGATATTTGTTGTATCAGGAGATAAAAAATGACTGGGATCATTATACCAACACTTACCACATCTTCACCAAAGCTCCTGACAACTTAGAGGAGGTCATGCTCCGAGGTTATCAATGGGAGCAAACTTTCCAGATCCAATCTAACTAGTCTGAGTTAAAAGAAAAAGATCCATGGTTTATTCCTAGCTGATATGAAAGGTAAAAAGCAGTACCTGTCTTTCTCCTCTCTCCAGGTTGCCAGGAGGGCTTGGATGAAGTAATAAGAAAGGTTGCAACTTCAAAATCAGTGCAGGTAGATTACGTGAAAACCACGCTCTTTATACCGGAGTTACCAAAGAAACACAAGACTTCGAGTAATGACAAGATGCAGTTGTTTAAAGTGGGTGATGATAACAAGTGAGATTTTAACTTTTGCTTCCCAAATTCCTTAATAGAATTATTGAGTTGCCACAAAGGCTGTACTTGGAAATGTAGAATTTGAAACTAAATTATCATGGGGTACGAAATTGAATAGGTAAGGAAAGGGAGATATGTTAGCAACTGTGTGCTGAGCATAGACAAAGCCTTCATTAGACAAGGTCTTTATGCATATTATTTCACTTAGGTCACAAGGGTCCTTCTGAGAGGGTAATGGACATCATGGTGACATCGAAAAATGTTGACTTAAACTATATCTTACAAAATGCTACATGCTTATAGAAAGTACATAAGCATACAAAGTGAAAAATAAAATCTGTCCTCTTGGGTTCCCCTGCTAGGTGTAAATAATTTTGACCCGATATGTATGCTTTTAGTACTCTATATGAGTTATGTATTTATTTTTGCAACAAGTACACATAATTTAAGGCACCTTCTGAAATGAATATCATCATAAATAGATTATTGAACAGTGCATAAATATGTCTGAAAGATGAATTACCAGGATTTAAACTATTGAGTCAAAGAATACACATAATAAATGAATGATATTTCTAAACTGGATGGTAAGATTTTCATAAATTTAATGTGTGATATCATAACTTATGAAACAACCTAAACATCCAGTGATGGGGAAATGGAAACAATTATTATGATACATTAAAACATTAGAATACTATGAAGCCATTACAAAGAATGAAGCAGCTCTACATGACAGATTAGAAAATATTTCTGAAATAGTTTGCTAAGTAAAAAAAAACTAAGGTGGATAGAACAATGTATATAATATACTACCATTTGTGAAAATAAAGAAATGTATGTACATATCTAAAATTGCATAGATTGATGGGAAACTTGCACAAAATATATTGGTATTAGTGGTTGCTTCTAGAGAAAGTAATTGGGTAATAGGAGATCAGAGAAAGAAGAGAGATTTGCTTTCCTCTAGTAATCCATTTATGCTTTATAATTTTGTTACGAATTGAAAAAATAAATAGAATTTAAACACACATTCACAGATATGTTTGATTTAGCCAGAAAAATTAACAGTCTTCAAATTCTGCTTTGCCCCACCAGTGTTCCCATGAGATTTTTAAGGGGAACCTATACACAGGGAAAAATGATAAATGGGGATTAAATTATATTTAGTAATATAACTCTGGAAGTCTGGCATGAAGTACTTGCCCTAAGGTGATTCCTCTAAGCCTACACATGGATATCTTTATATCTTGCCATTCTCGGTTTGGCTATCCACAGGAGGGAGGTGCAGGAAAGGGTACTTGAGAACTTTCAGGAAGCAAGCCCAGGATCAGGTTAGGCATGGAAGTGAGCAAAAACAAAGCATCACCCACAGAAAACAGCGTTCTGTTACCCACCCACTGGCAAACATGAAGTGACCCTGAAACTGACAAACTTCTCAAAACTCTTTCTCCCCGGAGAGGGGCAAAAATTCCTGGAGATCTCTTTCACTATTTCCATATTTACAGAGGATATTACTATAATTTTACAAGCAAGAAAACTGAGTCTCACATAACTTTTCCAAAAGAAAATAATCAGGATTAGAATCTCAATGGTTATCACCAAAAATTTAGTACTCTTTTTTCGTGTATTGCAGCTTCTTAAACTGCGTTTCTGTGTATGTGATGACAGGCTTTTGGACACATGAAGATGTAAGATCAGCATTGTTCTCATCTTCCTGTAAAATAAGTTTGATTGGAATATCTGTTCAATGAATTACTATCTTGTATATTTAGATATTTTGTGGAGTAGATCTCAAAATGCACATGGTTTCAAACATGCATCTTTCAAGTAAATTCAGCCATGCGGAAAGCTTCTCTCATCTATATCCTCACTCTTTTAAAGAGGTGTTCATTTTCTTCCTTAGGGTACTTAATGGGACATTTTGAGATGTCCTATAATATATCATGCTATCTGTCTGCTATTTAATATACCATAAAACACAGTGTTCCCCAAACAATTATTTGGAAACATTTTGAAGCAGGAATAGAAAAGGTAGTTGTTATGCAGCTATTGCCTCTTCTAGGCTGTAGGATCCTTAAGGAAAGGAATGGTGTTACATATATATATGTATATTTTTTTTTCGCAATTCCAGTGTTTGATAATATTAACTGAATAAAGGTAACTTTTTTTTCTTCACAGGGAAGGAAACTTTTCAAACATGTTCTTAGGTGCTTGACATTCAGGTCTTGTAAATGAACACTGGGCCTTTGGGAAAAATGAGAGGAATTTGAAATATATTGAACGCTGCCTCCAGGATTTTCTAGGATTTGGTGTGCTGGGTCCAGAGGGGCAGCTTGTCTCTTGGCTTGTGATGGGACAGTCCTGTGAGTTGAGAATGGGTTATACTGTCCCCAAATACAGAAACCAAGGCAATATGTTGAAAATTGGTTATCATCTTGAAAAGAATCTTTCTCAGAATGAAATCCCATTTTATGCTCATGTGGCAGATAATAATAAAAGCCTGCAAGCACTGAAAAATGTTGGGTTTAAGATTTGTCCTTGTGGCTGGCATCAGTGGAAATGCACCCCCAAGAAATATTGTTGATTAGTTCCATTGTCCATTTCAAATCTTATCTGTAGGAAATCATTAATTAAACACAAATATGGTGGTGTACATTAGCACAAAAGACATCTGATTATCCAGGATCTGGGTATTATTTAAGGTCACTGTTAACATTTTTACCCTCCTAATCCTCTGTATTATTACAGAAAATTAGAAGCTCAACCCTATGGTCTCATAATTTCCTTTATGATGACAGACATCTCAGAATTAAAATCACCCAATGCCAATCATTAGTGACAAGATAACCGTTTATCTCAACACTTTCTTAAATGAAGATGACTTCTTTGATGAAAAAATTGCTTTTCATTCTGAGTGTCCTCTGAGGAGCTTTGAGATGCTCAGCTAAATTAAATTTTGTGTCTATGAGTGAAAATTTGTTTTTCTTACTTGCTTTTTATCACAAGGGGTTGCTAGGTTGATTTGCAAATTTAAAGCTTAACTTTAAATTTTCAAGATGATTTTTATGTCTGTGATGTACTAGTTTTCTATTGTCATTATAACAAATTATGATAAATATTATTACTTAAAGCAACACAATGTGTTATATTTATGGCAGTTAGAAGTTCAGAATAGGATTTATGGGGCTAAACCCGACATGTTGGCAGGGCCAGCTCTTTCTGGAGGCAATGTGGGTAAATCAACTCCCTTGCCTTTTCCAGATCATACAGGCTGTCCTCACTCCTTAGCTTGTGTCTCTGAATCACATCATCTTTTATCTCTCTGCTTTCATCATCATTTCATCACCTTCTTCTCTTCTGCACTCAAATTTCCTTCTGCTTTCCAATTCTTTTTCTTTCTTTCTTTCTTTTTTTTTTTTTTTTGAGACATTCTCACTCTGTAGTCCAGGGTGGAGTACAGTGATGCGATCTTGGCTTACTGCAACCTCTGCTTCCCAGGTCCCAGTTCAAGCAATTCTCCTGCCTCAGCCTCCCGAGTATCTGGGATGGCAGTCATGTACCACCATTCCTAGGTAATTTTTGTATTTTTAGTAGAGACGGGGTTTCACCATGTTAGCAGAGTTCCAATGGCAAATATCAATGGAAGGGTGGAAGACCAGAGCCAAAGGAGGTCACCTTTTGATCATGAAGTGTAATTGTTTTTAAGATCAGATTGTGTTTAGAACTGTTTGTTTTTAGATTGTTTAAGATCTGTTTTTAGATTGTTTAAGATCAAATTATTTTTAAGATTCAGAATTATAATATTAGAAAGTTAGAAAGTTCTAATGATAGCTCAGTTAGAAAGTTCTAATGATAGTGCATGGCACGTGTCCTTTCCATCATCTAGATTTTCCACTTTTTTTGTCTGGCTCACTCCTACTCACTCTCCAGTCCTCATCTTAGTGGTCACTTCCCCTGGAATGCCCCTGACCCTTTAAGATAACAGTGGTGCAAACACCAAAGGCTGAACTTATAACCAGATTCACATGCAACACCTTGCCCTGTGTCATGCTTCAATAATGATGAGGAAGTGAGAAAGAGTAGGGGAAAGGAGGCATAACAATTGGTATTTCTGTAGCAGAGGCCCCAAAGCCAGTCCACTTGATTCTCTAGATTTCCTTTTCTGCGTAACAATGATGAAAGGTAGCCTAGGAAATCCTTTTGTCTGAGGCTTTTATTTGATACCTTGCTAGTCACTAAACAAAGAGAATGATTCCATTCTTTAGTGTAGCCATTGCCTCAAAAATCCATATGTAGCAGGGGTATTTATTTCCAATAATGTATCCATATAGATTAGGTATATTCTATTGACAATTTTATTAAAGTCCTTCATTTCTCTTCCAGATAGCAGATTCTGCCAACCACATTTCATAAAGAGTTCTGATTCCGAGAGGTAAGAACTGAGCCTGGCTTTCTGGTTACATGTTTACTGCTAACCCTGTCCTTCCCTACTACACTTATGCATATTTATAGACTATACCCTCCATTGCCCACAGCCTGGATTGTAAATTCCACAAGAGCATGGCTGTGTCTTCTAACATCAAGTCTCTATGTTAGAAAAGCTCTTCGCATATCATAAATGCCAAATAAACATTTGTAAGTGAAGAAAACTATTCTATGGTTTCTACTATGGATATATTAAGAGATGGCTGGCACAAGATTGCTAAGTAGCATCATTGTCTAAAACGGAACTAGATTCTCTGGGTATCCGGTCCATTGGTGGTACTCACACGTGGCCTCAAAGGAACAGAACTGCCCCACAAATCCGTGGGAGTCTTCATTTACTTCTAGAAAGGAGAAGTAAAATGGACTATTATTCTGATGCAGATATTTAACGAATCCCACTATCACCCTTGCCATGTCGCCTGTCCTTTGGTATTTTTCCATGCTGTAAGCTATTCCTACATCAGAAGATGAGTCCAAGGTTAACCATGATACCGGAACCCCATCTGGACCCAGCATACAGGCTGCTGGCAGGGCTCCTGTACAGCCCTTGATGTAACGCCAGCTCCTCTCATTCTTCCCTCACCTCCAGTTATCATTTACCAGCCCTGAATAAGAGACAACCAGCACGGCATTCTTAAAGTTGGGAGTTTCACAGTAGAAAACAAAAAGAAAGACAAAAACATTCATTCTCACCCCTGTAATTTCTAGGTGCTGTCACATTCTAGAGATCCCAGGGACTCTTCTTGTCTAACGACCCACCATTGCAAAGTTGTGTATTTTGACCACTGACAACTTTTATTCATCCCAAAGAATGAATTCATCCTCTTTTCATTCCAAAATTCACTTATGTGAATAACAAAAATGTACAAGGAATGGCAATTATAAATGATGAGCACATGTTTTTGTCTCTCAAATTCATCATCTGGGTGGCCTGACTCAGCTCAGCTTCCAAGCTTGCTTTTATTGGATTCATGGAACTTCAGGGTATTCTCCATAATAAAGAGGACTGCTCTCGATTGCTTTACCTTCAGTGACATTGAAAATGCAGCCTCATGGACACAGGAAGTGGAACATGACACTCTGGGGACCGTTGTGGGGTGGTGGGAGGGGGGAGGGATAGCATTAAGCGATATACCTAATGCTAAATGATGAGTTAATGGGTGCAGCACTCCAGCATGGCACATGTATACATATGTAACTAACCTGCACATTGTGCACATGTACCCTAAAACTTAAAGTATAATAATAATAATAATAATAATAATAACAATAATGCAGCCACTCATCCCCTCACTGAAACTTTCTTGAAGACATGGGAAGAAAGCCAAGAAAGCAATAGTGTCAGACTTGGAGTTCTCTACTTACACTGCTCCCACCTGATTAATACATCAATGCTTAGTCGTTATCAAACTTGAATTTACCCCACAATCTGCTGGAGTCTTTGTCACACCTCAGATTTCTCTACATCTCCCAGCCCCCAGAGTTTTTGTAAATTTACAGTTCTAGTGAGCTCTCAGGTGATGCTAATAATATTAGTTGATGACTCAATTTGAGAAGCACTGCTGCTTTCCCATTTCTTCAGACTCGTTATCTTGGATTTGGAGTATCTGTTTCCAGTTTATGATCTCACATATTTCAAAACTTCTTGTGATTTTTTAGTTTCTTTGGAGAACATACAATATAGGTTTGTGTATGAATCCATGTTGTCAGTCATCTCCTGTTTAGGATGGTGAAAGGTCAGATCATTCAATTGAACTTTTTCTTCACCTCTCACTGATTGTAATTATCAGAAAAATGAAAGTTCAAAAGAAAATTTTACCAGTGGCCCATGATGGCTGCAGGTGGGCACACGGATAATAAAACCTAGGCTTATAAGCTACTGCTGACCTCTTGCATGTGTAAATGGTTTGTTAAATATTTCACTGACAGGTACTGGTTATAAAACTGCTTATGAGATCCAGAAAAGAGACAGGATGAAATCAGCCAGCTTCCACCAGGTCTTAAGATGCCTCAACTTTCTCCCTACTCACTCAACTGCACACTTACTTTCTTTTATATATAGCATCACCGAGAACCCAGCAGAATCAGAAGATTGCAACAGTTGCTTCTCTCCCTGCTTCTCTCACCTCCTGGGCCCTGTTATATATACTGTGCCCCCATGTAACCTCCTGTGTGACACATTCTGGGATGTACTGAGTCTGTGTCTCTAGGATTAAGTCCTTAAACTTGGATCAAAATAAATTTAACTGTGATTTCTCTAAATTTTAGTGCCTACTGTTTTACCAGACACATAGAATCTATAGTTTCCTAGAATCTACAGTGTCCAGGGCTTGGGCAAGATACTTTAGTGAATATAAACATTAATGAGACATTGCCTTTTCCCAAACCTACAGGATATCAGCCTATTCAAAGAGTGACACTGACTTTAAAGTCAAAAGCCTACAAAATAGAATGAAATAACTGAAATTTTGGCAGCACTCTGGGTAATTTATGTGGTGTTAGGCTTATGGGTTTGAAAAAAGAGACTGGTGATCACATTCTGGCAAGCCACAAACTTCATGGGAAGATGAATTTCTGTTTCTTGGGGGAAATATAAACAATAAGTGTGAGAGTTTTAGCAGTGAATATTAATATTATTTTAGAAAAAAGAGAAAATAGTGTAACTAATTTTAAAGAAAACTTCAAGAATTTGTGACTGTTTTTACGAATGGAAGTTCCTGAATTTGGCCAAAACCAAAACTTCCGTGAATTTAAAATAGTAGATGTTTTAAAAGACCCGATTTTTAAAAAATGACTGAAAATAGCCAAGGAAATATTCAAGAAATTATGAAAAGAATATGAAAGTAAACTAGAAGAAAACAAATGGAACTATCTATAAAAATGAAAGCTATATATAATGAAATGGAAAACAAGACAAAGTGTAAAGGATATACAAAAACCAAAGTTCATTTTTAAATGGCAAAAACAGAAAGAGAAGAGAGAAAGGGATAAAATTCTGGTAAGGCATTTTAAGGAAATATGAGAGACAGAGAAAAAGTAAAAATAAAAAAATAAGCATAGAGTATGAGAGATGAGAATGGAAACAGAGGAAAGAACAAAAAAATTATAATAGAAGATTATATACTACTCAAAGGCAACATATTTATTAAGAAAAGAAATGGATGTTATCCCTCAAAAATAAACTACCAAATTTGACTTTCAAAAACATAGAAAACCTCAACAGACTAATATAACATATCAGAAACTAAATTTAAAATCTACCATTTAAAATTTGGGCAAGTATTATGGCCTCCAGCTCCACCCATGTTGCTACAAAGGACAATATTGTATTCTTTTCTGTTGCTCTGTAGTATTCCAGGGAATACATGTACCACGTTTTTTTAATCCAGTCTAGAATTGATGGCACCTGGGTTAATTCCATTTCTTTCCTATTGTGAACAGTGCATAAATGAGTATACAAATGCATGTATCATTTGGGTAGAATCATTCATTTTCTTTTGGCTATTTACCTACTAATGACATTGTTTGGTGGAATGGTAACTCTGTTTTAAGTTCTCTAAGAAATTTCCAGTCTACTTTCCACAGTGGAATAATCCTAAGCAAATTAATGCTGTAATTGAAAACCAAATATCACATGTTCTCACTCATAACTGACAGCTAAGCATTGACCATACATGGACATAAATGTAGGAAAAGTAGACGCTGTGGACTACTAGAGGGTGGAGACAGAGGGGCTGGTTAGAAAACTATTGGGTACTATGCTCACTACCATGCAGATGGGATCTGTCTGTACTCCAAAATTCAGCATCATGCAATATTCACATGTAACAAATCTGCATATATACCCCTTGTATCTAAAGAAAAAAATTAAAATTAAAAAATAAGAAGTAGCCAAAATCAGATTATTTTACATTTAAATTGCACACAAGCCAAAACAAACACATAATTTTAATATTATGCTTTGGAAAGAGAAGAAAAGTTCCTAATGTCAAATCTGTTAAAAAAATAACAAAAAGGGACTTATTGACCATATTCTCTTATGAATACATATATAAAAATTCTGCATAAAATATTCAGTAGCATATCAAAAGAATGTGAGCACTTCCCAGATGGCCAAATAGGAACACCTCCAGTCTGCAGCTTTCAGCGATTTAGACGCAAAAGATGAGTGATTTCTGCATTTCCAACTGAGATACCTGGTTTATCTCATTGGGACAGGTTAGACAGTGGGTGCAGCCCATTGAGAGCGAGCCAAATCAGCATGGGGCATCACCTCACCCAGGAAGCAGAAGGGGTTGGCGTATTTCTTCTTCCTAGTCAAGGGAAGCCATGACAGACTCCACCTGTGAAAATGGCACACTTCTGCCCAAATGCTGCACTTTTCGACAGTCTTAGCAACCAGCAGTCCTTGAGATTCCCTCCCATGCCTGACTCAGCGGGTCTCAGACCCATGGAGCCTTTCTCGCTGCCAGTGCAGCAGTCTGAGATCAACCGTCAAGGCTTCAGTCTGACGGGGGGAGGTGCATCCACCATTGCTGAGGCTTGAGTAGGTAAACAAAGTGGCCAAGTAGTTTCAACTGGGCGGATCCCACCACAGCTCAACCAGGCCTATGGCCTCTATAGACTCTACCTCTGTGGGCAGGGTATAGCTGAACAAAAGTCAGCAGACTACTTCTGCAGACTTAAAAGTCTCTGTCTGACAGCTTTGAAGAGAGCAGTCATTCTTCCAGTATGGTGTTCGAGCTCCGAAAACAGACAGACTGCCTCATAAAGTGCGTCCCTGACCCCTGTGTAGCCTGACTGGGAGACACCTCCCAATAGGGGCCTACAGACACCTCATACAGGAGGTTGCCCCTCTGGGATGAAGCTTTCAGAGGAAAGATCAGGCAGCAATATTTGCTGTTCTACACTACTTCCTGTTCTGCCAGCTTCACTGGTGATACCTAGGCAAAAATGGTATAGAGGGACTTCCAGCAAACTCCAACAGACATGCAGCTGAGGGGCCTGGCTTTTCAAAGAAAAACTAACAAACAGAAAGGAATAGCATCAACATCAACGAAAAGGACATCCACAGCAAAACCCCATCTGTAGATCACCAACATCAAAGATCAAAGGTAGATAAAACTACAAAGATGGGGAGAAACCAGAGCAGAAAAGCCAAAAATTTCAAAATCTAGAGCACCTCTTCACCTCCAAAGGATTGCAGCTCCTTGCCAGCAATGGAACAAAACTGGATGGAGAATGACTTTGACAAGTTGACAGAAGTAGGCATCAGAAGGTTGGTAATAACAAACTTCTCCAAGCTAAAGGAGCTTCTTCTGATCCATTGAAAGGAAGCTAAGAACCTTTAAAAACTGTTAGACGAATGGCTAACTAGAATAAAGAGTGTAGAGAAGACCTTAAATTACCTGATGGAGCTGAAAACCTTGGCACAAGAATTTCCTGATGCATTCACAAGTTTCAATAGCCAAGTTAATCAAGTAGAAGAAAGGATATCAGTGATTGAAGATCAAACTAATGAAATAAAGTGAGAAGACAAAGTGAAAGAAAAGAGTAAAAAGCAACAAAAAAGCCTTCAATAAATATGAGACTATGTGAAAAGACCAAATCTATGTTTGATTGGTGTACCTGAAAGTGACGGGGAGAATGGAGCCAAGTTAGAAAACACTCTTCAGGATATTATCCAGGAGAACTTCCCCAACCTAGGAAGGCAAGCCAACATCCAAATTCAGGAAATACAGAGAACACTACAAAGATACTCCTTGAGAAGAGCAACCTCGAGAAGAGCAACCTCAAGACACATGATTGTTAGACTTACCAAGATTGAAATGAGAAAAAATGTTAAGGAAGCCAGAGAGAAAGGTCAGATTACCCACAAAGGGAAGCCCATCAGACTAACAGAGGATCTCTCAGCAGAAAAGCTACAAGCCAGAAGAGAGTGGGGGCCAATATTCAACATTCTTAAAGAAAAGAATTTTCAACCTGGAATTTTGTATCAAGCAAAACTAAGCTTCATAAGTAAAGGAGAAATAAAATCATTTACAGACAAGCAGATGCTGAGAGATTTTGTCACGACCAGACCTAAGAGCTCCTGAGGGAAGCACTAAACTTGGAAAGGAAAAAATGGTGCCAGCCACTGAAAAAAACACGCCCAATTATAAAGACCATTGATGCTATAAAGAAACTGCATCAAGTAGCGGGCAAATTAACCAGCTAACATTATAATGGCAGGATCAGTTTCACACATAAAAATATTAACTTTAAATGTAAATGGGCTAAATGTCCCAATTAAAAGACACAGACTGGCAAATTGGATAAAGAGTCAAGATTCATCAATGTGCTGTATTCAGGAGACCCATCTCACATGCACAGACACATATAGGCTCAAAATAAATGGATGGAGGAAGATCTACCAAGCAAATGGAAAACAACAAAAAGCAGGGGTTGCAATCCTAGTCTCCGATAAAACAGACTTTAAGCCAGCAAACATCAAAACAGACAAAGCAGGCCATTACATAATGGTAAAGGGATCAATTCAACAAGAAGAGCTAACTATCCTAAATATATATGCACCCAACACAGGAACACCCAGATTGATAAAGCAAGTCCTTAGAGTCCTAAAAAGAGACTTAGACTCCCACACAATAATAATGGGAGACTTTAACACCCCACTGTCAATATTAGACAGATCAATGAGACAGAAAGTTAATAAGGATATCCAGGATTTGAACTCAGCTCTGCACAAAGTGGACCTAATAGACGTCTACAGAACTCTCTACCCCAAATCAACAGAATATACATTCTTCTCAGCACATCACCCTTATTCTAAAATTGACCACATAATTGGAAATAAAACACTCCCCAGCAAATGTAACAGAACAGAAATCACAACAAGCTGTCTCTCAGACCAGAGTGCAATCAAATTAAAACTCAGGATTAAGAAACTCACTGAAAACTGTACAACTACATGGAAACTGAAAAATATTTTCCTGAATGACTACTGGATAAATAATGAAATGAAGGCAGAAATAAAGACGTTCTTTGAAATCAATGAGAACAAAGAAACAATGTACCAGAATCTCTGGGACACATTTAAAGCAGTGTGTAGAGGGAAATTGATAGCACCAAATGCCCACAAGAGAAAGTAGGAAATATCTAAAGTCGACACCCTAACATCACAACTAAAAGAACTAGAGAAGCAAAAGCAAACAAATTCAAAAGCTAGCAGAAGGCAAGAAATAACTAAGATCAGGGCAGAATTAAATGAGACAGAGACCCAAAAAGCCATTCAAAAAAATCAATGAATCTAGGAGCTGGTTTTTTGAAAAGATCAACAAAATTGATGGACCTCTAGCAAGAAGAGAGAAGAATCAAACAGATGAAATAAAAAATGATGAAGGGGATATCACCACCAATCCTACAAATACAAACTACCATCAGAGAATACTATAAACACCTCCATGCAAATAAAATAGAAAATCTAGAAGAAATTGATGAATTACTGGAACCATACACCCTCCAAAGACTAAACCAGGAAAAAGTTGAATCTCTGAATAGACCAATAACAGGTTCTCAAATTGCGGCAATAATTAAGAGCCTACCAACCAAAAAAAATCCAGAACCAGAGGGATTCACAGGCGAATGCCACAAGAAGTACAAAGAGGAGCTGGTACTATTCTTTCTGAAACTATTCCAATCAATAGAAAAAGAGAGAATCCTCCCTAACTCTTTTGATGAGGCCAGCATCATCCTGACATCAAAGCCTGGCAGAGACACAACAAATAAAGAGGATTTTAGACCAATATCCCTGATGAACATCAATGCAAAAATCCTCAATAAAATACTGGCAAACGGAATCCAGCAGCACACCAAAAAGCTTATCCACCACAATCAGGTCGGCTTCACACTTGGGATGCAAGACTGGTTCAACATATGCAAATCAATAAATATAATCCATCACATAAACAGAACCAAAGACAAAAATCTCATGATTATCTCAATGGATGCAGAAATGGCCTTCAACAAAATTCAACAGCCTTTCATGATAAAAACTCTCAATATGCTAGGTATTGATCGAATGTATCTCTAAATAAGAAGAGCTATTTATGACAAACCCAGAGCCAATATCATACTGAATGGGCAAAAATTGGAAGCATTCCATTTGGAAACCAACACAAGACAAGGGTGATCTTTCTCACCACTCCCATTTAACATAGGGTTGGAAGTTCTGGCCAGGCCAATCACGCAAGAGAAAGAAATGAAATGTATTCAATTAGGAAAAAAGGAAGTCAAATTGTCCCTGTTTGCAGATGACATGATTGTATATTTAGAAAACCCCATCGTCTCAGCCCAAAATCTCCTTAAGCTGATAAGCAACTTCAGCAAAGTCTCAGGGTACAAAATCAATGTGCAAAACTCACAAGTATTCCTATACACCAATAACAGACAAACAGAGAGCCAAATCATGGGTGAACTCCCAATCACAATTGCTACAAAGAGAATAAAATACTGAGAAATCCAACTTACAAAGGATGTGAAGGACCTCTTCAAGAACTACAAATCACTGCTCCATGAAATAAAAGATGACACAAACAAATGGAAGAACATTCCATGACCATGGATAAAAAGAATCAATATTGTGAAAATGGTCATACTGCCTAAGGTGATTTATAGAGTCAGTGCCATCCACATCAAGGTACCAATGACTTTCTTCACAGAATTGGAAAAAAGTACTCTGAAGTTCATATGGAACCAAAAAGGAGCAAGAATAGCCAAGACAATCCTAAGCAAAAAGAACAAAGCTGGAGGAATCATGCTGCCTGACTTCAAACAATACTAGAAGGCTACAGTAATCAAAGCAGCATGGTACCAAAACAGATATACAGACCAATGGAACAAAACCCTAGCCTCAGGAATAACAACCATGTGATTTTTGACAAACCTTACAAAGACAACAAATGGGGAAATGATTCCCTATTTAATAAATGGTGGTGGGAAAACTGGCTAGCCATATATAGGAAGCTGAATGTGGATCCCTTCCTTACATCTTATACAAAAATTAACTCAAGATGGTTTAAAGACTTAAGTGTAAGACCTAATAGCATACAAACCTTAGAAGAAAACATAGGCAATACCATTCAGGAAGAGGCATGGGCAAAGACTTCAAGACTAAAACACAAAAACAATGGCAACAAAAACCAAAATAGATGAATAGGATCTAATTAAACTAAAGAGCTTCTGCACAGCAAAAGAAACTATCATCAGAGTGAACAGGCAACCTACAGAATGGGAGGAAATTTTTGCAATCTACTCATCTGATAAAGGGCTAATATCCAGAATCTATAAAGAACTTAAACCAATTTAAAAGAAAAAAACAACCCCATCAAAAAGTGGGCAAAAGATTTGAACAGACACTTCTCCAAAGAAGGTATTTATGCAGCCGACAGACACATGAAAAAATGCTAATTATCACTGGTCATTAGAGAAATGTAAGTCAAAACCACAATGAGATACCATCTCATGCCATTTAGATGGTGATCATTAAAAAGTCAGGAAACAACAGATGCTGGAAAGGATGTGGAAAAATACAAATGCTTTTACACTGTGGGTGGGAGTGTAAATTAGTTCAACCATTATGAAAGACAGTTTGGTGATTTCTCAAAGATCTAGAACTAGAAGTACCATTTGACCCAGTGATCCCATAACTGGGTATATACTGAAAGGATTATAAATCATGCTACTATAAAGACACATGCACACATATGTTTATTGTGGCACTATTCACAATAGCAAAGACTTGGAACCAACCCAAATGTCCATCACTGATAGACTGGATTAAGAAAATGTGGCACATATACTCCATGGAATACTATGCCGCCATAAAAAAGAATGAGTTCATGGCCTTTGCAGGGACATGGATGAAGCTGGAAACCATCATTCTCAGCAAACTATCACAAGGACAGAAAACAAAACACTGCATGTTCTCACTCATAGGCGGGAATTGAACAATGAGAATACTTGGACACAGGATGAGGAACATCAGGGCCTTTCAGGAGGTGGGTGGCTGGGTGGCTGGGGGGCTGGGGGGCTGGGGGAGGAATAGCATTAGGAGAAATACCTAAAGTAAATGATGAGTTGATGGGTGCAGCAAGCCAATATGACACATGTATACCTATGTAACAAACCTGCACGTTGTGCACATGTATCGCAGAACTTAAAGTATAATAAAACAAAAAAGGTAAAAAAAGTGAATAGGAACAGTTTGTTTTAGAAAGGCTAGAATGGCTTTGATTGGAAGATCTTTTAGTGTGATAAATTAAAGGAGGAGAAATTACATGAGTATGTAAGTTGCCAAATAGGAAAGACAAAAATGAAAGATTATAAAATTTACTCTCCATTATAAATATAAGTTCTATGAAAGTAGGAACAAGAGGAAAATGCTCTAAACATGTAAAGACAGAATCAAATGTAATTCTAAATATATGTTTTTATTGCTATTTTATTAAAATCAGGAATGAGACAAGTATAAAAATATTATTATTGTTAGTTGGTATTGTTTCCTTAGGTTGCACATTATGCAATAAGTCAAGAAACTAAAAACCCTTACAAATATTGGCAAAGAAGCAGCAAATAACTTTGTTTGTAGATTACAGTATTATGCATTGAGAAAATCCAAGAGACTTTGACAAAAAACAAAAACAAATAACACCCTACACAAACAGGATTTTAAAGAATAGTGTGACATATTTGGAAATCAAAAATACAAATGAAAAGCAATAACAAAATAGTAATTCTCAGAAATAGAAAAGGAAAAATAATTTAATAATCTTAACAAATAGTATAAAATACCTAAAAGTAAACTTAATGGAAAATCACATAATTTACTACAGGAAAACACTTAAATTTTTACAAGATGGCATAGAACAGAAACTGAAAAGAGTGAGAAAAGGACCATATTTCTAGATGACAAGATGTAGTACCACAAAAATAGTAATCTTTCCACAACTATCTTTTAGACAATACTAACCACAATTGCAATAGTTAGTTGGGGTAGTTGTTGGGGAACTGGAAAAATTAACTGATGTTCATATGGCTCTTAAGTGTATAAGAAAATAGGAAAGTAAGAAAAGTATTGGTGAAGGGTGATTTTCTTTATTAGATATTAAAATTTACCACAAAACAATGAAATAGCTTAAGAAAAGACTAGAAACAAATACAGTAATAGATACAAAAATATGTAAAGGTTATATGACAAAATAGACATTTATGTTTCAGTAGTGGAATGACTTATTTAATAAACAGTACTAACGTAATTAGCCAGCCATAAGGAAGAAAACTATAAAAGAATGTTATTTCATGCTATTCAAAAACATTATAAATAGAATGAAGATTGAAATGTCAAAAGCAAAAATTAACTCACTGTAAGACAAAATAAGAAATCACTTGCATGATCTTGGAGTAGGAAAAATCTTCCTAATTATTAACTAAAGAAAACAAAACCTCGGAAGTCATAGTGAAAAATATAACATATTTGATTACACGAAAGTTAAAAATTTCTTCATGTTAAAATCTCCATCAATAAAATAGAAAATAATTCTAAATTGGGCAACAAATTTGTAGCATATGCCTTGTGTTAGTATCCCTAGTATCCAAAACACTTACAGAATTTTTAGAATGACACAAAACCCCAGTGTAAACATGGTCAAACAATATAAACAGTTCAGAAGTAAACCCCAAGTAACTGATCAACATATGAAAATATAATATATTGACTATCACTAGTCATGGAAATGCAAATTAAATCTACAATAAGATGCCATGTTTCACCCACCAGTTTGGCATAAATTAAAAGACGGATAACATTCAGTGCCAGAGAGAATGTGGGGAAACAATTCTTCCACACATTGCTAATGGAAACAAAACTGGAATCCTTTGGGAAGGTAATCTGGCAGTGCTTACTTATGATAAAATAAACTCTGACTTGGAGATATCCCTTTTGGAAATCAATTGTATTGAGAAAAGTTTCCAGGATGTAAAGACACGTATATGAGGACATTTTTTGAAGCATTGTTTGTACTTGCAACAAATTATGAACAATTTGAACCTAACTGCAGGAGAAAGACTGACTAAATAGCGTTGTATCAGCTTTGTGGAATGCCACAGTTATTAAAACGAATATATTAGTGTTGTATTGATTTTCCCAAAGGGATGCCCATATGTCAAAGGCAAATTAAAAAGTGATGACAGGATATATTCCCTGTAATGGGATGGCTGGGTCAAATGGTATTTCTTGTTCTAGATCCCTGAGGAATCACGACACTGACTTCCACAATGGTTGAACTAGTTCAGGTCCTTTGTAGGGACATGGATGAAGCTGGAAACCATCATTCTCAGCAAACTATCTCAGGGACAAGAAACCAAACACCGCATGTTCTCACTCATAGGTGGGAATTGAACAATTAGAACACATGGACACAGGAAGGGGAACATCACACACCGGGGCCTGTTGTGGGGTGGGAGTGAGGGGAGAGATAGCATTAGGGGATATACCTAATGTTAAATGAGGAGTTAATGGGTGCAGCACACCAACATGACACATATATACATATGTAACTAACCTGCACGTTGTGCACATGTACCCTAAAACTTAAAGTATAATAAAAAATGAATAAATAAATAAAGTGATGACAGGAGATATCATCAATGCATGTTAATATGCACAAGGACATTGATTACCCCAAAGGGTAGGAAATGAGGAGAGGAGGGGAGGGGAAGTGAGAGGTTATTACCTTCTTAAAATCATGTTAAATTTTTCCCTTGTATAATCAGCATATATTATCATTGTGATTAAAAACCAACAAGAAAAAAATAATTTTTTCCTAGATAAATTCTGTATCCCACCCTAAAAAGTTATTATTCAAGATCAAATTGACTTTCAGCACTGAAAGTAACATGGTATACTATGGAATCTGAGAAGTTGAATGTAATTCAAAGTAAATTGCAGCATATTTTATTCTTTCCTTTTTTCTTTTTTTTTGGTCATCTATGTGTCCTGTGGAACTTTTATATTTTAATATTTTTGTTTATTGACTCACTTTATCAAAACTAGCCTTGTTCAAAGCAATGCATATATGAAGTTATGGTTTGATGCTATAGTTACGATGCTAAAATACACATAATAAATACAAAGTTAGTGAAGTAAAAAGAACTATTTGGCTTCCTACAATTATTTAGCATATCACACTTTGAAGAAATTGGACCATGGATTAAATAAACTAAGCATTCATCTTCGATTCCAAATTGTCAGAAAGCCAGGAAATCAAAAGAGCATCCTTAGGGAAGGTGTTAGGCTCTGCCTGGCTCTCACCCCCTTTACCCCTTTGTTCCTCAATCTAGGGTCACTTTGTCACTTTCTATATTCCAATCCTGACCCAGTTTGCACACTAGTCTTGACTTCAGGTGGCTTATTACTATTTGGAGGCTCAGCGCCTATACCCACATGAAGTTGGGCTGGCAATGAGGCTTCAGTTCACTAACCAGATTTGCATAAAATACATACAAAAAGGGGAAGTCTTTAGGGCAAAAAAATAGAACCAGGTTTGTATTACTATTTCAGCTTAATAGTTTATTCCTTATTTCAGCTTAGTAGTTTATTCCAATTACCATAATGGCTAATTATGGTAAATACTATTTAAAATCATGTGCTATGTACTAAGTCTTTGATGTACAATATCTCATTTAAACCTCGTGTAATCCTCTGAAGAATGTCCTGTTATTTTTCCCGTTTTAACACATGATGAAACTCAGAGAAGGGTCTATGGTTACTGTCAGTCCATTGAACTTTAATTCAGATTGGGCAATGCTTTAACGTCTGGTATCCAGCAGCTATATGACTTAATATTTCTCAGTGTCATTTCCTTGTCTCTAAATTGGAGACATTAATGGTCACTTCGTAAGATTGTTGTAATGATAAGTCACTAACAAGATGATTGCTTCCAAATAGTTGACACACAGTAATTATGATTCCCTTCTCTGGTTCCTGCAAAGTAACCTCCTGGTTCTTGTTTTTTTGTTTGTTTGTTTAAGACAGAGTCTCACTCTGTTGCCCAGGCTGGAGTACAGTGGTGTAATGTTGGCTCACTGCAGCCTTGACCTTCTGGGGCTCAAGTCATCCTCCCACCTCAGCCTCCTGAGCAGCTAGGAGTATAAACCTGCACCACCATGTCCTGCTAATTTTGTTTATTTTTTTTGTAGAGATGAGGTCTCACTATGTTGCAGAGGGTAGTCTCAAATTCCTGGGCTCAAGTGATCCTCCTGCCTTGGCCTCCTGAAGTGCTGGGATTACAGGTAGAAGACACCATGCCTGGCCAAAAGAGGAAATTTTTACTGGTAGACTTCTGCTTTGGTTTTTGTTTCTAAGTCACTGTTCTGATATCTCAGACACCCAACTTTCCCTGTAAATTTGCCTCCTCTCAGCCCCTGCAGGTGACCCCTGCAACTTCAAAGGACCCTTAGTCTGTGAGTGTCAGCCTTATCATTTTCTTCCTCTACCCCCTCCACCCCTTTTCCTAAATGAATCATGCTTTACAGGAAGGGTGGGAACACATGGCACCCTTGCCAGGTGTGAAGTACTTAAGGAGTCTTTTAAAATACTCACATTTCCTTTCACTCTATAAAAGCAGCCCTGGTGTCTCAACCAGTCAGTTCCTTAGGCCCTTTGGACCAACCTGGTTCCACCAGTCTCTATCTGTGTGCCTACCTGCTTTTGAGGCTGGATAATAGCCATCTGATACTCAGGCCAGGAGTCCACTAGCACCTCCATGTTGAAGGGGTTCCTGTGATTTATGTGGTACACAGAGCCGTACACCTGAAGGAGGGATGGAAAGACTAGGAGAGCCTGGGATCCTCAGAGATGGAGATCTGGATGTGAAGAGAAAGAGAAAAACAGAAGTCAACAGACAGTACTGTGACCAAGTCAGTGATGGTGAGATGAGCAGCATCCCTAGGACCCTTCTGATTGGCACGAAGTCACCAGCAAGTAGGCAGAACTCACAGGTTCATGTCCTTCTGATACCAAAGAGCTACTGTGCACTAGCTGGGCACTTGGCAATGCTTTTAGCACTTACATTGTATGGATTTATTTAGTGTCCACAACAATTTTAAGAGGTAGGCGCTAATATTGTTCCTATTTCCTTGATGAAAAGACCAAAGGTAAAGGCACAGAAAGGTAAAGAAACATGCACAAAGCCATCTGACTCTCTCACTGTTCCCTCACCTTCAGGTACTCAGGTATGCTCCAGGCCAAGGGTTTGTATAGGGCCAGCAGCTTCTGGGAGTTATTCAGTAGAATCATTTTGTGGGACGCTTCAGTCCTTGAGCCATTCAAGAAGAAACTCTGAAAAGATAATTAGATCCCATCAGTCAATTTTGGCTTTTGTTGCCATTGCTTTTGGTGTTTTAGACATGAAGTCCTTGCCCCTGCCTATGTCCTGAATGGTATTGCTAGGCTTTCTTCTAGGATTTTTATGGTTTTAGGTCTAACATTTAAGTGTTTGATCCATCTTGAATTAATTTTTGTATAAAGTGTAAGGAAAGGATCCAGTTTCAGCTTTCTACATATGATTAGCCAGTTTTCCCAGCACCATTTATTAAATAGGGAATGCTTTCCCCATTGCTTGTTTTGTCAGGTTTGTCAAAGATCCGATGGTTGCAGAAGTGTGGTATTATTTCTGAGGGCTCTGTTCTGTTCCATTGGTCTATACCTCTGTTTTGGTACCAGTACCATGCTGTTTTGGTTACTGTAGCCTTGTAGTATAGTTTGAGGTCAGGTAGTGTGATGCCTCCAGCTTTGTTCTTTCGGCTTAGGATTGACTTGGCAATGCTGGCTCTTTTTTGTTCCATATGAACTTTAAAGTAGTTTTTTCCAATTCTGTGAAGAAAGTCATTTGTAGCTTGATGGAGATGGCATTGAATCTATAAATTACCATGGGCAGTATGGCCATTTTCATGATATTAATTCTTCCTGTGCATGAGCATGGAATGTTCTTCCATTTCTTGGTGTCCTCTTTTATTTCATTGAGCAGTGGTTCATAGTTCTCCTTGAAGACGTCCTTCACATCCCTTGTAAGTTGGATTCCTAGGTATTTTATTCTCTTTGAAGCAATTGTGAATGGGAGTTCACTCATGATTTAGCTCTCTGTTTGTCTGTTATTGATGTATAAGAATGCTTGTGATTTTTGCACATTGATTTTGTATCCTAAGACTTTGCAGAAGTTGCTTATCAGCTTAAGGAGATTTTGGGCTGAGATGATGGAGTTTTCTAAACATACAATCATGTGATGTGCAAACAGGGACAATTTGACTTCTGCTTTTCCTAATTGAATACCCTTGATTTCCTTCTCCTGCCTGATGGCCCTGGCCAGAACTTCCAACACTATGTTGAATAGGAGTGGTGAGAGAGGTCATCCCTGTGTTGTGCCAGTTTTCAAAGGGAATGCTTCCAGTTTTTGTCCATTCAGTATGAAATTGGCTCTGGGTTTGTAAGAAATAGCTCTTATTATTTTGACATACTTCCCATCAATACCTAATTTATTGAGAGTTTTTAGCTTGAAGGGCGTTGAATTTTGTCAAAGGCCTTTTTCTGCATCTATTGAGATAATCATGTGGTTTTTGTCTTTGTTTCTGTTTATATGCTGGATTACGTTTATTGATTTGTGTATGTTGAACCAGCCTTGCATTCCAGGGATGAAGCCCACTTGATCATGATGGATAAGTGTTTTGACGTGCTGCCGGATTCAGTTTGCCAGTAGTTTATTAAGGATATTTGCATTGATGTTCATCAGGGATGTTGGTCTAAAACTCTCTTTTTTTGTTGTGTCTCTGCAAGGCTTTGGTATCAGGATGATGCTGACCTCATAAAATAAGTTATTTTGAGCCTATATGTGTCTGTCTATGTGAGATGGGTCTCCTGAATACAGCACACTGATGGATCTTGACTCTTTATCCAATTTGCCAGTCTGTGTCTTTTAATTGGAGCATTTAGCCCATTTACATTTAAGGCTAAGGTTGTTATGTGTGAATTTGATCCTGTCATTATGATGTTAGCTGGGTATTTTGCTCATTAGTTGATTCGTTTCTTCCTAGCCTTGATGGTCTTTACAATTTGCCCTGTTTTTGCAGTGGCTGGTACTGGTTGTTCCTTTCCATGTCTAGTGCTTCCTTGAGGAGCTCTTGTAGGGCAGGCTTGGTGGTGACAAAATATCTCAGCATTTGCTTGTCTGTGAAGGATTTTATTTCCTTTCACTTATGAAGCTTACTTTGGCTGGACACGAAATTGTGGGTTGAAAATTCTTTTCTTTAAGAATGTTGAATATTAGCCCCCACTCTCTTATGGTTTATAGAGTTTCTGTTGAGAGATCCACTGTTAGTCTGATGTGCTTCCCTTTGTGGGGAACCCGACCTTTCTCTCTGGCTGCCCTTAACATTTTTTCCTTCATTTCAACTTTGGTGAATCTGATAATTGTGTGTCCTGGAGTTGCTCTTCTTGAGGAGTATCTTTGTGGCATTCTCTGTATTTCCTGAATTTGAATGTTGGCCTCCCTTGCTAGGTTGGGGAAGTTCTCCTGGATAATATCCTGCAAAGTGTTTTCCAACTTGTTTCCATTCTCCCTGTCACTTTCAGGTACACCCATCAGACGTAGATTTGGTCTTTTCACGTAGTCCCATATTTCTTGGAGGCTTTGTTCATTGCTTTTTACTCTTTTTTCTCTAAACTTCTCTTCTCACTTCATTTCATTCGTTTGATCTTCAATCACTGATACCCTTTCTTCCAGTTGATCAAATTGGCTACTGAAGATTGTGCATTCATCACGTAGCTCTCTCCCCATGTTTTTCTGCTCCATCAGGTCATTTAAGGACTTCTCTACACTGGTTATTCTAGTTAGCCATTCGTCTAATCTTTTTTCAGTGTTTTTACCTTCTTTGCTGTGTGTTCAAACTTCCTCCTTTAGCTCGGATAAGTTTGATCATCTGAAGCCTTCTTCTCTCAACTCAGCAAAGTCATTCTATGTCCAGCTTTCTTCTGTTGCTGTCAAGGAGCTGCATTCCTTTGGAGTGGGAGAGGCACTCTGAATTTTAGAATTTTCAGCTTTTCTGTTCTGATTTTTCCCCATCTTTGTGGTTTTATGTACCTTTGGTCTTTGATTATGGTGATGTAAAGATAGGGTTTTGATGTGGATGTCCTTTCTCTTTGTTAGTTTTCCTTCTAACAGTCAGGACCCTCAGCTGTGGGTCTGTTGGATTTTGCTGGAGATCCACTCCAGACCCTGTTTGTCTGGGTATCAGCAGTAGAGGCTGCAGAACAGCAAATATTGCTGAACAGCAAATGATGCTGCCTGATCATTCCTCTGGAAGCTTTGTCTCAGAGGGGTACCCAGCCGTGTGAGGTGTCAGTCTGCCCCTACTAGGAGATTCTTCCCAGTTAGGCTACTTGGGGGTCAGGGACCCACTTGAGGAGGCAGTCTGTCCATGCTCAGATCTTGTACTCTGTGCTGGGAGAACCACCACTCTCTTCAAAGCTGTCAGACAGGGACATTTCAGTCTGCAGATGTTTCTGCTGCCTTTTTCTTGGCTATGCCCTGCCCCCAGAGGTGGAGTCTACAGAGGCAGGCAGGCCTCCTTGAGCTGCGGTGGGCTCCAGGGTACTTTGTTTACCTACTCAAGCCTCAACAATGGCAGATGCCCTTCCCCCAGCCTTGCCGCTGCCTTGCAGTGCAATCTCAGACTGCTGTGCTAGCAATGAGTGAGTCTCCCTGGGTGTGGGTCCCTCTGAGCCAGGCACAGGATATAATCTCCTGGTGTGCCATTTGCTAAGACCATTGGAAAAGTGCAGTATTAGGGTGGGAGTGACCCGATTTTCCAGGTGCTGTCTCTAACAGTTTCCCTTGGCTAGGAAAGGGAATTCCCTGACCTGTTGCACTTCCTGGGTGAGGTGATATCTCACCCTGCTTTGGTTCATGCTCAGTGGGCTGCACCCACTGTCCTGCACCCACTGTCTGACAAGCCCCAGTGAGATGAACCTGGTACCTCAGTTGGAAATTTCAGAAATCACCTATGTTCTGCATCACCCATGCTGCGAGCTATAGAATGGAGCTGCTCCTATTCTCCCATCTTGGAACCGCCCCCCAACATTTCTTTTCTATCAGTTAGCTGGTAAAATCCTGGGTAGACCCCTCCCCATACTCTTTTAAAAAATTTTTGTAAAGTACACATAACAGAAAACTTACTGTTTAACCATAGTTAAGTGTACAATGCAGCGGTTTGTGATCATTCACAATGCTCTATAAGCATCACCACTATCCATTTCCAGAACATTTTTGTCATCCTAAACAGAAACTATATCTATTAAACCACAATTATTCATTCCCTCTGTCCCTAGCCCATGGCTAGGGATATATATACAAAATAACTTTCATTTTACTTTATGTCTTTAGGAGTTTGCCAATACTAGGTACTTCATATAAATGGAATTCTATGATATTTGTCCATTTAGGCCTGACTTATTTCACTTAGCATAATGTTTTTGAGGTTCACCTATGTTGTATCATGTGTCAGAATTACATTTCATAACTAAAATAATTTTCCATTATATATGGGAAATAAGTTTAAAGTTCACTGAAGAGAAATAATAAATTTGTGAATGATACTTAGTAAATATCAGTAGCACAAAGTCAGTGGTCACTGGGAAGACTATAGAAAAGCGATTATAATAAATAATGTGTAAAAAAGCAAAATATATAACTTGTTCATGTCTACTCAAAGTATGTATGCATGTGGACAAGGTCTTGAAGGGAATAAGTAAACATGAAAGTTGTTTTTGGGTGGCGAAAGTATGTGTGATTTCCTTCTTATTTCAGAATTTTCTTTGGTACCGTTGACGTTTTTATTTTTATGCAAGATTAAAAAAAATGGAAGGCACTAGAACCATAAAGATGAGAATTATGAAAACAGAATAAATGCTATTTTTCTTTATTTTTCTTTTTTCCCAGTAGTCCCATCAGCTATCAGATTTCCCCTCTTTTAAGAGGAAGAAAAAAGCTCCCTATGTATCATGATTCTTTACATGCTTAATCCTGTCACCCACAGCCATCAACAAAGAATGCAAGGCAGATTATTCGAAAGAGAATAGCAGTTGACATCCCATAGTGCCAAACCTGTTTTTAGACAAAAAAGACTTTACTGAGAGCCCTCATTTTTAAATGTACTTCAATGCATTGTTGTTCAACTGGAATGTTCCACTCTAAGTTATCTTTAGTAAGATTTTGCCATTTCCGTATGACTTTGCTGCCTCCGAGGCCTAATGTATAAGCCAGAAGGAACTCAGTTTTCCAGAAATTAAGGATTCAATTTTTACCTATAAACACTGGCTTTACTCTCAGGCTCTCTTGATTAACTTAGCCAATGATTTTTTTCCTCCCTATGTGCGCACACATACACACACACACAAAGGGGTAGAATACAAAAATCCCAGTGAATTGTCAAAAGTTAAATTTTATAACTCCTGTAAATTACTGCTTACTACCAGTTTCTTTCTGACTGAGTGAGATATAAATGGCATCTAACTGGATCCAAGCCAGTTAATTCCCAGATCAAATCCATTCCTAGACCCAGTCCATTTTCTGTTGCAACTCCAAACCCAGTTTGGATCAGAAATTTGCTCAAAGAAACTCAGCTCAAAACACAAATGTGTGAAGCTCCAAAATGTGAGATTAAGCTTACCTATGATTCTCAGCTGTTGCGAGAGACCAATGGACACAAATGGATCCTGCAGGTACCTTCCATGTTTACTCAGTGCTCCTGGGGATACTAGAAACTCCACTTCGGATTCGCTTCTGACATAATCTGATAAAATAAAAACTTCAGCTGAATTAAATTTAAAGGAATATAAGTGAGCAATGAACAATTTGTGAATCCAGCAGCCTTCAGAATCACAGCAGATTCGCAGAGCCTCCCGGGGTGCCTCATGGTCAAAACGAATTTATAGACCAAAAAAGGTAAAGTGATGTACAGGAATGAGAAGTGAGATACAGACACAGTGAGATTGGTAGCAACTGTGCATTTGCTTTATTTGAACACAGTTTGAACATTCAGCAGTCTATGAGTGGCTGAAGTATGGCTGCTGGGATTGGCTAACACTCAAGCATTGTCAGAGGTGCACACTACTAAATTAGGTTTTCAATTTGTCTGACTATTAAGGTAGGTTACAGTTCCCCCATGAAGACTCAGATGTAAAAGAACAGAGTCCTTCTGAGGCCATATTTAGTTTGCTTTAACAATTTGTGGCAAAATTCATTGAAAGGATTGTCTATACATGCTATCTCCAATCCCCTCCTAAACTTATCTAATTGGGATTTTGCTGCTACTATCCTACTGAAACACTTTTTAAAGCCTATGTTATTAAATCTAAGGGTTAATTATTGTTTCTCATCTTAATAGCTCATCCTTTAAAGAATTTTCTTCACTTGCTTTCCAAGAAAACACACTCTCTTGGTCTTCTTTTAACTTCACTTGTTACTTCTTCTCAGTCTCCTCTGTGGACCCTTCTTTTCCCCCCAATTTCTTAATTTTGGATCACCTCAGAGTTCAATAATTGGCCCTCATTTTTATCCACACTTACTTCCTGGTTATCCCATCTGATCCCATGCCTTTAATATCAATCTACCTGCCAATGACTAATACATTTATATTATTACTCAAACTCATTTCCAAACTAAAGACATATTTATCTAATGGCCTGTTTGACGTCTCCTGGATTCCCTCCAGTAGCCATCTCAAACTCATTATGTCTCAGATCAAACTCTTTATCCACCCTCTCCACCCAGCTTACTTTACCTGTAGTCTTTCTCAACTTAGTTGATGGCAACTCCATCTTTTCCCTTGTTCAAATGTAAACACTTGGGGTTATCCTTAAGTATCTTTTCCCCTCCCACTTTACATCCAATCCATTATGACATCTTGATAATTCTGGTTGGGGGAAAATTCTTCATGGCCTCTCACATTTCTGCATATCTTATGAGCAGAGACTTTGACAGTCTTTGCTCCTGACTAGCTTTTCAAAGATGTTTGTAAAGAGGACAGCTTGGAAGCTAGAGATACTGTTTTCTTCTGAAGCAGAGGGCAGGTTTGCTTACTGTTAAGTATAAAAAAGATAATGTCTTCCTCTGGAGCAAAGTTCAGATAGGTTTGCTTGTAGTTCACTATAAAACATCCATGTTCCCTAAATTTAGGGTTCCTTGGCTGCAACACACAACTATTGCATTTGCAACATTAATCTGCTGTTCTGTATTACCTCTGTAGGACTTGTGGAGCAAGGAAGACTGACACAAACACAAAAATCATTCTGCCCATTGAATGAATCATAAAATACTGTCTTTGACCCAGGAGGCTTGTGTCATCTGCCAGCATTTATGAAACTGTGTCCCAAGTAGGGTAAGCTTTTAGATACTTCAGAGCTCCTGGCAGTCTTTTCTGGATGGAGAATGTCTTTAGTCTTTTCTCAATGGAAAAACAGAATGCTCCTTTTAAAACAAAAGCCAGATTTTGTTATTCCTTTGTGCAACCCCTGCTACTGCAGGGGTAACACATAGTCTCATTCAGAGAGACACAAATTCCTTATAACAGCCCTCTAAGTTCTCCATGACTTAGACTACAGTAACCTCCCTGACATCCCTGAGTGGGAGGCGCCTGGCGGTTTCGCGCTTTCCCCGCGTTTTGATTGCGCCAGAGCAGCGCGCTGGAGGGAGCTGAAGGGCAAATATCCCGCCCCGGTGCCTTGGTGTGTGGCACTTGCTGCCATTCTGCCGCTGTGGGGTGAGCGGCGGTGGCGGGACTAGCATTCAGGCGGGATCCGTTGGCAGCATCAAAGAGAGCTCAACCCTGATGATGCAGAAGCCCAGACTCCAGCCTACTGCAAGTTCCAGAGCAGGCTGTACCCGCGCCTGCGTGAGCGCTAGAGGGACTTGGCCTGCTCCGCAAATGATCCAACTTCTCGGACGCCCTGGCGAACACAGACAATGCCAGCCTGGATAAGGAAGTGGCCAGCACTGCTTAGGCTGTGTTCCCAGGACGCGCATTACTGAGTGTGGAACTTTACCCTCCTGATGAAGACGCCAGAGTTGTGTATCCCCAAAGTGATGATCAAAGAAGTGCTTTGTATAGGGCTTGAGAAACATCTTTCTGTTTAAGAACAGAACGTCTTACTATCTAAGAAACTGAATAGAAGGAGATGCCTTCAGTATTGGGTGTTTGAAAAGTTGGTCAAAGAAGGGGAGAAGATGGTTGATTAAGTGGGGATGGTGACAATTATTTTGTAACTCATAGAAGGACAGATGTTTATGTAAAAGTTGATGGTTTTGATGGAATAATCATGAGCATGTTTCTGAAATTAATGTGAAATATAGAGAGACCCCTGAAATCACTGCTTAAATTACACCAGTCTTGTGGTGCTTGGAAAGAGAAAACTTTGGAAGTATAATTGTAAAAATAATATTATATAGAAAAAGAGAAGAGAAAACTTAAGGACAGCTTTCTCAAATCGCTGTTATTCTTGAATCATCTGAAAGCAGTATACATGACTGGCACCAATATACATCAGGGAGTAAACCATTGCACAGGAGACTTGATTTTCTTTTCATTATAGAATCTGGAGAAAAAAAGCTATGAAAAGCAAGAGGTGGTAGAGAATGGTGTTGTTGAAATTGCCTGACATCACTGGAGATAATTTGTCCTGGAAAGAAGTGCTCCTTAGGGAGGAGCATCTGCACATTCCATTAGAATAAAGCACCTGGTGGGCCATATGAAGAAGTCTGGGTTTTGTTTTAAATGTGAAATTCATTTTAAATGAGGATTTGAAGCAAGGGAGTGATATAACATGACATATTTTAAAAAATCACTCTGGCAGCTGCGTGGGGGACAAACTCTGGGAGGACAAGAGGAGATGTGGAAGGGAGAAGGTGACTAAGAGTCTGTCCCAGGATTGCAAAGATTTTGGAGCCCAGCCTCAGGTGGTAATGGTGGAGGTGTTAGAAATGGTTGGATTCCACATATATTTTCAAAGGCCAGCACATGGAATTTGCTTATGGATGTTCCATAAATAAGAGAAAAAGAGGGCTCAGTGATGATTCCTGGGCTTTTGACTTAAGCAACTAGAAGGATAAAGTCTCCATTAACTGATATGGGGAAGACTGAGGAAGGAGACACTGTGTATGCCAGGATTGGGGCGTGTGTGTGTGTGTGTGTGTGTATCAGTAATTCTACTTTTGACCTATTGACGTGGAGATGCTAATCCATGCCAGCTAAAAAATAAGGAGGGAAGTGGACATTCAACACATGAGGGTGAATGCCCAGGGAGCCTTAAGTAGGGGCCAGAGGGTTAATCTGGGAGAGAAGAACATAGATCAAAATAAAAGACACATGGAGGGAGAAAGAGAGGGAAGCTAGGACTTATGATGGTAACAATGTTGTTCATTAACTGAGTAGTCTTTATTTTTTTTTTTTTTGAGACAGAGTTTTGCCCTATTGCCCAGGCTGGAGTGCAGTGGCATGATCTCAGTTCACTGCAACCTCCACCTCCTGGGTTCAAGCGATTCTCATGCCTCAGCCTCCTAAGCAGCTGGTATTACAGGTGCCTGCCACCGCGCCTGGCTAATTTTTGTGTTTTTGGTAGGGACGGGATTTCACCATGTTAGCCAGGCTAGGGTAGAACTCCTGACTTCAGGTGCTCTGCCCGCCTCAGCCACCCAAAGTGCTGGGATTACAGATGTGAGCCACTATGCCAGGCCTGAGAAATTGCCAAGACCAGCTCAGACATGGATACCCTAACCCAGTCACACTAGAGGAATTAAAGACACACACACAGAAATATAGTGTGTGGAGTGGGAATCAGGGGTCTCACAGCCTTCAGAGCTGACAGCCTCAAACAGAGATTTACCCACATATTTATTAACAGCAAGCCAGTGATAAGCATTGTTTCTATAGATTATAGATTAACTAAAAGTATCCCTTGCAGAAAACAAAGGAATGTGCCAAAATAGAGGGATGGGCTCTGGCTAGTTATCTGCAGTAGGAACATGTCCTTAAGGCACAGATGGCTTATGTTATTGCTTGTGGTTTAGGAATGCCTTTAAGCTGTTTTCCTCCCTGGGTGGGCCAGGTGTTCCTTGCCCTCATTCCAGTAAACCCACAACCCTCAGCGTGGGCTTCATGGCCATCACGAACATGTCACAGTGTGTAGAGATTTTGTTTATGGCCAGTTTTGGGGCCAGCTTATGGCCAGATTTGGGGAACTGTCCCCAACAAGAAATGTAATTAAAGTACAGAGAAAATTAAAAGGGATAAGAAAGTTCACGGAGAGATATCAGAGCAAATGATAAATACAAAAGTCTGCCTTATTTCCCAGACCCCTTGTCTCTTAGGTGCCCTATATTTTACCTCCCAGTGAACCACTCTTGTCCCTTTGTGATAGCACTCCAAGCAGCACTGCCACACACCCAATTCCAGAACTTCCCTGCTCCTTGAGCCTAGGAATAGCCATGCTTCTAATTCCTCTTTATTTGCTCATCACTGGAGTAGCAACTGAACCACATGATTGGAATAAGTAACGTGATGTCATTTTTGGTAGCAATCTTCCATTTCTTCCTTATGTATAAAATTTAACCTCACAGAGAAACTAACTGCCTAGAGCTATGGGTCCAGAGTAGAGCTCTAGCTTTGCTTTTCTCTTTGCAGCTGTGGTCTGAGAGATTTGATGCAATCCCACTGCAATTTGATATCAGCGACAGCGTAGGGATGCTCAGGGAATCTTTTGAGCCACCAAGGAAGCTTCACTTCCAGCTAATATTTATGGGGCTGTGGAAGTTGTCTCACATTCCTGGGGACAGAGTGTTTGCCCTGAAAAGGAATGTTCACTTGCCACAAAGCATCTTGTTGGCTGGATTTGATTATAATGTGACAAGAATTCTTTTGGCCACATAACTGGTGGTAGGGTCATTTTGTGTTTCTCAAACCAATAAGAAGAAAAGTCCTCTTACATGGTCAGGAGAGGTGGGAATGGATGAAGCACTAAGGTCAGGTCTCATGAAGTTAGGGAATAAGGCCAGCATTTATGGAAAGTGATTTCTCCATGAACCCCTAGAAGATGCTCCTGAACCCTAACAGTAGGCTGATGTCTGTATTTAGAGTTGCAAACAACATGTTCTGGGAATACAGAGGAAGGCACCACTGCCTCCAACTTGAGAGTGTATCACAGAGAAAGATTTATATTTGGACTTGATGGATGAGAGATGAGTCGGAGTTTGATAGAAGAGAAGAAGGGAACCGTCTGGATGTACAATGGAAGAAGTGGCAGGAAGGGCTAAGGAGATTTGGCTTCTGGGGATGGGTTAGAGATAAGGGCCCGGGCACCACATTCTGGAGCTTGCAATGGGGTATGTAAAAGTTTATATGGGATGCTCGTTTTCTCTCCTCCCATGGGTTCATAGCGGGGTCACCTCAGTCACTCTTGCTAACAAGCTGCCCTAATTTGAGAGAGAGCTGGAGTGGGGTCTCTAACCCTCCAGCAACCGCTTAGGAGCCAGCCTTGAAATCCCGGCAGCCAACACTTTCCATATAGACCCTGTTGTCCATCTTATCTTAGGAAGACAATGCACTCATGAGGAAGGTAACATCTACCTTTGGACTCCAGAGGCTCCAAGGAGCCTCTCTCTCTCTTCAAGATAAGGAATATTCACTGAGCTGCGGGTGGAGGTGGACATGGTTTGGGACCAACATGCGGCTGGGTGGCTTCACCTCCACCTTCATACAGTGGTACTGGGAGATGAACGGGGATAGGGCGATCAAGATTTAGTTCAACTTGTACTTCCAGTTGGGTGGTGATTGGTAGTTGACTCATTTTGGTCCCATTTGATATTCGCAGCCACTGGCTGGGGTAGGTGTAACTGTTGCTCCTATTTCACAGATTAGGACAGGATGGTTTGCTAGAGGTCAGAGGACTAGTTGCGGGAGGGAATGGTTGTCAGTTAGGATTTTAACCTGAGAGTCTCACGTTTTCTTAGGATCTTGCAGGGAGACCTTGGGAAAATTCCTTTTCCTATTTGGGGGGTCTTCATTCCCTTTTTGTAAGTTAAAGAGTTCTGCCAGTTCGTGATACTCTGTACTTTAACGTTCAAACGTATCACTTGGATAGGTTTTTTAAAATGGGGATTCTGGGTACCCCCAATATATTTAAGTTCTCTGGGGTGAGGCCGAGATTCATCTTCGCTGAGCTACATCTGTAGAGATTCTGTTTTGATACCATTGGTTGGACTGTAGCTCGGTAATTTGTATTTCTCAGAAGTGAGTCCAGTCAGCTGGTCAACCGCCCCGCCTGTGTCTCTGTGAACCCTTCCCGGGGTCCCCGCTGCTTCTGTACTTGCATCTTGTGGGAATGAGATGGGCGCAGGCAGCCATCTTTTAGTACCGCCTGGGGCACGCTAGCCAAGCCTTTAAAAACCACGCGCAGCCCTCCCTTTGCAGGTACTCAGGGCAAGCTGAGGCGCGTTTCCGGGTTTGGTATGTTCCTGAGTGTGGCCAGCAGATGAGGAGAGAGAACTAGCCAACAGAATAGGAAGGGGCAAGGAGGCCAGGAAGAAAAGCGGCAGGTGAAGATTGACATTCATTAAAACCAATGGTAGCTTCCGTTCTCCGACTCCCAAGCTTACCTTAATGGTTGACATCCATTAAGGCCAATGGTTGCTTCCGTTCTCTGACTCCCAAACTTCCCATTCTCTTAAGAGGCTGCATTTGTGGCGCTAAATGGAAGGATGGGCGTGGGGACATGGGCTGGGACATGTGCTCGCTGAAGATACACCTGTTAGTCCAAGGTTGCTGCTGCTCGTAGTGGCTCAACCCTCTTTGACAATTAACCTTCCTTTCAGTTTACTAAGTCTGCCTCACCTGTCTCTAGGCAAACCTATCCCCCATCACGCTGGGTTTTTGGAGTTTTTTAAAGCGTCGCGGGGTAAAGCCAGCATTGCACTTTTCGTTTTCTTAGCAGATAATTATTTCTGGTGCTAACAGCAGGGAGCTGCCAGGCGGGAGTACGGGTGAAGACAGAATAGGGTGAGCGATAACAGGTGTGAAGCGTCCCTTAATGCCAGGCATCGTGCTTTGGCACTTTTTATAGATTTGTCTCAATTATCTTTTTATTTAATTCATTTTCTGTTTCACAGATTATGAAACTTCAACTAAATTGCCAAGGACAGCCCTTGAATAATTTTAACTTCTGTCAGACCCCAAAGCCTAAGGTCTTTTATTTTGCAGAGGCTTCTTTGTCAGGATTTCAATGCATGCAGGTCCTGCAAATCACAGCTCCTCACTCACAGATTCATCCCGCTGTCCACGCATTCATTCACCCATTCATTTCATAGGGGCTCATCTGCAAGGCGTGGGGCTGGATAATAATAAAAATACAAAAGAAAGGGGATTCTGCTGTAAAGTAGAAGATTTTTTTTGAAAGATTTACAGAGAATTCCGGTGCTCAGCATGGTTTCGATCTTTCCCCCCAATATACTGCTGATACTTATTATGTTCCACATAATATGATGGATTCTGAAGATACAGAGATGGATGAAATCTACCCTTGCCTATCAGGAGCTCCCTGCCATAGGCAAGAGTAATCTATGAGCTTTAATTTTACATACCTAATTTTTAACGATTTGAGCATCAACTATACATATATATATATATATATAATGATATAGTTTTGAAGTTAACATATTAAATAAATATCAGGCACATTCAATTTCTTATTTTTTAGATGAAGATGAATCTAACTGGTGGTTCAAGTATGTTCTTTGTTCACCCTAGCGGACCATCTTGGGTGCTTCCTGGAGTGCTTCTTCAGACTGCAACCCTACCCTCCGGTATGTGCTTGGCTCTCTTCATTCTGCAGCACTCTGTCAAATGCCAGGCTTTTAGGGAGGCCTGCTCTGACCCCTTTCTGTTTCCTCTCCCTTTTATCTGCTCACATCTGGAGTCTCTTTTCCTATTTATTTGTTGTTCTTTCTCCCTCTATCATCTTCTGTTCCTGTATCATGTGTTTTTTTTTTTCATATACTACCTCTCAGTAGGTAGGAAATATGTTTACTGAGTTTTTTTTTCAATTTTTTGTTCAGTTTCTGTCTCCCTGCTCCAGAATGTAGGCTTCAAGAGAGGCAGTGAAGAGTTCTTATCACCCCTTACTGACTGAGAAACAGTTGGGGATCGAGGGAGACATCTTTGCCTGGTACATCCTGAAATCCCCCGAGGTGGGGGAGGAAGTTGAGGGATCAGGAAATGTCCATTCATTTTATGAACTTCAAGTTGGGTTAAACACTGTTGTCTTCTGTGACATTTGTTGTTAATCTCAACCCGAAACCCTCATCGCTAGTCATCCACTTCTTACTAGCTTTGTGACTTTGAATCAATGTTCAAGTTTTCCTTCTTTTTTTGCACCTCAGTTTCCTTATGTATGAAGAGGAAAAAAATAAATTTGTTAAGCCTAAAATGTGGGGTCATAGGGCATCAGTCCCCTGAGGGTAAAAGAAAAATATCTGTGGATTTATAAGACTTCAGAAGTTATATTCTTTTGAGGATCAAAGAAAGGTATTTGTGAATTTGAGAGTCTTCAGCTATCATATTAGTAGCACAATTACATGCAGAAAATATTGGAGAAAGAATTTTAACAAATCAAATGGGAACAGAGATCTCAGATAGGAGCAGATAAAAAGGAGAAGAAACAGTGGTGAGCCAAAAAAAAAATCTGACAAATTTTATGTAGACAGTTAACTCTGAATGGACAGTGATAGACTCTACAGGAATGTGTAATAAAAGTTTTAAAGAAGAATTCTTTAAATAGAAGTGACACACCACAAGGAAAATTCTATGACACCTGGAAATAAAACACCCAGGGACTGGGCTCAGGGGGATGAGGGGTAGAGAAATAAAAGCATTTTGTATCACTTAGCACACTCATCTGGATGGGAGGAGGGAGCAAAACAGGGAAATGAATATATTGGAAGATGTCATCTTATTGAGGTATGGGAGAAAAAGTGGAATAGCTGGTACTTTATTTTATATAATAATAAAGGAATTTTTGCTCAATTATGAGCAATAGAAGCAAATACTAGTGATTGAATAAAAAGTTAATAACGGAATATGATGGATAAGTCAGTTAATAAGAGAACTTGGTGGATAAGTGAATTAATAAGAGTCCACAGTGGAGACAATTTCCCTGTTTATAAAACGTTATCTGTTGAATATACACAGGATGTACTTTTTGAAAGAAAAAAAATTTATATAGGGGAAACAATTTTCACTCATTCTCTAGACACCCATCACTTTTCCAGAGGTAATCCATTGCTATACAAGCATAATAATTCCATTTCAATACATTTTCCCAGCAACTAAGAAATTCAGGATTTGTAATTCTAATAAAAAGAGTGCTGATCTGGGCTGAAATGAAAAGTTTTACCTTAGATGATATATGTCTCATAAATAGTTTTTATGAAGTCAGGGAATATCCTTAAAAAGCAATTACCAAGGCTCTACAACACATGAGTTTGAAGGCACAGGAAGATTAGGATTTAGAATAAATTTAGGTGAGATCTAGGGCCAAAGAATAGTAGGATGGTGTGTGTGTGTGTGTGTGTGTGTGTGTGTGTGTGTGTGTGTTGGCTGGGGCAGGTGAAATCCTTTGAAGATTGCCTGTAGACTGCTAGTGAGGTGCTATCATCTCTAGGCCTTGGCAAGTCCTTGCAAAGACACACGGTTCTGAAAGGTTGGCACTGGTGTAGGTTTTTAAATATTTTTGTTATAAACAGGGGTAACCCTGGACACCATTACAAAAATTTTAAAATTTCACCCCTGGGCACACAGGTTACCTTTCTCATGGTGGCATGGCAAGGCTTGATTTGCAAGAGTTTCTTTTGAACTGTCATCAATTTTTCCCTTTAAAAACAGGAGCTCCTTCATGGTGACAAAGGATGGAGGAAATCATCCCTTCTAACCTACTTTGTCATCTTCATTCCAAGAACTCTAGAAAGGCACAGCAGGTTTGGTTTTGAAACCTGTGGAATTTTAGTGCTGTCCATTCTCCCAAGTGGATGCCTTTAGTGAAGGTAAAAGGAAAGACTCTTTTCTGTGTCAAGGGAAGATTCATATGCAAATCCCAAGACTCAGATGTTATTTCAGAAGAGTTGGTGTCCATAATAAAGTAGAACTGGCCCGGGTTTATCTGCCTACAAGGGCAACTGTTTGAGGTAGAGGGAACTGGCAGAATAGGAGGGGTGGAATCTTCCTGGGAGAAAGTAAAAAGAATTCTAGGTGGAGAGGAGATCAAGATGTGAACCAAACACATGTCTTCTAAGTTACTATAGGAAATGTTGGAAAGGACTTTAGAACAAACAATAAATATGTCATAGCAGGAAAACAAAGAGAAGTCTTTGGGCCAGAAATAGAAACTGTTAAAAACAAAACAACAACAACAAAACATAAAAATAAAACAAAAAAACACCTTTAAGTTTGAAAATGACAGAAGTTAAGAAGTGGAAAGTTGCATGGGATATGCTTTTATTGCGGCCTCACTGATAAACCATTCCCCAGTCCATCTTTGCATCCTTGCTTGTCCTAAGCAGCATGATAGCAGCCGTGGCGTTCATCAGGCTAAAGTGGTTATTTTTGGCACTTGGGCTAGAGATGGCAGTGAAGCAGAATCACTTGGATAAATGCCAGAGGATTTTTGTCTCACAATAAGGAAATTGAAGATGTAGACACAAAAGGAGTGGATCCCTCTCCCTCTCCCTCTCCCTCTCCCTCTCCCTCTCCCTCTCCTCCCTCCTTTCTTCAGTCTCCCTCTGTTGCTGAAGCTGGACTGTACTGCCATGATCTCAGCTCGCTGCAACCTCCCTGCCTCAGGCTCCTGTGATTCTCCTGCCTCGGCCTCCCGAGTGCCTGGGATTGCAGGCACGCGCAGCCACGCCTGACTGGTTTTTGTATTTTTGGTGGAGACGGGGTTTCGCCATGTTGACCGGGCTGCTCTCCAGCTCCTGGCCTCAAGTGATCTGCCCGCCTCATCCTCCCAAGGTGCTGGGATTGCAGATGGAGTCTCACTCACTCAATGCTTACTGTTGCCCAGGCTGGAGTGCAGTGGCATGATCTTGGCTCGCTACAACCTCCAACTCCCAGCAGCCTGTCTTGGCCTCCCAAAGTGCTAAGATTACAGCCTCTGCCCAGCCGCCACCCCATCTAGGAAGTGAGGAGCATCTCTGCCTGGCTGCCCATCATCTGTGATGTGAGGATCCCCTCTGCCCGGCTGCCCCATCTGGGAAGTGAGGAGCGCCTCTTCCTGGCTGCCACCCCATATAGGAAGTGAGAAGCGTCTCTGCCCAGCCGCCCATTGTCTGGGATGGGAGGAGTGCCTCTGCCTAGCCACCCCATCTGGGAACTGGGGAGCGCCTCTGCCCGGCCGCCCCATCTAGGAGGAGAGGAGCGCCTCTGCCCAGCCGCCACCCCATCTGGGAGGAAGTGAGGAGCGCCTCTACCTGGCCACCCCGTCTGAGAAGTGAGGAGCGCCTCTGCTTGGCTGCCCCTTCTGGGAAGTGAGGAGCGCCTCTACCTGGCCGCCCCGTCTGGGAAGTGAGGAGGGCCTCTGCCCGGCCACCCTGTCTGGGAGGTGAGAAGCGCCTCTGCCCGGCCACCCCATCTGGGAAGTGAGGGGCACCTGTGCCCAGCCGCCACCCCATCTGGGATGAAGTGAGGAGTGCCTCTGCCCGGCCACCCTGTCTGGGAAGTGAGAAGCGCCTCTACCTGGCTGCCCCATCTGGGAGGTGAGGAGCGCCTCAGCCGGGCCACCCATCTCTAGGTTGTGAGGAGTGCCTCTGCCCAGCCGCCCCATCTGGGATGTGAGGAGTGCCTCTGCCTGGCCGCCCATCATCTGGGAAGTGAGGAGCGCCTCTGCCCGGCCGCCCCGTCTGGGAGGTATACCCAACAGTTCCCAAGAGACAGCGACCATCGAGAATGGGCCATGATGACGAGGGTGGTTTTGTTGAAAAGAAAAGGGGTAAATGCGGGGAAAAGAAAGAGAGATCAGATTGTTACTGTGTCTGTGTAGAAAGAAGTAGGCATAGGAGACTCCATTTTGTTCTGTACTAGGAGAAATTCTTCTGCCTTGGGATGCTGTTGATCTATGACCTTGCCCCCAGCCCCGTGCTCTCTGAAACATGTGCTGTGTCAACTCCAGGTTAAATGGATTAAGGGCGGTGCAAGATGTGCTTTGTTAAACAGATGCTTGAAGGCAGCATGCTCATTAAGTCATCACCACTCCCTAATCTCAAGTACTCAGGGACATAAACACTGCGGAAGGCCACAGGGACTTCTGCCTAGGAAAACCAGAGACCTTTGTTCATGTGTTTATCTGCTGACCTTCTCTCCACTATTATCCTATGACCCTGCCATATCCCCCTCTCTGAGAAATACCCAAGAATGAGCAATAAATACTTTAAAAAAAAAAAAAAACACCTGGAGCAGGGTAAATATGAAAATGTGGTCAATGGTTGTCTTTAGATTATGCATTGTGCTTATTTTTTTCTAATTTTTCTATAATGAACATGTATTATTTTTGTAACTATAAACTATTAAATAAGGACTATAACACTTCCAATAAGCAAAAAGGTTTGTGTGCCTCCCTATCATAGATAAATTAAAGCCCTAATTTGACTTGATATTTTTAGACCCTTTTCCCAGTTGAGGTTATTTTTACGACTTTATTTCATGCTTGTTCCCCAGCCCTGGGTATTGAATGTTATGGTTTTTCTTCTTCTTCCCCTCATTTGTGTTGGTTTTCCTTTCTCTCTGCTCTTGCCCAATCCCAACATTTGCCAGGTTAAATCTTTTTCTTCTTTCACAACCCAGCTCAAATCTGACTTCCTCCAAGAAATGTCCTTCTTTTCTCTAAGTCTGAAATTTTCTCCCCTCAGGGAATCCAATTTTTGAACTTGTTTTATATCCTTTATCACAGCTTATTTAAAACTTGTTATTGTTCTCTTTTATTCTTATTACATCATGAAGTCCTACAGGGCAAGAATAGTTATCATTATTTATTATTATTATTATTATTATTATTATTTGGGACAGAGTCTCATTCTGTCGCCCAGGCTGGAGTGCAGTGGTGCGATCTTGGCTCACTGCAACCTATGCTTCCTGTGTTCAAGCGATTCTCATGCCTCAGCCTCACGTGAAGCTGGGATTACAGGCGCCTGCCACCACACCTGGCTAATTTTATTCTTAATAGAGATGGGGTGTCACCATGTTGGCCAGGCTGGTCTCAGACTCCTAACCTCAGGTAATCCACCTGCCTTGGCCTCCCAAAGTGCTGGGATTACAGGCAGGAGCCACCGTGCCTGGCCAAGTTATTTTTAAAAATCTTTGAATCTAATGCTATGAGTGCATTAAATTTGGGTGTGCAAATGACATTTTTGAATACATTTCAACAGTATTTGTAGCAAGGCATTATGTTTACCATCGCCTTGTGTCTATGATCTATTGGTCATGTGAAATATGTTCACTAATGTTGGTGATAGTCGTTGAAAATATTTATTGAACAATGTTTTAAGCATATAAGATCCCATTTAAATTGTTTTTGTTATATTTTAAATAACTGTTTTGTTATCTTACAAGTGGATGCTATCCCTGATAATTTTGACAGCAATGCACCACAAAACTCGAAAGACAGAATTTTAATTGGCTGTGTTACCTCTGTAAAGAAAGATGTCTAGGTTAATAAAAAAATTTAGGAGGAGCCAAGATGGCCAAATAGGAACAGCTCTGGTCTACAGCTCCCAGCGTGAGCAACACAGAAGACGGGTGATTTCTGCATTTCCATCTGAGGTACCGGGTTCATCTCACTAGGGAGTGCCAGACAGTAGGCGCAGGTCAGTGGGTGCGCACACCATGCGTGAGCCGAACAAGGGTGAGACATTGACTCACTCAGGAAGTGCAAGGGGTCAGGGAGTTCCCTTTCCCAGTCAAAGAAACGGGTGACAGATGGCACCTGGAAAATCAGCTCACTCCCACCCAAATACTGCGCTTTTCCAACAGGCTTAAAAAACAGCGCACCAGGAGATTAATATCCCGCACCTGGCTCAGAGGGTCCTACGCCCACGGAGTCTCACTGATTGCAAGCACAGCAGTCTGAGATCAAACTGCAAGGCGGCAGTGAGGCTGGGGGAGGGGCGTCCGCCATTGCCCAGGCTTGCTTAGGTAAACAAAGTAGCTGGGAAGCTCCAACTGGGTGGAACCCACCACAGCTCAAGGAGGCCTGCCTGCCTCTGTAGGCTCCACCTCTGGGGGCAAGGCACAGACAAACAAAAAGACAGCAGTAACCTCTGCAGACTTAAATGTCCCTGTCTGACAGCTTTGAAGAGAGCAGTGGTTCTCCTGGCAAGCAGCTGGAGATCTGAGAACCAGCAGACTGCCTCCTCAAGTGGGTCGCTGACCCCTGACCCTCAAGCAGCCTAACTGGGAGGCACCCCCCAGCAGGGGTACACTGACACCTCACACGACCTGCTGGGTACTCCAACAGACCTGCAGCTGAGGGTCCTGTCTGTTAGAAGGAAAACTAACAAACAGGAAGGACATCCACACCAAAAACCCATCTGTACATCACCATCATCAAAGACCAAAAGTAGATAAAATCACAAAGATGGGGAAAAAACAGAGCAGAAAAACTGGAAACTCTGAAAAACAGAGTACCTCTCCTCCTCCAAAGGAATGCGGTTCCTCACCAGCAACGGAACAAAGCTGGATGGAGAATGACTTTGATGAGCTGAGAGAAGAAGGCTGCAGATGATCAAATTACTCTGAGCTACGGGAGGATATTCAAACCAAAGGCAAAGAAGTTGAAAACTTTGAAAAAAATTTAGAAGAATGTATAACTAGAATAACCAATACAGAGAAGTGCTTAAAGGAGCTGATGGAGCTGAAAACCAAGGCTCGAGAACTACGTGAAGAATGCAGAAGCCTCGGGAGCCGAAGAGATCAAATGGAAGAAAGGGTATCAGCAATGGAAGATGAAATGAATGAAATGAAGTGAGAAGGGAAGTTTAGAGAAAAAAGAATAAAAAGAAACGAGCAAAGCCTCCAAGAAATGTGGGACTATGTGAAAAGACCAAATCTACGTCTGATTGGTGTACCTGAAAGTGACGGGGAGAATGCAGCCAAGTTGGAAAACACTTTGCAGGATATTATCCAGGAGAACTTCCACAATCTAGCAAGGCAGGCCAACATTCAGATTCAGGAAATACAGAGAACGCCACAAAGATACTCCTCGAGAAGAGCAACTCCAAGACACATAATTGTCAGATTCACCAAAGTTGAAATGAAGGAAAAAATGTTAAGGGCAGCCAGACAGAAAGGTCAGGTTACCCTCAAAGGGAAGCCCATCAGACTAACAGCAGATATCTCAGCAGAAACTCTACAAGCCAGAAGACAGTGGGGGTCAATATTCAACAATCTTAAAGAAAAGAATTTTCAACCCAGAATTTCATATCCTGCCAAACTAAGCTTCATAAGTGAAGGAGAAATAAAATACTTTACAGACAAGCAAATGCTGAGAGATTTTGTCACCACCAGGCCTGCCCTAAAAGAGCTCCTGAAGGAAGCGCTAAACATGGAAAGGAACAACCAGTACCAGCCACTGCAAAATCATGCCAAAATGTAAAGACCATTGAGACTAGGAAGAGACTGCATCAACTAACGAGCAAAATAGCCAGCTAACATCATAATGACAGGATCAAATTCACACATAACAATATTAACTTTAAATGTAAATGGACTAAATGCTCCAATTAAAAGACACAGACTGGTAAATTGGATAAAGACTCAAGACCCATCAGTGTGCTGTATTCAGGAAACCCATCTCATGTGCAGAGACACACATAGGCTCAAAATAAAAGGACGGAGGAAAATCTACCAAGCAAATGGAAAACAAAAAAAGGCAGGGGGTGCAATCCCGGTCCCTGATAAAACAGACTTTAAACCAACAAAGATCAAAAGAGACAAAGAAGGCCATTGCATAATGGTAAAGGGATCAATTCAACAAGAAGAGCTAACTATCCTAAATATATATGCACCCAATACAGGAGCACCCAGATTCATAAAGCAAGTCCTGAGTGACTTACAAAGATACTTAGACTCCCACACATTAATAATGGGAGACTTTAACACCCCACTGTCAACATTACACAGATTAATGAGACAGAAAGTCAACAAGGATACCCAGGAATTGAACTCAGCTCTGCACCAAGCGGACCTAATAGACATCTACAGAACTCTCCACCCCAAATCAACAGAATATACATTTTTTTCAGCACCACACCACACCTATTCCAAAATTGACCACACAATTGGAAGTAAAGCTCTCCTCAGTAAATGTAAAAGAACAGAAATTATAACAAACTATCTCTCAGATCACAGTGCAATCAAGCTAGAACTCAGGATTAAGAATCTCACTCAAAACTGCTCAACTACATGGAAACTGAACAACCTGCTCCTGAATGACTACTGGCTACATAACGAAATGAAGGCAGAAATAAAGATGTTCTTTGAAACCAACAAGAACCAAGACACAACATACCAGAATCTCTGGGATGCATTCAAAGCAGTGTGTAGAGGGAAATTTATAGCACTAAATGCCCACAAGAGAAAGCAGGAAAGATCCACAATTGACACCCTAACATCACAATTAAAAGAACTAGAAAAGCAAGAGCAAACACATTTGAAAGCTAGCAGAAGGTAAGAAATAACTAAAATCAGAGCAGAACTGAAGGAAATAGAGACACAAAAAACCCTTCAAAAACTCAATGAATCTAGGAGCTGGTTTTTTGAAAGGATCAACAAAATTGATTGACAACTAGAGAGATTAATAAAGAAAAAAAGAGAGAAGAATCAAATAGATGCAATAAAAAATGATAAAGGGGATATCACCACCGACCCCACAGAAATACAAACTACCATCAGAGAATACTACAAACACCTCTATGCAAATAGACTAGAAAATCTAGAAGAAATGGATAATTTCCTCAACACATACACTTTCCCAGGACTAAACCAGGAAGAAGTTGAATCTCTCAATAGACCAATAACAGGATCTGAAATTGTAGCAATAATCAATAGCTTACCAACCAAAAAGAGTCCAGGACCAGATGGATTCACAGCCGAATTCTACCAGAGGTACAAGGAGGAACTGGTACCATTCCTTCTGAAACTATTCCAATCAATAGAAAAAGAGGGAATCCTCCTTAACTCATTTTATGAGGCCAGCATCATCCTGATACCAAAGCTGGGCAGAGACACAACCAAAAAAGAGAATTTTAGACCAATATCCTTGGTGAACATTGATGCAAAAATCCTCAATAAAATACTGGCAAACAGAATCCAGCAGCACATCAAAAAGCTTATCCAACATGATCAAGTGGGCTTCATCCATGGGATGCAAGACTGGTTCAATATACGCAAATCAACCGATGTAATCCAGCATATAAACAGAACCAAAGACAAAAATCACATGATTATCTCAAAAGATGCAGAAAAGTCCTTTGACAAAATTCAACAGCCCTTCATGCTAAAAACTCTCAATAAATTAGGTATTGATGGGACATATCTCAAAATAATAACAGCTATGTATGACAAACCTACAGCCAATATCATACAAAATGGGCAAAAACTAGAAGCACTCCCTTTGAAAACTGGCACAAGACAGGGATGTCCTCTCTCACCACTCCTTTTCAACATAGTGTTGGAAGTTCTGGCCAGGGCAATTAGGCAGGAGAAGGAAATAAAGGGTATTCAATTAGGAAAAGAGGAAGTCAAATTGGCCCTGTTTGCAGACGACATGATGGTATATCTAGAAAACCCCATTGTCTCAGCCCAAAATCTCCTTAAGCTGATAAGCAACTTCAGCAAAGTCTCAGGATACAAAATCAGTGTACAAAAATCACAAGCATTCTTATACACCAATAAGAGACAAACAGAGAGCCAAATCATGAGTGAATTCCCATTCACAATTGCTTCCAAGAGAATAAAATACCTAGGAATCCAACTTACAAGGGATGTGAAGGACCTCTTCAAGGAGAACTACAAACCACTGCTCAAGGAAATAAAAGAGGATACAAAGAAATGGAAGAACATTCCATGCTCATGAGTAGGAAGAATCAATATCATGAAAATGGCCATACTGCCCAAGGTAATTTACAGATTCAATGCCATCCCCATCAAGCTACCAATGACTTGCTTCACAGAATTGGAAAAAACTAGTTTAAAGTTCATATGGAACCAAAAAAGAGGCCGCATTGTCAAGTCAATCCTAAGCCGAAAGTACAAAGCTGGAGCCATCATGCTACCTTATTTCAAACTATACTACAATACTGCAGTAACCAAAACAGCATGGTACTGGTACCAAAACAGAGATATAGATCAATGGAACAGAACAGAGCCCTCAGAAATAATGCCGCATATCTACAACTATCTGATCTTTGACAAACCTGAGAAAAACAAGAAATGGGGAAAGGATTCCCTATTTAATAAGTGGTGCTGGGAAAACTGGATAGCCATATGTAGAAAGCTGAAACTGGATCCCTTCCTTACACCTTACACAAAAATCAATTCAAGATGGATTAAAGACTTAAACATTAGATCTAAAACCATAAAAACCCTAGAAGACATCCTAGGCATTACCATTCAGGACATAGGCATGGGCACGGACTTCATGTCTAAAACACCAAAAGCAATGGCAACAAAAGCCAAAATTGACAAATGGGATCTAATTAAACTAAAGAGCTTCTGCACAACAAAAGAAACTACCATCAGAGTGAACAGGCAACCTACAAAACGGGAGAAAATTTTCGCAACCTACTCATCTGACAAAGAGCTAATATCCAGAATCTACAATGAACTCCAACAAATTTACAAGAAAAAAACAAACAACCCCATCAAAAAGTGGGTGAAGGACATGAAGAGACACTTCTCAAAAGAAGACATTTATGCAGCCAAAAAACACATGAAAAAATGCTCACCATCACTGGCCATCAGAGAAATGCAAATCAAAACCACAATGAGATACCATGTCACACCAGTTAGAATGGCAATCATTAAAAAGTCAGGAAACAACAGGTGCTGGAGAGGATGTGGAGAAATAGGAACACTTTTACACTGTTGGTGGGACTGTAAACTAGTTCAAGCATTGTGGAAGTCAGTGTGGTGATTCCTCAGGGATCTAGAACTAGAAATTCCATTTGACCCAGCCATCTCATTACTGGGTATATACCCAAAGGACTATAAATCATGCTGCTATAAAGACACATACACACGTATGTTTATTGCAGCATTATTCACAATAGCAAAGACTTGGAACCAACCCAAATGTCCAACAATGATAGACTGGATTAAGAAAATGTGGCACATATACACCATGGAATACTATGCAGCCATAAAAAATGATGAGTTCATGTCCTTTGTAGGGACATGGATGAAATTGGAAATCATCATTCTCAGTAAACTATCACAAGAACAAAAAACCAAACACTGCATATTCTCACTCATAGGTGGGAATTGAACAATGAGAACACATGGACACAGGAAGGGGAACATCACACTCTGGGGACTGTTGTGGCGTGGGGGGAGGAGGGAGGGATAGCATTGGGAGGTATACCTAATGCTAGATGACGAATTAGTGGGTGCAGCGCACCTGCATGGCACATGTATACATATGTAACTAACCTGCACATTGTGCACATGTACCTTAAAACCTAAAGTATAATAAAAAAAAAAAAATTGCTTCTCAAAAAAAAAAAAAAAGGAGTGGATTTTAGAGTGGAAGGTTAATAGGCAAAAGAAAGAAGAGAGAGTTCCCTGTGCATTGGAAGGGTGCCTAAACGGGTTTCTAGGTTTGGGGCAAGTTGCGGTTGGTTTTATAGATGAGCTTGAGGAAACAGTGTCTGATTTACACAGCGTTCAGAGGGTTGGTTGGACCAGGTGTGAATGCATGAAGAGGCTGGCCATCCCATCCTAATCTTTTATTATGCAGATGGAGTCTCTACCTAGCCAGCGCCATATCGCCTGAACACTTGAAGACAAAGAAAAGGGAAGAGGAGGCAGGGCGCCATAGCTCACGCCTGTGATCACCGCACTTTCTGAGGGCAAGGAGGGTGGATTCTGAGGTCAGGGGTTCAAGACCAGCTTGGCCAAGATGGTGAAAACTCATCTCCACTAAAACACACACACACACACACACACACACACACAAATTTAGCCGGGCCTGTTGGTGGTGGGCGCCTGAAATCCCAGCCACTCAGAAGGCTGAGGGAGAGAGCTGCTTGAACCCAGGAGGCAGAGGTTGCCGTGAGCCGACATTGCCCCGCTGCCCTCCAGCATGGGCAATAGAGCGAGACTCCGTCAAAAAAAAAAAAAAAAAAAAAAAGAAGGAAGAGGAAACCTCCATGTTGAACATGCGAATATGCGTGGTTTCCAAGTATCCCTTTTCTATTGGCAAAGGTGCTGGCATCCACCTTTGCAAGCTTTTAGCTTGCTTATCTATGCTTGCAGCTGATTTTTCAGGCTGATCGTTGTTGGAAAAAAAATTAAATGGGGGCTGCTTTTTTATTAAAAGGAAAACGTTACCAACGACTCCCTTACCCACACTAACTTTCATGCGCGTCCATGTGAAGAGACCACCAAACAGGCTTTGTGTGAGCAACATGGCTGTTTATTTCACCTGGGTGCAAGTGGGCTGAGTCCGAAAAGAGAGTCAGCGAAGGGAGATAGGGGTGGGGCCATTTTATAGGATTTGGGATGGTAATGGAAAATTACAGTCAAAGGGAGTTGTTCTCTGGTGGGCAGGGGTGGATCTCACAAAGTACATTCTCAAGGGTGGGGAGAATTACAAATAACCTTCTTAAGGGTGGGGGAGACTAAAAAGTACATTGATCAGTTAGGGTGGGGCAGGAACAAATCACAATGGTGGAATGTCATCAGTTAAGGCTGTTTTTACTTCTTTTGTGGATCTTCAGTTACTTTACGCCATCTGGATGTATACGTGCAAGTCACAGGGGATGTGATGGCCTGGCCTGGGCTCAGAGGCCTGACACTAACTGCCTAAATAATTGATTTTTTAGCTCCTGTATCAGCAGTGCTTGCCCCTGATAGATGATGATCATTGGGGGACCAGGATCCTCTAGACTTAAAGAAGTTTCCCCACCCTCCCTATCTAGTGTTTCCCTCCCCAGCACCCCCTGCAGGTCAGTTTGACAAACAGATGAACAGAAGTTCTCAAATACACAGTAAGCAGATAACCCCAACATCACCAGAAATATCAACTTGTGATGGCATTTTGTCAAGTTGTCTTTGTTATCTGCATCATCTGTTGCTTTCTGAGGGAAGTATTTTGAGTTCTCCTACTGAGACTGTGGATTTGCCTATTTCTTTTTGTATGTCTGTCAGCTTTTGCCATATGTATTTTGTAATTGTGTTGTGAGGAAGATTCATGATCTATCTTGTGGGAGAATTCTGTATTTAGCAGATTTTCATCTTAAGTTCTATTTTGCCTAGTATTGATGTTATTACTTTGCTTTTTCAGTTTCAAAATCATTTAGTATATGTTTTTCTTTTATTTTAACCTTTGTGTTTTTATTTCAGATGTGCTTTATTATGTACTGACTGTGATCCCCAAATTCATGTCGAAGTCCCAACTCCAGATGTATCTGGAGGTGGGCCTTTCAGACGTAATTGAGTTTAGATGACGTCATGAGGGTGGAGCCCCCATGATGACATTAAGTCCTTCTAAGAAAAGGAAGAGAGTCTGAGCCCTCCTCTACACCATGTGAGGGCACAGAGAGATAGCAGCCATCAACAAGCTGAGAGAGGAGGACTGAGAATGAAACCTACCTCGCCAGAACCTTGTCATATCCCTTCCCAGTTTCCAAACGAGTGAGAAATCAATTTCTGTTGTGTAAGCTACTCAGTGTATGAAACTTTGTTATGGCAGCCAGAGCAGATTAATGCGTGCTTCTTGGACTTTGCGTTTAACTCAATATGAAAAACATGTTTTAATAAAAAAATCACCCCATTCATTTGTATTGTGTTTACTGATAATTTTGGAGTTATTTGTGCCATATTTAAGAAATCCTTCTTCCTCTTTCCCATGCTTTCTTGTGTTTTTTAATCCAAGTGGATGATAAGGTTTGGGAATCACTATGGTAACAGGACCATGAAGGGTTAGATAAGGGAAGCTGGCTTGCATTCAGGGAAGGGGCAGAGGAGGGAAGCTGCCAGCTGGGCTGCGCTAAGATGACCTGAGCTACAGACCCTGGATGAGCATCCTCTTCTGGATACAGGACCTGCCCGAGGCACAATTTTGAAATAGGCAAATTTTATTTGCTTTGTCTTCTTTCATCATCTATATTAGCTTTTGCATCTTGAGTGAAAAATATAGCTGTTTTCATATTACCCCAAGTTCCCGAGTTTATTTTTTATGTAAGAATGTTCCACTCTTTGAAATCCCAAATGACATGTTTCTTCTCTTTCTCAGACCATGCTTTCATTTCAGTCAATGTAACAATCAGCCAGGTCTTAGGAGTTTAGAAATCTGATTGGATTGAATCATACTAAGTGGTAACAGATCTACCACAGCCTTCAAAGATGAAGTTTTTTTAAAATGCTCCAAGACCTACACAATTCTTTAATTGCTGGAATTGCACGCTTTAATATCACGTCAAATAGAAACATGCAATTTTGTGGAAGTTTTGTTTTTTATGGAGAGAGGAGAATAGGTGTTTCTTAATACTGGCAGACTTTACTCTCAAAGCCAATTCTATTAAGGTATCTTTTCTGCTTCAAATCTAGACTATCAGAAAGAATGAAAATGACAATTATTTACTTATTTATTTATTTTTGCTATAGCTGCAACATTCACAGTAATCCAAGTTCCAATGGCAGTGTGGCAGAGTGGAACCAAAAGAGGCCAAGTTTTGTTGGTGAAGTGTAATTATTTTTTTAAGATCAGAGATTCAGAATTGTAATGTCAGTGTTCAGTTAGGAAGTTCTTATGATAGTGCATGGCACATGTCCTTTCCATCATCTGCATTTTCTGCTTTTTTTTGTCTGGCTCACCTCTACTCACTCTCTAATCCTCATCTTAGTGGTCACTTCTCCCCGGAATGTCCCTGACCCCTTATGATAGCAGTGGTGAAACGCCAAAGGCTGAACTTACAACCAGACTCGCAGGCAACACCTTGCCTTGTGCCACGCTTCAATCATGAAGAGGATATGAGAAAGAGTAAGAGAAAGGAGACACAAAAAATGGCATTTCCATAGCAGAGGCCCCAAGGCCAGTCCATTTGATTCTCTGGATTTCTTTTCTGCACAATGATGGAAGGTAGCCTGGGAAAGCCATTCATCTCAGGCTTCACCTTGGATACCTTTCTACTCACTGAACTAAGAGACTGATTCCATTCTTTAGTGTACCAATTGCCTCATAAATCCAGAAATAGCAGGGACATTCGTTTTTGATAATGTATCCATATATATTAGGTTTATTCTATTGAAAATTTTATTAAAATCCTTCATTTATCTTCCAGATAGTAGATTCTATTAACCAAGTTTCATAAAGAGTTCTGGTTCCCAGAGGTAAGAACTGAGCCTGGCTTTCTGGTTACATGTTTACTGGTAACCCCGTCTTTCCCTACAACACTTAAGCATATTTAAAGACTATACCTTCCCCTGCCTCCAGCCAGGATTGTAAGCTCCTCAAGAGCATGGCTGTGTCTTTTAACATCAAGGCTCCATGTGAGAAGAGTTCCTGCTGTATTATAAGTGCCTAATATGCATTTGTAAGTGAAGAAATCTATTCTGTGGTGTCTGCTTTAATATTAAGAGATGGCTTGGCAGAGATTACAAAGCAGCTTCATTGTCTAAAATGGAACTAGATCCTGTGGGTAGCAGGTCCATTGGTGCCACTCACAGGAGGCCTCAAAGAAACCAAACTGCCCCACAAATCTGCGGGAGTCTTCATTTTCTTCCAGCACAGAGATGTAAAATGGAATATTCTTCTGACGCAGATATTTCATGTATCGCACCATCACTCGTGCCATGTTGCCTGTCCTTCGGTATTTTTCCATGCTGTAGGCCATTCCTACTTCACAAGAAGGGTCCATGGTTACCCATGAGACCGGGACTCCCTCTGGGCCAAGCAAACAGGCTGATGGCAGGTCTTCTATGCAGTGCTTGATGTAATGCAGGCTCCTCTCATTCTTCCCTCGCTTCCAGTTGTCATTTACCAGGCCAGCATAAGACACATCCAGCTGGGCATACTTAAAGTTGGGAGTTTCGCTGTAGAAAACAAAAAGAAAGCCAACAACTTTCATCCCCACTCCTGTAATTTCTAGGTGCCATCCCAATCTAGAAATCCCAGGAACTCTTCTTGTTTAAAGACTCACCATTGCAGTTTTGGATTTTGAACTTTGACAACATTTATTCATCCCAAGGAATGAATTCATCCTCTCTTCATTCCAAAACTGATTTATGTGAATTACAAACATTTACAAGGAATAGCAATTATAAATGATCAGCACATGTTTTTGTACCTTTCAAATTCATCATCTGGGTGGCCTGTCTCAGCCCAGCTTCCAAGCTTGCTTTTATTGGAGGCATTGAGCTTCAGAATATCTTCTGTAACCAAGAGGAGTGCTCTCGAATGCTCTACTTTCACTGACTTTGAAAATGTAGCCGCTCTTATCCCCTCAGCTAAACTTTCTTGAAAACCTGGGAAGAAAGCCAAGAAAGCAATATTGTCAGACATGGAGTTCTCTACTTACACTGCTCCCACCTGATTAATACCTCAGTGCTTAGTAGTTCTCAAACTTGAGTTTACACCACAATCAGATGGAGTCCTTGTCACACCACAGATTGCTCCAACTCTCCCAGTACCCAGAGTTTCTGTGAATTTACATTTCTAATGAGCTCTCAGGTGATGCTAATGCTGTTACTTGAAGACACAATTTGAGAAGCACTGCTGCTTGCCCATTTCTTCAGACTCGTTACCTTGGATTTGGAGTCTCTGTTTCCAGTTTATGATCTCACAATTTTTCAAAACTTCTTCTGATTTTTGAGGTTCTTTGGAGAATATATGATATACATTTGTGTATGAATCCATGTCATCAGTCATCTCCTGTATTGGATGGTGTAAGATCAGGTCATTCCCTTGAACTTTTTCTTCACCTCTCACTGGTTGCAATTATCAGAAAAATGAAAGTTCAAAAGATAATTTTAACAGTGACCCATGATGGCTGCAGCTAGGCACATCAATAATAAAACCTAGGCCTATAAGCTACCACTGACCTCTTACCTGTGTAACTGGAGTTTGTTAAATATTTAACCCTGACAAGTATTGGTTATAAACCTCTTTAGCACATGCAGAACTAAGACAGGATGAAATCAGTCACCCTCCACCAGGCCTTAAGAAGCCTCACCTTTCTCCCTACCCACTCAACTGCACACTTACCTTCTTTTATGTATAGCATCACCAAGCACCCAGCAGAATAAGAAAATGCAACAATTGCTTCTCTCCCTGCTTCTCTTACCACCTGTGCCAAACGGATACTCCTGTTATATATACTGTGCCCCAGGTAACCTACTGTGGGACACGTTCTGGGTTGTACTGAGTTTGTGTTGTTAAGACTTAAGTCCTTAAACTTGGCTCAAAATAAATTTAACTGTGATTTCTCTAGTTTTTAGTGCCTACTGTTTCACCAGACACCTAGAGTCAATAGTGTCCTAGAATCTACAGTGTCCAGGGCTTAAGTAAGATACTTTAGTGAATATAAACATTAATGAGACATTGCCTTTTCCCAAGCCTACAGGATATCAGCCTATTCGAAGAGTGACACTGGCTTTACACCCAGAAGCCCACAAAATAGAATGATGTAACTGAATTTTTGGTAGCTCTCTGGGTAATTTATGTGGTGATAGACTCTTGGGTTTGAAAGAAAGAGACTCGTGATCCCATTCTGGCAAGACAGAAACTTCATTGGAAGATGAGGATCTGTTTATCAGGGGAAATAGAAACAATAAGTGTGAGCGTTTTAGCAGTGAATGTATTAATATTATGTTGGAAATCATATTGCTAAAGAGTTAAAGAGAAAATAGTGTAATTAATTTAAAGAAACCTTCAAGAATTGCAGGGTGCTTTTATAAATGCAAGTTCCTGAATATGGTCAAAACCAAAACATCAGTGAATTTAGAAGAGTAGATGTTTTAAAAGACCTGATTTTAAAAGAATGACCAAAAATAGCCAAGTAAATAGTCAAGGAAATATATAAAAGAATATCAAAGTAAACTAGAAAATAAGAAATGGAACAATTTGTAAAAATGAAAGCTATAAATAATGAAATGGAGAGCAAGACATAGTGCAAAGGATATATAAAGCCAAAAGTTCATTTTTAAATGGCAAAAAGGGAGAGAGAAGAAGAAAGAGAGATAAACTTCTGGTAAGGCATTTATTAAAAGAAATACAAGAGAAAGAGAAAAAAGCAAAAAAAAAAAAAGACTATAATCTATGATAACAGAAACAGAAGAAACAGAGAAAAGAACAAAAGACTTCTAATAGAAGATTACATACTACTCCAAGGCAAGATATTTACTGATAAAAGAAATGGATGTTATCCCTCAAGAATAAACTATCAATATTGACTTTCAAAAAAATAGAAATCCTCAACAAACTAATAGAAAATATCAGAAATGAAATTAAACATCTACCTTTTAAAAAGTAGACAAGAATTATGGCCTCCAGCTCCATCCATGTTGCTACAAAGGACATGATTTTATTATTTTCTATTGCTGTGTAGTATCCCATAAAAATACATGTACCAAGTTTTTTATCCAATCTACCTTTGATGAGCACCTGGGTTGATTCCCTGTCTTTGCTATTGTGAACTGTGCAGCAATGAACATACAAGTGCATGTGTCATGTTGGTAGAATGATTCATTTTCTTTTGGGTATTCACCTAGTAAAGACATTGCTGGGTCAGATGGCAACTCTGTTTTAAGTTCTCTAAGAAATTTCCAGACTACTTTCCACAGTGCAATAATCCTAAGCAAATTATTGCTGTAATAGAAAATCAAATATCACATGCTCTCACTCATAACTGGGAGCTAAGCATTGACCACACATGGGCATAAATGTAGGAACAATAGACAGTGTGGACTACCAGAAGGTGGAGTAAAAGGGGCTGGGTTAGAAAACTACCTATTGGGTACTATGCTCACTACCAGGGTGATGGAATTTGTCCATACTCCAAGAATCAGCATCATGCAATCTTCCCATGTAACAAATCTGCACATGTACCCCCTGTATCTAAAAAGAATGTTGAAATTAAAAAATAAAATGTAGCTAAAATCAGATTATTTTACATTTAAATTCTACATAAGCCAGAAACAAACACATGATTTTAATAGTAGACTTCAGTAACAGATGAAAAGATCCTAATGCCAAATCTGGCAAGGAAATAACAAAAAGAGAGTTATGACCACATTCCCTTATGCATGCAGATACAAAAATTATGAATAAAATATTCAGTAGCATATACAAAAAATGTGAACATGAATGGTTGGTTTTAGAAAGGCCAGAATGGCTTTGATTGGAAGGTCTTTTAGTGTAGTAAGTTAAAGGAGAAAAAAATTACATGAGTGTATAAACTGCCAAATAGAAAAGACAAAAATGAAATAACATAAAATTTACCCTGCATTCTAAATATAAGTTCTATGAAAGTAGGAACAACAGGAAAATGCTCTAAACCTGTAAATACAGAATCAAATGTAATTCCAAATGTAAGCTTTTATAGCTATTTAAAATCAGGGATGAGACAATATAGAAATATTATTATTATTAGTTGGAATTGTTTTCTTAGGTTGCATATTATGCAATAACGCAAGAAACTAAAAACCCATACAAATATTGGCAAAGCAGCAGCAAATTACTTTGTTTGTAGATTACAGTATTACACACTTAGAAAATCCAAGAGACTTCAACAAAAAACAAAACAAATAATCCCCCACACAAACAGAATTTTAAAGAATAGTGGGACATATTTGGAAATCAAGAATACAAATACAAAGCAATAACAAAATAATAATGCTCAGAAATATAACAGGAAAATAATTTAATAATCTTAACAAATAGTATAAAATACCTAAGGGTAAACTTAATGGAAAAATCACTTAGTTTATCACAGGAAAACACTAACATTTTACCAGATGGCATAGAATGCAAACTGAAAAGAGTGAGAAAAAGACCATATTTCTTGATGAAAAAATTTAGTGTCACAAAAATAGTAATCCTTCCAAAATTGTCAAAAAATGCTCCTCCAATACCAATCACAACTGCAATAGTTATTTGGGGTAGTTGGTGGGAAACTGGAAGAATTAGTTTATCTTCTTATAGCTATTAAGTTTACAAGAAATAGGAAAGTAAAAAATGACTGGTGAAGGGTGATTTGCTTTATTGGATATTAAAATTTACCACAAAAACAATGAAATACCATGAAAAAAGACTAGAAAAAATACAGAAACAGATACAAAAATGTATAACTTGTTATATTACAAAATAGACATTTATGTTTCAGTAGGGAATGACTTATTTAAGAAATGGTACTAACATAATTAGCCAGCCATAAGGAAGATTAATATAAAAGAATGTTAATTCATGCTATTCAAAAATATATTCCAAATAGAATGAAGTTTGCAATGTCAAAAGTAAAAATTAACTCATGATAAGACAAAATGAGAAAACAGTTGTATGATCTTGGAGTAGCAAAAATCTTCCTAATTATTAACCAGAAAAACCCAAAACCTCAGAAGTCATAGTGAAAAAGATAATATATTTGATTACATGAAAATAAAAAATTACTTAATGTCAAAATCCCCATCAATAAAATAGAAAATAATTATAAATTGGGCAACAAATTTGTAGCATACACCTTTTTTTAGTATCCTTAGTATCCAAAACACTTACAAAATTTTGAGAATGACACAAAACCCCAGTGTAAAAATGGTCAAAGGATATAAACAGGTCAAAAGTAAACACCAAATGACTGAGAAACGTGAAAATATAATATGTTCAATATCACTAGTCAGGGAAATGCAAATTAAATCTATGAGAAGATGCCATTTTTCACCCACCAGTTTGGGATAAATTAAAAGAGGGATAATATTCAGTGCTGGTGAGAATGTGGGGAAACAATTCTTCCATACATTGCTAATAAATATAAAATTGTGGAATCCAATCCTTTGGGAAGGTAATTTGGCATTGCCTGCTTAGAATAAGATAAACTGTAACTTGGAGATATTCCTTTTGGAAATCAATTGTACTGAGAAAAATTTCCAGGATGTAAAGATATGTATATGAAGATGTTTATTGAAGCTTGTTTGCAGTGGCAAAGAAGTATGAACAGTTTGAACCCAACAGCAGGAGAATGATTGACTAAATAGCATTGCATTGACTCCATGAAATGCCACAGTTATTAAAACGAATACTTTAGTGCTGTATTGATTCACCCAAAGTGATTTCCATATGTTAAAGGCAAATTAAGAGTGATGACAAAAGAGATCATCAGTGAATATCCCTCTTTGCATTTTTTTGTTTTGTTTTTTTAGATGGAGTCTCGCTCCGTCGCTCGAGGCTGGAGTGCAGTGGTGGGATCTCAGCTCACTGCAAGCTCCGCCTCCCAGTTTCACACCATTCTCCGGCCTCAGCCTCCTACGTAGTTGGGACTACAGGCGCCCGCCACCGCGCCTGGCTAATTTTTTTTTTTTTTTGTATTTTTAGTAGAGACGGGGTTTCACTGTGGTCTCGATCTCCTGACCTCTTGATCCGCCCGCCTCGGCCTCCCAAAGTGCTGGGATTCCTTCTGTGTATTAATATGGGCAAGGACACTGATTACACCAAGGGGTAGGAAAGGAGGAGAGGAGGGAAGGGAAGGTAAGAGGTTATTAACTTTTTAAAATCATGTTGGATTTTTTTACTTGTATAATCAACATAGATTATCTTTGTGATTAAAAACCAAGAATGAAAAAATTAATTTTTTTCTAGATAAATTCTCCTACATCCCACCCTGAAAAGCTCTTATTCAAAATCAGATTGACTTTCAATACTGAAAGAAACATGGTATGCTATGGAATCAGACTAGGTGAATGCACTTCCAAGTAAATTGCGGCATATTTCATTCTTTCCTTTTTGTTTTTTTTTTTTTTTGGTCTTATATCTGTGGTGTGGAACTTTTATATTTTCATATTTTTGTTTATTGACTCATTTTATAAAAACTAGCTTTGTGCAAAGCAATGCATATCTGAAGTTATGGCTTGATGCTATAGTTGCATTGCTAAAATACATATAATAACTACAAACTTACTGAAGTAAAAAGAACTATTTGACTTCCTACAGTTATCTAGCATATCACACTTTGAAGAAATTGGACCACTGATTAAATAAACTAAACATTAATCTTTGATCCCAAATTTTCAGGAAGCCAGGAGATTAAAAGAACATCCCTAAGGAAGGTGTTAGGCTCAGCCTGGTTCCCATCCCCTTTACCCCTCTGTTCCTCAAGCTAGGGTCACTTTGTCACTTTCTGCATCCCAATCCTGACCCAGTTTGCAAACTAGTCTTGACCTGGTGTGGCTTATTATTATTTGGGGGCTCAGCGTTTACACCCACATGAAGTTGGGCTGGCAATGACGCTTCAGTTTACTAACCAGATGTTTATGAAACACACAAACACAAAGGTGAAGTATTTAGGAAAAAAATACACCTAGGTTTGTATTACTATTTCAGCTCAATCATTTATTCCTTGTGTGTCCTCAGCCAATAATGGCTAATTATGGTAAACACTATTTACAGTTATGTGCTATGTACTAAGTGTTTAACATACAGTATCTCATTTAAACCTTGTGTAATCCTCTGAAGAAGATCCTCTTATTTTCCCCATTTTAACAGATGATGAAACTCACAGAAGTGCCTATGGTTATATAGCTAGTAAAAGTGGTAGAGTCCACTGAACTTGAATTCAGATTGGGCAATGCTTTAACATCAGGAATCCAGCAGCTACATGACTTAATATTTCTCAATGTCGTTTCCTTATCTCTAAATTGGAGATATTAATGCTCCTGATGATAACATTCACTAACGAGAGAAGTGCTTCCACGTAGTTGACACACAGTAATTATGAGTCCCTTCCCTGGCTCCTAAGAAGTAACTTTTTTTTTGAAAAACAAAACAAAAACAACAGAGTCTTGCTCTGTTGCCCAGGCTTCAGTACAGTGGTGTGATCTTGGCTCACTGCAACCTCGATCTTCTGGGGCTCAAGCTATCCTCCCACCTCAGCCTCCTGAGTAGCTAGGAGAATAAACATGCACCACCATGCCCTGCTAATTTTGTTTATTTTCTGTAGAGATGAGGTCTCACTATGTTGCACAGGCTGGTCTCAAACTCCTGGACTCAAGTGATCCTCCTGCCTTGGCCTCCCCAAATGCTGGGATTACAGGTCGAAGACACAATGCCTGGCCCTGAGAGGTAATTTTACTGGTAGACTTCTGCTTGGTTTTTGCTTCTAAGCCACTGTTCTGATATCTCAGACACCCAACTTTCCCTGTAAATTGGCCTCCTTTCAGCCCCTGCAGGTGATCCCTGCCACCTCAAAGGGCCCTTAATCTGTGAGTGTCAGCCTTGTCCTTTTCCTCCACTTCCTCCTCCACCCCCTTTCCCAGAAAAGTCCTGTGCTTTACATGAAGGGTGGGAACACGTGGCACTCATGAAGGTGCCCAGTACTGAAGGAGTGTTTTTAAACACTCACGTTTCCTTTCACCCTGTGAAAGCAGCCCTGGTGTCTGAACTCATCACTTCCTCAGGCCCTGTGGACCTGCCTGGCTCCACCAGTCCCTGTCTGTGTGCCTACCTGCTTTTGAGGCCGGATAATAACCATCTGATATTCAGGCCAGGAGTCCACCAGCACCTCCATGTTGAAGGGGTTCCCATGATTGATGTGATACACAGAGCCATACACCTGAAGGAGGGATGAAAGAGACTAGGAGAGGTTGAGATCCCCAGAGGTGAGGATCTGGTTGTGAAGAGGAAGAGAAAAATGGAGATTAAGAGAAGGTACTGAGACCAAGTCAGTGATGGTGAGATGAGCAGCATCTCCAGGACCATACTGATGGACGTGAAGTTACCAGCAAGCAGGCAGAACTCACAGGTAGGACTGTCCTTGTGATATGAAAGAGCTACTGTGTACTAGCTGGGCACTTGGCAATGCTCTTAGCATTTATATTGTATAGATTTTTTCAGTGTCCATAGCAACTTTAAGAGGTAGGTGCTAATATTATTCCCATCTCATTGAAGAAAAAACCAAATGTAAAGTCAGAGAAAGGGAAAGAAACATCCACAAAGCCATCTGACTAGAAAATGGCAGCCTTGGAATGCATATCCATTCAGACAGGCTCCAAACCATGTTTGTAGCCACCATGCTCCACCGCCTCTCCAAATGAGTGGCAAAACCTGCAGAGTGGGCCTAGCTGCCTCTTTCCAAAGAGAAGCAGCAGTTCTTGATATGTATCCTGTGCCCCCAATCCCATCCTGTTTCCCAGCTTCAACCCTCTGGAAAAAGTCAGGAAGGACTAGAATCACAAGCCTGCTATTTTCTCATCCTCAACACCCCTACTCCCTTGCCCTGACCTCCCACTGTTCCCTCACCTTCAGGGACTCAGGGATGCTCCTGGCCAAGGATTTGTATAGGGCCAGCAGCTTATGGGAGTTATTCAGTAGGATCATTCTGTGGGATGCTTCAGACCTTGAGACCTTGAAGAAGAAACTCTGAAAGATAAGAAGTGAAGGGAAAATGTTAAGGAAACAAATGAATTTAAAATGCACTTTATACATCTCCATTCAAGTAACACTCATGATGTAGGTACTGTTAGTATCATATTCATTCTGAATACACCAAATCTCAGAGGGACTAAGTAAATTTCTCAAGTTCTTAGAGATAAATGCAGAGTCAGATTTTGAAATCATATATGAATGGCTCCAAAACCCATGCCCTTCCTTCCTTGTGGAAATAATTAAAAGTGAATATTAAGAGTTCTGTGAGCTTCCCAAATGCCTGTAACAGAACACTCCACCACCACCATCATAAGTTTTTTCCTGTATTTTGGTCATTATATGCCTGAAAATTCTCCTTTCATCTGGAATAGAAAATATCAGCCCTCTAAGAACAGGTATGACTAAAAAACTTAGAGCAGGAGTAGGCACAGATTTTCTTTAGTTTCTCAGGGCCAAATATTTCACACCTATGACCATTTTGGAAATTGTCCCAGTTTCATTACAAAAATTAAAAACAGAAAAATTTTAACACATATCTGTAAACTTTTGTTGAAATATCATTCAGAATTCTTAGAAATGTGCCAATAATTTAACAATAACATGGAGAAGGTAATCATCACAACTGATAGGTTCAAAACTTAGGCTGGTTTCAAATTTTAGTTCCATCTCATACTTGTTAAGTTGCTTAACCAGTCAGAACCTCAAAGTGTTTTCTCACAACTTTGGAACTGGAAATTAGAATGTATGTTTTCCAAAGGATTGAGATTACACAATGTAATATATATAAAATGCATAGCATTATGCCTGGAATAAAGTAAGAACAAGTTTTAATATATGTTAGTTTTTTTAATTGACTTCATATTAATCAACATGTCATATAGAGATTTAGCAATTATATTCAACGATGCAAAAATATTTGAAAATGTGAAGAACTTACAACAAACTTAATTAATGTAAGAGAAGGAACCCATGAATCAGATATTTGAAACAGTCATTTGCAAATTAGTTAACACAGATTTTTGAAATTTTTTATCCATGAAGTTAAAATAGATAACAAATATGTGTTAAGTAATAGGCAAGGTGAAACATATTTTATCTTGTCTGGGGTCAAAGTCCTCAAAGTTAAACTCTGTTCTGTAGCTAGATGAAGCAATGTTTAAACAAAGGCATCCTTTTGCAAGATCTCATAATTTCAGAATGTTTGAATACCCAAGGAACTTTTAGTAAATAAAACTGGATCTCTGACATGAGCCTATCCCCTGTCTGACTCTGCTGTTCTTGTAGCTGTCAAAAAAAAAAAAAATGGTCTTTTTCTTCCCCCCATCTCCAAGTGCTTTCTTTGCTCTATTTCTCACTTGATTTAACTAAAATTGCCCATACCCATGTGTTTCACTATTGTCTTCTCCTTTGAGCTTTTGGTCAATATTTTAAAAGTTTTAATTCAAGATCCACCATGCTATATCACTCCCCGCAAAAAAACTTGTGTTCCATTCACCCCGGGAATTATTATATCCTGGGCTGATATATGAGAGCAATCCCCACACCTATCAGCTGCCAATCATTGTCCAAAATACCCCTCCTATCCATTCCCTACTCCATCCCCTTGCAATGACCTTAGTTGAGGGCCTCCTTCTCCTCATACTTAATATTGCCCTTGTGACCCTATCCTGGCCTCAGCTTCTAACATCTACCCAAATAAAAGTGTTCTCTACCTGTATTCCTACCATCAACATTTCTTTTCTAACTCAGGAAGCTGCTAAAAGCCTGGGGAGACCCCTCCCCACCTTCTTTAAAAAATTGTTGTAAAGTACACATAACACAAAACTAACCGTTTAACCATTTTTAAGCATACAATGCAGTGGTATTATATACATTCATGGTGCTTATCCATTTCCAGAAACTTTTTGTCATCCTAAATGGCAACTATACCCATGAAATCACAATTACTCAACTTTTTGTCATCCTAAATGGCAACTATACCCATGAAATCACAATTACTCATTCCCTCTCTCCCTAGCCCCTGGCTAGGGGGATATATATATGTATATATATATATATATATATATATATATATATATATATATATATACACATATATATATAAAATAACTTTTATTTTACTTTATTTCTCTAGGAATTTGCCTATTCTAGGTACTTCATATACCATGGAATCCTATGATATTGGTCCATTTGGGTCTGGCTTATTTCACTTAGCATAATGTTTTCAAGGTTCACCTCTGTTGTATTATGTATCAGAATTTTGTTCCTTAACTAAAATAATTTTTCATAATATATGGAAAATAAGTTTAATGTCCACTAAAGAGAAATTATAAATTTGTGAATGACAGTCTGTAAATACAAATAGCACACAGTCAGTGGTCACTGTGAAGACTACAGAAAAGCAATTATAATGAATAATGGGTAAAAAAATCAAAATATATAACTTTTACATATGTACCCAAATTATGTTTGCATGTGGACAAGGACTTGAAGGGAATAAATAAACATGAAAATTGTTTTTGGGTGGTGAAAGTATGTGTGATTTATTTCTTATTTAAGAAGTTTAGTTTGTACCATTGAGATGTTTTTATTTGTATGCAGGATTGAAAAAACATGGAAGGCAATGGAACCATAGTTAAATATGAGAATTAAGAAAACAGAATAAACGCTATATATATTTTTTTTCCCCACAGTCCCATCAGCTATCAAGTTTCTTTTTTTGTAGGGAGAAGGAAAAAGCTCCCCATGTCCCACAATTCCGTACATGCCTCATCCTGTCACCCACAGCAGTCAACAAAGAGTGCAAGGCAGATTAATCCAAAAAGAATAGCAGTTGACATCCCATAGTGCCAAAACTGTTTTTAGTCAAAGAGACTTTACCGAGAGCCCTCACTTATAAATGTACTTGGCATTGTTGTTTAAATGCGTTGGTATTGTTGTTCATTTGGAATGTTCCACTCTAAGTTATCTTTAGTAACATTTTGCCATTTCTGTAAGACTTAGTATACAGTCCTAATGTATAAGCCAGAAGGAACTCAGTTTTCCAGAAATTAAGGATCCCATTTGTATCTAAAATATTGGCTTTATTCTTAGGTTCTCTTGATGAACTTAGCCAGTGATTTTTTTCCTACCTAGGTGCACAAAAAAAAAAAAAAAAAAAAAAAGAAACAAAGGGGTAGAACACAAAAATCCCCGTGAATTTTCAAAAGCCAAATTCTATAACTCCTGCAACATTACTGCTTACTACCAGTTCCTTTCTGACCCAGTGAGATGTAAGAGGCCTCTAACTGGATCCAGGCCAGTTAATTCCAAGATCAAATCTGTTCCTAGACCCAGTCTGTTTCCTGTTGTGACTCCAAACCCAGTTTGGATCAGAAATTTGCTCCAAGCAACTCAGAGAGCTTGAAACACCAATGTGTGAAGCTCCAAAATGTGAGAGGGAGCTTACCTATTATCCTCAGCCACTCTGAGAGATCAATGGACACAACTGGATCCTGCAGGTACCTTCCGTGTTCACTTCATGCTCCTGGGGATACTAGAAGCTCCACTTCAGATCCTTCTTGTGATACCATCTGATAAAAGAAAAACTTCAGCTGAATTAAACTTAAAGGAGTTTCATTAAGCAACAAACAACTCGTGATTCCAGCAGCCTTCAGAATCACAGCAGATTCACCGAGGCTCCGGGGGTGCCTCGTGGTCAAAACGAATTTATAGACAAAAAAAGGTAAAGTGATGTACAGGAACCAGAAATCAGGTACAGAAACAATGAGATTGGTTACAATTGGGCACTTGCCTTATTTGAACACAGTTTGAACATTCAGCAGTCTATGAGTGGTTGAAGTATGGCTGCTGGGATTGGCCAACACTCACGTATTGTTACAGGAGCAAACTACTAAATTAGGTTTTCAATTTTGTCTGATGATTAAGCTAGGTTACAGTTCACTCACAAGGACTGAAATGAAGAAGTACAGAGTCCTTCTCAGGCTGTAATTAGTTTGTTTCAACACTTTGTAGCAAAATTTATTGAAAGGATTGTCTATACATGCTATCTCCAGTCCCCCTCCTAACCTCATCTAATTGGGTTTTTGCCACTACCATTCTACTGAAACACTTTTTAAAACCATCAGGGATCTCTGTTATTAAATCCAGTGGTCAATTATTGCTTCTCATCTTAATAGATCATCCTTTAATAGACTTTCTTCACTTGGTTTCCAAGACAACACACTCTCTTTGTTTTTCTTTAACTTTACTGATTACTTTTTCTCAGTCTCCTCTGTGGACCCTTCTTTTCTCCCCAGTTTCTTAATTTTGGATCACTTCAGAGTTCCTGGTGATCCCATCTGGTCCCATGGCTTTAAAATCAATCTACCTGCCAATGACTAATACATTTAAATTATTACTCAAACTTTTTCCAAACTCAAGGCATATGTATCTAATGGCCTGTTTGACATCTCTTGGATTCCATCCAATAGCCATCTCAAACTCATTATGTCTCAGATGAATCTTCTTATCCACCCTCTCCACCCAGCTTCCTTCACCTGTAGTCTTTCTCAACTTAGTTGATGGCAACTCCATTTTTTTACCTTTTCAAAGAAAAATTCTTGGAGTTATTCTTAAGTATCTTTTCCCCTCCCACTTTACATCCAATCCATTATGACATCCTGCTAATTCTGGCTGGGAGAAAATTCTTCATGCCCTCTCACATTTCTGTATGTCTGATGAGCAGAGACATTGACAGCCTTTTCTCCTGACTATCTTTTCAAGGATGTTTCTAAAGAGGACAGCTTGGAAGCTAGAGATATTGCTTTCTTCTGAAGCAGAGGGCAAGTCTGCTTACTGATCAGTATAAGAAAGATAATGTCCCCCTCTGGAGCAAAGTTCAGACAGGTTTGCTTGCAGTTCATTATAAAACATCCAGGTGACCTAAATTCAGGGTTCCTTGGCTGCAACCCACATCTGTTGCACTTGCAACATTAATCTGCCTTTCTGTATTTCCTCTGTAGGACTTGTGGTGCAAGGATGACTGACACAAACACAAAAACCATTCTCCCTGTTGAATGAGTCATGAAACTCTGTCTTTGACCCAGGAAGCTTGTGTTATCTGTCAGCATTCATGAAACTTTGCCCCAAGTAGGGTAAACTTTTATATGCTTCACAGTTCTTAGCAGTGTTTTCTGGATGGAGAATGCCTTTAGTCTTCCATCAATAACAAATGAGGATGCTCCTTTTAAAACAAAAGCCAGATTTTTTCATGTCTTTGTGCAACTCCTGCAGCAACTCCCAATCTCATTTAGAGAAAGAGATACAAATTGCTTATAACAGTTCTCTAAATCAGACTCCAGTCACCTCCCTGACATCTGTCCAGTCAGGTCCTAGACCTCACTCTCTTTGGCCTCTCTGCTTCAGACACTTGGCTGTTCTTTTTCTTCTGCCTGCATTCTGTTTTCTCATTAGACCTATAAAAACTCTATTAACTTCTTTAAGTCTTCACCTAAAAGCCACCTGCTCAATATGGCCTCCTTTGGCCATCCTATTAAAAATTACAACTCCTCCCCTAGTCTCCCTGCAATGCTTCTGTGCCTCATTGTCATTCTCTGACTCTATTTGTCTTTTTGACAGGGTCTCACTCTTTCACCTAGGTTGGAGTGCAGTGGCTGAATCAAGACTCACTGCAGCCTTGATCATTCAGGCTCAAGCAATCCTCCAATCTCAGTCTCCTGAGTAGCTGAGACTATAAGCATGAATCACTGTGCTTGGCTAATTGTTTAATTTTTATTTTATAGAGATGGGGGGGGTCTTTGTTTCCCAGGCTTATCTCAAACTCCTGGTGACAACTTTATAAACTTCTGTGCCAAACTCTCATACCTCAAAATATCTAACAGAGACAAATATAAAACCCAGACAAAAATGTATGCTGACAATTATGATGACATTTCTAGTTTTGTTTTACAAAATTTTAATGCTAGCTTGCTAAAGATTTACTTAAGTAACATGAACATGAAAAATACTTTGGACTTATTTACTTAATCTATGAGCACTCTTTTATTTATAAGCCAATTGGGTAGTCACAACATTTAACGTAATATATATGCCTACACATTAACACATCTAGACCTACATACACCCAAAGATCCAATAGCTTTTACCTTGGAACTCTAGCTATTGAAATAGAAACTCACCAGTCTGCAAACATGTTCACATGGCTGAACTTTGTTAGCCTTGATAGGTAATCCAGTGAAGGCTGTGAACCAAAATTTTCAGTAAAACAGTTTCCATGGCAGTTTAATTTTTAAAGTCCAAACTTCTCCAGACTCCAAAGAACACTGGGGTCAAACAGCACCGCAGGAGAATATCACATACTAACTTGGCTCAACAGCAGCAAAAAGCCTGGATACATGGAACTCCAACCCACTTTCCCATTCAAGGGCAAATACCAGATTCCAAACTATGCTGGGATCAAACAGTGTCACAAAATAGTGTCAGTTTATTAAATTCTAATTTCTGATGACCATATCAGACACTTGCAAACAGTCACTAAAACAATCCAACTGTTGCAGCATCAAACAAGCCCCAAAAGTCTACAAACTGAAAGAGTTGGGGTGATACCTCTCTCCATTGGTTAGGCTCAATCAACCTGCAAATCAAAATTCCTTCAGAATTTCTCAAATGGAGAGGAGCTGATCCCACTATCTGGTACCCACAACAGACACACACTTGCCTGGACACACACACAATGACAAAGAAGCTCCCAAGAATGTCCATACTGATATAGTCAGGGTATTTCCCTCTCTTCATCAGTTGGGCTTATTCAACCAGCAAGTGGAAATTCCTTTAAAAATTTCCCAAACTGAGAGGAGCAGATCTTTCTGTCTGGGCCCACAAAGGACAGTCACCTATCTGGATGCTGATATCAAATTCCAAGGGCAGTTCTTCCAAGGCAATCAGGAACATGGTTGGGGCCAGCTGTGGTGGTCCCAGAGAGAGTGTACTTATCTCCAACCAAAATGGGTAAGCAGCTTCTTAGTAGTTCTGTGAGACTCCCGGCCCATGGCAGCTGAGCCAAAGTGTTCCTGGTCGGGGAACAAAAAGCTGTTGCTGAAACACCAGGGGTGTGGTCTAGGTCCTGCAGCTCACCACACAGAAAGCCAATCAATATAACCAATTGCCAAGGAAGAGGCTGAGTTGGATGCTGTAGCAGAAAAGATGCAAGCTCGGTCTCAAATCCATCTTGCTGATCAACTAAAATTATGAGTTTTCATAGCACTGAAGAAATGTAACAATGTGTAGAAAAACAGGAACTCAGGAGACCTAAGGAAGCAATCATAACTTATGAGGGGTCTGGTGTCCTATTGTCTGGATGGGATCATCTGGTGAGTTTCAATTCTTTGATACTTTTTGAGGGACCTAGGGTTCCTTTATTAAGGATGAAATTCATATAAAACAAACAAAAGTTTCAAGCATTAAGATCAGAAGGGTCAATTTCTACATCTATACAAAAAAAAGTCTGTATGGGACTACAGGAGAGGTTTCAGTTCCACTGCCAGTGCTAGGTCCAGTTGGCCTCAAGTCTGCCTACAATTCTGGCAAACTGACTCAGGACCTTGGCCAGGAGAATAGCTTCCTCTCCTATCTCTGGGCTCCTCACCCATCTGTAGGGCTGCTGAGCTTGCCAGTTTCTTATAACACTTCAATTCCAGAGCAGACTCCTTTGCATCAGCCTTTCAGACCATTTTTATTGCATCTATTCGAGTCTTCCATCTTTTCTTCTTTATTAGTTTTGCTATTGGTCTATCAATTTTGTTGATCTTTTCAAAAAACCAGCTCCTGGATTCATTGATTTTTTTTGAAGGAGAACTACAAACCACTGCTCAATGAAATAAAAGAGGACACAAACTAATGGAAGAACATTCCATGCTCATGGATAGAAAGAATCAATATTGTGAAAATGTCCATGTTGCTCAAGATAATTTATAGATTCAATGCCATCCCTATAAATCTATCAATGACTTTATTCACAGAATTGGAAAAAAACTACTTTAAAGTTCATATGCAATCAAAAAAGAACCACATTGCCAAGACAACCCTAAGCAAAAAGAACAAAGCTGGAGGCATCACACTACCTGACTTCAAACTATACTACAAGGCTACAGTTACCAACACAGCATGGCACCAAAACAGAGATATAGACCAATGGAACAGAACAGAGCCCTCAGAAATAACACCACATATCTACAACCATCTGATCTTTGATAAACATGACAAAAACAATCAATGGGGAAAGGATTCCCTATTTAATAAATGGTGCTGGGAAAACTGGCTAGCCATATGGAGAAAGCTGAAACTGGATCCCTTCCTTACACCTTATACAAAAATTAATTCAAGATGGATCAAATACTAAAATGTTGGACCTAAAACCATAAAAACCATAGAAGAAAACCTAGGCAATAACATTCAGGACATCGGCATGTTCAAGGACTTCATGACTAAAACACCAAAAGCAATGGCAACAAAAGCCAAAATTGACAAATGGGATCTTATTAAATTAAAGAGCTTGTGTACAGCAAAAGAAACTACCATCAGAGTGAACAGGCAACATACAGAATGGGAGAAAATTTTTGCAATCTACCCATCTGACAAAGGGCTAATATCCAGAATCTACAAAGAACTCAGACAAATTTATAAGAAAAAAATCAAACAACCCCATCAAAAAGTGGGCAAAGGATATGAACAGACACTTCTCAAAAGAAGACATTTATGCAGCCAACAGACACGTGAAAAAATGCTCATCATCACTGGTCATCAGAGAAATGCAAATCAAAACCACAATGAGATACCATCTCACACCAGTTAGAATGGCGATCATTAAAAAGTCAGGAAACAACAGGTGCTGGACAGGATGTGGAGAAAAAGGAATGCTTTTACACTGTTGGTGGGAGTGTAAACTAGTTTAACCATTGTGGAAGACAGTGTGGCAATGCTTCAAGGATCTAGAACTAGAAATACCATTTGACTCAGCAATCCCATTAGTGGGTATATACCCAAAGGATTATAAATCATGCTACTGTAAAGACACATGCACACATATGTTTATTGAGGCACTATTCACAATAGCAAATACTTGGAATCAACCCAAATGTCCATGGACTGGATTAAGAAAATGTGGCACATATACACCATGGAATGCTATGCAGCCATTAAAAAGGATGAGTTCATGTCCTTTATAGAGACATTGATGAAGCTGGAAACCATCATTCTGAACAAACTATCACAAGGACAGAAAAGCAAACACTGCATGTTCTCATTCATAGGTGGGAATTGAACAATGAGAACACTTGGGCACAGGGCAGGGAACATCACACACTGGGGACCGTCATGGGGTGGAGGGAGGGTGGAGGGATGGCATTAAGAGAAATAACTATTGTAAATGATGAGTTAATGGGTTCAGCACACCAACATGGCACATGTATACATATGTAACAAACCTGCATGTTGTGCACATGTACCCTAGAACTTAAAGTATAATAATAATAAAAAAATCAGCATTCTAAAAACAGTTTTGACTGGAAAGCTTAGAACAGGAGTTGGCACAGATTTTCTTTAGTTTCTTAGGGCCAAATATTTCAGACCTATAGCCATTTTGGAACTTGTCCCACTTTCATTACAAAAATTTTTTAAAAAATGAATAATTTTGACAGATATCTGTAAACTTCCATTGAAATAACATTCAGAATTCTTAGAAATGTGCCAATTATTAAGAATAACTTGGAGAAGGTTATCATCACAACTGATAGTTTCAAAGCTTAGGCTGGTTCCAAATTTCAGTTCTGTCTCCTACTTCTTTGTTAAGTTGTTTAATCAATCAGAACCTCAAAGTGTTTTCTGACCACTTTGGAACTGGAAATTAGAATGCATGTTTTCCAGAGGAATGAGATTACACAATGTAATACATATAAAATTCATACCTGGCATGAAGTAAGAACAATATTTAACATATGTTAGCTTTTTTAATTGACTTCATAATAATCATATCATATATAGATTTAACAATTAAATCCAATGATGTAAAAATAATTAAAAATGTGAAGAACTTACAACAAGCTTAGTTAATGTAAGTGAAGTAACCCATGGATCAGATATTTGAAACAATCATTAGCAAATTAGTAAATACAGATGTTTGAAATTTTTTATCTTTGAAGGTTAGTTAACTAATATGTCTTAAGTAATAGGCAGGGTGAAACATTTTGTCTTGTCTGAGGTCAAAGGCCTCAAAGTTAAACTACGTTCTGTAGCTACGTGAAGCAATGTTTAAACAAAGGCATCTTTTTGCAAGAGCTCAGAATTTCAGAATGTTGAATACTCACGGAACTTTTAGTAAATAGAACTGGATCTCTGACATGAGCCTATCCCCTGTTTGACTCTGCTGTTTTGTAGTTGTAAAACAATCAAACAAACAAACAAAACAACTGGTCTTTTTTTTTCCCACCTCCAACAGAGCTTTCTTTGCTCTGTTTCTCACCTGATTTAAATAAAATTACCCATACACTTGTGTTTTACTATTATCTTCTCCTTTAAAGTTTTGGTCAAGATTTTGGAAGTTTTAATTCAAGATCTACTATGCTGTATCACTCCCCACGAAAAAAAAAACGTGTTCTATCTGCCCTGAGAATATTGTAGCCTTGGCTGATACATGAGAACAACCCCCACGCTACTCAGCTACCACATCTTTGTCCAAAATACCTCTCCCATCTATTCCCTACTCCATCCCCTTGCAATGACCTTAGTTCAGGGCCTCCTCTTCCTCATACTTAATATTGCTCTTATGACCCCATCCTGGCCTCAGCTTCTAACATCTACCCAAATAAAAGTGTTCTCTACCCATATTCTTACCATCAACATTTCTTTTCAATTAGGAAGCTGCTAAAATCCTGGGTAGACCCCTCCCCATACTCTTTAAGAAATTGTTGGCTGGGCACGGTGGCTCATGCCTGTAATCCCAGCACTTTGAGAGGCCGAGGTGGGCGGATCATGAGGTCAGGAGATGGAGACTATTGGCTAACATGGTGAAACCCCGTCTCTACTAAAAATACAAAAAAATAGCCAGGTGAGGTAGCGGGCGCCTGCAGTCCCAACTACTTGGGAGGCTGAGGCAGGAGAATGGCGTGAACCCAGGAGACGGAGCTTGCAGTGAGCCGAGATCGCGCCACTGCACTCCAGCCTGGAAGACAGAGAAAGACTCTGTCTCAAAAAAAAAAAAAAAAGAAAAGAAAAGAAAAGAAAAGAAAAAAAAGAAATTGTTGTAAAATACACATAACACAAAACTGTTTAACCATACAATTCACATTCACAATGTACATTCACAATACTCTACAAGCATCACCACTATTCATTTCTAGAATGTTTTTGCCATCTCAAACAGAAACTGTACCCATTAAAACACAATTACTCTTTCCCTGTCTCTAGCCACTGGTAACATTTATTTTACTTTATGACTCTAGGAATTTGCCTATTCTAGGTACTTCATATAAATGGAATCCTATGATATAGGATTCCAGACTTTTGGGTCTAGGTTATTTCATGTAATGTTTTCAAGGTTCACATATGTTGTATTACGTGTCAGAATTTCATTCCTTAACTGGAATAATTTTGCATTATATATGAAACATAAGTTTAAAGTACACTGAGGAGAAATAATATTGTAGCCTTGGCTGATACATGAGAACGTGTATAATATTTACATAAATATGAGTTGCACACAGACAATAGTCACTGTGAAGACTATCGAAAAGCAATTATAATGAATGGTGGGTAAAAAAACCCAAAATATATATGTGTATATATCTTCCCAAAATATGTATGCACATGGACAAGGACTTGAAAGGAATAAATAAACATGAAAATTGTTTTGGGTGGTGAAAGAATGTGTGATTTATTTCTTATTTCAAAATTTTCTGTAGTACCATTCACATGTTTTTTATTTTTATGCAAGATTGAAAAAAAAATGGAAGGCACTGGAACCATAGTTAAAAATGAGAATTATGAAAACAGAATAAATGCTATTTTTCTTTATTTTTTTTCCCCAGCAGTCCCACCAGCTATCAAGTTTCCCCTTTTACAAGGGGGAGGAAAAACCTCCCCATGTCCCATGATTGTTTACATGCCTAATTCTGTCACCAACAGCCATCAACAAAGAGTGCAAGGCAGATTATTCTAAAGAGAATAACAGTTGACATCCCACACTGCCAAACTCGTTGTTAGGCAAAAGGGACTTTACTGAGGGCCCTCATTTTTAAATGTACTTCAATGCATTTTTGTTCATTTGAAATGTTCCACTCTAAGTTATCTTTAGTAAGATTTTGCCATTTCTGTAAGACTTCACCGCCTCACAGGCCTAATGTATAAACCAGAAGGAGCTCAGTTTTCCAGAAATTCAGGATTCCATATTTACCTAAAATACTGGCTTTACTCTCAGGTTCTCCTAGCCAGTGATTTTTCCTACCCAGGTGAACAGGAAAAATGAAACAAAGGGGTACACCAAAATCCCTGTGAATTTTCAAAAGCGAAATTTTATAAATTCTGCAACATTACTGCTTATTACCAGTTATTTTCTGACCCAGTCAGCTGTTAGAGGCCTCTAAGTGGATCGAAGCCAGCTAGTTCTTAGATGAAATTCATTCCTAGACCCACTCCATTTTCTTTCGCAACTCCAAACCCAGTTTGGATCACAAATTTGCTCAAGGAAATTCAGAGAGCTCAAAACACAAATGTGTGAAGATGCAAAATGCAAGAGGGAGCTTACCTATGATCCTCAGTCACTCTGAGAGATCAATGGACACGAGTGGATCCTGCAGGTACCATCCTTGTTCACTTAGTGCTCCTGGGGATACTAGAAGCTCCACTTCAGATCCTGCTTCTGACATAGTCTGATAAAAAAACTTCAGCTGAATTAAATTTAAAGGAGTATAATTGAGCAATGAAGAATTCTGGAATCCAGCAGCCTTCAGGATAACGGCAGATTCACAGAAGCTCCAGGGGTGCCTGGTGGTCAAAACAAATTTGTAGGCAAAAAAAGTAAAGTGATGTAAAGGAACCGAAAGTGAAGTACAGAAACTGAGATTGGTTACAACTGGGTGTTTGCCTTGTATGAACACAGTTTGAACATTCAGCAGTCTATGAGTGGTTGAAGTATGGCTGCTGGGATATAGTTACAGTATAGTTACAGGTGCACACTACTAAATTAGGTTTTCAATTTTTGTCTGACTATTAAGGTAGGTTACTGTTCACCCACAAGGACTGAAACGTAGAAGTACAGAGTCCTCAGACCATATTTAGTTTGCTTTAACACTTTGTAGCAAAATTTACTGAAACTATTGTCTATACATGCTATATCCAATTCCCCTCCTAATCTTATCTAATTGGGATTTTGCTGCTACCATTCTACTGAAACACTTTTTAAAGCCATCAGTGATCTCTATGTTAAATCACATGATCAATTATTGCTTCTCAACTTAATAGATCATTCTTTAATGGACTTTCTTCACTTGGTTTCCAAGACACCTCACTCTCTTGGTTTTCCTTTAACTTCACTTGTTACTTCTTTTCAGTCTCCTCTGTGGACCCTTCTTTTCTCCCCAATTTCTTAATTTTGCATCACTTCAAAGACCAATCATTGGCTCTCATTTGTATCCATACCTTTCCCCTGGTGATCCCATCTGGTCCCATGGCTTTAAAATCATTCTACCAGAGGGGGTGGGGCCAAGATGGCTGAATAGGAACAGCTCCAGTCTACAGCTCCCAGCATGAGTGACGCAGGAGATGGGTGATTTCTGCATTTCCAACTGAGGTACCTTGTTCATCTCACTGGGGAGTGCTGGATAGTGGGTGCAAGACAGTGAGTGCAGCACACCATGTATGAGTCAAAGCAGTGTGAGGCATCACCTCACCTGGGAAGTGCAAGGGGTCAGGGAATTCCCTTTCCTAGTCAAAGAAAGGGGTGACAGATGGCACCTGGAAAATCAGGTCACTCCCACCCTAATACTGCACTTTCCCAACTGGCTTATCAAACAGCACACCAGGAGATTATATTCTGCACCTGGCATGGAGGGTCCTATGCCCACGGAGCCTTGCTTATTGCTAGCACAACAGTCTGAGATTAAACAGCAAGGTGGCAGCGAGGCTGGGGGAGGGGCGCCTGCCATTGCTCTGGCTTGAGTAGGTAAACAAAGTGGCCTGGAAGCTTGAACTGGGTGGAGCCCACCACAGCTCAAGGAGGCCTGCCTGCCTTTGTAGGCTCCACCTCTGGGGGCAGGGCACAGACAAACAAAAGACAGCAATAACCTCTGCAGCCTTAAATGTCCCTGTCTGACAGCTTGGAAGAGAGTAGTTGTTCTCCCAGCACGCAGCTGGAGATCTGAGAATGGGCAGACTGCCTCCTCAAGTGGGTCCCTGACCCCTGAGTAGCCTAACTGGGAGGTACCCTCCAGTAGGGGCAGACTGACATCTCACACAGACAGGTACTCCTCTGAGACAAAACTTCCAGAGGAACGATCAGGCAGCAGCATTTGTGGTTCACTAATATCCTCTGTTCTGCAGCCACCACTGCTGATACCGAGGCAAACAGGGTCTGGAGTGGACCTCCAGTAAACTCCAACAGACCTGTAGCTGAGGGTCCTGACTGTTAGAAGGAAAACTAACAAACAGAAAGGACATCCACACCAAAAACCCATCTGTACATCACCATCATCAAAGACCAAAGGTAGATAAAACCACAAAGATGGGGAAAAACAGAGCAGAAAAACCAGAAACTCTAAAAATCAGAGTGCCTCTCCTCCTCCAAAGGAATGCAGCTCCTCACCAGCAATGAAACAAAGCTGGATGGAGAATGACTTTGACAAGTTGAGAGAGAAAGGCTTCAGAAGATCAAACTACTCCAAGCTAAAGGAGTCAGTTCGAACCAATGGCAAAGAAGTTAAAAATTTTGAAAAAACATTAGATGAATGGATAACCAGAATAACCAATGCAGAGAAGTCCTTAAAGGACCTGATGGAGCTGAAAACCACAGCAAGAGAACTACATGATGAATGCACAAGCCTCAGTAACAGATGCAATCAACTGGAAGAAAGGGTATCAGTGATGGAAGATGAAATGAAAGAAATGAAGGGTAAAGACAAGTTTAGAGAAAAAAAGAATAACAAGAAATGAACAAAGCCTCCAAGAAATATGGGACTATGTGAAAAGACAAAATCTACATCTGATTGGTGTACCTGAAAGTGATGGAGAGAATGGAATCAACTTGGAAAACACTCTGCAGGATATTATCCGGGAGAACTTCCCCAATCTAGCAAGGCAGGCCAACATTCAGATTCAGGAAATACAGAGAATGCCACAAAGACACTCCTCAAGAAAAGCAACTCCAAGACCCGTAATTGTCAGATTCACCAAAGTTGAAATGAAGGAAAAAATATTAAGGGCAGCCAGAGAGAAAGGTCGGGTTACCCTCAAAGAGAAGCCCATCAGACTAACAACTGATCTCTTGGCAGAAAATCTGCAAGCTAGAAGAGAGTGGGGGCCAATATTCAACATTCTTAAAGAAAAGAATTTTCAACTCAGAATTTCATATCCAGCCAAACTAAGCTTCATAAGTGAAGGAGAAATAAAATCCTTTACAGACAAGCAAATGCTGAGAGATTTTGTCACCACCAGGTCTGCCCTAAAAGAGCTCCTGAAGGAAGCACTAAACATGGAAAGGAACAAGCTGTACCAGCCACTGCAAAAACATGCCAAATTGTAAAGACCATCAAGGTTAGGAAGAAACTGCAACAACTAACGAGCAAAATAACCAGCTAACATCAAAATGACAGGATCAAATTCACACATAACAATATTAACCTTAAATGTAAATGGGCTAAATGCTCCAATTAAAATTGGATAAAGAGTCAAGATCCATCAGTGTGCTGTATTCAGGAAATCCATCTCACGTGCAGAGACACATATAGGCTCAAAATAAATGGATGGAGGAAGATTGACCAAGCAAATAGAAAACAAAAAAAGGCAGGGATTGCAATCTTAGTCTCTGATAAAACAGACTTTAAACCAACAAAGATCAAAAGAGACAAAGAAGGCCAATACATAATGGTAAAGGGATCAATTCAACAAGAAGAACTAACTATCCTAAATATATATGCACCCAATACAGGAGCACCCAGATTCATAAAGCAAGTCCTTTGTGACCTACAAAGAGACGTAGACTCCCACACAATAATAATGGGAGACTTTAACACCCCACTGTCAACATTAGAGGGTTCAATGAGAGAGAAATTTAACAAGGATATCCCGGAATTGAACTCAGCTCTGCACCAAGAGGACCTAATAGACATCTACAGAACTCTCCACCCCGAATTAACAGAATATACATTCTTTTCAGCACCACACCACAACTATTGCAAAATCGACCACATAGTTGGAAGTAAAGCACTCCTCAGCAAATGTAAAAGAACAGAAATTATAACAAACTGTCTCTCAGACCAAAGTGCAATCAAACTAGAACTCAGGATTGAGAAACTCACTCAAAACTGCTCAACTACATGGAAACTGAACAACCTGCTCCTGAATGACTACTGGGTACATAACGAAATGAAGGCAGAAATAAAGATGTTCTTTGAAATCAATGAGAACAGTAGCAAGACTAATAAAGAAGAAAAGAGAGAAGAATCAAATAGATGCAATAAAAAATGACAAAGGGGATATCACCACCAATCCCACAAAAATACAAACTACCATCAGAGAATACTATAAATACCTCACGCAAATAAACTAGAAAATCTACAAGAAATGGAAAAATTCCTCGACACATACACTTTCCCAAGACTAAACCTGGAAGAAGTTGAATCTCTCAATAGACCAATAACATGCTCTGAAATTGAGGCAATAATTAATAGCTCACCAACCAAAAAAAGTCCAGGACCAGATGAATTCACAGCCGAATTCTACCACAGGTACAAGGAGGAGCTGGTACCATTCCTTCTGAAACTATTCCAATCAATAGAAAAAGAGGGAATCCTCCCTAACTCATTTTATGAGGCCAGCATCATCCTGATACCAAAGCCTGGCAGAGACACTACAAAAAGGAGAATTTTAGACCAATATCCTTGATGAACATAGATGCAAAAATCCTCAATAAAATACTGGCAAATCGAATCCAGCAAGATGTCATAAAGCTTATCCACCACGATCAAGTGGGCTTCATCCCTGGGATGCAAGGCTGGTTCAACATACACAAATTAATAAACGTAATCAAGCATATAAACAGAACCAAAGAAAAAAACCACATGATTGTCTCAATAGATGCAGAAAAGGCCTTTGACAATATTCAACAACCCTTCATACTAAAAACTCTCAATAAATTCGGTATTGATGGGACATATCTCAAAATAATAAGAGCTATCTATGACAAACCCACAGCCAATATCATACTGAATGGACAAAAAATTGGAAGAATTCCCTTTGAAAACTGGCACAAGACAGGGATGCCCTCTCTCACCACTCCTATTCAACATAGTGTTGGACGTTCTGTCCAGGGCAATCAGGCAGGAGAAAGAAATAAAGGGCATTCATTAGGAAAAGAGGAAGTCAAATTGTCCCTGTTTGCAGATGACATGATTGTATATCTAGAAAACCCCATTGTCTCAGCCCAAAATCTCCTTAAGCTGATAAGCAACTTCAGCAAAGTCTCAGGACACAAAATCAATGTGCAAAAATCACAAGCATTCTTATACACAAATAACAGACAAACAGAGAGCCAAATCATGAGTGAACTCCCATTCACAATTGCTTCAAAGAGAATAAAATACCTAGGAATCCAACTTACAAGGGATGTGAAGGACTTCTTCAAGGAGAACTACAAACCACTGCTCAGTGAAATAAAAGAGGATACAAACAAATTGAAGAACATTCCATGCTCATGGGTAGAAAGAATCAATATCATGAAAATGGCCATACTGCCAAAGGTCATTTATAGATTCAATGCCATCCCCATCAAGCTACCAATGACTTTCTTCACAGAATTGGAAAAAACTACTTTAAAGTTCATATGGAACCAAAAAAGAGCCTGCATTGCCAAGTCAATCCTAAGCCAGAAGAACAAAGCTGGAGGCATTATGCTACCTGACTTCAAACTATACTACAATGCTACAGTAACCAAAACAGCATGGTACTGGTACCAAAACAGAGATATAGACCAATGGAACAGAACAGAGCCTTCAGTAATAATGCTGCACATCTACAACTATCTGATCTTTGACAAACCTGAGAAAAACAAGCAATGGGAAAAGGATTCCCTATTTAATAAATGGTGCTGGGAAAACTGGCTAGCCATATGTAGAAAGCTGAAACTGGATCCCTTCCTTACACCTTATACAAAAATTAATTCTAGATGGATTAAACACTTACATGTTAGACCTAAAACCATAAAAACCCCAGAAGAAAACCTAGGCAATACCATTCAGGACATAGGCATGGGCTAGGACTTCATGTCTAAAACACGAAAAGCAATGGCAACAAAAGCCAAAATTGACAAATGGGATCTAATTAAACTCAAGAGCTTCTGCACAGCAAAAGAAACTACCATCAGAGTGAACAGGCAACCTACAGAATGGGAGAATATTTTCACAACTTACTCATCTGACAAAGGGCTAATAGCCAGAATCTGCAATGAACTCAAACAAATTTACAAGAAAAAAGCAAACAACCCCATCAAAAAGTGGGCAAAGGACATGAACAGACACTTCTCAAAAGAAGACATTTATGCAGCCAATAAACACATGAAAAAATGCTCATCATCACTGGCCATCAGAGAAATGCAAAGCAAAACCACAATGAGATACCATCTCACACCAGTTAGAATGGCAATCATTAAGTCAGGAAACAACAGGTGCTGGAGAGGATGTGGAGAAATAGGAACACTTTTACACTGTTGGTTGGACTGTAAACTAGTTCAACCCTTGTGGAAGTCAGTGTGGTGATTCCTCAGGGATCTAGAACTAGAAATTCCATTTGACCCAGCCATCCCATTACTGGGTATATACCCAAAGGATTGTAAATCTTGCTGCTATAAAGATACATGCACGCGTATGTTTATTGCAGCACTATTCACAATAGCAAAGACTTGGAATCAACCCAAATGTCCAACAACAATAAACTGGATTAAGGAAATGTGGCACATATACACCAGGGAATACTATGCAGCCATAAAAAATGATGAGTTCATATCCATCATTCTCAGCAAACTATCGCAAAGATGAAAAACCAAACACCGCATATTCTCACTCATAGATGAGATTTGAACAATGAGAACGCATGGACACAGGAAGGGGAACATCGCACACCGAGGCCTGTTGTGTGGGGGGGAGGGGGAGGGATAGCATTTGGTGATATACCTAATGCTAAATGACGAGTTAATGGGTGCAGCACACCAACATGGCACATGTATACATATGTAACAAACCTGCACATTGTGCACATGTACCCTAAAACTTAAAGTATAATAATAATTAAAAAATAAATAAATAAAATAAAATAAAATCATTCTACCTCCCAATGACTAATACATTTATATTATTACTCAAACTCTTTTCCAAACTCAAGACATATGTATCTAATGGCCTGTTTGACATCTGTTGAATTCCATCCAATAGCCATCTCAAATTCATTATATCTCAGATCAAACTTCTTATCCACCCTCTCCACCCAGCCTGCTTCACCTGTAGTGTTTCTAAACTTAATTGATGGCAACTCCATCTTTTCACCTATTCAAATAAAAACTCTTGGAGTTATTCTTAAGTATATTTTCCCCTCCCTCTTTACATACAATCCATTATGACATCCTGCTCATTCTGGTTGGGAGACAATTCATCATGGCCTCTCACATTTCTGCATATCTTATGAGCAGAGACTTTGACAGTCTTTGCTCCTGACTAGCTTTTCCAGGATGCTTGTAAAGAGGACAGCTTGGAAGCTAGAGATATTGCTTTCCTGTGAAGCAGAGGGCAGGTTTGCTGTAACACACATCTATTGCATATGCAACATTAATCTGCCTTCCTGTATTTCCTCTGTAGGACTTGTGGAACAAGGAGGACTGACAGAAACACGTAAATTGTTCTGCCTGTTGAAGGAGTCATAAAATCCTGCCTTTACCCAGGAGGCTTGTGTCATCTGCCAGCATTTGTAAAACTGTGCTCCAAGTAGGGTGAACTTTTAGATGCTTCACAGTTCTTGGCCGTCTTTTCTGGATGGAGAATGTCTTTAGTCTTTTCTCAATGGAAAACCAGAATGCTCCTTTTAAAAGAAAAGCTAGATTTTGTTATTCTTTTCTGCTACTCCTGTAATAACTCCCAATCTCATTCAAAGAAAGAGATATAAAAGCCTTATAACAGCCCTCTAAGTTCTCCATGACTTAGACTCCAGTCACCTCCCTGACATCCCTCCAGTCACATCCCTGACCTCCATCTCTTTGGCCTCTCTGCTTCAAGCATGTAGCTGTCCTTTTTCTTCTGCATGCATTCTGTTTTCTCATTAGACCTATAGAAAACTCTATTACCTTCTTTAAGTCTTCACCTAAAAGCCACCTGCTCTGAGGTCTCCTTTGACCATCCTATTAAAAATTACAACTGTTCCCCTAGTCTCTCTGCAATTCTCCTGTGCCCCATTGTCATTCTCTGCCTGTAATTTTTTTTTTTTTTTGACAGGGTCTCCCTCTGTCACCCAGGCTGGAGTGCAGTGGCTGGATCATGACTCACTGCAGCCTTGACCTTTCAGCCTCAAGCAATCTTCCCACCTCAGTCTCCTGATTAGCTGGGACTACAGGCGTGAATCGCTATGCCCAGCTAATGGTTTTATTTTCATTTTATAGAGATGGGGGGGTCTTTGTTTTTCAGGCTGGTCTCAAACTCCTGGTTATAGTTTTATAACCTTCTGTGCTAAACTCTGGTACCTTAAAATATCTAGCAGAGGCAAATACAAAACCCAGACAAAAATGTATGCTGACAATTCTGAAGACATTTCTATTTTTATTTTACAATAATTTTAATGCTGTCTTGCTAAAGATTTACTTAAGTAACATGAACATGAAAATACTTTGTACTTATTTACTTAATCTCTGAGTGCTCTTTTATTTTTAAGCCAATTTGGTAGTCACAACATATAAGGTAACACATGTGCATACACATAAACACATCTAGATGCATATGCACACAGAGATCCAATAGCTTTTACCTTGGAACTCTAGCCATGGGATAGTAATACAGTCTCACCAGTCTAAAAACATGTTCACATGGCTTAACTTTGTTAGCCTTGATAGGTAATCCAGTGAAGGCTGTGAACCAAAATTTTGGGTAAGGCACTTTCCATGGCAGTTTGATTTTTAAGGCCAAACCTCCCCAGACTCCAAAGAACACTGTTGTCAAACAGCACCATATGAGAACATCACATAGTAACCTGGCCCGACCGTGCTTAGAACAGCAGCACAAAAACCCACTTTCCCACTCAACAGCAAACTCCAGATTCCAAACTATACTGGAGCCAAACAGTGTTACAAAAGAATATCAGTTTATCACATCCTAGTTTCCCATGACTATAGAAGACACATGCAAACAGTCACTAGAACACAATCCAACTGCTTCAGCATCAATCAAGTCCCAAAAGTGTACAAACTCAAAGAGTTGGGGTGCTTCCTCTCTCCATTGGTTGGGCTCAATTAACCTGCAAATAAAAATTCCTTCAGAATTTCTCAAATGGAGAGGAGCTGATCCCACTCTCTGGTACCCACAAAAGACACTCACTTGCCTGGACACACACAAAATGACAAACAGCTCCCCAACAGTGTCCATACTGAAACAGTCAGGGTACTTCCCTCTCTTCAGCAGTTGGGCTTGTTCAACCCACAAGTGGACATTCCTTTAAAAATTTCCCAAATTTAGAGGAGCAGAGCCTTCTGTCTGAGCCCACAAAGGACAGTCACCTATCTGGATGCAGATGTCAAATTTCAAAAGCAGTTCTTCCAAGGTAATCAGGAACATGGTTAAGGCCAGCTGCGGCTGGCCGCAAAGAGAGGGAACTCATCTCCAGCCAAAATTGGGTAAGCAGCTGCTTAGGAGGGCTTTGAGACTCCTGGGCCATGGCTGCCAAGCCAAAGTGTTCCTGGTCAGAGAACCAAAATCTGTTACTGAAATACCAGGGGTGTGGTCTAGGTCCTGCTGTTCACTGCACAGAAAACCAATCAATATCACCAGTTATAGCCAAGGAAGATGGCTAAATTGGATGCTGTAGCATAGGAGATGCAAGCTCAGTCTCAAATCCATCTCCCTGCCCAACTAAAATTATGAGTTTACATAGCAGGGAAGAAATGTAACAATGTGTAGAAAAACAGGAACTCAGGAGACCTAAGGAAGCAATCATGATTTATGAGATGCCTGGTGTCCCGTTGTCTGGATGGGATCATCTGGTGAGTTTCATTTCTTTGATAATTTTTTAGGTACCTATGGCTCCTTTACTAAGGAAGAAATTCACATAAAACAAATGAAAGTTTCAAGCTCTAAGACCAGAGGGTCAATTTCTATGTTTATACAAAAATCTATCTATGGGACTACAGGGGAGGTTTCAATTCCAGTGCCAGTGCTAGCTGCAATCTGCCTCAAGTCTGCCTATGCTTCTGGCAAACTCTGTCACAGGACTTTGGCCAGGAGAATAGCTTCCTCTCCCATCTGTAGGCTCCTCTCCCATCTGCAGGGCTGCTGAGCTTGCCAGTTTCTTAGACCGCTTCAGTTCCCGAGGAGACTCCTTTGCATCAGGCTTATGGACCAGCTCTGGAGTGTCTCTAAAACTCAGCCCGTGCTTATGGGATGCAGTGGGGTAAGGCTGGAACCAGATCCCTATGCCTTCCTCCCAGAAGCACATGCCATCTGACAGAGTGGTTACTCTGCAGGACTCTAGCAGGGGATTCTCCAAGTCCACTTCTCTGATATATCTAGTCTGTGGTTCAAAACTGAAAGATTTAGCCTTATGTGTCATGGCCTTGGGTTCTCTGGGCCTAGCTCAGTTCTGATATCAGTCCCATCATACTCAGCGTTAGTCATAAGTGACTTCCCGAAACACTCATGGCAGCTTGGATTCTGGCATGAACATGGGATCTCTGAATGGAAGCAATGAAGTCTGGTTTCACAGGTGTTGAGGTTATGCTAATCAGCTTTAGGCTTTTCAGGCTGTGTGAGGGACCTCTGATTCTAGGTCTCTCCAGCTGGCTAGTCTTGAATGTTCTTCCATCTTTTGGGACTCTGCAGGTCCATCATGGGGTCATGGTGGAGTAGACACCTATGAGAGCCATTTGGGCATTGGCCCACTTTCACAAAGGGTCCCAAATTTGAGATTCTAGTGTTATCACCCAATGGTACAGAAACTCAGACAGAATGGAGAGGCCATATTCACCATAAATTACATGCTGCCAAGAGTCCACCCTGAATTAATGCTTTATAATTCCTGTACTGATCTTTTGAGTAGAACAATTGTATTGCATGGTATTTTTGTTGCTGTAAGCATACATTTATAAAATATACACATTTTAAATCTATTATATTATCTATGTGTTAGCCTATCTTTATGTGTTGGTATACTTCATACTACAAAGAGTGGCAATAAGCTGGCCATCTTTGAACCCCTATGAGGCCCTAAAACTCTTGCTCATGGCAGGGAATGGGAACTGCATGGCTGAGTGTCTGTGGGAGGCTGGTGGAGCCCCACCCTCTGCATACTCTTACAATGTGTCAAGGGCCTCTGGCCTGCTTCTTTCATATCAATGTCCTTCATTATCCTTTAGCAATGTGAAGCTGGAATGCAGCAGCCATCTTAGGAAGACGTCTGATAGCCATTGGCCCCATCCAGAACATCTGAAAACTTCCTAGGGATTCTGAGGAGACGTACCTTTGTAAGATCTTTTGAAGGACTTTGGAGACACCTAAAGGTCAAAGAATCACCCTATCCCAATCTAACTTATAATAAATTCTTTTAAAGTTACCTTGAGGCAGTGACTAGATGCTTGTGCATCTCTTCTGTGTAGTAGTACATTCCTGATCTCTGTTCAACAGGGAACTGACTAAGAGACTCTCAGACTCTCAAATCTTGGTGAAATTTTTTTTCACCAGTAGTCCTTCTAGGGAAAAAGATTTCTTTACTGACCTCTAAGATGGCAGGTGGACACCAGGACCTAGGATTCCCCTGAAATACTTGCTCTATCTCAGAATTCCTAATGAAGTTCCTCCTGAAGGTCCAAAGGAGCTTCCTAACTGTTAATTCAGGAGCTTTGGTGATTGAACAGATTTTTCACATCTGGACACTCAGGGAGGGGTTGTTCATCCAGTCAGAGGACCTTGAAATGATAATGGCTTTAGATGTGGTTGCATCTTTCTGTAGCAAAACAAAGCTGTTTTAACTGACTGGTGGCTGGTGGGAAGGCATAGAGGAGCCAAGTAAACACAGGTACTTTTGGGTCAAAAAGACTGATAGCACCAATTAAATGGATCCCAGAAAAGAATGAGAGTTTCTAGAGTTTGAGATAAAAAACAATCTGCCTCTGTTGAAAAACTTGACACCAAAGTGGAATCTTGAAGCTTTTACAGAGGAAGAAAGGGGATGTTTAAGTACTTCATGGAGAGAACAAGTCATGCCAAACTGTTCTGGGTTGGTGATGAGGTTTCAATGCCTCCAGAGAAATCAGGAAGTGGTATATGGTTTTAGCTAGATCAGGGATTTGGGAAAGTGTGGGATCCACAGGACATGCTTTCCTGGCTGGGGGCATCCGAGAACATTTTAAAGTTCTGAAGCTCTCTGATGTGTTCTAGTGCTCTTAGAGTCTAAAGAAGAGAAAATCAGAAACTTTGGCTATACTACAAAGCAATAGGGAACTCGTTTTATTGCTCCTAAATATTTTCTTTGTCTTTCTTTCATCTTTTGTTCACCATTTTTCTACCCCAAATTTAGCTTTCATTATTTGCTTAGTCCCTGCTAATGCATTCTCTAAAGTCATGTCCGAAAACAGTGGTTAAAAAAGACACTCGAAGCCTTCTTTCTTCATCCTTTGTGACCAAAAAGTGCATCTGAGCATCTGCTTAACTTTCTGAAAGAGAGGAAAATCAGATAGGAGGTTTATTAGAGATGGCCTAGTCTCAAGAAACTAAGTCCTGGAAACTGGACACGTGATTGCATATGCAAAACTGAGACAAGAACCCAGACGTTCTGAATCCCAAGCCATTGTTCTTTGTTTTGGAAGATGCTGTTTCCACTTTGTGATGAATACTGCATTTTGTGGCTCCAAATATCTCACCAAGAGTCTCTTCCTCTTGAGGCTTTAGTTGAATTAGTTTACACAAATATTTGATCTGGAAACTTTTCTCTCCTTCTAGCCTGGTACTGGCTTGAATATCTTGAAAAACAGGTCCTATTATCTTAAGGAAAAATTTGACTGATTCATCCTCAAATATGTATTTTTGTCTTTTCTAGCCCAACATATTATTTCTCTTATTATACTTATCATCAGAAAATCTGGGAGATTCAGTAACCATCAGAAATCTGAAATACAAGGCACACTTCATGAAGAAAGAGGCCAACAGCAGTTTTCCTCTATTGCGTTTAACTTTCCTTTTTTTTTGTAGAATTACTTTATTGTGGTATGACTGACATACAAAAACCTGTATGTGTTTCATGTATAAACCTTGATGAAGATAGAGATGAATACATACTCATGAAACCATCAACACAACCTATGCCATAAACATATTCATCACCTCCAAAAGTTTTGTCTGCTCTGTTTATTATTATTATTGTGTGTATATATATGTGTGTTTGATAAGATCATTTAACATAAGATCTGCCATCTTTCTTTCCAAATTAGCAGGAGTACTGCCTCTGATGCTGCTGAGGCACTTTGAAAATAATTATTTAGAAATCTGTTTGGATGCCATGCAACTAGACACCAGCAAAATGTCAGAATGGGACTTTCTACCATTTATCCTCAGAGAAACATCAATTTAAACAACTATCTGTGCACAAAAATACTTTCACAAGAACTAAGGATACCAGGTGAAAGATAACAGAATCTTTGTATAGCAGAGAAATAAGAAAAGATGAATTGAAGAGCATAGGAAGAACAAGTTTACATTACCTGTGTCACCCCACCCACAGGCAGGGGACCAGGTACCAGAGCAGCAGAGCTCACAGAGAGGCAAGCTTTGTGTTGAAGAAGAAAAGGGAAGTGGGCACTGAACTTTGGTTTGGACCAAAACACAGAGCCTGCTTCAGTGAAATACAGTAATAGGTATGCCCCTATGGCCCCACACTCCAGGCTGGTACCTGCAGACTGAGCCAAACCAGATCTCACAGGACAGGCTCCATGCTTGCCTGGTGGACTTGGTTTCTGGGTATATCTTAATGCCAGATCTACCCCAGTGCCCTAGATGTCAGGTGGTCCCTAGGACCAGGCTAGCCCCAGTGGCTTCATGTGCCAGACTGCTCCCAGGATCATGCTGGCCTCCACAACTCAAGGTTTCAGACCAGCCCCAGAACAAGGCTGGCCCCTGCAACTTTAGTCACCAGGCCAGTGTCCATAGATCCAACCTCCAGGATGACCCCTGTGGGTACAGACTCTAGGACTGCCTAGCACCAGGCTAGCACCTGTGGTCACAGACTCCAAGTCCACCCTAGGTGCCAGACTAGCTCAAAACTAAGTTGGCTCACAAAAATCCAGGATTCAGGCCAACCCCAGTTCCAGGTTGGCAGCCCTAGCCTTATCCCTTAGCTAGGTATCTGGAAAGCATCTGCAGACCCAGGCTCCAGGCCTGCCTAGGGCTAGGCCAGTTTCTGCCACCCTACTCTCCAGGGCCAGTTCCTATGGTCACATCCTCCAGCAGACCCAGGGTCCAGGCTCATCACAGTTAACTCCAGTATTGGGCTAGTGCCCACAAACCCAGTATCTAGGACAGTTTCTGTGGACCTCAGTTCCAGAGCAGTTCCTACAGTCCTAGGACCCAGGCAAGCCTTTGTGGACCTAGTCTCCATGTCAGCCCTGAAGACCTAGGTTTCAGGCCAGAACTCACACACCCAACCTCCAGGCCATTCCCCAGCTTCAAGGCCAGCCTCTGTGGCTACAGGCACCAGTCTACAACCTACGGTCTCAGGCTCTAGACTGGCCCCACCCCATCCCAGCCCTAGGCCAGCTTCAGGCTTCAGGCTGGTTTTTGTGACCCAGGATCCAATAAACCCAGGGCCCAGCTGTGTTCTAGCAAACCCAGTGTACAGGCTGAGTTGAGTAGATCCTGATGCTAGGCTGGCCATCATGGACCAAGGCTCTAGGACCATCTCTGAAGACTCAGGCTCGAGGTCATCCCCCATCTACCAATATCCTAGGTCCATTTCTCCAGATGCAGGCTCTAATCCTGCAACAGTTCCAGGCCAGTCCCCATGGACTCAGATTCCAGGCTTATCCCAGTAGACCCAGACACTAGACCCATTCCAGAACCTAGCTAGCACCTGCAGACACAGGATCAATGCCCACATCAGAGCTGTGTCAGCCCCTGTGGACTCATGCTTCAGTCCAGCCCCTATTGGTACAGACTGCGTGCCTGCCCTTATAGACATAGGCTTTATGTTCATCCCCACATACCCAATGAAAATATCCACCTGGTGGATCCAGGATTTAGGCCCAACTCTACAGACCCAGGAACCAAGCCTACCACCTGCTGACACAGGCACCAGGCTAGCCTGCCTGAAGACTTCAGCAACAAGTTCACCTACAGACCACAACGGACAACCTACCAAGAATTGCTGGATGACTGGGAAAGGGTTTTTCCAGACAAAGCCAGTATACAAAGACTAGAATAACTTTCCTGTTTTTCAAATGTGCAGACGCCAATGCACAGCCTAAATATCAGGAACTATCAGAGAAAAATGATACCACCATAGGAAAAAAAAAAAGAATAACCAATAGCTGACCCTAAAGAAATAAAGGCTGATGAACTTTCTGACAATGAATCTAAAATAATTGTCTTTAAAATACACAGTGAGCTTCAAGAAAACACAGATAGATGACTAAAAAGAATCAGAGAAATAATACATGAACAAAATAGAAAGTTCAACAAAGAGAAATCATAAAAAAGAAATGCTGGACATAAAGGACACAATGGTTGAACTGAAAATTTCATAGAGTTCTTTGAAAGCAGATTTGATCGAGTAGAATAATCAATGAGCTCAAGACAGATCATTTGAAATTACTGAGTCAGAGACACAAAAGGAGAAAAATGAGAAAAAGTGAAGAAATCATATGGTAATTATGGAATATCAGTAAGAGATACAATGTACACATCATATGTGTCCCAGAAAGAAAAGAGAAACAGATAATAAGAGAAAGCTTATCTGATGAAATAATAGGAGAATACTTTCCAAGTCTGGGGAAAGAGAAATATATAGGTATAGGAATGTTAAAAGTGTTTGATAAGATTCAATCCCATCAAGAGTACAAGCTATATTTTAATTAAACTATCAAAAATCAAAGGGAAGGATGATTCTGAAAACAAAAGGAGAAAAGAAGCAAATAACATATAAGAGAGTTCCAATAGGGCTAACAGCAGATTTATAAGCAGAAACTTATAGGCTGAAAGCGTGGAATGATATATTCAATGTTCTATAGAAAAACAGTATCAACAAAAATACTGTGCCCAGGAAAATCTGTTTCTTTTTTTTTGTTTGTTTGCTTTGCAAATAATGGAGAGATTAAAAACTTTGCCAGACAAACAAAAATTGAGAGAGTTTATCACCTTCAGAGCTGTCTTACAGGAAATGCTAGAGAACAAATGTTAGGACACAAAGCATGTCATAATAAATTTAAGAAGACTGAAATCATATTATTTATCATTACAGATAACAATGGTATGAAACTAGAAATTAATAACAGGATACATTTTAGAAAATTCACAAATACATGAAAATTAAACAGCATGCTTCTGAACAACAGATGAATTAAAGAGGAAATTAAAATTTATGTTGAGACCAGTAAAAATGGAAACTCAATGTACCAAAACTTGTAAGATGCTTCAAAACATTTACATCAAAAAAGAAGAAAGATCTTAAACAACCAAATGTTACACTTCAAGGAACTATAAAAAGAACAAACTAAGCCCATAGTTAATAGAATCAAGGAAAAAATAAAGATCAGAGCAGTTAAATTAAATAGAAACTATAAAAACATTAAAGAAAAACCCTGAAATTTGATCTTTTGAAAAGGTAAAGAAGATTGACAAACCGTTATCAAGACTAGGGGAAAAAAAAGAAAAAAAGTTAAAAATAAAATAATAAATAAAAAGGAGACATTACAACTTATATCACAAAGGATCAGAAGAGACTATTATGACCAATTATATGCCAACAAATTGGATAATCTAGAATAAATGGGTAAATTCCTAGATGCATAAAACCCACCAAGATGAAGAAATTGAAAATCTAAACAAACCAGTAATGAGTAAGGATGTTAAATTAGTAAAAAAAAATTCCATCAAAGAGAAGCCCAGGACCTTATGGCTTCACTGCTGAATTCTACCAAACGTTTAAAGAAGAACTAATGTCAATCTTTCTAAAACCCTTCCAAAAAATCAAAGAAGAGGGAATACATTCAAAGTTATTTTACAAAGCTAGCATAACCCTGATAACAAAGATAAGGACACTTCAACAAATGAAAATAATAGGCAATAGCACTGATGAACATAGGTGCATCAATAAAATATTAATACAAGCAAACTAATCTCAACAGCATGTCAAAAAGGTCATTAATCTTGATACAGTGGGCTTTAACATAGGGATGCAAAGATAGTTCAAAGTACAGATCTATAAATGTGAAATCCCACATTAATAGAATAAAAAACAAAATCCAATGATCACTTGATAGATGCAGAAAAAGCATTTGATAAAGTTCACCATGATTTCCTGATTACGAACTCTCAACAAATGAGGTATAGAAGGAATGTAGCTCATACAATAAAGACAATATATGATAAACCCACAGCTAATATTACACTTAATGCTGAAAAGTGAAAAACATTTTTCTAAGATTAAGGACAAGGCAAGGATGCTCACCCTCATGACTTCTATTCAATGCATTAATGGAAGTTCTACACAGAGCAATTAGGCAAGAGAAAAAAATAAAAAGCATCCAAATTGGAAAGGAAGTAGCTAAATATGTCCCTGTTTGCATATAGCATGGTCCTATATATAAAATATCCTAAAGACTGCAGCAAACTAGGTTAAAAGTAGTAAGCGATTCAGTAATGTGGCAAGATACAAAATGAACATACACAAATCAGTAGTGATTCTATACACTAACAGTGAAAGGCCTGACAAAGAAAATAATCCTGTTTGCATAGATACAAAATATAAATACTTAGGAGTGAACTTAAACAAGGTGGTAAAATACTTATATAGTGGAAATTATTAAACATAAATTAAAGAAGTGAAGAAAACACAAATAAATACAAAAATATTCTTTATTTACAGATTGGGAGAATTAATACTGCCAAAATGACAATAATGGCCAAAGTGATTTACAGATTCAATGCAATTCCTATCTAAATACCAATGACATTCTTCAAAGAAATATAAAACACCAAAAAAGTATGTGTAATCACAAAAGATCCCTAAGAACAAAATCAATCATAAGCAACAAGAACAAAGCTGCAGATGTCACACTACCTAACTTCAAAATATACTATAAAGCAATAGTAATGAAAACAGGATGGTACTAGCATAGAAACAGAAACATGGAGTAATGGAACAGAATAGAACATACAGAAATAAATCCATGCATTTAAGGTGATTGATTTTTGACAAAGTTGCCAAGAACACATGAATGAGGAGTGAACAGCCTCTTTAATAAATGCTGTTGAAAAAACTGCGTATCCACATTTGGAAAATTGAAATTAGACTTTATCTCACACCATGTATAAAAATCAACCAAAAATGATTTAAGGACTTAAATGTAGGACCTGAGATTGCAAAACCACTAGAAAAAAAACACAGGAGAAAAGCTTCCTGATATTAGTTGAGGCAATGATTTTTGGATGGAATTCCTAAAGCACAGATAACGAATGCCAAAATAGACAAATGGGATTACATCAAACTAGAATAGTTTCTATACAGCAAAGGAAACAATCAAAAGGAAGAAGAGGCAACCTATGGAATGGAAGAAAATCTTTGCAAACCATACATCTGAAAAGAGGTTAATATTTAAAATAATAAGAAACATAATAGCAAGAAAACAAATGATCCGAATTAAAAATGGGCAAAGACCCTGAATAGATCTCTCTCTCTCTGAGTTGTTTTTTTTTCTTTTTACTAGTTTATAATAGTCTTAAAAACTCTATCACACCCATAAGCCACACAGGTGAGAGGATGAGAGAGAGAGAGAATGTATGCTACAATATGTGGACACAGTGGGGAATCCAGGTATTCCCTAGGGTAGTGTGGAATGGAGGCAGGGAGTGTGAATAGGAGGCTGTAGCTTGGATCCTTATTGATGGATGGGGGTAGGCTACCAGAGGAGAGAGGGACTCAAGTTGAACTAGGAAATAGAGAACATCTCACAGCAAAGACAGTGGCAGTTGGGGGCCAGGGGGATTGCAGTACATTTTCCCCACAGACTACAGGTGTGAGTGAGAGCTTCAGAGACTTTCACCCCTGCACAGGAAGAAATGGGTTAGAGGTTTTTGACTTAAAGCTCCCAAACTCGGGTTAGAGGTTTTTGACTTAAAGCTCCCAAACTTGTATCTTGTCCAATTTCCTAAAATGGCAGCTCACCATTCAGGGAGAGGTACTGAGAAGGAAAGTATAGCAAGAATATCTGGTTTGGAGATCAAATGAGGGATAAGGGAAAATGGTGGTGCTCTCTAAATCTGACTCAGAAAAGCAAGAATTGGAAGAGGACCTTGGGTGAAATGGTGGCCAACACTTTGGGAAATGACATTGCGTCAGAAGCTGTAGGTATTCCTGAGGACTCAGGAAACGGAAGTTCACATTAGGCAGGAAAACAACCAAGAACAATAAATTAGGACTTCATGTTGCTGTAATCTGGCATAATACAAATCAGGTAATTTTTTTTTCCTTTTTAAATATAAGGCAACTTGTCAACACAAAATTTAAAAGCTGGTCTTCAGCCACATTGCTTCAGATCACTAGAGAATTCTTGGCTAAAGAGTAGTGGATAGTAAATAAAACTCAACATCTTAAGAACTATCAGCTCATATTGCCCAGAGACAAGTGGAAAGGGAAGGGCTTATTTGATCCAATAATGTTTTTTTTAAAAAAAGCCCAATTCTTCATCTTTAACAGAAGAAAGGTGTAAAAATTTATAACAAAGCATTATCTAAATTTAAAGTTACAGAAAAGTGTTTAATTTCTAGCTAACTTATCATCAGTTGGGAGTGAGACCATTGGAAATGGAGTGGATAAAGCGGTTCCCTAAGAATAAACACGGGGCAAGAGGGGCTGTTTCCAAAGTTGGCTCATCTCCAGTTGTTAGAACCATGCTCATTAGGAAAAGGAAGCACTCAAGGAACTTAAAGCTTTGTGGAGTTTTTTTCCCCTGCTTTCTTCTTTAAACTGAGGGGCTGCACTTGAAGGTTCTTGTGGAGCCACTCACACACAATGCTACTCAAACCCACACTACATTCACACAGACACATGACATTAAAATTTATACTGTAGAGCAATATTTTTATCCAGTGTAGAGAAAACAAGTGCATTTTAAATGTTTTCTTTCTTTGTGTGTTTTTAAGCCCAAACTCCAACGTGATCCATCATTCCTTGCCTACCTAATCCCTCAAGTAAGGTATTTTTTGTTTGTTTGTTTTGCTTTTTTTTGTTTTTGTTGTTGTTGTTTGGAGGGGAAAAGAGTAGGGAATGAGGGTAGCAGGTAAGTCAGGACAGAGGTAACAGTGAGAAAGGCATCTTGGTTATGCTGAATGGTCACTGCACTTATCTAGATTTGGAAAGGGGAGTCTGGAGTCAAGATGCAAATACAAAGACAGATTTTAGAGCAAGGAAAAAAATTGGAAGGAAATTAAAAGTGCTAGTCCAGTGACAACATGAATGATGAAAGAGCAAAATGGCCTTATTACTGTTTTGGAGAAACAGCAATAAGACATCAACACAACCTGGGGTAGTGGTTCATGCGTGTGTCCTGGAAAGGAGGTGAAGTTCACTCTGCAGCACTTGTGGTAAGGGTTCAGCTCTGGGCTCCACAAGCATGGGGCAGCTCAGCCCACTCACCCCGCCCCAGGGGGATGAGTCAGAAGGATCAGAAAAGGCTTCTCCAGGTCTAGGCAGTGGGAGGAGGAGAAGGCTGCTCCAGGTCCCAGAATCACCCAGGGAAGTTCTCTGTGGTGTATGAACACCCCTCCCGAGCCAGCTGCTGCTAGCTCCCCACCACCATCCCTAATAGACATTTCTCAAAAGAAGACATAAAAATAATTAATGGGTTTTTTTCTTAATGCTCAACAGTACTCATTATCAAGAAAAGGCAAATTAAAATCACAATATCACCTCACACCTTTTAGAATTGCTATTATCAAGAAGATGAAAGATAACAACTGTTGGAGAGGCTGTGAGGAGATGAGAACCCTTGTGCACCGTTGGTGGGAATGTAAATTAGTGTAGCCTTATGCAAAACAGTACAGAGATTCCTCAAAAAGCTAAAAATAGATCTATCATATGATCCAGCAATCCCTACTGCATACATGTTTAAAGGAAATTAAATCAGTACAGGCACATCTCATTTTACTGCACTTCACTTTATCAAACTTCACAGGTACTGCAGTTTTACAAATATAAAGTTTGTGTCAACCCTGCATCAAGCTAGTCTACTGGCACCATTTATCCAACAAATGTGCTCTCTTCCTGTCTGTATTTCATTTTAGTCATTCCCATGATATTCAGACTTTTTCTATGGTATTGTATCTGTTAAGGTGATCTGTGATCAGTGATTTTTTTTTTTTTTATTATTATACTTTAGGTTTTATGGTACACGTGCGCAATGTGCAGGTAAGTTACATATGTATACATGTGCCATGCTGGTGCGCTGCACCCACCAACCCGTCATCTAGCATTAGGTATATCTCCCACTGCTATCCCTCCCCCCTCCCCCCACCCCACAACAGTCCCCAGAGTGTGATGTTCCCCTTCCTGTGTCCATGTGTTCTCATTGTTCAATTCCCACCTATGAGTGAGAATATGCGGTGTTTGGTTTTTTGTTCTTGCGATAGTTTACTGAGAATGATGATTTCCAATTTCATCCATGTCCCTACAAAGGACGTGAACTCATCATTTTTTATGGCTGCATAGTATTCCATGGTGTAGATGTGCCACATTTTCTTAATCCAGTCTATCATTGTTGGACATTTGGGTTGGTTCCAAGTCTTTGCTATTGTGAATAATGCCGCAATAAACATACGTGTGCATGTGTCTTTATAGCAGCATGATTTATAGTCCTTTGGGTATATACCCAGTAATGGGATGGCTGGGTCGAATGGAATTTCTAGTTCTAGATCCCTGAGGAATCGCCACACTGACTTCCACAAGGGTTGAACTAGTTTCCAGTCCCACCAACAGTGTAAAAGTGTTCCTATTTCTCCACATCCCCTCCAGCACCTGTTGTTTCCTGACTTTTTAATGATTGCCATTCTAACTGGTGTGAGATGGTATCTCATTGTGGTTTTGATTTGCATTTCTCTGATGGCCAGTGACGGTGAGCATTTTTTCATGTGTTTTTTGGCTGCATAAATGTCTTCTTTTGAGAAGTGTCTGTTCATGTCCTTCGCCCACTTTTTGATGGGGTTGTTTGTTTTTTTCTTGTAAATTTGTTGGAGTTCATTGTAGATTCTGGATATTAGCCCTTTGTCAGATGAGTAGGTTGCGAAAATTTTCTCCCATTTTGTAGGTTGCCTGTTCACTCTGATGGTGGTTTCTTTTGCGGTGCAGAAGCTCTTGAGTTTAATTAGATCCCATTTGTCAATTTTGGCTTTTGTTGCCATTGCTTTTGGTGTTTTAGACATGAAGTCCTTGCCCATGCCTATGTCCTGAATGGTAATGCCTAGGTTTTCTTCTAGGGTTTTTATGGTTTTAGGTCTAACATTTAAGTCTTTAATCCATCTTGAATTGATTTTTGTATAAGGTGTAAGGAAGGGATCCAGTTTCAGCTTTCTACATATGGCTAGCCAGTTTTCCCAGCACCATTTATTAAATAGGGAATCCTTTCCCCATTTCTTGTTTTTGTCAGGTTTGTCAAAGATCAGATACTTGTAGATATGTGGCATTATTTCTGACGGCTCTGTTCTGTTCCATTGATCTATATCTCTGTTTTGGTACCAGTACCATGCTGTTTTGGTTACTGTAGCCTTGTAGTATAGTTTGAAGTCAGGTAGTGTGATGCCTCCAGCTTTGTTCTTTTGGCTTAGGATTGACTTGGCGATGCGGGCTCTTTTTTGGTTCCATATGAACTTTAAAGTAGTTTTTTCCAATTCTGTGAAGAAAGTCATTGGTAGCTTGATGGGGATGGCATTGAATCTGTAAATTACCTTGGGAAGGATGGCCATTTTCATGATATTGATTCTTCCTACCCATGAGCATGGAATGTTCTTCCATTTGTTTGTATCCTCTTTTATTTCCTTGAGCAGTGGTTTGTAGTTCTCCTTGAAGAGGTCTTTCACATCCCTTGTAAGTTGGATTCCTAGGTATTTTATTCTCTTTGAAGCAATTGTGAATGGGAGTTCACTCATGATTTGGCTCTCTGTTTGTCTGTTATTGATGTATAAGAATGCTTGTGATTTTTGCACATTGATTTTGTATCCTGAGACTTTGCTGAAGTTGCTTATCAGCTTAAGGAGATTTTGGGCTGAGACAATGGGGTTTTCTAGATATACTATCATGTCATCTGCAAACAGGGACAATTTGACTTCCTCTTTTCCTAATTGAATACCCTTGATTTCCTTCTCCTGCCTAATTGCCCTGGCCAGAACTTCCAACACTATGTTGAATAGAAGTGGTGAGAGAGGGCATCCCTGTCTTGTGCCAGTTTTCAAAGGGAATGCTTCCAGTTTTTGCCCATTCAGTATGATATTGGCTGTGGGTTTGTCATAAATAGCTCTTATTATTTTGAGATACGTCCCATCAATTCCTAATTTATTGAGAGTTTTTAGCATGAAGGGTTGTTGAATTTTGTCAAAGGCCTTTTCTGCATCTATTGAGATAATCATGTGGTTTTTGTCTTTCGTTCTGTTTATATGCTGGATTACATTTATTGATTTGCGTATATTGAACCAGCCTTGCATCCCAGGGATGAAGCCCACTTGATCATGGTGGATAAGCTTTTTGATGTGCTGCTGGATTCTGTTTGCCAGTATTTTGTTGAGGATTTTTGCATCAATGTTCATCAAGGATATTGGTCTAAAATTCTCTTTTTTTGTTGTGTCTCTGCCAGGCTTTGGTATCAGGATGATGCTGGCCTCATAAAATGAGTTAGGGAGGATTCCCTCTTTTTCTATTGATTGGAATAGTTTCAGAAGGAATGGTACCAGCTCCTCCTTGTACCTCTGGTAGAATTCGGCTGTGAATCCATCTGGACCTGGACTTTTTTTGGTTGGTAAGCTATTGATTATTGCCACAATTTCAGCTCCTGTTATTGGTCTATTCAGAGATTCAACTTCTTCCTGGTTTAGTCTTGGGAGGGTGTATGTGTCGAGGAATTTATCCATTTCTTCTAGATTTTCTAGTTTATTTGCATAGAAGTGTTTGTAATATTCTCTGATGGTAGTTTGTATTTCTGTGGGATCGGTAGTGATATCCCCTTTATCATTTTTTATTGCATCTATTTGATTCTTCTCTCTTTTTTTCTTTATTAATCTTGCTAGCGGTCTATCAATTTTGTTGATCCTTTCAAAAAACCAGCTCCTGGATTCATTTATTTTTTGAAGGGTTTTTTGTGTCTCTATTTCCTTCAGTTCTGCTCTGATTTTAGTTATTTCTTGCCTTCTGCTAGCTTTTGAATGTGTTTGCTCTTGCTTTTCTAGTTCTTTTAATTGTGATGTTAGGGTGTCAATTTTGGATCTTTCCTGCTTTCTCTTGTGGGCATTTAGTGCTATAAATTTCCCTCTACACACTGCTTTGAATGCATCCCAGAGATTCTGGTATGTTGTGTCTTGGTTCTCGTTGGTTTCAAAGAACATCTTTATTTCTGCCTTCATTTCGTTATGTACCCAGTAGTCATTCAGGAGCAGGTTGTTCAGTTTCCACGTAGTTGAGCGGTTTTGAGTGAGATTCTTAATCCTGAGTTCTAGCTTGATTGCACTGTGATCTGAGAGACAGTTTGTTACAATTTCTGTTCTTTTACATTTATTGAGGAGAGCTTTACTTCCAAGTATATGGTCAATTTTGGAATAGGTGTGGTGTGGTGCTGAAAAAAATGTATATTCTGTTGATTTGGGGTGGAGAGTTCTGTAGATGTCTATTAGGTCCGCTTGGTGCAGAGCTGAGTTCAATTCCTGGGTATCCTTGTTGACTTTCTGTCTCGTTGATCTGTCTAATGTTGATAGTGGGGTGTTAAAGTCTCCCATTATTAATGTGTGGGAGTCTAAGTCTCTTTGTAGGTCACTCAGGACTTGCTTTATGAATCTGGGTGCTCCTGTATTGGGTGCATATATATTTAGGATAGTTAGCTCTTCTTGTTGAATTAATCCCTTTACCATTATGTAATGGCCTTCTTTGTCTCTTTTGATCTTTGTTGGTTTAAAGTCTGTTTTATCAGAGACTAGGATTGCAACCCCTGCCTTTTTTTGTTTTCCATTTGCTTGGTAGATCTTCCTCCATCCTTTTATTTTGAGCCTATGTGTGTCTCTGCACGTGAGATGGGTTTCCTGAATACAGCACACTGATGGATCTTGAGTCTTTATCCAGTTTGCCAGTCTGTGTCTTTTAATTGGAGCATTTAGTCCATTTACATTTAAAGTTAATATTGTTATGTGTGAATTTGATCCTGTCATTATGATGTTAGCTGGATATTTTGCTCGTTAGTTGATGCAGTCTCTTCCTAGTCTCGATGTTCTTTACATTTCGGTATGATTTTGCAGTGGCTGGTACCGGTTGTGCCTTTCCATGTTTAGCGCTTCCTTCAGGAGCTCTTTTAGGGCAGGCCTGGTGGTGACAAAATCTCTCAGCATTTGCTTGTCTGTAAAGTATTTTATTTCTCCTTCACTTATGAAGCTTAGTTTGGCAGGATATGAAATTCTGGGTTGAAAATTCTTTTCTTTAAGAATGTTGAATATTGGCCCCCACTCTCTTCTGGCTTGTAGGGTTTCTGCCGAGAGATCCGCTGTTAGCCTGATGGGCTTCCCTTTGATGGTAACCCGACCTTTCTCTCTGGCTGCCCTTAACATTTTTTCCTTCATTTCAACTTTGGTGAATCTGACAATTATGTGTCTTGGAGTTGCTCTTCTCAAGGAGTATCTTTGTGGCGTTCTCTGTATTTCCTGAATCTGAATGTTGGCCTGCCTTGCTAGATTGGGGAAGTTCTCCTGGATAATATCCTGCAGAGTGTTTTCCAACTTGTTTCCATTCTCCCCGTCACTTTCACGTACACCAATCAGATGTAGATTTGGTCTTTTCACATAGTCCCACATTTCTTGGAGGCTTTGCTCGTTTCTTTTTATTCTTTTTTCTCTAAACTTCCCTTCTCGCTTCATTTCATTCATTTCATCTTCCAGGGCTGATACCCTTTCTTCCATTTGATCGCGTCGGCTCCTGAGGCTTCTGCATTCTTCACGTAGTTCTCGAGCCTTGGTTTTCAGCTCCATCAGCTCCTTTAAGCACTTCTCTGTATTGGTTATTCTAGTTATACATTCTTCTAAATTTTTTTCAAAGTTTTCAACTTCTTTGCCTTTGGTTTGAATATCCTCCCGTAGCTCAGAGTAATTTGATCATCTGAAGCCTTCTTCTCTCAGCTCGTCAAAGTCATTCTCTGTCCAGCTTTGTTCCGTTGCTGGTGAGGAACTGCGTTCCTTTGGAGGAGGAGAGGTACTCTGGTTTTTAGAGTTTCCAGTTTTTCTGCTCTGTTTTTTCCCCATCTTTGTGGTTTTATCTACTTTTGGTCTTTGATGATGGTGATGTACAGATGGGTTTTTTGTGTGGATGTCCTTTCTGTTAGTTTTCCTTCTAACAGACAGAACCCTCAGCTGCAGGTCTGTTGGAGTACCTGGCCGGCCGTGTGAGGTGTCAGTCTGCCCCTGCTGGGGGGTGCCTCCCAGTTAGGCTGCTCGGGGGTCAGGGGTCAGGGACCCACTTGAGGAGGCAGTCAGCCCGTTCTCAGATCTCCAGCTGCGTGCTGGGAGAACCACTGCTCTCCTCACAGCTGTCAGACAGGGACATTTAAGTCTGCAGAGGTTACTGCTGTCTTTTTGTTTGTCTGTGTCCTGCCCCCAGAGGTGGAGCCTACAGAGGCAGGCAGGCCTCCTTGAGCTGTGGTGGGCTCCACCCAGTTCAGGCTTCCAGGCTGCTTTGTTTACCTAAGCGAGCCTGGGCAATGGCGGGCGCCCCTCCCCCAGCCTCGCTGCGGACTTGCTGTTTGATCTCAGACTGCTGTGCTAGCAATCAGCGAGGCTCCGTGGGCGTAGGACCCTCTGAGCCAGGTGCGGGCTATACTCTCCTGTGGCACCGTTTCCTAAGCCCGTCGGAAAAGCACAGTATTCGGGTGGGAGTGGCCCGATTTTCCAGGTGCCGTCTGTCACCCCTGGAAGGGGAACTCCCTGACCCCTTGCGCTTCCCGAGTGAGGCAATGCCTCGCCCCTGCTTCGGCTGGCGCACGGTGTGCTCACCGACTGACCTGCGCCCACTGTCTGGCACTCCCTAGTGAGATGAACACGGTACCTCAGATGGAAATGCAGAAATCACCCGTCTTCTGCGTCGCTCGCGCTGGGAGCTGTAGACCGGAGCTGTTCCTATTCGGCCATCTTGGCTCCTCCCCCCGATCAGTGATTTTTGATGGTGCTATTTTAGCTGTTCTGGAGCACCACAAACTGCACCCATATAAGACAGCAAACTTAATTGATAACTCTTGTGTGTATTCTGACTGCCTGACTGACTGACCGTTCCCAGACTCTCTTCCTCTCCTCTAGCCTCACTATTTCCTGAGACACAACAACATTTAAACTACGCCAGTTATAAACCATACAATGATCTATAAGTATTCAAGTGAAGGGAAGAGTCATGAGTCTTTCATTTTAAACAAAAAGCGAAAAATGATTAAGCATAGTGAGGAAGGCAGGTCAAAATCCAAGACAGTCCAAAAACTAGGTCTTTTGCACCAAACAGTTCGCCAAGTTGTGAATGCAAGGAAAAATCTTTGAAGGAAATTAAAAGTGCTAGTCCAGTGAACACATCAATGATAAGAAAGCAAAATGGCCTTATTGCTGTTTTGGAGCAAGTTTTAGTGCTCTGGATAGAAAATTAAACTAGCCACAAAATTCATAAACCAAAGCTTAATCCCAAGCAAGACTCTAAATCTTTTTAAGTTATTTGAAAATAACTAAGAGAGGTGAGGAAGCTGCAGAAAAAAAGTTGAAAGCTAGCAGAGGTTGGTTCATGAGGTTTAAGGAAAGAAGCCATTTTCTTTTTCTTTCTTTTTTTTTTTTCTTTTAGACAGACTTTCACTCTGTTGCTCAGGCTGGAATGCAGTGGTGCAGTGATCAGGGCTTACTGCAACCTGTGCCTCCTAGGCTCAAGCGATTCTCCTCCCTCAGCCTCCTGAGTCGCTGGGATTACAGGCACCCACTAACACACCTGGCTGATTTTTTTTTATTTTTATTTTTTGTAGAGACAGGGTTTTACCATGTTGGTCAGGCTGGTCTCAAACTCCTGATCTCAGGCCGTTCACCAAACTCAGCCTCCCAAAGAACTGGGATTACAGGCATGAGCCACTGCACCTGGCCCATTTTCATAACATAAAAGTGCAAAGGGAAGCAGCAAGTGCTGATGTAGAAATTGTAAAAGGTTATCCAGAAGATCTAGCTAAGATAATTGTTGAAGGTGGCTACACCAAACAACAAATTCCCCGTGTAGATGACACAGGTTTCTATTGGAAGAAGATGCCATCAAGGACTTTCAGAGCTAGAAAGGGGAAGATAATGCCTAACTTCAAACCTGCAAAGGACAGGCTGACTTTCTTATTAGAGTTTATGCAGCTGGTGGCTTTAAGTTGAAGCCAATGCTCACTTACCATTCCAAAAATCCTGGGGTCCTTAAGAATTATGCTAAATATAGTTTGCCTATTCTCTATAAATGGAAGAACAAAGCCTAGATTACAGCACCATCTATTTACAGCATGGTTTACTGAATATTTTAAGCCTGCAATTGAGACCTAATGCTCAGGAAAAATATATTCTTATAAAAATATTACTGCTCATTGACAAAGCACTTATTCATTCAAGAGGTACAGCTCCAATGGAGATGTACAAGGACATTAATTTTTTTTCATGTTTGCTAACATACATCCATTCTGCAGCTCATAGATCAAGGAGTAATTTCAACTTTACAAGTCTTATTATTTATAATTCTCTAAGGCTATAGCTGCAATACATTGTGATTTCTCTGATGGATCAGGGCAAAGTAAATTGAAAATCTCTTGGAAGGACTTTCCATTCCATATGCCATTAAAAACATTCATGATTCATGGGAGGAGATCAAGCTATCAACATCAACAGGAATTTGGAAGAAGGTGATTCCAATCCTTGCAGATAACTTTGAAGCTTTCAAGATTTAAATGGAGGAAGTAACTGCAGATGTGGTGGAAATAACAAGAGAACTAAAATTAGAAGTAGAGCCTGAAGTTCTGACTGAATTGCTACAATCTCATGCTAAAACCTGAATGGATAAGAAATTGCTTCTCATGGATAAGCAAAGAAAGTGACCTCTTTAAATAGAAACTACTCCTGGTGAAGATTTTGTGAACATTGCTGAAATGATAACAAAGGATTTCTAATGTTATGTAAATCTATTTCATAAAGCTGTAGCGAGAGTTAAAAGGATTGATTCCAATTTTGAATGAAGTTTTACTGTGGGTAAAATGCTACCAAATAGCATTACATACTACAGACAAATCTTTTCTGAAAGGAAGAGTTAATCAATGTAGCAAGCTTATTTGTTGTCTTATTTTAAGAAATTGCCTTAGCTACCTTAATTTTCAGCAAGTCCCACCCAGGTCAGCAGCCATCAACCCTGAAATAAGACCTTGCACCAGCAAAAAAGATTACAACTCTTTGAAAGCTCAGATTATCCTTAGCATTTTTTAGCAATAAATTATTTTAAAATTAAGATAGGTACTTTTTAAAGACATAATGCAATTGGACACCTGATAGACTACAGTATAGTGTGAACATAACTTTTATATGCACTGGGAAACCATAAACTTCATGTGACTTGCTTTACTGAAATATTTGCTTTATTACAGTGTTCTGGAACTAAACCCTCCAAATCTCTGAGGCAGGCCTGTATGTTAAACAGATATCTGTACTTCTATGTACATTGTAGAATTATTCACAATAGGCAAGACATAGAATCAACCTAAGTGTCTATCAACAGATTAATGAACATTAAAAATGTGGTATATATGCACAATAGAATACTACTCAGCTTTTTAAAAGAAGGAAATTCGGTCATTCAAAACCACATAGATGAACTTGGAGTACATTATGTTAAGTAAAATAAACCAGGCACAGAAAGACAAATATCACATTATCTAACTTATTTGTGAAATCTGAAAAAGTTAAATTCATAGAAGCAGAGAGTATAATGGCGGTTACCAGACATTGGAGGAGGTGGTAGGGACTGGAGAGATGGTCACAGGATACAAAATTTCAGTTAGATGGTAGGAGCAGTCCAATAAATCAATTGTACAACATGGTGACTATACTTAAATATACTATTTTATGAAAATTGTTATAAGAATACATTTTAAGTGTTCTCACCAAAACCTTAAAAGTATATAAGATAGTGCATATATTAATTAGCTCTACTGTGCCATTTTACAATGTATACATACTTTAAAAAATCATGTTGTACTCAATAAACATATACAATTTTCATTTGTAAATAGTTAATAATTAGAAAACATATTCACTAAGAAAAAAACAAGGAAATAGCTTTGTTTCACAGTCTCAGTTTTGAAAACCAAAAATTAAATATTCGTTTCTTTTTCTCCTGGCCGTGATTTTCTAAAAGGTGTCAGAGCCCACCCAAACATATGATACTGCCAGTTGATACTACAGTCATCCCTCAGTATCCTGGAGGAATTGGTTCCAGGACCCCCAATGATACTAAAATCCACTCATGCTCAAGTTCTGCAATTGGCTCTGTGGAACCTGCAGATAGGAAAAGTCAGCCTTCTGTGTACACAGGTTTTGAATCCTGCAAATACTGTATTTTCAATCTGTATTTGATTGCAGATGTGGAACTTACCAATATGGAGGATTGACTGTTTTTATTGAAAAAGATCCAACCATAAGTGGATCCATGCAGTTCACACCTATGTTGTTCAAGGGTCGATTGTATTTGTCAGGATATTTAATAATTATAAATATTCATATAGCCCCAAATCCTTCAAACAATCTTGGGGTCAGTATAATTGTCTATACTTTATAGATAAAGGAACCGTTACTTAGATGAATTCATCTAAAGTCACACAGGTGACTAAATGGCAGAGGTAAAACTATGTTTGAATAAATGACTAAATGATTCTTGATTACATGTACAAATCAAAGAAACACAAAATAAATGAATACCAAATGTATTGCTATGATATAGAGATACTTTACTCATTAGTATTGTTGGTTACAAGCACATCTCTGGCTGACTTAGGCAAAAAATAATTCATTATTGAGGAAAGACCTTAGCACTCAGCTTGGGAACAGAGAGCAACTGTTAAGGACTATATTGTGTTCCCTCAAAATTCACATGTTGAAGGCTTAACCCCCAAGGTGACTGTATTTGGAGACAGAGCCTTTAGGGAAGTAGTTAACGATTAAAGAGACTTCTAGATCAACAAGGAAACTGGCAGATAATATGGTCTCAAATAGCTGATGGCAATTAGAAGAAGAATATTTGTCTGTACATCTCACTTGAGAGCTCTTGGCAAAGGTTCTGTGGCCTTAATCTTGGATCGGCTATTTTCATTTCAGGTAATTTTGAGCAAGCTATTTACCCCATCTCTATCTCAATTTCCTGCTCCATAAAATGTGGATAATAGTAATGATTACCTCATAGAGTTGTTGCAAGGACCAAATGAAACAATATACTAAGAAGTTTGAATGTACCTGGCATATTGTTAATTTCTCAATAAATGTAGGTCATTGTTATTCAAAACCTATAGTCAGGCAATTTGGAAACATCACTGAATTTCTCTTAGTTACATTCTCAGTGTCCTTTAATTGAATGTCCATAGCAGCTTTAAAAGACTTTCCTGGTAATAGCAAATTCTTCTTCCTGAAGTATGAGGAAAAACAGGAGATGGGGTTGGGCATCTGATAGCCCCTACTGCAGAATTTTTTATTGAGATCATACGATCTCATGGAAAGAGGGTTAAGGGAACTGAGTTTAGAAGGAGTGAGCCTGTGAAAGTTCTCTCAGAAGTAAGCACATTCATGAATATAGTCATTTGGTTTTACAGTCATGAAAATATCTTAATAAAGAATTTAAGCAAATTATCAGCTACCAATTTACATATTATTTCCATTCAAAGAATTAAAATTATTGATGCTTCTAGTGGATCAATCCAGAAACTTAGATGTCAGCCTTCTCACTCTTTCTCAATCAATGACCAAATTCTGCAAACTCTACCTTTGAATTATCTCAAATCTATGGATCTCTTCTCATCTCAATAGGCTATTATGCTAGCTCAGGTGGCAATCGTCCCTTGTGTGTATCCCACTAACAGACATCCTCCTCCCAACCATGTTTTTCCAGTCCTAACTTTCCAGTGGCTTGCCATCTCCCCTGCGATGATTTAGAAACTCTTTAACACTACTTACGAATCTTTTCCCACCTGTCACCCACTTATTTCTGTAGTTCTACAGAAGTGAGGAAGATACACCCAGGAACCATATAATAGTAATTATGTCTCTCAGATGTCTGGCGTTTCTGGCAGTGTCCAAATATTATGTAATACAATTCTTTGGAAGAAGGCCAACTCAATTGTCTATCTTTTTTTGTTTTTTTTAATTCTTTTTAATATTTAATTTTTGTGGGTACAGAGTAGGTGCATATACTGATGCAAAAATCCTCAACAAAATACCAGCAAACCAAATTCAACAATACATTAGAAAGATTATTCATCATGACCAACTGGGATGTATCCCTAGGATGCAAGGATAGTTCAAAATATGCAAATTAATCAATGCGATACACCATATCAACAGAATGAAAGATAAAATCCATATAATCATCTCAATGGATGCTAAAAAGAGTAGTGTCCAGCCCCACAGGGTCTGTGGGTTTTTCTCCCCATGTGCAGAGATGAGAGATCATAGAAATAAAGACACAAGACAAAGAGATAAAAGAAAAGACAACTGGGCCTGGGGACCACTACCACCAAGACGTGGAGACCGGTAGTGGCCCCAAATGCCTGGCTGCATTGTTATTTATTGGATACAAGGCAAAAGGGGCAGGGTAAAGAGTGTGAGTCATCTCCAATGATTGATAAGGTCATGTGAGTCACATACATGTCCACCAGACAGGGGGCCGGTGTCTGTTTGGCAGCCAAGGCAGAGAGAGAAGACAGCTTATGCCATTATTTATTCTATGCTCTTTTCAGAAAGATCAAAGCCTTTAATACTTTCACTAATTTTGCTACTGCTATCTAGAGAGCAGAGCCAGGTGACCAGAGTGAAACATGAAAGTGAAACAGGAGCATGACCGCTGAAGCACAGCATCACAGGGAGACGGTTAGGCCTCCGGATAACCGCGGGTGGGCCTGACTGATGTCAGGCCCTCCACAAGAGTGGTGGAGCAAAGTCTTCTCTAAACTCCCCCGGGGAAAGGGAGACTCCCTTTCCTGGTCTGCTAATTAGCGGGTGCTTTTCCTTGGCACTGATGCTACCGCTAGACCTTGTCCACTTGGTAATGGGAGTCTTCCCAGATGCTGGCATTACTGCTAGACCAAGGAGCCATCTAGTGGCCCTGTCTGGGCATGACAGAGGGCTCACACTCTTGTCTTCTGGTCACTTCTCACCATGCCCCTTCAGCTCCTATCTCTGTATGGCCTGGTTTTTCCTAGGTTATGATTGTGGAGTGAAGATTATTATAATATTGGAATAAAGAGTAATTGCTACAAATTAATGATTAATGATATTCATAAATAATCATATCTATGCTCTATATCTAGTATAACTCTTGTTATTTTATATATTTATCACACTGGAACAGCTTGTGCCCTCGCTCTCTTGCCTCAGGTCTCTTGCCACCCACAAAAAAGCATTTGATAAGATTCAACATCCCTTCATAATAAAACCTCTGAACAAACTGGGAATAGAAGAAACATACCTCAACAAGATAAAAACTATATATGACAGACCTACAGCTAGTATTACACTGAATGGGGAAAAGATGAAAGCCTTTTTTCCAATATCTGGAACACAACAAAAATGCCCACTTTTACCAGGGTTTCCTAGTATTTTGAAGAGGATTTTTACATCAATATTCATCAGAGATATTGGACTGTAGTTTTCTGTGTTTTGATGTGTCTTCAGTTTTGGTATCAGGATAATATTTGCCTCATAGAATGACTTTGGAAGTATTCCCTTCTGTATTTTTTTTCACTGTTTCCCATTTTTCTATTGGAATTGTTTATCTTTTTAAAATTATACTTTAAGTTCTGGGATACATGTGCTGAATGTGCAGCTTTGTTCCATAGGTAAAAGCAAGGTGTGGTAGTTTGCTGCACCCATCAACCTGTCATCTACATTAGGTATTTCTCCTAATACTATCCCTCCCCCAGGCCTCACCTGCCAGCAGGCTCCAGTGTATGATGTTCCCCTCCCTTTGTCCATGTGTTTTCATTGTTCAACTCCCACTTATGAGTGAGAACATGTGGTGTTTGGTTTTCTGTTCTTGTGTTAGTTTGCTGCCTTCTCCTGCATTTTTCAGAACAGTTTGAGTAGGATTGATATTCTTCTTTAAATGTTTGGTAGAATTCAGCAGTGAAGCTATCAGATCCTGGGCTTTTCTTTACTGAGAGACTTTAGTATAGCTTCAATCTCATTTCTTGCTATTGGTCTGTTCAGGTTTTGGATTTTGACCTCATTCAATCTTGGTAGATCATATGTGTCTAGAAATTTGTCATTTCTTTTAGGTTTTCCAATTTATTGAAATATGGGCCAGGTGTGGTGGCTCATGCCTGTAATCCTAGCACTTCGGGAGGCCAAGGTAGGTGGATTGCCTGAGCTCAGGTGTTTCTAATTAGGATAAAAGTAGTCTATACACCACAGTTATGGCGTTATAATATTCTGTCTTTTTCTGTGTACTTATTATTACCTGTGAGTTTTAAAACTTCTGGTGATTACTTGTTGCTCACTAATGTTCCTTTCTTTCTCAATATTCTGTTCTTTCTTTAGCATTTCTTGTAGGAAAGGCCTGATATTTATGAAATCCCTCATCTCTTGTCTGGGAAAGTATTCTTCCTTCATGTTTGGAGAATATTTTTGTGAGATATAATATTCTAGGGTAAAAGGTATTTTTCCTTCAGCACTTTAAGTATGTCATGCCACTGTCTCCTAGGTTTCCACTGAAAAATCTGCTGTCAGATGTATTGTATCTCCATTGTATGTTATTTATTTCTTTTCTCTTGCTGCTTTTATATTTCTTTCTCCTTGACCTTTGGGAGTTTGATTTTAAATGCCTTGAGATAGTCTTTGAGTTAAATCTGCTTGGTGTTCTACAACTTTCCTGTACTCAGATACTGATATCTTTCTCTGGTATGGGGAAGTTCTCTGTTATTATTTCTTTAAATAAACTTTCTACCCCTACCTCTGTCTCTACCTTCCCTTTAAGGCCAATAATTCTTAGATTTGCCCTTTCAAGGCTGTTTTGTATAACTTGTAGATGTGTTTTGTTGTTTTTTAATTTTTTTATTTTGTATCTTTTGAAAGTGCATTTTTAAATAGCCTGTCTTCAAGCTCACTAATTCTTTTTTCTGCTTTGTTAATTCTGCAAATAAAGGTCTCTGATGGATTCTTCAGTATGACAATTGCATTTTTCAGCTCCAGAATTTCTGATTATTTTTAACTATTTCAATCTCTTTGTTAAATTTATCTGATAGAATTCTGCATTTCTTCTCTGTGTTATCTTAAGTTTCTTTGAGTTTCCTCAACACAGGTATTCTGAATTCTCTGTCTGAAGGGTCACATAACTCCATTTCTCCAGGATTGGTCCCAGGTGACTTATTGAGTGGATTTGATGAGGTCCCGGTTTTCTCAATGATGTAGATGCTAGCAGATGTTCTTCGGTGTCTGAGCACTGAAGAGTTAGGTGTTTTCCCTAGTCTTCAATGTCTGGGCTTATTTTTAGCCATCCTTGTTGGAAAGGCTTTCCAGATATTTGAAAAGACATAGGTATCATGATTTAAGCTGTCTCTACTTTAGGGAGCATCCCAAGCCCAGTAATACTGTGGTTTTTGAAGACTCATAAAGGTACTGCCTCAATAGTCTTGGAGAAGATATGGGAGAATTCTCTGGATTACCAGACAGAGACTGTTCTGTTTTCTTCCGTTACTCTCTCAAAAAAAAAAAAAAGAAAGTCTCTCTCTCTGTTCTGAGCCAACTAAAATTGGGGGTAGAGTGACATAAGCACTCCTGTGGCCACCACCATTATGACTTTGCTAGATCAGGCCTGAGGCCCACACAGCACTGCATCTTGATGAAGTCCTGCTGTAATCACTCCTTGGCTACTGCCTATGTTTGCTCAAGACTCTGGAACTCTACAGTCAGAAGGTAGCAAAGCCAGCAAGGCCTGTGTCCTTCCCATCAGGGCAGTGAGATTCATCAGGCCCTGAGATACAGATGTGCTGTCCAGAAGTCAGGGACTAGAGTCAAAAATATTAGAGGGCTACCTGGTGTTCTATTATATTGCAGTTGAGCTGACGTTCAAACCACAAGATTAAGTCCTTTCCACTTTTCTCTTTTCTTTCCAAAGACAGAGGAGTCTCACCATATAGTCACCCCTACCCACTGGTTGCCAGACTACCAACCAGTGTTCTCTTAAGGCCTAAGGGCTCTTAAATCAGCTTGTAGTAAAGTCTACCTGGCCTAGGACTCACCTTTCAGGGCGGTGGGCTTCCTTCTGGCCCAGGGAAGGTCCAGAAATGCTGTTCAAGAGCTAAGTCCTGCAATTGGGGATGTCAAGAGCCCACGTGCTGCTCTACCATGCTGGGGCTGTGCTAGCACCTAAGGTGCAAAACAAAGTCTCTTTACTTCTCCTTCCACATTTCCAAAGCAGAAGGAATCTTACTCCAGAGCCGCCACAGCTGGAAATGTGCTGAGTCTCACCTGAAACCTGCTATCCTCAGATGCTCACTCAAGGTCCTCAATATATTCATAGTACCTGGGTTCTGCTATAGGTTATTCAGGGCTCAGGGTATCTTCTAGCAGCTGATGAATGCTGTGAGGACTGGATCCTCTTTTTCATTGCAGAGGGTTCCCTTCCAGCCCAGCCTATGTCTAGAAATGTTGTCTGGGAGCTGGGGCCTGGAACAGGGGCCTCACAACTCTGTTTGGTGCCTTATCCTGTTGTAGCTGAGCTGATATCCAAGATGCAAGACGAAGTTCACCTTACTGTTTCTTTTTCATTCCTAAAGCAGAGGGAAGGGGTCTGTTTAGCTGCTGTGAGCTATAAAGCCTGGGATTAGGGAAAAGGTGATACCAGCTCTCCTTTGACTGACCCAGCTGGTGTCTCAGTATGTCAAGTGTCCCCCCAGTCCACAATTTCTGAGCCTAATTCAGCACTAGGACTCACCTAAGTGTGGCAGTCCTTATGGCTTACACTGCCTTTCAAGTTTACTTGGAAACACAGAGAACTGTAAGCCCTCTGTGGTGAGGTTTTCAGGCACTGAAGTTCTGACTGCTGGGATTGGTGATTCCCCTCAGGTTAGGACTGGTTTAAATGCTTCCTCTGCCTCCATGGGGAGGTGTCAGCTGAGTTTGGTCTAGTTTTCCTTTGTGTCTAACATGACAGCAATGAGTTCAATGCCTCATAATTGCTGTGTTCTTTCTACCCCCGTGCCCAGAGATACACTGTGCATCACACGACAGCTACCGAGGATGGGAGGGATAGGGGTTGGTGATTCAAGACTGTTTTTTTCTCTCTTCAGTGCCTTTTTCAGGGATATGAAGTCAAAACCAGGTACTATGACTGCTCACTTGATTTTTAGCTCTCATGAAGGTATTTTTTTCTGTGTAGTTGTTAACTTGGTGCCTTGTGGGGTATGGGGAAATGATTAGTGGAGGCTTCTATTCTGCCACTTGCTTTGCTTCTCCTCCCCATTATAAACTATATAAAAAACATTTAATGGCTCAAGAAATTACTTAAGTAATACTCAATATAGAAAAAAATATGTGTTCTCTCAGCTATCCACAGTGTGCTGTCAATTATGGAATAAGAAATATGTATTGACTAGTTGAAATGGACCATTTTTTTTAAAGGATGATTAGTTTACTGTATAACTCTATAAACTTTGATATAGATTTAACAAATTAATCTTTTACAATTATGAATATGTAAAAATTCTTTGATAGATTATGTGAACCACTTTTGGTTCAAAAAGTAGAGTAACTAAAACTATAAAACTCAATGCCTTACAGAGCAAGAATGTGCAGATAGTATTAAATTCTCACTGACAATTTTTAATATGTCATTAAAAATGAATATATTTTTATAAAAATGAAGTAGATGATTTGGGTTTGTAAGAAGATATAAACTGCCTAAGGGTAGAGAATCACTCTCTATGGAATCATAGTGTCATTAAAATAATTCGATATTTGGCCTCATATTCCAGACATTGCCACTGGTTAGTTTTGTGACCTGGGGGAAGACATTTATTTTTTTCTCAGCAACAGTTTCCTTATTTGTGTAAAAATAACTCTTGCTTTTCTCATGTTATAAATGATTACAATTTGTGAAGTTTCTTTCACTTCCAGAAAGTGGGTAAATTTTTTTTTAATTACAGATAGTATCTCACCCTGTTCCCCAGGCTGAAGTGCAGTGGTGAAATAGCTTACTGTGATCTCAAATTTCTGGGCTCAAGTAATCTTTCCATCTCAGTCTGCTGAGTAGTTGGGACTATAGACACATGCCACTACATCTGGCTAATTAAAAACCAAAATTTTAAAGACTGGAGTTTTATTAGGTTGCCCTGGCTTGTATCAAATTTTTGCCCTCAAGTGATCTTCCTGCCTCCGCTTCCCAAGTAGCTGGTATTACCGATGTGAGCCACTGCACCCAGTATAAAAATTTTATAACTTATATTTTCCCATGTTTTAATCTCAATGTCTTCAAAATGTAATGTTGATCAGATTCTCTTAGATAGCTTTTTATAACATACAGATTGCCAGGAACTCTGGGAGCCTCTGATTTACCTGATCTGGAAAAGTTCTTGTATTGTTAATAAACAAGCCTAATTGATCTTGAAGTAGACGGTGTGAGGAACACACTTTGAAAAACAATTTTTATCTCTATTCCACTACAAAGCTAATTCCAGTCCCCCTGAAACTTTTCTCCAGTAATTGATTTTCCTTCTTAAACTTACAATGCCCCTCCCTGTTGCTCCACTTTAGACAACCAGAGGACAAGGTATATGAAACTGAGTTCTCATTATTACAGTAACTTCCTTGAGGCATTCTTGGCTTTTTCCAAGCCACAGATGGTTGAAAGTATTAAGCCAGGTATTTTGCATTGAAATCAAACTTTCCAACTCTTTGTTTGCTCTACTGACATCCTTTAAATAAGGCTGCAGTTGTGCTATTTTTGCCAACAATGGAAAATTGACTTAATATTGTTCTAGAATAGCCTTTCAGCTACAAGAGGTTATATATAAATCAAAAGCTTCTTGAGTAAAACTTCTTAGAATTGTAGAAGCTACTCAATACAGAACATATTCTCAGTCCTCCTCTGGTCCACAAAGCCTCTGATTTCTTGTCTATAGACAGAACGTCTGGTTTAATCTACAGGAACCCATAACTTCTTGAAGCTTTATGCTTAACAGTGACAATGTGAGTCAGTTGAATTTTATTGTGTTTCAGTCCATAGAGTGTTAGCTACAGAAACCTTTCCATTGCCATACGGAGAAAGTGCAGCAGGCAGTGTGCCTACAGGTCTGCAAAGAAACTTCAGGTAAGCAGAATTATTTAGAACAGCCTTTTTATCTTGGCAGTTCAATTAATTTGGATTCTTGTTCTAAATCATTTGTATTTGTTAATTTATTTCTTTTCCCCTGCAAACCCTTGGAAGGAGCACTTCCCAGGGTCTCAATGTTGAGAATGAATTCTTCAAAACCTTTTAGGTACCTGAAACTGGAAATATTTCAGAAAAAGCCAGTGTGTATCCTTTTGAATTTGTAAAATGTCCAAATGCTTTCCTTGAATTATAAGTTATCAATACGCTTGTACCTTTCTCTGACACCCTCTAGAGATCTCCACAGTAATACTGTTAGCAAAAAAAAAAAAAAAAAAAAAAAAAAATCAGCATTCTCGTTGCCTCCAATCCTGCTTCTAAAATATTATTGGTTTATTTGCATAGAAAAATCTTCCTTCTTCCTTCTGTGTCATGTGGCTAGAATAAAACAATGCTTTTCTGTTGCCCTCTGCCAAATTTCTCTCCATTTATTGAAACATTTGGCACCTGGCATCCTAATTTTTCTCTCCAACAAACTTCTGCTACATCCTATTCATGTCCGTGGTACGTGAAACTCCCATTCCCTTCTTGGCTCCTACTCTGTTGACTTGGAGTTGAAGCCAACAGCCCTACATCCCAAACTGATCTACCTCTGAATGCCTCTGACATCTTAACCTCTAATAGTCTAATATCTGACCCCAATCTCCTATTTGTAAGTACATTTTTCCCTGTCTATTAACATTGCTATTCTTTGACTTCATCAAGTACTTTCTTCCATTGCTTTTTCTATATTTTCTTATTTTATTGGTCTCCAACATACTTTACTTTTTTTCTTCTCTCTCCTAGATGCTAGTTTGTGAGTTTCAATCTCTTATTTCTATATACTCAAATGCTTTGTCCCTTATCTTTTTTGCTACACCAGCCCTGAAAAAACCAACCTTGGTTTGTTTTAATTTGTCTTCTCTGCTTCTACTCTCAGGTTGCTGAGCTCAATATATTGTTGAGTAACACTTCCAAATCATAGTGTCCATCTTTACATTATCCTAAGCATGCTTGCTACTCCTTGCTAATTCTAGTCTACTCTTTCTCCCATTAACATCAAAAGCCATTTAAACCCTGTTTCCCATAAAATCCTACTTTTTTTTCTCGACACTTTCTTGGCATACTCCCTCACCCACTCACTGCTAAAAAGTGATTTTGGAAATAGGAAAAAATTTTACCTCTTCCAGGAAACAGACATTCAAAAATAACTTGCCAACTCTCTGCTCTTTTTTTCTAACCCTGTGTACTCCCATATAAAATTAGTCCTCACTTAACATTGTCAATAGGTTCTTGGAAACTGCAATTTCAAATGAAACAACATATAACAAAATTAATTTTACCATAAACTAATTAATATAAAGAAGAGTTAAGTTCCTACAGCATATTTCTGGTCACAAAAACATCACCAAACTTATAAATAAAGAACCCAAACACTTCTAATATAAAACAATGAACTAAATGGAAGCTGCATATACATTTAATAAATATTAATAAAAACAAGCAAGATAATTATTTACCTAATTTTTGGTGCATTGGTGTGTGATGGTGGTCACAGTAGTGGTGGGTTAAATTGAGAAATAAATGTTTGCAAAACAAAAGTTGTAAGGAGCACCTCTTGCCTCTATGAAGCTAAAATTCAATCACAAATATGGTGGGCTCACTGAGTCCTTTGGCATAGCATTGTTTATTGTCATTTATTTGTATGATTATCATAGACTTTAGGAATTTTTGTTTTATTATGAATGTTTCATTCATTCATTCATTCATTTTTCAAGCAGCTTTTTCCAGTTCAGGGGAGCAAGTGACTGAAGCCTATCCTGGTAGCTCAGAGCCCAAGGCAGGAACCCACTCCAGACTGGACACCCTTCCATCACAGGGCGCACACACATGCACACACACACACACACAGTCTCACTCATCCTGGGACAATTTAGACATGTCAATTAACTAATGTACATATTTTTGAGATGTGAGAGGAAACGGGATTATCCAGAGAAAATCCATGCAGACATGAGGAGAACAGGCAAACTGCACATAGACAGTGGTCCAGCCAGGAATTGATGTTTTTCTCTTTACCATTGTAATGAAAAGATATTGAACAAAATGACATTATTTGATGACCTGCTGTATACCTACATACATACACCTGCATCTGCATCCATCCTAATTTTTTTTCTGACTTCTCACTGGAAGAAGTATTCTTCCAGTCCAAAACTTAATTTAACAAGTATGCTGAGAATTATCATTGACGATTACATGAATTAATCAACATAAAGAAGCTGAAATAGTGGTTGGCATTTTGTATATAAGGTCAATGAATTTCTGTCACCTTTCTATGTCCTGTTTACACATTGGCCTATTAATTACTTACATCTTACCTCTTGTAGTTATTATAGGTATGCTTAACTCTTGTCTAATAAGAGAAATGCCTTTTTTGAGCTCTTGTACCTCTCCTCTGTTCTTCAATACTCTCATGTTCTTCTTCCTTTCCTGGTCAAGCTCTTTGAAAAAGTTACCTTCACTTCCTCACATTTCATTCCACATCTCTTACCAAGTCAGTAATCAACTCCTAACTCCAAAATGCACTGCCATCTTTAGCTTAGTACTCATATCTTTTAGCTTCTCAGCAGCCTTTGACTGCTTTGGTCACTCTTTCCTTGAAGTTGATTGCTCTCCTTTGTGGAATATACTGCCAAAGACTGCAGAATGGGCAGAATTCTGTGCCATTTGGTTAGTGCACCCATCATCCTAGACAGTGACAGAAACACATTAGCTTTTTCTAGACCTGTGGTTTCCCTCAAAATATCTATTTTGTGTCAATAGATTTATTCAAGCAAGTTACATATAGTTCATCTTTGAAGTTGCAGTTTTCTTCATTTATGTTTCTGTCCAGTGGAATGGTCACCTTCACTAGATTAAAGGTCTTTAAAATGTCCTTCAGAACTTTGTATATACACAAATTACCACCATGCTAAACACTTCACATACCTTTTCTGGCAATGAAATCCTCATGACAACCTACAAAGTAGATATTACTATCCCCATTTTATAGAAAATGCAACTGAGGCAGAGATTCAAATAATTTGACTTACCTAAGGTGACCCAGATAGCCAGAGGAGAAGCCAGGGGTGGAGTTTTGGTTTGTTTGATTCCAAAGCCCATGTTGTTAACCACTGTGCTTCCTTTTGTATTGATTATGGCTATATACTTACATATACACATGCATACATAGATGTCATATGTACTGAGTTTTCTAGGTTTGCAAAAAACATTAATGGCTTCCTTGCAAACCATCAAAATGGTGTAGAAAATTTTCTATTTGTTGGTTCTTGGAAAATATGACCATTCTTATATATTGCCTTCAAGTATCATATGAGGTATTACATATTTATATATATTGTCAGCCATGTATATGGCTGGAAGAAAGTTCAAAAGTTCGTATTTATATCTTATTTATATACTCCTTTGTTTCAGAAAGACTTTCAGGTGGGTATATGCAAATGTACATATACATGGATAACCATTCACCTATGCATCTTTATATTATTATTTTTTTAATTTTTATTTTATTTTATTTTTTGAGATAGAGTCTCACACTGTCACCCAGGCTGGAATGCAGTGGTGCGATATCAGATCACTAAAACCTCTTCCTTGGTTCAAGCAATTCTCCTGCCTCAGCCTCCTGAGTAGCTGGGACTACTGGCACTCACCACCACACTTGGGTAGTTTTTGTATTTTTAGTAGAGACGGGGTTTCACTATGTTGGCCAGGCTGGTCTCAAACTCCTGACGTGATCTGCCCACCTTGGCCTCCCAAAGTGCTGGCATTACAGGCTGAGCCACTGCACCTGGCCTGCATCTTTATATTATTAATTGAGATTACATCATATGTTTTCCTGACTTTGTAACACAGACGTTTTCCTATGTCATTAAACACTCTTCAAAGACATCATTTTGATAGTTGCCTGGTAATCTATTATTTGGATATACCATCATCAACTTGATCATTTCTTCATAATGAATTTTGTATTATATCTAATATACAGTATGATATTATAATAAATTTTCTTAAGTTTACATCCTTAAACATATCTACTATTATTTCTTTGAGATGAATTTCTAGATGTGGAATTACCGAATAAAAGGGTTTGGTCTATTTTTAATGTTGCTAACATATAATTCCAATTCCTAGATCTTGCCAATTTCTACTTGGTGGTATCATCACTAATCAACAATTGTTTCTTCCAATGGTTTTGTTCCTTAGGAGAAAAGGGACTACACACAATATAATCTGCAAGGTTTTTTTTTTCAGAAGATTGCATTCTTTCTTGATAGCTGAAAATAGTACCCATGCTATGGGAACGTTAGAGCAAGTGTTTCAATGCTTGGGGGTGGGGGGCTTTCCAAAGGGACAATCCCTGAAGAGATGCATTATTTTTCATTTGTGTCTGGACAGCTGAAGGTATTCACTTTCCATATTCTTTTGCTGATTTGAATCAAATCAGCATGGGAGATATATTTTGCCAGATATGTTAATGTACTTTTTAAGTGGAATTGTATGGAGATTACTAAGAAGCCCTGAGGTCTAGTTGCACCTCTGAACTTTAGTTTCTCATTTGTAAACTGAAAAGTTTGGACTAGATAATTTCTAAAGCCCATCACTGCTAATAGTGTATGATGTCCCTGGTGACTTCTCCTTCCTCTTCGTTCTGGACACCTATCATATCTCTCTAGGTATTTTTGTTTTTGTGCTTATTTCCTTAGATCATCTTCTTGAGGGAAAGAAGCTGAAGTGCTACCTAAGATGCTTGTACTTCATAACTCTCAGAAGCTGCAGATTCTGTATAAATCTTTAGAAAAGAGCATCCCTGAATCCATAAAGGTAACGGAGTAGGAGGAGATCAAAGGAGAGAGAGGGCTGAGTTGAGAGGAGGACAGACTCAGTATTCATAACCTTAATGGGGAGATGGGAATGCAAGTCTAAAGTGAGAATCTGTGCAAAGATGACCTTAATATCTGTATCCAGTCAATCACCTACTTTGCTTCCTTTTTGTGACCTCTTAAACATCTTTTGAATATATCCTTCTGCTATCTTTGATGTACTTTGTCATCTCTTTCAGGTAATTGCAATACCTCCTTGTCTCCAATCTTAACAGCCTAGTTACAACTTTGTGATGAGAGTCATCTATATGACACATATAGGATCATATCACTCCCTGGTTTTAAAATTTGCCATTGCAAATTTGCAGAGTCCATCTCTAAGGCTTAATTGGGTTACAGGGTTTATCTCAAAATTCTCCAGTCTGTTTTATTTTGCCTCTCAACATTCTCCTGCCACATACCACATGCTACAAATATTGAGCCTCTCACAGTTCAGTAGGCATGATATCATCTGCCATACTCTTAATCATTTCACTCATGCTTTTTCTCCTACTTGTAATAACTTGCTCTCATTCTCTATTTTGCCAGAAAAAGGCATAACATATTCATCAAGACCCAGTTCAGATATTGCTTCTGATATTGTAAGTTCCCTTATCACTTCCTAGACAGGTAGTGCTTTTCCTCCTTGGGATCCTATACCACCATATACATATATCTCTCAGACCACATGTCCTATGATGGTTGAACTATGTACTCTCTATCCTTCTAAACTTAACTTTAGGGTTGTAGCCATATCATATTCATCTTTGAGTTTTTCATGCTTAAGACAGACCTGATACACAATAGATGCCAAATAAATAGTATGTTATGAAATAAAGAAGAAAAAAATGAGAAAATGGCATGAATTTTTTAGAAATGAATGAATATCAGGGAAGCCAGTTCCTAATGACTCAGGTATTAACTTGGATTTTTGTGGATGCTTATTGGTCCCTCTTGCAGCATAACTCTCAATGACTAGCCCAATGAGCCATCCTGGAAGCACTGGCCCCATCCTAAGTTCTCCTAGACTTCTTGTCCTTATTTCTCATGCCATGTCTTATTTCTCCACATATAAGACTCTATATTGGAGAAGAACTTCGTCCTCTCCTGCTTTGTTCTGTTGCATTGTAGGTATATGGTGCCATTTTCAACATAAAAGATAAAAACCCTTTCAACATGGAGGTGCTGGTAGATGCCTGGCCAGATTACCAGATCGTCATTACTCGGCCTCAGAAACAGGTAGGAGCAATAGTTACTGAATATGAGGGTAGTCACTCTCCAGATGTTCTCTGCATGGCAATGAGGGAACTGAAACTGAGGGGTGGTGAGAAGAACATTGACACTGTTGATGTATGCAGGTTTTGGAAGGGCTGTTTGGGAGAGAGAGTAGGGCAGTGAGATAAGGCTTGAACTTAGATCCAGTGATCAGCAAGGACCCTCAAGGGGAAGTGTCAACAGCAGAGGGTAGGCAGGCATATGGAGGCAGACTGAGCTGTCTATTCTAGGTACTATTCTGGCTCTGGAATGATGGTTCTTTCCAAAACTTCATCTATTCAAATGCACACCAAGAGCCAATCACTGAGCCCGCCCCAGAGTGCTGGGTCAGGATTAGCACAGGTGACACTTTGTCAAAAACCCGGAGCCTTGCCAAACTTCTTCTTTTATTTCTTTCCATACCTTAGGCACCTTCACTTTTAAATCCTTAACATACACCATTTCAGGTACACTTCCCATTCTAGACAATGGAGTTATTTACTCACCCTCTCAAGGGCAGCTCACTTTAGTGCCCTAAAAGAAAGAAACTATCTTCAGTGTATCGAAAGTGAGTTATTCTTGAAGTGATTCCAAGGCCATTTTCTACACCTATCTCAGAAAAACAGACTATTTCAAACAATTGAATCTCTAGCACTCTAGACCTATGCAAGAACATTTTGTAAATTGTAGTGCTATGTAAATATAATTGATATTTGTTATATCAGGAGATGAAAGATGACCAGGATCATTATACCAATACTTACCACATCTTCACCAAAGCTCCTGACAAGTTAGAGAAAGTCCTGTCATACTCCAATGTAATCAACTGGGAGCAAACTTTGCAGATCCAAGGTAACTAGTCTGAGTTAAAAGAAAAAGACCCATGGTTTATTCCTAGCTGATATGGAAGGCATAAAGTGGTACTTGTCTTTCTCCTTTCTCCAGGTTGCCAAGAGGGCTTGGATGAAGCAATAAGAAAGGTTGCAACTTCAAAATCAGTGCAGGTAGATTACATGAAAACCATGCTCTTTATACCGGAATTACCAAAGAAACACAAGACCTCAAGTAACGACAAGATGGAGTTATTTGAAGTGGGTGATGATAACAAGTGAGATTTTACATTTTGCTTCCCAAAATCCTTGATAGAATTATTGAGTTGACACAAAGGCTGTACCTGGAAATGTAAGATTTGAGACTAAATTATGATGGGGTACACAATTGCATGGGTAAAGAAAGGGAGTTATGTTAGCAACTATGTACCGAGCATGGACAGAGCCTTCATTAGACAAGGTCTTTATGCATATTATTTCACTTAGGGCTCACAAGGGTCCTTCTGAGAGGGTAATGGACATCATGGTGACATCAAAACATGTTTACTGAAACTATTTATGTCTTACAAAATGCTGCATGCTTATAGAAAATACATAAGTATATAAAATAAAAAATAAAATCTGTCCACTTGGGTTCATTCCGCTGCTAGGTGTAAATAATTTTGACCCTGATATGTATGCTTTTAGTACTCTATATGAGTTATGTATTTATTTTTGCAACACATACACATACTTTACTGCAACTTCTGCAATGAATATCATCATAAATAGATCATTGCACAGTTGCATAAATACATCTGAAAGATGATTACTAGAATTAAAATAGTTGAGTCAAAGAATATGCATACTAAATAAATGATGTTACCAAACTGGATGGCAAGATTTTCATGAATTTAATGTGTGATATCATAACTTATGAAACAACCTAAACATCCAGTAATGGGGAAATGGATAAATTTGTTATGGTACATTGAAACATTAGAATACTATGCAGCCATTAAAAAGAATGAAGCAGCTCTACATGACAGATTATAAAATATTTCCAAAATAGATTGCTACATGAAAAAAAATAAGGTGGATAGAACAATGTATATAATATGCTACCATTTGTGTAAATAAACAAATGTACGTATACATCTAAAGTTGCACAGAATAACTGGAAAGTTGTAAAAAATATATTGGCATTAGTGGTTGCTTCTAGAGAAAGTAACTGGGTAATATGAGATCAGAGAAAGAAGAGAGATTTGCTTTCCTCTAGTAATCCATTTATGCTTTATAATTGTATTACTAATTGAAAAAATAAATAGAATTTAAACACACACTCACAGATACATTCGATTTAGCCAGAAAAGTCAACACTATTCAAATCCTGCTTTTCCCCACCAGTGTTCACATGAGACACTTAAGGTGAACATATACACAGGGAAAATGATAAATGGGGATTAAATAATATTTGGTAGTATAACTCTGGAAATCTGTCATGAAATACCTGCCCTAAGGTGATTCCTCTAAGCCTACATGGATATCTTGGTATCTTGCCACTCTAGGTTTGGCTATCCACAGGAGAGGGTACAGGAAAGGGTACTTGAGATCTTTCAGGAAGCAAGTCCAGGATCAGGTGAAGTGAGCAAAAACAAAGCATCACCCATAGAAAACTTAGCGTTCTGTTACCCACCCACAGGCAAACATGAAGTGACTCTCAAACTGACAAACTTCTCAAAACTCTTCCTCCCTGAAGAGGGGCAAAATTTCCTGGAGATCTTCTCTCTTCCACCATCCCCATATTTACAGAGGATATTACTGTAATTTTACAAGCAAGAAAACCAAGTAAACAGAGAACATAACTTTTCCAAAAGAAAATAATCAGGATTAGAATCCCAATGGTTAGCACCAAAAATGTAGTATTCTTTTTCCTATATTGCAGCTTCTTAAACTGCATTTCTGGGTATGTGATGAAGTGCTTTGGGATACATGAAGATGTAAGATCAGCATTGTTCTCATCTTCCTGTAAAATAAGTTTTATTGGAATATCTGTTCAATGAAATACTATCTTGTATATTTAGATATCTTGTGATGTAGAACTCAAAATGCACATGGTTTCATACATGCATCTTTCAAGTAAATTCAGCCATGTGGAGGGCTTCTCTGGTCTACATTCTCACTCTTTGAGGGACATGTGTTCATTTTCTTCCTTAGGGTACTTAGTGGGATATTTCAAGATGTCCTATAATATATCATGCTTTCTCTCTGCTATTAAATGGGCCATGAATCACACAGTGTTCCCCCATCAACTGTTTGGAAACATTTTGAAGCAGAAATAGAAAAGGTAGTTGTTATGCATCTATTGCCTCCTCTAGGCTGTAGGGTCCTTAAGGAAAGGAATGGTGTTATATTTATTTTTTGCAATTCCAGTGTTTGGTAATATTGGCTGAATAAGTGTAAAATTCTTTTTCTTCACAGGGAAGGAAACTTTGCAAACATGTTCTTAGATGCTTCACATGCAGGTCTTGTAAATGAACACTGGGCCTTTGGGAAAAATGAGAGGAGCTTGAAATATATTGAACGCTGCCTCCAGGATTTTCTAGGATTTGGAATGCTGGGTCCAGAGGGCCAGCTTGTCTCTTGGATTGTGATGGAACAGTCCTGTGAATTGAGAATGGGTTATACTGTCCCCAAATACAGACACCAAGGCAACATGTTGCAAATTGGTTATCATCTTGAAAAGTATCTTTCTCAGAAAGAAATCCCATTTTATTTCCATGTGGCAGATAATAATGGGAAAAGCCTACAGGCACTGAACAATTTGGGGTTTAAGATTTGTCCTTGTGGCTGGCATCAGTGGAAATGCACCCCCAAGAAATATTGTTGATTGATTCCATTGTCCATTTCAAATCTTTCTTATCAGTAAAAAAAACATTAATTCAAACACAAGCATTGTGATCTACGTTAGCACAAAATGCAACTGATTATCTAGGATCTGTGTATTACTTAAGCTCACCCTTAACATTTTTACCCTCCTTCTCTGTATTCTTACAGAAAATTAGAAGCTCAATCTTATGGTCTCATAATTTCCTTTATGATGACAGACATCTCAGAATTAAAATTACCCAATGCCAATCTTTAGTGCCAAGATAACCCTTTAACAGCAACACTTTCTTAAATGAAGACTATTTCTTTCATGAAAAAATTCACTTTTATGACTTTCTTGTTAAAATAAAAAGTCTGCTTTTAAAAGTGTCTCCTCTGGTATTCTTCCCTTCCTTCTACAAAGTTATCCAAAGGATTTTTTAAAAGCCCTCAGCATCATTGCTTTTTATTCTGAGTACCCTCTGAGGAGCTTTGAGATGCTCCGCTAAATTAAATTTTGTGGCCATGAGTGAAAATTTGGTTTTCTAACTTGCTTTTTATCACGAGGGGTTGCTAGGTTGAGTTGCAAATTTAAAGCTTAACTTTAAATTTTCAAGATAATTTTTATGTCTATGATGTATTAGTTTTGCCATTATAACAAATTATGATAAATATTATGACTTAAAGCAACACAATGTGTTATCTTATATTTATGGCAATCAGAAGTTCAGAATAGGATTTATGAGGCTAAACCCAACATGTTGGCAGATACAGTTCCTTCTGGAGGTTATACGGGTAAATCAACTCCCTTGCCTTTTCCAAATCATAGAGGCTGTCCTCACTCCTTAACCTGTGTCTCTGTATCACATCATCTTTTATCTCTCTGCTTTCATCATCATCTCATCACCTTCTTCTCTTCTACAGTCAAATCTCCCTCTGCCTCCCTCTTAGAAGGACACTTGCATATACATAGGACCAACCTGGATAATCCAGGATAATCTCCCCATCTCAAGATTGTTAACTTAATCACACCTGTGAAGTCTCTTCTGCCATATAACACTCAAAGCTTCTAGGGATTAGGACCTTGATATTTTTGGATAGGCATTATTCAGCCACCCCATATGTGTACAAGTGTATGTTTTTTCCTGAGCAAAGTTACCTCATACTTTCAGAATTTAAATGTTCTCAGTCCAAGTCCATCATTTCTATATTCCAGGTCCATGCTGATGGAAAACAGAACTTACTCTAGCTTGAGACCTTATCTATCTCAAATCCTATCAACTATGACTTAAGGGTAAAGATCATTTTAAAAAATTGGTAGTTGGCCAAGCACGGTGGCTTATGCCTGTAATCCCAGCACATTGGGAGGCCAAGGCTGGCAGATCTTGAGGTCCTGAGATCGAGACTATCTTGGCCAACATGGTGAAACCCAGTCTCTACTAAAAATACAAAAATTAGCCGAGTGTGGTGGCGGGTGCCTGTAGTCTCAGCTACTCAGGAGGCTGAGGCAGGGGAATCACTTGAACCTGGGAGTTGGAGGTTGCAGTGAGCCGAGATTGTGCCACTGTAGTCCAGCCTGGCAACAGAGCAAGACCTCATCTCAAGAAAAAAGAAAAAAGAAAAAGTAATCAGAGCACATTCATAGAAGGGATTTGGGGGAGAAGACACCATAGATAAAAGATTTAGTTAAATTTAGGCAAAATACAATCAACATTTTCATCTTCAAAATATCCTTGGTGCTTGAAGATAGGTGCCTATCAAGGCTGGTAGAGATGATACAGTCAACCCACAACAGGCTACCACAGTCTGAACATCCCTGTCGTTCTCTGAAAAGAGAGAAGCTCCCAGGAACTCTGCCTTTACAGTGAGCCAGGAACTTAAGGACTTAGCTTCTCTCCAGACTCCACTTTTCCTATTCTAATTTACATTTTAGGACTTGGTCCTTATGATCAAACCTTCCAGCAGCCATGACACTCCTTGGCTGTATAACTTAAAGTAGAAAGTGCTGACTCAAGATAGTATTGAAGTAATCATAGAGATGCAATAAAGTGAGTGAGAAATGTTCACGCAATAATAAGACCTTACATTTTAGATAGCACTTAGATTCCAGGCAGCATTCCAAGTGTTTCACACATTTTAACACCTTTACTACTCACAACTATCCCAAGAGGTAAGCAGGCATTGTCATTACAGAAGAGAAAACCACACTAGAGAGCATTTACATCCCTCCTCCAAGGCCATCTAATGAATAAGTGGCCAATTCAGGAAGTGAACTCAGCATGGCTTCCAAGACAGTACTCAACTTCTGAGACATAACTAGTGACAGAAGGCTAAGGCTTAATAAACATTAGCAAATTAAATTATGGAATAATTGCATTTTAGCAACATCACACTCTGGACAACAACATTCTCTTGTTGACTATGATCCATCATGTAATTTTGTACCAGAATCCTCCCAGTTTCTAACAAAAAGACCCAGGGGATCAGCCAACATACTTTATACCCCTTTTACTAATCAATTCTGATTGATCCTAGAGATAAAATTAGCTCTAGAAACTCTTGCACAACTTTCAAGTCCTAAACCCAATGCCTCTAGCTAGATTTTTGTTGGCTGGATGACTTCACACAAGGGGTGCTCACACCAAATGTTGAACCCAGAGATAGAGTATTTCATAGGTATTTCTGATATGTGAGATCATTCTAATGTCCACAATCCTACCTAAAGCTAAACCTAGAAGATGATTCAAACTTTGCTCCTCTAGGGAACACAAGGTAAGTGAAGTGTGAACGTTGCTTCATGCTGCTCTTGGCCAGCCTCTGGACTCTAGCTTTATTAAGAGAAGATGACAGTTGCCAAAAAAGTAACTTGTTGCTAAAAATTTACCAAAGTTGGTTAGTTAAGATTGGGTTCAAGTAGCAATGATCAACTTGAGTTACTCTGAGCATGAACAAAGTGTTTTATTTATTTGAATATAAATTAAAAATATAAAGATATGGATTCTCAAATACAGGAATATAGATTGACCCCAGGAAAAAGGATAGACCCTGGAAATGGAAAACTGCCAGGGGCTCTGGGACCAGTTTTTCTCCATGCTTGTTTTCCCTGGACAGACAGGCTTAAAAAGTACAAACACACACACACGCACACACACACACAGTGGTAAAATATATATAACATAATATTTATTATTCTAACCACGGTAAGTACAATGCAGCGGTATTAAATATATCCACAATATTATATAACCATTCTCATTGTTTCAGAGGCGCAGACTGCAGAGCCGCCCAGGTCCTGGGCCTGGGAGGGCGGTTGTAGCTGCAACTCTGGGAGCTCTGGCCCTGCCAACACGGAAGAGGCGGGGCTCCCCCTTGTCCCCTGCTCCCCTGGCTCCCTGGAGCTTGCAGCCCCCGGGGTGCCTCCGAGATGGGAACAGGCGCTGACAGCGGAGAGAAGCCAGGCAGTGGGAGCAGGCACTTCCGAGCCTGTGGGAGGCAGAGGGGTCTTCCTGGGCCCCCAAAAACACAGAGACGCGTGATCCCGAGAGCCGTGGCAGGGCGGCTGCAGGGGCACCCAGGGAGGGCGGGGCTCCTGCCTGCTCCGTGGAGCATTATAGCCCTGGCCAGAGCCACTCCGCGGCATCCTGTGTCTTGATAGCGGCAGCTCTAGATGGGCAGCTGTTTCCGTCACTATTACCTATACCTAAAACTTTTTCATCATCTCCAGCATGAACTCAGTACCCATTAAACAACTCCTGATACTCCCCTCCCTCCCAGATCCTGGTAACCTCTATTCTATGGTCTCTATGAATTTCTCTACTTTGGGCATGTCACAAAAGTGGATTCATACAATACGTATATATCATTTTGTATCTGACTTATTACATTTAGCATAACGTCATCAAGGTCCATTAATATTGTAGCATATATCAAAATTTAACATTTTTTGTGGCTGAATAATATTTTACTGTATATATACATCATATTTTGTTTTTCCGTTCATCTGTTGATGGACATTTGTGTTGTTTTCACCTTTGGCTATTGTGAATAATGTTGCTATGAATGTGAGTATACAAACATGTTTGAGGCCTTACTTTCAATTGTTTGAGGTATATGTCTAGGAGTGAAGCTGCTGAATTACATGGTAGTTCTATGTTTAGCTTTTTGAGGAACTGCCAAACTGTTTTCCACAGTGGTTGCACTCTTTTACTTTCCTTCCAGCAAAGCACAAGCGTTCCCTTTTCACTCCACATCCTTGTCAATAACTGTTATTTGTCCCCTTTAAAGGAGTTATAGCCATTCTAGTAAATGTAAAATGATATTTCATTGTGGTTTTGGTTTGCATTTCCCTAATGACTCATAATATTGAACATTTTTTATGTGCTTATTGGCCATTTGTGCAGATAGGCTTTTGAATTACAGCTCTAAATTTTTGCATTTCTGCCATTCAAATGACTCACTCAGATAGATACTTAAATTTCTTAGTCACAACTCCAAATTCATCAGTGACTACACCGCTACACCTAAATGCAGCAGCCAGGTGCTCACTCCTGGCCCAGTCAGTTATGGCAAGTTCTGTGGCCCAAATACTATATCAAATAGTACCTCCTGCTGTCCCTTTGGGTGGAACAGAAGAGGACAAGGGAAAGAAGTTAGCAGGAAAGGAATTACTTTTATCTGGAAATACCAAAAACTGACAACATTTCTCTTTTATTTATTTTATTTTACTTGGATTAGGATAAAACCACTGAACACAATAACCACACAATATTTGGCAAAAAAAAAATCCTCAATAAACTAAAGAAATAAACTGAGTATTTTCTATGCAGAAAGCAGTATGTTCAGCTGAACTTGTTTTGCTTTTAGTTTTCTGATGGCCAAGCCCTAGTAGAACATTTAGGAATCAACTTTTCTCCTTATTTCTTTTCTTTGTAACTTTGGCATGTCTCTGTTTTGCCAGTCCCAAGTTGGCCCATCCCTGTTACAGAGAAAGAAGACAAGGAACCTGCTCTCTTCTGTGGTTCCCGACATTTTATGCTTTTCTTCTTTAATCTTTTATAAACTTTCTCCAAGGTAGAAAGCTTTTTGAGGTGGCTCTTTAGGAAAGATTAAGAAAGCATTGGCTTATTGGTGGCTTGGTGTGGAGAGCCAGTGGGAAAGCTTCAGTAAATTGCGTAGATCAGAACCACTTTTCACAGGAACTTTCCTTACTTATCTGACATTTCCAAAAGGGAGTGGCAATACAACATACAATAACCTAAACAGTAGCCTATAAAGTGATATACTGTCACATCTAACTCAGGATGTGGTACACAGTAAGGGATGATGAGTTGAGGCTCAGAGACTAGGTTCAAGTTCTGGTTCTCTCTCTTGCTAGCTATGTGATCCATACTAAGACCCTTCAACTCTCTGAGCCTCAGTTTCCTCATCTGTGGAATGGGGTAATTATGCCAATTTGTAATTGGCTTATTTATTGTATGTATAAAATATAATATTGTAATGATCAAATGCAATAAAATAAAGAGTTTCTAGCATATAGAACATGCTGAAAAAATGGTTGTTTGATGATAATGTTGTTATAGTAGATATTTAATAAGTATTAGTACCTCTTGGATCCCCACTAGTCCCTCAAATTCTTTCTTAGCAGCCATTTTGACCCTGAAACTTTGAGACAAGTCTCAGTTAATTTAGAATGTTTATTTTGCCAAAGTTGAGGACACATGCCCATGACACAGCCTCAGTAGGCCCTGACAACATGTGCCCAAGGTAATCAGAGCACAGTTCGGTTTTATACATTTTAGGGAGACATGAGACATCAATAATCAACACATGTAAGATGAACATAGGTTCGGTCTGGAAAAGCGGGACAACTTGAAGCAAAGGTGAGACAACACAAAGTGGGGAGGGGGCTTGCAGATCATAGGTAGATAAGAGACAAATGGTTGCATTCTTCTGAGTTTCTGATTAACCTCTCCAAAGGAAGCAAATAGATATGCATTTATCTCATTGAGCAGAGGGATGACTTTGAATAGAATGAGAAGCAGGTTGGCCCTAAGGAGTTCCCAGCTTGACTTTTTCCTTTAGATTAGTGATTTTGGGGGCCCAAGATGTTTTCCTTTCACATTTTCTCCCTTTTCTTTTTAAAAATCTTTTGGATAAATCATTTTATAAGAAAATGACTCTCTGGTCCCAGGTTTTGTCTTATCTCTCATGGCTAGGATGGTTTATTCCTAGACAGGTAAGTCCTACATTATTAGGAAGGCTCATTTTTAGAAGGTTGTGAAGTCTCTTGTCCTATGAAGAGAAAATATATGGAGAAAGGGAAAAAAAACAACAACAACAAACAAAAGAACAATCCTGGAATATCACTATAGGCCACATTACTCTGAAGTCCATACATCAGTAGGAAGGTATGAAAGTGGCTTATTTATGTAAATAGGTTGCTATTATTTTCTTCTGAAGATTAAGTTGTCTAGCTTCAGTTTGCAGGGCTTTACAAAATCACAGCTTAGTTTTCAGTGACTCCAAATTAGGAAAAATATATAAAAAAAGAAGGAGGCTGGGCGCGGTGGCTCGTGCCTCTAATCCCAGCACTTTGGTAGGCTGAGGCAGGCAGATCACGAGGTCAGGAGATCAAGACCATCCTGGCTAACATGGTGAAACCCCATCTCTACTAAAAATATTTAAAAATTTAGCCAGGCATGGTGGTGGGCAACTGTAGTCCCAGCTACTAAGGAGGCTGAGGCAGGAGAATGGTGTGAACCCAGGAGGTGGAGCTTACAGTGAGCTGAGATCATGCCACTGCACTCCAGCCTGGGCAACAGAGTGAGACTCCATCTCAAAATAAATAAATAATTAAATAAATAAAAATGTAAAAAAGAAAGAAAAAAATTAAACATTATTTTGAAAACTTGTAGCAAAGAAAAATTAGAATTCAGTCCAAAATGTAGAAAATAATAAAAATGGAAAAATATTAGGCAAGACTAGAATCTAACAACAGATATACTATAGTTTTTAAAACATAATTTTTCTGTCTCCACTTTCTCATATTTGCTAAAGACAAATCATGGTAAGACTGGTTTGCTTTAGTGTACTTGGCCTAATTATTTGTATACAGTATGGCAAGAATAATTATTTTTATATAGGCTTTTAAATTGGCTTTGATGGAACTTTGTTCCATAGAAGGAACTTCAGATAAGACTTTTTTAAAGCTGAGCTCAGCCATGGATTTGTGTCATCATATACCTATGAGTTGGGTGGTCCTCCTCACTTGAGGTTCCAAGATATACTTGGGGCTCCTGGGCCTGAGAGAAAGTGATATTCTTCACTCATCACAGATCAGGAACCCTGAAGAGGGGCTGTGCAGAAAAAGATATGAGGACAGTTTTTCCAAGGGGCTTTTATTGGCTCCATAAGTCAAGTTTGATTCCTTAAAGGAAAGTACACCATTCCAGTCAAAGCCTTTGGAAAATAACCAGTTTCCCCAACTGTGTCCTGTTACAAATGAAAACAGATTCTTATTGCCCTTGTGCTAATAATTGTATTGTCCTAAGTTAAGAATTCTCAAAAATAGTTTCCACATTCTAGAGAAATCAGGTAGAGAGAAACAAATATGCTCCAAATTTTGTTCATATGAGTATACTTTACTCAATTGATAAAATCTGCAAATAGCTTAAAAGTTTTCTTGACTCTGAAAAACAAAGCTAAGAAGATTGCTTTAGTCTTCAATTAGTTCAGTTCACAAAGTTAACTCCTGTTCTCCTTGATATTCATGAACATTTCAGTTCTCCATGAGAGTGCTAAAAGTTTTTTCCTTTATTCTAATGTTACAATCTCCAAAGTTGTCATAAACCTGCATTCAAGAACACCTGTTTAAGTTCTGTAGTTGATTATGAAACCACCTGCTAAAGAGGACTTAAATGAGACAAAAATTGTCCGTGGATGACAAAAGGTTTTAGGGCAGCCATAGTCAAAGGCACAATTGACAAATCTTTTATCTATGTGGCACACAATAATTTGACATGACAATTTTAATTATTGCTGATAGTGTACACTAAGTCCTGGCAGGATTATATGAGTTTCCCATGATTTTGGAACACATACCAATAATATATTTATACAAATACAGCCTAAAAAACTCATATACTATTTCATATTTGACAATCTTTTCTGTATAATTTTTATAGCAAATAAATAAAATTATTTCATTTTTGGACTTAAGGAAACCTAATATCTTAAAGGATTAATTACATCGGAAGAAAAGAATTTAGCATTTGATTTTTGAAAGTCCGTGATATATCAAAGGTTTAAAACACTTGATATCATAGATCATTGTAAAATAAGTCTTTCATTTGACCAAAGTGATAACTCAAGGACTTCAATACAGAAGGCAAAAACCTTCATTTTTTGAGAGAGGAGACTTAAATTTCCAAATAATAAGCTCTAATAAAAACAGCATGAAGCCAATTAAATGTTTTTTCAAAATTTTACAATCTATAAAATGTTAATCTTGATCATAAGATATAACTTCCATAACACTTTTATAACCTTTACAACCTTTAGGAGTCGGTTAATGCTTCAATAAAACCCTTGACACAGGGGTGCACATGCTGATCTTGCATATGTGTGCCTCTCACATTAATCATTAATTTATAGATAAACTGAACTTAATCTCTCAAAATCAGCCCTTACAATCTCACATGCCCACCTTTTCCATGATAATCCCTGGGCCTTGAGGAGTTGAATAGATTTAATTTCTGGAATGCAGTTTATATTGATTGGCATCTTGTACCAGGCCTGAAGATGGGGTTTTAATTCCTGTTACTGTTTAGAATTTAGCAGGACTTGGTGTCTTTTTTAGACCCAGGATTCAAAGCCCTGTAATCAATGTCCAAGTACTTTAAAAGTGCATGCAGAAGCCATAAAAAAAGAATGAGTTCATGTCCTTTGCAGGGACATGGATAAAGCTGGAAGTCATCATTCTCAGCAAACTAACACAGAAACAGAAAACCAAACATGACATATTCTCACTCATAAGTGGGATTTAAACAATGAGAATACATGGACACAGGGAGGGGAATGTCACACACCAGGGCCTGTCGGGGGCTGGGGGGCAAGGGGAAGGAGAGCATTAGGACAAATACCTAATGCATGTAGGGCTTAAAACATAGATGATGGGTTGATAGATGCAGCACACCACCATGACACATGCATATGTATGTAGAAAACCTGCATGTTCTGTACATGTATCCCAGAACTTAAAGTAGAAAAAAAAAAGAAGAAAAAGAAACATAGAAAAGTGGGACAAATAGAAATAAAGACTAAGATTCTAAAAATAAAATAAACTAAAATTCATCAATTAGACATGTTGTGTAAAAAAAAGAAAACGTATGTTAATTTGACATTAAAGAAAATATAATCACTCTCAATATTAGAAATAAAGCTCTTTAAAACCCTCCCAGTAAAGGTGAAGTCATTCTATAGGCTCACATAATTAGCAGTGCTTATGTAAAGACATGGATTGTTATAGCTCTCATTAATTAATTACATAGGTTTACAACTCTAGTCTTAAATATATGGTGTTAACACCAGTAACCTACCCGACAAGTAGAAGAAACTTAAGATATTCTATTTACTTAAGCTTGATAATAATTCCAAAATTATGCATAAACTAAAATGTTATATTTACATTATATTTCATACTCTGATAAAATCAGAGAGAGAATATATAGCTATCTCTTTTGCTAAAATCTATAACGTATTGCGTATGCATGAACTTGAAATGTGGATTTTTATATAATTCTTCTGTATTTATTTTTACTAAAGTAATATTGAAATCTTTACATTTTACCTAAATTTTTAACAGAGAAGGGTGTTTTGTAAAGTCATCTTCTGACTACTAATTGGTGGCTAAATGATGATTTACAATTCTTTTTTCCTTGTAATTCAACATTAGGAACTCCATGTTATTAAACTAACATTTGCATTTTTTTCTTTTTCTGATCCAGGGGCTTTTTAGAGAGAACTGTAACTTAATATTAAAAAACAGGAATGCTTTTCACAGTTCTATTAATGACATGGTTGTTTATACATAGTTTAAATTTTTTAAATTTTATGCTAATTAAGTAATATAAACCTTTATTTTTTATCATCTTAACCATTTTGAAGTTTGTAGTTATAGATGTGAAGTATATTCACATTGTTTTGAAAGATATATACTTTTTTGTTTTGAGGTGGAGTTGCACTCTTGTTGCCCAGGCTTGAGTGAAATGGTGTGATCTCGGCTCACTCCAACCTCCACTTCCCAGGTTCAAGTGATTTTCCTGCCTCAGCCTCCTGAGTAGCTGGGACTACAGGAGTGTGTCACCATGCTCAGCTAATTTGTGGTGGCTGATGCCTGTGATCCCAGCACTTTGGGAGGCTGAGATGGGCGGTTCATTTGAGGTCAAGACTTTGAGACCAGCCTGACCAATCTGGTGAAACCCCATCTCTACTAAAAATACAAAAGATGTATACATTTGATGAATGTTTTAATAACTAAATTAATTTGAAAAAAGCGCATGTGGAGAGATACATGGATGTAAAAGCCTTAATTTTTTAAAAAAATTTTAATGTTAGTTTTTTTTTCTGATGCAAACCAAAACTTAACAATAATGTGACAACTTGATTATATAAAAGTTTTTGCTTATTTTAACTCACTTAAAACTGCACAACTACATTGAAACTGACCAACCTGCTCCTGAATGACTACTGGGTAAATAACAATATTAAGGCAGAAATAAATAAGTTCTTTGAAACCAATGAGAACAATGACACAACATACAAGAATCTCTGGGACACAGCTAAAGCAGTGTTTAGAGGAAAATTTATAGCACCATATATCCACATGAGAAAGTGGGAAAGATCTAAAACAGACACTCTAACATCACAATTAAAAGAACTAGAGAAGCAAGAGCAAACAAATTCAAAAGGTAGGAAAAGATAAGAAATAGCAAAGATCAGAGCATAACTGAAGGAGTCAGAAACATAAAAAACTGTTCAAACAATCAATGAATCCAGGAGCTGGTTTTTTGAAAAGATTAGCAAAATATATAGCAAGTGTATTAAAAAGTGTAAAAAGTGATAAAAGGGATTCCCACTGATCCTACAGAACTACAAGCTAACATCAGAGAATACTATAAACACCTCTACTCAAATAAACTAGAAAACCTTGAAGAAATGGACAAATTCCTGGACACATACACCCTCCACAAACTAAACCAGGAAGAAGTTAAATCCCTGAATAGACCAATAACAAGTTCTGAAATTGAGGCAGTAATTAATAGCCTACCAACCAAAAAAAGCCCAGGACCAGACACATTCACAGCTGAATTCTACCAGAGGTACAAAGAGGAGTGATACCATTCCTTCTGAAACTATTCCAAACAACAAAAAAAGAGGGACCCTTCTCTAACATATTTTATGAGGCCAGCTTCATCCTAATACAAAAACCTGGCAGAGACAAAACAAAAAAAGAAAATTTCAGGCCAATATCCCTGATGAACATCGATGTGAAAATCCTCAATAAAATACTGGCAAACCAAATCCAGCAGCACATCAAAAAGCTTATTCACCAAAATCAAATGAGCTTCATCCCTGGGATGCAAGGCTGGTTCAACATACACAAAACAATAAACACAATCCATCACATAAACAGAACCAATGAGAAAAACCACAGGATTATCTCAATAGATGCAGAAAAGACCTTTGACAAAATTCAACACCACTTTATGTCAAAAACACTTAATAAAGTAGGTATTGATGGAACATATTTCAAAATAATAAGAGCTATTTATGACACATCCACAGCTGATATCATACTGAATGGGCAAAAGCTGGAAGCCCTCCCTTTGAAAACCGGCACAAGGTAAGAAGGCCTTCTCTCACCACTCCTATTCAACATAGTATTGGAAGTTCTGACCAGGGCAATCAGACAAGAGAAAGAAATAAAGGCTATTCAAATAGGAAGAGAGGAAATCAAATTGTCTCTGTTTTCAGATGACATGATTGTATATTTAGAAAACCTCATTGCCTCAGCACAATATCTCCTTAAACTGATAACCAACTTCAGCAAAGTCTCAGGATACAAAATCAATTTGCAAAAACCACAGGCATTCCTATACAACAATAACAGACAAACACAGAGCCAAATTATGAGTGAACTCCCATTCACAATTGCTACTAAGAGAATAAAATACCTAGGAATAAAACTTTCAAGGGATGTGAGGGACATTTTCTTTTTTTATGTATATATATATATTTTTATTATACTTTAAGTTCTAGGGTACATGTGCACAATGTGCAGGTTTGTTACATATGTATACATGTGCCATGTTGGTGTGTTGCACCCATTAACTCGTCATTTACATTAGGTATATCTCCTAATGCTATCCCTCCTCCCTCACCCCTCCCCCTAACCCACAACAGGTCCCGGGGTGTGATGTTCCCCTTCCTGTGTCCATGTGTTCTCATTATTCAATTCCCACCTTTGATAAGAACATGTGGTGTTTGGTTTTTTGTCCTTGTGATAGTTTGCTGAGAATGATGGTTTCCAGCTTCATCCATGTCCCTACAAAGGACATGAACTCATCGTTTTTTATGGCTGCATAGTATTCCATGGTGTATATGTGCCACATTTTCTTAATCCAGTCTATCATTGATGGACATTTGAGTTGGTTCCAAGTGTTTGCTATTGTGAATAGTGCTGCAATAAACATACGTGTGCATGTGTCTTTATAGCAGCATGACTTATAATCCTTTGGGTATATACCCAGTAAAGGGATGGCTGGGTCAAATGGTATTTCTAGTTCTAGAACCCTGAGGAATCGCCACACTGACTTCCACAAGGGTTGAACTAGTTTACAGTCCCACCAACAGTGTAAAAGTATTCCTATTTCTCCACGTCCTCTCCAGCACCTGTTGTTTCCTGACTTTTTAATGATTGTCATTTTAACTGGTGTGAGATGGTATCTCATTGTGGTTTTGATTTGCATTTCTCTGATGACCAGTGATGATGAGCATTTTTTCATGTGTCTGTTGGCTGCATAAATGTCTTCTTTTGAGAAGTGTCTTTTCACATCCTTCACCCACTTGTTGATGGGGTTGTTTGTTTTGTTCTTGTAAATTTGTTTGAGTTCATTGTAGATTCTGGATATTAGCCCTATGACAGATGAGTAGATTGCAAAAATTTTCTCCCATTCTATAGGTTGCCTGTTCACTCTGATGGTACTTTCTTTTGCCGTGCAGAAGCTCCTTAGTTTAATTAAATCTCATTTGTCAATTTTGGCTTTTGTTGCCATTGCTTTTGGTGTTTTAGACATGAAATCCTTGCCCATGCCCATGTCCTGAATGGTATTGCCTAGATTTTCTTCTAGGGTTTTTATGGTTTTAGGTCTAACATTTAAGTCTTTAATCCAACTAGAATTAATTTGTTATAAGGTCTAAGGAAAGGATCTAGTTTCAGCTTACTACATATGGCTAGCCAGTTTTCCCAGCACCATTTGTTAAATAGGGAATCCTTTCCCCATTTCTTGTTTTCATCAGGTTTGTCAAAGATCAGATGGTTGTAGATGTGTGGTATTATTTCTGAGGCTTCTGTTCTGTTCCATTGGTCTATATCTCTGTTTTGGTACCAGTACCATGCTGTTTAGCTTACTGTAGCCTTGTAGTATAGTTTGAAGTCAGGTTGCATGATGCCTCTGGCTTTGTTCTTTTGGCTTAGGATTGACTTGGCAGTGCGGGCTTTTTTTGGTTCCATATGCACTTTAAAGTAGTTTTTTCCACTTCTGTGAAGAAAGTCATTGGTAGCTTAATGGGGATGGCATTGAATCTATAAATTACTTTGGGCAGTATGGCCATTTTCATGATATTGATTCTTCCTACCCATGAGCATGGAATGTGCTTCCACTTGTTTCTATCCTCTTTTATTTCATTGAACAGTGGTTTGTAGTTCTCTTTGAAGAGGGCCTTCACGTCCCTTGTAAGTTGGATTCCTAGGTATTTTATTCTCTTTGAAGCAATTGTGAAAGGAGTTCACTCATGATTTGGCTCTCTGCTTGTCTGTTATTTGTGCATAAGAATGCTTGTGATTTTTGCACATTGATTTTGTATCCTGAGACTTTGCTGAAGTTGCTTATCAGCTTTAGGAGATTTTGGGCTGAGACAATGGGGTTTTCTAAATATACAATCATGTCATCTGCAAACAGGGACAATTTGACTTCCTCTTTTCCTAATTGAATGCCCTTTATTTCCTTCTCCTGCCTGATTGCCCTGGCCCAAATTTCCAGTACTATATTGAATAGGAGTGGTGAGAGAGGGCATCCCTGTCTTGTGCCAGTTTTCAAAGGGAATGCTTCCAGTTTTTGCCCATTCAGTATGATATTGGCTGTGGGTTTGTCATAAATAGCTCTTATTTTGAGATACGTCCCATCAATACCTAATTTAATGAGAGTTTTTAGCATGAAGCATTTTTGAATTTTGTCAAAGACCTTTTCTGCATCTATTGGGATAATCATGTGGTTTTTGTCTTTGGTTCTGTTTATATGCTGGATTACATTTATTGATTTGCATATATTGAACTAGCCTTGCATCCCAGGGATGAAGCCCACTTGATCATGGTGGATAAGCTTTTTGATGTGCTGCTGGATTCTGTTTGCCAGGATTTTATTGAGGATTTTTGCATCAATGTTCATCAGGGATATTGGTTTAAAATTCTCTTTTTTGTTGTGTCTCTGCCTGGCTTTGGTATCAGGATGATGCTGGCCTCATAAAATGAGTTAGGGAGGATTCCCCTTTTTTCTATTGATTGGAATAGTTTCAGAAGGAATGGTACCAGCTCCTCCTTGTTCCTCTGGTAGAATTCGACTGTGAATCCATCTGGTCCTGGACTTTTTTTGGTTGGTAAGCTATTAATTATTGCCTCAATTTCAGAGCCTGTTATTGGTCTATTCAGAGATTCAACTTCTTCCAGGTTTAGTCTTGGGAGGATGTATGTGTTCAGAAATTTATCCATTTCTTCTAGATTTTCTAGTTTATTTGTGTAGAGGTGTTCATAGTGTTCTCTGATGGTAGTTTGAATTTTTGTGGGATCAGTGGTGATATCCCGTTTATCGCTTTTTATTGCACCTATTTGATTCTGTCTCTTTTCCTCTTTATTAGCCTTGCTAGCAGTCTATCAATTTTGTTGATCTTCTAAAAAAAAACAGCTGCTGGATTCATTGATTTTTTTGAAGGGTTTTTTGTGTCTCTATCTCCTTCAGTTCTACTCTGATCTTAGTTATTTCTTCCCTTCTGCTAGTTTTTGAATGTGTTTGCTCTTGCTTCTCTAGTTCTTTTAATTGTGATGTTAGGGTGTCAATTTTAGACCTTTCCTGCTTTCTCTTTTGGGCATTTAGTGCTATAAATTTCCCTCTACACACTGCTTTAAATGTGTCCCAGAAATTCTGGTATGTTGTGTCTTTGTTCTCCTTGGTTTCAAAGAACATCTTTATTTCTGCCTTCATTTCATTATGTACCCAGTAGTCATTCAGGAGCAGGTTGTTCAGTTTCCATGTAGTTGAGTGGTTTTGAGTGAGTTTGTTAATTGTGAGTTCTAGTTTGATTGCACTGTGGTCTGAGAGACAGTTTTTTATAATTTCTGTTCTTTTACATTTGCTGAGGAGTGCTTTACTTCCAACTATGTGGTCAATTTTGGAATAAGTGTGGTGTGGAGCTGAGAAGAATGTATATTCTGTTGATTTGGGTGGAGAGTTCTGTAGATGTCTATTAGGTCTGCTTGGTGCAGAGCTGCCTTCAATTCCTGGATATCCTTGTTAACTTTCTGTCTCATTAATCTGTCTAATGTTGACAGTGGGGTGTTAAAGTCTCCCATTATTATTGTGTGGGAGTCTAAGTCTTTTTAAATCAAGTCTCTAAGGACTTCTTTATGAATCTGGGTGCTCCTGTATTGGGTGCATATATATTTAGGATAGTTAGCTCTTCTTGTTGAATTGAAACCTTTACCATTATGTCATGGCCTTCTTTGTCTCTTTTGATCTTTGTTGGTTTGAAGTCTGTTTTATCAGAGACCAGGATTGCAACCCTGCCTTTTTTTGTTTTCCATTTGCTTGGTAGATCTTCCTCCATCCCTTTATTTTGAGCCTATGTGTGTCTCTGCATGTGAGATGGGTTTCCTGAAAACAGCACACTGATGGGTCTTGACTCTTTATCCAATTTGCCAGTCTGTGTCTTTTAACTGGAGCATTTAGCCCATTTACATTTTAGGTTAATATTGTTATGTGTGAATTTGTTCCTGTCATTATGATGTTAGCTGGTTATTTTGCTTGTTACTTGATGCAGTTTCTTCCTAGCCTTGATGGTCTTTACAATTTGACATGCTTTTGCAGTGGCTGGTACTGGTTTTTCCTTGCCATGTTTAGTTCTTCCTTCAGGAGCTCTTTTAGGGTAGGCCCGGTCGTGACAAAATCTCTCAGCATTTGCTTGTCTGTAAAGCATTTTATTTCTCCTTCACTTATGAAGTTTAGTTTGGCTGGATATGAAATTCTGGGTTGAAAATTCTTTTCTTAAAGAATGTTGAATATTGGCCCCCACTCTCTTCTGGCTTGTAGAGTTTCTGTCAAGAGATCAGCATTAGTCTGATGGGCTTCCCTTTGTGGGTAACCCGACCTTTCTGTCTGGCTGCCCTGAACATTTTTTCCTTCATTTCAACTTTGGTGAATCTGACAATTATGTGTCTTGGAGTTGCTCTTCTCATGGAGTATCTTTGTGGCATTCTCTGTATTTCCTGAATTTGAATGTTGACCTGCCTTGCTAGATTGGGAAAGTTCTCCTGGATAATATCCTGCAGAGTGTTTTCCAACTTGACTCCATTCTCCCTGTCACTTTCAGGTACACCAATCAGACGTGGATGTGGTCTTTTCACATTGTCCCATATTTCTTGGAGACTTTGTTCATTTCTTTTTATTCTTTTTTCTCTAAACTTCTCTTCTTGCTTGATTTCATTCATTTGATCTTCCATCACTGATATCCTTTCTTCCAGTTGATTGAATCAGCTAGTGAAGCTTGTGCATTCATCAGGTAGTCTTGTGACATGGTTTTCAGCTTCATCAGGTCATTTAAGGACTTCTCTACATTGGTTATTCTAGTTAGCCATGTGTCTAATCTTTTTTCAAGGTTTTTAACTACTTTGTGATGGGTTCAAACTTCCTCCTTTAGCTTAGAGAAGTTTGGTTGTCTGAAGCCTTCTTCTCTCAACTCAACAAAGTCATTCTCCATCCAGCTTTGTTCCATTGCTGGTGAGGAGCTGCATTCCTTTGGAGGAGGAGAGGAACTCTGATTTTTAGAATTTTCAATTTTTCTCCTCTGTGTTTTCCCCATCTTTGTGGTTTTATCTACCTTTGGCCTTTGATGATGGTGATGTACAGATGGGGTTTTGGTGTGGGATGTCCCTTCTGTTTGTTAGTTTTCCTTCTAACAGTCAGGACCCTCAGTTGCAGATCTGTTGGAGTTTGCTTGAGGTGTATTCCAGACGCTGTTTGCCTGGGTATCAGCAATGGAGGCTGCAGAATGGCGAATATTGCTGAACAGCAAATGTTGCTGCTTGATTGTTCCTCTGGAAGTTTCATCTCAGAGGGGTACCCGGCTGTGTGAGGTATCAGTCTGCCCCTAGTGGGGGGTGCCTCCCAGTTAGGTTACTCGGTGGTCAGGGACCCACTTGAGGAGGCAGTCTATACGTTCTCAGATCTCAAACTCCATGCTGGGAGAACTACTATTCTCAGCAGGCCTCCTTGAACTGCAGTCGGCTCCACCCAGTTCGAGCTTCCCAGCTTCTTTGATTACCTACTCAATCCTCAGCAATGGCAGGTACCCCTCCCCCAGCCTCACTGCCACCTTGCAGTTCGATCTCAGACTGCTGTGCTAGTGATGAGAGAGGCTCCATGGGCATGGTACCCTCTGAGCCAAGTGCAGGATATAATCTCCTGGTGTGCCATTTGCTAAGACTATTGGAAAAGTGCAGTATTAGGGTGGGAGTGACCCAGTTTTCCAGGTGCCATCTGTCACAGCTTTGCTTGGCTAGGAAAGGAAATTCCCTGACCCTTTGCACTTCCTGGGTGAGGTGATGCCTTGCCCTGCTTCGGCTCATGCTCGGTGCACTGCACCCACTGTCCTGCACCCACTGTCCGACAAGCCCCGGTGATATGAATCTGGAACCTCAGTTGGAAAATGTGGAAATCACCCATCTTCTGCATAGCTCATGCTGGGAGCTGTAGACTGGAGCTGTTCCTATTCAGCCATCTTGGAACCACCCCCCGTGACTATGTGAGGGAACTTTTCAAGGAGGACTACAGACCACTGCTAAAGGAAATAAGAAAGTACACAAACAAATGGAAAAACATTCCATGTTCATTGGTAGAAAGAATCAATATAATAAAAAATGGCCATACTGCCCAAAGTAATTAATAGATCCAATGCTATTCCCATGAAGCTACCATTGACTTTCTTCACAGAATTGGAAAAAACTACTTTAAATTTCTATTTTCTTTTTTGAGATGGAGTCTCATTCTGTCACCCAGGCTGGAGTGCAGTGGCACAATCTTGGCTCACTGTAACCTCTGCCTCCCAGGTTCAAGTGATTCTCCTGCCTCAGCCTCCCGAGTAGCTGGGATCACAAGTTCCTACTACCATGCCTGGCTAATTTCTCTATTTTTAGTAGAGACAGGGTTTCACCATGTTGGCCAGGATGGTCTCAATCTCCTGACCTTGTGAGCCACCCACCTTGGCCTCCCAAAGTGCTGGGATTACAGGTGTGAGCCACAGCACCCAGATAAAAAACTACTTTAAGTTTCATATGGAACCAAACAAGAACCTGTATAGCCAAGACAATCCTAAACAGAAAGAATAAAGCTGGAGTCATCATGCTACCTGACCTCAAATTATACTACAAAGCTACAGTAACCAAGACAGCATGGTACTTGTACCAAAACAGATATATAGACCAATGGGACAGAATAGAGGCCTCAGAAATAACACCATGCAACTACAAGCATCTGATATTTGACAAACTTGACAAAAACTAGCAATAGGACAAGGATTCCCTATTTTTAATAAATGGTGTTGGGAGAACTGCCTAGCGATATGCAGAAAACTGAAACCAGACACCTTCCTTACACTTTATATAAAAATTAACTCAAGATGGATTAAAGACTTAAATGTTAGACCTTAAACTATAAAATCCCTAGAAGAAAACCTAGGCAATACCATTCAGGACATAGGCATGGACAAATAGTTCATGACTAAGACACCAAAAGCAATTGCAACAAAGGCCAAAATTTACAAATTGGATTTAATTAAACTAAAGAGCTTCTGCACAGCCAAAGAAACTACCAGAGTGAACAGGCAAATTACAGAATGGGAGACAATTTTTGCACTCTATCTATCTGACAGATGGCTAATATCCAGAATCTACAAAGAACTTAAACAAATTTACAAGAAAAAAGCAAACAACCCCATCAAAAAGTGAGCAAAGGATATGAACAGACACTTCTCAAAAGAAGACATTTATGCAGCCAACAGACACATGAAAAAGTGCTCATCACCACTGTCATCAGAGAAATGGAAATCAAAACCACAATGAGATATCATCTCATGCTGGTTAGAATGGCTATCCTTAAAAAGTCAGGAAACAACAGATGCTGGAGAGGATGTGGAGAAATAGGAATGTTTTTACACAGTTGGCAGGAGTGTAAATTAGTTCAATCATTGTGAAAGACAGTTTGGCAATTCCTCAAGGATCTAGAACCAGAAACACCATTGGACCCAGCAATCCCATTACTGGCTATATACCTAAAGGATTATAAATCATTCTACTATAAAGGCACATGCACACATATATTTATTGCAGCACCATTCACAATAGCAAAGACTTAGAACCAACCTAAATGCCCATCAATGATACACTGGATGAAGAAAATGTGGCACATATACACCATGCAATAATATGCAGCCATAAAAAAGAATGAGTTCATGTTCTTTGCAGGGATATGGATGAAGCTGGAAACCATCACTCTCAGCAAACTAACACAGGAACAGAAAACTAAACACCACATGTTTTCCCTCATAAGTGGGAACTGAACAATGAGAACACATGGACACAGGGAGGGGAACATCACACCCCAGGGCTGTTGGATGGTGGGGGCAAAGGGATGGATAACATTAGGAAAATACCTAATATAGAAGATGGGTTGATGGGTGCAGCAAACCACCATGGCACATGTATACCTATGTAAGAAACCTGCACTTTCTGCACATGTATCTCAGAGCTTAAAGTATAATTTTTTAAAAAAAGAAAGGTTTTTGTTTCTTTAAAAAAAAAAAATCACCTTACTGTGACTTGCACAGACCATTTATGACATGCTTGGACTTTCTGGTTTGTCCCAAACATCCCTGCTTTTTAAACAACCAGTCATTTTACTCTCAGACTAAATTTATCATACAAGATTCTTTCTCATGTGAAATTATCTCCCTTTAAGCTTTCTTATTTAAAAAAAAATCTTTATTTTTATAACCTTCTTTATATCTCTCTTATTTCCTGGTTCCTTTTACCTGGTTTTATACATGACCTTTAAATAAGCTTTGAATTAGATGAAAATTGTTCACCTTTTTTTAAAAAAGCTGCATATGTTTTTAAGAAAAAATGTTTTCCTACAAATATGTTTTTATTGGAAAATACCCAAATAATGGAATATGTACTATTAATTTAGTATAACTTTAGATTCTAAATTATGATGAGTTTGTCTACAAGTATTTATCCTATTACATTTACCTAATTATTTTATTTTTTAGTCATTTACCTAAATTACTCATAAAAATTGTGATTGTCAGTATTAAGGTGTGGGACAACCATTGCAAAATTATAACGGAGACAGGAAAAAAAGATTTGACCTAACTAACTCCATGTTCCTTCTAACCTCCAAGCTGTCTTTGCTCATTCCTGGGCATAGGCTGAATTAACTTTGGGAGGAGCTTAGCTCACAGTTTAGCTTTGAGACAAAGACAATAACAGTCCTTTCCCAAAACAAACCTTACTGCCTGTGGACTTCACTGCCTAAAGCTGAAAGATTAGAAGTTATGGTAACCTTACTAAATTCAAGATGCAGTTATTTTTATTAAATAAATATGAATGTCTTATTTATTAAGGATCCCACAAGAAAAGATCATTTTGCCTTGGTCTGGGTTTATAGTTTTGTAATCCTTATGCCAAATTTTGATATGTTACGGTATTTGGAAGGGATGAGTATGAAATTTCTTGATTAAATTGCAAAGGGAAATGTATGCTGGAAATTCTTAAGACATTCCTAATATTACTTTACCAATAATTTTAAAGCTAGCTTGTCTATTAAAGCTTTTACTTAAGTTATGTAAACTTGAATAAGCATTTGACTAGTCTTTTCTTTTTGCTGATAATTTGGTTATTTTCTTAAGCCAATTAATTAGAGCTCTTTAATATATTTTCAGTAGTGAAAGACTGTGTACACAACACATCAATATATAGAAGTATTAGGCATGCCAATAGAAGTACCTCTTATAGAGTTATGAAAAACCTTTTTTCCCTATCTTAAACTGTCAGATTCTTAACCTGTTTCACAACCCTAAGCATTTTTCAGCTAAATAGCCTTAAAATTGCATATTAAAGGAAACAACTCAGGTGAAAATGAAATAGCAAAATTTACATCATAAGGTACAGAGAGGAAACGTTTGGTAGCACTTAAGGGAGATTAAAGATGGATGCCAAATCAAACGTAAAATTATAGAAATCTATCATAGGATTATATAAGGAGACCAATTTTATTTAGATAGGGACTACATATCTTTTAAATACACCTCTGAGCTCTGGGCAGAGCCCATACTGAATCCTGGGTCTCCAAAAAAGGAAAATTATTATGAGATTATACCATGTGATGCTTTTATGATGCACGTAAATTTTTTTTTACAAAGACATTTCTAAGTTTCTAGATCACATTCTTCCTTAAAAACCCAATAGTAACTTCTGTTGCAAAAACTATTTTTGTCCAAAATAAAAGGTAACAAAATACAAAAGTAAGCAGTTCAACAGCTGAGACAAACTTGTCTGTTTACATTCTTGGGGTTACATAAGGAAAAACATGTTTCTCCCCTAAAGGGAGTCTGGTGCCTTCTTCATTTTCTTTAAGAAACCCCAGGATATTATAAACTATTTGAGGTCCCCATGCAGCAGAGGGTGCCAGAGAAAGGAGAGACAGCCAAAGTAAATGAAGAAAACAGAATTCAGTCAACTGAGAAGAAAAAAACTTGTACTCAAAAAAACACAAGTTCCTAGAAGAAAAACAAAAATAAAAACATGAGGGCCTTTTAAATACAAACATACACATATGCACACACACACACATCTTTTTTTTAGGTAATTTAGCCACTTCAGAGGACTTATTCTCCATAAGTTGGAACTTCCTTCAGATTTGATCAAGTCAGATAGAGTCAATCAACCTTAATAGGAAAAAGACTGGAACAACAACAAGAGCAGAAACAAACAACAACAACAGAAAGTTAAGCCAAACAAATGATTGCACATCTTATATGATTACTGAGCACTCTAATGATAAGGAGAAATTAAGACCAGCTTGTTGTTAACTTTAGCCAAGACAAAACCTCAATTTAGCTACTTACCTAGGGATGAGTCTCAGGCTGAAGATGGCTCTCTACCATCCTAGAAGCAGGAAAAAAAACCCTCATCTTCCTTGTCGGAAGTGAGCTCAAACCCCATAAAGGAGTTACCTACCTTCCACATCATGGAAGTAGAAAAACTTGTCTTTCTTGTTGGAAGCAAGTAAAACTCCAATAAAAGAGGGAGTCGTACAGCAAAATAAACTTTAGATCTAAACAAAATTTGAGGAGATTAGGGATTCTCTGAAGGGGGTTCTCTCAGACCTCAGCAAATTGTTCTGTTGGTTTGAGTCATAAAGTTAGCTCATGCTGGTATCAGGCATTGATAGGAGATTTGTCAAATGTCGGGGGCACCTCCACTCACAGTCCCTTCGTGGTTAACAAAATGTGAACCCTGAAAATTTGAGACAGGTCTCGGTTAATTTAGAAATTTTATTTTGCCAAGGATGCATGTGTATAACACAGCTTCAGGAGGACCTGACAACATGTGCCCAAGGTGGTCAGAGCATGGTTTAGTTTTATAAATTTTAGGGAGACATGAGACATTAATTGACATATATAAAACAAACATTGATTATGTCTGGAAAGGTGGGACAACTCAAAGTTGGGAGAGGACTTCCAGGCCACAGGTATATGAGACAAATAGTTGCATTCTTTTGAGTTTCTGATGAGTCTCTCCAAAGGAGGCAATCAGACATGTATTTATCTCAGTGACTGGAGGGGTGACTTTGAATAGAATGGGAGGTAGGTTTGCTCTAAGCAGTTCCCAGCTTGACTTTTCCCTTTTGCTTAATGATTTGAGGGGCCAAAGATATTTTTCTTTCATACCATGATGGGTGCTGGAATCTTGACCATCTGAGGTTACAGAAGCATAGGATCTCCACAGTTAAGTAATTTATTCATCCATATTTCTTCTCATTCAATAAATAAGTCCCAAATTCTGGCTAATGCCAGATACTATGATTGATCTTGGGGATGCAAAGATGAATAGAACAGTCCAACAGCTAGTGATCTCATAAGGGAGACTGGTGATATAAACAGATAATTTAATATAGAATACCATTACTGGTTATATACCCAAAGGAAATGTAATTAGTATGTTAAAGAGTTATTTGTACTCCCATGATCATTACAGCATTATTCAAAATAGCAAAGATATGGAAGTACCCATCAATGGATGATGCATAAAGAAAATGTGGTATGTTTTGTACACATATAGTACACCGTGGAATACTATATAGCCTTAAAAAGAAGGAAATTCTGTCATTTGAGACAATGTGGATTAACCTGGAGGACATGAAGTTAAGTAAAATAAGCCAGGCTCAGAAAGACAAATGCTTCAAGTCCTCACTTGCATGTGGAATGTTAAAAAGTTATTAGATGTAGGGGGTAGAATAGTGGCTACCAGAGGCTGCAGGTAGGGGCAGCAGAGTGGGGAGATACTGGTAAGAGAAGTATTTTTTCAGTGCAGCAGAAAAAAACAAGTCATTGACATCCATTTTACATCCTAGCGACTATTGTTAATAATTTATTGTATATTTCAGAATTGTTAAGGGAGTAAATTTCAAATGTTTTTACCACAAAAATAAGTATGTATGGTGATTGATGCACTAACTGGCTTGATTAAATCCTCCCACATTTTATATCCTTTCAATGCCAAAAAGGCCATTATAACATATATAATGTTATATTATATTTAACATTGCATTTTATACCATAGATATACATAATTATAAACTCATTACAATTTCTTTAAAAATAAGGTACAAAACTACTGAAGTGCCATAAAAAATGCACCTTTTGCATGACTCTAAGGTTCTACTAAAATCATACCAGTCCTTGACAAGAATCCTCCTGAGTCCCTGGATGTGAGGTAGGTGAAGAGGGAGGGTTGAGGATGGATGGATGTATCTTAGACCCTTCATATGGGCTGTAAAATAATTTTCTTGCAAACCTAGAGCCCTAAAGCTGTCAGCCTCTGTTTTCTGCCTGGGAGATATTTGAGATGTTTCCAATGGCTGCTGAAGGTATCTGCCATTTCTTCTTTGGTCTTACCTGTGAATGACTGAGAGTCAATCTTGCATTGGTGCAATTAAAATTCACCCATCAATTTCTACAAACACTTTAGGAGACCTGCTATGTGTCTCTGTGTGTTTACTTCACAGAAGGTTCACAGATAATACCATTTGACTTACTTGAGAATGGAATATGATAGTGACAATTTATTTCCTTTTTTCAAAGAGAAGGGGAAAAATTATTAAATACAGAATAAATTAATGGGCTACTAAGGGAAATTTGGCCAAGTGTTTCACAGATCATTTGGCAAAATATCAAAATGAACTTAAGAAAAAGTTTTGGTGATTAATACCCCAAAACTAAATTTCAGCAAAATAAAAAGGACAGAAACCAAATTGTGGAGCACTGGGGAGAGAGTGTTTTAGAACACTCAACACCTTTGTCTTTTTGGCTTTGAAAGGATATAAAAAGGGCAATAAATTAAGAAAAGACTTTTGCTGTTGTTGCCTGATATGGTTTGGACCTCTGTCCCTGCCCAAATCTCATGTCAAAATGTAATCTCCAGTGTTGGAGGTGGAGCCCAGTGGGAGTTGATCGGATCATGGGGATGGATTTCCCCCTTGGTGCTGTTCTCATGATAGTGAGTGAGTCCTCATGAGATCCGGTTGTTTAAAAGTGTGTGCCACATCCCCCTTTTCTGCCTTCCTCCTGCTCTGGCCATGTGAGGGATTTGCTTCCCCTTTGACTTTCACCACGATTCTAAGTTTCATGAGGCCTCAGCAGAAGCCAAGCCAATGCCAGAATCATGCTTTCTGTACAGCCTGTGGAATAGTGAGCCAATTAAATCACTTTTCCTTATAAATTACCCAGTCTCAGGTATTTCTGTGTAGCAGTGTAAGATTGGACTAATATATTGCCTGAGACAGGAAAATCTGGGAATTGAAGAAACAAAGCAAGGAGAGAGAGAGAGAGAGAGAGCTGTGAAGGTATGATTATTGTGAAAAAAGTGGAAAAAAATTATTTCAGAGATGAAGAAGGAGATGTCTCCTGTAGCCTAGGTGGACACAGGAGTATTGAGACAAGTTATTTAAGTCAGAGTGAGTGGGGGCTCAAGTACACTTGAAAGCTGTGTGGGCTTTGGATAGTCTTTTGTCATTTCTGTTTCTCAATTTTTTTAAATGTGAAATGAGAATTTTACCCTTTGGGATGTAATTTGGTCTATAAGTTGCTCAGTACATTGCCAAGTACTTAACATGCACCTAGTAAATGGCAGTTATTATTCGTGTAAATATTTTAAATTTATTTAACAAATATGTGTTGCACACCTACAATGCACCAGGTAGTGTTTTAGGATCTGAGACTCGGGAGTAGAAGTGTTGTCTTCTTAGACAAAGCTCATTCTCTATAATCTCTTTATGTTGATTTTCTTGAAATCTTAGCTGTGTGGCTGAAAAAGACAAGAACAGACTTGGATGTATAGATGTAGGAGTGAGAGAGAAGCAACAATTACATCTCCTTACTCTTTGCCTACTCCATACAGGGGATGATAGACAACTTGGACCACTATACCACATTTATGATATATTCACCAGGGCATCTCAAAAACTCCAGAAAATCCTTGATTTTCTCAGGGTCATCAACTGGTACCAAGCCTTCTGTGATGGTTAACTTTATGCATCAACTTGACTGGGCTAAGGCATGCCCAGAGAGCTGGTAAAGATTATTTCTGGGTGTGTCCATAAGCATGTTTCCAGAAGAGATCAGCTTTGGAATCAGTAGACTGAATAAAGAAGAGTCATCCTCACTGATGTAGGTGGGTATCATTCAATCCATTTAGGACAGAAATGATCAAAGAGGCAGAGGCAGAGTGAATTCTCTCTACTCGAGCTGGGACATTTCTCTTCTCCTGCCCTTGGGCATTGAAACTCCTGGTTCTCAGGCCTTTGGAGTCAGACAGAGAATTACACCATTGGCTTCTCTGGTTCTCAGGCCTTTGGACTTGGGCTGAGTTACACCACTGGCTTTTCCTCCAACTTGCAAATGACATATTATGAAACTTCTCAGTCTCCATAATTCTGTGATCCAGTTCCTATAATCTCTGTGTGTGTGTGAGAGAGAGAAAGAGAGAGAGAGATAGACAGAAACACACAGAGAGAGACAGAGATTGTGAGTGGATTGCCAAATAGCACATAGCAATCTACTCACAATCCACAAAAATTTGAACAAATGCTGAGACTGAGATGGAGGAGATTTTTTATCACCCATCTTTCCCTAGTTAACTTAAACTTGGAAATTATGTCGGGGTTTTCCAGAAAAGAGAATATATAATTCACACACACATACAAACACACACACACTGAAGAAGGTTAGGCATTAATTCAAAATCCTTCTCTGCCCCCATCCCACACACACTTTCAGCTATTTTATGGATCAAGAGTTTAATTTTAGGATATATGGAAACTTTTGAAGTTCAGCCCATTATTTCAGATTACTATAAGTGCTTGCCACTACCTCCTCCAACACAAAGCTATTTGTTCTTTGCCTCTCTCCTTGTCTTAATACTCAACACAAAGTATGGGTATAGATGTGTGTATGTGTGTGTGTGAATTATATAATTTGTTTTCTGGAAAACACTAATATACCTTCTAAATCCAAGGTAACTAGGAAAAGATGGATGAAAAAATCTCCTCTATCTCATTCTCAGCCCTTGTTCAAATTTTTGTGGATTGTGAATGGATTCCATGTGCTCTAGACTATAAAGGCTGACATTATATGGAGGAGTTTAATGTTGAAATAAATCTGCAACAAGTGATATGGCATGTATTTTAAAGTGTGTATGTTGTTATGTCCCCTCAGAAATTATCCCAGTTGCCCATTTCCTTACTAGCTCTGCTTTGCACATTGGCCAGGTGAATCCAATATCCAAATGCTCAAACAATTGAGATTATAAGCATTCCAGGAAGAATGTAAAAATGAATAGAGTCCCTGAGTTTATTGTGTCAAATAATGTCTCTTTATAATAATAGAAACCAAATGAATGAAAGAAACAAAATATGCCTTTAAGAACATTTAAAGCTGTAGAAATAGCAGCTGGTGAAAACAGCATAAGGAATAGGGGAAGGGGTACAGGTAAGTCTATTAGTAAGAAACACACAGCTGCATTATCAATTTATTATAATAGTGTTGTGTTATTAGTTTGCATTCCTACCATATAGTGCATAGGATGATTTGGGTAGCTAGAGAAAATCTGGAGTGTGGGACACTGTGGACCATGATGGAATGCACTTTAGATAAAAAGAGTACACGGAAATATTTCTGAGAAAAAAAGCAGAAGAAAGGGACAGGATGGTTTTTTCAGAACATGAAAGGGAACATAACAAAAAAAGTAAAGTATTTTGAATTTTTGACTAGTGCCAGTCCTCTCAGTTCACTGAACACCTTTCTATCTATACCTATATTTAACTGTCTTGAGTGTTAAGACAAGGAGAGTGGCAAAGAACAAATAGCTATGTGTTGGAGTGGGTGGTGGCAAGCACTTACAGTAATCTGGGACAATTGGGCTGAGCTTTATTTTTAAAGGTTTCTAGATATCCTAAAATTAAACTCTTGGTTTATAAAATAGCTGTAGGTGTGTGTGTGGGGGGGTGTGGACAGAGAAGAGTCTTGAATTAATGCCTAACCTGCATTTTTTCCTCATTTTGAGACTCAGACCAGCAGGATTAACATCCAGGTTTTGGAATTAGACCTTGCTTTGGATTCTGGCTCTTCTGTTTTAAGTCTGAGTTAATACATCTTAGAATAGACAATAAGAGAATCTTTTTTAGAGTTACAATGATGACTAAAAGAGATAACACATACAAAGTGTTTCTCTCACAGTGCCTATAAGATGGTAATGGTCAATAAATGGTACACATTATCATTTATTGTTATTATCTGTCAGGGTTGTTGGGGGATTGAGATCAGGTGATAAGGAGGACTTCCACTTTAAAACTAACGCAGGTGAATATATGAGAGACCTACTGCTTATTAGATGGCAACCAAATCAACTCAGGAATTGAATACCCCCTCCCTTGCCCCACCACAAACCAAGTTTGGAACCTATTCTGATGTATCCAGCCCAAATGATGGAAAACCGAGAGGTGAGAACAGATCTTGGGTATCTCTGTTTACTGTAAATAGCTTGTTCTGTTTAAAAGAGGTAAAATCGCATGAGGAGGGTAGATTCCTTTGGAGTGTGTTAGGAAGGAAGGAAGTCTGGGCATGGGCAGGTTTGGAATGTTATGAGTATGAATGGCCTATGAGTAACCAGTTTGAGGTATGAGTTGGAGACTACAGCTGACTTTAGATAGAGGCTCATGGAAATGAGCTATGAGAGGGAACTTTTAAGCATATATACAAGATATATGGCAGAATGAGCCAGAAGTCAAATGTTCTAACCTAATCTGTATGTCACATAGTTATCACATGGGAAGTTTTCTTTGTTGAGCAAATCTGGCCATCAAGATGTGTTTGCTGGAGGCCCCCTATGCAAGGGTGGTGAAAAGTAATTGGAAACATGAGCAGAATAAATAGAGTTTGAGTTGTGTCTAGTGATGCATTCAACTCTTTTCTACAGAACACAGAAAGATACCCTGTCTCTTGGTGTGTGATGGAACAGTCTTGAGAAGTGAGGATGGCTTACACCCATCCTAACTTCCACCTCCAGGGCTTCTCAGGGCAGGCCAAAGGGCATAAAATGAAACCTTTCACTGAGCAGGGCACTCTATTTTATGAGGATATATGGCAGAAGAAAATGAATAAATCTTAAGGATCAGGAAATGCTTGGGTTTCCAAGTTTATCCTTGTGACTGACATCAGTAGAAACGTACCCCAATTCAGGTTGGCCCACTTGGGGCCCCCCAAATTATTCTCATTCATTACAGTCAAAGAAAAGAGTATTTATCACAGGACTTCTGTCATACACACCCCTTGCTTTTGTCTGATAAATTAATGAGAATTATTATATGCAGGTTGAAGCTTGGGAGATATTAAGACACAGCTCTGGATGTTTGAGTTTAGATGGACCTTAAAAACTATCCAGCTCTATTAATTCTCCAGCATGCAAACAAAATGTAGTGGGACTTCTTGGCCTCCATAATCAAGTGCGTCAATTCCCATAATAAATCTTCTCTGATATATCTACATATATCCTGTTGGTTCTGTTTCTTTAGAGAACACTGACTAATAAAGTGTACATCTGTCAAAATTTACAATATTAAAAAATAAAACTAATAATTCTAAACAGTATATTTATCAAAAATAAGAATAAACTAATTAAATGTTAACATAAATTACATTTTATGTGATAACATAAGATATTTTATGGAAAATAACTCTATTTTCCAAAAAAAACCTAAGTGACAAGAATGGCATTGTTTCATATTTTTAAAATGTTTAACTTCATAGGAGATAGCTGTATTCTCATATCTGCTTCTACATTAATTTTGTTGTAATTTGCTATTATGAATGAAGTGTATAAAGAAAACCCAGCCTCACATAAATATGCAGATGGAAAAAGAGTATTTAATAGCTATCTGATATAATTACTTGATACTGCACTAAAAGTCAAGAGATAGCGTTATGAAGGTTATTTGCAATATGAAATATAAAAAAATACATTTTTCATCTACTGTTATGTTAAAGTCTATTGATTTGGCTTTACTGTGAATATATATTTTATTCATGTATGCTTTCATAGTATCATGCTATGGTCATTTGAAAAATATTAATTCACTGACTTCTGCAGATCTTCCAAATATTTATACCTTTCGTTATAAGATGTCAAGAAATCTCTTTTGCTAATATCACCACCAATCTGAAAAAAGAAGTCTTTAATTATTGGGTAACTTTCAAGCTTTTGGCACTGCATACAAGTTTTCTAACTTTTGCTTGTGTGCTCAATTTTATCATTGTCAACAAATTTCTCAGTTTTTTTCATTGAAATGCTGGGCTCAATGTGCTCTAGTATGAAACCGAAGGGTATATATGTATTTCTCAATTTGTCATAAAGAATATTAAAAATACAAATACTAAGGATTTAAGATGTAATGAAATTAATCATTTTTCAGCTCATTAAGAACCTTCCTAAGTGAATTTGACTTTTTAATATTGTGAGTGGGTAACAGTAAAAAAAAAAAAAAAAAAAAAAAAAACCGACTACCAGCACAATTTGTTGTGGCTTCCTAAAACACCAGTTTTACAGATTTATTTTGCACCATCAAAAGTAGAGTTGGGAAAATAACTCTATTTTATTTAGCCTCCCCTCCTTATTACCCTTCTCAGCCTCTGGTAACTTCTATTTATATTCAATATACCCATTAATCCAATTTTGGTTTTTCCAATTCATGAACACTTAATATCTTTCTATTTTTGGTGTCCTCTCCATTTTCTTTCATCAGTGATTTATGCTTTTATTGTAGAGATCTCTCTCAACTCTTTGGTTAAGTTTATTCTCATTTATTTTAATTTTTGTAACTATTATAAATGGTATTCATTTCCTAATTTCTTTTTCAGGTTATTTACTTTTTTTTTTTGGACATGAGCTCTATTTTATTATTATTATTATTATACTTTAAGTTTTAGGGCACGTGTATGCAATGTGCAGGTTAGTTACATATGTATACATGTGCCATGCTGGTGTGATGCACCCATTAACCTGTCATTTAGCATTAGTTATATCTCCTAAAGCTATCCCTCCCCCCTTCCCCCACCCCACAACAGTCCCCAGAGTGTGATGTTCCCCTTCCTGTGTCCATGTGTTCTCATTGTTCAATTCCCACCTATGAGTGAGAACATGCGGTTTTTGGTTTTTTTGTCCTTGCGATAGTTTACTGAGAATGATACTTTCCAATTTCATCCATGTCCCTACAAAGGACATGAACTCATCATTTTTTATGGCTGCATAGTGTTCCATGGTGTATATGTGCCACATTTTCTTAATCCATTCTATCATTGTTGGATATTTGTGTTGGTTCCAAGTCTTTGCTATTGTGAATAGTGCCGCAATAAACATACATGTGCATGTGTCTTTATAGCAGCATGATTTATAGTCCTTTGGGTATACACCCAGTAATGGGATGACTGGGCCAAATGGAATTTCTGGTTCTAGATCCCTGAGGAATCGCCACACTGACTTCCACAAGGGTTGAACTAGTAAGCAGTCCCACCAACAGTGTAAAAGTGTTCCTATTTCTCCACATCCTCTCCAGCACCTGTTGTTTCCTGACTTTTTAATGATTGTCATTCTAACTGATGTGAGATGGTATCTCACTGTGGTTTTGATTTGCATTTCTCTGATGGCCAGTGATGGTGAGCATTTTTTCATGTGTTTTTTGGCTGCATAAATGTCTTCTTTTGAGAAGTGTCTGTTCATATCCCTCAACCACTTTTTGATGGGGTTGTTTTTTTTTTCTTGTAAATTTGTTGGAGTTCATTGTAGATTCTGGATATTAGCCCTTTGTCAGATGAGTAGGTTGTGAAAATTTTCTCCCATTTTGTTGGTTGCCTGTTCACTCTGATGTTAGTTTCTTTTGCTGTGCAGAAGCTCTTTAGTTTAATTAGATCCCATTTGTCAATTTTGGCTTTTGTTGCCATTGCTTTTGCTGTTTTAGACATGAAGTTCTTGCCCATGCATATGTCCTGAATGGTAATGCCTAGGTTTTCTTCTAGGGTTTTTATGGTTTTAGGTCTAACGTTTAAGTCTTACTTTTGGTATATAAAGTGCTAAGGATTTTTGTGTTTATTTTGTAGACTACAAGTTTATGGAATTTGTTTCTCAGTTCCATTTTTTTGACAGAGTCTTTAGGGTTTTCTAAATATCAGAGTATATCATTTGTAAACAAGAACAGTTTGACTTCTTTTCCAATTTTCATGTTCTTTATTTCTTTTTTTTTTTTTTGCTTTTTTTTAAAAAAAATAAACAGATTTAGTGGTACATGTGTAGGCTTCTTATATTTGTATATTGCATGATGATGAGGTTGGGGTACAATTAATCTCATCGCCTAGGTACTGAGGGTACTGAGCATAATACCCAACAGTTGCCAATAGTTTGTTTTTCAACCCTTGCCCCCCTCACTTCCTCTCCTCTCTAGCAGTCTGCAATATCTATTGTTGCTATTTTTTATGTTCACAGTATTCAATGCTTAGCTCCCACATATAAGTGAGAACATGTGGTATTTGGTTTTTAGTTCCTGTGTTACTTTGCTTAGGATAATGGCCTCCAGCTGCATCCATGAAGTTGCAAAGGACACGATTTTATACTTTTTTATGGCTGCCTAGTATTCCGTGATGTGTATGTAACACATTTCCTTTATCTAATCCACCATTGATGGCTACTTAAGATGATTTCATGTATTTTCCATTGTGAACAGTATCACAATGAACATGTAAGTTCATGTGCTTTTTTCATACAATGATTCATTTCCTGGTAGGCATATATCAGTAGTTCTGTTTCAAGTTATTTGAGAAATCTCCAAACTGTTTTCTACAGTGGCTGAAGTAATTTACATTCCCACAAACAGGGTATACATGCTCCCTTTTCTATGCAGCCTTGACAGCATCAGTCGTTTTTTGACTTTTTAATAATAGTCATTCTGACTGTTGATGAATGTTGTCTCATTGCGGTTTTGATTTGCTTTTCTCTGATGATTAATGATGTCGAGCGTTTATTCATATGTTTATTGGCCACTTATATATCTTCTTTTGAGAAGTGTCTGTTCATGTATTTTGCCCATTTTTTTGGGTTCCTTTTTGCTTGTTGAATTTATTAAGTTCCTTATAGATTCTGGGTATTAGACCCTTGTCAGATGCATAGTTTATGAATATTTTCTCCCATATGTAGGTTGTCTGTTTACTCTGTTGATAGTTTTTTTGCTGTGTTTAGTTCTTAGTTGTCAAATTTTTCTGTTGCAATCTTTTTTGAATACATAGTTATAAATTATTCTCCAAGGTCAATGTCCAGAATGGTGTTTCCTACATTTTATGTTAGGATTATTATAGTTTTAGGTTTGACATTTAATTCTTTGATTCATCTTGGGTTAATTTTTGTATACGGTGAAAGTAGGGGTCCAGTTTCATTCTTCTGCATATAGCTAGCTACCTATCCTAGCACCATTTTTTGAATAGGGAGTCCTTGCTCCATTGCTTTTGTGGTCAATTTTATGAAAGATCAGAGGGTGTGTGGCTTTATTTCTGGGTTCTCTATTTTGTTCCTTTGGTCTATGTTTCTGTGTTTGTATCAACACCATAATGTTTTGGTTACTGTCACCTTATATTATAAAGTCAAGTAACTTGATTCCTCTGGCTTTGTTCTTTTTGCTTAAGATTGTTTTAGCTATTTGGGCTCTTTTTTGATTCCATATACATTTTAGAATGATTTTTTCTAGTTACGTGAAAAATGATATTGGCAGGTTGATAGGAAGCATTAAATATGTAGATTGCTTAGAATAGTATGGCCATTTTAATTATATTTATTCTTTCAATCTATGAGCATAGAATGTTTTTCCATTTGTTTGTATAATCTGTAATTTCTTCCAGCAGTGTTTCATAGTTATTCTTGCAGAGATCATTCACCTCTTTAGTTATATGTGTTCCTAGGTTTTATTTCATGGCTATTGTAAATGGGATTGCATTCTTTATTTGGCTTTAGGCTTGAATGTTATTGGTATATAAAAATACTATTGATTTTTCACACTGATTTTGTATCACATGGCTTTACTGAAGGGGCTTATCTGCTCAAGGAGCCTTTTGGAAGCGACGTTTTAGGATTTCCTAGGTACAGGAATTTTATCACCAGTGAAAAGAGATAGTTTGACATCTTTTCCTATTCAGATGCCTTTTATTTCTTTCTCTTGCCCGATTGCTCTGGTCAGCACTCATAGTACCATGTTGTATAGGTGAAAGTAAGCATTCTTATCTTTCTGTTTCTCAAGAGAATTGTTTTGAGTTTTTGCCCATTCACTATGACATTTGCTGTGGGTTTTTCATAGATGGCTCTTATTATTTTCATGTATGTTCCTTTGATGCCTAGTTTGTTGAGTGTTTTTATTTTGTATGAATGAAGTATTTTATCAAAAGCTTTTTCTGCAAATGTTGAGATGATCATACGGCTTTGGTTTTAATTCTGTGTATGTGATGAACCACATTTATTGATTTGTGTATGCAGAACCAAACTTGCCATCCCAGGAATAAAGCCTACTTGGTCATGGTGAATTAACTTTTTGATGTGCTTCTAGATTTGGGGTGCCAATATTTTGTTGAGGACTTTTGTGTCTATGTACATCAGAGATATTGGCTCATAATGTTATTCTTTCAATGTGTCTTGGCTTGGTTTTGCTATTAGGGTGATACTGGCTTCACAGAATGGGTTAGACAGGATTTATTTTTCCTTGTTATTTTGAAATAGTTTCAGTAGAATTGGTACCAGCTCTTCTCTGTACATCTGATACAATTCTCTTGTGAATCCATCTGGTCTAGAAAATTTTGGTTTGTAAGTTTTGTTTTTAATTACTGATTCAATTTTTGGTCTTGATATTGGTTTATTCAAGGTTTTAATTTCTCCCTGACTCAATCTTGGGCAATTATCCGTTTCCAGAAATGTATCAATTTCCTCTAGATTTTCTAGTTTGTATGCATAGAGGTGTTCACAATAGTCTCCAAGTGATCTTTTATATTTCTGTTGGATTGATTCTAATATCCCCTTTGTCATTTCTGATTGTGTTTATTTGGATCGCTCTCTTTTTCTCCCTTGTTAATCTAGTTAGTAGTCTATCAATCTTGTTTATCCTTTCAAACAACCAATTTTTTTGTTTCACTGATTCTCTGTACAGATTTTTGGGTCTCAATTTTGTTAAGTTCTGCTCCAATTTTAGTTATTTATTTTCTTTTGCTAACTCTGGCATTAGTTTTGTGTGTGTTTTTCTAGTTCCTCTAGATGTTGTATTGGGTTGTTAACTTTAGATCTTTCAAACTTTTTGAGGTAAGCATTTAGCACTATAAGCTTTCTTCTTAACAGTTATTTTGCTGTATCCCAGAGATTTTGGTATGTTGTGTCTGTTTTCATTTATTTCAAAGAACTTATTTCTGCCTTAGTTTTGTTGTTTACCCAAAAGTAATTCAGGAGAAGGTTGTTTAGTTTCCATGTAATCATATGTTTTTTGGAGATATTCTTGGTATTGCTTTATATTTCTATTCCACTGTGGTTCAAGAGTATGGTTGATATAATTTTGACTTTTTAAAAATTTATTGATACTTGCTTTATGGCTGAGCGTGAGGTCAATCTTGGAGTATATTTTTTGTGTAAATGAGAAGAATGTGTTTTTCGTGGTTGATAGGTGGTGATATGGTTTGGGTGCTCGTCCCCTTCAAATGCCATGTTTAAATGTTATTCCCAATGTTGGAATTTGGGTGTGGTACAAGATGATTGGATCCTGAGAACAAATTCTGGTGAAAGGAAAATAAATCTTGGGGCCCCCAAATCACTAAGCTAAGAAGAAAAGTCAAGCTGGGAACTGATTAGAGCCAACCTGCTTCCCATTCTATTCAAGGTCACCACTCTGCTCACTGAGATAAATGCATATCTGATTGCCTCCTTTGGAGAGGCTAATCAGAGACTCAAAAAAATGCAACCATTTACCTCTGATCTACCTATGACCTGGAAGCCCCCTCACCACTTTGAGTCTTCCCGCATTAGCTTTGAGTTTTCCTGCCTTTCTAGACAGAATCAATGTTCATCTTGCATATGTTGATTGATATCTCATGTCTCCCTAAAATATATAAAACCAAACTGTTCTCTGACCACCTTGGGTACATGTTGTCAGGACCTCCTGAGGCTATGTCATGGATGTGCATCCTCAACCTTGGCAAAATAAACTTCCTAATAAACTGAGACCTGTCTCTGATTTTGGGGATTCACAGTTTCTAAAGCCCTTTCTGCTTTAATACTTGGCACTTCTGAAATAGCAGCAATTTGTCCTAGCTGAAATATAATAATGAGATTTAAAAACATTTTTTTAAAAGGAGCTCAGTTGTTAAAAGTCAGTTTAATTAAAGGCTGACATCCAAGATGAGTGTGTGTGTGCATGTGTTTGTATTTAAAAGGTCTTCATGTTTTGTTTATATTTTCTCTTTTCTCTTGTCTTTTTTGGAGCAAAAGTTCTTTTTCTTGTCAGTTGACTTAATTCTGTTTTCTTCATTAACAACTATTGCAACAGAGGCTACTTGGGGATTTTTAAGAAAGAGGGTACTTCAGACACTTAGAAATGTCTTTGTTTAAAAAAATTTTTTTAAGTGCATTGTAAAAACATCACACAGTCTAATCTCAAAATAATTCTCTCATTTTGGAGATCCAGGATTCAGTGTGGGCTCTGCCCAGAGCTCAGAGATCCAGTTAAAAGATAGGTAGTCTCCATCTAAATAAAATTGGTATCCTTATACAATTATATGATAGATTTCTATAATTTTATGTTTGACTTGGCATCCATCTTTAATTTTTCTCCAGCACCACCAGACTTTTTCTCTGTGTACCTTATGATGTAAATTTTGCTATTTAATTTTCACCTGAGTTGTTTCCTTTAATATGCAAATTTAAGGCTATTTAGCTGACAACTGCCTAGGCTTCTGAAGCAGGTTATCAAGAATCTGAAAGCTTAAGATAGGAAAAAAAGTCTTTATGAATCTATAAGGTGTACTTTCCATCAGCATACATCTATGTATTTATGTGTTGTGTACACAATGTTTCCCTACTGAAAATATATAAAAGAACTCTAATTAAATGGCTTAAAGAAAAATAAAAGTGATTATATCAAATACTTTATCAAAAAAGGAAAGACTATTCAAATGTACTTTCAAGTTTACATGACTTAAGTAAAATTTTTAATAAATCAGCTAGCTTTAAAATTATTGGTAAAGTAATATTATAAATGTATTAAGAATTGCTAGCATACATTTTTGTTTGCAATTATTAAGGAATTTCATACTTATCCCTGCCAAATACTATAAGGTGTCAAAATTTGGCATAATGGTTACAAAACTATAAACCTAGCCCAAGACAGAAAAAATCTTTGCTTCTATAATCTTTAATAAATAAGACATTCATATTAATTTAATAAAAATAGAACTATAAACTAAGTTCCTCCCAAAGTCCAGGAAAGAGCAAGGACAGCTTGGAGGTTAGAAGCAAGATGGAGTCACTTAAGTCATATCTTTTCCATAGTCTCAGTTAGAATTTTGCAGTGGTGAGCTTCAAACTTTAAATGATGACTATCACAGTTTTTATAAATAATCTAGATAAATGAATAAAATAAAATAATTAGATAAATGTAATGGAATACAGACAAATGTGTCAGAATTTAGAATCTAAAGTTATATTAAGTTAAATAATAAATATCTTATTATTTGGGTATTTTCCAATAAAAATATATTGTAGGAAACATTCTTTTAAAAAAATTTCCTTTTTAAAAAGGTGAGCAATTTTTATCTAATTTAAAGCTTATTTAAAGGTTATGTATAAAACAAGGTAAAAGGAACCAGGAAATAGGAGAAATGTAAAGAAAGTTATAGAAACAAAGACGTATCTTTTGGTAAGAACACTTAAAGAGAAATAATTTTATATGTGAAAGAATCTTGTATGGTAAATTTAGACCTAGAATAAAATGACTAGTTGTTTTTCACAACAAAAGGATTCATAAAAAATAAAACAAAAACTTTTGGGGATTCAGCCCAGGTACTTGTGTGAGCTGCTGCTCCTGTGGTTCATGAGATTGCCTGGGTCTAGAGTGTGGAGCTCCTCCATGACAGCAAGGACATCACCATGCCTAAAGCATCAAAGGGAAAAAGTGCACGACTGGAAAAAAAAAAGTAATCCATCCATTTAGTAGAAAAGCAGCTCAAATTATGAGAGAGGCCCACAAACAAGAAAAACAGAAAATTGAAGAATGAAAAAGCCTTGTGTAAGGCTTTTTTCAACCTTATTTGTGAAAACCTGCGGTGGTTTCAAAATCATCTTGATCCCCACAAAAAGGGAAGCTTAAAGAAAGATGCTTGTGAACTAATTGAAAGATACTAAAATCGATTCAGCAGTGAGCTGGAGCAGATTGAGTTACATAACAGTATCAGGGACAGGCAGGGGAGGTGGCACTGTTCCTGGGAGACTGTCATCAAGTAGATGATGGAGCGGGAGTGAGAGCAGTATGAAGGATATGGCCTTGAGATTCCAGACATTCTAAATACAAGTAACCTGTAAACATTTAGGGAATGTGACTTTAATCTGAAGAAATTGCCAAACACTAAAATAAGAAAAATTTGTGCTAATGATGCAATTCCCAAGAAGTGCAAGAGGAAAACTATTATAACTGTAGACCAAGATTTAGGGGAATTGGAACTAAACAATGAATCAAGTAACTCAGATGAGGAAATGACTGCAGTGGCATAATTTGTCTTCACTTGAATTAAAAATAAATAATTTAAGAGCTTCAAAGTATATTCATTCATTATGGTACATAATTGTCAAGATAAAAGAATTTCATACTGACATTCATTTATATGATGAGAGTTTAATTTCTAGTTTCAAAAATGGTGTTATGATATTTATTTTAAAATGAAGGTTGCTTTTCATTAAGTTGCTAAAATAGATAGACATGATCTGCAAAAGCTGTTTAATCTTTTTCATCTGAATTTTGGGTGGGAAGGGAGCAATATAACTAAGGACAAAAAATGTTTTGTTTTTCTTGTGTATTTATGATCACCTAATTTCACATTTTGTGAAATGGACAGTAACCTGTTTCCTAAAAGATTCCTGTGGGTAGTTTTTGAACTGTGATAATAGCAAAATTGTCTTTCAGTAATAATGTCACACTAATCCTTCTTTTAAGCATGAAATCCATTTTCCTTTTTTACAAAATAAGGGAAAATGTGATAAGAAATTTGTATACACTGGTGCATTATAGGTTATTGTTTATCATCTGAATCAGAGTTAAATGGTAAAAAAAAAATCAGTGATGATTGTTATGTTGATCTCTCACAATTAATTTACCTTTTAACAAAGCGGATAAAGAGTTTCGGTTTATCTCCTTTTAATTGTATAATTTTTTTGCTTTTTTATTGTGAAAAGTGATAGGTTTTATTTGTGGAGAGAGAACTAAAGATCAGAGAACCAGCGATTTTAATTATGTTACTTTTTCTTCTAAGAGATAAATTAAATTGACATATAATTCAGTATTTTCATTATCATGAAAAGCATGAATGTTGTATAATTTTCTTCCTCAAAAAACTCGTTAAATGCAAGTATCCTTAACATGTTTTTAAAGGAACACAATGCAGGTGTATTTGAGTATTTTCAAGAAAAGAATAAAAACATCAATACTGGATTAGGTTAACTGGGTGTCAACTAAGTCTTGTTAACAGTTTACTTAAAGTATTATAACGTTTCTTTACTTCTGAAAATTACAAATAAAATTTATTTCTGCAAACAAAACCTTTTATATGATCCAGTTGTCTATAATTCAAGGGAAATAATAATGGTCTTTCTAGAGATTGGGTTTGCTGTAAAGAAAAACTACTTATACACTAAAGAATTGATTAGAAAAATAAATTTCCTTAAGTTATTTATTTACTCTCAATAAATTTTAAGATATTTTAATTTTTTTACCACAAAGTTCAACTTTTATTGCATTTCACCAATTTTCATTTTCTTCTCCCTTCTTTTAAAAGGCACAAAATAATAACGCTCTCCTTCAACTTATTTTCAGCTCATGCAAGATTTTTTCCCCTCAAGTTCTGTTTGTTGTGGCCTCAAGTTAACCATATTTTCTTAAAGATCTCAAGGAAATGTTTTCTTCCAACATAATATTCTGTACAGGGCAGAAGGTCTTTTTTTTGCCTTTTGGTAACTGGTCTAACAGATTTTATATTTTATCAAAATAATTCCTATGCCACTATTATTAAGTTTTTGTTTGCTTAGAAAAAAACTGAGATTAAAAAAGTTTTTTAGGTTAGAGTTATTTTAGCTGTGTGTGTTTCCGGTATGTGCTTTTTTTTTTTTTTTTTTTTTGAGGAGGGGTCTCCCTCTGTCACCCAGGCTGGAATGCAATGGCATGATCTCAGCTCACTGCAACCTCTGCCTCCCAGTTTCAAGTGATTCTCCTGCCTCAACCTCCCAAGTAGCTGGGACTACAGGCACGGGCCACCACACCCAGCTAATCTTTGTACTTTTAGTAGAGATGTAGTTTCACCATATTGGTCAGGCTGGTCTCAAACTCCTGACCTCATGGTCCACCCACCTCGGCCTCCCAAAGTGCAGGGATTACAGGCATAAGCCAACATGCCCAGCCTTCTATGTGTGCTTTTAAAGTATTTGTGACATTAAGTTACAGGGCTTTGAATCGTGGGTCTAAAATTGACACCAAGTACTGCTAACTCTTAAACACTGACAGCAATTAAAGACTTATCTTCAGGCCCCATAAAAGATGCCAATCAAAATAAACTGCATTTCTGAGACACAGGTTCAGAAATTAAAACTATTCAACTCTTCAAGTCCCAGGGACTATCATGGAAGAGGTAGGAGTGTGAGATTGTAATGGCTAATTTTGAGAGATAAAATAAGTTCAGTTTCTCCATAAATTAATCATTAATGTGAAAGAGACATGGATTCAAGATCAGCATATGGGTCCCTGTGTCACATAAACAGGGTTTTCTTGAAGCAGTAAGTGACTCATAAATAAAGGCAGTAAAGGTTATAAAGGGCTCATAGAAGTTATATCTTATGGGCAAGATTAAAATTTTATAGATTGTTTATATAATTTTGAAAAACAAATTTAATTGGCTTTATGGTGTTTTTATTAGGGCTTATTATTTGGAAAATTAAGTCTCCTCTCTAACAGAATAAAGGTTGTCACCTTTTTTATGAAACCCTTGAGTTATCACTTTGGTCAAATGAATGACTTATTTTACAATGATCTATGATATCAAGTGTTTTAAACCTTTGATATTTGATGAACTTTCTAAAATCAGATTATAAATTGTTTTCTTCTGATTTAATTAATCCTTTGAGATATTAGGTTTCCTAAAGTCCAAAAATAAAATAATTTGGCTAATTTTCCATAAAAATTATACAGGAAACATTGTCAATTATGAATTAGTGTTTGAGTTTTTAATGGTGTATTTGTATAAATATGTTATTGAAATGTGTTCCAAAATCACGGGAGACACATATAATTCTGCTATGACTTAGTATACATTATCAGCAATAATTATAATTATGTTAAATTGTTCTGTGCCACAAAGATAACAGATTTCCTTGTCAATTGTGTCTTTGACTATGGCTGCCCTAAAACGTTTTGTCATCCATGGACGATTTTTGTCTTGCTTTGATCTTCTTTAGAAGGTGATTTTATAATCAACTACAGAAATCCAACAGGTGCTCTTAAATGCAGGTTTCTGATAACTTTGAAGATTATAACATTAGAATAAAGGAAAAAACTTTCAGGACTCTCATGGAGAGCTGAAATGTTCATGAATATCAAGGAGAACAGGAGTTAACTGTGTGAACTTGACTAATAGAAGACTAAAGCAATCTTTTTAACTTTGTTTTTCAAAGTCAAGAAAACTTTTAAGCTATTTGCAGCTTTTATCAATTGAGTAAAGTACATTCCTATGAATAAAATTTGGAGCATATTTCTTTCTCTCTACCTGATTTCTCTAGAATTTGGAAACTATTTGTGAGAATTCTTAACTTATGACAATACAGTTATTTGCCTAAGTGCAATAAGAATTTGTTTTCTTTTGTAACAGAACACAATTAGAGAAACTGGTTATTTTCCCAAGGCTTTGACTGGAATGGTATACTTTCCTTTAAGGAATCAAACTTGACTTATGGAGCCAATAAAAGCCCCTTGGAAAAACTGGCCTCATATCTTTTTCTATAGAGCACCTGTACAGGGTTCCTGACCTGTGATGAGTAAAGAATATCATTTTCTGACAGACCCAGGAGCCCCAAGTATATCTTAGAACCTCATCTGGGGAGGATCGCCCAACTCATAGGTATTTGGTGGCACAAATCCATGGCTGGGCTCAGCTTTAAAAAAGGCTTATCTGAAGTTTCTTCTATGAAACAAAGTTCCATCAAAGCCAATTTAAAAGCCTATGTAAAAATACTTATTCTTGCTGTACTGTATACAAATAATTAGGCCAAGTACAATAAAGCAAACCAGTCTTACCATGATTTGTCTTTAATAAATATGAGAAAGTGGAGAGAGAAAAATTATGTTTCAAAAACGATGGTACACCTGTTATTAGATTCTGGTCTTGCCCAATATTTTTCCATTTTTATTATTTTCTACAGTTTGGACTGAATTCTAATTTTTGCTGGCTACAAGTTTTCAAAATAATGTTTTAAATTTTTTTCCCTTACTTGTTTTCCTATTTTTTCTAATTTGGAGTCACTGAAAACTAAGCTGTGATTTTGTAAAGCCCTGCAAACTGAAGCTAGACAACTTAATCTTCAGAAGAAAATAATAGCAACTTATTTACGTAAATAAGCCACTTTCATATCTGCCTCCTGATTTATGGACTTCAGAGTAATGTGGCCTATATAGATTTTCTAGGATTGTTCTTTGGTTTTTTTGTTTTTCTTTTTTCTTCCCCTATTTTCTCTTCACAGGACATGAGACTTCACAACCTTCTAAAAATGACATTTTCTAATGCCTCAAGACTTACCTGTCCAGGAGTAAACCATCCTAGCCATGATGGATCAGTTGAAACCTGAAACCAGAGACTCATTTTCTTCTAAAAGAATCTCCAAAAGATTTTAAAAAAAGAAAAAAAGGAAAATGTGAAAGAAAAATAAATCTTGGGGCCCCCAAGTTACTAATCTAAAGGAAGAAGTCAAGCTGGGAACTGCTTGGGGCCAACCCTGCCTCTTGTTCTATTCAAAGTCACCCTTCGGCTCACTGAGATAAATACATATTTGATTATCTCTTTTGGGGAGGCTAATCAGCAACTCAAAAGAATGCAAAAATTTGTCTCTTATTTACCTATGACCTGAAAGCACCCTCCCCACTTTGAGTCTTTCTGCCTTCACTTTGAGTTGTCCCACCTTTCCAGACTGAACCAATGTTCATCTTGCATATGTCTCATGTCTCCCTAGAACCTATAAAACCAAACTGTGCTCTGACCACCTTGGGCACATGTTGTCCAGACCTCCTGTGGCTGTGTCACAGGTGTGCCTCCTCAACCTTGGCAAAATAACCTTCTTAAATTGCCTGAGACCTGTCTCAGGTTTTTGGGATTCACCTTCCTCATAAATTTTTTAGTGCCAAGTCATGTGGCTTACTCAGTTAGTTCATGTGAGATCTGCATGTTTAAAAGAGTCTGGGACCACTCCATTCTCTTTCTTGCTTCCACTCTCACCATGTGATATGTCACCTTCTCTTTTCTTTCACCGTAATTGTAATCTTCCTGAGGCCTTTGCCAGAAGGAGATGCTGGGGCCATGCTTGTACTGCCTGTAGAACCATGAACTAATTAAACCTCTTCTCTTTATAAGATATCCAGCCTCGAGTTTTTTTTTTTTAATAGCAATATCTGAATGTATTGACAAAGAAAATTGGTACTGAGAATAGGGTGTTCTATAAAGACATTTGAAAATGTAAAAGCAGCTTTGGAGATAGGTAACAGGCAGAGATTAGAAGAGTTTGCAGGGCTCAGAAGAAGACAGGAAGTGGCAGAAAAGTTTGGAATGTCTTAGAGCCCTGATAAAAGCTTGGGACCAAGATGTTCATAGGGATATGGACAGTGCAGTCCAGAACGATGAGATCTCAGATGTAAATAAGAAAGTTATTAGGAAGTAGAGTAAAGGTTCCCCCATGTTATGCCCTAGCAAAATGCTTGGATGCATTGTGTCACATCCTAAGGAACTTTGGAAGTGAGAGGAGGTGCCAGCTGGGTTTCCTGGGTCAAGTAGGGGTTCAGAAAGCTATGAAACTCACTCATTTCCTGCATCAGGACTTACTTCAGTCCTGGATGAATAATATTGAAATTTTATGCTTAAAATATTCCTAACACTAGGATTTGTGCATGTGTTTTCTTCCCCAAGAAAGCTATAAGCAGAGAAAATTTTGCTTTAAGTTTCTCTTGTGTCCTCTCTCCCTCTCCCCCTTCCCTCTCCCTCGAAACTAAAGTAAAAGAAATGTTAACTGCCTGTTTTTCTGTGACCAGCGGACTTTATCTATATTCCCAATTCCAATTCCTTGTAAACATACTTTGTAAAGTCCTGTAAGATCCTGTCTCCTTTGCCAGGCCGCTGCAAGGTCATAAGATAAGATAAAAGGTCAACTTAGATAAAACCTAAGTTGCAATTCCAATTTTCCTCAAAATCTAAGACATGGCACAAAATAATTTACTGCCTTTGTTTCTTGCTCTGGTAACATCTTCCTGCCACACATATTTCCCACCTTAAAGAGTTTAAAAGGCAATCACCCAAAACCAGCAGTGGCTACCCATTCGGGACCCCTTCCATGCTGTGGAAGCTTTGTACTCTTGCTCTGCTCAATAAAACCTACTGCTCACTCTCTCTCAGTCCGAGTCTCTATCACTCACTGTGGTCAGCCACAACCCCAATTCTTTGGCATGGCTAGGCAAGAATCTTAGGTGTTACAGAAGGTTGAAGTTGAGAGTGATGACCTATGGTATCTAGTAGAAGTAATTTCAAAGCAGCAAAACATTGAAGAATTGGTGTGGCTACTTTTAATTGCCTATGATCCGATGCAGAAGCAAAGGAATGACTTAAAATTTGAACATATATTTACATATATATATGTTTTTTTTTGAGGTGAAGTTTCACTCTTGTTGCCCAAGCTAGAGTGCAATGGTGTGATCATGGCTCACTGCAATGTCCGCCTCCTGGGTTCAAGTGATTCTCTTGCCTCAGCCTCCCAAGTAGCTGGGATTACAGGTGCCTGCCACCGTGCCTGGCTAATTTTTGTATTTTTGGTAGAGACAGGGTTTCACCATGTTGGCCAGGATTGACCTCATGATCTGCCTGCCTTGGCCTCCCAAAGTGCTGGGATTACAAGTGTGAGCCATAGTTCCCAGCCAAAACTTATATTTTAAAAGGAAGCAGAGCATTAAAGTTTGGGAAATTTGCGACTTGGTTCTTTGGCAGATAAATAATCCAAGCAGTGGGCAGAACAACCACTTACTAGAGAGATTAGTATTACAAAAGGGAGCCAGGTGCTAACATCCAAGACAATGGCAAAAAGGCCTTTAAGGCATTTCAGAAATCTTCAAGGCAGCCCCCTTCATCACAGGCCCAGAGGACTAGGAGGAAATAATCATTTCAATGGCCAGGCCTGGGGTGCAGCTACCCTGTGTTGCCTTGGGACAATTCTCTATAAATCCTGGCTGCTCCAGCCACAGTCAAGGCTCAAAGGGTCCTAGATACAGCTCAGGCTGCTGCTCTGGAGAGCACAATTCATAGGCAGTGGTGGCTTCCACATGGTGTTAAGCCTGCAGGTGCACAAAATGCAAAAATGAAAGAGGCTTGATAGCTCCCACATAGTTTCCAGAGGATGTATGGGAAAGCCTGGGTATTCAGACAGAAGCCTGCCACATGGGCAGAGCCTTCACAGAGAAACACTTCTAGGGCAGTGCCAAGGGGATATGTGGGACTAGGGACTTCACACAGAGTCCCCATCAGGGTACTGCCTAGAGTAGCTGTGGGAAGGGGGCTGCTACCCTCCAGACTCAAGGATGGTGAACTCACCATCAGCTTACAAACTCAGAAGGCATCAGGCTTGCAGCCCAGACTTTTGACTCCAGCCCATGAGACCAGCCATGGAGGCTACACTCTTCAAAGTCACAAGGGTGGAGCTTCCCAAGGCCTTGGGAGCGCATCCCTCATACTACTGTGCTCTGGATGTGGGACCTAAAATCATTGTGTCTTCCTTCCATCCATCCCCAACCCAGGGGTTATGACTGTGGAGAATGCTGGATAGGAGGATCTTTTCACTTTGCTTCTTTAGCCCTATGTACTTCTGTCCACAGGTTTTGTATTGGGCTGTGCAATTTGACAGGCAAGCCAGTAGATGGCACTTATGGATTAGAGCCAGCTGTGGGGAAATTGGCTGGGTATATAGATAGAAATAATTGGAGATATATATATCCAATTATATATATAGTATTTTATATATAATAAACTGTATACTATATATAGACTATATAATTAATAAACTGTTATTTATATTTATAATGAGGAGTTTATTAAGTATTAACTTGCATGATCACAAGGTCCCACAATAGGCCATCTGCAAGCTGAGGAGCAAGAAAAGTCAGTCAGAGTCCCAAAACTGAAGAACTTGGAGTCCATTGTTTGAGGACAGGAAGGGTCCAGCGCAGGAGAAAGATGTAGGCTGGGAGGCTAGGCCAGGCAAACCTCTTCACTTTTCTCTGGCTGCTTTATCCTGGCCATGCTGGCAGCTGGTTAGAAAATGCCCACCCACATTAAGAGTGGGTCTGCCTTTCTTTCATTTCCCAGCCCACTGACTCAAATGTTAATCTCCTTTGGCAACACCCTCACAGACACACCCAGGATCACTAGTTTCTATCCTTTGATCCAATCAAATTGACACTCAGTATTGACCACAACACAGGGACTCTGAATGCCTAGATTTCTGCCTGGGGATGGAGTGGCAAGGGCCTCACTGCACCGTGATCTCAGGGCAGTAGACTGGGACACCAAGGAATGACAAATGCTGACCAGCCCCAGGTCACCAAACTAGCCCTGGCTGCAGATCTCATCACCCAAGAGAAACTGCAGGTGAGACAGCTCTCCTGCCAAACCAGGCCTGCAATGGGGAAGAACACAACTCCAGGGCCTACTGCTAAGGCATTTTTCACAGTTCTGGCTGTAGAGACCTCTAACCCACTCCAGAGCAGGCTCTTAAATCTCTGGACAGAAATGCCTGTGTGGCTATACTGCTGAGTCACCAAAGAATGGCTGGGTTTATAAGTGCCCATGTTAAAAATGGCATCCTGCTCTTTGTCCTGGGTCTGAGAAAAAATCCCGTAGCTTTTCTTGGTGTCTTTCTTTCACTCTGTGTCTAAGCTTCTCCCCAAGTTATCTCCAGGGCTTGGGAGAAATAAAGTGCTCTCCTTCAGCCTGGGTTGCTTGGTCCCAGTAGAGTAGTGAGTCTCACAGAGGGAAGCTCTCTACCTCTCTCATGTCCTAAAGCTTTACTTACTTTTATCAGCCGGACACCACAACAAGGGATAAAGCAGCCAGAGAAAAGTGAAGAGGTTAGCCTGGCCTAGCCTCCCAGCCTACATCTTTCTCCTGTGCTGCACCCTTCCTGTCCTCAAACAATGGACTCCAAGTTCTTCAGTTTTGGGACTCCGACTGACTTTTCTTGCTCCTCAGCTTACAGATGGCCTATTGTGGGACCTTGTGATCATGTAAGTTAATACTTAATAAACTCCTCAAACAATGGACTCCAAGTTCTTCAGTTTTGGGACTCCGACTGACTTTTCTTGCTCCTCAGCTTGCAGATGGCCTATTGTGGGACCTTGTGATCATGTAAGTTAATACTTAATAAACTCCACATTCTTCTCTCCAGGATCTGGGGTATTCTTCATGATTCTGGTGGAGTCCCACATTCCTTCTTGAATTAAAGCTCACAGAGTTTATCTTTATTCACTATCTTGTTATTACCAAGTGGCTGAGGCATGCTAGAAACTTCTAATTCACCATCTTGGGGGAAAAAACAACAGCAACAAGAAACCACCTCTTTTATTTCTTTTTCTTGGCTAATTGCTCTGGCTGGGACTTCCTACACTATGCTAAATAAAAAGTGATAAAAGTAGCATTCTTGTCTGGTTCCTGATATTAGAGAAAAGGTTTTCAATCTTTTTTTATTCAGGATGATGCTAGCTCTGTGCTTGTCATAAGTTGCCTCCACTGTTCCTTCTACTGGAGGGCTTCAAAAAAGTTCACAGAAAATGCATGTTACACACACACACACACACACACACACACACAAAACTATGAAGGGGCCAGGTATGGTAGCCCACTTTGGGAAGCTAAGGCTGGAGGGTAGCTTGAGGCCAGGAGTTCAAGACCAGCCTAGGTAACATGGCCAAACCCCATCTGAACTAAAAATACAAAAATTAGCTGAGCATGATGGTGTGCACCTGTAGCCCCAGTTGCTTGGGAGGCTGAAGTGGGAGGATTGCTTAAGCCCAGGAGGTTGAGGCTGCAGTAAACTGTGATCACACCACTGCCCTCCAGCCTGGGTGACAGAGAGAGACCTTGTCTCAAAAACAAAACATAACAAAAAGTAAGCATGGAGTTTATGTTTTCTTGACACTAAAATCAATTTACACTAACTTGTTATAACATGTATGAAAAGGATCTACTTTGAGGCACTAAGTAGGATGAAACATCAGTTTGGAAAGAGCCCCTATCAGAGCGACATGCACTTTGGTAAATTTGAAGCAAAAACAAAACCCAAATTTAAAATGAAGCTTGAGTGGAAGGATGATGAAATCATTCATGCTTTATGAAAAGCTTATAGAATAATGACATCCCAAAATTAGCAGTTTATAAATGGGTAACTTGTTTAAAGAAGGTATTAGATGATGTAAAAGATGAAGCCCATGCTGGCAGACCATCCACATAAATTTGCAAGGAAAAAGTAATCTTGTTCATTCCTGAACTAAAGAGGACCAACAATTAACAGCAGAAACAGTAGCCAACACCATAGACATCTCAATTGGTTCAACTTTCATGATTCTGACTGAAAAATTAAAGTTGAGTAAATTTTTCTCTTCAAGGATGCCAAAATTATTGCTCCCAGTTCAGCTGCAGACAAGAGCAGAGCTTCCAATGGAAATTTTAAACAAGTGGGATCAACATCCTGAAGCATTTCTTCAAAGAATTGTAATAGAAGATGAAACATGGCTTTACAAGTGCAATCCCAAAGACAAAGTACAATCAAGCAAAGGCTACCAGCAGGGGGAAGTAGTCCAGTCAAAGCAAAAGTAGATTGGTCAAGGGTAAATGTTGTGGCAATTATTTGGGGGATGCTCAAGGGATTTTGCTTGTTCTATTTCTGGAGGGCCAAAGAATCGTAACATCTTCCTGTTATGAGAGTGTTTTAAGAAAGTTAGCCAAAGCTTTAGCATAAAACAAATGCCCAGGAAAGAGACTCCTTCTACAACACAACAATATTCTTACTCATACTTCTTATTAACAATGACAATTTTCTGAGAGTTTTGATGAAATATTATTAGGTATCCACCTTACAATCCTGATTTGGCTTCTTCTGACTTCTTTTTGTTTCCTAATATTAAATCTTTAAAGGACATCCATTGTTCTTCAGTCAATGATGTAAAAAAAGACTGCATTGACATGGTTAAATTCTCTGTCTTTTATGGTGAACAAAATGGCTGGCATCATCACTTACAAAAGTGTCTTGAACTTGATAGAACCTTTGAGAAATGATATTCATACTTTTATTTTTATCTTTTAATTTCATTATTTCTAGGAATGTTTTGAAGTCCCCTTTTATACATATCGTGTTGAGTTTTTATCGTGAAGAAATGTTGAACTTGATTTATTGAAATGATCATGTGGCTTATGTTCTTGATTCTATTAATGTAATGTATCACATTTATTGATTTCTATATGTCAAATCATCCTTGCACCCCTGGGATAAATCTTTCTTGATCATGGTGAATAATCTTGTCGATGTATCAGTGAATTCGGTTAGCTAGTATTTTACTGAAGATGTTTGAATATATATTAATGAGGATATTGGCCTGTAGTTTTCTCTTTTATATGTTTCTTCATGTGGTTTTTGTATCAGGTTAATGCTGGCCTCATAGAATGAGTTTAGAAGTATTCCTTTCCCATCAATTTTTTAGAATAGCTTGAGTAGTATTACTAATTTTAAAAATTAGTATTTTAAAATTTTTTGGTAGAACTTAGTAGTGAATTCATAAGGTCCTGGTCTTTTCTTTGATGAGAAACTTTTATTACTGCTTCTATCTTGTTATTTGTTGCCTGTATGTTCAGATATCCTATATCTTAATGGTTTAATCTTGGTAGCTTGTATACATCCAGAAATTCATCTATTTACTCTAGATTTTCCAACTTACTGGCATATAGTAGTCTTTAAAATCCTTTGTAACTCTGTGGTGTCAGTTGTTATGCTTCCTTTTAAATTTATGATTGTATTTATTTGGTTTTTTCTCTGTTTTTGAAATTAGTCCAGCTAAAAGTTTTAAAATTTTGTTTATCCTTTCAAAGAACACAAATTTTTGTTTTGGCGATTCTTTGTATTGTTCTTAAATTGATTTTTTAAAAAAACTTCTGCTCATTATTGGGTTTGCTTTGTTCTTGCTTTTCTAATTCTTTAAGGTGCATTATCATGTTTTTTATTTGAAATCTTTCTGCTTTTTGTATCTAATTGTTTGTTGCTGTAAATTTTCTTCTTAGCACTACTTCTGCTGTATTCCTAGGTTTTGGTATGTTACGATTCCATTTTCATTTGTTTCAACAAATGTTTTTATTTTTATCTTAATTTCTTCATTGACCCAAATGACATTCAGGAGCATGTTGTTTTATTTTCATGTCTTTGTATACTTTTCAAAGTCCCTATTTTTATTAATTTCTAGTTAGTTCCATTTTGTTCCTCTGTTTCTATTTTTTAAAAATTTGTTGATGCTTGTTTTGCAGGCTAACATATAGTCTATCCTGGAGAATGTTCCATGTGCTAATGAGCAGAATGTATATTCTGCAGTGTTAAATAAAATAATCTACAAATAACCATTAGGTCCACTTGGTCTATATCGCAGGTTAAACCAAATGTGTCTGTTGATTTTCTGTCTGGATGATCAATTCGATTCTGAAGTTTGGGTACTAAAGTCCACAAACACTTTTTTTGTATTGAGGTCCATCTCTTTCTTTGACTCTAGTAACATTTGCCTTATATATCTGGGTACTTCATGTGAAAAGTGTCATTGGTTGTTTGATAGAAATAACACTGAATCTGTACATTGCTTTGGGCAGTATGGCCATTGTAACAATGTTAATTCTTTGTATCCATGATCATGGAATGTTTTTGAAGTGCTTTGTGTCATCTCATTTCTTTCAGCAGTGTTCCGTAATTGTCATTGTAGAGATATTTCACCTCTCTGGTTATCTGTATTACTAGGTATTTTGTCCTCTTGTGGCTATTATGAATGGAATTGCATTCTCGATTTGGCTGTCGGCTTGGACATTTTTGGTGTTCAAAATGCTACTTTTTTTTTACATTGACTTTTTATCCTAAAATTTTGCTGAAGTTGTTTATCAGCTCTAAGAAGCTTTGTGTGGGACTATGGGTTTTCTAGGTATAAAATCATATCATATTTGAAGAGAGATATTTTGACTTCCTCTTTTCCTATTTGGACCCCTTTTATTTCTTTTAATGTTTAATTTTTTTTGAGATGGAATCTCACTCTGTTCTCCAGTCTGGAGTGCAGTGGCATATTCTCAGCTCACTGCAACCTCCACCTCCTGGGTTCAAGGAATTATCATGCCTCAGCCTCCTGAGTAGCCAGGACTACAGGTGTACATTACCATGTCCAGCTAATTTTTTTATTTTTTCAGGAGAGATGGGATTTCACCATGTTGACCAGGCTGGTCTCAAACTCCTGACCTCAAGTGATCCTCCCACTTCAGCCTCCCAAAGTGCTGGGATTGCAGGTATAAGCCACTGCACCCAGCCTCCTTTTATTTCTTTCTATATGGCATGGCATGATTTCTCTGGCTAGGAATTCCAGTACAATATTGAATAGGATTAGTGAGAGTGGGCATCCTTGTCTTGTTCTGTTTCTCAAGGGGAATGCGTCTAGCGTTTGCCCATTTACTATGATGTCTGCTGTCAGTTGGTCATAAATAGCTCCTATTATTTAGAAGTATGTTCCTCCAATGCCTTGTTTGTTGAGGGTATTTAACATGAAGGATGTTAAATTTTATTGACAGTCTTTTGTGTCTATTGAGATAGTCATGTGGTTTTTGTTTTTAGGACTGTTTATGTGGTAAATTACGTCTATTGATCTGCATATGTTGAACCAACTTTACATCACAGGGATAAAGCATACTTGATTGTGATGGATTATACTTTGGTGTGCTGCTGGATTCAGTTTGCTAGGATTTTGCTGAGAATTTTTGCATCTATGTTCATCAGGGATATTAGCCTTCAGTTTTCTTTTTTGTCATGTCTCTGCCAGATTTTGTTACAGAATGATGCTGGCCTCATAGAATGAGTTAGGGAGCAGTCCCTCCTACTAAATTTTCAGTAATAATTTCAATTAAGTTGATATAGCTCTTCTTCATATGTCTGGTAAAATTTGGCTATTAATCCATCTGAACCAGGGCTTTTTCTGAATGGTAGTTGATATGGTTTTGCTGTGTCCTTAACAACATTTTATCTTGAATTGTAGCTCCCATAAATTCCATGTGTCATGGGAGGGACCAAGTAGGAGGTAATTGAATCATGGGGGTGGGTTTTTCCTGTGCTGTTCTCATGAGAGTGAATAAGAGTCATGACACCTGATTGATTTCTAAAAGGCAGTTTTCCTGCACACACTCTCTTGCCTGCCACCATGTAAGATGTGCCTTTGCTCCTCCTTCACCTTCTGCTATAATTGTGAGGCCTCCCTCAGCCATGTAAAATTGTAAGTCAATGAAACTTCTTTTTCTTTATAAGTTTCCAAGTCTTGGGTATGTCCTTATGAGCAGCATGAAAACAGAATAATACAATAAATTGGTAGCAGTAGAGTGTAGTGCTGCTGTAAAGGTACCTGAAAATGTGGAAGTGACTTCAGAACTGGGTAAGAGGCAGAGGGTGAAACAATTTAGAGGATGCAGAAGAATATTAAAAAAAGTGATAAAGTTTGGAACTTCCTAGAGGCTTGTTGAATGGCTTTGACCAAAATGCTGAATTGATATGGATAATAAAGTTCAGGCTGAGGTGGTATCAGATGGAGATGAGAAGCTTGTTGGGAACTGTAGTAAATGTCACTCTTACTACGCAAAGAGACTGGTAGCATTTTCCCCTGCCCTAGAGATAAGTGAAACTTTAAACTTGAGAGAGATAATTTAGGGTATCTGGCAGAAGAAATTTCTAAGTGGTAAAGTGTTCAAAAGGAAGCAGATCATACAAGTTTGAAAAATGTGCAGCCTGATGATGCAGTAGAAAAGAAGAACCCATTTTCTGGGGAAGAATTCAAGCCCACAGCAGAAATTTGCATAAGTAATGAGGAGCCAAATATTAATCACCAACACAATGGGGAAAATGTCTCCAGCACATGTCAGAGACTTTCATGGCAGCCCCTCCCATAACAGGCCCAGAGGCCTAGGAGGGAAAATGGTTTCTGGGCCAAGTCCATAGCTCCTCTGCTGTGTGTAGCCTTGGGACTTGGTGCCCTGCATCTCAGCCACTCCAGCTGTGACTAAAATGGACCAAAGTACAACTCGGGCCATGACTTCAGAGGGTGCAAGTCCCAAGCCTTAACAACTTTCACAAGTCGTTGGTCCTGTGGGTGCACAGAAGACAAGGGTGGAGGTTTGGGAACCTCTGCCTAGATTTCATGGAAATGCCTGGGTGTCCAGGAATAGGTGTGCTGCAGGGGTAGAGCCCTCATAGAGAACATTTTCTAGGGCAGAGGAGATGTGAGATTGGAGCCCCCACACAGAGTTCCCACTGGGGCACTGCCTAGTGGAGCTGTGAGAAAAGGGCCACTGTCCTCCAGACTCCAAAATGGTAGGTCCACTGACAGCTTGCACCCACACCTGGAAAAGCTGCAGACACTCAACACCAGCCTGTAAAAGGTGGCAGATAGGGAGCTGTACCCTGCAAAGCCACAGGGGCAGAGCTTCCCAAGGCCATGGGAGCCTACCTCTTGCATCAGCATAACCTGGATGTGAGACATGGTGTTAAAGGAGATCATTTTGGAACTTGAAGGTTTAATGACTACCCTATTGGATTTTGAACTTGCATGAGGCCTGAGGCCTTTTGTTTTGGCCAATTTCTCCCATTTGGATGGGTGTATTTAACCAATGCCTGTAGTTCCCATTGTATGTAGAAAGAAAATAACTTGCTTGCAATTTTATAGGCTCATAGGCAGAAAGTTCTTGCCTTGTCTCAGATGAGACTTTGGACTGTGGACTTTAAGTTAATGCTGAAATGAGTTAAGACTCTGGGGGACTGTTGCGAAGGCATGATTGGTTTTGAAATGTGAGGACATGAGATTTGGGAGGGGCCAGGGGCAGAATAATACGGTTTGGCTGTGTCCCCACCCAAATCTCATCCTGATTTGTAGCTCCCATAATCCCGATTTTTCCTGGGAGGGACCTGGTAGGAGATAATTGAATCATGGCAGTGAGTTTCTTCTGTGTGTTCTCATGATAGTGAATAAGTCTCATGATATGCGATGGTTTTATACAGGACAGTTCTTCTGCACGTGCACTCATGTCTGCCACCATGTAAGATGTGTTTTTTTCTCCTCCTTCACTTTCTGCCATGATTGTGAGGCCTCTCAGCCATGTGAAACTGTGAGTCCATTAGACCTCAATTTCTTTATAAATTACCCAGTTTTGGGTATGCCTTTATTAGCAGCATGAGAACAGAATAAAACAGTAGCTTTTTTATTAATGATTCAGTTTTGGAACTTGTTAGTGGTTGGTTCAGGGTTTCAACTTCTTTCTAATTCAATCTTGGGAGGTTGTATGTTTCCAGGAATTTATCTTTTTTTTCCTTCAGGTTTTCTAGTCTGTATGCATAGAAGTGTTCATAATAGTCTATGAGGGTTTTTGTGTTTCTATGGGAGAAGTGGTAATGTCCTCCTTCATCATTTCTGCTTGCATTTATTTGGATCTTATCTCTTTTTTATTATCCTAGATAGTGGTGTATCAATCTTATTATTCTTTCAATGAACAAACTTTTGGTTTTACCGATCTTTTTATATGTTTTGTTCACATCTCAATTTTGTTCAGTTCTGGTTGGATTTTGTTCATTTCTTTTCTTCTGCTAGCTTTTGGTTTGGTTTGCCCTTGTTTTTCTAGTTCCTCTGGGCGTGATGTTAGGCTGTTATTTTGAGACATTTCTGACTTTTTGATGTGGATAATTAGTGCTATGAACGTTTCTTTTACCACTGCTTTGTCTGTATCTCAGAGATTCTGGTATGTTGTATCTTTGTTTTCATTAGTTTCAAAAAAAATTGCTTTATGCTTAAATTTTGTTGTTTACCCAAAAGTCATTCAGGAGCAGGTTATTTAATTTGCATTTAAATATATGATTTTGAGATATCTCCTTGGTATTGACTTCTATTTTTATTGTGCTGTGATCTAATACCGTGTTTGGTATTATTTTGGTATTTTGAATTTGTTGAGAATTGCTTTATGGCTGAGAATATGGTTGACTTTAGAGTATGTGCCATGTGCAGATTAAGAGAATGTATATTCTCTTGTTTGGAGTGGTATGTTCTGTAGATGTCTGTGAAGTCTATTTGGTCAACTACTGAATTTAGATTCTGAATATTCTTGTTAGTTTTCTGCCTCAATTATTTGTCTAATACTGTCAGTGGGGTGTTGAAATCTCCCACTATTATTTTGTGGTTATCTAAGTTTCTTCATAGGTCTCTAAGAACTTGTTTCATAAATCTGGGTGCTCCAGTGTTAGATATATATATAGAGAGAGAATAGATATACATCTATATATAATATTTAGTATATAATATTAAATATATTTAATATAATAAATAATATCCAATATGTATACTATTTAAGTCTTCTTGTTGAATTGAACCCTTTATCATGAAGTAATGTCCTTCTTTATCCTTTTGATCATGGTTTGTTTAAAATCTACTTTGAGATAAGAATAGTAACCCTTTTTTTGTTTTCTGTTTGCTTGATAGGTCTTCTTCCATCCCTTTACTTTGAGCCTATGATTGTCATTGTATGTGACATGGATCTCCCAAAGACAGCATATACTTGGGTCTTACTTCTTTATCTAACTTGCCACTCTGCACATTTTAAGTGGAATCATTTAACTTGTTTACATTCAAGGTTAATATTGATATGTGTGGATTTGATTCTGTTATTGTGTTGTTAACTAGTTGTTATGTAGGCTTGATTGTGTAGTTCCTTTACAGTGTCAATGGGCTGTGTACTTCAGTGTGTTTTTGCAGTGGCCAGTAATGGTCTTTTAATTCCATGTGTAGTGCTTCCTTAAGGACTCCTTGTAAGTCAGGTCTGGTAATAAATTTCCTAAACATTTGCTTGTCTGAAAAGCATTTTATTTCTCTTTTGCTCATGAAGTTTAGTTTAGCTGTATAGGAACTTCTTTGTTGGAATTTCTTTTCTTCAAGAATGCTGAATATAGGCCCTCAATCTCTTCTGCCTTGTAGAGTTTCTGCTGAAAAGATTTCTGCTGGCCTCATGGGGTTCCCCTTGTGGGTAGGTGCCATGCCCCTTCTCTTTAGCTGCCTTTAATATTTTTTCTTTTGCATTGACCTTGGAGAATCTGATGTGTCTCAAAGACTATCATCTTGTGTAGTATCTTGCAGGGGTTCTGTGAATTTCCTAAATTTGCTTGTCAACCCCTCTAACTAGGTTGAGGAGATGTTGATGTACAATGTTTTGCAACTTGCTTACTCTCTTTTTTAGGGATGCCAGTGAGTCATAGGTTTGATCTCTTTATATAATCCCATATATCTCAAGGTTTTGTGCATTTTTTTATTTTTGTCTGACGAAGTTAAATCAAAGAACCAATCTTTTGTTGTGAAACAATCGAAGACCAGAGAGATAGAAAAATGTTCAGGAGAGTCTATTAAGGTGATCACCAGCCCAGACGGACATGTGTCCTGAAAGCCTGAGCCCTGAAGAAAGAGCTTTTACTACTTTTAAATCTCTTAAGGTGGGAACTACGTGAAGCAGGGAGCGAGTTACAGAAGCAAGAAACAAAGGCGGCATTGCAACATTTCTTACATTTTGAGAAAGACATGACTTGCAACCTAAACTTATCGGTCTTGTGACCCTGCAGTAGTGCAGGAGCTCGCTGGGCCTGTAATAAACTTTGAAGAATGTGGAGTTCAGGAGCATAGATAAGGTCCACTGTCCACAGAGAGAAGACAAGTTACAGGTCCCTTGTAACTTGAGTGTAAGGGGAGGTCACACTTTGCAGCAACATTAAGAGGATTTTAAAACTTCTATTACTACTACTATTAGGTTACAGTTGATTTCATTAATTCCTTCTTCATTCCCCCCCTTTTGGTGCATGACACAAATTTAGATTAGTAAAGAGAACCACAGTTAACTATTTCTTCTTGAGTGGGTACATACTCATCTTGGGATACTGGTTGGTACTTTTGCAGAGCCATTATTCAGGTGGTGGTGTGTATGTCTACTATTACTTCTGTGGTGGATTGGGTGCTTCTGATGAGAAGTGGCAGGAGACAGGAAGCAGGAGGCATCCACCTATTACAGCCACAAAGCCTACTATTAAAGTTTTAAAGCCTCCAAACCATGAAAATCATCCTCCAAAGAATGAACTCGGGTTCCAACCAGACCACATCTGGGCCAGAACATGAGCTAACTTTAGCATCCTGGCAGTGATTTCCATGACAGCTTTTCCATGTCATCAATTTGTAAAAAGCAATTCATTAAATTAAGTTTTCCACAAACTCTGAAGGGGTGGCCTGTCCCTCCACACCTGTAGGTATTTCTAGTCGGGTGGGACGAGAGACTGAGAAAAGAAATAAGACACAGAGACAAAGTATCAAGAAACAACAGTGGGTCCAGCGGAACAGTACTCAGCACACCAAGGACCTGCACTGGCACTGGCCTCTGAGTTCCCTCAGTTTTTATTGATTATTATTTTCGTTATTTCAGCAAAAAGGAATGTAGAAGGAGAGCAGGGTGATAATAAGGAGAATGTCAGCAAAAAACATGTGAGCAAAAGGATCTATGTCATAATTAAGTTCAAGGGAAGATACTATGCCTAGACGTGCGTGTGGGCCAGATTTACATTTCTCTCCACCCAAACATCTCAGCGGAGTAAAGAATAACAAGGCAGCATTACCGCAAACATATCTCGCCTCCCAACATAGGGTGGTTTTTCTCCCATCTCAGAATTGAACAAATTTACAATCGGGTTTTATACCGAGACATTCAGTTCCCAGGGTCAGACAGGAGACAGTGGCCTTCCTCTATCTCAACTGCAAGAGGTTTTCCTCTTTTACTAATCCACCTCAACACAGACCCTTTATAGGTGTTGGGCTAGGGGACAGTCAGGTCTTTCTTATCCCATGAGGCCATATTTCAGACTATCACATGGGGAGAAACCTTGGACAATACTCCACTTTCAAGGGCAGATGTCCCTGCAGCTTTCCACATTGCATTGTGTTCCTGGTTTATGGAGACTAGAGAATGGAGATGACCTTTATCAAGTATACTGCCTGTAAACATTTTGTTAAGAAGGCACGTCCTGCACAGCCCTAGATCCCTTAAACTTTGATTTTATACAACACATGTTTTTGTGAACTCCTGGCTGGGTCAAAGTGGCTGGGTCAAAGTGGCTGGGGCAAAGTGGCTGGGGCAAAGTGGCTGGGACAAAACTACAAATTAACAACATCTCAGCAAAGCAATTGTTTAAAGTACAGGTCTTTTTCAAAATGGAGTCTCTTATGTCTTCCCTTTCTACATAGACACAGTGACAGTCTGATCTCTCTTTCTTTCCCCTACATTTCCCCCTTTTCTTTTTGACAAAACCACCATCATCATCATGGCCCATTCTCGCCAGTCGCTGTCTCTCTGGAGCTGCTGGATACACCTGTAGACTAACAATAGAGAGGACAGACATACAAGGATTAATACAAAATTTGCAATAGTGGAATTTCCAATGGTTTTAACCCAAGTGACAGGGTTAAGTTTTGTGAGGCTATCAACAGCTTTTACCATTGCCTCAGTTTCTGGCACCAGATTTAACTGGGCTTTTGATATTTCAAAAATTTGTTCTTTCAATTTTGAAATATCTAAGGTAAGATTATCTTCACTTTCTTGTAGATTGTGTCTAACCATGTCCCAGTGATGTTCAGATTCATTATAGACTCGAGGTGTAATACAAAAATCTGATGTATTCCAGTCACACTGTAACTGAAAAAGATATTCCAAGCTCTTGAGCCTATCTCCCATCCAAATGACAGTTTGTCTAAGATCATTAATTTGATTTGCCAATTTTTGATCTATTTGAGTTTGACAATTCCACAATTTTGAGGAATTCTTTTGCCAATTATTCACATATTCTGCAGTTTGAAGAGAGGAATATAAAGCATTTCCAGTAGCCGCAGCAGTAGCAGTGACTGCAATAAGACCCATAATCACTGCTTTCAAAGTAAAAGTGAATCTTTTAGATCTAGTTAGAACTCCTTTTAATACTTCTGTTAAGATATGTATGGATGGAGAAGCTTCCCATGGTCGGTCCATGGACACAAGGAACCACACGCCCTCTCTTGCCCTTACTAACAGAATACGATGTTACCAATCAAAAGTTGAATCAATATAAGTAAACAATCTACAATTTTCACAGGTTATAGTTTGGGGATCTGGTTTAATAACTATGTTTCCTACAACTAGCATATAAGGGGGTTTTACACAACTTTGCAAAGGAATTGTCAGATTGGAATTTAGGTTAATAGTATAATATGGCTTGTGATTTTTTGTTCCCATAACTTGATTTCCAGACCAAATTCTAATGTGGTACGAGGCCATAGTGAGCTTACATAATTCTGGGTGTTCAGGACCAACAACAGGACTAACTAACTGTGTTCGGGGTGATGAAATCCCCTTTTTACCTCATTTCCATGGATAGGGTGATTCTAGTCTTCTATAAGCCTGGTCTAACCTTTTAGTTAAATCACTATCATAGGCCAGATTAGTGGGCCAGACCGATGGAGCCTGTGAAAATGAGTGGGTCTGGCCCATACAATCATAATATAATTGGCCTCGGGGGCCCAGTCTATAATAGTTCCAAATTTATTGTTTTGTAGTACCACTGCAGTATCAGCCACACTTTCTTCCCAAACTAAGACTTCTGGGTCTTTTGATTCTTTTGGAATTTCCTTGGGGCATGGTTTTCCCTTAGGCCTAAATTTTAATGATCTTTGATAGGAAGAATTCTGTAAATTGTTCATTTGTGACCCGAGTGACATTCCACTTACCATGTGATAAGTAAATTTACTGGTGGCACTGACAGTAGGTACTTCTATCAACCAATTTTGGATTGTAGGCATTAAGCATCCTGGTGCTTTTCCTAGGATGATGATTTACCAGGAGGATCATGATACCCAGTGGAAATGTTTATCATCATTTCTTCTTCTTCAGGTTGGGCAGGGCCACGGTCATCCATGGGGCCTTGTACCCATGCACTGTTATTAACATATACTTCAATAGGATTATCTATCCAAGTAACTGCCCAAATTAAGGGTGGGAAAGGCACATAGGCCCAGTAAGTATAGTTAGCTGTAGTGGCTCCTGCAGACATAGGGAGACTTACCACCATCGATACAATCATTAAAGCTGCAAGCAGCATATTCTCTGGAGTGTGTATTATCCTTGTGTTTTCTAGGCTTTTTTCAGCTAACTGTGTCAGCTTCTTTAGCTGGGCCCAGGTCGGCAGCTCCACTTTCTTGGTGGATGGCAACTTCATCTGTTCTTCTGATATCACTATTTTGTTCACCCTTGGAGTCAATGATGCTCAATTGTGGGTTCTCTGTCTCTGTGGAGGCACTTTCATTTGCATCTCTGATGGGTTCATTATAGAACTTCAAATGTCTAGTGGGTACCCAAACAGGAAGCTGATTTTCTCCTGGTGAAACACAAGCAAAACCTCTCCCCCATGTTATCACCCTACCTATTTCCCATGTTTTATTTTTGTTATTCTTCCACCAAATCAGTTTTCATCATGTGGGCTGTTCTTTTTACCAGTAAAATGTTGTTCTGCAGAAGTAGTGGTCTGATTTCTATATATGTTTAAAAAATTTAAAGTATAGAGTGCTACATTAAGTTGCATCTGAGGAGTGTTATACTCCTTACTTTCTTTTTCCTTTTTTTGTTTAACCAATTGAGCTTTGAATGTTCTATTAGTTCTTTCAATTAAGGCCTGTCCTTGGAAATTATAAGGGATTCCTGTTGTATGTTTAATTTTCCACTGATTTAAGAATTTTTGAAATGCTTTAGTACAGTATCCTGGCCCATTATCAGTTTTAATTTTTTCTGGAACTCCCATGACAGCAAAACAAGATAATAAATGTCTTTTAACATGGGAAGTACTTTCTCCCATCTGGCAGGTTGCCCATATGAAATGTGAATAAGTATCAACTGTCACATGGACAGATGACAATTTTCCAAATGAAGGTACATGTGTGACATCCATTTGCCATAATGCATCAGGACATAAACCTCTGGGATTAACTCCTGCCTCCTGAGTGGGCAGGTGTAAGAGTTGACACTGAGCACAATGTTGTACAATATTTTTGCTTGTTTCCATGTGATATCAAATTTGTTTTTTAATCCTTTTGCATTTACATGAGTCAGGGCATGAAGTTCTTGTGCTTCCATGAAGGCAGATTATACTAGCAAGTCAGCTTGTTCATTTGCCTTAGTTAAAGGCCCTGGTAAATTAGTATGTGCTCGAATATGAGTAATATAAAATGAGAAATTTCTTTTTCTTGTGGTTTTTTTGTAGCAATGTAAACAGTTGATTTAACTGATCATCCATACTATATTTGATTAAGGCTGTCTCAACATCCTTTGTAGCCTGTACTACATATGCAGAATCTGAAACAATGTTAATAGGCTGATTAAAATCTTGTAACACTGAAATGACAGCAACCATTTCTGCTCTTTGAGCTGAGTGATGTTGAGTTTCAATGACTCATTCTTTTGGCCCAGTGTAAACCACTTTTCCATTGCTGGAACCATCAGTAAACAACATCAGAGCATTTTCTAAAGGTTTTTGTCTGGTAATTTTAAGTAAAATCCAAGTAGTCAATTTCAAAAACTGGAAAATTTTTGTTTTTGGGTAATGATTGTCAATAATTCCCACAAAATCAGCAAAACCAATCTGCCATGCAGCAGAATTGATAAAAGCTTGTCTAACCTGTTCCTTGTTTAAAGGGACAATGATTTTATCTTGGTCACTTCCACACAGTTTTACTATTTATAGTCTTGCCTGACAAATTAATTTAGCCATTTGATCTAAGTACAATGTAAAAGTCTTAACTGTACTGTGAGGAAGGAATGACCACTCCACAAGATCTGTATTTTGAACAATAATGCCTGTTGGAGAATGTGCAGTAGCAAAAATCAAAAGTTGGATTGGGGCTAAGCGACTTATTCTATTTACTTGTGCTGACTGAATTTTTTTTTCAACTAGTTCAATTTCTTTAGTTGCCTCTGGAGTTAATGTTCTGTTACTATTTAAGTCTGGATCCCCTCTCAAGATAGAAAACAAATTTGATATGGCATAATTAGGAATGCCTAGAGTTGGTCGAATCCAATTGATATCTCCTAGCAATTTTTGAAAGTCATTTAATGTTCTTAATGTGTCTTTTCTTATTTCTATTTTTTGTGGTTTAATTTTCCTTTCCTCTACCTGCATTCCCAAATAATAAAACGGAGTGGAGGTCTGAATCTTATCACATGCTATTGTCAGGCCTGCGTTTGCAACCTCTGTCTGCAGAAATGTGTAACAGTCAATTAACTTGTTTCTTGTTTCTGCAGCACACAAAATATCATCAACATAATGAATAATATAACAGTCTGAAAACTTGTCTCTAACTGGCTGAAGAACTTGAGCTACAAAAGTATGACAAATAGTTGGACTATTAAGCATTCCCTGAGGCAACACTTTCCACTGAAATCTGGTAACCTGTTCTTTATTATTTGTGGCTGGTATAGTAAAAGCAAATTTTTCAAAATCCTGTTTTGCCAGAAGAATGGTAAAAAAGCAATCCTTTAGATTAATTATAATTAAAGGCCAATCTTTGGGGATCATGGCTGGAGAGGGCAGCCCAGGTTGGAGAGGCCCCATGGGTTGAATTACTGCATTAACGGCTCTCAAATCAGTTAGCATGTGCCATCTGCCTGATTTTTTCTGATTTACAAACACAGGAGAATTCCAAGGTGAAAATGAAGGCTTAATATGTCCCTTTTCTAATTGTTCCTTTGCCAATAAATGTAAGGCCTCCAGCTTTTGTTTCGGTAGTGGCCACTGATTTACCCATACTGGCATTTCTGTTTTCCAAGTTAATGGAATGGGTTTTGGAGGCTCTACAGTGGCCACTCCTAAAAAGGAAATCCTAGTCCTTTTCTTTCTGGATTTCCCTTAGCCTCAGTCGGGACTTTAATGCCTACTCCATTTTTCCCTCGTCCTTAGCCGGGAGATATCTCATTTTAGCCATGATTTTTTTACTTGTGGGGCTGTATATGGAGACTGTAATAGTAATCTCTGCATGCCACTGTTCTAATAAGTCTCAGCCCTATAAATTAATTGGAATAGAAGTAATCATAGGCTGAACTGTACTCTCTTGATTATCAGGTCCTAAACAATGTAAAATCATAGTACTTTGATACACTTCTGAGGCTGTGCCCACACCAACAAGTCCTGTAACAGGCTTTTGTTTAGGCCAATTTTTTGGCCACTGATTTAAGGCAATGATAGAAACATCAGCCCCAATATCCACTAATCCTTCAAACTGCTTTCCCTGAATAGTAATGGTACACACAGGTCTATTCTCTGAGAGCTGACTAGCTGAATAAACAGTTTTTCCAGCAGGGTTGGTACTCCCAAAACCTCCTGTTCTTTCTGTTTTGCTGTCCCCAATTTTAATATAAGGGAAGAGCAGTAATTGAGCAATTCTATCACCTGGATTGGCACTCTAGGGAACAGTAGAGCTGATCGCTAACTGAATTTCCCCTTTATAATCTGAATCAATTACCCCAGTATGAATTTGAACTCCCTTCAAATTTAGACTTGATCTTCCTAAAATAAGGCCTACCATCCCTTCTGGCAGAGGGCCATATACTCCTGTAGGAATCTTTTGCGGGGGCTCTCCAGGGAGTAAAGAAATCATTTGAGTAGAACATCAATCTACTGCAGCACTGCCTGCTGTGGTGGGGGATAACTGTTGTATTGTTGTAATTGGCTGATTTCCTGAAATGGTGGTATTTACTGTGGGGGTTGTTGTCCCTGAAAACCCTGAGGAACAAATGGCTGAATCGGGAATGCCCCACTTTGTTGCAGGGCCTGGGGCTGGCCCCTCTTCCCATTTCCCAACAATGGTTGTCCATTTTTATCAAATTTAGAATGACATTCCTTAGCCCAATGTTTTCCTTTTCCGCATCTTGGACACAGGCCAGGTGGCTCTTTTTTTTTTTTTTTTTTTTTTTTGTTCTGCTTATTTAAGCCTGGGCAATTCTTTTTTAGATGACTGATTTGACCACAATTATAACATTTTCCCCCAAATGTTTTAACTTGTCCTCCTAAAGCAACCCCTGTTATTGCTTGAGCCAATAGCATTGCCTTATGCATAGCTCCTCCAATCCCATCACAAGCCTTCACATATTCTGTAATTACATCAACTCCTGCTGAAACCTTTCCTTTTAATGGCTTTATGGCCGATTGACATTCTGGATTTGCATTTTGGTAAGTCATTATTTCTATAATAACTTTTCGGGTGTTATAATCTGCAATAGATTTTTGAGCTGTATCTTGCAACCTTGCCACAAAGTCTGGATATGGCTCTTTAGAGCCTTCTCTGATTGAACTAAAAGAAGGGCAGGAGGTTCCTGGGTCCTGAATCTTTTCCCAGGCCCTGAGGCAAATAGCCCTTAGTTGTTCAATAGCCTCATTTTGCATTGCTGATTGTTGGTTAATAGTACTCCAATTTGGACCTGTTTCTAGCAATTGGTCTGCATCTATATAAACAACAGGATTAATAGCCTGATTTTTCTGTACCTGTTCTTGTACCCCATCAATCCACCAGGATTTAAGCTATAGATACTGAGAGGGTGAAAGGGAAGATTTAGCCAAAATTTCCCAATCATAAGGAATAAGTCTATTTCCATGAGAAATGAAATCTAATAATGTTCTCATATAAGGAGACTTGGGTCCATATTGTTTAACTCCTTCCTTCATATCTTTTAACATTTTCATGGTGAAAGATTCATATCTAGCCTCAGTTCGGACAGACACTCCTGCTTGACTCCCTTTCCTGACCGATATCAGTTGTAACATTACCAGATACTGCCATGCGTCAAGATCTCCCTGTTTTCTGGCTGTATCAATGGTCTCATTCAGTGCACTATCTTGTCCACTAGGTGGTACTGTAGGATCAAACGCCATCGCCGTGGGTTGATATAGTGGCCTGCTATTTGGCACAGGACGCGCTGCCTGAGATCCATACTGAACCTCTGGAAACAGCCGATACTGAAATTCGGCTGGCGGCTGGTGTTGATAAACTGCAGATGGTTGGGTTTTATTTTCTACTGCCTTATATTGCAGATACTGTGCCTGGATTGGCATTTGAGGTTGTGATGTCACAAGCATCTGAACTGAGGGAGAAGGAGTTGGTGGCCATTGTTGTCTAAACTCTGATGGCCCAAATAATTCTGGACCTCCTTCCCCCAATTTTGATGAATCAGGATATATTACCTCCTGTAATTGATTATAGTCAACATTTTGTGTTGACTGAGCCATTACAGGCTCTACTGCATTTTTACAATGTGAACTTTCCATTCCTTTCTTGAACTCTGTTCCTGCCTCTTCTTCACAATCTATTACACAGCTTTCAGGGGCATCAAATACTGAAACCCTATCTTCTTCTATTTGAAATGGTTCTAAAGTTGCTTTAATAATGGCCCAATCATTCCATACTGTAAGTGGGATGATTTTACCCTCCCTAATTGCTTGTTTTAGTTATTTGCCAGTTTTTTCCCAATCTTTTAAATCTAAAGTTCCCTGTTCTGGAAACCATGGACAGAATTCTTCTATTGTTTGAAATAGCATAACTAGATTTTCTGTAGAAGCTTTAACTCCCCCTTTTCTTAAGAGAATTTTAATGAAGCTGAGATAAGAGGTATATTTACTTTCAGTTTGCCCCATTGTTACCCTGGATTCCTCCGAGCACACAAGCTTACTGCAAAGCTGACCGTGGATGTACTCAGGAATCTCTCGTCGGCTGTCCTCAATGCTTATGTTCTTACCTTCACCCTAGAGAAAGGCCCCACATTGGGCGCCATATGAAGGGGTGGCCTGCCCCTCCACACCTGTGGGTATTTCTAGTTGGGTGGGATGAGAGACTGAGAAAAGAAATAAGACACAGAGACAAAGTATAGAGAAACAACAGTGGGTCCAGGGGACCGGTACTCAGCACACCAAAGACCTGCACCAGCACTCACCTCTGAGTTCCCTCAGTTTTTATTGATTATTATTTTTGTTATTTCAGCAAAAAGGAATGTAGAAGGAGAGCAGGGTGATAATAAGGAGAAGGTCAGCAAAAAACATGTGAGCAAAAGAATCTATGTCATAATTAAGTTCAAGGGAAGATACTATTCCTAGACATGCATGTGGGCCAGATTTATGTTTCTCTCCACCCAAACATCTTAGTGGAGTAAAGAATAACAAGGCAGTATTACTGCAAACATGTCTCACCTCCCAACTTTGGATGGTTTTCCTCCCATCTCAAAATTGAACAAATTTATAATCGGGTTTTATACCAAGACATTCAGTTCCCAGGGTCAGACAGGAGACAGGGGCCTTCCTCTATCTCAACTGCAAGAGGCTTCCCTCTTTTACTAATCCACCTCAACACAGACCCTTTATGGGTGTCAGGTTAGGGGACAGTCAGGTCTTTCTCATCCCATGAGGCCATATTTCAGACTATCACATGGGGAGAAACCTTGGACAATACCCCGCTTTCAAGGGCAGAGGTCCCTGCAGCTTTTCGCAGTGTATTGTGCCCCTGGTTTATTGAGACTAGAGAATGGCAATGACCTTTATCAAGTATACTGCCTGTAAACATTTTGTTAAGAAGGCATGTCCTGCACAGCCCTAGATCCCTTAAACCTTGATTTTATACAACACATGTTTTTGTGAACTCCTGGCTGGGTCAAAGTGGCTGGGGCAAAGTGGCTGGGACAAAACTACAAGTTAACAACATCTCAGCAAAGCAATTGTTTAAAGTACAGGTCTTTTTCAAAATAGAGTCTCTTATGTCTTCCCTTTCTACATAGACACAGTGACAGTCTGATCTTTCTTTCTTTTCCCTATAAAACTCCTCCTTCTGAAGCTAAAAGATAATCCAGTGCTAACCTGTTCTGGTAAATGGCATCTCTCATCTGGGTCACCTGTATGGCTAGCAAGTCTAAGGCTCAGGCTGTTTCAATAACTATAATTTCTAGAACTGCTTGCAACCTTATGATGTGACTTAACATATAAATAGGAGTATGGTATCTCCATGACCCATTTTGTGCCCAGGTGGCTGGTACATAGTATTTGTTAATTCTTTCAAGGGGCTTTTCATTGTCTTTCCAGCTCCCTATTTCAATGTCCTTTTTAATGTTAGTATTTATTTTTTCCACAGTACTTATTTTTGTAAACACATTTCTTCAGACTCTTTTTCTGCCTTCATCATAGACCAGATACCTAAGATTTTTCCCTTGCTGCAGTGGGAGTAGGAAAAAGGATAGCTTTATTGTTCCTAATACACTCACCTCTGTCCATTTATCAGGTAGCAATTCATAAGCCTTTGTTCTACAGATCCAATATAATGCTGCAGGTGTTCCTCAAATTCAGGCAAGGTAAAACTATCCTGTGGCACCAATTCTCTGGCTTCCAGGGCCATTGATCTTCCATATTAGTACCTCCATATACATCATCTTGGCAGTCATCAAAATATATGGAGACAGGCCATTTATGCAAGTAAGGGAATACTTCTGTTTTGTTTACAAGTTTACCAACCCCAGTTTCTGTGGGGTTTGTGTATGATGGCATTAGGGGTTTGCCAATTTGGACTTCAAATGAGAAATCACAGGGCAAGAACTCTGGGTCGTAACATACTTAGGGTTGCCTGTTTCCAGGATCACAGACTAAGTAACTAGTCTGGTTATTGACACAAGTTCCTGTATGAGTCCCTGTACACTCATAGTAGGCCTGATATAACAAGAGTTTTAGTCACACCTTTTCCGGACCAGGCTTCTATCATACAGTGATAACAGTCATCTTGGTTCCCATTTATAACCATAGGTGAAAGTGTCAGTGGCTTTAGTATTACTAATATGATTAAACTTATACTATGCTTGGGCACCCCTCTGGGCAACAAGTTTGGCAGCATTTGCAAAGATAACATGACAGCAAAATAGTCAGTACAAGTAAGAGTATAACTATGTTTGTAAATTCAACCCACATTTACTTATCTATCATTGACTTTCTCAGGCTTCAGGCATGTGTAGACTAGTCAGCTTCCAGTTGTGTGACTAGAGCAGGGCTCGATGTTTCCTTAAGCTTCAGCCATGCGTGGACTGACCCAGCCTCTGGTGTGGTTGGAACAGGGCAGTTGTTCTTGTGAGCAGTGGCTTGATTTCACTGTAGCATCAGCCGTGTTGGGTGGTCTGGGTATTGTTGGCTGGTCCACTGGTCCTGGGCAGTGGCTGCTGTTGGTTTCAGCTGGCTATGAAGAACCCAAGGTATGTTACCTGCAACTCTATCAGCAGTGGGGGTAGGAAAGATTACAATATGGGGACCATCCCATAAAGGCGCAAAAGTGGTTGGGTTCCATCATTTGATCCAGACAGAGTCTCCAGGTTGGAAGGGATGTACTGAATCTGTGAGGCTAACAGGTATTCTTTCTCTAACCCACCCTTGTATTTCCTGCATGGCCTCACCTAAGGCTTGCATTTGCCTTCTTAAGGTTAATTCCCAATTTTTTAAAATCCCCTTTTATTGGAGTTATGATTAGGGTCAGCTGAACACTATTTCATAGGGTGAATACCCAGTTAATTTAATAGGGGTGCAACTGACTTGGAGAAAGACCATGGGCAGAACCTGATCCCACTTTAGATGAGTTTCTTTACAAAACTTCTTTAACAGCTGTTTCAGTGTCTGGTTCATTCTTTCAACTTTTCCATAACTCTGTTGGCAATAAGCTGTATGCAGTTTCCATTTGATTTTTAACATCTGTGTTAGCTGTTGTACTGTTTCTGCCACAAATGCTGGGCCATTGTCTGATAAGAAAGTGCAGACAAATACTAGCATGTACCAGTAGCCTCTGGCTTGAGACAGCTTGGTAAAGTCTGCAAGCAGGTTTTCACAGGGTGTAGCTCCAGTTTCTTGAATGCCTGGGGGCCATGTTGGCTTCCACCATGGATAGTTTTGGGCACCAGCCAAGCATTGCTCAAAAACAGCTCTAGTGATGGCAGTTAGGTGAGGCAGGTAGAAATGCCATCCTACAAGAGTTTCTAATGCAATTTTTCCCATATGTGTTCCTTGATGAAACTGCTTTATGAACCAGGGGGCTATTGCTTCTGGGATGGCAAGCTTCCCATCTGAGAACTTCCACCAACCTCCTTTCTGGTAACTTCCAATCTCCTGCTCAAACCAAGCCTTCTCATTAGAGGAGTAGTTAGGGGGTTCTGTAAATGGAAGCTCCAGTAAGGGCATGGTAAGTGTTTTCTCTTCCTTCTTAGTTACCTCTGCCATTGCAGCTCTTTTGGCTTCTCTATCCGCTTTTCCATTTCCTCTAGTCTCATCACCTCCTACTGTTTTATGCATTTTGCAATGGATGACTGCTACTTCTTTTGGAGCCCATACAGCTTCTAAGAGCTGCTCTATGTTCTTTCTATTTTTGATTTCCTTTCCTTCAGTAATTAATAATGCTCTTTCCTTATATATGGCTCCATGAACAGGCAAAGTGGCAAAAGCATACCTTGAGACAGTATAGATGTTTCCTGACTTTCCTTTGTCCAAGAGCAGTACTCTAGTGAGAACTACTAGTTCAGCTCTTTGGGCCAAAATTCTGAGTGGCAGAGGGAGGGCTGCGGCTACTGAATTCAGTGTTACCAATGCATATCCAGCCCATCTGGTACCTTCAGATATGAAGCTGCTTCCATCAGTAAAGTATTCAACATCTGGGTCTCTTAAGGGCTGGTGCTTTAAGTCTTTTCTGCTTGAGAAAACCTCATCCACTGTTTCCACACAACAGTGATACCCTGGGCCACACAATGGGGGCTTTCCATGTTCCACCCATTCTACTGGCAGCAGTATGGCTGGATTTAGAGTGTTCACAGTCTTCAGGGTTCTGTAGGGGTTTTCACACAATAGCCCTTGATATCTTTACATCCTAGGGTTAGAAAGCCAGTGATGCCCCCTCTGCTCCATCAGGGTGATGACCGTGTGAGGCACCCAAATTATTAACCTTTGTCTAAATGTAAGCTTGTTAGCATCTTCTGCTAACATGTGGCAGTGGCTGCCAATGCCTTGAAACAGGTGGCCATCCCATAGCAACAAAATCTAGTCGCTTGGACAAATATGCCACATGCAGATAAAATGATCCTAGTGTTTGTACCAAAAGTCACCTGTAGCTATTCCTTTTCTTTCATGGACATACAGTAAAAAGGCTTTGTCATGTCTGGCAGTGCTAATGCCGGGGCCTGGGTCAAAGCCTTCTTGATTTCTTTGAAGGCCATCTCCTGCTCTTTTCCCCAAGGGAGGGATTCCTTTCCCCCCCCACTTTGTGGCTTCATATAATGGCTTAGCCATGAGCAAGAAACTTAGGGTCCAAATGTGGCAAAACCCTGCTGTCTCTAGGAACTTTATTATCTGGTCCTGGGTGGTGGGAGTAGGAAGTGCACAAACAGCCTGCTTTCATTCACCACCAAGCTGTCTTTTCCCTTGGCTTACATAGAAGCCTAAATACTGGAAATTTTTAAAGCAGATTTGAGCCTTTTTCCTGACACTTTGTAGCTTGCCTTCCACAGCAGGTGCAGAAGGTTTTGGGTTTTTCCTAGGTGCAGTATTTCTTATACTATGATTCTGACCATTTTCCTTAGCCTCTTGACATTCATCCTTTCAGTGTCCCTTCCTTTTGCTCCACACACATTAATCTTTTTCTAGCCTCAGCCAGATCTTAAATCCCTGTCCATACTGGCCTCTTTCACCACCCCACCCATGCCTCTTTGCAAAGTCAGCTTCCTTTCCCATTAGGGCTGCTGCTAGCAAATCTGCCATTCCTTAAGCTTCTGATTAGCTTGTTTCTTTGCCTCCTGATCTCGGTTAATGTACACCTTGGTAGCCACTTCAATAAGCTGAGTAGCACTCACACCTGCAGAGCTTCTAACTTCTGCAATTTATGCCTGATATTTCCCTGGGCCTGACCTACATATGCCCTATTTACTATGCACTGTTTTTCAGCAGCCTCAGGGTCAAATGGCATATAAATCTTGTAAGCCTTGTAGAGCCTCTCATAAAATTCACTGGGACTTTCATCTGGCTTCTGGCAGCCTTCTGAGACATTCTGATATTGGTGGCCTTTTTCCCTCCAGCCTTTATTCCATGAAGGAGTGCCTGTCAATACTGCTGCAAACTTTGTAGCCCTTGAGCTTGGTTAAGGTCCCAGCCTGTGTTAGCCTCTATTGGGAGTGCTTGTTGCGCATAGTGCCTCATATCTCCTGTGCCTGCAGGCTCATTGTCCTCCAGCCACTGGAGAGCAGCTTGTATATCTCTATGGTGCTCTTCTGTATTAAACAATGACAGAATAAATTCTTTGCAATCAGCCCAGGTAGGATTGTGAGTTAGGAAATTGGACTGCATTAGATCTATAAGAGCCTGAGGCTTATAGAGCACACAGTCCACACTAAGGGATCTGTCCCTCTCCACCTCATGCCCTGCAATGGTCTCTCCCAAGACCATCTCTTTCACAGACTTTCACACACCTCTGCCGTCCCAAACCAGTTTTCCTTTTTGACTGACTCACGAGCCCCACCCACATCTGGTGTCAGTTAGGATGTGAGATTCATCTGAGTCAACAGGCCTTTCCGGTTGTTCCCAACCCTCGTGGGTCAGACTAGTCATCATGCCCTGGGAGGTGATCAGGCTCCCCTTTCATCCTTTTGGGATAGGTCTTGCCTTAGGGCCCAAACCTTACCATGGTTCAGATGTCTGTGCACTGCTCCTGTGACTGTCCTGCAACCCTTTCCACTGGTTCCTTTGGTGCTGTCAGGGGAAGGCTCTGGAATGCGGAAGGGCCATTCTCCTTCCAGGCTGAAACTCTCCCAGTTGTGCCAAGGACCCCAGATCTCCCGCATCCTGGGGCTGTAGCCCACAGGCAAAGAAGACAGAAAATCTGCCATCTCCAATACCGGAAAAGCCCCCAGAAATGTTACAGGACAATCAAAGACTGGAGAGATGAAAAAAGGTCCAGGAGAGTCTATTAAGGTCATCACTGGCCCAGCTGGACATATGTCCAGAAAGTCTGAGCCGCAAACAAAGGGCTTTTCCTACTTTTAAACATTTTAAGGCAGGAATTATTTGAGGTAAGAAGTGAGTTACAGAAGCAAGAAACAAAAGTGGCATTGCACCGTTTCTTACATTTTGAGAAAGACATGACTTGCAACCTAAACTTATCAGTCTTGTGACCCTGCAGTCGTGCAGGAACTCACTGGCCCTGTAATAAACTTTGAGGAATGTGGTGTTGGGGAGTATAGATAAGGTCCACTATCCACAGAGAGAAGACAGGCTTTTAATATTCCCTTTTAACTTGAGTGTAAGGTGGGGGTTCACACTTTGCAGCAACTTTCAGAGTATTTTAAAATTTCTATTACTACTACTATTAGGTTATAGTTGATTTCATTAGTTCCTTCTTCACTTTGAGCTCTGAGATTCTTTCCTCAGCTTCGTCAATTCTGCTATTAATACTTCCAATATATTATGAAATTCTTGTAGTGTTTTTCAGCTCTATCGGATCAGTTGTTTTTCTCTTAAAATGCCTATTTTATTTTTTACTTCTTGAATTCTTTTACTGGATTCCTTAGATTCCTTGGATCAGGTTTCAACTTTCTCCTGAATCTCAATGATCTTCATTGCCATGTAGACTGTAAATTATATGTGTATGATTTTAGCCATTTCTTTCTTTCATTTTTTTGAGACAGAGTGTATTAGTCCATTTTCGTACTGCTATAAAGAACTGCCTGAGAATTGGTGATTTATAAAAGAAAGAGGTTTAATTGACTCACAGTTGAGCATCACTGGGGAGGTGTCAGGAAACTTGCAATCATGGTGGGAGGTGAAGGGGAAGCAAGGCACCTTCTTCACAAGGTAGCAGGAAGGAAAATTGCTGAGTGAAGGAGCAACAGTCCTTTACAAAACCATCAGAACTCATGAGAACTCACTTACTGTCACAAGAACAGTGTGGAGGAAACCACCCCCATGAATCAATTACCTCCACCTGGTCCCTCCCTTGACACGTGGGGATTACTGGGATTATGGAGATTACAATTCAAGATAAGATTTGGGTGGGGACAGAAAGCCTAACCATTTCAGAGTCTTGCTTTGTCAGGTGCAATGGTGCAATCTCAACTCACTGCAACTTTTGCCTCCTGGGTTCAAGCAATTCTTGTGCCTCAACCTCCCCAAAAGCTGGGATTACAGGCATATGACAACATACCTGGCTAATTTTTGTATTTTTAGTAGAGAGGCGTTTTTGTCATATTGGCCAGGCTGGTCTTGAACTCCTAGTCTCAAGCAATCTATCCACTTCAGCCTCCCAAAATTCTGGGATTACAGGCATGAGCCACCGTGCCTGGAGTCAGCCATTTATTTTATTCTGCTTACGAATCATTGATGGGGATCTAGCATCATCATTTAAAAGTGAAAAGGAACTCTGGCTTTTAGAGTTGCCAGAGTTCTTGCACTGATTTTTTCTCATTTTTGTGGGCTAAAGTTCCTTTACCTGTGGCATAATTTGAGTGTAATCAGTTGGTTTCAATTTTGAATGTTTTCAGCAGGCTAAGGCTTTGTGCAGGGTCTTATTTGAGGCTGAATTCTTGCCCTTGGTTTCACAGAGGGGTATATTAGCAAAGTATATTGGTATTCTAGTTTGGGCTGTAATCTAGTAGATGGTGATTAAGTGTAATGGCTGGTAGATAGGCTGTTAGCCTGGTGGCTCCTCTGTACTTCCTCATGCTTGCAGCCATGCTGCCACTCAGTGCTCTGAAGGTATGAACTCCTCTTCCACTTGAATGCTGTCCATAGATCCTGGCTTGGAACTCCTAGGCTGCACACCCTCTTTTTATTTATTTCTGCTTGGAGTTCATTGAGTTTATTCTAAAGGGTTAGAATCCTGAATTTTTTAGTCTCTCTAAATAGATGCTTAACCAATGTTTAAGAAAACAGTTGCAGTTCTAAACATCAAATCTTAACAATAGCTAATTTTTGCTTCTGTTGCAGGTGCCTACAAAAGCAGAGGGAAGAAAATTGGTATTGCCTTAGAGACCCATCCACATCCCAGCTCTTGACATGTTGGTTTCACAGCTCAGAGTTTCTGATTAAAGTTAGGACTTTTGGGAGTAGAAACAATTCAGCCTTCTGGACAAAGAGCCTCAAAACGCACCTTTCCAAGCTGTTGATGTTACAGAGCCATCTCTCAGAATGTGGGACACAGAAGGAGGTGCTTAGTCTCACATTGAGCTGTCAGAAGTTTTCTGAGCTTGGTGTATGTGTTCTCTTAAAAACATGAGCTCAGCAGTCTCTGCATAAAACAAATCAAAGCAAATCCTTTAAGACCACTATACTCAGAGTGTACATTTCATCTTCTGGAATAGTCTGCTGCCCCTTTTCTTTCCTTTGACCTCTGCAGAGGGTGCATGAGAAGACAGCTTGACAGGTGGGAAAAAAAGAGACTTATTGCTCTGGGACTACTCATCTCCCTTTGCTCCCCCACTGAAGTAGAATAAATCAAAGTACTCCTGTTGGATGTAAATAAAAATTCCTTTTAAAAAACTTTTATTTTAGGTTTGGGTGTACATGTGCAGGTTTGCTATATAGGTAAACTTGTGTCATGGGTGTTTGTTGTACAGATTATTTCATATGCAGGTAATTACCCTGGTAACCAGTAGCCATTTTTTTCTGTTTCTTTCCCTCTTCCCACCCTCCATCTTCAAGTAGGCCCCAGAATCTGTTGTTCCCTTCTTTGCATTCATGAATTCTCATCAGTAAATAAGAATTTCTTAAAGAATTCTCATTTAGGCTGAGAATTATACTGAGAGAAAAGGAAGCTTTTGAAAAACCTGTATCAGACACCTACAGTATACAGGGAAGTATGCTAGATCTGTAACAAATTTTTGACTGAATATAGCCAGGTTTTGCTTTGAATTGATAAATAAATATGAAGAGACTTGGGAGCTTACCATTGGTAGGTGGGTGACTGCCCTTGGAAAGGAGTATATTGGTTTAGGTGACATTTGCTCAATTCAAGGTGTACACATACTATGCAACTTTTACATTGTCCCCTGCTAAATTTTTAAGGTAGTTAGATTTTTCCTTGGAAAACTGATATTTAGGGGAATTAAGTATCCTGCATAAAGTCACAAAGGGAGTACACAGATTGTAGTATAGGGACTAGAATACAAAGAAAATTAATGATAAACTTAAAACCATAAGAAGAGCAATTGCTCAGGGATCTAGAAATAGAAATACCATTTCACCCAGCCATCCCATTACTGGGTATATACCCAAAGGACTATAAATCATGCTGCTATAAAGACACATACACACGTGTGTTTATTGCAGCACTATTCACAATAGCAAAGACTTGGAACCAACACAAATGTCCAACAATGATAGACTGGATTAAGAAAATGTGGCACATATACACCATGGAATACTATGCAGCCATAAAAAATGATGAGTTCACGTCCTTTGTAGGGACATGGATGAAATTGGAAATCATCATTCTCAGTAAACTATCGCAAGAACAAAAAACCAAACACCGCATATTCTCACTCATAGGTGGGAATTGAACAATGAGATCACATGAACACAGGAAGGGGAACACTACACTCTGGGGACTGTTGTGGGGTGGGGGAAGGGGGGAGGGATAGTTTTAGGAGATATACCTAATGCCAAATGATGAGTTAATGGGTGCAGCACACCAGCATGTCACATGTATACATATGTAACTAACCTGCATATTGTGCACATGTCCCATAAAACTTAAAGTATAATAGTAATAAAATAAAAAAAGAAGAAAAAAAAATCTAATCTATATTATAGATTTTAGAATATTGCAACAGACCAGAAAATTATTTAGTATTTCCTTCTAAAGTTTTCCTTTATATATACATATAATATATATATTTATATATATATAAAATATATAAAGGGACATACAAAAGACTACATATCTAATATTCATTTTAATACTCTCTCATATGTCAACATAATATCATAGTTTTCACATTAATGAGTTTAAAGTAGTAAAATAATTATAGATCATTATTTAGGTAAATTAACTTTGTAGAGAGACATTGCAATTGTGTTCAGTATTTACCCATACTTAATAATGCTTTACAAAATTTTTTATACTGGTATGCTGCACCCATTAACTCACCATTTAGCATTAGATATGTCTCCTAATGCTATGGCACATGTATACATATGTAACGAACCTGCACATTGTGCACATGTACCCTAAAACTTAAAGTATAATAATAACTAAAAAAAAATTTATAAAGCATGTTTCTTCATCAAATTTTTTTTGCATAAAATCCAAGTACTGGAATGCCTGTGTCAAAGGTTTCAAAATGCCCTCTACAGGACTTTGCCCATTGCCAATGTTTGCAATCTCCCAAAGTGTGCCAGGTTTTTTGAACCTACTCATTTTATAATCAACTGCATTTGTTGAACATCATATATCTGTTTTCAGACTGTGTGTGTACATATGCAGAAGGTTGTACCAAATGTACTTGGCAATATATTACTATTATATTCCCAGTAATTGGGCATTAAACTATTTTTTTGTTTCATTTCCCGTATTTTTTAATTTTTTTATTTCAGTAGTTTTTGGAGTACATGTGGTTTTTGGTTACATGAATGAGTTTTTTAGGAGTGAACTCTGAGATTTTCATGCAACCATCACCTGAACAGTGTACAGTACACCCAGTGTTCACTGCCAGTATTTCTCACTGCCTTCCCAACCTCTCCCACAAGTCCCCGTAGTCCAATATATTGCTCTCTATGTTTTTGCTTTCTCATAGATTAGCTATCACTTATAAGTGAGAACATACGGTATTTGGTTTTCCATTCTTAAGTTACTTCACTTAAAATAATGGCCTCCAGTTCTATCCAAGTTGCTGCAAAAGACATTATTTCATTCCTTTTTATGGCTGAATAATATTTCATGGTGTATATATACCACATTTTCTGTATCCACTTGTTGGTTGTTGGGCACTTAGGATGATTCCCTATCTTTTCAATTGTGAATTGTGCTGCTATAAATATGGATGTGCAATGTCCTTTTCATATAATGACTTCTTTTGCTTTGGGTAGATAACCAGTAGTAGGTTTGCTGGATTGAATGGTAGGTCTACTTTTAGTTCTTTAAGGAATCTCCATACTGTTTTCCATAGTAGTTGTACTAATTTACATTCCCACCAGCAGTGTAAACGTGTTCCCTTTTCACCACAACTATAATTACCAAGGCAGGCCAACATTCAGATTCAGGAAATGCAGAGAATGCCACAAAGATACTCCTCGAGAAGAGCAACTCCAAGACACATAATTGTGAGATTCACCAAAGTTGAAATGAAGGAAAAAATGTGAAGGGCAGCCAGAGAGAAAGGTTGGGTTACCCTCAAAGGGAAGCCCATCAGACTAACAGCAGATCTCTCAGCAGAAACTCTACAAGCCAGAAGAGAGTGGGGGCCAATATTCAACATGCTTAAAGAAAAGAATTTTCAACCCAGAATTTCATATCCAGCCAAACTAAGCTTCATAAGTGAAGGAGAAATAAAATACTTTACAGACAAGCAAATGCTGAGAGATGTTGTCACCACCAGGCCTGCCCTAAAAGAGCTCCTGAAGGAAGTGCTAAACATGGAAAGGAACAACCGGTACCAGCCACTGCAAAATCATGCCAAAATGTAAAGACCATCGAGACGAGGAAGAGACTGCCTCAACTAATGAGCAAAATAACCAGCTAACATCATAATGACAGGAACAAATTCACACATAACAATATTAACTTTAAGTGTAAATGGACTAAATGCTCCAATTAAAAGACACAGAATGGCAAATTGGATAAAGATTCAAGACCCATCAGTGTGCTGTATTCAGGAAACCCATCTCACGTGCACAGACATACATAGGCTCAAAATAAAAGGATGGAGGAAGATCTACCAAGCAAATGGAAAACAAAAAAAGGTAGGGGGTGCAATCCTAGTCTCTGATAAAACAGACTTTAAACCAACAAAGATCAAAAGAGACAAAGAAGGCCATTACATAATGGTAAAGGGATCAATTCAACAAGAAGAGCTAACTATCCTAAATATATATGCACCCAATACAGGAGCACCCAGATTCATAAAGCAAGTCCTGAGTGACCTACAAAGAGACTTAGACTCCCACACATTAATAATGGGAGACTTTAACACCCACTGTCAACATTAGACAGATCAATGAGAAACAAAGTCAACAAGGATACCCAGGAATTGAACACAGCTCTGCACCAAGCGGACCTAATAGACATCTACAGAACTCTCCACCCCAAATCAACAGAATATACATTTTTTTTAGCACCACACCACACCTATTCCAAAATTGACCACATAGTTGGAAGTAAAGATCTCCTCAGTAAATGTAAAAGAACAGAAATTATAACAAACTATCTCTCAGATCACACTGCAATCAAGCTGGAACTCAGGATAAAGAATCTCACTCAAAATCACTCAACTACATGGAAACTGAACAACCTGATCCTGAAAGACTACTGGGTGCATAACGAAATGAAGGCAGAAATAAGGATGTCCTTTGAAACCAACGAGAACCAAGACACAACATACCAGAATCTCTGGGATGCATTCAAAGCGTGTGTACAGCGAAATTTATAGCACTAAATGCCCACAAGGGAAAGCAGGAATGATCCAAAATTGACATCCTAACATCACAATTAAAAGAACTAGAAAAGCAAGAGCAAACACATTCAAAAGCTCGCAGAAGGCAAGAAATAACTGAAATCAGAGCAGAACTGAAGGAAATAAAGACACAAAAAACCATTCAAAAAATTAATGAATCCAGGAGCTGGTTTTTTGAAAGGATCAACAAAATTGATAGACCACTAGCAAGATTAATAAAGAAAAAAAGAGAGAAGAATCAAATAGATGCAATAAAAAATGATAAAGGGGATATCACCACTGATCTCACAGAAATACAAACTACCAACAGAGAATACTACAAACACCTCTACACAAATAAACTAGAAAATCTAGAAGAAATGGATAAATTCCTCGATACATACACTCTCCCAAGACTAAACCAGGAAGAAGTTGAATCTCTGAATAGACCAATAACAGGAGCTGAAATTGTGGCAATAATCAATAGCTTACCAACCAAAAAAACTCCAGGACCAGATGGATTCACAGCCGAATTCTACCAGAGGTACAAGGAGGAACTGGTACCATTATTTCTGAAACTATTCCAATCAATAGAAAAAGAAGGAATCCTCCCTAACTCATTTTATGAGGCCAGCATCATCCTGATACCAAAGTGAGGCAGAGACATAACCAAAAAGTCAATTTTAGACCAATATCCATGATGAACATAGATGTAAAAATCCTCAATAAAATACTGGCAAACCGAATCCAGGAGCACATCAAAAAGCTTATCCACCATGATCAAGTGAGCTTCATCCCTGGGATGCAAGGCTGGTTCAATATACGCAAATCAATAAATGCAATCCAGAATATAAACAGAACCAAAGACAATAACCACATGATTATCTCAATAGATGCAGAAAAGGCCTTTGACAAAATTCAACAACCTTCATGCTAAAAACTCTCAATAAATTAGGTATTGATGGGATGTATCTCAAAATAATAAGAGCTATGTATCACAAACCCACAGCCAATATCATACTGAATGGGCAAAAACTGGAAGCATTCCCTTTGAAAACTGGCACAAGACAGGGATGCCCTCTCTCACCACTCCCATTCAACATAGTGTTGGAAGTTCTGGCCAGGGCAATTAGGCAGGAGAAGGAAATCAAGGGTATTCAATTAGGAAAAGAGGAAGTCAAATTGTCCCTGTTTGCAGATGACATGATTGTATATCTAGAAAACCCCATTGTCTCAGCCCAAAATCTCCTTAAGCTGATAAGCAACTTCAGCAAAGTCTCAGGATACAAAATCAATGTACAAAAATCACAAGCATTCTTATACACCAACAACAGACAAACAGAGGGCCAAATCATGAGTGAACTCCCATTCACAATTGCTTCAAAGAGAATACAATACCTAGGAATCCAACTCACAAGGGATGTGAAGGACCTCTTCAAGGTAATTTATAGATTCAATGCCATCCCCATCAAGCTACCAATGAATTTCTTCACAGAATTGGAAAAAACTACTTCAAAGTTCATATGGAACCAAAAAAGAGCCTGCATCACCAAGTCAATCCTAAGCCAAAAGAACAAAGCTGGAGGCATCACACTACCTGACTTCAAACTATACTACAAGGCTACAGTAACCAAAACAGCATGGTACTGGTACCAAAACAGAGATATAGATCAATGGAACAGAACAGAGCCCTCAGAAATAATGCCACATATCTATAACTATCTGATCTTTGACAAACCTGAAAAAAACAAGCAGTGGGGAAAGTATTCCCTATTTAATAAATGGTGCTGGGAAAACTGGCTAGCCATATGTAGAAAGCTGAAACTGGTTCCCTTCCTTACACCTTATACAAAAATCAATTCAAGATGGATTAAAGACTTAAATGTTAGACCTAAAACCATAAAAACCCTAGAAGAAAACCTAGGCATTACCATTCAGAACATACGCATGGGCATGGACTTCATGTCTAAAACATCAAAAGCAATGGCAACAAAAGCCAAAATTGACAAATGGGATCTAATGAAACTAAAGAGCTTCTGCACAGCAAAAGAAACTACCATCAGAGTCAATAGGCAACCTACAAAATGGGAGAAAATTTTCACAACCTACTCATCTGACAAAGGGCTAATATCCAGAATCTACAATGAACTCCAACAAATTTACAAGAAAAAAACAACCCCAACAAAAACTGGGTGAAGGAAATGAACGGATACTTCTCAAAAGAAGACATTTATGCAGCCAAAACACACATGAAAAAATGCTCACCATCACTGGCCATCAGAGAAATGCAAATCAAAACCACAATGAGATACCATCTCACACCAGTTAGAATGACAATCATTAAAAAGTCAAGAAACAACAGGTGCTGGAGAGGATGTGGAGAAATAGGAACACTTTTACACTGCTGGTGGGACTGCAAACTAGTTCAACCCTTGTGGAAGTCAGTGTGGTGATTCCTCAGGGATCTAGAACTAGAAATTCCATTTGACCCAGCCATCCCATTACTGGGTATATACCCAAAGGACTATAAATCATGCTGCTATAAAGACACATGCACACGTATGTTTATTGCGCATTATTCACAATAGCAAAGACTTGGAACCAACCCAAATGTCCAACAATGATAGACTGGATTAAGAAAATGTGGTGCATATACACCATGGAATACTATGCAGCCATAAAAAATGATGAGTTCATGTCCTTTGTAGGGACATGGATGAAATTGGAAATCATCATTCTCAGTAAACTGTTGCAAGAACAAAAAACCAAACACTGCATATTCTCACTCATAGGTGGGAATTGAACAATGAGAACACATGGACACAGGAAGGGGATCATCACACTCTGGGGACTGTTGTGGGGTGGGGGGAGGGGGGAGGGATAGCATTGGGAGATATACCTAATGCTAGATGACTAGTTAGTGGGTGCAGTGCACCAGCATGGCACATGTATACATATGTAACTAACCTGCACATTGCGCACATGTACCCTAAAACCTAAAGTATAATAATAATAAATAAAAAATGTCAAAAAAAATAGATGTTGGTGTGATATTAAGCTCTTACTTTTCTTATTTTCATTAATCTTCTGAGATGTGTCTAGCTGAGGTGCCAAATATGCCTTCAGAAATGTTATATGTATGCTATTTTGAGGCTGTCTGAGACTTGACATGGGTCTCTGTATTTTTGTCTGAGCCTTTTTTCAAAGGAATATCTGGTACAACTTTCCATGCTCAACATACAATTGGCCTTCAATAGGTACTTTGCCTTAGTCCATTTGGGCTGCTATAACAAAATACCATAAACTAGGTCTTTCTGTGTCTTCCCATGATAGAACAGTAAGCCTCACAACCTAATCCCCAAATGCTTCACCTTGCAATACCAAAAGCTTGGGAGTTAAAATTTCAACATATAAATTTTGGAGGAACACAAACATTGGGACCATCACTTCCTTAATGAATGAATTAATGAATCCTTGCAATCAATAAGTGGAATGACTGAATAAATGGTTACGTTAATAAAAATACTTCATGTACTCAATTATTAAACAGATATTTATTGAGTTCTTAATGTGTATCAGGCTGTGGTAAACATTGAGAATGAAAGAATAAATAGTTTAATGCTTTGTCTAGAGGAATTCACAATCTAGAGGGCAAACTGTAATCCATTGTAACAAGTTTTGTGATTGCAATATGTACACAATTCTAGGGCAGAACAGAAAAGAGAATGATTTATTCTGCTTGGATTGAGAAATCACAAAGGGAGTCAGTTGCAGAAATACTGACATTTGAGAAAGACTTTGGCAAAGGAGTAAAAACTGGATTTTGAAAGTAGTGTAGAAGTAGGGCATAAGTATGATGAAAAAAAGCCAGAACTGGTAAGGCAAATACTGAGTTAAAGAAATGTTCTGTGATCTTGTGTGGAAGAAAGAGATGACAGATGAGGCTGATAGACCAAACTTTTGTCGTTAAAAAAAATCATTTGTAGAAACTAAGTGAATCCTACCAATCTAGGCTACTTCCCCCCTCCAGCAACTACAATCAAAATACAACCAGTGCCTCAGTGGTTCCAGGAAAGACTCTCCTCCCCTAAAATCATGAAGATAACCCAAGGTTAAGTGAAAGGTCTGTTGTTACCGTTAAATGACAGACAAAAAAACTTGGACAATGGGGAAGATGCATGAAAAAAATTAAAACATTCATCATGTTAAAATAGCAGGATCAAAAACGTAGTGGTATCTTTGGTATCTTGGGGCAATAGAAACAAACTAATACTAGTACTATTTCTGCAATTACAGATTCTATTTAATTATCCTGAAGGACTAGTTTTCCTAAAGGGTCAAAATATAGGAAAAAAGGCCCTGAACACTGACTTTGCAGTTGGGAAGCAAAAGTCAGTAGAGAAGTCAGCCAAGTTAGTTGATAAGTTAAGTCAATGGACACCAAAGATAAATGTGGCATGATTTAAACAAATGATCAGGAAAGCAGAAAGTAGCAAAGAGATAAATGAATTGGGACAACAGTGACTTTTTTTCTGATAGGCAGGATTTTGCAAATCCCAAATTTGAATTGAATCACCATCTAAATCTAACAAGAACACCTCTTCCCATAGTTCCTAATATGAAGACTTAACCAGTTGTATTACTCTATTCTCATGCTGCTGATAAAGACATACACAGGACTGGGTAATTTATTTTTAAAAAGAGGTTTAGTGGACTCACAATTCCATTTGGTTGGGGAGGCCTCACAATCATGGCAGAAGGGGAAAGGCATGTCTTTTGTTCTTGTTTTTGTTTTTGTTTTAGTTTTTGTTTTTTGAGATGGAGTCTCACTCTGTCGCCCAGGCTGGAGTGCAGTGGCACGATCTCGGCTCACTTGTAAGCTCCACCTCCCAGGTTCACACCATTCTCCTGCCTCAGCCTCCTTAGTAGCTGGGACTACAGGTGCTTGCCACCACTCCTGGCTAGTTTTTTTTGTTTGTTTGTTTTGTTTGTTTGTTTGTTTTTAGTAGAGACGGGGTTTCACCGTGTTAGACAAGATGGTCTCAATCTCCTGACCTTGTGGTCTACCTGCCTCAGCCTCCCAAAGTGCTGGGATTACAGGTGTGAGCCACCACTCACAGCCAAAAGGCATGTATTACATGGTGGCAGACAAGAGAGAATAAGAGATCCAAGTGAAAGAGTTTTCCCTTTTAAAACCATCAGATCTCGTGAGACTTATTCATTACCAGGAGAACAATATGGGGGGAACCACCCTCATGATTCAATTGTCTCCCTCTGGATCTCTCCCACAACACATGGTAGTTATGGAAGCTACAATTCAAGATGAGATTTGGGTGGGGACACAGCCAAACCATATTATTCCATCCCTAGCCCCTCTAAAATCTCATGTCCTCACATTTCAAAACCAATCATGCCTTCCTAACAGTCCCCCAAAGTCTTAACTCATTTCAGCCTTAATTCGAAAGTCTACAGTCCAAAGTTTTATCTGAAGCAAGGCAGGTCCCTTCTGCCTATGACAGCTTGTAAAATCAAAAGCAAGCTAGTTACTTTGTAGATACAATGGGGGTACAGCCATTCTGAACAGGAGAAATTGGCCAAAGCACTTACCAGCCCAGTCACTGCTTGATGTCAAGAAGTGAGTTATAAAAAAAATGGCTGCTTCTTCAATTTTGCCCTCCAAATCTCCCATAAAAATCTCTCCTGTGGCCCACCCTAACTGGAAGTGTGCAGGGAAGAGAATTTCAGGAAATGTTGTTCAGTCTTGGCAAGGTGACATCTTACAAAGTCACCACAGTAAGTTCTGAGTCAAGACTTATTATATGATTGCATGAGTAAATAGATTGATACTCAGGTTTCCAGGTTTGTCACAAAGGTCCATTTAACTTGTAACAAAGCTATACTAAAGTATTTTTAAATAAAAACAACTTTAGATTTAAGTAAGGAGAAATTTTATTTAAAGAAGTGTTGCAAGAGGGGAGAAAAAGCCTTCTGCGATAGGAAGAGGGAGACAATTTCAATAGGGAGAACTCAGACCATAAGATCAAACATCTAAAAGGTCAGGAAGAAAAGAACTGTTCTTATATGGTGAAGAGTAAGCAAGGTCTATGGAGTGTCTTTTGTTTGGAATAAGGTGGCTCTTTCTGCATGCTATTGTTGGCTCTGGCTCTGGCTGAGGGTGGGTCAAAGTTCAGGGTCCCATAGGGAGGACAGAAGGTTAACTAAAGTTTGGTCAAGTTGGTTAAAAAGCACTTTGTTCTTATGGATCAGTGAGGATGAACAATTTAGTTAATCATTTATAAGGGAGGAATAAGCAGGGCTATGGAGAACACCATGTGAGGATGTAGGATGAATATTTTATCCTGAGTTCAATCTATTCTTGGTAGGGGCTCTTAAGGAAGGGTTCTATGCTGACTCGGCTTTGGGGAAGAAGAGAAAATTGACCAAATTAAACAAAACTTAGTTAACATTTCTTAACTTCTCATTTATCAGTGGCGATAAGCAGTTCAGTTAATCATTTATGAAGCAAAATTGGGATTTTGGAGCTTCTGTGCCTGGTCTTGTCATAAGTAAACAAGGAGGACATCTGCGAGCCCTAAGTCAGATGGGGCTGGATGTCAGAAAAGGGGATTGATTACAAAGGGACACACAGTTTTTGGAGCATTGGAAATGGTCTATATGATAATTTTGGTGCTAGTTACACAAATATATGCATTTATCAAATCGCATAAAATTATCCACTTAAAATTGGTGAATTTTATTGTATCTAAATTATGACTCAAAAATCTGAACAATAACACAAAAAATTGCAGAGCTTTTTTAGAATACAGATTTATAGACTGCATACCCTCTCACCAGGTCTTCTAAATAAAGAATAGTAGAAGCAGGGTTAAATATATATACGTATAAATATGTGTGTGTGTGTGTATATATATATACAGACATATATATACAAGTAAACTATAAAATATATGTAAATAGATACATATATGTGTGCGTATATATATATACACACACGTAAATACACATATTTTAATCCTCAGATTGTTCTAACACATAATCAAGTTTGAAAATTTTGCACTACATCATTTTAATGTCTTCTATATAAGGGCTCATAAGAAAAGTTTTTGTTTTTCTTTTTCTTTTTTGCAGGATGAGAGTCTAGTAGCAATAAAATATATTATTTATTTAAGGGATAATGCTAACAATAATTAAAACAGCTGACACATATTGAGTACTACTCAAGCCAGGCATTCTACTGAATACTTGAAACATTAGCTCCTTTACCATATGCCAGATTGGAAAGATTACTCTTACTTAATATTTTTCAGTTTGTTTCAAATCTACAACAAATTGTTGTGCAGAAGAAAAGTTACCCAATGGACTTTTTCGATGGCAGTGTGGGTTAGCTGCTGCTTCTCCCAATGACAATAATAAAAAGAGTATTAATAATCATAATAATTCATGGGATGCTTACTATGTCCCAGATGCTATTCCAAGCACCTTATAGGTCTTGATTTATTTAATTGCCTCAACTACTCTATGCAACAGATACTAAACTCATTGCCATTTATAGATGAGGAAACCAAGGCGCTGAGGAAGTAAGTAACTTGCTCAATGTCATACAGCTTCTAAGTGGCACAGTCAGTCTTGTCTTGGATGGAAACCTAATTCAAAAGATGCTCGTGCATAGAGAATGTATTTGTTAATCTCAGTGCACCCTTAATTATTGGAATTCTGGTCGATATAAACATTTTGTAAGTATTTTTAAAAGTTTTAAAAATGATATTAAAATAATTTATGAAAGAGGTACCTGTACTTTCCACCAGTCTTATTTTTTCTTTGAGTTTGTGAGAAGTTTAGTAAATAGGGCACCAATAAAATAGTAGGAATGGAGGCCAGGCCATTCACTAGAACTGCCTATTGTGCCTATGTATCTTCCAGCTCTTCTCATTCCTTGATGTTTTTTGATCCTCTGTTTAGTTAAGGTACCTGTCAAGATGTTCCATTTGCAGAGTCCCCATGGACTGCAGATGCTAGAGAAATCCATGTGGAAGTGCCTCCCTGAGTCCCTAAAGGTGAGAGTGGAACAATTTTAGGGAACAAAGGACGAATAACTACCTATTAAAAATGTGGGAAAGAGAACAAGCATTCACTGAGCACCTATTCTGAATTACAAACATATAGTGTCAACAAATTTTTGACAAGGATACTAAGAGGACACAAAGAGAAAAAAAAATAGTCTCTTCAATGAATGGCATTGAGAGAACTCCAGATTTTCACATGCAAAAGAACAAAATTGGATGCTTATCTTACACCATATAGAGAAATCAACTCAAATGAATTAAATATATAAATGTAATACCTGAAACTATAAAATTATTAGAAAAGAACATAGGAGAAAACTTCCTGGACATTGGTTTTCACAAGGATATTTTGAATATCACACCAAAAGTTTAGGCTACAAAAGCAAAATTTAAATAAATGGGACTATATTGAACTACAAATCTGCACAGCATTTGCAACAATCATCAAAATGAGACCACAGCCTATGAATTGGGAAAAGTATTTGCAAATTATAAATCTAATATGGGGTTAATATCCAAAAGTTATGAAGTACTCATACGATCTTACAACTTAGTCGTAAAAAAAAGCAAACAAGAAATATAAAAAGGACCTGAACAGACATTTCTCCACAGAAGACATAAAAATTGCCAAGAAGTATATGAAAAGGTACACCATATTATTAATCTTCAGAGCAATGAAAATTAACTATGAGATACTACTTCATAGCTATTAGGGTGGCTAATATCAAAAAGTCAAAAGATACAGTTTAATGAGAGTGTGAAGAAAATGGAAGCTTTGTTGGAACAAATGTATATGGGGCAGTCATTATGTAAGACAGTATGTAAGTTTCTAAAGAAAGCAGAAATAGAAGTACCACATGACCCAACAATCCCTCTTCTGGATATATATGCAAAGAAAATGAAATCATCACTTAGAAATGATATCTGCATTCCCATATTTATTGCAGCATTATTAAAAATAGCCACAATATGGAAACAATCTGAGTATCCATCAGTGGATGAATGGATAAAGAAACTGGGGTATGTGTATAAAATAGAATATTATTTCAGCCTTAAAAAGAGAGATCTTACCATTTGCCACAATATAAATGAAACTGGGGAACATTATGCTAAGTGAAATAAGCCAGACACAGAAAGAAAAATATTGTGTGATCTCACTTATATGTAAAATCTTTTTTAAAAAAATGTCAAATATACAGGGATAGAGAATAAAACAGTGATTACCACGGGTAGGGGAGGGGAGAAGAAATGTGAGAAATCTGGGTCAAAGGATACATAGTATCAGATATGTAGGATAAGTACATCTAGAAGTCTAATGAAGACTATACATAATAAAATTGTGCTGTATTTGGGATTCCTGCTCAATGACTAGATTTTAGCTGTTCTTGTCACAAAAACAAAACAAAACAAAAATTAACTATGTGAGATGATGGATATGTTAATTTATGTCACTATAATAACCATGTTACTATCCATATATGTCCCATAATATCATGTTATATATCTTAAGTATATAATAAAATTTATTTTTTTAAAAAATCACCAAATAAAACAATATAAAAATTAAATATTTCAAGTTAATTACTAAAATCTAGAAATGGAATAATATTAGCTTTTTAAATGTGGTCTTTACAAACACAAATTGTTACTGGTATTCTTGCTGAGTCGTGAGGGCCTATCTGTGCAAAATTTTTCCACTATTCTACCCTAGCTGGGTAGTTGTCCTCTGGGTCTTCTTTCACCTTCAAATAATCCTACCTTATATTTGTTGTAGGGAAAAGAAAGAGAGATCAGACTGTCACTGGGTCTATGTAGAAAGGAAAGACATAAGAGACTCCATTTTGAAAAAGACCTGTACTTTGAACAATTGTTTTTGCTGAGATGTTGTTAATTTGTAGTTTTGTCCCAGCCACTTTGCCCCAGCCACTTTGACCCAGCCAGGAGTTCACAAAAACATGTGTTGTATAAAATCAAGGTTTAAGGGATCTAGGGCTGTGCAGGATGTGCCTTCTTAACAAAATGTTTACAGGAAGTATACTTGATAAAGGTCATCACCATTCTCTAGTCTCAATAAACGAGGGGCACAATGCACTTCGGAAAGCCGCAGGGATCTCTGCCCTTGAAGGCGGGGTATTGTCCAAGGTTTCTCTCCATGTGATAGTCTGAAATATGGCCTTATGGGATGAGAAAGACCTGACTGTCCCCCAGCCTGACACCCATAAAGAGTCTGTATTGAGGTGAATTAGTAAAAGAGGAAAGCCTCTTGCAGTTGAGATAGAGGAAGGCCACTGTCTCCTGCCTGCCCCTGGGAACTGAATGTCTTGGTATAAAACACGATTGTACATTTGTTCAATTCTGAGATAGGAGAAAAACCACCATATGGTGGGAGGTGAGACATGTTTGCATTAATTCTGCCTTGTTATTCTTTACTCCACTGAGATGTTTGGGTGAATAGAAACATAAATCTGTCTCACATGCACATCCAGTCATAGTACCTTCCCTTGAACTTAATTATGACATAGATTCTTTTGCTCACATGTTTTTTGCTGACCTTCTCATTATCACCCTGCTCTCCTACTACATTCCTTTTTGCTGAAATAATGAAAATAATAACCAATAAAAACTGATGGAACTCAGAAGCCAGTGCTGGTGCAGGTCCTTGGTGTGCTTAGGGCCGGTTCCCTGGGCCCACTGTTGTTTCTCTATACTTTGTCTCTGTGTCTTATTTATTTTCTCAGTCTGTCATCCCACCTAACTAGAAATACTCACAGGTGTGGAGGGCAGGCCACCCCTTCATTTGTTAACTTTGAGAAGACCTTTTTGAACAAATTTTATATTTTGATTTTACTGGATATGTAAATTTTTTTAATAGTGCATTGTAGTCTATATTTTAAAGACATCATGTGTCTTCATTTTTGTGTAGCTTTATCACATGTAGATGAAAATTTTGATATTGTCACATTCATAATACGTTTGTTCTGAAGCTCTTTGAAATAGAGTAAAATTTATTCTTGCAACAGAAGCATGACTTTGACAATAATACCTTTCTTTGTCCTGAAGATTACAGAATTAGAGAATAATGTTTTGTAAAATGTAGGCGGCAAGCCACCCAGGCGCCAAGGCAAGAGACCGAGGACACGAGCTGTTCCAGTATAATAAAATATAAAACAAGAATAGTTATACCAGATATAGATCTTAGATATGATTATATATGAATATCATTAATCATTAGCTGATAGGTCCAGTGGTAGCGTAAGTGTCAAGGGAAAACACCCGCTACTTAGCAGACCCAGAAAGGGAGTCTCCCTTAACCCAGGGGAGTTTAGAGAAGACTCTCCTCCTCCACCTCTTGTGGAAGGCCTGACATTAGTCAGGCTCGCCCGCGGTTATCCAGAGGCCTAACCATCTCCCTGTGATGCTGTGCTTCAGTGATCATGCTCCAAGTCCACCTTCGTGTTCCATCCTGTACACCTGGCTCTGCCTTCTAGATAGCAGTAGTAAATTAGTGAAAGTACTAAAAGTCTCTGATATGCAGAAATAATGTGTAAACTGTCTTTCTCTCTGTCTCCTCTCCCTCTCTGCCTCAGCTGCCAGGCAGGGAAGGGCCCCCTGTCCAGTGGACACATGACCCACATGAACTTACCTATCATCAGAAATGACTCACACTCTTTACCCTGCCCCTTTTGCTTTGTATCCAATAAATAACAGCGCAGCCAGACATTCGGGGCCACTACCGGTCTCTGCACATTGGTGGTAGTGGTCCCCCGGGCCCAGCTGTCTTTTCTTTTTTCTCTTTGTCTTGTGTCTTTATTTTTACACTCTCTCATCACTGCACATAGGGAGAAGCCCGCCGACCCTGTGGGGCTGCTCCCTACAGTAAACCAGTGCTTATTTATTTGACCTAAAATTGTAATCCAACATATAAATATTTGACTCAGCAGGATTTTTTTCCACGTAAGTTGAATAATTGATCTCACAACTTAGTTTCATGACATACATAATTCAGAAATAATGATTGCACATCAGAAATTAATATTTAAGTTTGCAAATAGCAAAGTATAATACAATACTGAATACAAATATTGCAATCACTTGGTATAAGCAATTTGATTTATTCCATGTTGCCCAAACAGGAGATGACAGATGACTTTGATCACTACACCAACAGCTACCATATCTATTCTAAAGATCCCAAGAACTGTCAAGAATGCTTTGACATGTCAGATACCATCAACTGGAAACAATAGTTGCAGATCCAAAGTAAGATGACTAAGATATATGCTGGTTTCTGGGACTACCTGTGTCTACATTGCAGGTTCACTTTCATCTGGAGAGAATTCTCTTACAAACTTTACTTTCTTCTACCAATCTCCAGACTCTTAGCTTGATGTTCATTCCTTTTATCAGCTGCCACCACCTCTTCAGTGGAGCAGGATTCAAATATTGCAAACTATGGGGTTGATATAAGGAACTATGAGTAATATAATTTCTTGTTAGCTGAGGACTCATGATATAGTTTGCAGACACATTCAGAATCTTTTAGGGAGATTAGATGGGAGAGCTGAGCTTCTTCTCTGGCCTTCCAGTGCTGGAATAAGGACCACAGCTCATTGTGTCACACAGCACCTCCCAGGTCAGCAAGGACAACGATGGTTACAGTTATGAGCATGCTTCCTAGAGTCAGACTCCCCAAGGTGGCATCCTTGTTCTTTTTGTTACTTCATTTGTGATCTTTTGCAAGTGTCTTAACTATTACTCAGTTTTCTAACATATAAACATGAGGATAGCAAAAGACCCTAATGCATAGGGTCAATGTAAGGAATAAAAGTGTTAGATCAGTACCTGGGCATGTAGTATGGGCACAATCAAGGTTGGCTACTGTTTTTTCTTTAAAAAATACTACTTTTCCTTTGATTTCACAATGATACAGTCAGGGTTTCTAGTACTATCTCTGGCCTAAAAGAAAATTTGCTCAGGGAGTCACTTGCTTATGGTCACACAGTTAGTGGCAACATCCAAAGCAAGACTGTCTCACTCTAAATTCCATCTACTTCCATCCGGCAGCTTCCTGTAGCTTCTAAATGGGCATTTACTTCACTCCTGTCTAGGCTCACAGTCCAGCCTGAATGAGGTAATACAAAGTCTTGTAGCTGCTAAATTGGTCAAGTTCAAAAGATCACAATGCTAGCTTTATGAAATGCCTGAGACAGCGAAGAAACTGGTTCCCTTTCTGCTAGAGACAAAGAACTTATGTTATAAATCTGGAGTACTTAAGGTCATGTAAGTTTAATGAAAGATGCTCTGCACTACTCACATCATTTTCTACTAAAGTAGCCTCCCAGATTCTCTTCCTGTGTTCACTCTTGCCTTCCTAAATTCCATTTCCAGGGTGATTCCTTTAGTATGTATTGTAGATTATGTCATTCACTTGCTTATAAGCCACCAATGTTTATCAGCTCACTTTGAATAAAATCCAAACTCCATTATGGGTCTTGAAGGCCCCACAAGAACTGCACCCATCACCTCTTGAAATTCATCTTATCATAATTGCTCATGCTCACCAGCAGCTTGAACCTTCTTTCTACTACTTGATTCTCATGCACTCACACATACCTTTGAGCCACTGGATTTGTTTTTCATCTGCCTATAAAATTATTCCCTCTGATCTTCTTTTCTCTTTGCCTTTCATAAAAATATCATCTCCTTTGACACTTCTTTTCAGACCACCCTATCTAAAACTACCCCTCCCATAATTCACCATTATAAACCCATTTTTATTTTCTTTATTGCACTTATAATTATCTGAAATCAGCTTACTTGTGTATTTATCTACCTGTGTGTTGTGTAAATTCTCCTCCACAATATTTCGAGTCCCATAAGAGCAGAGATCCTCTCTATACTGTTTACTAATAGATCCTGATAGCCAGAACCATGCCTCACACATAGTATGTGCCTAATAAATATGCACTTAATACATTCATTTTAAGAAAAAGTGTTTTTAGTAAAAATAATGAAAACCAATTCTATATTTTCCCCATTGATTTATAGTCAAATACTCAGTAGAATTTCAAATTGTTGACAAAAATTTCATTTAGAGATGATTAATCTCATGGTCCTGTGTGTGTTAATGTGCCTGGAAGAGCTTTATACACTTTGTAAAGCACCTTACAGCCTGAAAAGCACCTCTACATCCAGAATCACTGTATCCTCTTGTCCATCCTATGAGATAGATAGGATAGGAGACATTCTCTCCATTTCCTGGAAATGGAGAGGCTCTGATGATGAAGTGGTTTGATCACCACGTGCTTGGTTAAGGGTGTAACTGGGGCCTGAGTCTAGATCCAGTTCCACAGCTTGGGCTCTTTTCAGAAAGACTCCCAATCCTACCCCTAATCCCCTTTACACCACTTCAGGAGCCTTCAGACTTCAGTCCTCTTTAACACGGGGCATCTGCATTCATATCGTTGCCCCTCTCTATACTTCAGCTTTCCCATTTGCTTAACACCATGGCCAAAGATGCTCTGACACCAACATTCTAAGATTTCATGATTCTAAGCCCTGGCTTTACTGCCTATTAGCAGGTACTTTGAGGAATCATTTATTTTCTGTTTACCCATTTTTTTCATCTATAAAATGGGGCTGATATCATCTGCCCCATCTTACACAGCAGGCCACAGAAACATCAAGAACAATATGTAACATTTATAAAATTTTAATTTTTTATGACTCCTTGTCATGCAGTAGTTCTTATAATATTCATGTCTGTCTTTGATGGAGATTTATTATTATACTGTAAGTTATAGGGTACATGTACACAATGTGCCAGTTTGTTACATAGGTATACATGTGCCATGTTTGTTTGCTGCACCCATCAACTCATCATTTACATTAAGTATTTCTCCAAATGCTATCCCTCCCCAAGCCCCCCACCCCATGACAAGCCCTGGTGTGTGATGCTCCCACCCATGTCCAAGTCTTCTCATCATTCAATTCCCACCTATGAGTGAGAACATGCAGTGTTTGATTTTCTGTGCTTGTGATAGTTTGCTGAGAATGACGGTTTCCAGCATCATCTGTGTCCCTACAAAGGACATGAAATCATCTTTTTTATGGCTGCATAGTATTCCATGGTGTCTATGTGCCACATTTTCTTAATCCAGCCTATCACTGATGTACATTTGGGTTGGTTCCAAGTCTTTGCTATTGTGAATAGTGCCACAATAAACATACGTGTGCATGTGTCTATATAGCAGCATGATTTATAATCCTTTGGGTATATACCCAGTAATGGGATTGTTGGGTCAAATGGTATTTCTAGTTCTAGATCCTTGAGGAATCGCCACACTGTCTTCCACAGTGGTTGAACTAATTTACAGTCCCACCAACAGTGTAAAAGCATTCCTATTTCTCCACATCCTCTCCAGCATCTGTTGTTTCCTGACTTTTTAAGGACAGCCATTCTAACTAGCATGAGATGGTATCTTATTGTGGTTTTGATTTGCATTTCTCTGATGACCAGTGGTGATGAGCATTTTTTCATGTGTCTGTTGGCTACATAAATGTCTTCTTTTGAGAAGTGTCTGTTCATATCCTTTGCTCACTTTTTGATGGGGTTGTTTGTTTTATTCTTGTAAATTTGTTTAACTTCCTTGTAGATTCTGGATATTAGCCCTTTGTCAGATGAGTAGTTTGCAAAAATTTTCTCCCATTCTGTAGGTTGCCTGTTCACTCTGATGGTAATTTCTTTTGCCATGCAGAAGCTCTTTAGTTTAATTCAATCCCATTTGTCTATTTTGGCTTTTGTTGGCATTTCTTTTGGGGTCCTAGTCATGAAGTCCTTGCCCATGCCTATGTACTGAATGGTATTGCCTAGGTTTTCTTCTAGGGTTTTTATGGCTTTAAGTCTACCATTTAAGTCTTTAATCCATCTTGAATTAATTTTTGTATAAGAAGTAAGGAAGGGATCCATTTTCAGCTTTCTACATATGGCTAGCCAGTTTTCCCAGCACCATATATTAAACAGGGAATCTTTTCCCCATTTCTTGTTTTCATCAGGTTGTCAAAGATCAGATGGTTTTATATGTGTGGTGTTATTTCTGAGGCCTCTGTTCTGTTCCATTTTCTGTATCTCTGTTTTTGTACCAGTACCATGCTGTTTTGCTTACTGTAGCCTTGTAGTATAGTTTGAAGTCAGGTAGCATGATGCCTCCAGCTTTGTTCTTTTTGCTTGGGATTTTCTTGGGTATGTGGGCTCTATTTTGGTTCCATATGAACTTTTAAGTACTTTTTTTCCAATTCTGTGAAGAAAGTCCTTGGCAGCTTGATGTGGATGGCATTGAATGTATACATTACATTGGGCAGTATGGCCATTTTCACAATATTCATTCTTTCTATCCATGAGCATGGAATGTTCTCCCATTTCTTTGTGTCCTCTTTTATTTTGTTGAGCAGTGATTTGTAGTCCTCCTTGAAGAGGTCCTTCACATCCCTTGTAAGTTGGATTCCTAGGTATTTTATTCTCTTTGTAGCAATTGTGAATGTGAGTTCATTCATGATTTGGCCCTCTGTTTGTCTGTTATTGGTGTATAGGAATGCTTGTGATTTTTGTATATTGATTTTGTATCCTGAAACATTGCTGAAGTTGCTTATCAGCCTAAGGAGATTTTGGGCTGAGATGATGGGGTTTTCTAAATATACAATTATGTCATCTGCAGGGGCAACTTGACTTCCTCTTTTCTTAATTGAATACGCTTTATTTCTTTATCTTGTCTGATTGCCCTGGCAGGAACTTCCAACATTATGTTGAATAGGAGTGGTGAGAGAGGGCATCCTTGTCTTGTGCCACTTTCCAAAGGGAATGTTTCAACTTTTTGCCCATTCAGTATAATATTAGCTGTGGGTTTGTCATAAATAGCTCTTATTATTTTGAGATACATTCCATTAATACCTAGTTTATTGAGACTTTTCACCATGAAGGGCTGTTAAATTTTGTCAAAGGCCTTTTCTGCATCTATTGACATAATCATGTGGTTTTTGTCACTGGTTCTGTTTATGTGATGGATTATGATTATTTATTTGCATATGTTGAACCAGACTTGCATCCCAGGGAGGAAGCCAACTTGATCGTGGTGGATAAGCTTTTTCGTGTGCTGCTGGATTCGGTTTGCCAGTATTTTATTGAGGATTTTTGCATCGATGTTCATCAGGGATATTGGTCTAAAATTCTCTTTTTTTGTTGTATCTCTGTGAGACTTTGGTGTCAGGATGATGCCGGCCTCATAAAATGTGTTGGGGAGGAGCACCTCTTTTTCCATTGATTGGAATAGTTTCAGAAGGAATAGTATCAGCTCCTCTTTGTACTTCTGGTGGAATTTAGCTGTGAATCTGTCTGGTCCTCAGCTTTTTTTGGTTGGTAGGCTATAAATTATTGCCTCCATTTCAGAGCCTGATATGGGTCTATTCAGAGATTCAACTTCTTCCTGGTTTAGTCTTGGGAGGGTGTATCTGTCCAGGAATTTATCCATCTCTTCTAGATTTTCCAGTTTATTTGTGTAGAGGTGTTTATAGTATTCTCTGATGGTAGTTTGTATTTCTGTGGGATCAGTGGTGATATCCACATTATCATTTTTTATTGTGTCTATTTGATTCTTCTCTCTCTTCTTTATTGTTCTTGCTAGTGGTCTATCAATTTTGTTGATATTTTCAATACACCAGTTCCTGGATTCATTGATTTTTTAAAGGGATTTTTTGTGTCTCTATCTCCTTCAGTTATGCTCTGATCTTAGTTATTTCTTGCCTTCTGCTAGATTTGACTTTGTTTGCTCTTGCTTCTCTAGTTCTTTTAATTGTGATGTTAGGTGTCGATTTTAGATCTTTCCTGCTTTCTCTTGTGGGCATTTAGTGCTATAAATTTTCTTCTACACACTGCTTTAAATGTGTCCCAGAGATTGGTATGTTGTGTCTTTGTTCTCATTGGTTTCAAAGAACGTCTTTATTTTTGCCTTCATTTCATTATTTACCCAGTAGTCATTCAGGAGCAGGTGGCTCAGTTTCCAGGTAGTTGTCTGGTTTTGAGTCAGTTTCTTAATCATGAGTTTTAATTTGATTGCCCTATGGTCTGAGAGACAGTTTGTTGTGATTTGTCTTCTTTTACATTTGCTGAGGAGTGTTTTATTTCCAATTATGTGGCCAATTTTAGAATATGTGTGACGTGGTGCTGAGAAGAATGTATATTCTGTTGATTTGGAGTGGAGAGTTCTGTAGAGGTCTATTAGGTCCACATGGTGCAGAGCTGAGTTCAAATCCTGGATATCCATGTTAACTTTCTGTTTCATTGATCTGTCTAATATTGACAGTGGGGTGTTAAAGTCTCCTATTATTATTGCGTGGGAGTCTAAAACTCTTTGTATATTTCTAAGGACTTGCTTTATGAATCCGAGTATTCCCATATTCGGTATATATATATATGTGTGTGTGTGTGTGTCTATGTGTGTGTGTATATGTATATATATGTACAAGAAGAAGAGCTACATTTTATATGTGTATATATGTATGTATATGTATATATATACACATATATGTGTATATGTGTGTATATGTATATATACACATATATGTGTATATGTGTGTATATGTATATATACACATATATATGTGTGTGTATATATATACGTATATATGACAGTTAGCTCTTCTTGTTGAATTGATCCCTTTACCATTATGTAATGGCCGTCTTTTTCTCTTATGATCTTTGTTGGTTTAAAGTCTGTTTTATAGAGACTAGGATTGCTACCTCTGCTTTTTTTTTTTGCTTTCCATTTGCTTGGTAGGTCTTCTTCCATCCCTTTATTTTGAGCCTATGTGTGTCTCCGCACATGAGCTGTGTCTCCTGAATACAGCACACTGATGGGTCTTGACTCTTTCCAATTTGCCAGTCTGTATCTTTTAATTGGGGCATTTAGCCCATTTACATTTAAGGTTAATATTGTTATGTGTGAGTTTGATCCTGTCATTATGATGTTAGCTGGTTATTTTGTTCATCAATTGATGTAGTTTCTTCATAGCATTGATGGTCTTTACAATTTGGCATGTTTTTGCTGTGGCTAGTCCTGGTTGTTCCCTTCCATGTTTAGTGCTTCCTTCAGGAGCTCTTGTAAGGCAGGCCTGGTGGTGAAAAAATCTCTCAGCATTTGCTTGTCTGTAAAGGATTTTATTCCTCCTTCACTTATGAAGCTTAGTTTGGCTGAATATGCAATTCTGGGTTAAAAATTATTTTCTTTAAGAATGTTGAATATTGGCTCCCACTCTCTTCTGGCTAGTAAGGTTTCTGGTGAGAGATCTGCTGTTAGTCTGATGGGCTTCCCTTTGTGGGTAACCTAACCTTTCTCTCTGGCTGCCCTTGACATTTTTTCCTTCATTTCATCTTTGGTGAATCTGACAATTATGTGTCTTGGGGTTGCTCTTCTCAAGGAGTATCTTTGTGGTGTTCTCTGTATTTCCTGAATTTGAATGTTGGCCTGCCTTGCTAGGTTGGGGAAGTTCTCCTGGATCATATCCTGAAGAGTGTTTTCCAACTTGGTTCCATTCTCCCTGTCACTTTCAGGTACACCAATCAAACCTAGATTTGGTCTTTCACATAGTCCCATGTTTTTGGAAGTTTTGTTCATTTTTTTTTCACTTTTTTCTCTAAACTTGTCTTCTCACTTCATTTCATTAATTTGATCTTCAATCACTGATATTCTTTCTTCCACTTGATCAAAACGGCTATTGAAGCCTGTGCATGCATCATGAAGTTCTCGTGCCATGGTTTTCAGCTCCATATGGTCATTTGAGGTCTTCTCTACACTGTTTATTCTACATAGCCATTCGCCTAACCTTTTTTTAAGGCTTTTAGTTTCCTTGTGTTGGGTTAGAACATGCCCTTTAGCTTGGAGAAGTTTGTTATTACTGACCTTCTGAAGCCTACTTCTGTCAACTCATCAAAGTCATTCTCCATTCAGCTTTTTTCCATTGCTGGCGAGGAGCTGTGATCCTTTGGAGGAGAAGAGGAGCCCTGGATTTTAGAATTTTCAGCTTTTCTGCTCTGATTTCTCCCCATCTTTGTGGTTTTATCTACCTTTGGTGTTTGGTGTTGGTGAACAGTTACAGATGGGGTTTTTGGATGGATGTCCTTTCTGTTGATGTTGATGCTATTCCTTTCTGTGTGTTAGTTTTCCTTTTAACAGTCAGGTCCTTCAGCTGCAGGTCTGTTGGAGTTTGCTGGAGGTCCACTCTGTACCCTCTTTGCCTGGGTATCACCAGTGGAGGCTGCAGAACAGCAAATATTACAGAACAACAAATATTGCTGCCTGGTCCTTCCTCAGGAAGATTCATCCCAGAGGGGCACTTGCCTGTATGAGGTGTCCCTCGGCCCCTACTGAGAGGTGTCTCCCAGTTAGGCTACATGGGGGTCAGGGACCAACTTGAGGAGGCCATCTGTCCATTCTCAGAGCTCAAACTCCATGCTGGGAGAACCACTGCTCTCTTCAGAGCTGTCAGACAGGGATGTTTAAGTCTGCACAAGTTTCTGTTGCCTTTTGTTCAGCTATGACCTACCCACAGAGGTGGTGTCTATAGAGGCAGTAGGCCTTGATTAGCTGTGGTAGGCTCCACCCAGTTTGAGCTTCTTGGACACTTTATCTACTCAAGACTCAGCAATGGCAGATACCCCTCTCCCCACCAGGCTTCAGCCTCGCTGGTTGATCTCAGACTGCTGTGCTAGCAGTGAACAAGGCTCCCTGGGTATGGGACCTGCTAAGCCAGCACAGGAGAGAATCTGACAGTTGCTAAGACAGTGGGAAAAGTGCAGTATTTGGGCAGGAGTGTCCCATTTTTCCAGGTAGAGTCTGTTATGGCTTCCTTTGGCTAGGAAAGGGAAATCCCCTGACCCCTTGTTCTTCCAGGGTGAGATGATGCCCTCCCCAGCTTCAGTTTGCCCTCTGTGGGCTGCACCCACTGTCCAACCAGCCCCAATGAGATGAACCAGGTACCTCAGTTGGAAATGCCAAAATCACCCCTCTTCTGTGTCGACCACACTGGGGGCTGCAGACTGGAGATATTCCTATTCGGCCGTTGAAACAGACCCCTATGGAGTTGTTATTAATATATCCATTTTATGTCAGAAGAAATGGTGGTAAAGAGATACTAAGTTACCTGTTCAAGATCACACTGCTAGTCAGATTATGAACCCAGGCAGTCTAGCAGCAGAGACTATATGCTTATCTGTGTTCCTATTTGCCTTTCAAGACAATTTCAGGGAATACAAATATCCATCACAGTATGTGTGATATTTTGGGCTTTTCTTTTCCTCTTCTATCAATAGTAACCAAGAGATGTTTAAACTCTCATCTCTGAAAACCACCCATGCTTCCTTGGTGAATAAATTCTGGCAATTTTGTGGCAATGAGAGGAACCAGAGATTCATTGAGTGCTGTATTCAGAGCCTCCCATTCTGCTGTCTGCTGGGGCCTGAAAGGACCACTGTGTCCTGGTTCATAATGGACCATACTGGAGAGCTGTGGATGGCAGCCATCATGCCTGAGTCCCAGCGCCAGGGCCTCATGTCCTATCTTATCTGGTCCCAGTTACAGATTCTGGACAAATCTGGCTTCCCCCTATATTACCATGCAGACAGAGCCAACAAATGCATACAGGGTGTAAGTCATGCTCTGCATCATATTCTCATGCCCTGTGACCTGAACCAATGGAACTGTGTTTCTCTGTGAAGCTAGCCCTGAACATAAGACAGTGTTGTGTGGGATGTGCACACGAGTGGAGGAGTGTACGGTGGACAGAGAGAAAGGATGAATTGTAATAAACAGGAAAGGAGTGGATGATATTTGGGCTCTGGGGAAGCAGTGTGAATGGTCAATAGGTCTTCCTTGCTCCCTGCACTTGAATTCCCCTTCCAATCTAGCAGACCTGGTATGGCTAGATCTTCCTGCAGTGGTCTCTGATTTTGTTCAATTTCCTATACCTCTAGATCTCAGTGACACGTTTTATTCAGCTGCATGCTGCCCTGGTGCCTCTCTTGGAACTCACGTCTTACATGTGTATTGTTGCCAATGGGTAGATTTTGCCAGTTTTGATGAGATATGGTATTATCTTTTGGGTAGTATAATTTTTCCCTGTTTTTCTACGACTTCTTTATTTAGTAGCCAGTGTGTGTCCTTTGTCTTTCAGAGGCATTTTGAAGTGATTATTTTATGGCTAGCCCTTTGATCTGCTTAATAATCACATTAACATGTATGAAAAATATGTGACAGTGTATATGACACCTGAGGAAGTTATTAAGAGAAAGACTAGCTGTTGGTAGAATTTTTTCTCACTGCCACCCCAGGAAAGTGAGACTGGTATTACCTTTCTAAAGTTGGGTGAAATTTCACCCCCTTGATCACCCATAGTGGGAAGAGAGATACATATATATCATTAGTGACAAGTATTCAATTAGACTAATATAGCACACTTATACAACCTTTCCTTAATGTATATATTTTGGGGGCACATGTGATATTTGATAAATGTATACAATGTGAAATCATCAAATGACAATAATTCGGGTATCCATCACTTCAAACATTCATCTTTTCTTTGTGTGGGGAACATTACAATGCCTCCCTTCTAGCTATTTTGAATTACACGATAAAATATTATTATGTATAATAATGTTTCTTTTCTTTCTTTTTATTCATTCCTCTGTTCTTTCTTGCTTAAAAATTTATTTTCTTGAGGAAAATTCTAGGGACTGGAAGTAATGACATTGAAATGAGCCATGATTGTTCTGCTTATTGACATGACATTTTTATGTCCTTTCTGCATGCTGGCAATATCAAACACATGTACCAAATTCTCAAAAATTTGCTTGTTTCAACAGCAGCAATAAATATTAACTGATTGCCAAGCACTGTTCTGAGCATTTTTGACACATACTGAACAAAATATAGATCACTTGCTGGGCTTACATTCTAGTGATCACCTACTAATATAAAAATAAAACATATCAGTAATATGATATAAACACTAAGGGGGTGGGGCAGCATATTATAGTGATTAGTATGGAGCTAAACTCCCTGGATGAAGATCCCAGATCTTCCTTTTATCAACTATAAAGTTAGGCAAATTATTTAACGTCACTGTGCTCATAGCTTCTTTATGTATAAAATGAAGTATTATTTATTGAGAGGATCAAATGAATGAGAAAATATAAGTAAAAACTTAGAACAATACTTGGCACATGTTAAACATTCCAAAAATGTTACTTAAAATATTTGTTATAAAACATCAGGACAGGTGCAATATGAAGTGAAGATTATTACATAGTGTATCCATGAGAGGAGCAGTCAACAAATTCAGACTAAGCTATAAAATTTTCGGTTTATAATTTACAAATCAGATTCAAAATAGTCTTGTACCAATTTAGCATCTACCAGCTGGATATGTTCGGTAATCTTGGAGTCAGAAAACCTAAATTTAACCACATATCCAGTGTTCTGGGTCCACCCTTGGGATACACCTTTGTCTGTGGGGCAAATGGCCAACCATGAGCCTATAAATGTGTAGACAGCTGGTGCATAGGAAGTACGTGTTTGCTTGGGCTTTTAGTTGCTCATTTCTGTGTCCATAACTCTATGATGCCTGGCAATGAACCAGCTTTTTAAAACTTTTTGTTAGAACAAAAAGATTGATATTCGGTCCTTTCAAAGATAAATATTTATCAGGCAGCCTACCACATGGTGTAGGATATTTCATTGGGTGAATTATCTTGTCCTGCGGTGAATTATCTTGTGAGGACTTGCCATGCATGAACATATTATTAGGAACTTTTCCATCACCCTAAGAAGGTTTGCCAATGAGACTGCATTGGTCATAGTGGCTTAACAGAGAGTGATAGATTCTTTGTCTTGAGCAGTATTAGATAATTGAATTGCTCTAGATGATACACTGGCTGAACAAGGAAGTATTTGTGTTATGGCTAATACATCATGCTGTGTTTACATTAATACTTCTGCAGAAGTTGAGACCCATCTAGATAAAATTAGACAAGAAGCTGCTTGGTTCCAGCAAGTGTCCCATAACAAACCTGGATAGAGAGAGTCTACTTAAACTAGGAATTATAATTCTATGTGTATTGGGATTTCTTCTCCTTCAGGTCTGTGGCTGCTGTCTATCTTGTACTTTTAAATCAATTTCCTCTGCTAATGAAATGATTATATGATCTATTAGTTCATTTTCACACACTGCTATGAAGATTGTACTCAAGACTGGGTAATTTATAAACAAATAAGATTTAATTGACTCACAGTTCCACATGGCTGAGGAAGCTTCAGAAAACTTACAATCATAGTGGAAGGGGAAGTACTCATGTCTTACATGGCAGCAGGCAAGACAGAGAGATAAGAGAGAACACAGGAAAAAAACTGCCCCTTTCTCATCAGATCTCATAAGAATTCACTCGCTATCACAAGAACAGTGTGGGCGAAACTGCCCCCATGACCCAATCACTTTCTTCCCCCTACATGTGGGGATTACAATTCGAGATGAGATTTGAGTGGAGACACAGAGCCAAACCATATCATATGATATGACAAAGAGTTATCTGATGCATCTGACTATAATCTGGGATCTGTGAGTATTTACAATTATATGCAAACAATTTCATTCCTTAGACCCAGACCCACACCTCCTTTCAGCAGGAAATAACTACAGTGATTGTTGCCCAAATCCCTCAAAATTAAGGAATGAATTAAAAAATGAAGGATTTGTAACCAGCCCAAACTGGCCCTACTCCATTGGTAACAGAATGTCAGGTTATCTTGTAGGTATGACAGAGCCCAAACTGCAAGTCATACAGAGAAAGCATGCACAATTGAGAAAAAAAAAAAGAAGCTGTGACCTCTAACAACACCAGGAACCAGTGTTTCCTCTCTGTGGAACAAAGATCAGGACATGACCAGAACCTGAATACTGGAAGCCTTTAAGAAGCAAGGGGTCCATTGGCCAGGAAACTTGGGCTAAAATCTGCCTCAATATACCTTTCTATATGTGGTCAGATTTGAAGCCTTTCACTCAGACCCTGCCAAGCCAACATTCCTAATATTCCCCAAACCTTTTGATCCCTTAAAACATGCCCAGACCCCAAATCAGGAAGAGAGATTTGAGCCACACCTCCTATCTCCTTGATGGATGGCTTTGCAATAAGACTTTGTTTTCTCAAAAGCCAGTGTCATCATGATGGCTTCCATGAACACTGAGTACTGAGCTCATTGCTTAATAAAAATTCTATGTGTGTTTTCATAGCTAAAGATACAAGATATAAGACCCAACTATACGTTAATTTCATATACCTAACTATATATACCCAGGTATATGAAGATAGTGTATATTTGGGTCTTGTATCTTTATCCATTCAGCCACTCTGTGACTTTTATTTGGGGAATTGAGGCCATTTACATTTAGTGTTATTATTGATAAGTAATGACTTACTGTTGCCATTTTGTTGCTTGTTTTCTCGTTGTTTTTGAGGATCCTCTTCTTTTCTTCCTTCCTTACAATCTTCCTTTGTGGTTAAGTGATTATGTGCAATACTATATTTTAATTTGTTGCTTTTTATTTTAGTGAATCTATTATAGGTTTTTGAACTGTTGTTACTATGAGTCTTACAGAAAACACAGATATAACAAGTTATTTTACAGAGATAACAACTTATCTTAGATCACAAAGAAAAGAATAGAAATAAAGACAAAACATACACATAAAAATTCTGTACATTAACTTTGTCTCCCCTACATTTTAACTTTTAGTTGTTTTAACTTACATATCTTTATATTACCTATTTCTGAACAGGTTGCTGTAGCTATTATTATTTTTGATAGATATGTCCTTTGGGCTTTATACTAGAGTTATGAGTGGATTGCACACCCCACATGAAATAACTGAGTATTCTGGGTTTCTTCATGTACTTAATTTTACCAGTGGGTTTTTAACCCTAAAGAGATTTCTTGCATATTAGTGTTTTTTTCTTCCAGACTGAAGAACTCCCTTTAGCATTTCTTGCAAGATGGATGTGGTGGTGGTAAGTTCTCTCAGCTTTTGAGAAAAATTTTATCTCTTTCAAATTTCAATGACAATTATGCTAGGTACAATATTCTTGGGTGCAGTTTGTTTTTCTTTGAGCATTTAAAAATGCCATTTCTCTCCATCCTGGCTTGTATAATTTCCATTCTGAAGTATATTGGCAGGCAAATTGGAGTTCCTTAATATGTTATTTTCTTCTTATCTTTCACTGCTTTTAGGATCTTCTCTTTTTCCTTGATCTTTGAGAGTTTGAATACTAGATGACTTGGGGTAGTGTTATCTGGGTTAAATCTATTTGGTGTTCTAAGATCTTCCTGTACCTAAACATTTATATCTTTCTCAAATTTTGGAAAGATTTTTGTTATTATTTCTTTAAATAAGAAGCTTTCTACCCCTTACTCTTGCTCAGCTCCCTCTTGAACACCAACAATTCTTCATTTGGTCTTTTGAGTCAATTTCTATATTTTGTAGATGGTCTTCATTACTTTTTATTTGTTCTTTCTTCTCTCTTACTGTGTATTTTCAAATAGCCAGTATTGGAGGTCAGTGATCCTTTCCTATGCTTGGTTTATTCTGCTGTTGAAAGCCTCTAAAGACCTCTTCAGTTCAGCAAATATATTTCTCAGTTTCAAGATTTCTGTTTGATTTTGTTTTTATTATTTCAATATCTGTCAAATTTATCTGATACATTTCTTAATGGCTTTTTTGTGTAATTGATGCAGGAATTTTTGCTCCTTGGTTCAGCTAAATCTGAGTTCTTGTCTCACAACCAGGAAAAATTAGGCATGAGGACAAATTAGATTAGGAGGACAAATTGAAATTAAAATTAAAATTAATTGATTTAATTGATTATTTAATAATCAAATAATCAATTAAATAATTAATTAATTTAATTTAATTAATTAAAATTAGGCATGAGGACACACTGAAAGGTGTAGATTAAAATTAAAATTAGGCATGAGGACGCATTGAAATGTGGAATTTATTAAGTGAAAGGAAAGCTTTTAGCAAAGAATGGGGTCTTTCACACAGGTTTCCACCTCACGAATTGAATACCAGGCCACCACACATGAGCTTAAGAGGCCAGGCTTCTCCCCTGCATAAGGCATGAATTTCTGGTGGCTGCATCCCATTTCCCCACTGCATGTGGGCAGGAACCTGTGCAGGTTCCCTTATCTGCACAAAGGATCAGTGTAAATACATGTGAGGCAGGTTGGAGATTCTCCAGGGAACCTTCCTTAACTGTCTAAGCATTTGTCTGCTTCCCACCTCTGTCATTCTCTGCTCTAAAGAGGTGCATCTAACTGCTACTGGAATATGGATAAAGACAAGTCTTAACTGCTTCCTGCTGACAGGGGGTGCTGTTTTGGGAAGAAGGCAGTCAGATCCCCCTCAGAGACCTATCTAAGGGTCCCCAGTAAAAGGGGCCATTATCTGAGGCTCTGGCTGCACGACTATTTGGAGTCATGGCCTGGAAGCAAGAGGGAACAAACTTGGTTATAATAAAATGTATCAAAACAAAACAAGAGAGGGGGTTAGGACAGCTAAAAAATCCCAATGCTATCAACATGTCCACATAACTGGTGGCTATAGTTACACCTGCTAAGATTTGGGTACATGGGGCTCAGCTTTGGTTAGCTCTCTTGGTCTTATTTTCCCAAACAAAGAAACCTCTGGGTTATGGGCATTCTATTTACTCCCATCACCTGGCAAGATTTGCAGGATAATTGTCCAGAACTAGAATATTGATCCAGATTTGTACATTATCCATACTTTTTTGTTTCTTCTGGGCTGAAACTGGAGATTGCCCAGTTTCCAAGATAGTGATAGAGGCAGGAGGAAGACAAATGCCTAGGCAGATAAGGAGGGTTGCCTGGAGAATCTCCAACCTGCCCCACAGGTATTTACACCAGATGTTTTTGTGCAGATAAGGGAACCCACACAGGTTCTTGCCTGAACATTCCCACAAAAGACAAGAGGTCCACATGCAGTGGGGGAATGGGATGGAGCCATCAGAAATTCACACCTTATGCAGAGGAGGAGCCTGGCTCCTTCGGCTGGTGTGTGGTAGCCTGGTATTCAATTTGTGAGGTGGAAACCTGCATGCAGGACCCCTCTCTTTGCTGGGAGCTTTCCTTTCACTTAATAAATTCCACCCTCCTTACTTTTCAATGTGTCCACATGCCTAATTTTTCCTAGTCATGAGACAAGAACCTGAATTTAGCTGAACTAATGAGCAAAAATTCAGGATTGCTCATTAGTTCACAGGAGTAAGCAGGGTTAGTTTAAAATGTGGGCAAGAACTTAAAAACAACCAATGAGTCTAGAATTTAATAAAAATTGTATGATAAGTTTTGAAACATAATTTCTCTCTCTCCAGTCCTCATTTTTGTTAAAAACAAATTATGATAGGACTGACTTGTTTGCAAAAGAGACTTTGGTCTTATACTTGGACTGATAATTTGCATAAAGTGCAGCAAGAATAATTATTTTTACATAACTTAAGTATCCACTTTTAGTTAAACTGAGCACTCATTAAGAAAGTCCCTTTAAATTCCTTATTACCCAACTTTAGCCACACCAAGCAGCTGATATTTTTGGCTTTTGAACTTTACCAGAAATAACCTCAAAGGTGAAACCAACAAACCTCAACTAAAGTTATGAGTTAACTGTGAGGGTGTAAGACATTCTCAAAGAGGTGGCAAACAGTTTTTACAAAGTCTAGAAGCTTTAAAGGTAGCTCAGAGAAGGAAAGATTTAAGAAAGGAAGCTAGAAATGGTTCATGGAGGGGCATAGAATCAGCAAATGGCAAAAGTCACACAGGTATTAACTAGTAAGTACTCATTCCCCAAGCCAGGAATGAACCCAGACTGCCATTGCAAAATGGCAGAGGCTAAAACAAAATACTGCAATGTCATTACAGGTCATGCTCCCAAGGAAGTAAAACAAGATGGAGGCCTGCAGCAAAATTTGTTGCTGACCAGTTTGCCAGGCTGACTTGAGCAGTGGGCTTACGGGGTCCTAGGCCCACATCTTATCCTAAGATACCAGTCTTACTGACAGAACTATACAGAAGGACATACAAAGCACATCAGATTGGCTACAGCTTAAGACAAACCTCATAAATCCATTTTCATTAATCAAAACTTTACAGCAAATATAAACAGTGATTCTTACCATTCCTTTTACTGGTTTGCACAGCAAGAGGCAGTCCAAAATTCCCACTGGTAAAAAAATCTTTTACCTTGTGCTGGCATGTCAGGCTTCTGGGTTCCCTTCCTCTGAACCTAATTCTAACCCAACCAGTTTAAGATTTGGGAAATTAACTTGTCCCAGTTTGAGGGATGCATTCAAGAGGAATGTCCTGTAGTACAGTAACACGATTACCCATCTGGGAAGAGAGGACCAAGGGGGAAAAAGGAAAAAAAAAAAGACATTTTTTCAAAAGAGCCCCAGGACTCAGGATGCATTTGAAAGGGGTGCAGACAGAAGATAAATGGCTACTCATCTAGAAAGAGGGGAGGCATCTGTCCCTAATTCCTCACTCCTCCTAGCAAATACCTGGAGTGTGTGAGGAGAGAAGGAAAAGGTGTCCTCTTTCCTTCTTTCATCCTTATATACTAAGTCCCTGTGACCTCGACAGGATGCCACTCATTGGTGCCAAAGTGACTTTCACCCATGTTAACAGGGGACCTAGGAGGTGGGATTATGGGCTTTTACCCACACACTGCATTTCCCCCACTGTCCATAGCCTTCAAGTCCTTAGACCTCATTTATGCCATGGATACTAGCATGACCTCTATCCATGAAATGGGAAACTTGTGAATTGGGGTCTGATCTAGTAAAAAACCTTCCAAGAAAAAAAACAAAAAAAAAAAACACTGGCATAGAGAAGCCTCCTCTACTGGCAGGGCTGTGTTACTAGGTTGGTGCAAAAGCAATCATGGTCCCCACCGTTCTAAGTAATGGCAAAAACTGCAACTACCTTCACACCAACACATTAACTCTTGACCTAGGGGAGAAAATTTAAAAAAAAAAAACTGCTGGCAGGGTAGAGAATGGAGGGAAAAATCTTAAGTGCAGGGCTGTGTTAACTGCTGACAGGTTGGAGAAAAGATAAAGATGCCTGGGAAAAGAAGCCTATTATTCTTATGCAAATGGATTTCTCCAGGGGGAGAGAAACTTTTAATTGCTTTCAATTAAAAGTTCAACTGAGCTGGACCCCTCAGCCAGGGAGGAGAAGACTCCTGTGGATGCATGACAGGGAATAATGGCCAGCTGGTCTCTCAGGGCTTCTGGACCCTGAGACCACTCTGGGGCTCTGGCAGCAGCTGTGGCTCAGTCCTGCCCTGCATAGCAGTTGGATGTCACATGCACATGCAGCAGACATGGCCATGTGCCCCAGCCAGAAGGGAAGTGGGGCAGGGAGCAGCCACTCACCAGTTCTTCCCATGTGCACCTGTGGCCACTGGGGTTGGGGTGGAACACTCCCAATATTGTAAAATAAAAGATAGGTGCCATTACAGTCCTGAAAAAAAAGAAGGAAGATGCCTAGAAAACACTGGGTTGCACTGAGGCCAACACTCCTGATCCCTGAGAGTGGCAGGGGTCAGGGTGGGGGCAGTTTCCCCTGACTTCAGAAAAAGTCTGAGGACAAGAAAGCTCAGAAAACAAAGTGAAAGAGATTTTTGGGTTTGCACTTCTTTCACCCTTCTGATGTATTCCTGTACTGGCCACAAAAATGTTGCAGGATTTTTTGCTCATTAGTTCAGCTAAATTCAGGTTCTTGTCTCATGACTAGGAAAAATTAGGCATGTGGACACATTGAAAAGTGAGGAGGGTGGAATTTATTAAGTGAAAGGAAAGCTCCCAGCAAAGAGAGGGGTCCTGCATGCGGGTTTCCACCTCACAAATTGAATACCAGGCTACCACACACCAGCCGAAGGAGCCAGGCTCCTCCTCTGCATAAGGTGTGAATTTCTGATGGCTCCATGCCATTCCCCCACTGCATGTGGACCTCCTGTCTTTTGTGGGAATGTTCAGGCAAGAACCTGTGTGGGTTCCCTTATCTGCACAAAAACATCTGGTGTAAATACCTGTGGGGCAGGTTGGAGATTCTCCAGGCAACCCTCCTTATCTGCCTAGGCATTTGTCTTCCTCCTGCCTCTATCACTATCTTGGAGATCACTGAGTTTCTTTAAAACTGCTCTTTTGAATTCTTGGTCAAAGAGTTCACAAATCACTGTTTTCTTAGAGTCAGTCACTGGATTTTTGCTCTGCCCTTTTGGGAAAGTCATGATTCCTTGTTTGCTGTTGTTTATTGTGGTTATAAGTCTATGTCTTTGCATTGAATGACTAGTTATTTATTAGTTTTCTCTGGCTGGCTTGGTTTAGTTTTTATTGAATATATTTGTTTACAGAATCTCCACTACTGGGTCTCTGCCTCCTTTTCAACTCTACATGGTGCCTTAAGTCCAGGTTTTCCTCAGCTCTAGTATTAATAACTGGCCCAAGCACTGCCTGTCCCAAATAGAAGACCTTCCAAAGGGATTATCTGGCAGTATGGGAAGGCTGGCTAGGCTTTTGCTCTCAGGAGACTTGTGGAACAAATCTCCTACAGCCACTCTGATTTGGCATCTCCTTTGGCTAAGTTACAGAGCAGAGTTTCCAGGGCCATGGATGGTAGACACCTCCTGTTCATCTCTGCTTGTCCTCATGGATATTTCTCCCTTTAGGAAGTTATGGTGCCACTTGTCAGTTGAAACCAAGGACATGCCTGCTGCCAGGGAATCCAAGAAGGTGAGGAAGCTGGTTTACCATCTCAGTTTTAATATTTCCAGTGCTGAAACCATGAGTTGGTAGGAGATTTTCTGTGTGCCTGGCAGAATGGTGGGGAGGGCATTGTAGATGTGCAAGTCTGATTCTCCTAACATCTTCTCAAAGCCTTTCTACTTCTCTGTTGCCCCAGGAACTGTCTCATCCTCATACTTGAGCTCTGGGTTGTTGCTAGTGTAGTTCCTGGTGCTGTATATTTGTTTGTGTGTGTGTGTGTGTGTGTGTAGGGTAGAGAAGCCAGCTTGCCTCTACATTGCAATTTTGGAACTAGGAGTTTTCAGAAGTTCTCCATTTACTTATTAATCTTCTGTCTGGATGTTCTATTTATTATTGATAGTGGGATATTGAAATCCCCTATTATTATTGTTTTTCTATTTATTTCCCTCGTTAGTTCTGTCAATGTTTACTTCACATATTTGGGTGCTATGATCTTGGGGACACAGACATCCTATTCTGCTATCTTGCTAACTCTGATTGTTATTAAGATTTTCCTTTTATCTTTAGTTTTCAGAAATAATTAAATATGCTAATTAAAGCATATTTCTAGGTTTATGTTTATTCTATTAAGATTTGTTGATATCTTGGGATCTGTATGTTGATGATATTAATTAAATAATTTCATGTGTTGCTAGGTGTCTATTATTATTTTATTTAGAATTTTTGAATATTAGAACAAGAATTAAATTATCAGACATTTGTAAATTTCCTTGACCTAAACTACTACCTTTAGCTCTATGGCCCTTCATTACTCTCTTTCACAAAGTCACATAGTATCAACCTATTAGCTAGTCACCAACAACCAATTTATCTAGAAATATCTCTAACCATACTTAATTCCCGTGACATAAACTGATGTAAGATAACTAGCCCAATATACTCAGCCCCAGCATCAACAGGCATGAGATGGATTTTCTTGTTAACCATTTATTTAGCCCTGACATCACCTGAAATCAGGTGGAAAATGCATTAGAAAAAGATGGCCCTTGAGCTTTGATGGAAGTGGCCTTCTCAGGGTAATTTTTTTGTAAGTATGGCTGTTAAACTGTAATTAAATAATCCCCAAATACATGTTTCTCAACTAAAATGACATTATCCTCCATGAAAAGTAATTGGAAAGTTACATCAACTAGAAATCTTATAAGATTCTCCACAGAATCTCTGAAAGAGGATAGTTCATAGAAATTGACTGTAGACCCAAGATTTCCAACAACAGAAAGACACCTTCATTGAAACTGACAGATTTCACTCAGAATCAGATTATTCCAGTTGTGCAGAAACACCGATTGTCACACTCTCCTTTACATACTTTGTTGTTTATTTTTTAATTTTTTGTCTTTTAAACTTTTTACTGATTTGAAGTCGTACAATTTTCATTTTTTTTTACGTTATACATACTAATATTAATGACCTCAATATGACCAGTCTATAATTTAGATATCCCAAACTATTGCAAATATAGCCAATTTAGAAAATTATGGAATAGGACAACAATGGGAAAAAACAATTAATGGCCATATTTGCAAGTGATGCTTCTAAAATAAATTTTGATTAAGAATATTTTAATCAAAAATTGTGTTAATATAACTATAGATAAACATATAAGGTAAGGTTGCTACAACTCTATTTATGCAAATAACATGACTCAACCTCATCATATGAATCACTTCAACCTCAATAGATATGTTTCTTTTGTCAGTTTTTAATGATATTTTTCTTTTTAGAGATACTGTAAGTCAAATAATGAAGAAGCTCTTACATATGAACCATTAATAATTTTTAACAAGATAAATAGAAGTGCAACATATTAAGCATAGAAAACCCTGAGAATGAAATAATGGTTGTGATGGACTGAATATTTGTTTTTCTTAAAATTTGTATGTTGTAATCATAAACCCCAATAAGTTGGTATTAGGAGGTGGGACTTTTAGGAGGTAATTAGGTCATGAAGGTGGAGTCCTTGTGAATGGAATTAGTGGACTTATTAAAGAGACCCCAAAGCTCTCTCTCTCTCTCATTCTTTCTGCCAAGGGAAAACACATCAAGAGGATGGCAGTCTGTGAACCAGGAAGCAAGCCCTCACCAGACACTCAGTATTGTGGCCTTTTGATTTCCAACTTTTCAGTTTCCAGAACTGTGAGAAACAAATGTTTGCTGTCTAAGCCATCCAGTTTATAGTATTTTTGTTACAGCAGCCTGAACAGACTACGACAATAGTATATTACACTAACCTTACCAACAATGCACCTTTTGTAACCAACATAAGTACCGGAAATGTCCTTGTGCAAGACAATGAGATACAAATATTCTTGGGATGTAACTGAGAGTGTTTGTCATGTCAAAACCCAGAGAAAATAATCTTGCAGCTCCACTAAAGTTGATTACTGTCTTGTGAAGCATCTGAGATCTTCTTTACAATCATGGGACTCTGGCTCTTCTGTGCCAATCAAGGATAATGACTACTTGTCCTCTGAGCATCTCAGACCATTCTGAGTGTTTGGCTGTTCGATATCTTTAACAGATTTTTTCTCCTTACAAAGAACCTGAAGTGAAAAAACTTTAAGTATGCAGTATAACTGGCAGAATGGATTCATGATAATGAATGATCCTACACATAGAAAGTGTCCATGTAGGATGGTCATGTTATTTTATCCTTTAATTTAGTTGACAAAATAAATAACTGAGACCATAACCTGTCCCCTTACCAATCAGAATAATCAGCATAAATTATATAGTCTAACCAGTTATGAGTAATTCAACAATTTTTTCCAATCGTTGCTAACCCTTCATGTCATACCTGGATTAATGGCAACAGTAAGATGGAAGAATGCATATCTCAATTAAGAAAATACAGCCTTAATGCTGTTTCTTCCTAGAATTTAAAAGGTGGAAAAAGCATTGTTTTCACCCTAATGATAAGGCAAGGCTGGACAAACTACAAAAACCACACATGTTCTGAAACTCTTTAGGTATAAGAGGGTACAGGGTAACCAAGATTCTAAATTTCAAAAAAAAAAAAAAAAAAGGCAGGAATTTCTGAAATAAGAAAGGATACATGTACTTTCTCAATGGTGGTAGAGTACAAGAAGAAGGTGGCTTCCATTCAAGTAAATTTAAAAAATTAGTTAAAATTTTATTCAATTGCTGAAGGCCAAATCTTAGCTACCGTGACAATACAGAAATTCTGGGAGCCTCAGACACAAGAGCGATTCCACCTACTCATGTATTTTTACATAGACCTTCCCCAGGTGCCAACATTAAGTATTAGAGACAAGCAGAAAACCAGAAAGTGCCTCCCTTGGTTCTGGAGGGAATGTCATGAGAAAAAGACATGAAGTCCAACTCCTGCCTGGATTCTCTTCTCCTATAAAGTAAAACCCTTAGTCTGCTGGTGAATGGGCCACAAACCCTGCCATGTTCAAGGCACAAGTAAAGACCTAGTATTGCTAGAGATGGGTAAAATAAATAAAGGTTTTCTACCTCTATAGGGTCAGGAGATTGTCCTCAGCTCAGGATCCTATTCTAACATTAGTAACTGTATGCTAGCATGGGGGTGTGGTAGGGTCTTAGACCATTTGCATTGCTATTAAGGAATTCTGGAGGCTGGATAATTTAAGAACAAAAGAGATTTACTTGTCTTATGGTTATGCAGGCTGTACAAGAAGTATGGTGCCAGCACCTTCTTCTGGTGAGGGCATCAGGCTACTTCCACACATGGCATAAGGTGAAAGGGAACTGGTATGTGCAGAGATCACATGGGAGTGAGAAAGCAAGAGACAGAGATAGGGGAGGTGCCTGGCTGTTTTTAACAGTCAGTTCTGTGGGAACTAATAGAGTGAGAACTCACCTGTTACCACAAAAATGGCACCAAGCCATTCATGAAGGATCTGCCCAACGAGGAAACACCTCTCACCAGGCCCCACCTCCAACACTGGGGATCAGATTTCATTGTGAGATTTGGAGGGAACAAACAAAGCATATCTAATCCATAGTATTCCTCCTCTGGCCTCCCAAGTCAAATGTCCTTTTCACATTGCAAAATATCATTCCATCCCAATAGTTTCCAAAAGTCCTAACTTGTTCCAGAACCAACTCAAAAGTCTAAAAGTCTAAAGTCTCATCTGAGATTCAAGGCAAGCTATTTACACTTATGAACTTTTGAAATAAAAAACAAATTATTTAGTCCAAGAGGCAATGGTTATGTAAGCATTGTGTAAATTGGTAGATAACGCTCTATTATGTGATATCTGCCATAGAGAAAAGGCTGAGATTGGTTGTCATGGGGATCAGAAATAGGGATGCTGAGAAAGCCCCACCTCAAGCATACAGGGCCTGCTTAACCAGGACAAGAGAGAATTTTCCCTTCTTTCACACCATCAGCCTGAAAAGCACTAAGTAATGCACTTCTCTTTTAGATACTAAGTTGCAGTCACTTCCTTCAACAAGTCTTCAAGAAATAATATATTTTGGGATTTTTATTATTTTCACAGTTTAGAACTCTTTCTCTCCAGGGTAAGAGGGGAACAACTTTTGAGCATTTTGAAGTAAGCCTGGTGGGGTTTTCTCATCTCTTGAAACTTCCATGTTGATTACCAGCTCATACAATAGAAGTTCTTCTTTTGCACTCCAAAATCAGCTTCTGAGAAGATGGAGGCGATTTGCTTCAATTCCTTTGATCAGTTATCAAGTTATGTGTTAGTATTTGGCTATGTGGCTATATGTTTATTTTTTATTTTTAGAGACAGGGTCTTGCTATGTTGCCCAGCCTGGTCTCAAACTCCCAGGCTCAAGCAATCCTTCTGCTTACCATCCTGAGTAGCTGGGACTAACAGGCATGCACCACCATACCATGCCTGGCTTATTTGACTATATTTTAATATAGTGTTATCAGGTATAATTTCTGAGTAACAGATGTTCCATATGGAGGCAAACTTTATCTGACACTGTGATGCAAGTATGTGTGCACTAATATATAGAATAAACTAGTCTAAAAAGTCCAAAATAGATTTTTTACATGTAATTAATTAAGGGAGTTATTAAGAGTCTTTTTGCAAGGGGCAGGGGGGCAGTGTACATATATTTCTGCAATATAAATTTTTCTCTCCACCGTCTACGAGTCTTATGAAAACTGACTTGACTTAGAACCTTAGGGAAAAAAATTCACTAAATATTTCATGCATGCATTTGTATATGCATGATGCACTGTATTCAATAATTCTTTACTAAATAAAGCATTTCTATGTGCTTACCATGTATCAGGAAGTTGTCTAAGAAATTATCACTATACATATCTAAATTAAGAAAAGACAATCTTAGTTCTGATGCTACTTGGGATTTATAAAGCTGGAAAAAGCATTGCTCTCACACTAGTGATGAGAAAAATCTGAATAAACTACAAAATCCTTCATATTCTGAAATTCATTAGGGATCTGAGGGCATGGGCAATCAAGTATCCTGAATTCCAATTAAGCACAGGCCCTGCTTAGGTAACAAAGGACACAGGAGGACCACTTAATTTTTCTTTAAGACCCTACAAAGATTCCTAAGGGAAATTATTTAATTCCCTTTATTGATATAGAAATGGAGGCAAGAAAGGGTGAAATCATTTGCTCAAGGTCACACAATAGGTAAGTCATACAGTCAAGATGTCAGCCTGTTAGTTTGGGGTAGTCATGCTTGCTGCAAGCCACTCTGCTCTGCTACCTCTGTCATCATTGCTAGCACTTCAATTCAGACCCCAAAGAAAAACCACTTAGAATACTAAGACTGATGCTGGAGCTCCCGAATCTTTTCCCTTGTATCTGATCCCAAAGTGTGTGAGGTTATGTCTGTTATCACATATAACGTAGTAAGAATAAGAACCACAGAGTCAAAGAAAAGCAAGAAAAATCCTTGGTTACCTAATACAACACACTTTTTACAGCTAGGGCAACAGCTCAGGGAGGTTAAGAGGCTCTAGTCAAAGATTTGAGGGTGAGAGACACCATTGAATCCTGGTCTATTGCCTGACTGTGTGAGTGTAGGAGCTAAAGGAGACAGAATAGGAGGGGTCTGGTTTCTGGGCTTGGGATAAAGGAGTACCCCACTCTTTTGTTGCAGTTAGATATATCCTTTGTGAGATATGAACCCTATTGGAGTCAAGAGATCCACTGGGTTAATAAATGATAGAACAATCTCAGTGGCCTTGAAGAAAGAGTAATGGAAGGTTATAATGACTTCAATCTCAGGGGAAAAGATGGAGAATTAATGTTCTAGGAGTGGCAGGGCTCCTAGACAGTGCAGAGAAAAATATGTGAAAACTTGCTCTGTGCTGATCCATTAAGTGAAGGAACACACACTTTTTGTCCCTCTATCTCAACCTAGCCTCTTGTGTCCCTGCTCCTCTGATTAGAGTGTCTGTTGCTCCCTATACAATAAAGATATTTACTAACCTGGGAATGAGGTGGTGAGAACAAGGACCTGGAGAGTGTCAAAATCCCCATCTCAGCTGTTTTACGCAGTGAAGTTGAGGCGCAAAGTATCTTTGCTATGAACCCTCCTTTCTTTTCTGAGCAAGTGGAAAGTATAGTAATTAGGACTTCGGAGTGAAAAAGCTCTGGGCTTAACATCTAACCAGTTCAACCATACTGAGAACTCAATGGCCCTTCTCTGTAAAAGTAGACTAAGAAGTGCCCACATTGAATCATTGTCAGAATGTTTCACTGCAGCTTCAAAATGGGCATGGGAGGGGTCACAACTTGTCTTTAAGAAGGAAGATTCTAACAGCTTTCATCACTCCAGGCAAGTAATTTGCTATTTTATTGCATTCTGCAAATCAGATGTCATTCATATCTTTCCCACTGCCTTGCTTCTATTACAGATACTTGAATGGGAAAGAGGTGAGGGTAGGGCCTACATAATCTGACCCTCCTTCCAGTATCTGGCCTGTTGGTTTCACACAGCTTTGGTTTTCATAGTATTTCCATGACCTGTGAGGACAAAAAGTATTGTGATGTTTTAAAAAGAGAAGCTCAGGGGCATACAGCCAGCCTCTCAACCATGCAGAGCCAATTACTTCAACATGGGTCTGTGAGAGGCAGGGCTGAATTCCACTAGAACTGACACCAGATTCTTTTGCCAGCCTAGTACAAGGTCCACATTACAAGCCAAAGCTCAGAAATTTCTGGAGGTGGTGTATCAAAATTTACTCTGTGAGACTCTGCTGAACTGGCTGCATCAGGGAGAAATTTCATCTCCCAGAAGGGTGCTGCTCATCATTTCTTCCCGGAAACATCTGCAGAGACTAGCTTTTCAGGTGAGGACTCATTACAAAGTATCAGATACATAGGATGAACAAGTCTAGAGATCTAATGTACAATATGAGAACTATAGTTAATAGAATTGCATTGTATATGGGATTCATGCTACATGAGTGGAGTTTAGCTGCTCTTTACATAAAAACAACAACAAAAAATAAGTGACTATGTGAAGTAATAGACACATCAATTTGCTTCATAATGGTAATGTTTTCACTATCTGTATGCTCTCATAACATCATATTGTATACTTTAAATATCCACAATAAAATTTATTTTTTTAATATAATTATTGCTTTGTGACACCTCTTCCACTTAAGTGAGTGAAATTAAAGTGCCCATATTGTGTTATGCTCAGAATATGCAGACAACTATGCTCAAGGAAAAGGAGTAACTTCCACTTAAGAAACACATATCTGACAACTATTTTGTCAACGGCAGTTTGCTAGCTATCATGAAAATCCTTAGAAGTTTGTGCTCTGGACTAATAAATGAAAAAAGAAAGATTTGAGAGCTTCTTGGAAGCAGGTGGATGAATCGAATACTGAATGTGTGGAGACACCAGAAAAATTACTATTTTTAATCCTGGTCACATTATAAGGGAGGCAGTTTTTTCCTTACACTACTAATAAGAAGTTTGTTGCACTGAAAGTGAGAGAGGAAATAAGTAGATCAATAAGACAAGAATACAGACAAGATTTATTGTTTATTTAAATTATACAGAAAACAAATTTTACTTTAAAAATTTAATCTACAATAGTACTACCACCATTTACTTATTTATTCCTATTTGCCTTTGTTCTCTCTTAAATTTGAACTTTATGTGTTGTATGTGAACTGTTTTGTGTTCTATATTTTCTCATTTTATTTGAACACTCTCCCATGTGTCTATACATATTATATATTATGTCTGTTGGCATTATGTTAATGACTTAGTGTTGCATCACTCTGTTGGATCATATTTTATGTTATCTTCCCCTATTGAGGCACATAGAGATTTTGTTCAGGACTTGCTTATGTTCATGTGACTTTATAAAATTCTGTTTAGAGTTTTTGTTTTGTTTTGTATTTAGAGACACTCTGTTACCCAGACTGGAGTGCAGTGGTATGAACATAACTTATTGTAACCTTTAACTTGCTGTGGGCTCAAGTGAGTCCAGGGTTAGATTCTACTGGAACTGACATCAGAATTTTTTGCCAAGTTAGTACAAGGTCTGCATTACAAGCTGCAACTCAGAAATTTCTGGAAGAGTTGTAACAAAACTCACTCTGTGAGACCGTGGTCAGATTATGTAGGCATAATCTTCCTCTCCTTTCCATTCAAGTAGCTGCAGTAAAAGCAAGGTAGTGGGAAAGATCTGAATGAGGTCTGATTTGCAGAATGTATTCTCTTTTTCTGCTTACACTAAACAGCAAATTACTTGCATGGCGTGATGAAAGCTGTTAAAATCTTCCCACCTTAGCCTCCTGAGTAGCTAGGGCTACAGGTGTGTGCCACCATACCCAACTAATTTTTATTTTTGTAGAGATTGTGGTCTTGCTGTGTTGACCAGGATAGTCTCAAGCTTTTTCCCTCAATTAATCCTCCCTCCTTGGCCTCTGAAAGTGCTGGAATTACAGTTGTAAGCCACCATGCTCAGCCTAGAGTTGTTTTCTTTTAAATTGTTTTCTTTGGATTAATTTCCATTTCTGTAATAACTGGACCAGGATCAAAGATTCTGAAGTTTATGCCCAGGAATGCTACTCATTGCCCAGTGCTGCCAGCTACCATGATTGTGTCAGATTTCTTGGAAGAACCTCAGCCTCAGTAGCTTTCAGTTTACCCCAACCAAGCATGAGAGCCATACTTGGTTGTTAGTTTGTACGTACATCCTTAGAGGGTGGTTCCAAGCTCTACTCTTCAGAAAATATAGTAATATCACACCCCACAGACATGACATTAAGCTCTACTTTAAGTCTACTTTGTTACTTCCTTCTGAGTTGCCTCTAGAGAAAAGACAAGATTAGCCTTTAGGAATGTTATACTTTTATCATCCTAAGACCTTTAGATATGAGATATGGTCTGGAGTTTTCTTTAAGATATAATGTAGTACAAAATAGCTGGAAACTTTTCTCATGTCCAGAATATATTATGCATTTAACACACATGTGTTTATTGAATGAATATATTAATGTCTCTATACTTTTGGAAAGTGGAGTGATTAGACAGATAATTAATACAAGCATTTCATGTATTCAATCATTTGTTACTCATTATTGAGGGCCTACTATGTGCCAAATACTGTGATAAGAATTACTGATAAAAGAATAAGTAATACAAGCTTCCTGCCTCAAAGATTTCAATATCTAGAAAAGAAAATGAAATTCGACTTTAAAACATCATATTGAACAGCATAAATATATACAATATTTATCAATTGAAAGAAGAAAACTTTAACCCAACACAACAAGTTATATAATTGAAATATGCATAAACACTTATGAGAGCACAGAAAAGGGAGTGACTTATTCAGACAGACATAAGAGACAGTGAAAAGAGCACTAGGGATAATAGACTGTACAGGTAAACTTGAAGGGGTAAGTGGAAGCTTAATTTAGAAGGCGGAACTGAAGCAGGAAATTTCAAACTGAGAATAAATGTAGAAAGACCAGAGGTGCTAAGCAGACACTGTGTTGAAGAAATGCACTGTGGTCTTACATGGTGGATGGTAGCAACAGAAGAGGCTAGAAGGGTAGATTAGACTCAGATGGCAGAGGAAGAATCCATGGGCTAAGGTATTAAGGTAGTTTCTTTTTATGTATGCTCAGATCAGTAATTAGCCAGACCCTAGGAACTTCCTTCCTTCCTTCTTTCTTTCTTTCCTTTTTTTTTCTTTTTCTTTTTCTTTTTCTCTCTCTCTCTCTCATCTCTCTGTTTACCCTCTCAATGAAGCTCCACCTTGGCCTCCGTAAGCTCTAAAACCTCTGTAAGCTCAATCACTGAGAGTCCTTGTGCTCTGGTTAGATTCCATCTCCCTGAACTTCAACCTGAAAACTTCCATCAGGAAGTAAGCTGGTGCAATTCTAAGACTCACCTTTTCTGTTTCACTTTTCTCAGGGATCATACTTCTTTCTGCATGTCCTCATGTTCGACATATGAAAATTGTTATTGTTTTAGGTGGAAAGGCAAATTCAAGTTCTGTTATCCTATTTTGGCTGGAAGCAATGTTACTGATAGTGAATTCTTATGGGTCTGCAGCAATCTCAATTCTCTCCTTAGAAGAAAGAATTCAACTGAGGGGCATAGGTGGAAGGAGAGACCAAGGCAAGTTTTAGAGTCACAGTGAAAGTTTTTTAAAAAGCTTTAGCCGGGTGCAGTGGCTCACTCCTGTAATTCCAGCACTTTGTGAGGCCAAGGTGGGCAGATCACAAGGTCAGGGTTTCAAGACGAGCCTGACAAACATGGTGAAATGCCATCTCTACTAAAAATACAAAAATTAGCTGGGTGTGGTGTTGCATGCCTGTAATCCCAGCTACTCAGGAGTCTGAGGCAGGAAAATAGCTTGAACCTGGGAGGTGAAATTTGCAGTGAGCTGAGATTGCACCACTGCACTCCAGTGTGGGTGACAGAGCAAGACTCCGACTCAAAAAAAAAAAAAAAAAGCTTTAGAGCAAGAAGGAAAATAACTAAAGTGCACTTGGAAGAGGGCAAAGTGGGTGACCTGAGAGATCAAGTGAGTAGTTTGAACTTTTGCCTTGGAGTTTTATATGTTGGCTTACTTCTGGGCTCTTGTGTCCATTCTCCTCTGATTCTTCCCTTGTGGTGGGTTGTCCACATGTGCAGTGGCCTGCTAGCACTTGAGAGGTGAGCATATGCAGTGTGTTTACTGGAATTGTATGCATGCTCACTTAAGGTGTTCTTCTCTTACCAATCAAATATCCCTAGAAGGTCACGTACCAATTAAACTTCACCTTTTTGTCTCTGAATGCACATGCTTGAGCCCACTTGCCCAGCTCCTGAGATCTTATCAGGAAGCTGCTGATCACCAGTTTTAGGTTCTCTGTCTACTGAGAGACTACCTGATAGGTGGCTCGTGGGAGTGGGAAGGACCTTCGGGTCTGCACTAAGTAGAAGTAATGAACTAATGGCCCTCCTGAACAAAAGGTTTGTGAGAGTGATAGGGCTAAAGCCTAAAACTGCAATGCCTGGGATTTCCTCTGCTTTTTCAACTAAAAATGGCTCTTTCACAAGAAGCTGCACCCTGTATCTCCTGTTTTCTCTGTGTGATCTGAAATTGTCTTGCACATCTACCAAACTGTCTGGCTTGAAGACAAGTCTGCCTCTTCTTTTACTTCACATGCCATATGACTTCTTAAACACACACTTCCTGTTATTCTTGCACCCATGGCTCTTATTGCATTTGTGCAGCAGCAAAGGTAAGAGCTCCCTTGCAGATATCCCCCAAATTTGTATGTGTTTTTGTCCTACAAGCTTGGATGACCTCCAATCCTCTCCCTATCTGTTGGCACATGGCCAAAAAAGACACTAATTGAAACCCCAGCTCTGCCAGTGCTTTATGATTTAACATATGCTTTTTGTTCCTGTCACAACCCAGGGCTAAGTTTTTCTGGGGTTTTTGAAACAGTTTGCTCTTCTGCATAGGGCTATGATACTTTAAGGATCTCGCCTACTTGCTTTTTTTTTTTTTTTTTTGAGTCATCACTTCTTTAGGGGAGGGGAAATTCTTCCTTTACCATTAGCAAGTTCTTGCCCTAAGTCCCAAGGCCTCCAAATGTTCCTCCTTTATGTCGAGGGCAAATAAACATTGCCCTCTCAAATCCAAGGGTTGCTGTTTTTGTAAGCATATGAAGGCTTTTCATGAGTGTTCTTCTCGCTTCCTCCTGCTTCCTCCTGTAGTCTCCATTTCTCTAATCACTCCTACTCCATTCTCAATATGCATCAAGACCTTCAAGGTCATATTTAAAGGGAGGGGAGTCCAGCCCCCTTATGGCAGTTAGCTGAAAAGCAGGCTTCTCTTCTACTTAAAGAACATACAAAATGAGAATCTGAGAAAAGAGATAATCGTTTTTATTTTTTGCTTGAATGCTTTGAGCAAGAGTCACTGTAAAGTCATGGAGACAAGGATATAGGCCAGCCCAGCAGGTGCAAGAGACCCATAGGACAGAGATGAAGGTTGGTCCCAGGCTGATAGATTACTATTTGAATAGTGATAAAGATAAGGTTAGATGTACAGGGTAACACCAGTTCATTCCAGAACCCCAAGGATGAACAGGACACCTACTGTTCACTCCAGTATCTCCTCTGTTCTCAAGTGGGCAATCATAATGAGATAGGACCAAGGGTAAGGGTACATAGTAAGACCAGTTAATCTGGAACCTTAAGGATAATGGGGATGCCCCTTTCAGGATAACAGGAAACTAAGAAGGGACACATTCTTTTCCTTTTTCTTTTCTTTTTCTCCTCTGTCTTCTCTTCACAGATGGGTAATCATATCTCCATAAAACAGGTTATGACAGCCAGATATATACTCCCAAACTAGCAAAAGTTTGAGTCCCCAAACCTTAAAACAAAAAACTAGTTTTTCTTTGTAATACTTGGCCTAAGAATGGAGTGAGAGAAAATTACAAAAGTCAATCTTGGAAACCAGTGCCCTTATGCAGGAAATTCTCAGTCTTTTATAATGAAGAACAGAATAAGGAGGACAGGGCTAAGAAAAATTAGAAATGCAGGGACCAGAGGCAGGTATATTGTCCTCTCAATATTCAAGAGTCACCCTTCTACAGGGGACCCCTAGGCTGCCCATCAGTGAGACATGACAGAATCAAAATCCTCCCCCTGTGCCCCTTGAACCTGGCTGGCTACTACTGCCCTGACAGCTAGCAAGAGGCCAAATCCACAGAACAACTGCTACTACCCCTCTGTCAGCAGGAAGCAGTTATAGAAGACTGACCTTTGTCTATTTTCCCCATATAATTGGGGTCTTGAACTCATGGTGGGGGAAATGTTACACAAGGTAGATAGTCAGGCATGAGTAGGGCAGGAGAAGGTTCCATGCCCCACACCCCACACCCAGATATGTCAGGCAACCATCAAGTGATGGTCCAGTGGTTGTTAACTGTCTCTCTAAAATAATAATTGGTCACAGCCAGTGCCAGCCAGATTCAGTCTCCGAATACAAAAAAAAAAAAACCTGAAAATGGTGATCAGCAGCTTCCTGACAAGACCTCAGGAGTTGGGCAAGCAGGCTTAAGCATGTGCATTCAGAGGCAAAATGGCAGAGTTTAATTATGATATGAACTTCTAGGGGCATTCGACTGGAAAGGGAGAATGCCTCAAGTTAGCATGCATACAATTCCATGCTCACACTACACATGCTCACCTCCCACATGCTAGCAGGCTGCTGCACATGTGGACAGCCCACCTCCATGGGAAGAATCAGGGGAGAATTGACACAAGACCCCAAAAGTATGCCTACATATAAAACTCAGTCAAAAGGTCCAACTGCACACTTGATATCTCAGGTTGCCCTCTTGGCCCCCTTCCAAATGCACTTTACTTCTTTTCCTTCCTGCTCTGATGCTTTTTAACAAACATTTACTCCTACTCCAAAACTTGCCTTTGTCTCTCCTTCTGCCTTCTGCACCTCAGTCAAATTCTTTCTGTTGAGGAGGCAAGAATTGAGGATGCTACAGACCTGTACAGATGCACCACCAGTAACGGCAACAGTCTTTTCACTGATGTTCTAAAATAACAAGGTTACCTACTTATGGAATCTTGCATCAGACCAATCTTAATGCAACACTCTTTCATAGCCCTACCTTCACTTAGAAGTTATGTTGCGCTCTTCCAAATATCACAGTTCCAAAATAGAACAGAGTGACACAACATCTTTCTTCATTTTTCAGGTAGTTGTGATGTTATGAAATGTTTAGGTAACCCCAATTTGATGCAGCTAGTCAAATATGTAAAAATGCTATTTTTGTATTACTTAGTAATTTCTACAAAATGTACCACAGATCCTAGAATAAGGCTTAAAGATGGAATTAGCCTCAAAGTGTGAGGCTTGGTGAGAGTACAAGTTTTGAATATGGTGCAGTAATAATTTTTGAAAGGTTAATTGTTTATATTTAGACCATGTCAGAATGCCCTTTATTGAAATGCCTATATCAAAACATCATGCAATATATAGGACTTTGGCTCAAGTGGGGAGAAAGAAGAAAAGGAAGAGGAGGAAAAGAGGAGTGGTGGTAGTAATCAAACAAATAACAAATGTTCAGTGCTTACTCTAAGACCAAAAATCTACTAAGCACATTGCAGGTATTCATTCCTTTAATCCTTACAAAAATTCTGAGTGATATAGTGCTATTATCCCAACTACCTTTGAGGAAACCAAGGTACAGAGAGACTAAATAACTTTCCCAAGGTTACACAGCTCATTCTCAGAGGAGTCAGGAGAATCACTGATAGCAACTGAAATTCAAAATATATTATGTGTATTTAAAAATGTACTTTTTAAATCTAAAATGAAACTAATGGCTGGAATTCATCAAAGGATAAGAAAAAAGAGCTGAAAAACTCAGAGAAAGCTCCTTGTGTTTTCCACCAGTCTCATTTTCTCTTGGATTTGCTGAGGACTGCGGTTGAAAGGCACTTAAAAAAAAACCTGGTCATTAATAAAGAACTTGCTACTCTTGTTTCAGAATCTCCTCCAGCTTCTCTCACTTCTGTATGTTCCTTGGTTGTCTTTCTAGGCTAAGGTATCCTCCATGATGTTACCATTACAAGGTGCCCAGATGCTGCAGGTGCTGGAGAAATCCTTGAGGAGGAGCCTTCCAGCATCCTTAAAGGTGATAATGGAAAATTCTGAGAGGAGTAAAGAAGACAAACTTGATGTGAAAGAGGAGGGAAAGGGACTGACATTTATGATGCACCTATTTTGAGCCAGGCACTATTTCATATTTTCTCTCATTTAGTTTGCCTTACCTCTCTACAAGATGTTTACTGTCATGTCCATGTTGCTGTTAAGAAAATGAAAACTCAGTTAACTGATTTTCTCAATACACCACAAACACGGAGTTGCAATGCTATGATATCAACATAGTTATGCCTTAGTCTAAACACTGCCTTTTTCTCTGTGCTGACTCAAAAAATTATTTCATTTCTCCTTTCCAAGTAGCATTTTATAATAACATTTGAAATTTGCCCAGAGTTCTACAAAGTTGGCTGAGGCTGCATATTAATGTTTAACTTGTTTATTACAAAAGAACACTTGCCAGTGAGAAGTTAACCAGAATGAGTCTTCTTTGAAATTAATAATAGATCAATTTCTATTTTAATGTAAATTTCCCAATTGCTCTGAATTTAAGACATGTCGAGTTACTTTAGGGCTAGCTCCCAGTATCTCTCTTATCCTGGTATTAATAATTAGAGGTCTAAGAATTAAAGAAGACATATATATATATATATAAATGGATATATATAAATGCCTACATCCAGAACTATACAAGAACAGTTCCAATGATAGAGTCAGATTCTTGTCTGCATATATATATATATATATTTAGCAACAAATAGATATGGCTCACTTCAATAGAACCCCAGTACAATTGTTCATGTATATGTGTGTGCATATCTCTTTAGTGGACAATTATTTTTACATTGGTATTGTTTTAGAAGACATTCCTATATATTGCATACATTTCAGGTAAATACATTCAAATTACCCATTCCCTAAATGATTTGTTATTCCCTTCTTTCAGTATAAAGGACAAAATATTAGCATTCTTTTATTTGTGATTATGTAGTTTTATTTTCATTCATTAGAGATACATTAATGAGACAACAAGCTTTATTCTTTATTTATTAACAACACAATATTGCTTCAAGTAAACTAATCCAAATCTAAAGTTAACCGCCTTGCAGCTCCTACTAACATTAATCAAAATTACCTAATATTTAAGTGCCTTCACATGACAATCCTTAAGATATAAATAACCTCCCAGAGAGACAGAACATTTTTCTTGGAAGGCATATTAGTTAGACACTGTATGTATACTTACTTGAGGTATTTTTATGATTAGTGGCTACCTTTAAAAATTCTCTAGGCTAAACATTTTTTTCAATACTCTGTGATGTAGAATTTTGTGCTTTAAATTTCTCCTTATTCCTTGTGTTAAGTGGATCCTAAACATTTTGAGAAAACTCTAGGTGTTTCCCAAGGATTCCTTCTTGGAACCCCTCTATGGTGAGATAAGGAGGCCCTCATGACTCCTCCCTTTCATGAGGAAATAGCATTCCTCCTCTTTGGTTGCATACTAAAAGACATACAGTTTCCCCTAATGGAACTCTAAAAGTTTTTATGCCAGTTGCTTTTAATGGAGGTGTCTAACCCAGAACAATTACTTGAGGCCTAGTTAAGAAAATGTCCATCCATTCTTCTGAGTGTTAGATATAAAATGCATAAAGATGTCCACTACAACTGATTCAACTGAAAACAGCTACCTCACTATGTTCTGTTCACTAGTGTGAAAGGAAAATATCTTGGGCCCCCAAAATCACTAAAGAAAACTCAAGCTGGCAACTGCTTAGGGCAAACTTGCCTCCCATTCTGTTTATTCAAAGTTGCTAAGATAGATGCATATCTGATTGCCTCTTTGGAAAGGCTAATTAGAAACTCAAAAGAATGAACTGTTTGTCTCACATATCTGTGACCTGAAAGCTTTCTCCCTGCTTCAAGTCTTCCCACCATTGCTTCAAAATGTCCCTTCTTCAATATGTCCCACCCTTCCAAACTGAACCAAAGTACTTCTTACATATATTGATTGAGGCCTCATATCTCCCTAAAATATATAAAACTAAGTTGTGCCCTGACCACCTTGGGCACATGGCATCAGGATTTCCTTAGGCTGTGTCAGGGGCACGTCCTCAACCTTGGCAAAATGAACTTTCTAAATTAACTGAGACCTGTCTCTGATTTTTGGGGTTTAGATTTTGGTAACCATGGGGGCATTCTGAGAGGAGATGCCCCTGACCTTTGACAAATCTCCTATCGGTGCTTGGTACCAGTATGGCTAACTTTATGGCTCAAACTAATAGGACAATTTGCTGAGGTCTGCGAGCATCACCTCCAGAGAATCCCTGATCTCCCCAAATTTGGTCAAATTATAACGTTTATTTATTCCTAAGTAGATGGGGAGGAAGGTCTCTTTGAAGAGGAACCTCTGCTTTACTTTTTACACAACTAAAGTTAGCATTTAACAACTACCTGGTGTTAATTTCTGCTTACACTTACGGTGCTCAGAAATCATGTAATTTGGGTGATCATTGTTAGTTTTGCTTAAATTTTTTGTTCTTTGTATTTTTCTTGGTGAAATCAAAAGGAGAACCCTAAATTATGAAGAACAAGACTTCTGATGTGGGAGGAAAATGGCTAGCAAAAGAGAAAAAAAAAAGATTTTGAATTTTAACTACTAAAGGGGCTTTATTTACATTGTAAGGCCACCTTTTTGCCAGCTAGACCAAACTGAAAGAGCAATGGCTGTACTTCTAAAAAGCAGCATTTTGTCCTAACTGAAATATGGTAATAAAATTTTTTAAAAAATTTAAGGAGCTCAATTGTTAAAAGTCAGCTTAATTAAAAGGCTAACATCCTAGATGTATGTGTGTATGTGTTCATGTGTGCATGTTTGTATTTGAAGGACTTCATGTTTTTATTTTTGTTTCTTTTTCTCTCCTAAGACCTTGTCTATTTTTGTGCAAAATTTTTTTGTTTTGTTTTGTTTTGTTTTGCTTCTCAGTTGACTGAATTCTGTTTTCACCTGATTTTTTTTAACTAAAATAGTTATTGCAACAAAGGCTACTTGGGTATTTAAGAAGAAAATGAAGTTTAATTTTATTTTTAATTTAGCTAAAAGAAAAATAAAAACATTTCCCTCTAGCATCACCAGAATTTTTCTCTCTGTACCTTATGTTGTAAATTTTACTATTTGATTTTCACCTGAGTTGTTTCCTTTAATGTGCAAATTTAAGGCTATTTTTCTGACAACTGTCTAGGGTTTTGAAACAGGTTACCAAGAATCTGAAATTCTAAGATAGAAAAAAAAGTGGGGTGGTCTTTATAAATCTATAAAATGTACTTCTGTCGGCATGCTTAATTCATCTTTATATGTATTTATGTGTTGTATACAAAATATTTCACTACTAAAAATATATAAAGAGTTCTAATTAATTGACTTAAAGAAAAAACAAAAGTGCTTAAATTCGATACTAAAAAAGAAAAGACTAGTCAAATGCTTTTTCAAGTTTATGTAACTTAAATAAAATCTTTAATAAATAAGCTAGCTTTAAAATTTTTGGTAAAGTAATAGTAGAAATGTCTTAAGAATTCCCAGCATACATCTTGTTTGCATTGATTAATCAAACAAATTTCTTACTTATCCCTGCCAAATACTATAAGGTGTCAATGTTTGGCATATGGGTTACATAACTATGAACCCAGCCCCAAACAGGATAATCAATGCTTGTATAATTTTTAATAAATAAGACATTAATATGTGTTTCATGAAAATAGCTGCATCTTTAATTTAGTAAGATTAGCATAACTTCTAATCCTGTGGGTTTATGCAGTCTGGTCCACAGTCAATAAGGAGGTTTGTTTGGGGAAAAGACTGTTATCCTCTTTGTTTCAAAACTAAACTATAAAACAAGTTCCTCCCAAAGTTAGTTAGGCCTACATCCAGGAATGAATGAGGACAGCTTGGACGTTAAAAGCAAAATGGAGTCAGTTAGGTCAAATGTGTTTTCACTGTCTCAGTTATAATCTTGCAGTGTCAGTTTTATAACTTTAAATCATGAATATCACAGTTTTCATAAATAATCCAGGTAAACAAATAAAATAATTGGGGTAATGTAATGGGATAAATATTTGTAGGCAAACTGGTCATAATTTAGCATATGAAATTATATTAAATTAAATAATAGACATTTCATTATTTGAGTATCTTCCCATAAAAATATGTCATAGGAAAATATTCTTGCTAAAAAACAAACAAACAAAAATGTGTGTTTTTCTTTTAAAGAGGTGAACAAGTTTTTTTCCAATTCAAAGCTTAAAGTTTATATATAAAACAAGGTAAAAGGGACTAGGACTAAAAAAAGATATAAAAAAGCTATTTTTGACAAAGGTTTTCTTAGGTAAAAAAGCTTAAAGAGGAATAATTTTATATAAGACAGAATCTTCTGTGGCAAATTTAATCCTAAAATAAGTGTTTGCTTAAAAAAGACGGATGTTCAGGACAAACCAGAAAGTCCAAGCATGTCATGAACATTCAGTGTAAGTCACAATAAGAGGATTTCTATATTTAAAAAGTTTATATAATCAAGTTGTCATATTATTAAATTTTCATTTGCTTAGAAAAAAACTAAGATAAATTTTTTTAATTAAGATTATTACATTCTAATGTCCCTGTCTGACAGCTTTGAAGAGATAGTGGTTCTCCCAGCACACAGCTGGAGATCTGAGAATGGGCAGACTGCCTCCTCAAGTGGGTCTCTGAACCCTGAGCAGCCTAACTGGGAGGCACCCCCCAGTAGGGGCAGACTGACACCTCACATGGCCGGGTACTCCTCTGAGAAAAAACTTCCAGAGGAATGATCAGGCAGCAGCATTTGCAGATCACCAATATCCACTGTTCTACAGCCACCACTGTTCTGCAGCCACCGCTGCTGATACCCAGGCAATCAGGGTCTGGAGTGGACCTCTAGCAAACTCCAACAGACCTGCAGCTGAGGGTACTCTCTGTTAGAAGGAAAACTAACAAACAGAAAGGACGTCCACACAAAAACCCAGGTGTACATCACCATCATCAAAGACCAAAAGTAGATAAAACCACAAAGATGGGGGAAAAACAGTAGAAAAACTGGAAACTTTAAAAAGCAGAGCACCTCTCCTCCTCCAAAGGAATGCAGCTTCTCACAAGCAATGGAACAAGGCTGGATGGAGAATGAATTTGATGAGCTGAGAGAAGAAGGCTTCAGAAGATCAAACTACCCTGAGCTACAGGAGGAAATTCAAACCAATGGCAAAGAAGTTAAAAACCTTGAAAAAAAATTGGACAAATAGATACCTAGAAAAACCAACACAGAAAAGTCCTTAAAGGAGCTGATGGAGCTGAAAGCCAAGGCTTGAGAACTACGCAAAGAATGCAGAAGCCTCAGGAGATGATGCAATCAGCTGGAAGAAAGGGCATCAGTGATGGAAGATGAAATTAATAAAATGAAGTGAGAAGGGAAGTGTAGAGAAAAAAGAATAAAAAGAAATGAGCAAAACCTCCAAGAAATATAGGACTATGTGAAAAGACCAAATCTACATCTGATTAGTGTACCTGAAAGTGACGGGGAGAATGGAACCAAGTTGGAAAACACTCTGCAGGATATTATGCAGGAGAACTTCCCCAATCTAGCAAGGCAGGCCAACATTCAGATTCAGGAAATACAGAGAACACCACAAAGATAATCCTCGAGAAGAGCGACTCCAAGACACATAATTGTCAGATTCGCCAAAGTTGAAATGAAGGAAAAAATGTTAAGAGCAACAAGAAGGAAAGGTCGGGTTACCCACAAAGGGAAGCCCATCAGACTAACAGCTGATCTCTTGGCAGAAACTCTACAAGCAAGAAGAGAGTGGAGGCTGATATTCAACGTTCTTCAAGAAAAGAATTTTCAACCCAGAATTTCATATCCAGCCAACCTAAGATTCATAAGTGAAGGAGAAATAAAATATTTTACAAACAAGCAAATGCTGAGACATTTTGTCACCACCAGGCCTGCCCTAAAAGAGCTCCTGAAGGAAGAACTAAACATGGAAAGGAACACTGCAAGAACATGCCAAAATGTAAAGACCACCAAGGGTAGGAAGAAACTGCATCAACTAACGAGCAAAATAACCAGCTAACATCATAATGACAGGACCAAATTCACACATAACAATATTAACTTTAAGTGTAACTGGGCTAAATGCTCCAATTAAAAGACACAGACTGGCAAATTGGATAAAGAGTCAAGACCCATCAATGTGCTGTATTCAGGAAACCCATCTCACATGCAGAGACACACATAGGCTCAAAACAAAGGGATGGAGGAAGATCTACCAAGTAAATGGACAACAAAAAAAGGCAGGGGTTGCAATCCTAGTCTCTGATAAAACAGACTTTAAACCAACAAAGATCAAAAGAGACAAAGAAGGCCATTACATAATGGTAAAGGGATCAATTCAACAAGAAGAGCTAACTATCCTAAATGTATGTGCACCCAACCCAGGAGCACCCAGATTCATAAAGCAAGTCTTTACTGACCTATGAAGAGACTTAGACTCCCACACAATAATAATGGGAGATTTTAACACCCCCTGTCAACATTAGACAGATCAACGCGACAGAAAGTTAACAAGGTTACCAAGGAATTGAACTCAGCTCTGCACCAAGCAGACCTAATAGAAAGCTACAGAACTCTCCACCCCAAATCAACAGAATGCACATTACTTTCAGCACCACACCACACCTATTCCAAAATTGACCACATGGTTGGAAGTAAAGCCCTTCTCAGCAAATGTAAAAGAACAGAAGTTATAACGAGCTGTCTCTCAGAACACAGTGCAATCAAACTAGAACTCAGGATTAAGAAACTCACTCAAAACTGCTCAACTACATGGAAACTGAACCACCAGTTTCTGAAAGACTACTGAATACATAACAAAATGAAGGCAGAAATAAAGATGTTCTTGGAAACCAATGAGAAAAAAGATGCAACATACAAGAATCTCTGGAACACATTCAAAGCAGTGTGTAGAGGGAAATTTATGGCCACAGGAGAAAGCAGGAAAGATCTAAAATTTACACCCTAACATCACAATTAAAAGAACCGGAGAAGCAAGAGCAAACACATTCAAAACCTAGCAGAAGGCAAGAAATAACTAAAATCAGAGCAGAACTGAAGGAAATAGAGACACAAAAAACCCTTCAAAAAATTAATGAATCCAGGAGCTTGTTTTTTGAAAAGATCAACAAAATTGATAGACCGCTAGCAAGACTAATAAAGAAGAAAAGAGAGAAGAATCAAATAGATGCAATAAAAAATGACAAAGGGGATATCACCACCAATCCCACAGAAATACAAACTACCATCAGAGAATACTATGAACACCTCTATGCAAATAAGCTAGAAAATCTAGAAGAAATGGATAAATTCTTCGACACATACACCCTCCAAGATTAAACCAGGAAGAAGTTGAATCTATGAATAGACCAATAACAGGCTCTGAAATTGTGGCAATAATCAATAGCCTACTAACCAAAAAAAGTCCAGGACCAGATGGAATCACAGCCGAATACTACCACAGGTACAATGAAGAATTGGTACCATTCCTTCTGAAATTATTCCAATCAATAGAAAAAGAGGGAATCCTCCCTAACTCATTTTATGGGGCCAGCATCATCCTGATACCAAAGCCAGGCAGAGACAGAAGAAAAAAAGAGAATTTTAGACCAATATCCTTGATGAACATTGATGCAAAAATCCTCAATAAAATACTGGCAAACCAAATCTAGCAGCACATCAAAAAGCTTATCCAACATGATCAAGTGGGCTTTATCCCTGTGATGCAAGCCTGGTTCAACATACACAAATCAATAAATGTAATCCAGCATGTAAACAGAACCAAAGACAAAAACCACATGATTATCTCAATAGATGCAGAAAAGGCCTTTGACAAAATTCAACAACCCTTCATGCTAAAAACTCTCAATAAATTAGGTATTGATGGGACGTATCTCAAAATAATAAGAGCTATGTATGACAAACCCACAGCCAATATCATACTGAATGGGCAAAAACTGGAAGCATTCCCTTTGAAAACTGGCACAAGACAGGGATGCCCTCTCTCACCACTCCTATTCAACATAGTGTTGGACGTTCTGGCCAGGGCAATTAGGCAGGAGAAGGAAATCAAGGGTATTCAATTAGGAAAAGAGGAAGTCAAATTGTCCCTGTTTGCAGATGACATGATTGTATATCTAGAAAACCCCATTGTCTCGGCCCAAAATCTCCTTAAGCTGATAAGCAACTTCAGCAAAGTCTCAGGATACAAAATCAATGTACAAAAATCAAAAGTATTCTTATACACCAATAACAGACAAACAGAGAGCCAAATCATGAGTGAACTCCCATTCTCAATTGCTTCTAAGAGAATAAAATACCTAGGAATCCAACTTACAAGGGATGTGAAGGACCTCTTCAAGGAGAACTACAAACCACTGTTCAAGGAAATAAAAGAGGATATAAACAAGTGGAAGCACATTCCATGCTCATGGGTAGGAAGAATCAATATCATGTAAATGGCCATACTGCCCAAGGTAATTTACAGATTCAATGCCATCCCCATCAAGCTACCAATGACTTTCTTCACAGAATTGGAAAAAACTACTTTAAAGTGCATATGAAACCAAAACAGAGCCTGCATTGCCAAGTCAATCCTAAGCCAAAAGAACAAAGCTGGAGGCATCACGCTACCTGACTTCAAACTATACTACAAGGCTACAGTAAGCAAAACAGCATGGTACTGGTACCAAAACGGAGATATAGATCAATGGAACAGAACAGAGCCCTCAGAAATAATGCTGCGTATCTACAACCATCTGATCTTTGACAAACCTGACAAAAACATGCAATGGGAAAAGATTCCCTATTTAATAAATGGTGCTGGGAAAACTGGCTAGCCATATGGAGAAAGCTGAAACTGGATCCCTTCCTTACACCTTATACAAAAATCAATTCAAGATGGATTAAAGATTTACATGTTAGACCTAAAACGATAAAAACCCTAGAAGAAAACCTAGGCGATACCATTCAGGACATAGTCATGGGCAAGGACTTCATGTCTAAAACACCAAAAGCAGTGGCAACAAAAGCCAAAATTGACAAATGGGATCTAATTCAACTCAAGAGCTTCTGCACAGCAAAAGAAACTACCATCAGAGTGAACAGGCAACCTACAAAATGGGAGAAAATTTTTGCAACCTACTCATCTGACAAAGGCCTATATCCAGAATCTACAATGAACTCAAACAAATTTACAAGAAAAAAACAACCCCATCAAAAAGTGGGCAAAGGATATGAACAGACACTTCTCAAAAGAAGACATTTATGCAGCCAAAAAACACATGAAAAAATGCTCATCATCACTGGCCATGAGAGAAATGCAAATCAAAACCACAATGAGATACCATCTCACACCAGTTAGAATGGTGATCATTAAAAAGTCAGGAAACAACAGGTGCTGGACAGGATGTGGAGAAATAGGAATACTTTTACACTGTTGGTGGGACTGTAAACTAGTCCAACCATTGTGGAAGTTGGTGTGGTGAATCCTCAGGGATATAGAAATAGAAATTCCATTTGACCCAGCCATCCCATTACTGGGTATATACCCAAAGGACTATAAATCATGCTGCCATGAAGACACATGCACATGTATGTTTATTGCAGCATTATTCACAATAGCAAAGACTTGGAACCAACCCAAATGTCCAACAATGATGGACTGGATTAAGAAAATGTGGCACATATACACCATGCAATACTATGCAGCCATAAAAAAGGATGAGTTCATGTTCTTTGTAGGGACATGGATGAAACTGGAAACCATCATTCTCAGTAAACTATCGCAAGGACAAAAAACCAAACACTGCATGTTCTCACTCATAGATGGGAATTGAACAATGAGAACACATGGACACAGGAACGGGAACATCACACACTGGGGACTGTTGTGGGGTGGGGGGAGGAGGGAGGGATAGCATTAGGAGACATACTTAATGTTAAATGACGAGTTAATGGGTGCAGCACACCAACGTGGCACATGTATACATATGTAACAATCCTGCACATTGTGCACATGTACCCTAAAACTTAAAGGATAATAATAATAAAATTAAAAAAAAAGATTATTGCATCCATGTGTCTTCATGTATATGCTTTTAAAGTCTTGTAACATTGAATCACAGAGTTTTAACTCCTGCATCTATAAAGCATACCAAGTCCTGCTAAATTTTAAACACTGATCGCAATTAAATCTCATCTTTACACCCTGTAGAAAATGCCAATCAAAATAAACTGCATTCCTAAGACACAGCACAATAAATTAAAGCTATTCAACTCCTCAGGGCCCAGGGACTATCATGGAGGAGTTGGGCATGTAAGAGTGTAATGGCTGATTTTGAAAGATAAAATAAGTTTAGTTTCTCTGTAAGTTAATCATTAATGTCAAAGGAACACTGATGAAAAACCAGCACATAGACTCCTGTGTCAGATTAACAAGGCTCTCTTGAAGCATTCACCAACTCTTTAATAAACGTTATAAGAGGCTTAAAGAAGTTACATTTTATAATATAGATTAAATTTTATAGATTGTTTACAAATTTTGAAAAACAAATGTAATTGGCTTCATGCTGTTTTTATTAGGGCTTCTTGTTTAGAAAATTAAATTTCCTTTCTCAAAAAATGAAGGTTTTCACTGTTTTTTGAAGTCTTTGACTTTCACTTTGGTTAAATAAATGACTTTAAAATTACCTGTAATCCTATTTTGTAATTTCAAGTGTTTTAAACTTATATTTGACAACTTTCAAAAATTGAATTATTATTTATGTCTTTTCCTGACCTAATTAATTCTTTAAGACAGTAGGTTCCCCTAAGTACAAAAATGACACAATTTGGCTTATTTGGTATAAAAATTATACAGAAGACATTGCCAAATATGAATTGGTGTTTGGTTTTCTTTGGGCTGTCTTTGTATAAATATGTTATTGGTATGTGTTCCAAAATTATGGGAAACTCCTGCAATTATAATATAATTTAGTATACATTATCAGTAATAATCATATTGTGTGCCACAACGGTAATAAATTTTCTTGTCAATTGTGTCTTTTGACTATGGCTGCCTTAAACCTTTTTTCATCCATGGAAAATTGTTGCCTTGTGTTGGTCCTCTTTAGAAGGTGGTTTTATAATCAGCTATAAAACTCCAACAAGTGCTCTTAAATGCTGGTTTCTGGTTGGAGATTGTGACATCAGAATAGGGAAAAAACTTTCAGAACACATAGAAAGATAAAATGTTAATGAGTATCAAGCAAAATAGGAATTAACTACATGGACTGAACCAATCTTTTTAACATTTTACTTAAAATGTTTGCTGATCCTTTGTTTTTCAGTCTTAAAACTTTTCTTTTGAGCTATTGACAACTTTTAACAATTTAGTATACTCCTATGAATAAACTTTGGAGCATATTTGTTTCTCTGTACCTGACTTCTCCAGAATTTGGAAATTGTGAGTATTCTTAACTTATGGTAATACATTTATTTGCATAAGTGCAATAAGAATCTGTTTTCATTTGTAACAGGAAACAATTGGAGAAATTGGTTATTTTACTAAGGCTTTAATTACTTTCCTTTAAGAAATCAAACTTGACATATGGAGCCAATAAAGCCCTTGAAAAAAATGGCCATATATTTTGTGTACACAGTCCCTGTACAGGGTTTCTGACTGTGGTAAGTAAAGAATGTCACTTTCTGACAGACACAGAAGCCCCAGGTTTAACAAGGAACCTCAAGAGGAGAGGAAATTCATCCAACTCATAGGTATTTGATGGCACAAATTCATGGCTAGGCTTTGCTATAAAAAGTCTTATCTGAGACTCCTCCTATGGAACAAGGTTTCATCAAAGCCAATTTAAAAGCCTATGTAAAAAATAATTATTCTTGCTGCACTGTATACAAATAATTAGGCCAAGTATAATAAAGCAAACCAGTCCTACCATAATTTGTTTTTGGTAAAAATGGGAAACTGGAGAGAGAAAAAAACTATATTTCAAGACTATAGTACACCTGTTGTTAGATTCTAGTCTTGCCTAATGTTATTTTTCAATTTTTATTATTTTCTACAATTTGAACTGAATTCTATTTTTCTTGGCTACAAGTCTTCAAAATAATGTTTTAAATTTATTTTTCTTTTTTTTCATTTTTCCTAATTTGAAGTAACTGAAAACTAAGCTGTGCTTTCTTAAAACCCTGCAAACTGAAGCCAAACAACTTAAACTTCAGAAAAAAATAACAGCAACCTATTTATATACATAAGCCACTTTCATACCTGCCTATAAATGTATGGATTTTAGAGTAATGTGGCCTGTATTTATTTTTCCATGATTGTTCTTTTGTTTGTTGTTGTTTTTTCTCCCTTTCACCCCTATTTTCTCTTCATAGGACATGAGACTGCATAACATGCTAAAAATGAGCTTTTGAGACCTACCCATCTAGAAATAAACTGTCCTAGCCATAAGACATTAAATGAAACCTGAGACCGGAGACTCATTTTATTGTTAAATGCTTTCTCCAAAAGATTTTACAAAAAGGTTGGCGGGCATATGAAAGGAAAATATCTTGGGCCTCCCAAATCCCTAAAGAAAACCCAAAACCCAACCTGGAAACTGCTTTGGGCAAACTAGTCTCCCATTCTATTCAAAGTTACTAAGATAGATGTATATCTGATTGCCTCCTTTGGAAAGGCTAATCAGAAACTCGAAAGAATGCAACCATTTGTGTCTCACCTATCCGTGACCTGAAAGCTTCTTCCCCACTTCTAGTATTCATGCCCTTGCTTCAAGATGTCCCACTTTTCCAAACTGAACCAGTGTACTTCTTACATATATTGATTGAGGTATCATATCTCCCTAAAATGTAGAAAACCAAGCTGTGCCCCAGCCACCTTGGGCATGTGTCATCAGGACTTCCCAAGGCTGTTTCACAGATGTGCACTCAATCTTGGCAAAATAAACTTTCTAAATTAACTGAGACCTGTCTTAGATTTTCTGGGTTCACACTAGGTTTGGGTTCAATAGGACTAAAAAGGATTTTAATAAATTAGGCCACAATAATAAGAAAAAATAAGAGTTTCACATATTTTCATTTTTGCAATGGATAATATTATAGTGTAAATACATTTTAACAGGCCCCAGGTACAAATGTGTAAAAATGTAACCACTATATTTTGCCAAAACTGTACTAAGTTTCTATATTAAGCCTCCACTCATGGCTGAAAACAGAATTAATTCAGATAAACTCAGACTTAGTCGATTTAGAGTATTTTTCACCTTCATTCCCTAGTCTAACATCAGTATTTCATGTAGGGTAGGGGGCAGCAGGAGGGAAATATACTGGTATAGTTCTATTATCTATCCTTGATTGAAAGCATTCGAGTGCACAGCATCTTTTTGGTGTATTTCCATGCTGGTATCAGCTGAAGCTTCATGTTCACAATGGTCATGAGATCTATGATGACATCCACTACAGCATACCACAACTCCAAAATCATAAGGACATTTACTGTCTGTGGGATTTACTCTCACTCATTCTCATGTCCTACCCTCTCTTTCATCCCTCTCTCTCGTTAGTTTTTCCAACAGGGCAAGTGTGGGGATCTAAGACTGGACCCAGGCTAGGGGACCCCAAGCTTATTCTCTTGAGCAATAGGCTATAGTCTCTGCTGACTGATGAGAATTCAATTAAGCTCTCCAGAGAGTTATATGGAAACAATGCTAAAGAGTTTTAAACATGTATATAGCCTTTAAACCAGCAATTACTCTTCTGGATATTGTAAGAAAATGTTAGGTACCCATGCAAAGATTCCTGTGAAAGAACATTCTATAAAGAATTATTTATTTAAGTGAAAACTTGAAAACAGCTGAAATGCCATCAACTGGCAAGTGAATAAATTAACTGTGATGCATCCATATAATGAAATTTTATTCAGCCATTAAAAGGAATAGAAAATTATTTTGTATGTTTGTGAATAGAGAAATAGGTACACAATATGTTCAATGATGAAAAATAGCAAATACCAGTAATTTTATTATTGAACAAAAATCTGTTTAATCTAAAAGCTCTGGTGGACAAGTGGCCTGATTTTAATACAGTGGTTGTCTGCCCTCTGTGTACAGACTAAAAAATAGCACGCAGAGATTCTTTGACCTAGATTCTCCATTTGGCTACTTTGTATCACAAAATGTCATGATTTTATAGAAATAATTTTTGTCCTAATCAAGCAAGAAACTTTACTGTCTTTTTCTAATAAACCAAACCTCTCAATTTCTTGGGATCCTGTAGGTTTATGGAACTGTCTTTCACATAAACCATGGAAATCCGTTCAATCTGAAGGCTGTGGTGGACAAGTGGCCTGATTTTAATACAGTGGTTGTCTGCCCTCAGGAGCAGGTAAGTTTCCATGTGTGAATATTCTTCTATATTTATATTAGCTGTGTGTCCATTACATTCTTAGCAATATGGTAGAGTCAGGGCATGCAGAAGTAAATCATAGTGATAGTCAACAAGTCCTCATCCTCAAGAAGCTCAGAGTCTGGAAGACAAGACAGATCAACCAATAAAGTGTGAAGTATACAAGAACACAAGATAAACAGGATACAGAAATAGGCCAAATAAAACTTGATTAAACTATAGAAGTCAAAGGTGGGGCACCCGACAAATTCAGTATACTTCTTGGTTGAGATTTCATCTGAACTGGATATTGTAGGAAAAATATGTTTTTGTCAGGATTACAAGGAAAAGTGGACATTCTAACCAGAGAAAATAGCAAGAGCACAGATATAAAGTGGTAAAAAAAAGGGCAATGAGTTAGAGTGACTATTATATTAGTCTGTTCTCATGCTACTAATAAAGACATATGTGAGACAGGGTAATTTATAAAGGAAAGAGGTTTAATTGACTCATAGTTCAGCATGGCTGGGAAGGCCTCAGGAAACTTACAGTCCTGACAGAAGGGGAAGCAAACACGACCTTCTTCACATGGTGGCAGGAGAAAGAATGACAGCTGAGCAAATGGGGAAGCCCCTTATAAAACCATCAGATCTCATGAAAACTTACTATCACAAAGACAGGGTGGGGGAAACCACCCTGATGATTCAATTTTCTCCATCTGGTCCCTCTCATTACATGTGCGGATTATGAGAACTATAATTCAAGGTGAGATTTGGGTGGGGGCACAGCCAAGCCATATCAACTATGAAAAGCAAAACTATAATGATAGAACTTCTATACATATTTGAGGAAACACTTAAAAATTATTGAAACTAAACAATTAACACATTTCAAGATAAAAATGCATAAGCTTATTTCAAAACATCAGAAAACACAAATATACTTTTAATACTAATAAAGTTATTTAAAAATCACTTTGTTATGAGAACACTTAAAGTCTACTCTCTTAGCAATTTTCAAGAATACAATACATTGTTATTAACTATAGTCACCAAGTTGTACAATATGTCTCTTGAACTTATTCCTCCTATTATAACTATTATAACTGAAGTCTCATATCTTTTGGCTAACAAGTTCCCAATTCCTCTACTTTCCCCCACCTTACCTGCTGATAACTACCATTCTACTCTCTACTTCTATGAGTTCACCATTTTTACATTTTACATACAAAGGAGATCATGAGGTATCTGCCTTTCTGTGTTTGGCTTATTTCACTAAGTATAATGTCCTCCAGGTTCAACATAGGGGAAGCAATACATATGCTAATTACCCTGATTTAGCCATTTCAAAATGTATACATATTTCAACACAACGTATTGTTAATAAATATATGCAATCTTTTATTTGCCAATTAAAATAAAAAATAAACAATATATGAAATGAATAAATTTATGGTATGAAAACTAAACTGAAATAAAATTATTTGATCTTTTATTAAATGTCTTAAGCAACAAAATGTGTCAGTGGTATCATTGCTTACTTGTGAGTGTGTTTTTTGTGCAACATTTTCCAACTTTTAAAAAAGTTTTTTAATTCTATAATAGTTGTGGTAATATTTTCATCCACCTTCTTCCTGTAAATAATTGTATCTGACATTTACTAATTTGAGAAGCTCTTTACGTGTAAGTGGATTGTTTGTTTCTCTGGAATTGCAATTGGTTTAACCAACATATTTTTTAAAGAAGGCATTTTGAATTAGTTTTTAATTTTCTTTGGTATCAATATCAAGTTTCATACTGCCATGGTCAAGTTTGTGTATTCTGCAAGTCTTTGAACTGTAGTAAAATTTATTCTTGTGACATAAGCTTTCCCTTGTCAATTGCCTTTCTCTTCTTCCTGTTGAAGATGATGGTGATAAGAAGAACGCTTTCTAAATGGTTATGTCTTTTATTTGAAATTTTAACGTGGTATGTGGATAATGAATAGTATTGTTCTGGAATTTTCCAACATAAATTGAATCTTTGATCTTTATCTCATTATTTAAATAATTCAGAAATAATTATATGCATACAAACCCACAGTTAGATAAAGGAAATAAGTTCTAATGTTTAACATAGGATGATTATAGTTAACAGCAATGTATTGTATATTTCAAAGTAGATTGAAGGAGGACTTGAAATGTTCTCAACACATGGAAATAATAAATATTCTGGATGATGAAAACTATGACTTGATCATTAAACATTCTATGCACATAACAAAATATTACACATACCCCATAAATTTTTACAAATATTATGTATCAATAAAAAAGAAATAATTGTGATACACCAATAAAACTACCAATATTTTATTACTTAGAAATATCACAGTATAAAATTATATGTAATCATAAAATATAAGGATGTGTTTTATTTCCTTTTTCCTAATGATAACAGGATATGACAGATGACCTTGATCACTATACCAATACTTACCAAATCTACTCCAAAGATCCCCAAAACTGTCAGGAATTCCTTGGATCACCAGAACTCATCAATTGGAAACAGCATTTACAGATTCAAAGTAAGTAAGGGGAATGGGATGTGTGCTGACTCACTTATGTGTCCTGAGCAAGTTTTCATATGACTTATACAGCCTTCCTCCAAGCTCAGACTCCCAGCTGTCAATTTTGTTACTGTGTGGTAACTATACCTGTAAAAGGTGGTGGACAGTATGGGAAACCCTAAAATTTGCAAAGAATGGGCTTCATAAAGGGAACCACAGTATAATTCCTTGGGACCAAGGATTTATGACATATTTTGCAGCTGTATCCAGACCTTTTAAGGTAAATGGATGCTGAAGGAGAGCCTTCCCTCTGGCCTTCCATTCCTGAAATAAAAATGATAGCTTATTTGGCCATAGAATACTTCCCAGGTCACCAAGAACAACTATCATGGTTCCAACTATGCTCTCTGGAGATTCCCTAGGATGGCATTTGCCTATTACTTGCTGTGTAATCTTAGTTAAGTGATTTAACCTCTCTGAGATTATGTTTCTCATATATAAAAATGAGGAAAATAATGTTACCTAAAACACAAGGCATTGAAAATATTAAATGAAGGTGACTAGGAAGTGCTTAGCATAATACTTGGACATGTTAGTTAACGTTTGCTGCATAGCAAAGCTAATAATTCTGTGAATCAACCATTTGGGCTGAGCTTTGCAAGGCAGTTCTTCCACTGGTCTTAACTGGGTTTACTCATGTAGCTGTAGTTGATGGGTGGACCATGGCTGATTGCTCTTACATGGCCTCACTCACATGCCTGAATGAGAGTTCTGCTGTTAGTTCATGACAGCTGGTGACTGTGGTGACATCATGATAGCAACATGTGTCTCTAGCAGGCTGGCCCAGGCCTATCTTAATGGTATTGGTCTTAACATAATTGGTCTTAACCAGGAGCAAAAACAAAGGGAAAGCCCCAATGGGGCAGGCACTTTTAAGCCTCTCCTCGCATTAAATTTGCTCTTTCCATTGATGAAAGATGGTCAATGTGACCAAGGTAAGCTGCAGTGGAGGAGGGGACTATCCTGGGGAATGGATTCCAGGAGATATGGGCAAATCGTGGGTCATTACCTCATATTATTACACTAGGAATGTAGCTTAGTAGATGTTAGCTACCATTTTTTAAATTTACCTACTAGGATTATCAAAACTACACAATTATGCAGCCCAGAAAACTTGGTTCCAGTGCAGATACTGCTGTTAATAACACAATCATAACTGAATCTATCCCTAAGCATGTTTTCACTTAGGTAAAACAGAAAAAATTACACAAATCCTTACAGTTTGAAATGCTTCTTCCCTGGTGCTGTAAAGAAATAGCACTTGAACATAAATTTAATTTCCTCAGCAAGGCCATTTTTACTTTCTGCAGAAAGGGTACACTCACCAGCAATTTTGCCATGAGAGTACACTGAGCAAAGCAGACAGGGTTATTTATAACCTGACATGTCCACCCTACTGTTGTGTCTGGTTTCCATTGGCTGGAATGGGACCTCACATTCTGCATTTGTCCCAACTGGCTAGCAACTTAAAACCTTTTAAAAGAGATAAAGGCAGAGGAGAACAAAGGAAGGGGCAAGTAACTTGTGGAATGCTGAGAAAGGTAAAGCATCTCCAAGTAAGGAAGAGGAACAGGCTGTGGCCTAATTCTTGCTTGGACCAGTATAAGCATGCCAGGGTAAATATTTAGGCTAAATTGTGGGAGCTAAGAACAAAAAGTACATTGATTTCTTTATTATCTTCTAGCAGTTATCTAAGAATGCTAGCACAGGTCTTTGAATAAATTTTGCTTCTAAGAGGGAAGTTACTATTGATTCTTAATTAGATGGGGAGGGAAGTCTTTTTGAAGAGGAATCTTCACTTTTTAAATTACTATTGACATGGGCCACACAGTGGTAGCACCAAGCCCAGAACCAAGATTTTATGATACTAAATCCAGGACACTTCTTACTCCACTGCAGAACTTCACTCTAGAATATACCTAAACCATTACATCTCTGTTTATTATACCATCTAGGTTCACAGCCTAGCCTGAATGAGGCTATACAAAATCTCGCAGTCATTAAGTCCTTCAAAGTCAAACAAACACAACGCATTCTCTATATGGCAGCTGAAACAGCCAAGGAACTGGCTCCTTTCCTGCTGAAATCAAAGATTTTATCTCCCAGTGGTGGCAAACCCAAGGCCATGTGAGTTTGATAAAATCCAGTCTACACCACTCACACCTCTCAAGTAACCTCCCAACTTCTCTCCCTGAATTCACTCTGGCTTTCCTACAATCAATGTTGTACAAAGAAATCAGAATTACATTTTTTAAAAATGTAACTCAGAACATGTTTCTCTCCTGCTTAAAAGACTCCACCATCTCCCTTCTAATCTAGAATAAACCAGGCCTCTGGCTACCACTTGGACCTTTGTTGCCCTTCCTGCTTTCTTCCTCCAACAGCTCTGACCTTCATTCTGTTCCTCTTTCATCACAAGATCATCTATATTCCAGGACTTCACATTTGTTATTTCTTCTGTCTACTCTGTCTCTCAAGACAATAGAGGTCATAGCAAATACAAACCTTTATACTAATGGATTTTGTTTTCTTCTTGGACCCTCCATAGCAACCAAGAGATGTTTAAGCTCTCATCCATGGATGTTACCCATGCTCAATTGGTGAATAAATTCTGGCATTTTGGTGGTAATGAGAGGAGCCAGAGATTCATTGAGCGCTGCATTCAGACCTTTCCCACCTGCTGTCTCCTGGGGCCTGAGGGGACCCCTGTGTGCTGGGATCTAATGGACCAGACTGGAGAGATGAGAATGGCAGGCACCTTGCCTGAGTACCGGCTCCATGGCCTTGTGACATATGTCATCTATTCCCACGCCCAGAAATTGGGCAAACTTGGCTTTCCTGTCTATTCTCATGTAGACTACAGCAATGAAGCTATGCAAAAAATGAGTTACACACTGCAACATGTTCCCATTCCCAGAAGCTGGAACCAGTGGAACTGTGTGCCTCTGTGATGCCAATCCTGAACATAAGACAGTGTTGGGAAGGTCTGGGCATATAATTTGAGGAGTGGATGGTGGATGAAAAGAAATAATAAATTGTAATCAGCAGTAAAGGAGTGGGCACTGTTTGAACTCTGAGGAAGCAGTGTGATGTTCAACAGCATCACTATGGTCCCTGCATTCACAGATTTCTCAGTGGGAAGCTGGCCCAGGTCCTCTTACATTTGACATAAACAATTTAGCTCCCCACATTTCCAGGACCTCTATGACACTTCATCAGATACATATTGCTCCAAATTACTTCTCCTGGAATCCCTGGTTCCTCAGTTGCAAGACCCTTGCCAGTTTTTCTAGGAGCTAGGAAGAGGTGAATAAAATTTTCTGAGCACTATGACTTATTTCTTTCCCTTTCTAAAGCCTTTCCCTTATGATCAACGAGTGGACTCTCCTCAATAGGTCTTTAGAGATTATCCTCTCCTGTTATTGCTACTTTATAGGTACATTAAATATACTAGACACAAATATATATGGGATATTAGACTAAATACAGTATACATGATATAGCAGGGAATGTTACTAGAAGAAATACCAACTGATGATATCCTATTCTCTCCAAGCTCCTATTCCAGGAAAAAAGATCCAATGATATTTCTAAAGATGAGCTTCCAAAACCCACCAGAACTCCTAAATAATAAAGAAAGTTTTGTGTTTGACTGTATACAATTTTTATTGTGTTTGTTCAAGCTAAGTGGTTCATCATGGTGACAGCATGAAAGGAATGAGTGTATGAAAAGGGGAAGGTGAAAGCACCTTGACCCAGGGATGTGATGGTTTATTGAGGAGAGATAGGAGTTAAAGGGAGAGGAGACAGCATGAACAGCTGCTTGTCCAATTAGCCTCAGCACATTACTAATCTCAGTTTGTTCCTGCTGTAACAAAATACCTGAGACTGGGTAATTTATAAATAACCATCTGAACCTATTTGTTTATTTAAAATGATAAAATAATTAAAAATTTATTTATCACAGTTCTGGAGGCCAGAAGTCTAAAATCATGGTGCCAGCAGATTTGGTGTCTGGTGAGAATTCAGTCCCTGCTGTGTTCTTTGTAGGGGATGAACACTGTGTACTCACATGGCAGAAAGACAGAATAGCAGAAAGGAGCCCAGCTAATTTCCTCCAGTCCTTTTTCCCTCAGGCACAAATCCCATCCATAAGGGTGGAAGTTCTCGTGGCCTAATTATCTCTTAAAGACTATCTCTTAATACTGTTGCATTGAGGATTAAGTTTCAATATGAATTTTGGAGGAAACACAAACATTCCAATTATAGCATTACTTCAGAATGCCTGAACTCTATTATAAAGTTTAGATAATTGTCTCATACAAGAGTCAGTTGAGGGGGAACAGAAAAGATAATCTTTCAGGTTGCAAGAGGTTAGGACAGTTTTCTATTTTTTTTTTTCTTTTTTTGAGACAGAGTTTCGTGCTGTCACCCAGTCTGGAGTGCAGTGGCATGATTTTGGCTCACTGCAGCTTCCACCTCTCAGGTTCCAGTGATTCTCCTGTTTCAGCCTCCCAGGTAGCTGGGATTACAGGCATGTGCTACCATACCCAGCTATTTTTTGTATTTTTAGTAGAGATGGGGTTTAATCATTTTGGCTAGTCTGGTCTAGAACTCCTGTGAAAGGGGAACAATAAATGTTAATCACCTACAGATTGTGTTTGCTCCAGGCTTTTGGTATTGTGCTTGCACTGAATAAAAGCAAGCAGCTCCAGCTTCTCGGGGCTGCATTCTGGCCACTTGAGCCAGGCAGTTACCTAGCTGTTCTTACACTGTGTATCTGTGTCTGAGTACTCATTTCATCCCTCAGTTGTCTGTCCCACAGACCCAGCATTGAATGTTTAACCTATTCCCAGACATCTTGGAGGCTTTGTTCACTGTTAAAAATTCTTTGTTCTTTGTCTTTCACATATTGGGTTATTCAAAAGCCTTGTCTTCAAGCTCTGAAATTCTTTCTTCTGCTTGTTCAGTTCTATTGCTGAGATTTTCCAGTGCATTTTGCACTTTTCTAAGTGTGTCCCTGATTTCCAGAAGTTGTGATTATTTTTTATTTATGCTATCTATTTCACTGAAGAATTTTCCTTTCATATTATGTATTGTGTTTTTTATTTCTTTCTCTGGTGTCTCCTTGATTAGCTTAATTATTGACCTATGAATTCTTTTTCTGGAAATTCGGGGATTTTGCCTTTGTTTGGATCCATTGCTGGTGAGCTGGTATCATCTTTTCGGGGTGTTAAAGAACCCTGTTTTTTCATATTACCAGAATTGTTTTTCTGGTTCCTTCTCATTTGGGTAGACTATGTCAGAGGGAAGATCTGGGATTCAAGAGCTGCTGTTCAGATTCTTTTGTCCCATGGGGTGCTCCCTTGATGTAGCATTCTCCCCCTTCCCATGGGAATGGGGTTTCCTGAGAGCCAAACTGTAGTGATTGTTTTTGCTCTTCTGAATCTAGCCACCCAGTGGAGCTACCAGGCTCCAGCCTGGTACTGAGGAGTGTCTGCAAAGAGTCCTCTGGTGTGAACTGTCTTCCAGTCTTGCAGCTATAGATACCAGCACCTGCTTCAGTGGAGGTAGCAGGGTAGTGAAATGGACTCTGTGAGGGTCCTTGGTTGTTTTTGTTTAGTGTGCTCATTTTGTGTTGGTTGGCCTCCAGCCGAGAGCTGGCACTTTCAAGAGCACATTAGCTGCAGTTCTATAGGGAGGATGCAAACTTGCCCTAGGGACACCTGGTTAAGTATTCAGGTTTCTCAGGTGGTGGTCAAGGCCATAGAGCTCTCAAGAGATTATGATAGCTCTCATAATCTTGTCTTCAGCTACCAGAATGGTTAGAGAAAGACCACCAAGTGGAGGCAGGGATAGGCATGTCTGAGCTCAGCCTCCCCTTGGGCAGGCTTGCTGTTACTAGGGATGAGGGTGAAGTTCTCAGTCCAATGGAGTTATATTACCAAGAGGATTATGGCTGCCTCTGTTGAATCATACAGGTCACCAGGGAAGAAGCCAGCAGTCATAGGCCTCACCCCACTCTCATGCAACCCACAGTCCCAAAGGCTGGTCTCACTCCCACCATGCCCAACAACAGCACCAAGTCTATTTCCAGGTAGCCAGTGACCAGGACTGAGAACTTGCCCCAGACCTCAAGCCTCCCCATTGAGAAAGCAAACAGACTCACTGTTTTTCAGTGTCTCAGGGAGCCTGCAGAGGTAATCCAGTTTCTTCTAATGGACTGTGGATTCTCTCAGCTTTCCTGGCATGTACCTGTGGTAGTTCTTGGAGCAGAATTTCAGGATGTGAATCTTCACACATGTCTCTGTCCATCTGAGTGGGAGCTGCAAGCTAGTCCTGCCCCCTATCTGCAATCTTAGTCTCAATTCCTATATTGTTAATTTGAGATCTTGCTAACATTTTGCTGTAGGCACTCAGTGCTATAAACTTTCCTCTTAACACTGCTTTGGCTGTATCCCAGAGGTTTTGGTATATTGTGTCTCTATTTTCATTTGTTTCAAAGAATATTTTGATTTCTGCCTTAATTTTATTGTTTATCCAAAATTACTTAGGAACATCTTCTTTCATTTCTGTGTATTTGTGTGGTTTGAGAATTCCTCTTGATATTGATTTTTATTTATATTCCAGTGTGGTCCAAGAAGATGCTTGGTATGACTTTCAGATTTTTTAAATTCACTTTATGACTAAAACTGTAGTCAATCTTAGAGTACATTCCACGTGCAGATAAAAATAATGTATATTCTGTGGTTGTTGAGTGGAGTATTCTGTAGCTATGTATTAGGTCCATTTGATCAAGTGTTCAATTTAAGTCCAGAATTTGTTAGTTTTCTGCCTCAGTGATCTGTCTAATGCTGCCAGTGGGGTATTGAAGTCCCCTCACTATTATTATATGGTTTTCTCACATTTTTGTAGGCCTAGTGGTATTTGTTTTATAAAACTGGATGCACTTTTTGTTGGGTGCATATATATATACATATATATACACATATTTATATAAGTATATATTTAATTTTTTTCTTTTTCTTTTATTATTATTATTATACTTCAAGTTTTAGGATACATGTGCACAACATACAGGTTTGTTACATATGTATACATGTGCCATGCTGGTGTGCTGTGCCCATTAACTCATCATTTACATTAGATATATCTCCTAATGCTATCCCTCTCCCCTCTCACCACCCCACAACTGTCCCCAGTGTGTGATGTTCCCCTTCCTGTGTCCATGTGTTCTCATTGTTCAATTCCCACCTATGAGTGAGAACATGCAGTGTTTGGTTTTTTGTCCTTGTGATGGTTTGTTGAGAATGATGGTTTCCAGCTTCATCCATGTCCCTACAAAGGACATGAACTCAACAATTTTTATGGCTGCATAGTATTGCATGGTGTATATGTGCCACATTTTCTTAATCCAGTCTATCATTGTTGGACATTTGGGTTGGTTCCAAGTCTTTGCTATTGTGAATGGTGCTGCAATAAACATACGAGTGCATGTGTCTTTATAGCAGCATGATTTATAGTCCTTTGGGTATATACCCAGTAATGGGATGGCTGGGTCAAGTGGTATTTCCAGGTCTACATCCCTGAGGAATTGCCACACCAACTTCCACAGTGGTTGAACTAGTTTACAGTCCCATCAACAGTGTAAAAGTGTTCCTATTTCTCCACATCCTCACCAGCACCTGTTGTTTCCTGACTTTCTAATGATCGCCATTCTAACTAGTGTGAGATGGTATCTCACTGTGGTTTTGATTTGCATTTCTCTGATGGCCAGTGATGATGAGCATTTTTTCATGTGTTTTTTGGCTGCATAAATGTCTTCTTTTCAGAAGTGTCTGTTCATATCCTTCACCCACTTTTTGGTGGGGTTGTTTTTTTCTTGTAAATTTGTTTGAGTTCATTGTAGATTCTGGATATTAGCCCTTTGTCAGATGAGTAGGTTGCAAAAATTTTCTCCCATTTTGTAGGTTGCCTGTTCACTCTGATGTTGGTTTCTTTTGCTGTGCAGAAGCTCTTTAGTTTAATTAGATCCCATTTGTCAATTTTGGCTTTTGTTGCCATTGCTTTTGGTGTTTTAGACATGAAGTCCTTGCCCATGCCTATGTCCTGAATGGTAATGCCTAGGTTTTCTTCTAGGGTTTTTATGGTTTTAGGTCTAACGTTTAAGTCTTTAATCCATCTTGAATTGATTTCTGTATAAGGTGTAAGGAAGGGATCCAGTTTCAGCTTTCTCCATATGGCTAGCCAGTTTTCCCAGCACCATTTATTAAATAGGGAATTCTTTCCCCATTGCTTGTTTTTCCCAGGTTTGTCAAAGATCAGATAGTTGTAGATATGTGGCATTATTTCTGAGAGCTCTGTTCTGTTCCGTTGGTCTATATCTCTGTTTTGGTACCAGTACCATGCTGTTTTGGTTACTGTAGCCTTGTAGTATAGTGTGAAGTCAGGTAGCACGATGGCTCCAGCTTTGTTCTTTTGGCTTAGGATTGACTTGGTGATGCGGGCTCTTTTTTGTTCCATATGAACTTTAAAGTAGTTTTTTCCAATTCTGTGATGAAAGTCATTGGTAGCTTGATGGGGTTGGCATTGAATCTGTAAATTACCTTGGGCAGTATGGCCATTTTCACAATATTGATTCTTCCTACCCATGAGCATGGGATGTTCTTCCATTTGTTTGTATCCTCTTTTATTTCCTTGAGCAGTGGTTTGTTGTTCTCCTTGAAGAGGTCCTTCTCATCCCTCGTTAGTTGGATTCCTCAGTATTTTATTCTATTTGAAGCAATTGTGAATGGGAGTTCACTCATGATTTGGCTCTCTGTTTCTCTGTTATTGGTGTATAAGAATGCTTGTGATTTTTGCACATTGATTTTGTATCCTCAGACTTTGCTGAAGTTGCTTATCAGCTTAAGGAGATTTTGGGCTGAGACAATGGGGTTTTCTAAATATACAATCATGTCATCTGCAAACAGGCACAATGTGACTTCCTCTTTTCCTAATTGAATGCCCTTTATTTCCTTCTCCTGCCTAGTTGCCCTGGCCAAAACTTCCAACACTATGTTGAATAAGAGTGGTGAGAGAGAGCCTCCCTGTCTTGTGCCAGTTTTCAAAGGGAATGCTTCCAGTTTTTGCCCATTCAGTGTGATATTGGCTGTGGGTTTGTCATAGATAGCTGTTATTATTTTGAGATACGTCCCATCAATACCTAATTTATTGAGAGTTTTTAGCATGAAGCGTTGTTGAATTTTGTCAAAGGCCTTTTCTGAATCTATCGAGATAATCATGTGGTTTTTGTTTTTGGTTCTGTTTATATTCTGGATTACATTTATTGCTTTGCATACATTGAACCAGCCTTGCATCCCAGGGATGAAGCCCACTTGATCATGTTGGATAAGCTTATTGATGTGCTGCTGGATTCGGTTTGCCAGTATTTTATTGAGGAATTTTGCATCAAAGTTCATCAAGGATATTGGTCTAAAATTCTCTTTTTTTGTTGTGTCTCTGCCCGGCTTTGGTATCAGGATGATGCTGGCCTCATAAAATGAGTTAGGGAGGAATGGTACCAGTTCCTCGTTGTACCTCTGGTAGAATTTGACTGTGAATCCATCTGGTCCTGGACTCTTTTTGGTTGGCAAGCTATTGATTATTGCCACAATTTCAGATCCTGTTATTGGTCTATTCAGAGATTCAACTTCTTCCTGGTTTAGTCTTGGGAGAGTGGATGTGTCGAGGAATTTATCCATTTCTTCTAGATTTTCTAGTTTATTTGTGTAGAGGTGTTTGTAGTATGCTGTGATGGTAGTTTGTATTTCTGTGGGATCCGTGGTGATATCCCCTTTATCATTTTTTATTGCATCTATTTGATTCTTCTTTTTTTCTTTATTTATCTTGCTAGTGGTCTATCAATTTTGTTGATCCTTTCAACAAACCAGCTCCTGGATTCATTAATTTTTTGAAGGGTTTTTTGTGTCTCTATTTCCTTCAGTTCTGCTCCGATTTTAGTTATTTCTTGCCTTCTGCTAGCTTTTGAATGTGTTTGCTCTTGCTTTTCTAGTTCTTTTAATTGTGATGTTAGGGTGTCAATTTTGGATCTTTCCTGCTTTCTCTTGTGGGTATTTAGTTCTATAAATTTCCCTCTACACACGGCTTTGAATGCATCCCAGAGATTCTGGTATGTTGTGTCTTGGTTCTCGTTGGTTTCAAAGAACATCTTTATTCCTGCCTTCATTTCGTTATGTACCCAGTAGTCATTCAGGAGCAGGTTATTCAGTTTACATGTAGTTGAGCGGTTTTGAGTGAGATTCTTAATCCTGAGTTCTAGCTTGATTGCACTGTGATCTGAGAGATAGTTTGTTATAATTTCTGTTCTTTTACATTTACTGAGGAGAGCTTTACTTCCAAGTATGTGGTCAATTTTGGAATAGGTGTGGTGTGGTGCTGAAAAAAATGTATATTCTGTTGATTTGGGGTGGAGAGTTCTGTAGATGTCTATTAGGTCCGCTTGGTGCAGAGCTGAGTTCAATTCCTTTGTATTCTTGTTGACTTTCTGTCTCATTGATCTGTCTAATGTTGACAGTGGGGTGTTAAAGTCTCCCATTATTAATGTGTGGGAGTCTAAGTCTCTTTGTAGGTCACTAAGGACTTGCTTTATGAATCTGGGTGCTCCTTTATTGGGTGCATATATATTTAGGATAGTTAGCTCTTCTTGTTGAATTGATCCCTTTACCATTATGTAATGGCCTTCTTTGTCTCTTTTGATCTTTGTTGGTTTAAAGTCTGTTTTATCTGAGACTAGGATTACAACCCTTGCCTTCTTTTGTTTTCCATTTGCTTGGTAGATCTTCCTCCATCCCTTTATTTGGAGCCTATGTGTGTCTCTGCACATGAGATGGGTTTCCTGAATGCAGCACACTGATGGGTCTTGACTCTTTATCCAATTTGCCAGTTGGTGCCTTTTAATTTCAACATTTAGCCCATTTACATTTAAGGTTAGTATAGTTATGTGTGAATTTGATCCTGTCATTATGATGTTCGCTGGTTATTTTGCTCATTAGTTGATGCAGTTTCTTCCTAGCCTTGATGTTCTTTACAATTTGGCATGTTTTTGCAGTGGCTGGTACCAGTTGTTCCTTTCCATGTTTAGTGCTGCCTTCAGGAGCTCTTTTAGGGCAGGCCTGGTGGTGACAAAATCTCTCTGCATTTGCTTCTCTGTAAAGGATTTTATTTCTCCTTCACTTATGAAGCTTAGTTTCGCTGGATATGAAATTCTTGTTTGAAAATTCTTTTCTTTAAGAATGTTGAATATTGGCCCCCACTCTCTTCTGGCTTGTAGAGTTTCTGCCAAGAGATCAGCTGTTATTCTGATGGGCTTCCCTTTGTGGATAACCCGACCTTTCTCTCTGGCTGCCCTTAACATTTTTTCCTTCGTCTCAACTTTGGTGAATCTGACAATTATATGTCTTGGCATTGCCCTTCTCGAGGAGTATCTTTGTGGCATTCTCTGTATTTCTTGAATTTCAATGTTGGCCTGCCTTGCTAGATTGTGGAAGTTCTCCTGGATCATATCCTGCAAAGTGTTTTCCAACTTGGTTCCATTCTCCCTGTCACTTTCAGGTACACCAATTAGTCATAGATTTGGTCTTTTCACATAGTCCCATATTTCTTGGAGGCTTTCTTCATTTCTTTTTATTCTTTTTCCTCTAAAATTCTCTTCATGCTTCATTTAATTCATTTCATCTTCCATCACGGATACCCTTTCTTTCAGTTGATTGCATCAGTTATTGACACTTGTGCATTCATCACGTAGTCCTCGTGCTGTGGTTTGCAGCTCCATCAGGTCCCTTAAGGACTTCTCTGCATTGGTTATTCTAGTTATCCATTCACCTAATTTTTTTTCAAAGTTTTTAACTTCTTTGCCATTGGTTCAAACTTCCTCCTTTAGCTCAGAGTAATTTGATCTTCTGAAGCCTTCCTCTCCCAACTTGTCAAAGTCATTCTCCATCCAGCTTCATTCCATTGCTGGTGAGGAGCTGCATTCCATCGGAGAAGGAGAGGTGCTCTGATTTTTAGAGTTTCTGGTTTTTCTGCTCTGTTTTTTCCCCATCTTTGTGGTTTTATCTACCTTTGGTCTTTGATGATGGTGACATACAGATGGGTTTTTGGTGTGGATGTCCTTTCTGTTTGTTAGTTTTCCTTCTATCATTTAGAACCCTCAGCTGCAGTTCTGTTGGAGTTTCCTGGAGTTTCCACTTCAGACCCTGTTTGCCTGGGTATCAGCAGCGGTGGCTGCAGAACAGTGGATATTGGAAAACCCCAAATGCTGCTGCCTGATTGTTCCTCTGGAAGTTTTGTCTCAGAGGAGTACCTGGCCATGTGAGGTGTCAGTCCACCCCTACAGGGGAGTGCCTCCCAGTTAGGCTATGCAGGAGTCAGGGACTCACTTGAGGAGGCAGTCTGCCCGTTCTCAGATCTCAAGCTGCGTGCTGGGAGAACCACTTCAAAGCTGTCAGACAGCGACATTTAAGACTGCAGAGGTTATTGCTGTCTTTTTGTTTGTCTGTGTGCTGTCCCCAGAGGTGGAGCCTACAGAGGCAGGCAGACCTCCTTGAGCAGTGGTGGGCTCCACCTAGTTCTAGCTTCCTGGCCACTTTGTTTGCCTACTCAAGTCTGAGCAATGGTGGGCACCCTTCCCCCAGCCTTGCTGCCACCTTGCAGTTTGATCTCAGACTGCTGTGCTAGCAATGAGTGAGGCTCTGTGGCCATAGGACCCTCTGAGCTAGGTGCAGGATATTATCTCCTGGTGTGCCATTTGTTAAGCCCATTGGAAGAGTGCAGTATTAGGGTGGGAGTGACCCAATTTTCCAGCTGCCCTCTGTCTCCCCTTTCTTTGACTAGGAAAGGGAATTCCCTGACCCCTTGTGCTTCCTAGGTGAGGTGATGCCTCGCCCTGCTTCCGCTCATGCACGGTGCACTGCACCCACTGTCCTGCACCCACTGTCCAGCACTCCCTAGTGAGATAAACCCGGTACCTCAGTTGGAAATGCAGAAATCACCCATCTTCTGTGTCGCTCATGCTGGGAGCTGTAGACTGGAGCTGTTCCTGTTTGCCCATCTTGGCTTATATTTAATTTTTATCTTAAGTTCAGGGGTACATGTGCAGGATGTAGTTAAATCTTGCTGAAGTGAACCTTTTATCATTATGTCCTTTTTAATTATTATTGTCATTGGTTTAAAGTCTCTTTATATGCTACAAGAATAGTGACCCCAGCTCTCATGTGTTTTCCATTTGTGTAACAGTTCATTCTCCATACCTGTAATTTGAGCCTATGGGTGTCATTACATATGAGAAGAGTTTCTTTAAACAGAAGAATGATGGGTTTTGTTTTTTATCCAACTTGCCATTCTGTATCTTTTAAGTGGAGTGTTTAGGCTGTTTATGTTCAAGATTAATATTGATATGTTAGGTTTTTTTCTGGTCATGTGGTTATTAGCTAGCTGTGTTGCATTTCTTGATCATGTAGTTGCTTTATTGAGCTTGTTTGTAAGTTTTGTACTTATGTGTGCTTTTCTGGTAGCAAGTATTGTTCATTCATTTCCATGTTTAGAACTCCTTTGAGTATTTCTTTGTATGTCCAGTCTGGTAGTGACAAATTCCCTTAACATTTGCTGGTCTTAGAATAGCTTTATTTCCCTTTCCTTTATGAGGCTTGGTTTGGTGGAAAATGAAATTGAAATTCTTATCTGACATGTTTTTTTTCTTTAAGAAGACTTAAAATAGGCTCCCAATCTCTTCTGGCTCTATTGACCTTCTATAGCTTTATGACTATATTCCTTGGGGATGATTGCCTTGTATAGTATCTTACAGGAGTTCTCTGAACTTCTTGTATTTGCATATAGACCTGTCCAGCAAGATTGGGGAAATTTTCCTGAATTATGCCCTCATATATGTTTTCCAGGTTGCTTGTTTTCTTCTCTCAGGAATGTCAATAAGTCATAGGTTTGGCCACTTTACATAATACCATAGTTCTTGAAGGCTTTTTCATTTTTATTTTTTATTTTTTGTCTGACTGGATTACTTGAGAATGCTTGTCTTCAAGCTCTGAAATTCTTTCTTCTGCTTGGTCTACATTATGGTTAAAGTATACAACTGTATTTGGAAATTTCTGTAGTAAATTTTTTTATTCCAGAAGCTCTGTGTGGTTCTTTCCTAACATAGCTATGCTGTCTTTCATGCTCTGAATCTTTCTTCTGTCTTCTTTGTATTTGATTTCAACTTTCTCTGGCAGATTGTTGAGTTTCCTTGCCATCCATATTCTGAGTTCTATATCTGTCATCTCAGCCATTTCAATCTGGTTAGGATCTAGTGCTAGGAAGTGAGTGCAGTCTATTGGAGGTGATGGAACACTCTTTTCTCCCATGCTGCTGGGGTTCTTATGCTGCCTTCCTAACCGAGGAAGCTGATGCTTCTTTTATTGAATTTGCTTCATTTGGATGGGTTTTTTTTAATTTTTTTTCCTTGAGGATATGACTCTGGTGTATGTTGTATATAATCAATTGGCTTTGTTTCTGGGAGCTTTCAGAGGGCCAATATTCTGTACATGTTCCTCAGTGGCAAATAAATTCATGAGGTGACTATCACAGATGTTGTTTGTAATAGCAATGTTTTTTTGTTTGCTTATGCAATTCAGGCTACACTCTTTAATAGTAAGAGCCAGCAGGTAGCCTGGTGACCAGTGTATGCACCAGCCCTTCTGAGGGTACCAGGAAGAAATTGTGATGGGTGAGTGCTGAAGTCTCAGGGGAAGGGGAAGGGGGTGGTCACCATCTCCTTATCCTAAGCCAACAGGATTGTGCTCCACTTCCCTATTACACCCCTGTCTTGGGTCTCATGACCTTCTGTTTATAAAGGTCATGAGACTTTTATAAGTCTCATGTGTAGCTGTTGGCCAGAGATCTGTCTCTCCAATGGCTACCACTAGGATGGGGGCTGGGGCAGAGCTTCTTCCCACAGTCCAGGTGAGGCAACTCCATAGACTTCCCTCCATTGCCAGCGTGCTGCTGCTCTGTACAGGGAGAGGAAGCTGGAACCTACCCTTCATGAATGCTTGAGTAAGTGCAGGCTCACTTTCAGTGGGAGTAGATCTGCCAGAAAATGGTGTTCTTCCTGCAAATGCTCACCAGGCCCCAATGAGAAGAACTGCTGCTGCATCCACAACAGTGCACTTGGGTACAGGGATGGGGCAGAAAGATGACTACCCTCTCCACATCTGTTTCTGGCTTTGGCAGTGGCTCCATCAGCAGTTGGCACCATGCCTATGTTTTCTTTATCCCAAGTGGGGGCCATGCTCCCCCCTCCCTTAGGGGTGATCTGAGCTGAGGGTTACATTTCCAGGGTACCACAATTCCCAGGGGACCCGCCAGTCCCCTGTGCTTTCCAAAGTCAGAGTGGGTTGTAGAGAATGTCTGCATGTCATCTGGTGGTGCAGAGGCTCAAAGGCAGAGGATCTCCAGGCAGGGGGTGGTACCACAAATGCACAACTCATATGGTACCCACTGTCTCAGCCTGTGTCTGAGTGGGGTGTGGTATGTCTCTGTGAGCTGGCCACCCTGTTCTCTATTCCCATGAAATTCACCAATCACCAGTGATATTGTTGTCCTGTATTGGGAGGTCAGAGAAGCTCTCTGACCATTTAGCATTTAGCAGATTGTCAGAGGGGTTTGGGGAGCAGAAAAGCCCTCCCATCTATGCTTTCCACTGGGCTTTGAGTTCCCTTGGGTTGATCTCATCCAGATGTTTGCTGCTTTTTTTCTGTGCACCCCAGCTTCTTCCTGACTAGTCCTGGCTCTCTTTTTCTCTGATTTCCATTCAAATCTTAATGATTCAGTGGTAACTTTATCTTCCTTCTGAGGAAAACTTGCTTGTGATGTCCCTAGACAGCCATCTTGAAGGAAAAAAAAAGTGGCTAACTGCAAATAACTTTTTTGTAGAGACAAGGTCTGGCTACATTGCCCAGGCTGGTGTCAAACTCCTGTCCTCAAAAAATCCTCCCATCTCAGTCTCCCAAAGTAGTGGGATTATAGACATGAGCCACTGTACCTGCCTTATGAATGAATTTATACCTGCTGAAAAGAAAGAGAGCAATCAGAAGACTTTCAATGTATATAACTGTGATATCACATATTACTTGAATAAAAATGAATCAGAGATTCTAAAAATTAAATATTAGAACTCTGAATTAAAATCTTAATATATGAACTGAATAGCAAAGTGGACACAGCTCATAGATAATTAGAAAGTTAGAGGCAGAGCGCCATGGCTCACACCTGTAATCCCAGCACTTTGGGAGGCCGAGGCAGGCAGATCACAAGGTCAATCCTGGCCAGCATGGTGAAACCCCATCTCTACTAAAATACAAAAAATTAGCCAGGTGTGGTGGCACACGACTGTAGTCCTAGCTAGTCGGGAGGCTGAGGTAGGGGAATTGCTTGAACGCAGGAGGCGGAGGTTGCAGTGAGCCGAGATTGTGCCACTGCACTCCACCCTAGTGTTAGAGCAAGACTGCAAGACTCCGTCTCAAAAGAAAAAAAAAGAAAAGAAAGCTAGAAGATCTAGCAGAAAGTATGCTGTGAACACAACACAAAATGAAGAAAGGTTGGAAAATATGATGGAAAAGATAAGATAAATGAGTAACAGATTGAGAAGTTTGAATGCCCATTTAAATGGCATTCCAAAATTAGGAGAACAGGGCAAACAGAGAGATGAAAACTATTTAAAGGGAGGAAAAGAAAAAAAGAGGTGAAGGAAACAGTAGATCCGAAGAGTGACTTATGCTTCAAAAAACCAACTTAAGACTGAATGGAGAAATCACTCATTCAATATTTCATGTTGAAATTTTAGACCACCAATGGTGAAGACAAGCATTTACAAGGTTTCAGAGTCACTGGTTTTGATCAGAAAACTAAGAACCACATTGATTCAGGCTTCTCATTAGCAACCTCACATACTTAGCAGACAGAGGAGTAATGTACTAGAGGTGCGAGAAGTGTTCTTGGATCTAGAATAATAAGCGTAGTAAAATAGCCTTTAATTAGAAGGATAAATTAAATAAATTTGTGGACATCCAATAATTCAAAAGTTTCATAGAGAATCTTTCTTTTTCTTTTCTTTCTTTTTTTTTTTTTCCTTTTTGAGAGAGTTTCACTCTTGTTGCCCCGGCTGGAGTGCAATGGTGTGATCTCAGCTCACTGCAACCTCTGCCTCCTGGGTTCAAGCGATTCTCCTGCCTCAGCCTCCCAAGTAGCTGGAATTACAGGTGCTTGCTACCACACCTGGCTAATTTCTTGTATTTTTAGTAGAGATGGGGTTTCACCATGGTGGCCAGGCTGGTCTTGAACTCCGGGCCTCGAGTGATCAGCCCGCCTCGGCCTCCCAAAGGGCTGGGATTACAAGTGTGAGGCAACGTGCCTGGTGAGAATCTTTTTCTTTCTCTCTTTAATGAGATATATTTTATACACACAGAGATCTTAATTTACAGTTCCATGGGATTAAAACAAGATTGCATTTATGTAATTTGCATTACTTTAAAAATTACAACAACATAATCTCTGAAAGTTACTTCAATCAATTCACATCCCTACGATGGTTAAGATTTATTTTGTGATTAGCATCTTATAGTGGGTACTCTTTTTAGTGTCTGATATTTCTATTCATTAAAATATCTGTGAAACACATCCATGCTGTTGAATATATCAGTATTTCATTCAATTTTTTTGAGTCTTATGCTATTATATGAATACACCCGTGATCTGCTCACCAGCAGGCCAACATCACAAGTGAGAGCTCCACCAATGCTGGATTCCAACATCTTATAATCTGATGTAGATAAATATTTTAAAAGACTAACCCACTGCACTCTATTATTCTTCATTAAGTACAGCCTGCCTTGTCCCATCAGACAGAAGATTGGTTCCCACATAACCTAAAAGTGGGTAATTCTAGGAAAGAAATCTGAGAAAGATTGCTCAGGAGCCATGCTGGAAAGGATCCTATCAGGTACTCCTCACTGCCAGAACAGGTGCAAACTTGCAGACTTATCCCTAGAAGACAAGATACCCATAAAAAAACTTAAAAGGCAGTTTTCAGAAAATTTCTGAATATAGAGAGTCCACAGAGTTTGACTGCCTCAAAATAGACAAACAAAACAAAAACTAAAAAACTGCATAAATCAATTAGCTTCCACTAAGGAATATCGAAACAAGATTCTCCCGGTATTTCCAACTAACAATGGTCACACTCTCTTTTACATGTTTTTGTTTTTATTGCTTTGATTGTGTTATTCTTTTTTCCAGTTTAAGATTATACAATTCCAACTTTTCATAAAATGTTTCCAATAACTTTTTTAGGTTCTAGGGATAATTCTACCTTACTTCTATAATTTACTTTTTCCAAGCTATTACTAGTGCAGCCAATATACAGAATTTCTGGTTATGTCAACTCCTGGGCAGGGGGGAAACAGAAATAATGGTCACACATTTAATTGATGCTATTAAAGTTAATTGTGAGCAATGATATTTTCTCAACAACTGGCTTTTAGGAAAACTGGATACTATTGGGGTAAATACACATGAAGTATTTGATGAAACAATATTTTTGTAGGGCCTTGTTAATGAGAATTGACTGAATTTGATGTAAAATCTTATCACTGAACCTAATCCTACAAATCACTCCAACTCTCAGTGATTCTCTAGCACTTTGTCAGTATTCAGAGGTATTTCCTTTATAATACTACAAATCAAATCCCAAAGTCTCAGACATTTCAAACCTCAAGTTATTCCAATAAAATTATATATGATCCAAAAATCTTAGGCATAGAGAAAATCAGGGATGGTATCAAAGTGGTTTTACACTGATCTTACCAATAAATAATATTTTTTCTAGACACTAAATCAAAGAAGAAAACTGTCCTTGTTCTCTAATGGTAGAGATACAAATATTCCTGGGAATCAAGAATTGTTTTTCATGACAAGACCAGATATAAAGAACCTACAGCATCAGTAAATTTAGGTACACCTCATGACAAGCTCCAGGCTTCCTATGCTATGAGGGGAGCAGGTTCTTCTTCGCCAACCAGAACCATACAGCTCTTACTTAGGCCATTCCAGTGGTATTCTCCAATTCCCTCAGTGGACTACATGTCCTTTCAAAGTCAGAAAGTGTCTTCTACACCTGGAGTTATACCTGATAGCCAATAGAATACCTCCTGAGAACTGAAATTGGACACCACAAGATGATCAAGTCTCATTTTCCTTCATATTGGCTATCACAATAAATAACATACTTCAAGTTGCATAGCTACATCAAACCAGGTTATATTCTTTGACTTGCACATTTGGTCATAATGTAGCAGTCTTGCATTTTCTTCAGCCCAGTGGTGGAAATCTGTGCAATTGCAAACACATCATAATGTACCTGGATTAACACCAGTGGTAAGTTGGAACAATCTGTATATAAGATAGATAAAATAGATAAAATACAACCCCATACCCACACTTTTAAAAGAGGAAACTTTTTAAAAAGTCCTTTATTCCCAAGTAGCAAGTAATATAAATTAATTTTCAACTCCTTTCTATCCTTCCTTTGCTGAAAATACTTATGCATAACTAAAACACCCAAACAAGTCACTGAAGGGAACAAATCCTTTTTTTTTTTTTTTTTTTTTTTTTTTACTGTTACTTGAAACTAAAAACACTGGCTCATATTGTAATTTGGGTGAAGTAGCTTTCAAATATAATGCATTTTTTTCTATTCTAAAAACTTAAGAAAATTGGAAGGTGAGTGCTTAGGTAGGAATAAGTAACTACTGAACTGGTGGCAGCAAAGTTTAGTGGGGCAATGCTTTTTATGATACTGACAAGTGAAGGCCTATTAGTTCCAAAAGTGCTGGCTTTATTTTTCTAGTTGCAGGCAAGGCTTACCCAGCTCCTGGCTCCCACATGAACATTATTTATTTAGTATGCTAGATTTTTCTCAAGGTGCACTAGCCACTCAGGATATTTTTACTGTTGGGAACTGAGATTTTCTAGACATCTAAATTAACTGCCAATTTTGGGTTATCTTAGGGACATGTTCATTGAAACAGTATTCTTACTCAGTTTGAATCCTAAATTTTGTTTCTTTATTATCTTGTTAAAGTAATAAATATGTTTGCAAAATGAAGACAACTTTCTTTTGCCTTTTAGGCTAGAGCTTTAATATGAGAATTATACCTTGACACAGAAAATTAGTTCTATAAGTGAAATATAATAAAGTGTTCTGGAAGGAAGGGGACTCTACCTTACAACCCCAAGAAAAAAATATGTGCATTAAAATCTGGTTCCTTCTTCCTTTGTTTTGTCATTTTTTTCCCAACTTTGGGAACTAAATTTTTTTTGCTTAAATGCCAAATTCATAAATTAAAACAGACCCTTGGGTTTTATTATAAAGGCAAAGTAATAATACTTCTATATTTTATAGGGTTATATAGTATAATAACTTGAATGCATGGTTGGATCTGATTGAACCTACGTAGATACTAATCTAAATGACTTATATATAGAAAATGTGCAATATTTTAAGCATAAAAATTAAACTGGACTAGTTCACTTTTGTTTTATAGTATAAACGAAAATAACCTAGATGGCAAACTATTCAATTATCTGAGCAGAAATTGTGAATGAAAGATGTATTTCAAAGCTATATGACTGGGGGATATTTTAACTTCAACTCTCTAGTGGCAAAAGTAGTGTATAAATTAATGCTAGTGTACACACTACTAAAGTGCCAAGTTATGTAACATTTTCTAATTTAATTTTAAAAATGAAAGATTTTCCTTTTTTTTTTTTTTTTACTGTGAAGGGCAATAACACTAAATTTTCCCCATGGGTACAAGTGAATGATTTATTTAGTACACTGACATACTTCACTATTAACATTTCTGGAAAGCTGGATTTGATATAAACTTATTTTGGAAAATATGGTTTATGAAATTTTATAATAAAATTATTAATAAAGGAATTGTTAAGTTTCTATAAACATTAAATGTGAATATCTGTTGTTAAACTTTTAAATGTCAAAGAAAAATCCTTGAAAATTAATATAGTGATAATATACATGTCCTGTGCTACTAAATTTAAGACCAAGAACAATGCCTAGATTGATTCCTTAAGTAACTAAATTTTGAACTGTGCAATACAGCTTAGTGTGTTTTTGGAAAACAATGTTAGAGCTGGAGAAAATACCTAATAATTAAAATTCAAACCATAAATAGTACTGGTATATTTAAGCACAGCTAACTGGGACATTTAGTAAAAGCACACACACATAATAAAATCCCACAGTTTTGCTTTAACAGAAGAATAAAGTAAAATGGCAATATACACAGTATTACTTTGCTTAACATTTTCCTTTTAAAGATTGAAATTAAGTGCTTATTTCTTAGGCCAATTAATTAATTAGTGCTCTTTTTAATAGACATTGCACACATAATACATATATAGCCACACAGACAACCAGAAGAAGATTCAGTCATTATAAGAGTTACATTTGCTAATTTCCTAGTTGGATTATTGGCTTCAGGGTGAGACCCTTTAAGAAAAGGACTAGGAAGACAATTTTAAGGGCCTAATAAACAAGCATAGCTGATAAACAAAGACAGATTTTGAGAGGTACTTATTCACCTTTAATTCCAGGGGTTCCACAAGGAAAACAGAGATTTTTCCAAAAATGGGAATTGTGGTGACTTTTCTGTTTTCCCAGGGACTCTCAGGCTACCAGAAGTTATTCTAGGGTCTTTTATACATGCACTAAGAGTTGAAAGACAGAGTGGAGAAAAGTAATTTTGACTGAAAAAAACTTTTTTCAGGAAAACAAGATTTATGAAGAAAAAACATAAAGACGTTTTGAATATACTTATAGCTTGGCTACCCATTTTAATTAAGCTGAGTGCTCTTTTTTATTAAGGGTGAGGGTGGAGGTTAGAATTGTAAAAATGTTATGCCAAGTTAAATGAAAGGGTTGGATTATGTGCAGGAATTCCCTGTGATAATGAGAGGGATTTTTAGAGAAAGATCCCAGAAGCTGTTCAATTTGCCACAAATTTGACATGGGGAAGAGGACATGAATACAAGTAATGCCTTCAACCCTGGCCACATCCTGGAGAAAGAGAATGGCAGATGAGGTTTGCCTGACTGGAGTAGTTTTTGAACAGGTGGAGAAGAAGGAGGGATGTGGTATAAAGTAGAAGAAAGCCTGAATATGGGGAACCTCTTGCCATTTGCCATTCCTGGTGATAACATTATTAAGGTCCCTGAGAAGTTGAATGTCAAAGGTGCTGTTTTGGGGCCATCAGCTGCTATTATCTAGTCTGTATTGGGGCCAAGCTGTGTTGTAGTAGAAAATTAAATGCATTGGCTTTAGGGTCCCCCTTAAGCCAAGTTTGGCAAGGTTGCAAAGATGACAGTTCAGTGGGAGAATGTAGGAATGTGGGATTGTTTGGCTCCCATCTAGACTGGTAAGAAGAAGCCTAGGGTGGTCTGTTTTGTTCTAGGCATCCCTAGACAAAAGACAGAGACCCAGAATCCTCTTTCTGAAAGAGGACAGTTATGATGAGAAGGAACTGGACGTCCCCAAGATTTCCTCTAGCTTAGTCCCATTGGTCCTCCAAGAACCTAGATGGCAGATCAGACTTTGCCCAGTACCAGAAGAAAGCCAGGAGAAGGCAGATCTTACCAGTTGGCTGAATTAGTGTCTGATGTTGGATGTTCTGGTTGGAATCAGCAAAGGGCCTCCCAGACTGGAGCCACTTGATACAGACAGAGAGAGAAAGAGAGAGAGAGAGAAAGAGAGGAGAGAGAGGGAGAGAGAGAGGGAGAGAGAAGAGGGAGGAAGAAGGAGCAAGGGTTAAGGAGCAAAATACACACTGCAGGTGGCCAGAGGTGGATTCCTGAGACCTGAGGGTTTTGAGAGCCCCAGACTGAGCCACGCAGTTTCCTTCAGGTTAGTTTTCCTCCTCACACAAATCACTTGAAGAGTGAAGTGAGAGAAAAAAATGGGACAGGTGGCCAGAGACTCTCAGGATCCAGGAGTTAACTCAGGATGAGCTGCCATTGCCCACTGCTTCCTGCGATGCAAGAGAGCCTCTGCCCCCAACACCCCTCCCAGGTTTGGGCACCAAATGTAACAATTAAAGGAAGAGGAGAGAAACATGAAGGGTGGCTTTTCAGTCAACAGGGACAGGTTTATTTTAAATAAACCTGAGCAAGGCAGCTGGCTGAGTTAGGTCAGAGCCCCACTCTCTTACAGACTAAGAGTTTTTAAGGATTCATGGTGGGAGAGTTTATTAGAGGCTTGGACTCCTTCTGTGTCTCTTTGCTGTGCATATCTGGGAGGGAGAGTTGTGTGTCTGTTCCCATACATCTTTCTGCAGCTGCAGGCCTATCCCCCGAGTCTGCTTTTAGCTTCCCTATCTTAGTGCACCTGAAGGGAAAGGAATGTGCTTATTAAGGCCCACTGTTTTACTGGGGCTTATTGTGTGAGGGTGAAGTTTGGCAGTTACCCAAGAAGCTTTCCCCCTACTTCCCTCTGTGCCCAAGCTGTCTTATCTGTGTTTTCCTGTCTGCTCTTTGTGGCTGCTTGTAGTTAGAAGAGAAGTGATTTCCTTGAAATGCTTGAGGCTATAAAGAGAGCTGGAACTTAAAATGGTGGTATTTGTCCAAGATGACAGAGCTTATGCTCTGTCAGAAGTTAAGTGATTTGTTCAACAGAAGGGGAATAGAGACATCGGAATCCATGTCTTCATGCTGCAAGGTCAGTGAGGTTTCCTTCATTTTGTGGCTGAGTACAGGGAATATAGGGAGTATGAGTGAAGGAATAGTGGTTGAATATCCAAGGTCAGAAGAATAAAAGGACCCCAGTCTATTGTACAAAATCAGCCCTTTATGACAGAAGCTATTTAAAAGAAAAGGGACTATAGTGAAAGGAATATCTCAATGTCCTTCTCAGGAGAAGGATAATAGTTAATCTCTAAAGACTAAATCATAAGAGGTAAGTTTGAGAGTTAATGTTCTAGAACAAGGAACAAATGTTTTTTAGAGGTCAGATACTAAATCTTTTAGACATGTAGGTGGCACTATATTTCTTTGAGAAATAACATAGACTGTCTATAAATAAATGATTTGCCTGTGTACCAATAAAACTTTATTTACAGAAACATATTGCACTTTTTGACCACTTTGGGACTACAGAGAAAACTTTCTGCAAAATCATGCCTGTTCACTGTATGTAGGCACAAATGAGCTTCCTGGGTTCCTCTTCTTCTAAATAAAGTTTCCCTTTCATCCATAATGAAATTACTAATCAATATGTAAAACAAAAAAATACTTGACCATTCAAAGACCATGGCAGGGAAAACTTTTCCTCTTGTTTATTTCACATAATGAAGTTTGGACTGAAAATACTTTTCCATTAACTCATCCATTCCAGGTAGAAAAGTACTTTCTTGTTTGAGGTTAGTACAGCAAGTATAGAGGGTGCTTTGGAATGAAAGCGCTCTGAGATTAAATCCTGTCTCCACAGGAGTTACGTTACCAATGAGGAGGCATTCAACCTCTCCAAGCTGCAATTTCCTCAGCTATAAGAGTGTGGTCAATAGATGCTTGGGGGGAATCATTGTTGTGCTATTTAATTCAAGGACCCAAAGGCAAGGGAGAGCATACAGTTTTGGTAATGAGGATGTAACCTTAGGCACTCCATATAGAAAATGTTCTGCTCTGAATATGTAGAAGCAAAGAGGTATAATTTTGAGAAAGTAATTTCAGCTAACACCACTGGCTTTCATCTTGCTTCTGCTGCTTTTAACTGGGAAGGCGGAAGTGAGGAAAGTTGTGTTGTCTACACAATTGCATCTTCCTTCCAGTCCCCAGCCAGTTGATGTCCTGGAGGTAGAAGAAAGAGCAAACAGGTGTTCTGGAAAGAGAGATTGATAGTACACATATGACTAGCCTTCCAAACTTGTAGAATGAGCTCCCTGAACATGAAAGAGGGACTTGGATGTTCACACCAGCTTATAGGGATTTTTTTCCAGCTTAAAAGATCAAGATCCACATTAAAATTTCCAGCTTAATAATGTCTATAAAAGTTTTACCCAAGCACACTCTGCAGGTCCTAGGTTTATGTGCCAGGATAAAGAGAATGATATATTCTAGAAAAGTCTGCTGCTTCTCATTTGTTCCTGGGAATATCTTCATGTGGATACAGCTTTCCAGGTGAGGAATAAGATCACAAGGGAGAACAACTGCTTTGTGGATCCCTCTCCTTTTTCTCTCACTGTGAGGTTAAAAAAATCAAATGCTCTTGTTGGTTTCAACGAGGAAGTGCTGAGCTTTTTAATTGGCAGTTATGCCATGGGAAAGAGAGTCTGCTGTACTCAAGAAATATGTATACACAGTAGTATATGCCCTGGAATAAATTATTGCAAGAACTAAGCCAGTTTTCCATTCTAAACAGGTAAATGCTATAAAGAGATTTTGAAGTTGGTAGGGGAATGGGAGCAGTAGCAACATTTGCAAGGAAGACTGCTAATCCAACTAACATTTATCTAGCACCTGTTGTATGGAGATGCCATTCAGACATTATTCTATTTGCTCCTTTAGGAAACACTTAAGGGAGGACGTTTTTCCTTAGATAAATGTTAACCAGGAAAATGAAGTATGCTGTTCAATGTATGAGAAAAGATATGCAGAGGAGTGGACTCGAATATACACTGGTTTACTGTTAATTTAAATTATGTGAAAAAGAAAGTTAATTTTAATGATTTTATCTATTAATATAATGCTATAGCCATAAAATAGTTTTTAATATTTTGTTTCCTCTTTTAAACTTATTCTTTTCTACCCTTACATATTTTCATATATGTTACATATTATTTATAAACAAAGATTTACATATTTTAATTAATGACTACATTGTTTTATGTTCTACATTTTCTCCTTTTATTTAATACTTTCCTCTGTGTGTGTGTGCATGTGTGTGATAGTTAGTGGTTTCTTAGTATTGCAACATACTCTGATTATAATTCATATAACTTTAACCTAGTGCTAGACATAGAGATTGTCTTGCTTTTTCCTATTTGTTAATGTTGTTTTATAAAACTACTTTTATTCGTTTTCTGTGTTAGAATTTTTCTTTTTGGGATACATTTTCAGTAATAAAAGAAAACGAACTCTGAAGTCTGCTCTTTGTGGACTGCCCATTGCCAATGCCAAAAACTCACATTGGATATATTTTTATAGCCTCTTCAGATTTGAGTCTACTCCATTAATTTGGCATCATATTGTTGTTCTTGTTAGTATTTACTGTGTGTATGTGTATTCATTTTTGAAGAGCAGTCTTATTTTATGTAGTTTGCAGGTATTATTTGGGATTTGGAATCATTCTCACTTGGGTCTTGTACTCTTGCTACATTTTAAAAATATACTTCCAGATAAAATGTTAGATTTGCCTCTAGGAATGTTGAATTTCCGCTATTTTGAGACTCTCAAGGACATGGTACAAATGCCTGGAGACATTTTTATTTTTTACAACTGAAAGAGAGAGAGAGATGTTGCTACTGCTATCTGCTAGGTAGATACCAGAGTTGGGAACAATGCTCAAAATCCTAAGGAGATTGAACACTCACACAAAGGATTCTTAGCAAAGCAATTTTACTTCTGCGCAGAGGGGTGCTTCTCCTAGGTCAGTCACCATGAAAGCACAACTGAACAATGAGGCACAAGAGCCTTTATTCCTGACACAAGTCCTGCCCCTGTACCCTTTCCCCATTGGCCAAGGTCGGGTCACACAATCTGAACTAATCCCGGTTGGCTAGACATTTGAACTTTTTTTAGATAAGGTAAGGCATGTAAGGCAGAAAGAGGAAAAGGGGAAGAGGTGTCTGCAATGAGCTAGAGAGCTAGCCTTCTTTCCAAATTAGGAAAGGAATGTGAGCTGGTACTGATAAGCCAGGTACTGTCGTGTGTCCGGGCATGTAACAAAGGCAGAAAGGAAAAAAAAAGAGAAAAAGGAAAAAGGGGTTGGGGGGAGACTATGAATTAAAGAATAAAAGATTGATCAGGCTATTTGAAGAGAAACCTCATCATATCCCATAGCTTTCCCCTTCTTCTTTTTGTAACTCTTTCTCTTCAAATATCTTTAGCATAATTTGGCTTCATTGTTAAACTTGGTCTTCTAGAAAGAAAAGCTCATTTGAATGAGGGGGAGGAGGATCATAAGAGGTTTTAGTGAGAGCTGTTTCAATAAGTCTTTGTATTAATCCTCAGGCACAGGGTATAACACAGCTACAAGAATAAGCAACCCTATTCTGATGGCCAGAGAGATGAGGATTGAGGACATAAGTCCCTTCCATCTACTGAACCAATTTCCCATTAAATTTGTGAAGGGATCATTTAGTCCAGAATTTTTGGCTAGTTCATTTGATAAGGCAGTAAGATCTTGTAATGCTTTAGTTATGGTTCCACCAGGAGCAGTATTATTAGGGATATAAGTACAGCATTGAGTCCTGATCATGACACAAACTCCACCCTCCTTTGCTAGTATCATATCTAATGCTATCCTATTTTCCCCAGCCATTTGACTGGTGGGTCCTAATTGTTCAGCTCTCCCTTTAATAGCACCTCTTGCATAGTTAATAAATTGTTGTTGATTGTAGTAAATGTAATTTATCCAATTTACATTTTTATTTACAGTTGACCACCAGAAGAATGTAGATTCATCGGCCTTACAGTCATTTGGCACTCCTCTTGGGACCCCAATGGCATCTATATAAACATGAGAATCGAAGGACCCAGGGGAGACTTCTCTTGTTTGACAATGTTTGGTTCCTATCCTTTCTGGTTGATGAAATGCCAGGGTGTAAGGGATGGCCAACTGAATTAGAGCATAATTTCAGTTACTTGGCTCCAGTTACTTGGCACAGTGTCTAGTATTGGTCCACCACAACAGCACCACACATCTGCTCGAGGATGGCTAAGGGCAGACTGATGGGTAAGCTCTTGGAAGGGCTTAAGCTCACTGCATCCTGTTAAGGCTCCCAGGAATGCCAAGTTTTCTCCCTGTCATGAGAGACATGAAGTAAAATTGGCACTGGGACATGGACACTGAATGGCCCTTAAGTGCTGATCTGCAGGGTATCAAACCTCAGGGAACAGCAGAGAAAGAGATTGGCATGGTTTGTTGCCCCAAGCTGAGGGGTTTTAGAAGACAGCTACCATACAGCTCATGCATGGTCAGCTGGAAGACCGTCCAAGTGGAAAGCGAACAATCTGGGCCTCTGGCCTACTGTGAGCACAAGCGTAACATTCACTTTTCTTTAAAGTGCAGATGGAATATTTAATCCATTCCAGCCAAGCATTTGCATCTTGATATCCTGTCTCTAGAGCTATAGTTTGCCTTAAGTTTTCTACCTCCAAAACCGTTACCTTGGTTGTGTCATTTTGGAGATGGGAGGAGGACGTTGGACTCACTATACTTGGGGAGAGCATTGGGTTCCACGTGTTTCCCAGACTCTGGGTCTGAATTCCTTAATTATTATTAACCAGTGATTTAACTTACTTTAGGGAGAAGATTCCTATAAGGTCCTGTCCTTCAATGTCTGCTCCTAGCCCATACCATTCTAATATAGAGGATTCTTGGGCCATTGTCCGGGGATTATTTATAATCAGCAACAAGGGGTTACAGTGTAATGGCTTACAATTTGGTGGGGTGGGACCACAGACTAGTTGAAGTTTTTGTTTTAGTCCCCATAACCTATTTGAAGCAGGGGGCTTGGCTGTCCACCCTTTGTGCTTAGTGGTCCAACAAACATCTGCCCAGTCACTACAGGGACCTATTTAAAGCTCCATACTTATATTTGGTTGACTCTTTGGACATAGATACTTATCAACATGGAATAGCTTCCTTTGAGCTTGCTTATCTCCACATAGGATGACTGAACAGGCATTGAACTGAAGGGTTAAAGGATGGTTAGCCTGAGTTACATTGATGACAAGATGACTTTCTGTTGAAAAGAAAAAAGAAAATAAACAAGTGATTACAAAGCTCTTTTAGAGTTAGTTTGGTGGGGGTGAGCCCTGGAGTGATAGTCCATGATTCTGGAGGTGGCCACGTCTTTTTGACTCAAGTGTGATGAGTCCATCCTCTTTCTGCTGTCTGGACTGCAGTCTCAGTAGTTAGGAGCACTAGGTAGAATCCTTCCCAAGCTGGTTCGAGTTTCCCTTCCTGCCACCCTTCGATGAGGATGTGGTCTCCAGGCTGATGCTGATGTTCTGGAAACCCCAGGGGCAGCACCTGTGCTAGGAGACCTTTAGTCTTAAAGGAAGAGAAAGTAGAGGATAGACCAAGTATATAATTGTTGAGGAACTGATCTTTTGCTTCAAATGTAGGGATGTCAGCAGTGGAGTGTAAGTAGAGCAATCCATAAAGCATTTCATAAGGGGAAAGGCCAATATCTCTTCGAGGGGCAGTCTGGATTCTTAACAAAGCAATAGGAAGACATTTAATCCATGGAAATCGAGTTTCTAAAACTAAATTAGTTAAGTGGTTTTTTACAGTCTGAATCATCTGCTCTACTCTTCCTGAGGATGGATGCCAAGGGATATGGTATTCCCAATTTTTATGTAGTACCTGGGCTAACTTCTTAATGACATGTGCAGTGAAATGGGTTCCATTATCTGAATCAATATTTTCTATTAGTCCAAATCTGGGTACAATGTTTTCAATTAATGCTTTAACTACATTATCGGCAGTTGCACTTGAGAATGGAATAGCCTTTACCCAGTGGGTAAAGTGGTATATTACTATTAATAAGTATTTTAAACGACCAATTGGGGGCATTTCAGTATAATTAATCTGGACAGTTTGGAACAGTCTCAGCCCTGTATTCTTTCCTCCAAGGGGCGATTTCCTTAGAATCTGCTTATTAGTCTTTTTTACTTATTAAGCAACTATCTACAACTTCTTTAGCCATGGTATAAATTCCTATACACCCATAAACCCGGAGAACTGCATCACATATTGCTTGGGGTCCCCAATGGGTCCTCTGAAGTAATTGAGACAAAATGAGGGAGCTCATGAGAAGTTTCAACAGCATCTCCTTTTGATCTGGTTATATCTATTTCCCTTCTGCATTCTCTTTAGCTCCCATTCTTATTAACTTCTCTTTCTCAACGGAAGAGAAAATGGGGGTTGCAGTAGGAGAAAGAAGGCATGGAGTTAAATGAAAAACACGCATTTCAGAAGAAATGGCAACTGGCTTTGCTATCTGATCTATGATATTATTTCCCTGACTTGTGAAAGACAAGTCCTTTTGATGTCCTGGGACATACACAATAGCTATATCTTCTGGCAATTGGAGATTGTTAAGGACATGGGCAGTTAGTTCTCCATGAACTAAATCTTGGCCTCTACTATTGATAAGACCCTTCTCCATCCAAATTTTTCCAAATGTGTGTGACACCCCAAAGGCATACTTAGAATCAGTATAGATAGTTCCTTCTTGGTTTTGTAAATGTTCTAATGCTTGGCTGAGTGCAAACAGTTCACACGTCTGGACAGACCAGTTATTAGGCAGTCTTCCTGATTCTACTTCTTCAAGCATTTCTCCAACAATCACTGAATACCTATTATGTCTTTTCCCTTCAATTAGCCAGGAGGACCCATCTATGAATAAGTGCCGCACTATTTTGAAGGGAGTTTCTCCTAAGTCTGGTCAAACTTTTGTATGGTAATCAATAAGATATAAACAGGCATGATCTCTTTTTAAATTTGGATTCCCTGTAAAAAAGCCTGCTGGATTAAGTGAATTATCAGTAGTTAATATTAAATCATCTTTTTCCAGTAGGATAGTCTTGTATTTTAAAATCCTTGAGTCAGTGATCCACCTTCCTGCTTTCTGATTTAAAATAGTTCTAACTTGGTTGGGCATGCTTACTGTTAATTTTCCTCCAAAGTTTAATTTCCTACTTTCTTCAACTAATACTGCTGTAGCTGTGATGGACTGGATACATTGGGGCTACCCATGAGTGACTGGGTCTAAGACCTTTGACAAGAAGGCCACAGGTTATTGACAGCCTCCATGCTCTTGTGTAAGCACTCCTAGAGCTACCCCGTTATTTACATTAACAAAAAGATGAAATGGCTGTTCTAGGGAGGGTAGAGCTAGAACAAGGGTGGTTATGAGCATCTCTTTAAATTCCTCAATTTGCTGGATTTCCGTAGAAGTCCACAAGAGATGATCAGGCTTCCACTGGGCAAGTTTCTCATGTAGAAGTTTACTTTTTAATTCTTGTGAGTCAATCCATAAACTGCAATATCCAATTAGTCCTAAAAATTTCCTGAGTTGTTGTTTAGTTTGAGGCAGGATAGGGAAACAATTCCCTCCACCTTTTCAGGCCCTATTCTTCATTTACCTGCACTGATTAGGTGACTTAAGTATTTAACTTCAGGTTCTACATACTGAAGTTTCCCTTTTGAGACCCCCAACCCCTCACATTGCAAGTGATTGAGGATATGTGTAAAGAAGTCAACTTCTTCCTTTATATCTTTACCAGATATAAGAAGATCAGCCACGTACTGAAGCAGGCATATCTGCTTAGGGACTGTGACTTTCTCTAGTACTTGTTCTAGGATGTGACCAAAGATGTTGGGGAAGTCTGTGAACCTTGGGGCAGCAAGACTGCCCATCAATATTGTTGTCTCTGCTCCAAATGGAAGTCTTTTTGCTCAAAAGCAAATACATCTCAGCTATGGCCAGCCAAGGGGCATGCCCAGAAGGCATCCCTTATATCCAACACTGTAAACCACTGATGATTGTATGGAATTTTGCTAAGAATGGTGTAAGGGTTAGGAACAACAGGGTGAGTGGTCTGGACTATTTGATTAATAGCTCTAAGGTCTTGCACTAATTGATATGACCTATCTGATTTCTTCACAGGCAGGATTGTAGTATTGTAAGGAGACATACAGGGTTCAAGAAGCCCATCTTCAATGAACCCTCAATTACAGGCTTTAGCCCTACTCTGCCCTCTAAAGGAGTGGGGTATTGCTTTCTCCTTACTATTTCCCCAGGAGTTTTTAGTTTGATATGTATTGGAGGGATCTGGAGTTTCCCTTGATTTCCTTCCTTTGACCAGATATCAGGATGAATACATTTCTCATCCACAGCAGTGAGTAAATGTAGTGAAGTGAGGAATCCTTTAGGGTCCACTTGAAGGCCTATACTTTGCCTTAACATTAAGTCTCTTCCTAATAGATTAGTTCCTGCTTCAGGAATTAATAAAAATTGAATATGAGTAAATTGATCTTGATATTTGACTTCTGTGCTTTCTAAAATTTTTGACTTAAATCCTTATTCCTTTACCCCAGAGACTAAATATTCTTCTTAAGAGCAGGTAAGACCAGGTGGAGGGAAACAAACAGAGGAGCATGAAGCCCCTGAATCAACTAAAAAGGTGATAAATTCACATTCAGGTCCCGCGTCCAAATTTATCAAGGGTGCCTGGTAGGAATTTAAAAGAGGAGGAGCCCCTGACTCCCCTATTGTTCTTCAAAGTCATGAGCATGAAAGTTTCTTTCTCTCTTTTTAGTTCAGGACATTCCCTCTTGAAGTGGCCTGTTTTTCCACATCTGTAACATCTATCTTGTCCTTCTTCCTTCTCAGTCAGCATTCTCTGATCTTGCTCCCCTATATCCCTTAGGGGGCTTATTAAATGAGGGCCTCGACCCTCCAATGGAGGCTTGGGTCCTCTCAAGGAGGGTTTAGGCCCCTTATAATCTCTGGCTGCTTGAAAGCCATGCTTAGGGATATATGGATTTGGAGCTATCTGTTGGAAGGTGGATAACATAAGTTTTGTCTTTTGTTTTTGTTTTTTCTCGTCTCTTCTTACATATACTTTTTGAGCCTCCCTGAGCAGTTCGCCCAGGGAATGGTCCTCCAAATTTTATATCTTTTGTAATTTTCTTGAAATGTCTGGCCAACTTTTGTAACAAAGTGGAGTTTTAACATTCGTTGTCCAAGGGGGTTTTCCAAATCAAGGCCTGCATATTGTTTCATTTGCTCCCTCAATCTATTTAAGAATCTAGTGCATCCTTCATCTTTTTCTTGTTAAATATCAAATGCTTTAGAAAGATTTTGAATTTGGGATGCTGATTCTTGAATTCCTTTTATTATCTTCTCCCTAAGGTCCTCCACATTTTCCTGGTGATTTGAATTGTTATTGTCCCACTGGGGGTCTCGAGTGGCAAATTTATAGTCCACAGGAGGGACATTTTGACCAGGAAGGTGCTCACATTCCCAAACTGCCAAAACAGCCTTTCAAATCATGCTTTGTTCTTCCCCAGAAAAGAGGATGCCCAAGATGGACATCAATTCCGCCCATGTGTATATCTGAGGCCCTAGAAATTGATCAATTTGATTTGCTACTCCATAAGGGTAATCCAGTAGTGGCTTAAACTCCTTTTAAAATTCCAGACTTCTGAACTAGTCAAGGAGGCATTTACAAAGCCAATAGCCCCCTCTCCTTGTGGTACCTCTCTTAGTGGAAAGAAAGTCAGATCCTGCTCTCTAGGTGTGGAGGGAAATGGAAAGTTTTGAATCCCCTTTTTACATTGCTCTATCTCATGTTGAAGCCCCTTTATTGAGGGATATTTAATAGGTTAGCAAGGGGCAGGCTCACAAGATGATAATTCTGCAAAGTTAGGATTATACGGGGGAGGAGCAATATGAGTAGAGGCACCACAAGTGGGGGACCACAAGTGGGGGAGGGATCCATAGCAGCAACTGGAGGAATAGAACATGGGTAAGTAACACAGGCAAAGGGGTGACCTGAAATGGCTGTGGAGTAACCTGAAACTGCAGCCAGAGGGACAGCACAGGCTGGGGCATGGCCTGAAATGGCTGGGGAGTAACCCAAAACCACAGCCAAAGGGATGGCACAGGCCAGGAAGTGGCCTGGAACAGAAACTGGAGGAGCAAATCAGTGACAACCAGAAGAGTGATGCAAGCAGGAAAGGACCTGAAACGGAAATTGGAACCAGAGGGGCAGGATCCGGAACAGCTGGAAGAGGGACACAAGCAGGGGAGGGACCTGAAATGGAAATGGGAACCAGAGAGGCTGCATCAGGGACAGCTGGAAGAGGGATGCAAGCAGAGGAGGGACCTGAAATGGAAACCGGAGGAGTGGGATCGGGGGCACTGAATGGAGGAAGATGATCTAGAGGGTCCCACGTGTTAGTGGGTGTGAGTTGTCTAGACATGAGGACACTTTTCCTTCCAGAGAGGTTGGTTTTGGGCTTTCTCCCTCCAGACTCTAAAGGGTAAAGGAGGACAGGCCCCTGACGCCGACAGAGGGTGTATCAATTTCTTCCTGGGAGACAGGGCTCTTATCATTAACATGCTCAATTAAGAGCTGACAAATCCACTCCTCATTAGACTCAAATTTTGGCCAGAAAAATGAGGGTTTAAAGATGGATTCTTAAACCCAAATAAAACAACAATATTTTATCATCTGCTGTTGTTGTTTATACTTGGTTCTCTCATTATCTTTCCAATACTTCAGCATAAGCCCCAAGGGGCTATCAGAAGGAATTTTGTCACTCTCTAGACCCTTTAGTTTTCCCGTCTTACTTGAAACATTCCCCATCTTAGAGGTTATGGGGGGAACTCCAACCTCTCCTGTTAGAGGCATCTACCCCTCTCTCTGTAGAGGCTCACTGAGGCTTTTAAGAGGGGGTCCAACCTCTCATATTAGAGGTGTCTCACCTCTGCCTTTCTGGAGGCTTAACCCCTCTGGTTAGGGGTTTCCTGCATATCATATAGCTCACCCCCCTGGAAGTTTCTTGCACCTTTCTTTCTCCTTGTCTTCTCTGACTGTGCCTGCCCCTAGTCCATAGATAGCAGCATGAAACTGCAGAGAAGACTCACTCATTCCACACAACCATAATGCTTAGCCCAATTCACACACCATCAACCTCCAAATATTCCCGACCACCAAGGAAATACTTTGCCACCTTTGCAAAGTCTCCTACCTTATTCTGTGCACAAGAATTACCTGGTCCTCTTATTGCCACAGTCTTGCAAGCCTCTCCTCCCTCTTTGCTAAGAATCCAGATTTATTCATCACAATGGGTGGGCCCTCATCTCCCTCACCCTTGGGCCACTGTAACTATAGACAGTGGGATGTGTTCCCCTGGGTGGCATGATTGAAGACTCCCTTCCCAAAAGAGAATATTCAAGCCCCACATTGGGTGCCAGAATTGTTGGGAATAACACTCAAAATCCTAAGGAGATTGAACACTCAAACAAAGGATTCTTAGCAAAAAAATTTTACTTCTTCTTAGAGGGGTACTTCTCCTTGGCCAGTCACCATGAGAGCACACCTGAACAAAGGGGCATGAAAGCCTTTATTCCTGATGCAGTCCTGCCCCTGTACTCTTTCCCCATTGGCTGGGGGTGGGTTGTACAATCTGAACTAATCCCGGTTGGCTAGACATTTGAACTTTTTTTAGATAAGATGGGCATGTAAGACAGAAAGGGGAAAAGGGGAAGAGGTGTCTGCAATGAGCTAGAGAGCTAGCCTTCTTTCCAAATAAGGAAAGGAATGTGAGCTGGTACTCATAAGCCTGGTACTGTGGCATGTCTGGGCCTGTAACAAAGGCAGAAAGAAAAAAAATAGAAAAAGGAAAAAGGGGTGGGGAGTACTATGAATTAAAGAATAAAGGATTGATCAGGCTATTTGAAGAGAAACCTCATCATATCCCACAGCTGGGATGCTACTGTATGTTCTACAGTGCCCAAGACACACTCCCACAATAAATAATTATCATTTCCAAAATATAAATCATGCTAAATTTGATGAACCCTGCTCTAAACTGATCAAGAAGTAAAAAGATAGGCCATTAAATTACCAATACCAGGAATAAAGGAGGAGACAATACTATAGATCCCACAGACAACAAAAGGATATAAGAAAATATCATGAACAGTTTTGTGCAATAGATTTAACAACTTAAATGAAATTTAAAAACCCTTCAAAAGACCCAAATATCTAGAAGTTACCAAAAAATCTGAAAATTTATATATTTACTACATAAATTGGATTATTAATTAAAAACACTTCCACAGATAAATTTAATTGTAAGTAAAAATATTTTCCTGGAAGAAGGAGGCAGAACTAGATGGCTGAACAGAAGCCTCCACCAGTTTTCCTCCACACAGAAACACCAAATTTAACAACTATCTACACAAAAAAGCACCTTCATGATAACAAAAAATCAAGTGAGTGATCGTAATACTTGATATTAACTTCATATCACTAAAGAAGGTATTGAAAAGAATAGGAAAGAAACTCTTTAATTGCCAACACTACCCCTCAGCCCCAGGCAGCAGTCACATGGGGCTGAGAATCTGTACGCCTCCATAAGGGAGAAAGCAATGATTGTGGGACTTTGCAATGGAACTCAGTGCTGCCACATCACAGCTAAGGTTGCACCAGGCAGAACTCAGCTGACACCCATGTAGGGAGCATTTAGATGAGCCCTAACCATAGAGGAATCCATCACCCCAGCAGGCAGAACTTGAGTTTTGGCAAACCCTGCCATCACAGGGTAATATGCTCTGGGGTCCTAAATAAACTTGAAAGGCAGTCTGGGCCACAAGGAGTACAACTCCTAGGCAAGTCCTAGTGCTATGATGGGCTCAAAGCCAGTGGATTTGGGAGGACATGCAATAAAGTAAGACACCAGCCAGGGTGGCCAAGAGAGTGCTTGTATCACCCGTCCCCCAACCACAGGCAGCACAGCTCACAGCTATGGGAGGAACTGCTTCCTTCTGCTTGAGGAGAGGAGAGGGAAGAGTAAAGCACCCTTTGTCTTGGAACTTGGATACCAGCTTAGCTACAATAGGATAGGGCACTTGGCAGAGTTTTGAGGCCCCTATTTCAGGCCCTAGTTCCCAGATGAGATTTCTAGACACACCTGGGCCAGAATGGAACCCATTGCCTTGAAGGGAAGAACTCAGTCCTGGCAGGATTCATTATCTGCTGAATAATTAGCATCAGCAGCTAGGCAGTACATGCCATGGGCCATGGGAAAGACTCTCAGATGTATAACCAAGCACATTCCTAGCTGTGGTAACTAAGAGGAGAGACTCCTTCTGCTTGAGAAAAGCAGAGGGAAGAGTAAAGAGGATTTTGCCTTGCAGCTTAAGTACCAGCTTAGCCACAGTGGGATAGAGTACCAAGTGGGCTCTCAAAGTCCCTGATTACAGACCTTGGCTCTTGGATGGCATTTCTGGACCTGCCCTGGGTCAGTGCAGAGCCTATTGCCCTGAAGGGTGAGTCCCAGTCCTTGCAGCACTCACAACAAGCTGATCAAAGAGCCTTGGGCCTTAACTGAACATCAGCAGTAGCCTGGCAGTACTGCTGTGGGCCTATGGTGGTGGCAGCCAGGAGAAGCAACTCCTCTGCCTAGGGAAAGGGGAGAGAAGAATGACAAGGACTTTGTCTTATGATTTGGGTGCCAGTTCAGCCATGGTAGAATAGAACTTAGGTAGATTTCTAAGGTTTCTGACTCCAGGAACTGGTCCCCAGACAGCATCTCTGGACCTGCCTGGGGCCCAAGGGAATTCATTGCCCTAAAAGGAAGGACACAAGCCAGGCTGGCTTCACTGCTTGCTGATTGTAGAGCTCTGGGTCCTTGAACAAACATGGGGAATACCTGGCTAGTAGTTACAGTGGGCCTTGGGCAGACCCAGTTCTGTGCTGGATTCAGGAATGACCCAGTGCAGTCCCAGTGGTGGCAGCCACAGGGATGCTTTTGTCACCCCTCCTTCAGCACCATGGAGCTCAGCCCAGAGAGAGCAAGAGACTCTGTTTGGGAGAAAGCAAGGGAAAAGAACAAGAGTCTCTGTCTGGTAATTGAGAGAATTATGCCAAATCTTATCCAATATCAAAGGTGGTACCCCTATGAGTCTTGCAAAAGCCACAGTGTTACTGGGCTCAGGCTGCCCCCTAAAGTAGGTATGGCTTTAGTGACCAAAATCATAGATCATGACACCCAAGTTCCTTAAAATATCAGGAAAGTCTTCCCAAGAAGGACTAATACAAACAAGCCCAGACTGTGAAGACTGCAATGAATACCTAACTCTTCAATGCGCAGGCACTGATGAACATCCACAAGCATTAAGACTATCCAGAAAAACATGACCTCGCCAAATGAATAAGTCACCAGGGAACAATTCCAGAGAGACAAGAGATATGTGAACTTTCAGACAGAGCATTCAAAACATATTTTGAGACAACTTGAGATTCAAGATAACATAGAGAAGAAATTCAGAATTCTATCAGATAAATTTAACAAAGAGATTAAAATACTTAAAAAGGATCTGGAGTTGAAAAATGCAATCAACATAGTGAAGAATGCATGAAAGTCTCCTAATAGCAGAATTGATCATGCAAAAGGAAGAATTAGTGAGCTCAAAGACAAGCTACTTGAAAATACACGGCAAGAGGAAACAAAAGAAAAAAAAAAACAGAATGAAACAAGACTAATAGATCTAGAAAATTGCCTGTAAAGGGCAAATATATTGGCCTTAAAGAGGAGGCAGAGAGATAGGGGTAGAAACTTCATTCAAAGGGATAATAACACAGAAAGAAAAACATTCAAATATAAGAAGGTATAGAAATCCAAGCAGATTTAAGCCAAAGAAGACTACTTGAAGGCACTTAACAATCAAATTCCTAAAAGTCAAGGATAAACAAAAAGCCACAAAAGAAAAAAAAAGACATAACATACAATGGAGCTCCAATATGTCTGGCAGCAGACTTGTCAATGGAAACCTTACAAGCCGAGAGAGAATGACATGATATATTCAGAGTACTGAAGGAAAAAACACTTTTACCTAGAATAGTATATCTGGCAAAAATATCCTCCAAACATTAAGAAGAAATAAAGACTTTTTCAAACTAACAAACCCTGACGGATTTCATCAATACCAGACATGTCCTATAAGAAATGCCAAATGGAGTTCTTTAATCAGAAAGAAAAAGTTGTTAATGAAGAATAAAAAAATCATCTGAAAGTACGAAGATCACTGTTAATAGTAAGTACACACACAAAAAAAACCAGAATATTTTAACACTGTAATGGTGGTATATCTTAAGTAGAGAGATAAAAAGATGAACTAATGAAAAATAATAATGGCAATAACTTTTCAAGACACAGACAGTACAATAAGATATAAATGGAAACGACAGAAAATTAAAAAGTGGAGGGGGGGACAAAGTTAAAGTGTAGCATTTTTATTAATTCTCTCTGTTTTTTTGTAAGTTTTTTACTGGTTTATGTAATCAGTGTTAAGTTGTCATAAGTTTAAAATAATTGGTTATAAGGCAGTATTTGTAAGCCTCATGGTAACCTTAAATAAAAAAACATACAACAGACACACAAAATATAAAAAGCAAGAAATTAAAACATAACACCAGAGAAAAATCACCTTCACTAAAAGGTAGGAAGAAAAGAAAAAAGAGAGGACCGCATAATAACCATAAGAAAATAACTTTACTATCAAGAGACAAGTGGATAAATGGATAAAAATAAAATAAGACCCAATGATCTTTTGGCTACAAGAAATGCACTTCACCTATGAACACACTTGTATACTGAAAATAAAAGGATGGGAAAAGATATTCCATGCAAATGGAAACCATGAAAGAGCAGAAGTAGCTATACTTAGACAAAATAGTTTTCAAGACAAAAACTATAAAAGGAGACAAAGCTCATTATATAATGAAGGAGTCAATTCAACAAAAGGATGTATAGCAATTGTAAGTATGTATAGACCCAACACTGAAGCACACAGATATATAAAGCAAATATTACTGGACTTAAAGAGAGATGACCCCAATACAATAAGAGCTGGAGACTTCAATACCCCACTTTCAGCCCTGGACAAATTATCCAGACAAAATCAACAAAGAAACAAAGAAGCATCAGATGTAATCTGCATTACACACTGATTGAACCTAAAAGGTATTTATAGAACATTTTATCCAATGGTTACAGCATACACATTCTTCTCCTTAGTCCATGGACCTTTCTCAAGGATAGACCATATGTTAGGCCACAAAACAAGTCTTAAAACATTCCAAATAATTTGAAATTTAAGTAAACTGAAATTTGAAATGTTAAGTATCTTCCCTGATTGTAATGGAATAAAACTAGAAATCAATAACAGGAGGAATTTTGGAAACTATACAAACAAATGGAAATTAAACAGTATGTTTCTTAATGACCAGTGGGTTAGAAAAAGAAATTAAGAAGAAAATTGAAAAATTTCTTGAAAAAAAATGATAGTAGAAACACAACATATCAAAACCTATGGAATACAGCAAAAGTAACACTAAGAGTGAAGTTTATAGCTATAAGCACCTACATCAAAAAAAGTTAAAAAACTTTAAATAAATTTAATGATACATCTTAATGAACTAGAAAAGCAATTGGAAATCAAACCCAAAATTACTGGAAGAAAGGAAATAATGTGGATCAGAGCATAAATAAATAAAATTGAAACAAAAAAATACAAAAAACAATGAAATGAAAAATTGGTTTTTTGAAAAGATAAACAAAATTGACAAATCTTTAGCCACACTAAGACAAAAAGAGAGAAGACCCAAATAAAATAAAACCAGAGATGAGAAAGACGACATTATAATTGATACCACAGAAATTCAAAAGATCATTAGAGGCTACTATGAACAAGTATATGCCAATAAATTGGAAAATCTAGAAGAAATGGATAAATTCCTAGACACATATAACCTACCAAGTTTGAACCAGGAAGTCCAAAACATGAACAGACCAATAACAAATAACAAGATTGAGGCCATAATAAAATTCCCCCAGCAAAGGAAAGCCCAGGACCTGGTGGCTTCACTGCTGAATTTTACTTAACATTTTAAAAAGAACTAATACCAGTCTTACAGAAACAATTCCAAAAAATAGAGGAGGAAATACTTGCAAAGTTATTGTATAAGGCCAATATTACCCTGATATCAAAACCAGACAAAGATACATTTTTTACAGAAGAAAACCACAGGCAAATATGTGGTGCATAAACACAACGGAGTGCTATTCAGCCATAAAATAGAATGAAATCCTGTCATTTGCAACAACTTGGATGGAACTGGAGGTCATTATGTTAAGCCAGGGCATAAATAAGCCAGGGACAGAAAGACAAACTTCACATGTTCTCACTTATATGTGGGAGCTAAAAATTTAGAACAATTGAGCCCATGGAGATAGAGAGTAGAATTATATTTTCCAGAGGCTGGAAGGGTAGCAGTATGTGTGTGGTGGCAAGGGATGGGGGTGGGGTGGGGAAGGAAGTGTGTGTGGTTAATGGGTACAAAAAACCAGAGTGAATAAGATCTAGTATTTGATAGCTCAACAGGGTGGCTATAGTCAATAATTATTTCATTGTACATTGTAAAATAACTAAAAGAGTATAATTGGATTGTTTGTGGTACAAACGATAAATGATTGAGGGAATGGATACTCCATTTACCTTGACATGATTATTACACATTGTATGCCCATATCAAAATACCTTATGTACCCCATAAACATCAAAATATCTTACATACCCCATAAACACCTATTACATACCCAAAAAACTAAAAATTGAAAAAAAATATTTTCCAGGAAAGACATAGGTCAAAGTATACAAAATTGTAAATATGTAGAATGAATCAGTGTAGACATCTAATGTGCAATATAAAAACTATAGTTAATAATATTGGCCAGGCGGGGTGGCTCATGCCTATAATCCCAGCACTTTGGGAGGCCGAGGTGGGCAGATCACCTGAGGTCAGGACCAGCTTGAGGTCAGGATCACCTGAGGCCAAGACCAGCCTGACCAATATGATGAAACTCCATCTCTACTAAAAATACAAAAGTTAGCCGGGCATGGTGGCACAAGCCTGTAATCCCAGCTGCTTGGGAGGCTGAGACAGGAGAATCGCTTCAACCCAGAAGGCGGAGGTTGCAGTGAGCCGAGATTGTGCCACTGCACTCCAACCTGGGCAACAAGAGCAAAACTCCATCTCAAAAAAAAAAAAAAAAAAAAACAAACTATAGTTAATGATATTGTATATTTGTCAGATATATATAATTGCTAACAATAGATTTTAGATTCTCTTACCACATACAAACAAAAAGGGTATCTATGTGAGATGATGGATATATTGGGTATATATTGCTTGACTATAGTAACTATCTCACTATGTATTTATGTTGTATACCTTAAGTATATACCACAAAAAGTATATTAATTAATCTATAAACAAAGTTAAACTGCATAGCAAAAAAAAAAATTAAAGAAAAATATCACAATCACAGATGACCTCACTGGTGTAATCAAAAAGTATTTTAAAAAGAATTACTATCAATTTTGAAGGAACTTCTTTAAAAATAACACGAGGAAACATTTTATTAATTTATGTCTTGTGGTCCTAATTATTTTTCTTTCAAAACCAGATAAAAGAAAAATATGGACCAATATTCCTCATAAATATCAATTCAGAAAGTCTTAACAAAATAATAATAGAAAATTGATCCAACAATATATAAAAAGATTAAGACCTCATGATCAATTGTGGTTTACCCTGGAAATACAAAGTTCATTTAGCACTCAAAAAAATCAATAAAATATAATTCAACACATCAACAAAAAAGAGAAATATATAAACTAGAAATTAATAATAAAAAACCACAAAATTTACAAATATATGAAAATAAGCAACTAACTTTTAAATAACTATTGAGTATTATTCACAATAGCAAAGACTTGGAACCAACCCAAATGTCCAACAATGATAGACTGGATTAAGAAAATGTGGCACATATACACCATGGAATACTATGCAGCCATAAAAAATGATGAGTTCACGTCCTTTGTAGGGACATGGATGAAATTGGAAATCATCATTCTCAGTAAACTATCGCAAGAACAAAAAACCAAACACCGCATATTCTCACTCATAGGTGGGAATTGAACAATGAGAACACATGGACACAGGAAGGGGAACATCACACTCTGGGGACTGTTGTGGGGTGGGGGGAGGGGGGAGGGATAGCACTGGGAGATATACCTAATGCTAGATGACGAGTTGGTGGGTGCAGCGCACCAGCATGGCACATGTATACATATGTAACTTACCTGCACATTGCGCACATGTACCATAAAACCTTAAGTTTAATAATAATAAATAATAATAAAAGAAGAAAAAAAAAAAAAAAAAGAAAAATATCAAAAAGAAAATTTTAGGAAACCTCAAGAAAATGAAAATGAAAACACACAATATCAAAACTTATGAAATGCAGCAAAAGCAATACTAACAGAGAAGTTTATAGAAATAAATGCTTACATTGAAAAAGAAGAAATATCTCAAATAAACAACCTAACTTTATGCCTAAGGGAATTAGGAAAAGAAAACTATACCCACAGTTGCAGAAAGGAAAAATAAAGATTTAAATATTATTTAAATATAGTTTAAAGAATAAAGATTTTAAAATACATAAATAAAATAGAGAAAACAATTAAAATCAAAATTAAGAGTTTGTTTTCTGAAAAGATAAAAGTTGACAAATTTTTAACTAAGAAGAAGGATGACTCAAATAAATAAAATCAGAAATGAACAAAAAGACATTACAACTGATTCCACTGGCAGAAAAAAAGGATCACAGGTAACTATCATGGCCAGATATACACCAACAAATTGAACAACATAGAATAAATGAATAAATTCCTAAAAAACATACAATCTACCAAAGAAACAGAAAGCCTGAACAGCACAATACTAAATGAGATGATCAAAGAAAGTAATACAAACATTCCCAAGAAAGTAAAGCCTAGGACCAGATGACTCCACAAGATAATTCTACCAAACATTTAAAGAAGAACTAATACTAATCCATCTTAAATGCTTCCAAAAAGAGAAAAGAAGGGAACACTTCTAAACTCACTCTAAGAGGTTAGCATTGCCCTGATACCAATGCCATACAAACTCAACAAAATAAGAACTGCAGGCCAAGATCCCTAATAAGTATAGATGCAAATCCTCTAAAAACATTAACAAATCAAATACAACATCACACTAAAAGAATCATATATTAAGATGAAGTAGGATTTATCTCTGGCATGCAAAAGTGGTTCAACATTTACAAATCAACAAGTGTGATACACCACATTAACAAAATGGAAGATTTTTTTAAAATATGATCCTCTCAATAGATGCAAGAAAAGCATTTGGCGAAATTCAACATCTTATCATGATAAAACCTCTCAACAAATTAGGTATAGAAGAAGTATACCTCAACACACTGAAGGCCATTAAGACAATTCAAAGCTAATATCATACTCAACAGTGCAAAACAAATGCTATTTTCAGCATTTGTTTCCAGAACAGGACAAGGTTGTTCACTCTCAATTTTCCTGTTCAGTACAGCACTAGAAGTCCTAAGCAGAACAATTAGGCAAGAGAAGGAAATAAAAGCCATCCAGATTGAAAGGGAGAAACTAAATTATGTGTTTGCAAATGGCATGATCTTATATATAGAAAACTCTGAAGATTCAACACAAAAACTATTAGAACTAATGTGAATCCAGTAAAGCTGTAGGACACAAAATGAAAAAAGTAGTGTTTCCACACACCAACAATAACTTATATGAAACTGTGATTAAGAAAACAATTTCATTTATAGTAGCATCATGAAAATAAAATACTTAGGTATAAATTTAACCAAGGAAATACAAGGTTTGTACATTGAAAACTACAAACATTGATGAAAAAATTTAAAAGTCACAAAATGTGCTTTTCTATAAAATCAAGAAAAAAGGAAAGATGCTTATTTAACCCCTTTAATACAACACATTACTGAAGGTTCTAGACAGTGCAATAAGGAAAGGAAATAAAAGTCATACAGAAGCAAGAAGTAAAATTCTTTTTATTGGCAAAAAATAAAATTTTTAATCACATACATAAAAAATGTTTTAAGTAATTTTCAAAACAACAACTATTAGGACTAATAAGTGAATTCAGTGAAGTCACAATGCATAATAAGGGCAATATAAAAAAATGGACAGTAATTTTGTAAACAAGCAACATACACTTTTAAAAGCTAAAAATATATATATTTATAATAACTTCCAAAGGGCTGGGCGCAGTGGCTCACACCTGTAATCCCAGCACTTTGGGAGGCTGGGGCGCATGGATCTCTGGAGGCCCAGAGTTTGAGACCAGCCTGGCTAACATGGTGAAATCCTGATTCTACTAAAATTACAAAAATTAGCTGGGTGTGGTGGCACATGCCTGTAGTCCCAGCTACTTGGGAAGCTGAGGCAGGAGTATCGTTTGAGCCTGGGAGAGGAGGAGATTGCAGTGAGCCAAGATCGTGCCACTACACCCCAGGCTGGGTGACAGAGACAGACTCCGTCTAATTAAAAAAAAAAAACTTCCAAAGAATGAGATAAACAGGAATAAATTGAACAAAAGCTATTCAAGTCCAATAAGCCAAAGACTAAAAGACACTGACAAAAATTTAAAGAACACCTAAAAAATATAGAGATATATAACACATTGATTGAAATATTTGATATTTAAAATGCTTCTTATCGCCTAATTGAGCTACAGATTTACTACAATCCCAATATAAATTCCACAAGATTTTTCACAGAAATTCACAAGCTTAATCCAAAATTTACCATGCAACTACAATCTAAATAACCAAAGCACCTAAAAAATTGGGTGGCTCACAGTATCACATTTCAAGACTTACTAAAAAGCCACAACAGTCAAAGGAGTTTGATATTATCATAAGAATAAATGTATAGATCAATGAAACCAAATAGAAACTTGAGAAATAAATATACAAGCTGAATTGATTTTCAACAATTATGCCAAGGCAATTTAACAGATAAAGGAAAGTCTTTCCAGTAACTGTTGATTAAACAACTGAATATTCATACTGGAAAACATGAATATTAACCTTTACCTAAAACCATATACAAAAAAAAAAACCTTAAAAATCATCATGGACCCAAATATAAGAGCTAAAATTGTAAGGCTTATAAAAGAAGATATGAGGAAATTTTTGTGACCAAAGGGTAAACAAAGTTTTCTTACATAGAACAAAAAAGCAAAAGCAATAAAAGAAAAATGGATAAATTAAATTTTATCAACTTTAAAATCTTTAACCTTTTGCTTTTTGAAGTACAGTTTAGAAAATAGAAAGGCAGGCCACAAATAAGGAAAAAATATTATATATGTGTGTGTACGTATGTGTGCGCGCACACACACACACATATATATATATTCAACCCATCCAAATTCAAATACCAAGGTATTTACTCAAAATAAATGAAAACATATGTCCACAAAAATTTCTACATGATATACTTGCATTGCTAAAGAGAAGTTCAGGAACATACTGGCCAGAGAAGTGAGCAAAGAACAATTAGGAGCCGGCACCTCAGTATTAAAGGATTAAGTATACAAAACCAAAATTCAGCCAGGGAGAAATGTTAGACAAATGACCAGAAAAGTAGGAAATGTCAGGGGAATAATGAGTTCACACTACAGTGACTTTCTCCTGACATCTACAGCTTTGGCAAACTGCAAGTCTGATGCCACTTAAGTTTGAAAAGATCTCTGTCTTGTGGTTGATAAGAAAAAGAATTACCCAGTACCAAATGGAGAGTGGCATCTGACACTACCCTCATTTCAACAGTCCATTGTAGCGATATTGCCTCTAGAATCCTTTCTCAGCATCTGTACTTAGAAGTGGCTTCTCTCTCCTTTGATTCTCAAAGAGCTGAAACAGGACACTTGCTGGTAGCAGTCTGTCATGTAGTTAAGACATTATGACCAAGTAGTATTGATGGTCTGAATTTTATGCAGAGTCAAAATGTTAATACCTGATTTTTATATTACCCAGTAATCCACACAATACTTAGTGTTGAGGCTTAGGAATGAGGTGAGGATCAAGAATGGATGGAGACTTCAGGATATAGTGAGAGTATTACTTTGGAAGATGATTTGATGTTAAAAAAAAGTTAATGGTTTACATTTTAGATCATGTCAAAAGAGTTGCTTCAAAATAACATGTAATAGACAGCATTTGAACTATTCTTACTACCTTACTTAGCTCTTTTTACCAGATATCATTTAAAATGTGCAAGTCTTATTTTTCTTATAAACTATGAGCTCCTAGAAAACAGGGTCCATGTCTTTTATAATTTATTTGATGCCAAAATACCTAACATGGGGAATTTCTTGAAGCAAGAGCTCAATAAGTAATTATTAAATAAGTAGATGGGTGGATGAATGAATGGTTGTTTGAGGGGATGGATGCTCACATTATCAGTCCAGTCCCTAAATGTCTATTTCATGTATAAAGAAGCTCTTTTATAGTAAGCATAGACCCAGAGAACATTGCATTTATTGATTTCACTTTGGCCTTTAGGGCATATGCTTACTTTGAAAAGTAAAATGGGAATGTCTCTTACCAACTCAAAACATACGCTTTTCCTATTTGTCAGTAACCAAGGAGCACAGAGATTGGTGCTGGTGAATCTATATTTTCAAAACCTCTCAGTTGTTTCTAATGCACAACCAAATTTTGAGAATATTGCATTGCATCATATATGTGTTCCTTATGTGAGACGTCATAGGGTATAGTTTCTTTTGTCATTACCAGCAGGAAAAATATGCTTCCTTTTAGGGAATGATAATATATTAGCACTACTCTGTGCCAGGCACTCTGTAAGAGTTTTACAAACACTTTTTCATTTACTTGGTGTTAGTTGCATGGCTTACCTGATTTAATCCCCACATCACTAGGATATAAGTACTGATATTATTCTCAGGGCACTAGTAACACTAAAGACATTCACCCTGTGATCTAGGTTAGATCTAGGTTAAAGTTACATGCCAATCTTTCAATATAGAACAATGGTTTGTAATACCACGGAGTTAACTGCCACTGATGATATTAATAATAATAGTGGAATAAAAACATGTTTGATTATTATATGCTGGAAACTTTTCTATGCAGTTAATATGTATTAACCCATTTAATCCTCACAAGAATTTTCTGTGGTAGGGTCTGTTTTCATTAGGATTTACAGATGAGGAAACCAGGGTAGGTGTATTAGGCTGGTAGGTATAGTTTATGTAAAGGCCATAACTTCTCTTGGTCAACTGGTGATTTCAAATGAAATATCGGGAGTTTAATCATTCTCTCACTTAAGAAGTTTGTGTATTTAGGAAAAAAATTAAAATTATATCAACTACCAGATCAGTTTTTATAAAATGAATATATGTGTGTATGTGTATGTATATATATATATGTGTGTATATATATATATAAAATACCAGAGACTGGATAATTTATAAGGAAAGAAACTTAATTGGCTAGTGGTTCTATAGGCTGTATAGAAAACATAGTACTGCCGTCTGCTTCTAGGGAGGCCTCAAGAAGCTTTTAGTCGTGACAGAAGGCAAAGTGGGAGCAGGCACTTCACATAGCAAAAGCAGGAACAAGAAAAAGAGATAATGTGTGTGTAGTGGGGATGGGGAGGTACCACATGCTTTTAACCAACCAGATCTCATGTGAACTCAGAGCAAAAGCTCACTTTTAGCATGCCCCTTCAAATGTCTGTCCTTCACAGCAAGGATGGAAACCTAAAGTGACTATACTTTCTCTTTTTTCCAAGAAAGTTGTTTTCAAAGTAGGCAGATTCAGGTTCAGGTAAAATGTGCATATCTAGACCCTATTAATTTAGCATTGCTAGGGCCTGAATAGTTGTGTCTTGCCAAAATTCCTATATTAATACATAACCCCTAAAGTGATAGTTCCGGGAATTGGGGTCTTTGGGAGGTGATTAGGTAATGAGGGTAGAGCCCTCATGAATGGGATTAGTGTCCTTATAAAAGAAATCCCAGAGAACTAGTTCATCCCTTCCACCATGTGAGGACACAGCTAGAAGGCACACCATCTACACATGAGAAAGCCCTTAACAGATACTGAATCTGCTGGTGCCTTGATCTTGGACTTCCCATGCTCCAGAACTGTGACAAATTAATTTCTGTGCTTCATAAGCTGCTCATTTTATGGCATTTTGTTATAGTGGTCCAAACAATCTAAGACAAACATCTTCTCATTATTGGCTATTTCTTGTTTCTCCCTCTAGACTAAGGTGCCTACCAAGATGTTCCACCTGCAAGGTCTACAGATGCTGCAAATGCTACAGAAATCCTTGAGGAAGGGCCTCCCTGAGCCCTTAAAGGTGAGAATGGAACATTCTCAGGGAAGCAAACGGCTGAACCTTTCTGTGAGCCAGATAGGGAAAAGAATGAACTTTTACTGAGCATCTACTCTGTGACAGGAACTCATGTTTCATCTCATTTAGTTCACATCACCTCTTCGTAAGGCAGGTACATTATACTCGTGTTCCAGAATAGGAAACAGGTCTTAGTAATGTGACTTGCACAATATCTAGTGGCAAATTATTGATCTTTCCTGACTCAAAAACATTTCAGTGTTTACTTTTAAAAAATATTTTACAATAATACTGAAATTTTCCCATGAGTTGTTCTTAAAAGGTTGATACTGGTGCATACTAATATTTAAACATTTGTTCCTGATGAGAGGTCAACCACCATACGTCTTCTTGGCATATGTAATAGGTCAAATTCTAGTTCATCAAAACCCAAAATATTGTATATTATCCATGAAGAAGATGTAGAAATGGTTATGCACTGTTCATCATTTTATTGCAACAACATTTGCAATCCAGCAAAAGGGTTTGATTTAGGCATGTTTTCTACTTTTTTTTTAATTTTTAATATTCAGGCAATGACTGAAAGTAGTAACTAATTTTTAAAACCTCCTTTCTATACCTAAAAATAGAAGCTGAATTTACACAGATTATTCCAGCACCAGCACCAACTGGGACCTCAGGGCCAGGAACAACGGCAGTACAGAAGCAGTGGTAGCAATAGAAAACACTTGTGGCCTTACCCTACACTAGCCACTGGGCTTTATTTATGAATGCACATGAACCTAAAAACACCCCTATGGAGAGTATGCCTATTCTCCCTATGTTACAGATGATGAATCTAAGGCAGAGAGAACTTGAATAACTTGCTCACCTAGTTACCACTGAGACCAGGAATATAATTCACATAGCCTATTTCAACTTTCCTTAGCCCCCCTACATGTTTTGAGCCACACGGAACTTCAAAACCAAATTCTAGCAAGAGTATAGAGAAACTGGATCTCCCATACATTGCTCGTGGGAATGTGAAATGGTACAGCCACCTGGAAAAACAATTTGCAAGTTTCTTTAAAAACTAAACATGCGACTATCATACATCCAGAAATTGCACTCTGGAGTATTTGCCCCAGAGAAATACAAATTTATGTTCACACAAAAATATGTACACAAATGTTTATAACAGCTAATACAAATAGCCCAAAACTGGAAACAACCCAATATTCTTCAGTAGATGAATGACTGAATGAACTGTGGTGCATCCACACTGTGGAATACTACTAAGTGATAAAAAGGAATGGGCTACTGATACCTGCAACAACCTACCTGGATGAATCTCCAGAGAATTATGTTGAGGGGAAAAAAGCCAATCCCAAAAGGCTGCACGCTGTTTAATTCCATTTATATAAAATTCTTTAAGTGGCAAAGTTATGGGAAAGGATAGATTAATGGTTGCCAGTGGTTAAAAACAGGGTAGGGAGTAGGAAGATAGTGGGTGTAACTATAAAAAGGCAACATGAGGCATCCTTATGGTTGCAAAAATGTTCTGGATCTTGATTGTACCAACGTCAATATCCTGGTTGTAATACTGTAGTATGGTTTTTGCAAGATGTTACTGTGTGAAAAAATGGTAGAGAGGACATATAAGATTTCTGTGTATTATTTCCTTTTTTTTTTTTTTTTTTTTGAGATGGGGTCTCCCTCTGTCACCCAGGCTGGAGTGCAGTGGCATGATCTCAGCACACTGCAGCCTCTGCCTCCCGGGTCCAGGTGATTCTCCTGCCTCAGCCTCCCAAGTAGCTGGGATTACAGGCGCCTGCCACCACAGCTGGCTAATTTTTTGTATTTCAGTAGAGATGGGGTTTCCCCATGTTGGGCAAGCTGATCTCGGACTCCTGACGTCAGATGATCCACCTGGCTCGGCATCCCAAAGTGCTAGGATTACAGGCATCAACCACCCGATCTATATTATTTCTGCTTTTGTTTTTTTGAGACAGAGTCTCACTCTGTCACACAGGCTGGAGTGCAGTGGTATGATCACAGCTCACTGCGGCCTCGACCTCCTGGGGTTAAGTGATCTTCCTGCCTCAGCCCCCCACGTGGCTGGGACCACAGGTATGTGCCTCCACACCTGGTTGACTTTTTGATTTTTTGTAGATATGGGGTCTCATAATGTTGCCCAGTCTGTTCTTGAACTCTTGGGCTCAAGCGATCCTCCTGCCTTCCAAAGTGCTAGGGTTACAGGTGTAAGCCAACGAACCCAGCCTGCCATTTACTATTTCTTACAACTGCCTATGAATCTACAATTATCTCAAAATTAAAGTGATAAAAAGTTAAAAAGTAGATTCTTAGAGCAGAACAGTTTTTTTTTTTTTTTTTTTTTGAGACAGGATCTCACTCTGTCACCCAGGTTGGAGTGCAGTGGTGTGATCTTGGCTCATGGCAACCTCTGCCTCCCAGGCTCATGTGATCCTCCCACTTCAGTCTCCAGAGTAGCTGGGACCTCCTGAGTAGTGCGCACCACCACACCCAGCTAATTTTGTGTATTTTTGGTAGAGACGGGGTTTCGCATTGTTGCCCAGGCTGGTCTCTGCTCACATCTGATGATGTGAGCTGGCTCTAGGTGTTGAGTTCCTGAAAGTTCAGGTAGCTTTTGATACCTTGGACAGCTGTCATCAGTATTAAGTAAAATAACTGCAATAAAATGAACATGTAACATTTCTTGAGCACTTGCTGTGTATCAGAAGCCAAGTTTATTACATAAAATATCTCATATAATTCTCACACCAACATTTGGAGGTAGGTTCAAAGCTAAGCTTATTTCGTAGATGAAGAAACTGAAGCACAAAGGCAGCAATTTAACTGAGTTCACACAGTAAGTAGCAGAGCCGAGATTTTCTTCTTACCACTTTAAGCCACATACTAACCATTATGCTCACCCACTTGGTACAATGCCCTTCACTTTGGTCAACAAATATACATTTATGTTTTTATGATTTATATTTGTTCAGAACCTGCATCCTAGTCCCACCACAGGAGTCAGGTTGATGTTAGTGACGTTTTATTGGTCTGATGCCTGTCTCCTTGACTGATGTTTGCTCTCGGGCACATCACTCAACCTGTATGTGCTTCGGTTTTTCATACAAAATGGGGATAATGAGAGCTCCTACCTCTTGGGGTACTTGTCAGGATGAAAGGGCTGTATATTGAGCAGGTAGACCTGTGCTTGGCACACAGAAAACTTCTGTGAGTGTTAGCTATTATTATTACACAGCGGAGCATACAGCTGTAGCCAGGAAAATCATGGGCACATTGGTTCCACTTATTTTGCACTGAGAAATAAGTAAGACTTCACACAATGTTTGCGTGCCCTGAATATATTCACATCCTTCAATCCCAACCATTGGTGTGCCTTCCTTTCACTCTGGAGAAGACAAAGGTGAGCTTTCTTCCTTTTTTTTTTTAATTGTACTTTAAGTTTTAGGGTACATGTGCACAACGTGCAGGTTTGTTACATATGTATACATGTGCCATGTTGGTGTGCTGCACCCATTAACTCATCATTTACATTAGGTATATCTCCTAATGCTATCCCTCCCCACTCCACCCACCCCATGACAGTCCCCGGTGTGTGACGTTCCCCTTCCTGTGTCCATGTGTTCTCATTGTTTAATTCCCACCTATAAGTGAGAACATGCAGTGTTTGGTTTTTTGTCCTTGTGATAGTTTGCTGAGAATGACGGTTTCCAGCTTCATCCATGTCCCTACAAAGGACATGAACTCATCATTTTTTATGGCTGCATAGTATTCCATGGTGTATATGTGCCACATTTTCTTTTTTTTTTAATTTTGTTTTAAAGTTTATTTTTCCATTTTATATCTACCTCATATAAATCAGGGAAAACAAACATGGCATCTTAATTTTCTTAATGAAATATGTAGGATTCTACTCTGCTTACTGCTCTATAGAAATGAAAATGTGGAGAACATTTAAAAGATGAAGTGAATAAAGTAAAGCTCTTCCAATGCACACACTAAACAATTTTAAATTTAGGGACTGTTGAGTCATCTTCATGCTGAATTCAAATCAAATCTGTTAGATTTAGCAGCCATTAACTGTGTTCTGGAAATGCTATGGTTTAACCCAATCCCATTTTGCATTTTATGTGTTAAATATTGTGTTCCTGCATTATAAAGTGCTTCAGGGATGATTAACAGTCTCAAATTGAAGGAAATAGTCTTAGAGTAACATTTAAAGTTTAGTTGGCATTACCAATAGGCAGCCTTTCTGTAGCTGTAAAAACCCAACACGAACTTTTTCTCTTCCTGTTTCTCTATGACTCTCTTCACTGAAAAATGTTCCTCGTTTAATTCTATTAATTATATTATGTCTCCCTGTTTTCCTTGGGATATAGGATAATGGTGTAATTTTTTAAAACTATTATAGATAAGACTGGTGCTTTGAATGAACATGTTAGATGTATTTTAATTCCTTTGGGTAGATGTATTCATTTTAATTATTTCTCTGGATTTGCTACAGTCCTAACAAAATTTCTTTTTTAAAAAAGATATGACAAATGAAATCTAGGTATTTAGAATATTGCCTGAATGTTATTAAGTCACATATAAAGAGAAGATTGGCATTTCTGGGCAAACAAAAGTGTTAGCAGCCGGGCATAGTGGTGCATGCCTGTAATCTCAGCTACTCAGGAGGCTGAGGCCGGAGAATCTCTTGAGCCCAGGAATTTGAGACAAGCCTGGGCAACATAATGAGATCTCATCTCAAAAAGTAAAATAAAATAAAAATAAAGTGTTAGTCTAATCAATACTGGTATTTTGCTATTTTAGCTTGGTTTGAGGTCAGTGGAAATGAAAATACTTGTCTTAAACTGCTTTTATTTTTTATTTTTTTTAAAACAATTCTTCCACATTACAAAAACTATAGGGATGGTATATGAAGTAACAGTTCTACTTTTTTCAGATCAATATGGGTCAGACGTTGTATAATATAAGGATTTAATATATAAGCTATTAATTTTGCTGCTAGTCAATTTTAACAAATTGAGTTATTTCAGATAAAGCTTTTGCTCTAGAGTTCAGACTGCTTTATCCATTTTTCACATCCTGCATTTTACAATGAGACATTGTAGGGAGGAAGCACTGTTTTTTTTTCTTTTTATTATTATTATTATTATTATTATACTTTAGGCTCGATGGTACATGTGGGCAACGTGCAGGTAAGTTACATATGTATATATGTGCCATGCTGGTGCACTGCACCCACTAACTCGTCATCTAGCATTAGGTATATCTCCCAGTGCTATCCCTCACCCCTCCTCCCACCCCACAACAGTCCCCGAAGTGTGATGTTCCCCTTCCTGTGTCCATGTGTTCTCATTGTTCAATTCCCACCTATGAGTGAGAATATGCGGTGTTTGGTTTTTTGTTCTTACGATAGTTTACAGAGAATGATGATTTCCAATTTCATCCATGTCCCTACAAAGGACATGAACTCATCATTTTTTATGGCTGCATAGTATTCCATGGCATATATGTGCCACATTTTCTTAATCCAGTCTATCATTGTTGGACATTTGGGTTGGTTCCAAGTCTTTGCTATTGTGAATAATGCCGCAATAAACATACGTGTGCATGTGTCTTTATAGCAGCATGATTTATAGTCCTTTGGGTATATACCCAGTAATGGGATGGCTCAGTCAAATGGAATTTCTAGTTCAAGATCCCTGAGGAATCGCCACACTGACTTCCACAAGGGTTGAACTAGTTTACAGTCCCACCAACAGTGTAAAAGTGTTCCTATTTCTCCACATCCTCTCCAGCACCTGTTGTTTCCTGACTTTTTAATGATTGCCATTCTAACTGGTGTGAGATGGTATCTCATTGTGGTTTTGATTTGCATTTCTCTGATAGCCAGTGATGGTGAGCATTTTTTCATGAGTTTTTTGGCTGCATAAATGTCTTCTTTTGAGAAGTGTCTGTTCATGTCCTTCGCCCACTTTTTGATGGGGTTGTTTGTTTTTTTCTTGTAAATTTGTTGGAGTTCATTGTAGATTCTGGATATTAGCCCTTTGTCAGATGAGTAGGTTGCGAAAATTTTCTCCCATTTTGTAGGTTGCCTGTTCACTCTGATGGTAGTTTCCTTTGCTGTGCAGAAGCTCTTTAGTTTAATTAGATCCCATTTGTCAATTTTGGCTTTTGTTGCCATTGCTTTTGGTGTTTTAGACATGAAGTCCTTGCCCATGCCTATGTCCTGAATGGTAATGCCTAGGTTTTCTTCTAGGATTTTTATGATTTTAGGTCTAACATTTAAGTCTTTAATCCATCTTGAATTGATTTTTGTATAAGGTGTAAGGAAGGGATCCAGTCTCAGCTTTCTACATATGGCTAGCCAGTTTTCCCAGCACCATTTATTAAATAGGGAATCCTTTCCCCATTTCTTGTTTTTCTCAGGTTTGTCAAAGATCAGATAGTTGTAGATATGTGGCATTATTTCTGACGGCTCTGTTCTGTTCCATTGATCTATATCTCTGTTTTGATACCAGTAACATGCTGTTTTGCTTACTGTAGCCTTGTAGTATAGTTTGAAGTCAGGTAGTGTGATGCCTCCAGCTTTGTTCTTTTGGCTTAGGATTGACTTGGCGATGTGGGCTCTTTTTTGGTTCCATATGAACTTTAAAGTAGTTTTTTCCAATTCTGTGAAGAAAGTCATTGGTAACTTGATGGGGATGGCATTGAATCTGTAAATTACCTTGGGAAAAATGGTGATTTTCATGATATTGATTCTTCCTACCCATGAGCATGGAATGTTCTTCCATTTGTTTGTATCTTCTTTTATTTCCTTGAGCAGTGGTTTGTAGTTCTCCTTGAAGAGGTCCTTCACATCCCTTGTAAGTTGGATTCCTAGGTATTTTATTCTCTTTGAAGCAGTTGTGAATGGGAGTTCACTCATGATTTGGCTATCTGTTTGTCTGTTATTGATGTATAAGAATGCTTGTGATTTTTGTACTTTGATTTTGTATCCTGACACTTTGCTAAGTTGCTTATCAGCTTAAGGAGATTTTGGGCTGAGACAATGGGGTTTTCTAGATATACTATCATCTCATCTGCAAACAGGGACAATTTGACTTCCTCTTTTCCTAATTGAATACCCTTGATTTCCTTCTCTTGCCTAATTGCCCTGGCCAGAACTTCCAACACTATGTTGAATAGAAGTGGTGAGAGAGGGCATCCCTGTCTTGCACCAGTTTTCAAAGGGAATGCTTCCAATTTTTGCCCATTCAGTATGATATTGGCTGTGGGTTTGTCATAGATAGCTCTTATTATTTTGAGATATGTCCCATCAATACCTAATTTATTGAGAGTTTTTAGCATGAAGTGTTGTTGAATTTTGTCAAAGGCCTTTTCTGCATCTATTGAGATAATCATGTGGTTTTTGTCTTTGGTTCTGTTTATATGCTGGATTACATTTATTGATTTGCATATATTGAACCAGCCTTGCATCCCAGGGATGAAGCCCACTTGATCATGGTGGATAAGCTTTTTGATGTGCTGCTAGATTTGGTTTGCCAGTATTTTATTGAGGATTTTTGCGTCAATGTTCATCAAGGATATTGGTCTAAAATTCTCTTTTTTTGTTGTGTCTCTGCCAGGCTTTGGTATCAGGATGATGCTGGCCTCATAAAATGAGTTAGGGAGGATTCCCTCTTTTTCTATTCATTGGAATAGTTTCAGAAGGAATGGTACCAGTTCCTCCTTGTACCTCTGGTAGAATTCGGCTGTGAACCCATCAGGTCCTGGACTTTTTTGGTTGGTAAGCTATTGATTATTGCCACAATTTCAGCTCCTGTTATTGGTCTATTCAGAGATTCAACTTCTTCCTGGTTTAGTCTTGGGAGGGTGTATGTGTTGAGGAATTTATCCGTTTCTTCTAGATTTTCTAGTTTATTTGCGTAGAGGTGTTTGTAATATTCTCTGATGGTAGTTTGTATTTCTGTGGGATCAGTGGTGATATCCCCTTTATCATTTTTTATTGCATCTATTTGATTCTTCTCTCTTTTTTTCTTTATTAATCTTGCTAGTGGTCTATCAATTTTGTTGAACCTTTCAAAAAACCAGCTCCTGGTTTCATTGATTTTTTGAAGGGTTTTTTGTGTCTCTATTTCCTTCAGTTCTGCTCTGATTTTAGTTATTTCTTGCCTTCTGCTAGCTTTTGAATGTGTTTGCTCTTGCTTTTCTAGTTCTTTTAATTGTGATGTTAGGGTGTCAATTTTGGTTCTTTCCTGCTTTCTCTTGTGGGCATTTAGTGCTATAAATTTCCCTCTACACACTGCTTTGAATGCATCCCAGAGATTCTGGTATGTTGTGTCTTGGTTCTCGTTGGTTTCAAAGAACATCTTTATTTCTGCCTTCATTTCGTTATGTACCCAGTAGTCATTCAGGAGCAGGTTGTTCAGTTTCCACGTGGTTGAGTGGTTTTGAGTGAGATTCTTAATCCTGAGTTCTAGCTTGATTGCACTGTGATCTGAGAGATAGTTTGTTATAATTTCTGTTCTTTTACATTTATTGAGGAGAGCTTTATTTCCAAGTATATGGTCAATTTTGGAATAGGTGTGGTGTGGTGCTGAAGAAAATGTACATTCTGTTGATTTGGGGTGGAGAGTTCTGTAGATGTCTATTAGGTCCACTTGGTGCAGAGCTGAGTTCAATTCCTGGGTATCCTTGTTGACTTTCTGTCTTGTTGATCTGTCTAATGTTGACAGTGGGGTGTTAAAGTCTCCCATTATTAATGTGTGGGAGTCTAAGTCTCTTTGTAGGTCACTCAGGACTTGCTTTATGAATCTGGGTGCTCCTGTATTGGTTGCATATATATTTAGGATAGTTAGCTCTTCTTGTTGAATTAATCCCTTTACCATTATGTAATGGCCTTCTTTGTCTCTTTTGATCTTTGTTGGTTTAAAGTCTGTTTTATCAGACACTAGGATTGCAACCTCTGCCTTTTTTTGTTTTCCATTTGCTTGGTAGATCTTCCTCCATCCTTTTATTCTGAGCCTATGTGTGTCTCTGCACGTGAGATGGGTTTCCTGAATACAGCACACTGATGGGTCTTGAGTCTTTATCCAATTTGCCAGTCTGTGTCTTTTAATTGGAGCATTTAGTCCATTTACATTTAAAGTTAATATTGTTATGTGTGAATCTGATCCTGTCATTATGATGTTAGCTGGTTATTTTGCTCATTAGTTGATGCAGTCTCTTCCTAGTCTCGATGGTCTTTACATTTCGGTATGATTTTGCAGTGGCTGGTACCGGTTGTGCCTTTCCATGTTTAGCGCTTCCTTCAGGAGCTCTTTTAGGGCAGGCCTGGTGGTGACAAAATCTCTCAGCATTTGCTTGTCTGTAAAGTATTTTATTTCTCCTTCACTTATGAAGCTTAGTATGGCAGGATATGAAATTCTGGGTTGAAAATTCTTTTCTTTAAGAACGTTGAATATTGGCCCCACTCTCTTCTGGCTTGTAGGGTTTCTGCCGAGAAATCCACTGTTAGTCTGATGGGCTTCCCTTTGATGGTAACCTGACCTTTCTCTCTGGCTGCCCTTAACATTTTTTCCTTCATTTCAACTTTGGTGAATCTGACAATTATGTGTCTTGGAGTTGCTCTTCTCGAGGAGTATCTTTGTGGCATTCTCTGTATTTCCTGAATCTGAATGTTGGCCTGCCTTGCTAGATTGAGGAAGTTCTCCTGGATAATATCCTGCAGAGTGTTTTCCAACTTGTTTCCATTCTCCCTGTCACTTTCAGGTACACCAATCAGATGTAGATTTGGTCTTTTCACATAGTCCCATATTTCTTGGAGGCTTTGCTCATTTCTTTTTATTCTTTTTTCTCTAAACTTCCCTTCTTGCTTCATTTCATTCATTTCATCTTCCAGGGCTGATACCCTTTCTTCCATTTGATCGCATCAGCTCCTGAGGCTTCTGCATTCTTCACGTAATTCTTGAGCCTTGGTTTTCAGCTCCATCAGCTCCTTTAAGCACTTCACTGTATTGGTTATTCTAGTTATACATTCTTCTAAATTTTTTTCAAAGTTTTCAACTTCTTTGCCTTTGGTTTGAATATCCTCCCGTAGCTCAGAGTAATTTGATCTTCTGAAGCCTTCTTCTCTCAGCTCGTCAAAGTCATTCTCTGTCCAGCTTTGTTCCATTGCTGGTGAGGAACTGCGTTCCTTTGGAGGAGGAGAGGTGCTCTGGTTTTTAGAGTTTCCAGTTTTTCTGCTCTGTTTTTTCCCCATCTTTGTGGTTTTATCTACTTTTGGTCTTTGATGATGGTGATGTACAGATGGGTTTTTGGTGTAGATGTCCTTTCTGTTAGTTTTCCTTCTAACAGACAGGACCCTCAGCTGCAGGTCTGTTGGAGTACCTGGCCGGCCGTGTGAGGTGTCAGTCTGCCCCTGCTGGGGGGTGCCTCCCAGTTAGGCTGCTCGGGGGTCAGGGGTCAGGGACCCACTTGAGGAGGCAGTCAGCCCATTCTCAGATCTCCAGCTGCGTGCTGGGAGAACCACTGCTCTCCTCAAAGCTGTCAGACAGGGACATTTAAGTCTGCAGAGGTTACTGCTCTCTTTTTGTTTGTCTGTGCCCTGCCCCCAGAGGTGGAGCCTACAGAGGCAGGCAGGCCTCCTTGAGCTGTGGTGGGCTCCACCCAGTTCAAGCTTCCAGGCTGCTTTGTTTACCTAAGCGAGCCTGGGCAATGGTGGGCGCCCCTACCCCAGCCCCGCTGCTGACTTGCTGTCTGATCTCAGACTGCTGTGCTAGTGATCAGCGAGACTCCGTGGGTGTAGGACCCTCTGAGCCAGGTGCGGGCTATACCCTCCTGGGACACCGTTTCCTAAGCCCGTCGGAAAAGCACAGTATTCGGGTGGGAGTGGCCCGATTTTCCAGGTGCCATCTGTCACCCCTGGAAAGGGAACTCCCTGACCCCTTGTGCTTCCCGAGTGAGGCAATGCCTCACCCCTGCTTTGGCTGGTGCACGGTGCACTCACCCACTGACCTGCGCCCACTGTCTGGCACTCCCTAGTGAGATGAACACGGTACCTCAGATGGAATTGCAGAAATCACCCGTCTTCTGGGTCGCTCATGCTGGGAGCTGTAGACCGGAGCTGTTCCTATTCGGCCATCTTGGCTCCTCCCCCGTGCCACATTTTCTTAATCCAGTCTATCATTGTTGGACATTTGGGTTGGTTCCAAGACTTTGCTATTGTGAATAGTGCCACAATAACCATACATGTGCATATGTCTTTATAGCAGCATGTTTTATAATCCTTTGGGTACTTTTATATGTAGATCAAGTGGCTTTATTTTCATTTTAAAGAGAGAACTGTCTCTGTTTCTATTGAATTACTATGGCCTCCATGTATTGGTGGGAGACTGTGTAACTTTCCCAGAGGTCATTTTAAAATACACGTAAAAAATCCTTAAACATGTAGACAAATTTTGACCCAGAAATCTCCCTTCTTAAAACTATACCTGAGTAAACACCAGGCACATATGCAAATATTTTATTAAAAATTTATTTAAAGAGGTATTCTAAGCCGGTCATGGTGGCTCACACTGTAATCCCAGCATTTTGGGAGGCTGAGGCAGGTGGATCACCTGAGGTGAGGAGTTCGAGTCCAGCGTGGCCAACACGGCGAAACTCTGTCACTTCTAAAATACATAAATTAGTCAGGCACCATGGTGCGTGCCTGTAATCTCAGCTACTCTGGAGGCTGAGACAGGAGAATTGCTTGAACCCAGGAGGCAGAGGTCGCAGTGAGCTGAGATAGTGCCACTGCACTCCAGCTTATGCTACAGAGTGAGACTGTCTCAAAAAAATAAAATAAAATAAGGCCCGGCATGGTGGCTTACACCTGTAATCCCGTCATTTTGAGAGGCCGAGTCGGGCAGATCCTGAGGTCAGGAAATCGAGACCTTCCTGGCAAACATGGTGAAACCCCATTTCTACTAAATATACAAAAATTAGCTGGGTGTGGTAGCGCCCGCCTGTAGTCCCAGCTACTCGGGAGGCTGAGGCAGGAGTATTGCTTGACCCAGGGAGGCAGAGGTTGCAGTGAGCCGAGATCACACCACTGCACTCCAGCCTGGCAACAGAGTGAGACTCTGTCTCAAAAAAAGGAAAAAAAGAGAGAGATATTCTTTCAAGTGTTACTTGTTACATTGAAAAGTTGGAAACACCAAGTATCCATCAAGAAAATATAGAAAAATAAATTATGGGGCACTTTTACCCATTTCTCCTAGATACTATGTATGTAACAAATGTAAGAAGACTGAAATGTGGAAAGAAGACCGTAGGCCAGTTAGAAACAACACAGCAGTGAGTTCCCTGGGTTGTTTTTTTTTTGCTTCAAATATCTCACACTTGGTGCTAGAAGAGCTGGGAAACCAGATAAACCAACCATCACAGACAAAGAACCCCCAGGCAAAACCAACCCTCTTTAGCCATAGGACCAGGAAAGCAGGAAACCTAGTAAAGACAGAGACAGGGAGGCAGTCAAGGGTCCCCAGGCAAAACCCCACCTTCAAGCCTAAAACAGCCTGAAGGCTGAAAAAGCAGACTGCCGGTCCCAGATGAAGCCCATCCTTTCCCTGAATATCTTTCTGAATAATGCCCACCTGCTTACTGGGAAGATGGGGTGGAGCCTCAGGACGTTCCTGCCATTTGCATTGCATGGGGGAGAAGCCTGGCCTCTCCTGTTCCTGGGTGGGGACCTGGGATTCAATCTGTGAGATGGGGGTCTGTTAACAGAAACTCCTCTAGCTTTGCTAAGAGGTTTTTTTTTTTCCTTTTTGCCCAATAAATTTCATTCCCCCTCACCTTGCAAAGTGTCTGTGTGCCTATCTCTTCCTGGTCATGTGGCAAGAACCCAGATTTTTAAAAAACAGTAAGACAGAAAACTTGAGATAATTATCGGCCTACTCCAGCCAAACACCACAGAAAAACTGCAGCTCTATCCCCACCAGCAAAGGCCAAGTGAGGACGCAGGACTTTTCATTACCACCCAGCAGTGAAGAAACCACACATACCCATAATGGCATCAGTAGAGGCTATGCGAGGAGCAGTAACAAGGTACCCAGGCTCTCTGAGCCAAGATTTCACCCGAGGCCTAAGGGGAGACTAAACACCTCCACAGAGATCCCCAGTCCCCCTTGGGTGTCAATGGAAGCTGAGTGGGGAATATGAACTTTCATCCCTAGTTTGCAGCACTGAGGCAGCATCCCTCCCAGAGAAAACAAAATTTACATAAGATCCAAAGTCTCATAACACATAATATCCAATACTCTAGGATTCATTTAAAAAATAATTTGTCATTTAAGAAGCAGAAGCATCTTAACTTGAGTGAGAATCGACATTCAACAGATAAAAAAGCTAGAGGACACAGATTTTAGAATTATCTGACAAGGATTTTAAAGCAACCATCATAAAAATGCTTCAATGGGAAATTACAGAAATGTGCAATGAATTTTAAAAAGTACCTTAAATTTTTATTTTTGTAAAACCTGTGTACATGAATAGAAGAAAACCTGGTAAAATATTTTATTAAATTCTAAAATGGGAGAGTTCATAATTTTTATTCATAAATTGTACTGGTCCGAGTAGTTTACTATGTGAATATTTTTAAAAGATATTTTTATTGGAGTAAAAAAAGTAGAACTTAAAAACTGGCTGGCAGATATGCATATTAGGTATCATCCAATCATTAAAATGCTATTATTTCATAGAAATAAGCCTTGTCCTAGTCAAACACTAGGCATTTTACACTCCCTTTGTAATGTGCTGACTTTCCCACTTTGTTGAAATGGTTTATGAAACCATCTTCTACATAAACCAGGGAAACCCATTTAATCTAAAGACTCTGGTGGACAAGTGGCCTGATTTTAATACAGTGGTTGTCCGCCCTCAGGAGCAGGTAAGATGTGAAGTTTGGAATAAATATGCATCTATGTTCATTTTGCTGTGTGCCTACCTCTTGACTGGAAATACGGTAAACCCTAGGGATACAGGAATTAATCACAGTGATGATGGTTAACAAGTCCCTGTCCTGGAGAAACTCACAGCCTGGAGGAGGGTATAGATAAATCTGTGGATAAATTGCAGCTTGATGTGAATGTGCCAGAACAGAAGCACAAACAAAATACATTAGTAACACAGGGAGAAAATTGACTAAAAGTATAGGTGGTGTAATTTCATATTCATTCATTGTTTTATTTTGTTTTCAAGACAAAACCAGCATTCTGCTGCTGCTGAAGACCAAACACACTTTGTTATTTCTTGAATTCAGTTCATGGGAATTAGAGGCAACCAATGAAGAGTTGTGCTAATTTAAGATCATCTTAATGGACAGAGAAGAGGCTGATCTTTTGTTGTAGACATCAGAAGAGCATTTACTAGGCTAGACTTCCGTATTGTAATAAATCAGAACCTGATTCAATTTTCAACTATTAGACTAAGGGTGAAAAAATCGTATCTCTAAAAATATACCAGTCTTGAAACCACACCAACACATTCATCCTAGATCACAACTTCTCACTGTGATATTGTTTCTCCATTGAGATGCTGCACTGCATTGTAAGCAACTGTCCTTAATAATGTTGGTAAAACAGGGCAGAAGTAAAGAAATAACTATATGTAGTACAGGTTACAGGGAAAAACAACTATATGTGGTAGAGCTTGCAGCGAGAGGATCAGAGAGCTGCTTCCTAGTGGAAATTTTACTAAAACTGGATGTTGAAGATAAATAAGATTTTTTTTGGGGGGGTAGGCCAGGAAAAGTACTATTTTCCAAGCAGAAAAAATAGCAATTGCAATGCAAGAGGTCTAAAAACAGCAGAGCCAATTAGGGAAACTTAAAGAGTAGAATGACATGGTTGAAACTGTGGTTTACATGTTATGTAATAATATTTTTATTAGCAAAGTTAAATAGTAAACATATTTCAAAAATAAGTGTATAATTATATTTTTAAATAGCATGCAAAAATAATTTTTTAAATAAGCTACATTAGTAGGAAAACATTTATAAATATAAAAACATTAAACACATTATCATTTTTATAACTTAATCAGGAGCAAAATGAATACAAATGTTATTTTAAGACCACCAAATTAAATATTAAACTTAAAATGAAGATATTTTAATTATTGACAGAAACCTGAATGAGAAATAATATTTGACCTACTTTTTAAAGTCCTATCTTAAAAATAAAATTTGATAGGTAGTAAAATTGCTGAATAGGAAAAGTAATATTGATAATATTTTCCAGATATTAGAGAAAAAAAAAGCTTTCTGATTCTACACTGGTTGAAGAAATTTTTTCTTGTATCTGCTACTTCATATTCAAATAATTCCATCTTGGGTTTAATAAATTTTCTATGTATATTTGAACGAGTACATTGTTTGTTTATTTGATGACATTGCAGTTTGTCTAAAAATGACAAAAAAAATTTAAAGAAAGCATATCTAGTTTATCTTTCTTTGGTTTCACCTTTTATAGATAAGTATTCTAATCCTGTTACCTGTATTGATTTTAATAATGACATGTTTATACCTCATATGTTCTAAAAATCTTTTCACTGGAGCAAGATTTATTTTCTGGCTAAAGATTTTGCTTATCAATTGTTCTTTTTACTTTTCTACTTGAGTTTGGTGGAGATATAGAAAAATAATTTTAAATGAACTATCTTTATTTGTTCAATTCAAAATTTTAAAGCAATAGCTGACTTAGGAATGGTTTTACTCAGGACATTTTTCATTATTAATTGGATAAGGGAATCTTTGAGTTGACCGCACAATGTAAATAATTTCTAAGTAAAGGCAATACATCAACAGAAAATGCTAATGTTAGTATTTTAAAATATCATAATATAATGGAATACTGAAAAACCAAAATGGCAATCACTAAATACAAACATTTTGGTAATTCTTCTTTTCCTAACTCAAATAGGAAATGACAGATGATCTTGATCACTACACCAATACTTAGAAAATCTATTCCAAGGACCCCATGAAATGTCAAGAATTTCTTGGCTTGCCAGAAGTCATAAACTGGAAACAACATTTGCAGATTCAAATTAAGAGAACTGGGATGGGGGCTGACTGCTGGGGTCTCCTGTGTCTACACCTATAGGGTCACTTTTCATTTTGAACAAGCACCCCTGCACCCCACACACCTCTCCTTGAAGCTCCAGACACAGCCTGCTGCCTATTCCTTGTCTCAGCTGCCATCACCTCTATAGAGAATTAGAATCTGAAGACTGCAGTATATCAGGTTTACATAGGAAATCATGACTAATACAAGTCTTAGTACCCAAGGACTCATGATTTATTCTCTGGTGTGCCCAGGTTCTATTATAGAGCATAAGGAAAGGAACAGAGCTTCCTCTTTGTCTCCTCTCTCCCTTATCACAGTCAAGTTAACAAAGGAGCATTTTAGTGGTTAATATCATCTCTGATGTCAGACTAGCTAAGATTGTGACCTTTCTGGGCCTATTATTAGCTGTGTGATCTAGGGCAAGTAACAACCTTTCTGTGGATCTGCTTCTTATAAAATTGATTATAATAGAATCAAAACAGAAAGCCTTTAAGGACTAAATGAGATCTTGAATGGGAAACACTTAGCACTATCCTGGTCTTATCATTTAGGTTTTCAAACCATTCCAAAGTAACAACTTAAAACAATCTTTTGTTAGCTCACAATTGTGTCGGTCAGCAATTTTAACTAGGCTTAGCTAGGTGGTTCTTCTGCTAGTCTCACCTGTGTTTACCCATGTGGTCTCAGTCAGCCGGAGAGTTGGCTATGAGCTGGTAGGAATAGACTAGTCATAATCCCAAGTCCGGCTGTCAGTGCCAGCTTTGTTTGTGCTAGCTCTTCACTGCAATGATGGAAGTGGATTGGACAACATGCAGAAGCACAGAGTTTTCAGGATCTGAAAGGAAAGGCAAGCCTCAGTGCACACTTTTCAAGTCTTTTATTGAATTACATTTCCTATTGTTCTTATTGGCCAAAGCAAGCTACTTGACCAAGGCCAGAGTTAGTTCAGAAGAGAAAATCAGGATAGTGAGGCAGGAACAAACTGGGACTAATAGCAACAATTTACTGCACTGAGTACATAGAAATTGTGCATAGCAATTCTTCAATACATCTTAGTTACTATGTTTATACTTCATCATCTTTGGTAGTTATAACTGTACTGTGATGTATTCAGGACTTGGGGCATTATTTCAATTTTAAAATGGAAAAACGTGGGAATAATGTAGCCATTATCACATAAAACATGTATGATGACTGAACACAAAATGTAATGACTCTAAACCTACAGACCTTCCAACTTCATTGAGCAGCTTTTCCCAAACATTAAAATTAACAATGATATCTCATACAATTCCTTAACTTCCCCATCTAGGTTCACAGTCCAGCCTGGATAAGGTGATAGAAAATCTTGCAGCCATCAGTTTGGGCAGGGTCAAGCAAACACAGTGCATTCTCTATGTAATTCCTAAGACAGCAAAGGAATTGATGCCTTCACTGCTAAATGCAAGAAAATTACCCGACCGTGACAAACTCAAGATCATGTAAGTTTGATACAGGCCACTGTGTACTATTCACACCTCTCACTGCTGAAGTAGCCTCCTATATTAGTTTTCAGGGACTGCCACAAATACATTCCCACAAACTGGGGAGCTTAAAACAATAGAAATGTATTCTCTCCTACTTTTGGAGTCTAGAAGTCCAAATTCAAGGGCCATGCTCCATCTGAAACCTGTATGGGAGAATCCTTCCTTGCCTCTTCCAGCTTCTGATGCCTCTAGGCATTTCTTAGCTTGTGGCTGCATTACTGTAGTCTCTAACTCCATCTTCATGTGATCTTCTTTGTGATGTCTCCTCTTTTGTCTGTTATAAGCACTCTTCCCATTGGATTTAAGACTCACCAGATAATTCAGGACGATTTCATGTTGAGATCCTTAACTTTGGGATTCTTACATTTGCAAAACCATATTTCTTTCTAAGCAAGGCCACATATACAGGTTCTGGGTGGACATACATTTGGGGGGCCACCAGTTCACCCACTGTAACTCCCAGCTTCTCTCCCAGCCTTTACACTGGACTCTTTACAATCTATTTTCTGCAAAGTAGCCAGAGCAATCTTTCAAAAATTTAATTTAGACCACGTCCCTTTCTGTTTAAAAGATTCCAATACTTTTCATCTCACCTCAAAATAATTCTGTACTCCTTCACAGCCCTGTAAGAGCCAGCATCCACTAACCTCTGGAACTCATCTTGTCTCCTCCTTTTATTCTCCAACAACACTGGCCTTCCTCATGCTACTCAATCACCACAAGCTCAAGCCCTTTAGCAATTTCCCCTACCCAAAATATCTTCCCCACAACCTCACCCAATCTTTACACACATGATTTCTTTCATTATTCAGGATGGCCTAAATATTATCTCACCAGATGTTTCTGGCTAAAACACCCCACCTAAAGTCACTTCCCAGTTATTCTCCACACATGGCCCAGTTTTACTTTCTTCCATAGCTCTTATGATTATTTGAAATTAGCTAATGTATTTAACTTAAGTATTTATTTGATGTCAGAATTTTTCCCACAATATCACAAACCCCACAACAGCAGGGACTTTCTCTGTTGTTCACTGATAGATCCTCAACAGCCAGGACAGTACCTGACACACAGTAGGTGCTTAATATATGTGTTTGATGCATTCACTTCCTAGAACAAAAAGGTTCCAATAAAGAGAATTTCAACAGATTAGATTTCCTCCCAGTGATTTTTAGTCTGATACTGAATACAAGTGAATGCTGTGGACCCTTTGATCTGGAGATGCTCAATCTCATGGTCTTCTCTGTGTTCATGTGCGTGGAAGAGCTTTGTTCACTTGGTGAAGCATATTACAACCAAAAACAAGCACCTCCATATCTAGAATCTATCCAGATCCTCTTGTCCACCCTATGAGATAGACAAGGTAGGGGACATTCTCCCATTTCGTGACAGAAAACAGGCTCTGATGATAAAGTGGCTCAATCACCATGTGCTTGGCTAAGGGCATAACTTGAGCTTGCAACTAAATCTTCCAGTTCCACCTCCTGGCTCTTTTCAGGATGACTCCCAAGCCCCTTTGCACCATTGCAGGAGGCTTCAGACTCCAGTCCTCTTTAACAGGTGTCATCTGCACTCCCTCTTGCTGCTCCTCCCTGACTCTGGCTTTCCTGTTTGTTCTACCTGGTGGCTAAGGTTCCTCTGACACAAACATTCAAAGATTCCATGATTCTAAGTTCTGCCTGCTAGCATGTGCTTTGGGGCACTCATTTATTTTTTCTGAAGCTTTTTCTTTCTGTGTAAAATGAGGATAAAACCTAACACCTGGGCTGTCTAATGTTGTGGGTTATGGCCAAAACCAAATAAAGCAATGATAGCTAATTTCTACAAAGTGCTTACCATCTGCCAGGTGCTCCTCATAAGTGCCTACATCCATTGGCTCATTTGAGCCTCACAACAATTCTGTAAGGGAGGTGTGATTATCAAACCATCATTAGATGAGAAAAGGTAGGAAGTGAGAAGTTAAGTAACCTGCCTGAGGTCACGCAAGTGGTGCTGCTGGGAACCCAGGCAGTGTGGCTGCGGAGCACTCCCCCTTGGAAATGCTCCTATGTGCCTTGCAGGACAATTCAGGGGAAAGCAAACACAATACTTCACAGTATGTGTGATGTGAAGGATGGTTCTTTGACCCTCTTTCCAGTAGCAACTAAGAGATGTTTAAACTCTCATCCCTGGACATTACCCATGCTGCCTTGGTGAATAAATTCTTGCAGTTTGGTGGCAATGAGAGAAGCCAGAGATTCATCGAGCGCTGTATCCGGACCTTCCCCAGCTTCTGTCTTCTGGGGCCAGAAGGGAACCCAGTGTCCTGGACTCTGAGGGACCACACTGGAGAGCTGCAGATGGCAGCCACTGTGCCTGAGTACCAGGGCTGGGATCTCATTGCTCATGTCATCCATTGTAAGATTCAGGCTCTGGGAAAACTTGACTTCCCCATGTATGCCCACGTGGATCAGGCTAACCATTCCATGCCAGGATGAACACCTTCTGTGCTATCCCCTTGCACTGTGATTGGAACCAGTGGAAGTATGTGCCTCTGTGAAGCTGGCCTCAAACATGAAACAGTGTTGGATGGGCTGTGCATGTGGCTGAAGGGGTGACGGTGGATAGAGAGAAAGAATACAGTGTAATGGAGTGTATGAATGTAAAGCAGTGATGAACGATGAGCAAGACAGCCTAGGTCCTTGCCCTCAAATAGCTCATGGACTTCCCTTGGTTTCCTCAGTATGAAGCAGGCCAGGCACTCCTTCTCCCAGGCTGGTGCAGCTCCCACATTCCCAGAATTCTTGTGATGCTTTTTAATCAGTTGCATGCTTTTCTATGTTGCTTTTCCTGGAACTCCTAGCTAATTGACCCTTGTCTATTTGCCAGGAGGCAGGTTCTATGAGTTTTCTCTCTGGCTTTCTATGACTTTTGTTTTTTATTGGTTGGAGGGTGGTCAGTCTTCTCAATGGGCTTTTGCAAAATCATCCTTTCCCAGGTTACTTTCTAAGCCTTGTATTATAATCATCTAAATATATTATACACACACACACACACAATATATATATGTATACATATATGCATATATATACATATATGTATATATATATAGCAATCGGGAAAATTACTAAGAAAAGACTAATTGCTATTAATATATTATCTTGCAACTCATCCCCCAGGAAAGATACAACCATTGCTTCAAAAGGCTAAGTTTCAATCTCCCTCTCCCAGTCCCCTTATAATAAAGATATCTTTGGTTATGGAAGTTTAATTTACATGGCCCATGAAGGGAAGTGAATGTAGCAAGAGGAGGAAGTGAGAGCATGCGAACCTAGGGAGGTGGATATTTATTATCAGGGAGAGGGGTTGTGGGAGGCTTTGTAGGGATGGAGACTGGAGTCCCACATGGCAGCAGCATACTGCTTTGAGATACTCAAATCCTCTGCACTGCAAGCGAAGGCTGTGTAGGAACCTGGTAAATGGAGGGGCTTCTGGAGAAGTCATCTCTGAGTCTAAGAAGACTGTCTCAACAGTGCTGGAGGAGTAACACCTATTCAAAGGAAAGAAAAAGAAAGAAATGAAAAGAAAAGAGAAAAGAAAGAAGAAAGAGAAGAGAAGAAAAAAGAAAGAGAGAGAGAAAGCAAGAAAGTAAGCAATAAAGAAAGAAAGAGAAAGAGAGGAAGGAAGGAAAGGAGGGAGGGAAGGAGGAGGGAGAGGAGAGAGGGAAAGAAAGAAGAAGAAGAAAGAAGGAAAGAAGGAGGAAGGAAGGAAGAAAAAGGAAAGAGAAGAAAGAAAAAGAAAAAGAAAGAGAAGGAGGGGGAGGGGGAGGAGAGAGGAAGGAAGGAAGGAAAGAAAAGGAAAGAAAGAAAGAAAGAAAGAAAGAGAAGAAGGGGGAGGGGGAGGAGGGAGGAGGGAAGGTGGGAAGGAAGGAAGGAAGGAAAGAGAGAGAGAGGACTCTCACCAGGTTAAGGCTTGTTATCATCACAACCCAATTCTTTAACACATCGAAGTAACAGTTGTGTAATACACCACCCCAGAACTGACCAGAACGTCAGCAAGGAAAGAGGGCTTTGTGACACTGAAGCAGGGAAAAGGGACCACATAATACTCAGTGAGAGAAAAAGAGACCTCATGATACCAGGAAGAGAGAGAGAAACTAGACCTCACGATCCTCAAGTTATAGAGAGATTGCGTCTTGATAAGCAGCAGGGAAGAGGAATGTTGAATTTGCATTTTCCAGTTACCTGACTTGAAATAAACTTATCTGAAAGTGGTGTTGGAAATAAGCATTTAAAGGCCCCTGTGTTAGAGGTTATTTGTCCTGTGACTTCAAGCTGTTCTTTAAGGTCTCCAGATCTTCACTTAGTCTGCTATGAATGACAAATATTTACTTTCTCCTCTATGTTAAAGCTGCCACAGGGTGACAAAGACACAGGGTTACTGTCAACTCTTTTAAATTCAGTTTTAAAAACTCACTTTCATAGAATTTTCTTATTGTAGTGATAAGTCCACAATTTTTTACAATTCCTTTTTTGGACCTCATAAATTATGTAGAGATTCATTTATATAAACTTAGTTTATTAAATGCTTTAAGATGTTCCCCACTATGTTTATAGATTTTCCATGTAAAGACTTCAAAGTGCAAATAATTTTTTAAAGTCTAATAATTTAAATTTATAAATACAATAATTCAGTGGATCTAAAGTTATCATAGATCTTCCAGACTTTTACATAAGGGTATTAATAATCTAACTTAAAATTATAACTCTAAATCAATTACCCAATTACACATTTCTAGTTACACTTAAAACACTGTCATTCTAATACTTAAAATTCTGTCACAAATTACACTCATATAAAATACCAAATATGCTGAGCTTCCTTTTCAAGCTAAAACAGTAGTAATGTATCAGATTATCTTGAATATTTGTATATTTAATTCTAACTCTTAGAAGGGTAGAGAGATGCATGCTCACTAAAGAAAGTTTAATCATCTTTGATTACCTGAGACTAACAAGATTTGTGTTTGATGAACCTGATATGTAGATGTTACAATGATATTTTCATAACTTCAATAGGGGAGTGGTCACTAAACCCACATCCTGAGATTGGAATTATAAATATTATATGGTTCTTCTCTCTAGTCACATAATTCTTCAGCTGCATTCAGGCTGATAAACTGATTAGATTTTCGATTGTTCAGATATATAAATATATTTCTCAATATAAATGTAGAGCTCCTTGAACTTGACAGGTTTCTAAAAAGTGCCAATATAAAATACCTTTGCAGTTAATACAATCTTTCATTCTTTCATATTCTTAGGATCATACAACTAGTAAAAATACTGAAAAGAAAACCCAACAGAATTTTGGATATTTCACATGGCTTTATTAACTTGAGGCAATGCCCTTCTGTGTCATTCTACTGTCATCCCTACTTGAGTAAGAAAACATCTAATTAGGTGGACACCTCCAAACAAACAGTTAAAATTACTACTCAGTATCATGTGCCTTGATGAGATTGATGCATGGAGAAAAACACAATCTCATTCATGTAGTGTATCTTTAATCTATTAATGAGGAAACAATCACTGAAACCCAAACTGGGGATATTTTATAAAACACTGGCCTGTACTTTAAAAAATGGCAAAATCATAAATAAAAAAACAAATGTAAAGAATTGTTTCAGATTTTAAAAGAATAAAAGATGGCAATTAAATGCAATGAGTGCATGCATTGGAAGCAGTCAAAAACTAAATTGTTATAAAGAATATTATTAGAATAATTAGAAAAGTTGGAATAGGAATGGTATATTAATTATATTGTATTAATATCAATATTTCTTATTTTAATAATTGTTTTGTGGTTATATAAAAGAATATCATTAGACCTATAAGATATATGCAATATTTAGGGTTAAAGGATCATGGTGACTGAAAATGTATCAAATGTTAATAATTATGAATCTAGATGAAGAGTACATGGATATTCATTTTACAATTCTTGAACTTCAATAGATTTAAAATTGTTTTAATTTTTTTAAATAAAGAGCTGTTTAGCATTAAACATAAACATTTTCTGATTTTTTTGATAAAATGAGTCAATAGTATTCATCAATTTCTTTTAGACTCATTCATGCTCATTTTCTCTCTATAACTTTCTGTGTATCATTGTAGACACAGTTTGAATGCCTTTCTATAGTCTACAGGGACTACTCTCCTTTTTGAGCTCAAATTATTACAAATTTGGTCAGTGGTTTTCCTTTCAACTCTCATTAATTCTTTTGAATATTTTCTTGATTTCTAGAAAAAAAAATTAGTTCAGTCTTACCAAGAACCTACCTGGTCAGACACGGAGTCAGCCAATTTTCCAACAAATCTTATAGTGTAAGATAAGTGTTAGAGACCAGAATCTCTATGTGTCCATAGATGATCTATAGAACATCTATAGAATCTGAAAAAATAAAGCACATATATCACTGACTTACTATAAGGAATAAATGAAGTTATCTATATAAAGTACTAAGCACAGAATCTCATCCTTATTAAATACTCAATAAATTATTATTTCTCCTCCTTCGTGCTCCTACTCCTTTTTCTCCTCTTGTTATTACTGCTATTATTTCACTAAAATGAAAGCATTCAGAGAATCCTTGAAGGCAAGTGTCTCTATTAAAGAAGTATAAAGCTGTTCTGATTGGTCAAATAAGATGAAAACTCATAACTGACCATGCAATTTTATGAAAATGGAAGTTTCCTGTGACCTTAATCATGTTCCTTGATAAAGTAATGGGGACAAAAAGCCTAATTGAGGTGGTTTGGGGAGACAATTAGAAAAGAGAAAATGGAGACACCGAGTACAAACAAACAGAAGCAAAGAAATGAAGTGATAACTGGCAAAGGAAATGAGATAAAGAGAAGTATTTTTTGAGATGGGATAAATCATACTCTTATATACCATAATCACCCAATAGAACATGAAAAATAGACTATTATGATAAAGAAGGGGAAATTACTGGAGTGATGTTCTTGAAAAGGCAAGTAGAGGTGTCTTTAGCAGGCATGTAGGCCAGTAGAGGAAATGGATTTAGCTAAAAATAAGTATATAAGTAAATAAATAGTTAAGTAAGTAAGTAAGGTTCATTTATGTTAATTGGCTGGGTGGCAGGAGATGTCGGGCAGATGGCAGGGGTTAGGTAGACACAATGTGGGAATTTATGAAAGTTTTTTAAAGCAAGAAATGAATGGAAAATGAGTGCCTCACAGCCATACTCTCCAGATGGGCTGGAGAATCTTCCAGAGGACAAAGCCTAAATGTTGCTTAGCCTGGAACAATGAGTCAATCCTGTTTGAGATTCCAGTAGAAGCCCCATTACTAGCTCTGTGCTCAGACACTAGAGATTGCACCCTTAACCCCTCTGATGGTTATGATTAGATGTCACTAGAACTGCTGCCGCTAGAATCACTGTCACTGCTCACACTGCCTCCAGTTGGCTTAGCCAGAGTCCAAGAAGAATACATGTGATTGGTAGAGTCCATGTCTCATGCACATAGCCTAGCTGCAAACGATGCTCTGAGACCCTGTAGCTAGCATTTTCTACCACTTTAATACTGGAAGACCAGATTTGCCTGGGAAGGTGGGGAGATTCCTCAAGTACAAAAAGCTTTCAAAGTTAGAGTACCAAAAATAATGATAAATTCCAAGATATATTATCACGTCCATTCTCAACAAACACCACCAACTATTGGGTTATTTCGGAAACAAATTCTAAATATATCATTTACCAGTAAATACTCTATTATGTATCTCTAAAATACGGTTTTTCAAAATACACCTAATATAATTAACACAGATAAAATAATTAATAATTTCTTGCTGCTATCAATGTAAATTTCTCCATCAATGTCTCTTTGTAGTTAATTTGTTTGAATCAAAATTCAAGCAAGGGTTCCCATTCTCTATTTTTTAACACCAATTTATTCATTGAAGAAATTGGGTTGTTTGCCCTGTAGACTTTCCTGCATTTTGAATTTGTTTAATCTGTAGCCTATGTGTTGTATAACCTGTTTTTCTGCAGTCTGCATTTTCTGGGAAGTTGCAATTAGATCTGAAAGCTTGATCATGTTCAGGTTTAATTTTACAGCAGGAATATTTCTTAATTGTGGTTGTGAATGTCCTACTGCATCACATCAGGAGGCACATAAAGTCTGCTTATCTCTTTTTTGTGATGGTCAGATTTATTGATGGTTTTAGATATTGTCAGACTTTCCCAATTCTTATAAAGTTCCCTATCAAATATTCACTTATTGGTTTTAGCAGCAGTCATTGATGACATTTGCCTATGTGGATTAAGAGTTACAAAATGGTGACCACTTTTTTAGATTAATAGATTGTCTATTTTAGAGAAATCTTGAGTGGAGCCTAAGAATTCCCAGGTAACACTGATAATGCTTCTTTGGAAACCAAACTTTGAAAATCAATGCTCTTGTGATAGTTTGCTGAGAATGATGGTTTCCAGCTTCATCCATTTCCCTACAAAGGACATGAACTCATCATTTTTTATTGCTGTATAGTATTCCATGGTGTATATGTGCCACAGTTTCTTATCGCAAGGACAAAAAACCAAACACTGCATGTTCTCACTCATAGGTGGGAATTAAACAATGAGAACACTTGGACACAGGAAGGGGAACATCACACACTGGGGCCTGTTGAGGAATGGGGGAAGTGGGGAGGGATAGCATTAGGAGATATACCTAATGTAAATGATGAGTTAATGGGTGCAGCACACCAACATGGCACATGTGTACATATGTAACAAACCTGCATGTTGTGCACATGTACCCTAGAACTTAAAGTATAATAAATATATATATATTTTAAAAATTTAAAAAAAATAAAATAAAAAAAGAAAATCAATGCTCCAAACCAAAGTCTGGGCCTGTGCTCAGCCGCACCATCTGGCCTTCAAGCAAGTTGGGCCATCCATGAAATTTCCTTCAAAACCATTCTCTAGAGCAGCATCATCCAATAGACATACAACACAGCCAAAAATGGTGATATTCTAATCTATCATTCTTTCTGCATTCACTAGCTAGACTTCTATAAAGAACTTTCCTACAGTATCTCTTTGGTGAGATGGAGTTGGGTCAGGAAAGGCAGCATAAATGCTTAATTCCTTTCGTTATTTACCAGTTTTCAGAACAATGAGCTGGTTTATAAAAATATTTATATTTTTTGGTATCATTGTGAGCCCTTGGGTTTTGTTATATTTGAAATGTTTCTATCCAGTGCAATTATTCTTGGTCAGAGTGCGTCCCTTCAAGTTGATTTCCGAGTCCTTTGGACATGACCCTAGCAGTCTTTGACAGATTCCTCCTTTCAGGTTCTAAAGATCTTCTGGGATTATCTTGTTTCCTTTTTCAAACCTGGAATCAATCATTTCTCCAAAGGCAATGGTTTCTTTTGTTGAGAAATTATATCTAGAGATTATAAGCTGTGTTGGTCATTGTATCTAGGCCTTTTCTCAGCTTGAACACAAAAAATATGCATGACCTGAAAAATACGTTGGTGCTTTATTTTTCCTAAGGAAAAAAAATTCATAATGAGTTTATATACTGACCTTTTTAATTCAAGTTTCAGATTATATAACTTTTACTTAATTTATTTGCTTTTTACTTATAATTTTTCTATTTTACAGTAAAAATCTTGGTTCTTAATGACATTAATACAATTGTTTAAATTATTAATATTTTTGCTTAATTGCCTAATCATGTGTATAAATACATAGTATTATACACATAGTATTTCCAAACAACAATAACAATATTATTATTAACAATGTTATTACTGACAATAATATTTTAGTTTTCTTTTTATTTATTTTTATCCTTAAGATATATCACACTAGGGACATATATTAAATTTTTGTGCTTTAAAGTCAATTGTAATAATTTATTTCTGTATCATTCAGTCATCAACTTAAAACACAATTTTTTAATCCTGCTCGTTCTGTATTAAAACACAATTTATTTTTGTTTCATTTTGTTTTAGACTTGAAGAGATTGATTTTTAATTTATTATTCTTAATTTTTAATTATAATGGAAACTTGATAGTTGTATATATTTACAGGGTACATGTGATATTTTGATACAAGCATACCATATGTAATGATCATATTAGGGTAATTGGGATATCCATCACCTCAACCATTTATCATTTCTTTGTGTTAGGAACATCCCAGTTCTACTTTTCTTATGTGTTTTAAAATATACAAAGAATTATTGTTAAATATAGTTACCCTATTGTGCCACTGAACACCAGATCTTGTTCTTTCTAATGGTATTTTTATACCCATTAACATCTCATCTAATTTTATTTTATATTTAAGAAAAATATTTATATAGTTTCAAAGTCAAATTTATAAGACAAGGTATAGCCAAAGAAATCTAGTGCTTATACCTATTGCTTTTATCCTTATTCTCCCTCCCCCTATATTAAGCATTTTTATGAGTTTTGGCTTACCCTTCCACTTTTTAATATGATGCTAAGATGAAGCAAAATATACACACTGCTCTGTACTTGTTTTGTTCCTGAAACACATATCCTTGAAATATGTCTTAACAGTAAACATATTTCTCATTTCCTTTTCTTTTTATATCCCATCATAAGTATGTGCCAGAATTTATTCAACCAGTTACCTATTGTATTAGGATTCCCCAAAGGAAAAACAGCAATAGAAGAAAGATAATTCTTTATTATAAATCTATACATACCTACATCTATGTCTTTATTTATATCATCATAAAGATATAGATGTAGGTATGTATAGATTCATAATAAAGAATTGGCTCATGTAACTATGGAAGCTGAAAAGTCCCAAGATCTGCAGTTAGCAAGCTGGAAACAGGAAAGCCAAACAAGGAAAGCCAATGGTGTAAGTTCCAATCCAAGGTCCTGAGAAGATTGATGTCCCAGCTCAAGCTGTGAGGCAGGAGAAGTTTCCCTCCTATGTAGCCTTTTTGCTCTATTCAGATGTTCAGTTGACTGAATGAGGTCCACGCACATTCGGGAGAGCAATCCACTTTACTCAGTCTGCCGATTAAAATGTCAATCTCATCCAGAAGCAACTTCACAGACATATCCAGAATGTTTCACTGAACATCTAGGCACCCTGTGATCCAGTCAGGTTGACATATAAAATTAACTCACTCTGCTACTGATGGGCATTTTGGTTGTTTCCAGGTGTTCAATTCCACTTTATATGCCCTTTAAGCTTGCTCATTCCTTGTGCCTTTATTCATGCTAGTCTCTGCTCCAAATATCTTTTTTTACTCTGCAGTATCTTACCCTTTCCCACTTTTCAAGGTTTATCTAAGAGCTGTCCCTTTAAAAACAAACAAACAAACAAACAAACAAACAAACAAAACTTCTTAGATTTAGATGTCCCCAGCTGGACATTGAAAGCACCAGTTCCTGAATAGAAGCATCCACCTCCCTCTGACCTCCTGCCATGAAAAGCATCCCATTGATTCATGTCTTTTATGATCATGGCCTTTTTCAGTAAGACTTAGATAGAGACAATATCTATAAAGTAGTCAGAAGAATTTGAGATGTAGCATTATCAGTAGGTTAAATATTTATTTATTTATTTTTGACACGGAGTCTCACTCTGTTGTCCAGGCTGGAGTGCAGTCACACAATCTCAGCTCACTGCAACCTCTGCCTCTTGGGTTCAAGCACGTCTTGCACCTCAGCCTCCTGAGTAGCTAGGACTACAAGCAAGCACCAACACGGCCAGCTAATTTTTGTATTTTTAGTAGAGATGGGGTTCACCATGTTGGCGAGGTTGGTCTCGAACTCCTGACTTCAAGTGATCCAACCACCTTGGCCTTCCAAAGTGCTGGGATTAGAGGCATGAGCCACTGCTCCCAGCCACCAGTAGATTAAATATTCTGCCTACAGAGGTGAAAACTGTTGTTCTTGAAGGGAACTTTAACTTTTAGTTTCTAAAATTACCCAGCTTGACGTTTTCTGGGAGTTTACATTAAAGAGACTGGTATCACGAGGGTATATGAAGATGTAACTACAAAAGAAAATGTATGAATAAAAGAGTTTTTCAACATCCTTGGTTTATGTTGCGACTTTTGAGAAAGTTGTCACTCCTATGAAAATGCTTTCTGCATGGTTCTCTGGAAGTGAAAATAAAATTAAAAGTTCCCCTGGTTAGAAGACAGTCTTCTTTTAAGAAATGAGCAGAGCTCCTTTTTGTGTTTCTTTACCCACTAAGTGGTAAGAGATACCCATCTGTTGCATTCTCTATTCTGGAATGTCTGAGTGATGTACACAGGGAAATATTCCTAGAGTGGCTGTTGGTAAGAGTGACTATGTTTGGCTTTTATGTAATATGTAAAGTGTACAGGTTTGCTTTTACTTGCTTAGACGGTCTCCTGGTATGTTACGTCCACCATTTTTGCAACTGAGGCCGCTGTCTCTCTTCAATTCCTGCTTACACCAGCCACATATATGCATCTTCCTAAGAGTCGTCTGCTCAATAAATGGCGTTAACTTAATTCGGAGGAAGTGGCAGGAAAGTGACAAACTCATTCATTGAGCAGAATCCCTGTGGAGGGCACTTAGACCATATGGACTGAGAGCCATAGTGATGTTCATACTCCCCTGGCAACCCAGAGAGCCTAGGTCTTGGAACCCAGTACAAGAAATTATTTAAAAAGAAAAAAGTCTCCACTTAGAAAAAATTTAGAGCAGCACTAATTTGTAACAGGAAAGAGCTATAAAATAACATCTAAGATTAGAGAATGGCTAAGAACACTATAGTGTCTTCTGTAAATGAACCTTGCACATTGTTTTATATATCTTCAGATGCATTGTGAAGTGATTGTGGCATGGGTTTGAGAAAGAAGAAGTACAAAGAATGTGTGATATCTTTTAACTTCAGCAACATGAAATAAGCAGTTAAAAAGGGTTTGTCTTCCTGGGTAGTAGCCCAGTTCTAAGCCAGGGACTTTGGGATCCTCATAGAATGATGGCCCCAGGACTTGCCTGCTTACCCAGTGGTAAATGGATTCTGCCTGGATCCAGAAAATCCAGATTCAGTGACTTCAAATCTCAGAGACATACAGCCACAACAATTTATTTTTCTTGCTCACCGGTCTGTGGGTTCACTCTGCTTCAGCTGTGAGCTGAGTCTATATCTATTCCACAGTCTCCTCATTCTGACATGTATCCACATTCCTCACATAGTGGATGGTGGAATCACAGGAGTAGTAGGTAGCCTCTGCTTAGAGCTGGCATACTGTCTCTTCTGCCCATATTTCCATTGGCCAAAACAAATACCCAATATGAAGAGGTTAGGAAGTGAAGTCTCCCTGCTCAAGTGGAAGGCACAGAGAAGTCACATGGCAGAGAGCATGAATGTATAATTTCATTACAGGGAAGAAATGAGAAATTGGGTAATAAAATCTCAATCTACCACACAACTTGAGATCTTGAAAGAACAAATAAATAAACCTATGAATGTATCACTTTAAAGTTTTTACTCAAGAAAATCAAGGTGCTTAGCACTCTCCAGACTGAGCTCATCTGCCCCAATTTCCTCCTGTCCCTACAAGTAGCTACAACCCCACTGACATACTTACCATCTCAGAAGAAGCATTTGTTGGCTCACAGTTCCGTTGGTTCCAGGTGCGGAGTATGTGCACATAGTTCATGTGCAACACTGTCTTTACCATCATTTGATTAGTTTTTTCCACATGGAGGTACAGGGGCAGGTTGAAATTTTCTATATTATGAGTGTGTGTATAAAACACATAGGTGATTAGTCCCTTCCCCCAGTACTTGGGTACAATGCCTGCCATTCTTGATTCTCCTGTTTGGTCCATCAAGAACCAGGACACAGGCCTCCCCTCTGGGCCCAGCAGACAAGTGTTAGAAAAGTTCTAGATACAACAGTGGATGAATTTCAGGCTCCTCTCCATCCCACCAAATTTCCAACTCTGAGTCATCAATTCAGCATGGCTTATGTCCAGGGAAGATTCTTTAAACATTTCTTGGTTGCTGTAGGGAACAAGGAAAAGGCAAAGTGAACCAAATGGCATTGAGTTGTTTTCAATAGGAAGTTAACCCTATGTTATTTGATCTTTAAAAACAAAACAAACAAACAACAACAACAACAAAAAAAAAACCTTGAATAGATCTTGTCATTCACAGTGATGCTGGCAGTCATTATGCTAAGTGAAATAAGCCGGGTACAGAAAGACAAATAAATACTGCATCATCTCTCTTATATGTGGAATCTTAAAAAGTCAAACTCACAGAAGTAGAGAGTAGAATGGTGGTTACTGTGGGTTGGGGAGCAGCTTTGGGAGGGACTGGGGAGATGTTGGCTAAAGGATACAATGTTTAATTAGACAGGAGGAATAAACTTAAGACATTTATTGTATAACATGGTGACTATAGTTAATAACAATGTATTGTGTACTTGAAACTTGCTAAGAGAGTAGATTTTAAGTGTTTGCACCACAAAAAAATGATAAGTGTGGGAGGTAATGTGTATGTTAATTAGCTGGATGTAACCATTACACAGTGTACACATATTTCAAAACATAATCTTATATACAATAAATGTATATAATTCTTGTCAATTAAACAAATTTAAAAATAAAAATGAACTTAAAGTTCTAAAAAAAAAACCCTCTGAGGTAGGTAGGACAGAAATTTTGTACCAAGTTTTGTAAATAAGGAAGCCAAGAATATAGCTTCCATCTATTAAAGAGCATAGTTGGAACTTTGGAGTCCGTCTTTTAGAGTTCAAAATGGGCCTTGAGATCACTCAAACCAATGGATTCATTTTACATGGGGAAGCTGAAGTCCACAGAAGTCAAATGACTTGGAAATCCTTTCACAAGGTAGCTTGAAGCACAGGTGAAACTAGTGCACACTTCTCCATACCCCATACTAGTTCTCTGCCCTTTGTCCTCTGATTTTCATAAATACACTGAGATTTTCTAGTTAAACCAAATATGGTCAAGTAGGTCTCATAATAGAGCTGTCATTATTTATCTTAAACATAAGATCCAGAATAATTTTTGTAATGAATGAGAATGTGATCCCAAGTTTTAACAGAAGAAAAGTTTCAGTGCATACAAAGGACTTTGCTGAAATGCTGGCTGTATGTAATTTTCAAAGCCTGGAGCTAACCTGATGTACGAAAATGGGTCTGAGTAATGAGACAGTACAGAAGAATCTCAGCATGTCTAGTTAGAAGCATGAGCTTACAGGCAGGCTGACTTGAATTTACATCCAAAGCTCTATCCTTTACCCACTGAGTAACTTTTGCCAGGTTAATTACTAGATGTGAGCTTCTATTTCTTTTTTTTTAATTAATTAATTTATTTATTTATTATTATTATACTTTAGGTTTTAGGGTACATGTGCACAAGGTGCAGGTTAGTTACATATGTATACATGTGCCATGCTGGTGCGCTGCACCCACTAACTCGTCATCTAGCATTAGGTATATCTCCCAAAGCTATCCCTCCCCCCTCCCCCCCATAACAGTCCCCAGAGTGTGATGTTCCCCTTCCTGTGTCCATGTGTTCTCGTTGTTCAATTCCAACCTATGAGTGAGAATATGCGGTGTTTGGTTTTTTGTTCTTGTGATAGTTTACAGACAATGATGATTTCCAATTTCATCCATGTCCCTACAAAGGACATGAACTCATCATTTTTTATGGCTGCATAGTATTCCATGGTGTATATGTGCCACATTTTCTTAATCCAGTCTATCATTGTTGGACATTTGGGTTGGTTCCAAGTCTTTGCTATTGTGAATAATGCCGCAATAAACATACGTGTGCATGTGTCTTTATAGCAGCATGATTTATAGTCCTTTGGGTATATACCCAGTAATGGGATGGCTGGGTCAAATGGAATTTCTAGTTCTAGATCCCTGAGGAATCGCCACACTGACTTCCACAAGGGTTGAACTAGTTTACAGTCCCACCAGCAGTGTAAAATTGTTCCTATTTCTCCACATCCTCTCCAGCACCTGTTGTTTCCTGACTTTTTAATGATTGCCATTCTAACTGGTGTGAGATGGTATCTCATTGTGGTTTTGATTTGCATTTCTCTGATGGCCAGTGATGGTGAGCATTTTTTCATGTGCTTTTTGGCTGCATAAATGTCTTCTTTTGAGAAGTGTCTGTTCATATCCTTTGCTCACTTTTTGATGGGGTTGTTTGTCTTTTTCTTGTAAATTTGTTTGAGTTCATTGTAGATTCTGGATATTAGCCCTTTGTCAGATGAGTAGGTTGTGAAAATTTTCTCCCATTTTGTAGGTTGCCTGTTCACTCTGATGGTAGTTTCTTTTGCTGTGCAGAAGCTCTTTAGTTTCATTAGATCCCATTTGTCAATTTTGGCTTTTGTTGCCATTGCTTTTGGTGTTTTAGACATGAAGTCCTTGCCCATGCCTATGTCCTGAATGGTAATGCCTAGGTTTTCTTCTAGGGTTTTTATGGTTTTAGGTCTAACGTTTAAGTCTTTAATCCATCTTGAATTGATTTTTGTATAAGGTGTAAGGAAGGGATCCAGTTTCAGCTTTCTACATATGGCTAGCCAGTTTTCCCAGCACCATTTATTAAGTAGGGAATCCTTTCCCCATTGCTTGTTTTTCTCAGGTTTGTCAAAGATCAGATAGTTGTAGATATGCGGCGTTATTTCTGAGGGCTCTGTTCTGTTCTGTTGATCTATATCTCTGTTTTGTTACCAGTACCATGCTGTTTTGGTTACTGTAGCCTTGTAGTATACTTTGAAGTCAGGTAGTGTGATGCCTCCAGCTTTGTTCTTTTGGCTTAGGATTGACTTGGTGATGTGGGCTCTTTTTTGGTTCCATATGAACTTTAAAGTAGTTTTTTCCAATTCTGTGAGGAAAGTCATTGGTAGCTTGATGGGGATGGCATTGAATCTGTAAATTACCTTGGGCAGTATGGCCATTTTCACGATATTGATTCTTCCTATCCATGAGCATGGAATGTTCTTCCATTTGTTTGTATCCTCTTTTATTTCATTGAGCAGTGGTTTGTAGTTCTCCTTGAAGAGGTCCTTTGCGTCCCTTGTAAGTTGGATTCCGAGGTATTTCATTCTCTTTGAAGCAATTGTGAATGGGAGTACACTCATGATTTGGCTCTCTGTTTGTCTGTTGTTGGTGTATAAGAATGCTTGTGATTTCTGAACATTGATTTTGTATCCTGACACTTTGCTGAAGTTGCTTATCAGCTTAAGGAGATTTTGGGCTGAGACAATGGGGTTTTCTAGATATACAATCATGTCATCTGCAAACATGGACAATTTGGCTTCCTCTTTTCCTAATTGAATACCCTTGATTTCCTTCTTCTGCCTAATTGTCCTGGCCAGAACTTCCAACACTATGTCGAATAGGAGTGGTGAGAGAGGGCATCCCTCTCTTGTGCCAGTTTTCAAAGGGAATGCTTCCAGTTTTTGCCCATTCAGTATGATATTGGCTGTGGGTTTGTCATAGATAGCTCTTATTATTTTGAGATACATCCCATCAATACCTAATTTATTGAGAGTTTTTAGCATGAAGGGTTGTTGAATTTTGTCAAAGGCCTTTTCTGCATCTATTGAGATAATCATATGGTTTTTGTCTGTGGTTCTGTTTATATGCTGGATTACATTTATTGATTTGCATATACTGAACCAGCCTTGCATCCCAGGGATGAAGCCCACTTGATCATGGTGGATAAGCTTTTGGATGTGCTGCTGGATTCTGTTTGCCAGTATTTTATTGAGGATTTTTGCGTCAATGTTCATCAAGGATATTGGTCTAAAATTCTCTTTTTTTCTTCTGTCTCTGCCTGGCTTTGGTATTAGGATGATGCTGGCCTCATAAAATGAGTTAGGGAGGATTCCCTCTTTTTCTATTCATTGGAATAATTTCAGAAGGAATGGTACCAGTTCCTCCTTGTACTTCTGGTAGAATTCGGCTGTGAATCCATCTGGTCCTGGACTCTTTTTGGTTGGTAAGCTATTGATTATTGCCACAATTTCAGCTCCTGTTATTGGTCTATTCAGACATTCAACTTCTTCCTGGTTTAGTCTTTGGAGAGTGTATGTGTTGAGGAATTTATCCATTTCTTCTAGATTTTCTAGTTTATTTGCGTAGAGGTGTTTGTAGTATTCTCTGATGGTAGTTTGTATTTCTGTGGGATCGGTGGTGATATCCCCTTTATCATTTTTTATTGCATCTATTTGATTCTTCTCTCTTTTTTTCTTTATTAATCTTGCTAGTGGTCTATCAATTTTGTTGATCCTTTCAAAAAACCAGCTCCTGGATTCATTAATTTTTTGAAGGGTTTTTTGTGTCTCTATTTCCTTCAGTTCTGCTCTGATTTTAGTTATTTCTTGCCTTCTGCTAGCTTTTGAATGTGTTTGCTCTTGCTTTTCTAGTTCTTTTAATTGTGATGTTAGGGTGTCAATTTTGGATCTTTCCTGCTTTCTCTTGTGGGCATTTAGTGCTATAAATTTCCCTCTACACACGGCTTTGAATACATCCCAGAGATTCTGGTATGTTGTGTCTTGGTTCTCATTGGTTTCAAAGAACATCTTTATTTCTGCCTTCATTTCGTTATGTACCCAGTAGTCATTCAGGAGCAGGTTGTTCAGTTTCCACGTAGTTGAGCGGTTTTGAGTGAGATTCTTAATCCTGAGTTCTAGTTTGATTGCACTGTGATCTGAGAGATAGTTTGTTATAATTTCTGTTCTTTTACATTTACTGAGGAGATCTTTACTTCCAAGTATGTGGTCAATTTTGGAATAGGTGTGGTGTGGTGCCTATTCGGTTGGAGAGTTCTGTAGATGTCTATTAGGTCCGCTTGGTGCAGAGCTGGGTTCAATTCCTGGGTATCCTTGTTGACTTTCTGTCTCATTGATCTGTCTAATGTTGACAGTGGGGTGTTAAAATCTCCCATTATTAATGAGTGGGAGTCTAAGTCTCTTTTTAGGTCACTCAGGACTTGCTTTATGAATCTGGGTGCTCCTGTATTGGGTGCATATATATTTAGGATAGTTAACTCTTCTTGTTGAATTGATCCCTTTACCATTATGTAATGGCCTTCTTCGTCTCTTTTGATCTGTGTTGGTTTAAAGTCTGTTTTATCAGAGGCTAGGATTGCAACCCCTACCTTTTTTTGTTTTCCATTTGCTTGGTATATCTTCCTCCATCCTTTTATTTTGAGCCTATGTGTGTCTCTGCATGTGAGATGGGTTTCCTGAATACAGCACACTGATGCATCTTGACTCTTTATAAAATTTGCCAGTCTGTGTCTTTTAATTGGAGCACTCAAGGAGGCCTGCCTGCCTCTGTAGGCTCCACCTCTGTGGATAGGGCACAGACAAACAGAAAGACAGCAGTAACCTCTGCAGACTTAAATGTCCCTGTCTGACAGCTTTGAAGAGAGCAGTGGTTCTCCCAGCATGCAGCTGGAGATCTGAGAACGGGCAGACTGCCTCCTCAAGTAGGTCCCTGATGCCTGACCCCCAAGCAGCCTAACTGGGAGGCATCCCCCAGCAGGGGTAGACTGACATCTCACACAGCTGGGTACTCCAACAGACCTGCAGCTGAGGGTTCTGTCTGTTAGAAGGAAAACTAACAAACAGAAAGGACATCCACACCAAAAACCCATCTGTACATCACCATCATCAAAGACCAAAAGTAGATAAAATCACAAAGATGAGGAAAAAACAGAGCATAAAAACTGGAAACTCTAAAAAGCAGAGCATCTCTCCTCCTCCAAAGGAACGCAGTTCCTCACCAGCAACGGAACAAAGCTGGATGGAGAATGACTTTGACGAGCTGAGAGAAGAAGGCTTCAGATGATCAAATTACTCCAGCTACAGGAAGATATTCAAACCAAAGGAAAAGAAGTTGAAAACTTTGAAAAAAATTTAGAAGAATGTATAACTAGAATAACCAATACAGAGAAGTGCTTAAAGGAGCTGATGTAGCTGAAAACCAAGGCTCGAGAACTACATGAAGAATGCAGAAGCCTCAGGAGCCAATGCGATCAAATGGAAGAAAGGGTATCAGTGATGGAAGATGAAATGAATGAAATGAAGTGAGAAGGGAAGTTTAGAGAAAACAGAATAAAAAGAAATGAGCAAAGCCTCCAAGAAATATGGGACTATGTGAAAAGACCAAATCTATGTCTGATTGGTGTACCTGAAAGTGACGGGGAGAATGGAACCAAGTTGGAAAACACTCTGCAGGATATTATCCAGGAGAACTTCCCCAATCTAGCAAGGCAGACCACTGTTCAGATTCAGGAAATACGGAGAACGCCACAAAGATACTCCTCGAGAAGAGCAACTCCTAGACACATAATTGTCAGATTCTCCAAAGTTGAAATGAAGGAAAAAATGTTAAGGGCAGCCAGAGAGAAAGGTCGGGTTACCCTCAAAGGGAGGCCCATCAGACTAACAGTGGATCTCTCGGCAGAAACTCTACAAGCCAGAAGAGAGTGGGGGCCAATATGCAACATTCTTAAAGAAAAGAATTTTCAACCCAGAATTTCATATCCAGCCAAACTAAGCTTCATAAGTGAAGGAGAAATAAAATCCTTTACAGACAAGCAAATGCTGAGAGATTTTGTTACCACCAGGCCTGCCCTAAAAGAGCTCCCGAAGGAAGCACTAAACATGGAAAGGCACAACCAGTACCAGCCACTGCAAAATCATGCCAAAATGTAAAGGCCATCGAGACTAGGAAGAGACTGCATCAACTAACGAGCAAAATAACCAGCTAACATCATAATGACAGGATCAAATTCACACACAACAATATTAACTGAGCTTCTATTTCTGACTCTATAAAGTTAATGGGTATGAAATGCTTTGAAATTTGTAGCATTTTGGACAAATAAGTGTGACACACAAAAGGATAAAAGCACTTTCAGTTATATAAACCAAAAACAGTCCCTGGAGTGACAGACACCTGTGAAAGTTACCTAGAAATAAATAAAATGGGGCTTAAAATCAAGAGGCCTAGAAGCAGATGAACATGACCTCAACTCTAGCCCTACTTTGTGCTTGCTTTGTAACCTCATGCAAGTTCCCCTTGCTCTCTGAGGTCCATTCTGCTCACCTGAGTAATCCTCAGAAAGTTTGTGAGGATAGACAAAGATTATCTGCTTAATCAAAATTTAGTCATGCTCCTGAACCTTCTCCTAGGCCCATCTGTGTGCTTCCTCATAAAATCCAGCTTTATCAAACAACCTTGCTAAGTCAGTTTAGCAATAATCCACCACCCTCAATATTTCATCCTCCACCATCCCCCAGGTGATGTCTCATCAGCTCGGCCTGTCTTCAGCAAGAATTCTTTTAGGGCAGTTTAGCCAAAATTCCCTTTACTCCTGATATTTCTTCTGAGTCATTTTCCATCCACTGACTTACACCCTGCTCCTTGGCTATAAAAATTTCTACTTGCCCAAGCAGTATTCAGAGTTAACCCCAATCTCTCTCCCCTATGGCAAAGTCCCATTGCAGTGGTCCCTATAACATTGCAATAATCCTGAATGAAGTCTTCCTTACCAAGCTTTGCAAATATTATTGAATATTTTTTCCTTTGACAGGATGAAAAGAGATAATGTATGCACAGCACAGGAACAAAGTGTGTCATCAGTAAATAATTACGTTCACTATGATTAACCAGTTGGATGGGATCTTCTCATATGTTTAATTGAACCAGCAGGCAAATGGAATTATCTTTACAGTGACTCTCTTGACTGCCAACTCCACTGGGACACATCTGATGTTAGGATGCAGAATGTGTGTGTGTATGTGCACATGCATGTTTGAGGTAGCTTTTATGTCACTCACATGTCACTGGGTTTAGCAACATGTGATGCCATTTTCTTTTCATCAAGCAGAGAAGGAAGCAGTTTCTTCAGTTTCCAGACATAAAGGTGAGTCGTTCCGGTCATGAGACAGTGAGAGACTTGGCAGCTGCCACATTCTTAATCACTTCATTTAAGCTGTACTGAGTCACTATAAGGGAAACGAAAGAGAATGTGTATGTCCAGAGAGAACTCAGGGGAAGTCTGTAGGTAGAATGCACACATTCCACAAACATTTGCTGAGTACAATGTTAGGCACTATGCTGTTTGATATACAAGGGTGTACAAAACAGGCAATCCCTGACCTTACAGATCTAATTAATAAATAGTCTAATAAGAGAGACAGATATCACATGTGCAACCACATAAATAAATGCATACTTAGAAATTGTGGGCTGGGCACAGTGGCTCACACTGTAATTCCAGCACTTTTGGAGGCTGAGGCAGGTGGATCACTTGAAGGCATGAGTTTGAGACCAGCCTGGTCAACATGGTGAAACCCCTTTTCTACTAAAAATACAAAAATTAGCCAGGCATAGTGGTGAGCACCTGTAATCCCAGCTACTCAAGAGGCTGAGGCAGGAGAAGCTTGAACCCGGGAGGCAGAAGTTGCAGTGAGCTGAGACTATCCCACTGTACTCCAGCTTGGGCAACAGAGCAAGACTCCATCTCAAAAAAAAAAAAAAAAAAAAAAAAAAACTGTGGTGCTTTAAGGGGAAAAGTGCAAGTAGCTACAAATCAATATAAAATAGAGTCTCAATTCACTTGAGGGAGTTGCAGGAGGTCCCTCTTAGAAAGGTAGGTAAGATGTTCTAGGCAGTGGCATGAAAAATAGATGGGATTCAGAGGTACAGATGGGTTTAGAGGTCCAGTTTTACCCTGAAATAACTTTGACTCATTCAGGTGATCACTTGACCACCTGAACTGCTGTCCTGCTTATTCACAGAGCTGTATTCAAAAGCAAATGAGATGCTTTCTGTCAAAGTGTTACATAATCTATAAGTGCTTTTTATCTTATTCTTTAAAATAAATGCCAGAAAGAAACCCTTGATCAATTCTACAACTACAAGGTTTCTAGGGGATCACAGCAAATCTGAAAATGACATTACCAACCCTATGTCAAATTGAGTAAGTTTCTTCCTCAATTCCTCACCCTCCCACCCACTCCCATTCCCACTCTTCTGTTTGCACTGCCCTATATTCAAAAGCACAAATTCCTCAAAGACACCTTCCAGTGTTCCACCTATCATAGAGCCTTCCTTAATACACTAGATTGGAAAATGATTTATCTCTCCTCAGAAATTCTCCAGCACTTTACCCATACCTTTCTGGGAACTTCCTGGTCTACCTTGTTTCAAATTGTTTTCTGCACAGTTGGTGGCATAGGTAGGTAGCTGACTTCAAGGGAAAGATTGCCTTGCTCCTGGATGACTAAAAGCCAGTGCTCAGAATTAAAGCACTGATGGGGACCTTGAACTCGGGTTAAGCAGCTGAGAAGAACTCTAATGGGGACATTTTCTTTCTTAATGCTACAGGTAAATAAGCCCATTTATTTTTATCTGTTTTGTATTTATAATCTGGTAAAGAGAAAAAGGAGCTTTCCAGGAAGAAAAGAATCTAGAAAAGAGGGATTAAAAATGAGATGAAGGCTAGGCACACTGGCTTACACCTGTAATCCCAGCACTTTGGGAGGTCAAGGTGAGAGGATCACTTGAGGCCAGTTCAAGATTAGCCTGGGCAACATAGTGAGACACTGGTCCCTACAAAAGAAAATTTTTTTAAATTTAGCCAGGCATGATGGCATGGGCTTGCAGTTCCAGTTACTTGGGAGGCTGAGGTGGGAGGATCACTTGAGCCCAGGATTTTGAGGTGGCAATGAGCCATGATCATGTTACTGCACTCCAGCCTGGGTAACAGAGCAAGACTCTGTTTCTAAAATAAAATTAAAAGTAAACAAGTAAAAGTAGATGCAAAAAGGTCATGAAAAAATTTCTCCAGAAGGCTAGGCATGGTGGCTTATGCCTGTAATTCCAACACTTTGGGAGGGTGAGTTGGGAGAATCACCTGAGACCAGCAGTTCAAGACCTGCCTGGACAACATAGTGAGACTCTGTCTCCATTTAAAAAAAAAAAAACCTAACAAAAAACATAAAAAATTTCTCCAGAGACCTCTGTGGTTTTTCAGGGATGGCATAAATGACATTAGAGGGTGATGTCAGTGGGAATGATGGAATAAGGGCCTCTAAAAATCCTCTCCTTCATGAAAGTGACAAGAACACTGAAAAAAGCCAAAACAAACATTTTCCAAAACTCTAAACATTAACCAAAAATTTGCAACAATCTGAAGAAGATTTATTCCAGAGAAACAGCTGAATCTGTTTGTTTTTTTGTCCATGACCTGTTGAAAAAGCAGCTGAAACTTTCTGAGAATAGTGAGCTTTGTGGTATTGTGACTTGCCCTATCCGTGGTGTCCTCTCCACAGCTCCGTGGTATAAACCAACAGTCCTACAATCATGGTGAAAGCCAGGAGCCTAGCAACTATTGGACAGGCAGTATGGGTTTGGAGCTCCCTGAAAGCAACATTCTCAGAGGTTTGTTGCTATTTGACCTGTCTGACAGTTCCCTGTGAACCCCAATGCTCACAGCTTTTTTTCAGATGATCTTAGTCAGGGCTTGCTTACTGTGCAAAGCCATTTCCCCCAGTCATCTGCTGAAAACAGTCAGCATCAATTAATACATCATAGCTGCCTGACATGGCAATGACATTTAGGGCAAACAAAAACCTAAACAAAACATTTAAAAGGATCAGCTGGGGGATAAGATGTCCATAGACAGCTTTGAAAGCTCTGACAAATTTCTAAGAATCTAGAAGGCTACATGTTTGCATATAGCTGTGGACATGCCCAGGGAAGTACGAGAAGACTCTAACAAGATCTCCGATCCAATTGACCTTGAGGCTGTACACACACAGGAAATGAAGGTTAAGGCAGAGTTGTAAACTACCTGCCTAAAAACTGAAAGCATGACCTAATACAAACACAAAGCCCCTCAGCAAAGGCTAGGAGGTGAATGGTTCCAGGCATTTAAGGATTGCTAAGCTAATTGATCACAGACTTCAGTGGTCACTTTATGAGTATACTTAAAACAACTTAACTGTACACTTTACAAGGGTAAAGTTTATGGATGGATTATACTGCAATAAAAAAACTATTCATAACTAATGCACAAAAGATAAGCAAGCTAAAGCAATAATTGGCAAAGGTATGATAGGCAATGCATAGGAGAAATATGAGTGGTCAAAAAACATATGCAAACTTATGATCATCAATCTTATGAGAAATCATTAATTTTCTATTAAATGAGATTTTAAAAGGAAGAATTACAGAGCCTACTCTCTGACACTGGCCCTTGAACTAAGCAGCCAGTTTTACTTCTCCCTACTTGGAGGAAGGTAATACCTAAAGTCTTTGGTCTTGATCTTGTCCAAAGACTCCCCCACTGATACCCACAAATATATAAATTTGCATAAACCTCTTTGCCCCTATCATTGGCTGACTAGAATAAATACCACACACAAGCCAGCCTGGTACCAAATTTTATGCCCCCACCTTGGTTCCCAAAGGTTGTGCCCACACCAGGCCTATCTCTTTCCCACAAATGACACCCAACATTCCTTCAACTTGAGTCTACGAATGTTGCTTCCTCTTAATGATGCCTGGCTGGCCAAGGACCTCTGGTTAAATCCTCTGCATTCTTGGAATAGATTTGGTATGTGTTGGTGTAGTGATCAAGGTCATCTGTCATCTCCTGGATGGCTCCAAAAAAGAAAAAGAACAGACTTTGAAACACTAGAGAACCTATGCAGATAGAAAAGTTGTTCATCCCAACTCTGACACAAATATCACCAAAAAATGAGCTCATGTCCCAGTTAGAGAACAGTCACTCCTACCTGGTCTTGTGGCCAGATGAGGACTGCGTTGAAATTAGGCACCTGTCCACTCGTACCTGAAGCTTGAATGCGTTCCTCTGCTTTATATGGAAAACAGTACCATAAATCTGCAGCAGCTCAAAGAATAGGAAGAGTCAAGACCCTGGGAAAAGCAACAAAGCATTCTTCAATAAATTCACAGACTCTTATGGCTGCCAGTGTTGGAGTCTGTGTACAGCATATTCACCAACTGGTATCTGCTCGAAGAGCTTGAGTACAGGGAATTTGCTACTTTCAAAGGCAACCAAATATGCCCTTGTTCAGCTCTAACAATTTTTAAAAACATTTGTCATTTTTAACTGGTATTCTACCTCTTTCGTTTTTCTTTTTAATTGCAGTCTGGGGCCATGGAGAATCATCATTCATTTTCACCCTATGGAACTTGATGTGGCTGAAAGCCACTGCCTTAGTAATAACTATGATTCTTCAGTAAGCAAACCTTATATGCCAGGCACAGTCCTAGGCACTTTACTTGCATTATCTAATTTAATTCTTTTTTTAATATACTTTAAGTTCTGGGATACATGTACAGAATGTGCAGGCTTGTTACACAGGTATACATGTGCCACGGTCGTTTACTGTACCCATCAACAAGTCATCTACATTAGGTATTTCTCCTAATGATATCCTTACCCTAGCCCCCCACTCCCCGACAGGCCACAGTGTGTGGTGTTCCCCTCCCTGTTTCCATGTGTTCTCATTGTTCAACTCCCACTTATGAGTGAGAACATGCAGTGTTTGGTTTTCTATTCCTGTGTTAGTTTGCTGAGAATAATGGCTTCCAGCTTCATCCATGTCCCTGCTTATCCTTTTTTATAGCTGCATAGTATTCCATGATGTATATGTGCCTCATTTTCTTTTTCCAGTCTACCACTGATGGGCATTTGGGTTGGTTCCAAGTCTTTGCTACTGCGAATAGTGCTGCAAAGGGATTGCTGGGTCAAGTGGTATTTCTGGTTCTAGATCCTTGAGGAATCACCACACTGTCTTCCACAGTGGTTGAACTAATTTACATTCCCACCAACAGTGTAGAAGCATTCCTATTTCTCCACATCCTCTCCAGCATCTGTTGTTTCCTGGTTTTTTAATGATTGCCATTCTAACTGGCATGAAATGGTATCTCATTGTGGTTTTGATTTGCCTTTCTCTAATGACCAGTGATGATAAGCTTGTTTTCATATGTTTGTTGGCCACATAAATGTCTTCTTTTGAGAAATGTCTGTTCATAACCTTCGCCCAATTTTCATGGGGTTGTTTTTTTCTTGTAAATTTGTTTAAGTTCTTTGTAGATTCTGGATATTAGCCCTTTGTCAGATGCATAGATTGCAAAAATTTTCTCCCATTCTGTAGGTTGCCTCTTCACTCTGATGATACTTTCTCTTGCTGTGCAGAAGCTCTTTAGTTTATTTAGATCCCTTTTGACAATTTTGGATTTTGTTGCCGTTGCTTTTGGTGTTTTAGTCATAAAGTCTTTGCCCATGCCCAGGTCCTGATGGTATTTCCTAGGTTTTCTTCTAGGGTTTTTTTTTTTTTTTTTTATGGTTTTAGGCCTTATGTTTAAGTCGTTAATCCATCTTGAGTTAATTTTTGCATAAGGTGTAAGGAAGGGGTCCAGTTTCAATTTTCTATATATGGCTAGCCAGTTTTCCAAATATCATTTATTAAATAGGGAATCCTTTCCCCATTTCTTGTTTTTGTCAGGTTTTCAAAGATCAGATGGTTGTAGATGTGACATTATTTCTGAGGCCTCTGTTCTGTTCCATTGGTCTATATATCTGTTTTGGTGACAGTACCATGCTGTTTTGGTTTCTGTAGCCTTGTAGTATAGTTTAAAGTAAGGTAGCATGATGCCTCCAGCCTTGTTCTTTTTGCTTAGGATTGTCTTGGCTATATAGGCCCTTTTTTGGTTTCATATGAAATTTAAAGTAGTTTTTTCCAATTCTGTGAAGAAAGTCAATGGTAGCTTGATGGAGATAGCATTGAATCTATAAATTACTTTGGGCAGTATGGCCATTTTCACAGTATTGATTCTTCCTATCCATGAGCACAGAATGCTTTTCCATTTGTTTGTGTCATCTCTTATTTTGTTGAGCAGTGGTTTGTAGTTCTCCTTGAAGAGGTCCATCACATCCCTTGTAAGTTGTATTCCTAGGTATTTTATTCTCTTTGCAGCAACTGTGAATGGGAGTTCACTCATGATTTGGCTCTCTATTTGTCTATTATTGGTGTATAGAAATGCTTGTGATTTTTTCACCTTGATTTTGTATTCTGAGACTTTGCTGACATTGCTTATTAGCTTAATGAGATTTTGGGCTGAGATGATGGAGTTTTCTAAGTATACAATCATGTCATCTGAAAACAGAGACAATTTGACTTCCTCTCTTCCTAATTGAATATCCTTTATTTCTTTCTCTTGTCTGATTGCCCTGGCCAGAACTTCCAATACTATGTTGAATAGGAGTGGTTAGAGAGGCCATCATTGTCTAGTGCCAGTTTTCAAAGGGAATGCTTCCATCTTTCTCCCATTCAATATGATATTGGCTGTGGGTTTGTCATAAATAGCTCTTATTATTTTGACATATGTTCCATCAATACCTAGTTTATTGAGAGTTTTTAGCATGAATGGGTGTTGAATTTTATCAAAGGCCTTTTCTGCATCTGTTTAGATAATCATGTGATTTTTGTCATTGGTTCTGTTTGTGTGCTGGATTACATTTATTGATTTGCATATGTTGAACCAGCCTTGCATCCCAGGGATGAAGCCGACTTGATTGCAGTGGATAAGCTTTTTGATGTGCTGCTGAATTTGGTTTGCCAGGATTTTATTGAGGATTTTTGCATTGAGGTTCTCTCTGCCGGGTTTTGGTATCAGGATGATGCTGGCCTCATAAAATGAGTTAGGGAGGAATACCTCTTTTTGTATTTTTTGGAATAGTTTCAGAAGGAAATGTACCAGCTCCTCTTTGTACCTCTGGTAGAATTCAGCTGTGAATCTATCTGGTCCTGGGCTTTTTAGGGTTGGTAGGCTATTAATTACTGCCTCAATTTCAGAACTTGTTATTTGTCTATTCAGGGATTCGGCTGTTTTCTGGTTTCATCTTGGGAAGGTGTATGCGTCCAGGAATTTCTCAATTTCTTCTAGATTTTCTAGTTTATTTTGCATAGAGGTGTTTACAGCATTTTTTGATGGTAGTTTGTATTTCTGTGGGATCAATGGTGATATCCCCTTTATCATTTTTTATTGTGTCTATTTGATTCTTCTATCTTTCCTTCTTTATTAGTCTGGCTAGCAGTCTATCTATTTTGTTAATCTTTTCAGAAAACCAGCTCCTGGATTCATTGATTTTTTTAAGGGTTTTTCACACTTCTATCTCCATCAGTTCTGCTCTGATCTTAGTTATTTCTTGTCTTCTGCTAGCTTTTGAATTTGTTTGCTCTTGCTTCTGTAGTTCTTTTAATTGTGATATTAGGGTGTCGATTTTAGATCTTTCTCATTTTCTCCTGTGGGCATTTAATGCTATAAATTTCCCTCTAAACACTGCTTTAGCTGTGTCCCAGAGAATCTAGTACCATGTGTCTTTATTCTCATTGGTTTCAAGGAACTTATTTATTTTTGCCTTAATTTCATTATTTACCCAGTAGTCCTTCAGGGGCTGGTTGTTCAGTTTCCACGTAGTTGTGTGGTTTTGAGTGAGTTTCTTAATCCTGAGTTCTAATTTGATTGCACTGTGGTCTGAGAGACTGTTTTTTATTATTTCCATTCTTTTTCATTTGCTGAGGAGTGTTTTACTTCCAATTATGTGGTCAATTTTAGAATAATTGTGATGTGGTGCTGAGAAGAGTGTATATTCTGTTGATTTGGGGTGGAAAGTTCTGTAGATGTCCATTAGGTCTGCTTGGTCCAGAGCTGAGTTCAAGTCCTGAATATCCTTGTTAATTTTCTGTCTCGTTGATCTGTCTAATGTATACAATGGGGTGTTAAAGTCTCGCAATATTATTGTGTGGGAGTGTAAGTCTCTTTCAGGTCTCCAAGAACTTGCTTTTTGTATCTGGGTGCTCCTGTATTGGGTGCATATATATTTAGGACAATTAACTCTTCTTGTTGCATTGATCTCTTTACCATTATGTAATGTCCTTGTTTGTCCTTTTTAATTTTTGTTGGTTCGAAGTCTGTTCTATAGAGACTAAGATTGCAACCCCTGCTTCTTTTTTTTTCTTTCCATTTGCTTAGTAAACCTTCCTCCATCCCTTTATTTTGAGCTTATGTGTGTTTTTGCACGTGACCACTGTTCTGTGTAGTGACTGCACTGTGCTGGGGGTCCACAAAAGACCCCCTTGCCCTTTTACTCTCCAGAGCCTGGAGGCAGCAAAGGCAAAGGCTGCAAAACAGCAAAGATGGCAGCCTGCCCCTCTCTCTGGGGGCTCTGTCTCAGGCAGTTATAGAGCCCTTGCTGGCCCAAAAACCCTGGTGGAGATGGCTGAAGTCCATGGTTGGGAGGTCCTCCTGCTCGGTAAGGAGAAATGGGACCAGGAAACTGTGTAAAACAGTCTGGCTGCTTTTCCACAGGGCAGCTGCACTGTGATAGAGATCTGCTCCAGTCCCTAGTCTCCTCAGACTCCCCAAAGCCCAAAGGCAGCAGCTGCAAAGGATGCAAAGCAGCAAAGATGGCAGGCTGTTTCTCCCTCTGGGAGCTCCATCTCAGGGAGGTGTGGAGCCCTTGCTGACCCAAAAACCCTGGTGGAGGTGGCTGGAGTCCCTGGTTGGGAGATCCTTTCCAGTGAGCGGAAACAGGGTTGGTGACCCATATAAAGAGCAGTCAGACTGCTTTTCCAAAGGGCAGCTAGGCTGTGCTGGGAATCTCCTCCAGTCTGCTCCAGTCTCTAGTTACCTTGGACTCCCCAGAGCCAGAGGGCAGCAGCAGTGATGGCTGCAAGACAGCAAAGATGGTGGCCTTCTTCTCTCTCTCTGGGAGCTCTGTTTCATGGAGGTGTGGAACTGCTACTGACTGAGAACACCACTGGGGCTTGCCTGAAGTCCTTGTTCAGGAGGACTCACACAGTGAGGAGAAACAGGATTCAAGACCCATGCAAACCATAATCTGGCCACTTCTCCACAGGGTGGCCATGCTGTGCTGGCCTCAGTCACCTCAGACACATTAGATCCCAAAGGTGGCAACAGCCAACTCCAGGAAACAGCAAACACAGCAGCCTGTGCCTCCCTCTGTCTCAAATTAAAAAAGAAAGAAAGAAAGAAATATGGGATGATGTAATGTGACCAAATGAATGAATTATTGACATTTCTAAGAGAGAAGAAGAAGTAAACAACCTGGAAATATCTGAGCAAAAAAATTAAGAAGATTTCTCTGTTCTTGGTAGAGGTAGACATCCAGATACAAGAAATCCAGAGAACACCTGTGAGATGCTATACAAAATGAACATCATCGAGGCATATAGTTCTTAGACCGTCCAAGGTTAATGCTAAAGAAAAAAAATCTTAAAGGCTGCTAGAGAAAAAGGTCAAATCATATACAAAGGGAACCCCATCAGGCTAACAGTAGACTTCTCAGCAGAAACTTTACAAGCCAGGAGAGACTGGGGGTATATTTTCAGCATTCTTAAAGAAAAGAAATTTCAACCAAGAATTTCATATCCTGCCAAACTAAGCCACATAAACTAAGGAAAAATAAAATTTTTCCATTTAAGCCAGCATTAAGGGAGTTAGTTACCACTAGACCAGCTTTACAAGAGATCCTTAAGAGGGTTGTAAACATGGAAATGAGAAAACAATACCTGCTACCACAGAAACATGCTTAAGTACATAGCCCAGAGACCCTATAAAGCAACCATAGAATCAAAACTACAAAGCAACCAGCTAACAACTTCATGATATGATCAAAACTTCACATATCAAAATTAATATTGAATATCAATGGTCTAAACTCCCCACTTTAAAAAGCACACTATCGCCAGTTCAATAAAAACAAAAACCAAGACTCATCCATCTGCTGCCTTGGAGAGACCCATCTCACACATAATGACACCCATAGGCTCAAAGTAAAGGGTTGGAGAAAGATCTGTCACACACATGGAAAACAAAAAAGAGCAGGGTTCACTATTCTTATATCAGATAAAACAGACTTTAAACCAGCAACAGTAAAAAAGGACAAAGAAGGTCATTACATTGTGATCAAGAGTTCAATTCTACAAGAAAGCTTAACTTTTCTAAATACATATGCACCTGACAGCACAGCACCCAGATTCATAAAACTACTACTTCTAGACCCACAAAAACACTTATACAGACCCACAATAATAATGGGGGACATCAACATCCCATTGACAGCATTAGATAGATCATTGAGGCAGAAAACTAACAAAAAAATCTGGACTTAAATTCAGCACTTGACCAATTGGAACTAATAGACATCTACAGAACAGTCCATTCATCCATTGTAAAATATACTTTCCTCTCACCTGAACACGGAATATATTCCAACATCAACCACATGCTCAGCCATCATGCAAGTCTTAATAAATTTTAAAAAAAAGCTCAAATCATACCATCTATACTCTCAGACTACAGTGGGATAAAAATAGAAACTGATACCAAGAAGATCTCCCAAAACCACACAATTACAAGGAAATTAAACAGCTTGCCCCAGAATGACTTTTGGGTAAACAATAAAATTAAGGCAGAAATTACAGCAGAAACTGGGTATCCACCCAAACAAAAAGAAATTGTTATATCAAAAAGCCACTTGCAGTATGTTTATAGCAGCAGTATTCACAATAGCAAAGTCATGGAATCAACCTAGGTGCCCATCAGTGGTGGACTGGATAAAGATGGTACATATTCACCATGGAATACTATGCAGCCACTAAAAGAGCAAAAGCAGGCCCTTTGCAGCAAAATAGATAGAGCTTGAGGCCACTTTCCTGAGTGAATTAATGCAAAAACAGAAAATCAAATACCACATTTCCACTTATAAGTGGGAGCTAAACAATGGGTATACACGGACATAAAGATGGAAACAATAGACACTGGGGACTCCAAAATGGGGGAGGGAGGGGAGTAGGGGTTGAAAAACCACCTATTGGGTCTGGTGTTCACTACTTGGGTGATGGGTTCAATGGAAGCTCAAACTTCAGCAGTATACAGTTTATCTATGTAACAAAGCTGCACATGTACCCCCTGATTATATTTTTTAAAAAGTCAGGAGTGGTGGAATTTGCCTGTAGTCCTAGCTACTTGGGAGGCAGGCAGGAGGATCACTTGAGCCCAGAAGCTGCAGTGAGCTGTGATCGCTCCACTGCACTCCAGCTGGGTGACAGAACAAGACTCTGTGTCTAAAAACAGAAAAGAATAGACGATAGATGATAGATAGATAGATAGATAGATAGATAGATAGATAGATAGATTCATTGGTTGAATTTGATTCCCCTCTTTCCTAGTAAAATCTTTGGTGATTCCTGATTTCCTTTTTATCTTTGAGTTTGGAAATTCCTATTCATACTTAAGAAAATGACTCTTGCATGCCCCTGGTATTCTGGGGAATGGAACAGATTATGTTCCAAATTGTGGCAATTATTTGCCATTGCTGTGTGAGTCCCTCCCCTCATCCAAGGGTCAGTAGTCCTTGTTATTTCTTCAACTGCCTAATAGTTCAACTGGCAGTGCTCCCACTTGCAAAATGCTTAGCAAAAATCAAAATGGAGTCAAGGGTCAACTCACCAAGTTATGCATAAACTAGCTCTGATAAATAACAGCCCTGAGTGAAATTTGTTCCAACTTGTACGTCTGTTGATTTTGAGCTGGTCCTGCTCTTCTTGCCTTTCAAACACACCTTTCACTCATGTATTACAGGTGGTGATGGGTTTAATGGAAGCCCAAACCTCAGCAGTACACAATTTATCTATGTAACAAAGCTGCACACGTACCCCCGGTTATAAAAAATAAGTCAGGAGTGGTGGCATTTGCCTGTAGTCCTAGCTACATGGGAGGTAGGCAGGAGGATCACTTGAGCCCAAAAGCTGCAGTGAGCTGTGATCTTTCCACTGCACTCCAGCTGGGTGACAGAGTGAGACCTTGTGTCTAAAAACACAGGATAGATGGATAGATAGATAGATAGATACATAGATACATAGATAGATAAAGATAGGTAAATAGAGGATAGATAGATAGATAGAGAGATAGATAGATAGATAATAGATGATTAGATAGATAGATGATAGATAGATAGATAGATAGATAGATAGATAGATAGATAGATAGCTAAGACAGGTAAATAGAAGATAGATAGAGATGGTAAATAGATGATAGATAGATAAATAGATAGATAGATAAATAGATGATTGATTGATTGATTCATGGGTGTTGAAAACAGAGCAAGCAGCAAGGAGGCCAGTGTGAGAAAGGGAAGAGTTGAGGGAGATAAGGGCAGAAAGATACAAGGGGTAATCACGTGTAGGGTCTTGTGGGCCATGGTGAAGACTGTGGCTATTTTTCTGAGCAGGGCTTTGAGCAAGAGACAGGCATCGGTGACTGAGGGGCTGTATTGAGATGAGATTGTGGAAAGGCAAAGGTGGAAGCAAGGAGACGATGAAGCGTTGGACCGGAGTGGGAATGGTGGAAATGTTGAGAAGTGGTAGAACACTTTAAAGGTACAGCCAAAAGGATTTGCTGACTGATTGAATGTGCGGTGTGGAGGCCACGAAAATTCACGCCTCAGACCTCCTTCTGTCAGTAATATCATTGACCACTGACCCTAGTAGCTGGCTTTGAAATCCACTCTTCTTAGTTCTGATTTCATGCTTCTCACGGGCTTCTGCCTGTAACAGCACAGCAGGAAGACAGATGGGGCAATTTTCACCCAAGAACCCCGTGGGCCTAATACCTCCTCTTTTTTTCTCTCCATGAGGGAGACTTAAAGTAGACTTAGATTGCAGACTGACAGCTCTCTCAGCCTCCCTCAGCTCCCTTTCTTTTTGCTTCACAGTCTCCTAATAAATCTCTTGCACATCTAATCCAGTCCAGGAGTTTCAGAAGACCTGGACTAAGGGAGAGAAAGTAGTTCAAGAATGACAAGGTCTAGGAAATTGGAATGATGGAGATGACATTTCCTGAATGTATGCCTGCGTGAATAACACTTCCATATCCTCATAGGTATCCTGGCACTGGTTTGCTGGATGATTTGAATTTGTATTACCTATATGGCTTTGGAGAAAGCCCTTGACAACGTTCAGGACAAAGTGTGCCTGGAGATCTCAGGGCAGTCCCTTGCTCTGGACTTTGCGGACTCCGCTCCGCCAGCAGAGGGCAGCAGAGGTAGCCAAGGCTGCAGAACCAGGATCCCTCCCTGAGAACGCTGAAAGATGATGGGTGCCTCTGAGTTTAAGTTGTTGAGATTTCAGGTGATTTTAGCCTCACGCACAGTATCTATTCGCAAAAATTGTGAAATTCACGGATGAAGGAAAAGAGGAGACTTTATTTGCAGAAGGAAAAACAATCCACGGATCCAGGAAACGCTGCCCTGGGGAGAGGGAAAGTGCGCTTTGCGCAGAACGGAGGAGGGCTGCTATTTGGTATCTGCACAGATATTGCACAGAGTCAGCCTTACATACATATTAGCAGGGTGGGGAAAAAAAATGCAAATATGCATGAGGGAAGTCAGGCATTGCACAGTGGGAAACATATATGGAACATACATCCCATATTCACATATTGGTAGGATTTAACATTAAAATGAAGTGGAATTTAGCCCTTTACATCAAAAGGTAAACTATAGGACATATAGACAATTTTTGAACAATGTCCACAAGCTGACTGAAACTGGCTTAAGGTCTGCAGCTATTGATCAATAAGGAATGTTTATAAGACCCGTCCTCTGTCCAATCTGAGTTATGGCAGGACAGCAAGGTAGAGGACGGGGCCAGGCAAGGTAGGGAAGAGTGTTGTAGTGTTGCAGGACTTTCTCCTTAGTTTAGCTAAAAGCCAGGTTCTTCTCGCACAACCATGAAAAGTTAGGCTTGCGGACACTCTGCAGGGTGAGAAGGACAGGGTTTATTGGGTGAAAAGGAAAAAAGGCGAAACAGGGACTCTCAGCAAAGCGAGACTCCTGCCAGTGGGCTTCCCACCTCACAGATTGAATAACCGTCTTACCACCCGGAACAGGAGAGGCCAGGATCCTCCTCACTGCAAACCAACAGGAACTTCCTCAAGGCTCCACCCCAGTGCGCACTCCTCCCAGTGCGCAGGCCGGTCGGATGTCCTGCCGGGGAGCCCTTTTTACTTGGCTGTCTCAGTAGGCTGGCAACCGGCACTCTGTCAGGGTCAGCTGGGAAATTTTCCAGCTGTAGTGTTTTTTGGCGATGCTTTTCAGGTGATAGTTTCTGCTTAATTACCGGGAAAAAAATCCTATGGCAATTAACACCGGGATGTGTTACAGATCCCTCATCCTGCCAGCTATGAAATTGATTTTTGGGTTTATCTCATTTTAGCCACAGGGAGTCCATCTCGTCGTCTGTTGGGGTATATTTTAACATAGCTAATAAGTGTTGCTTTTTATTATAACTCAACTACCGGGAAACTGTAACCTCAGGACATAGTGGCCAGAACACTTGTGAATGAGAGAATGACAAGTGGGAGGTCCAACCTGTCCAAGGAAGAGTTCTCAAAGTGGGCACTGCAACAAAAACCAAGTCCATTCCTTAAAGGTGACTTCCTTGTTCCACGGGCATCTCTAATTGTAATAGATTTAAACGTTAAGTCTCCACTCCAAGGTGAACGTGGGACACGTGTATCATAAATGTTTGTTTATCATGCATACATGCAACCCTCCCTTTGCAAGGATTGCAAACACACCAAAGAATGATAATGAGGTTTTTGATACTGAATTACTCAAGTGGGGAGTGGAAAGTGCCTGAAAATTATAGTTTGGGGTCACCATTCCCATCTTGTGCCTAATAAGGTCTCTGGTATATAATCACTCAATATTTATTAAGTGAAGAAATGAATGAGTCAAAATGCAGTGAAAAGTAAAATTATTTTAGTTTCATGAATTTTTAAAATTTTTCTATACAATTTATATATTTTGCAGATATAAGTTACCTAGGGAATGTGAGAACTTTCTATAATATGCATGTTATGATAAAGATTTTCTGGCCAGGCGCAGTGGCTCATGCACGTAATCCCAACACTTTGGGAGGCTAAGGTGGTGGATCACTTGAGGTCAGGAGTTTGAGACCAGCTGGCCAATATGGTGAAACCCTGTCTCCACTAAAAAATACAAAATTTAGCTGGGCATGGTGGTGCACTCCTGTGATCCCAGGTACTCAGGAGGCTAAGGCAAGAAAATTGCTTGAACCCAGAAGGTAGAGGTTGCAGTGAGCCAAGATTGTGCCACTGCACTCCAGCCTGGGCAACAGAGCTAGACTCCACCTAAAAAAAAAAAAAAAAAAAATCTGTAATTAAAAAAAAAATTAGAAACCAAAGCTGAATGAAAATCATGAAATTATGAAAAAGCAAAATAAAACTACAATGCAATTACCTTTTTTTCTCTCTTTTTAGATTGGTAAAGTGTGAATACATTTGAGGGCATCTGCTATAAAGGAGAGTATGGAGAAATGGGCACTCCTCTAGGTTATTGCCAGGAATGCACGTTTGTACAGCCTTTGAGGGAAGGCAGTTTTAGAAGCCCTGTTTTCATAGGGAGAACTTTTGCTGAAGAGAAATGAAGCTTTTTAGATCAAGGACATTTCATCTGTGTCCACAGACTGCCTGGGCATTCGTTTAAATTCAAGGACTCTCTAAAGTTGAAGAGAAGAAAAATCATATCTTTATTTTTATTAACTTCCAACCATAATTTAGGATTTTCTTCAATTATAAATGTATGTACCAAACTACCAGAGATTTCCATTATCTCTGACTTCATCAAGATGGTAATGAGATAATTTCATATCTGATTATAGCTGAGAATAACTGAACTACCATTTACTCTTCTAATATTGAAAGTATTTAATGTATGATTGTATAATGAACTCATTAAATATGAGACTTTGCAGCTAGATATGATGTAATCAATTTAAAATATTCCGATAACTATATGTCAATATAATTTTGTTTCCTTCATAATCCTTGGGTTTTATTTCCCCCATTCATGACTCCTGAGAATGGGGTAATAGGCCTCCCCAGACTGTCAAGTGGCCCACTGCACAAAAGCATTTAAAAGTTATGCTTTAGATGAAGAGGGGCTCAGTGGGCTACTGATGACCAGAGTTTAATTATACAGAGAAAGTCTAAGAAAGGAAAAATCTTAGCCATAGTGGGAGGCAAAGAGAAGAAACCCCAATGCAATCCTCCCACTAGATTTTTTTGTTTTTTAAGTAACTTGGAAGTCACAAATTTGGTTTTGAATTTAATTAGCACTGTTAGCTTAAAAATCACAAGTTTAGAAAGGAGAGCTTTATTTCCTTGAGAAATAAAGCTCCTTGCAGGCAGGGAGCACAGCCTCTGGCTGAAATACCAAAAGCAAGCACTTCCAGGGAGAGAGGGGTAAGACAGGAATCAATGCTGACTGGGTAGGCCAAGTATACATATTCAACAGGATACAGGGGGAGCTGTAAATATTAATGAAAGTGGGTTGTATGCATACAAGGTAAGCAAACATACATGATACATGCATCCCATGTTCACCTCGGGGTGGAGACTTAACATTTAAATCTATTACAATTAAGCCCTATTATTCAGAAGGTTAAGCAGGGACTGGAAGGTGCTAAAATGCACAGCCTCTGCAAAACCAGCCAGAATCAGCCTACGAGGTCAGTGGTGTCTTATCAGAAAAAAGCTATAGAATTCAGTCACTTGTTCAATCAAAGCTGTAGTTATGCAGGGTCAGTTTGTCAGCTTCTGGCATGAAGGAGCTACAATTGTTTCCATATTGCTTATCTTGAGGCTTGTTCAGCTGCTAGAGAAAAGGAAAAACCTTGTGACAGTTAGGACATAGATTTTTGTTTGTTTGGTTTTTTGTTTGTTTTTGTTTTGTTTTGTTTTGTTTTTAAGACGGAGTCTTACTCTGTTGCCCAGGCTGGAGTGCAGTGGCGCAATCTCAGCTAACTGCAACCTCTACCTCCCCAGTTCGAGGGATTCTCCTGCCTCAGCTTCCCAGTAGCTGGGATTACAGGTGCCCGCCACCACAACCAGCTAATTTTTGTATTTTTAGTAGAAACGGGGTTTCACTATGTTGGCCAGACTGGTGTTGAACTCCTGACCTCAGGTGATCCGCCTGCCTCGGCCTCCCAGAGTGCTGGGATTACAGGCATGAGCCACTATGCCTGGCCGATAGTTTATTCTTTAAGTGTAGGAGTGCTTGACTTCACCTTTGCCTGATATGTCCTTAGGTCCTGTTTATAATTTTGTATCTAATTGCCACAAAGAGTTTGTTTTGTCAGTTTTATGATCTCTATTTTAACATAAATGTTGATGGTTATTGTGTCTAAACCAGAAAAGGGAGCCTGTAGAATGAGGTGTGCCTGACCTCTTGTCCCTGTCATGGCCAGGAACTCAGTTTTTTTTAAGGTTTCTCTGGGGTCCCCTTGCCAAGAAGGGGTCCATTCAGTTGGGTGGGGGGCTTAGCATTGTATTTTTAATTCTTAGCTAATTTTTCAACAATATGCTTATGGCTGTATTTCTCTAATTATCAAAATAAAAAATAAGAGTATCTATGCACACTCCCACATGTAAAATAACAAACCCAGCAAAGTTCAGACCAATTTAATGTCAATCATTTTTTCCAATAACTGCAGTATGAGATTTTTGAACCCAGATTATTCCTGAAATTTTACTTTTTTGCCAAGAATTACTTTTTGTCTTTCATTATATTTTATCTTATTTGAAACACTAAATTAAGCTTAATTCTCTATTTTATTGGTTTTAATATTTATCTCTTTAGTAGAGTTTACCAGCTCTTGATTTCTTTATTTTGATTCACTTTTCATTACACTGGAACATAACATTACTCAATTTTTCAGTTAGGGTGCACGGGTGATACACTTCCTGAATGTATACACCTTAGGAAAGTCTTTGTGCAGACATCACACATGAACAGCAGCTTGGCTTGTAGCAATATTTTATATTGCATCCTTTTGAGGCAGGAGAATAGGGTCTGGAGGCAGGTAACCTAAGGCCGTTTCACGCTGACTTCCTAGAACTAAATTGAAAGGAAAATCCTACCTGTCCACACCTAAGAAACAAAAGCACCAGAGGCTACTCCCTTTGCAAACCGCCACATTTTCTGCGCTGCAGATTGGAAATTGAAAGTACCTCTGACTCGTTGCAAAAAGCAGAGAGGGGGAGGGGTGTGATATTACTCCCCATATCGCGGGGGGTGTCCAACCCGCCGTGATATGATTCGTAATATCAGGGGGATAGAGGGAGGTGATATTATTCCCCATATAGCGGGGGATGTCCACCTGCCTGTGATATGGTTCATAATATCCAGGGGGGAAAGGGGGGTGACATTACTCCCCATATCGCGGGCGGTGTCCAAACCCCTGTGATATGATTCATAATATCCAGCAGGGGAGAGGAGGGTGACATTACTCCCCATATCGCTGGGGGTGTCCACCTCCCTGTCATATGGTTCGTAATATCCAAGGGAGATATTACTCCAAATATCAGACTGGATATACACCCTGTGATAATATTTGTAATATTTAGGGAGATATTACTTCTGATATCACTGTGGGTGTACACCATGTGTGTACACATTGTGATATTGTTTGTAATGTACTAGGAAGATATTACTCTTAATATCACTGTGGGTGTACACCCTGTGATATTAGAAGTAATAGTCTGAAGAGATATTACTCCTAATGTCACAGTAAGTGTACACCTTGTGATATTATTCATAATTCCCTAGGGGAATGTTACAACTAATGTCACAGTGGGTGTACATACTGTGATATTATTTGCAATATCCTAGGGAGTGTTACTCCTAATGTCACAGGGGGTGGTCACCCTGTGATATTAGTCGTAATATCCTATGGGTATGTTACTCCTATCACAGAGGGTGTACAATCTGTGATATTTGTCATAATATTTTAGGAGGATGTTACTCCTACCGTCACAGGTGGTGTACACCTGTGATATTTTTTGTAATATCCTGGGGGGATGTGTCACTGGGAGTGTACACCTGTGATATTATTCCTAATATCCTAGGGGGATGTTACTCCTAATGTCAAAATGGGTGTACACTCTGTGATATTATTCGTAATATCCTAAAGAGATGTTACTCCTAATTTTACAAGGGGTGTGCACCCTGTGATATTATTCTTAATATCCTAGGGAGATTTTACTCATAATGTCACATGGGGAGTACACCCTGTGATATTATTCCCAATATAGGGAATATAGGGGGATGTTACTCCTAGTGTCACTCTGTGATATTATACCTTATATCTTAGGGAGATATTACTCCTAATATCACAGTGTTTGTATACCCTGTGATATTATTCATAATATCCTAGAAATATGTTACTCTTAATATCACAGAGGATGTATACCCAGTGATATTATTAGTAATATCCTAGGGGGATGTTACTCCTACTGTCACAGGGGTGTACACCCTGTGATATTATTCATAATCTTCTAGGGGGATGTTACTTTTAAAGTCAGAGATGGTGTACACCCTGTGATGTTATTCATAACATTCTAGGAAGTTGTTACTCCTAATGTCACAGAGGTGTACACCCTGTGAATTTATTCATCATAGTTTTGGGGGATGTTACTCCTAATGTCACACGTGGTATACAAACAGTGATATTATTTGTAATATTTTATGGAAATGTTACTCCTAATATCACAGGGGCTGTAGAACCTGTAATATTATTTGTAATATCCTAAAGGAATATTACCAGTAATGTCACGGGGTATACACCATGTGATATTATTCACAATATTGTAGGGGGATGCTATTCCTAATGTCACAGGGGATGTTCATATTTTGATAATATTTGTAATATCCTAAATGGATGTTACTACTAATGTCAAAATGCGAGTACAGCCTCTGATATTATACATTATATCCTTGGGGGCTGTTACTCCTAATGTCACTCCCTGTTATATTATTCATAATATCCTAGGCAGATGTTGCTCCTAATGTCACAAGGAGTGTACATTTTGTGATATTATTTGTAATATCCTAGAAAGATGTTACTCCTAATGTCACAGAAGGTGTATACTGTGTGAAGTTATTTACAATAGTTTGGGGTAATGTTACTCCTAATGTCACACATGTTGTACAAACAGTGATATTATTCATAATATTTTATGGAAATGTTACTCTTAATATCCTAAAGAAATGTTATCACTAATGTCACAGGGGGTGTACACCCTGTGATATTATTCCCAATATTGTTACTCCTAATGTCGCAGGTGTACACACTGTGATAATATTTGCAATATCCTAAGTGGATGTTACTCCTAATGTCACAGTGTGCGTACACTCTCTGATATTATTCGTCATATCCTGGGGGGATGTTACTCCTAATGTCACACAGGGTGTTCTCCCTTGATATTATTCATAATATTTTAGGCGGATGTTACTCCTCATGTCACAGGGGATGTACACCCTGTGATATTATTCGGAATATCCTAGGGGACATTACTCCAAATGTCACAGGGGGTGTACACTCTGTGATATTACTCGTAATATTTCAGGAAAATGTTACTCCTAATGTCACCGGACATGTACACCATGTGTGTACACGCCCTGTGATATTTTTTGTAATATTCTACCCAGATGTTAATCCTAATATTACTATTCTGTTCACCATGTGTGTACATCCCAGTGCTATTATTCGTAATATCTAGAAGGATGTTACTCCTAACATCACAAGGGGTATACACTACGTGTGTACACACCCTGTGCTGTTATTCATAATGTCTTAGGGAAATTCTACTCCTAATTTTACAGGGTGTGTACACCTTATTTTTAAAGTCATACTCTTAAACACCACACTTTTAAAGTCACATATTATTCCTAATATCTTAGAGGAATGTTGCTCCTAATGTCACAGGGAGTGCACACCATGTGTGTACACCTTCTGTGATATTATTCGTATATCCCAGAAAAATATTATGCCTAATGTAACAGGAAGTGTACACCATGTGTGTAAACAACCTTTGATATTATTTGTAATATACTGGGGGATATTACTTTTAATGTCACAAAGGGTGTACAAAATGTCACAGGGGGTGTACACCTTGTGATAGTATTTGCAATATTCAGAAAGATGTTACTCCTAAGGTCACAGGTGGTGTACACTCTTCGATATTATTTGTAATCTTATAGGGAGATATTACTTTAAATATCACAGTGGGTGTACACACATGATGTACACCCACTGTGATATTATTTGTAATATCTTAGAGAGATATTACTTCTAATATCACAGTGGGTGTACCCCATGTGTGTACACCCTGTGATATTATTTGTAATAACCTAGGAAGATATGACTCCTAATATTACAGTGGTTGTACACTCTATGATATTATTCGTAATGTCCTAGGAAGATATTACTCCTAATATCACAGTAATAATTAGTAATATTCCAGAGAGAGATTTCTCCTAATATCGCAGTGGGTGTACACTCTGTGATACTATTCATAATATCCTAGAGGGATATTGCTCCCAATATCACAGTGGGTGTACACCCTGTGATATTATTCATAATATCCTAGGGAGATATTACTTCTAATATCACAGTGGGCATACACTCTGTGATAATATTCATAATATCCTAGGGAGATATTACTCCTAATATATGGTGAGTGTACACCATGTGTGAACACCCTGTGATGTTATTCATAATATTCTAGAGAGATATTACTCATGTCACAGTGGGTGCACACCATGTGTGTATATTCTGTAATGCTATTCATAATATCTTAGAAAGTTATTATTCCTAATGTCACAGCAGGTGTATACCATGGGTGTACACTCTGTGATGTTATTCATAATATCCTAGGGAGATATTTCTCCTAATATCACAGTGGGTGTACATTGTATGTGTACACCCTGTCCTATTATTTGTTATATCCTAGATAGATATTACTCCTAATATCACAGTGAGTACACACCATGGGTGTACATTCTGTGATGTTATTCCTAATATCCTAAGGAGATATTACTCCTAATGTCATAGTGGGTGTACAGCCTGTGATATTATTTGTAATATCCTAGGGAGGTATTACTCCTATTATCACAGTGGGTGTACTCCCTGTGATATTATTTGTAATATCCTAGGGAGGTATTACTCCTAATATCAGAGTGGGTGTACAGCCTGTGATATTATTTTTAATATTCTAGGGAGATATTACTGTATAACCTGTGATATTATTTGTAACATTTTAGGGACATATTTTCCTAAAATCACAGTGGGTGTACACCCTGTAATATTCTTCCTAATACCACAGTGGGTGTACACCATGTGTGACATTTTTCCTAACATCCAGGTGGGAAGAGGATGATATTACTTCCAATAGCACAGAAGGTGTACACCCCCCCCCCGCCATGATATTGTTCCTAATTTCCAGGGAAGAAGATGATGACATTATTCCCAATATCACTGGGGATGTACACCCTTCCTGTGATATTGTTCTTAATATCCAGGGGTGAAGAGAATGATATTATTCCCAATATCGCATGAGAGTGTACACCCCCTCCTGCGATATTGTTACTAATATTCTGGGGGGTAGAGAATGATATTACTCCCAATATCGCAGGGGGTGTTCACCCCCCCATGGTATTGTTTCTAATATCCAGGAAAGAAGAGTATGATATTACTCCCAATATCACGGGGGGTGTACATCTTTTTGTGATATTGTTTCTAATATCCAGGGAAATAGTGGATGATATTACTCCCAATATCGCAGAGGGTGGACACCCCCCCTGGGATATTGTTCCTAATATCCAAACAGGGAGACGATGATATTACTCCCAATATCGAAGGAAATGTGAACCACCCCTGTGATATTGTTCCTAATATCCAGAGAGGAAAAGAATGATATTACTCCCAACAGCACAGGAAATGTATACCTGCGCTATGATATTTTTCCTAATATCCAGGGGGAGAGAGGATCTTATTACTTCCAATATCGCAGGGTGTGTACACCCCCTCTGTGATCTTGTTGCTAATATCCAGGTTGGGGGATGATGATATTGTTCCCAAAATCGCAGAGGTGTACACCCGCCCTATGATCTTCTTTGTAATTCCCTGGATTGAGAGGATGATATTACTCCCGATATCACAGAAGTGTACATCCCCCTGTGATATTTTTCCTAATATTCAGGGCGGGAGAGGATAATATTACTCCCAATATCGCAGAAGGTGTGCATCCCTCCTGTGATATTGTTCATATTATCCAGGGAAGAAGAGGATGATACAACTCCCTATATCGCAGGGAGAGTACGTCCCTTCTGTGATATTGTTCCTAATATCGCAGGGGTTGTACACACCCCCTGCGATATTGTTGCTCATATCAAGGAGAAAAGAGAATAATATTACTTCCAATATCGCTAGTGGTGTACACCCCACCTGTGATATTGATCCTAATATCCAAAGGGAGAGAGGATAATATGACTCCCTATATCACAGTAAGTGTACACCCACCCTGTGATCTTGTTCCTAAATTCCAGGGAAGAAGATGATATTACTCACAATATCACAGGGAGCATACACCCTTCCTGTGATTTAGTTCCTAATACCCTGGTGGGAGGGAATGATATTACTTTCAATACCGCAGAGGGTGTACACACTTCCTGTGATATTGTTTCTAATATCCATTGCAGGAGAGGATGATATTACTCCCAATATCCCTGGCGGAGTACACACCCTCTGTGATATTGATTCTAATATCCAAAGGGGAAGGGGCTGATATTACTCCCAATGTCGCAGAAAGTGTACACCTACCCTGTGATATTGTTCCTAGTATCCAGGGGGAGAGTTGAAGACATTACTCCCAATATCGCAGCAGGTGTACAAACCCCTGTGATTTTGTCCCTAATATTAAGGGAGGGGGAGGAAGATATTACTCCCAATATCGCAGCGGGTATACACCACCTTTGTGATATTGTTCCTAATATCCAGAGGGCAAGAACATGATATTACTCTCAATATCGCAGAAAGTGTACACCACCCCCACTCCCATGATATTGTTCGTAATATCCAGGGGGGAGAGAATGATATTAACTCCCAATATCACAGGGGGTGAACATTCACCCTGTGATATTGTTCCTAAAATACAGGGTAGGGAAGAATGATATTACTCCCAACATTCCATGGAATGTACACATCCCTTGTGATATAGTTTCTCATATCCATGGGGCGAGAGGATGATATTACTCCAAATATCACAGGGGTTGTACACACCCCCTGTGACATTGTTGCTAATATCAAGGAGAAAAGAGAATAATATTACTTCCAATATCACTGGTGGTGTATACCCCACCAGTGATATTGATCCTAATATCCGAAACGGGAGAAGATAATATGAACTTCAATACTGCATGTGTTGTACACCCCGCACCCTAATATCCTGGATATTGTTCCTAATATCCAGGGGAAAAGAGGATGATATCACTCCCAATATCACAGGGAGTATACACCCCCCCATGATGTTGTTCTTAATATCCAAGTGGGGAGAGGATGATATTACTCCAAATATTGCAGGGATTGTACACACCCCCTGTGATATTGTTGCTAACATCCAGCGGGGGAGAAAATAATATTACTTCCAATATTGGAGGTGGTGTATACCCCACCTATGGTATTGTACCTAATATCCAAAGAGGGAGAGGATGATATTACTCCCAATATCGAAGGGTGCATACACCACCCCCGATATTATTTTTAATATTCAGGGGGCAAGAGGATGATATTACTTCTGAAATTGCAGAGGATGTACACTACCCTTGTGATATTGTTCCTAATATCCAGGGGGGAAAGGATGATATTACTCCCAATATCACAGAAGTTGTACACCCCCTGTGATATTTTTCATAATATTCAGGGAGGGAGAGGATGACATTACATTCAATATCGCGAGGGGTGTACACCCCCACTGTTATATTGTTACTAATACCCAAGAAGGGAGAGGATGATATTACTCCCAATATCGCAATGGGTGTACATTACCCCTGTGGTATTGTTTCTAATATCCAGGGGAGGAGACAATAATACTACCCTCAATTATTGCAGGAAATGTACATCCACCCGTGATACTGTTGTTAATATCCAGGGGTAGAGAGAATGATATTACTCCCAACATCATAGAAGTGTACACTTCCCCTGTGATATTGTTCTTAATATCCGGGAAATGAGTATGATATTACTTCCAATATCAAAGGGGGAATACACAACCCTGTGATATTGTTCCCAATATTCAGTGGGGGAGAGGATGATATTACTCCCAATATGGCAGGAGGTGTACACTCTTCTGTCATATTGATCATAATTTTCAACAGGAAAGATAATATTACTCAAAATATCGTTAATACCCAGTGTATCCACCCCCTTTGATATGGTTGGCGATATCCGGCGGGGGGAGGGGCTGATATTACTCCCCATATCGCGGGGAGTGTCCATCATCCTGTGATATGGTTCGTAATATCCATTTGTAATATTGCAATGCTTTCCACAACCAATCAGCCTGATTCCAGGCCACCACTTCATTTACATGAGGTGAGCACCAAGTGGCCAAATGGGAGACCTCTAGTGGGTATTTGAACCCAAGAAGATTCTGTGTCCCGGGCACTTGAGCTGCTCCATGGGCCCGTTCCCACACTGTGGTGAGTACTTTCATTTTCAATAAATTCCTGCCTTTGTTCTTTCATTGCTTCATTCTTTCCTTATTTTGCTGTGCTTTTTGTCCAATTCTTTGTTCAAAACACCAAGAACCTGGACAACTTGCAGTCAAGACCCTTTATTGGCAACACTTTCCCCTCAAAATTTTGCAGATAGCTTCCTTCACTTCTAATGGTGCCGAGGAAGAGACATCCAAAGACGCCTGATGCTTTTGCCCTTTTGCAGCTAATCTGCCTGGATACTTTGAGAGTAGTTTTATCCTTAAAACTCAAAATGTCCAGTAGGAAATAACTAGATGTCAGTCACTTTTGTTAATTTTGCCAGTTATACAGAAGGATGTCTCTGCTTGTACACCTATATCCTTCTGTCAATCTTCTTTCAAATCATCAATTATTCTTAAGTTAAATATCTTTTCTTGGTCTGCTAAACCTATCTTTTTATGCTTCACACAAATTCTTCAGGCATAAGTTTCAGTTTGTTTATAAAATATTCAATCTGAAATTAAACAAAGGTGATCAGGAGAGACTCCCCTACTCCTTGTCTGCCTCCTTATGTGATAACAAGATGTCATTTAGATGGATCTGAATGTCAGATGAATGACCTGATTAAATGTCAGGCCAAAGGATTCAGGTAACATTCCTTGCCTGGTTAGAATCTGACCTCCTTGCATTCTTCTCATCCACTGTCATCTATACTTTATCTAAGAGCTGGACTCTGTTTTCAATCTTCGCCCAGTTGAGGACAAAGATCCCAATCTACTTCTTAGTCTAGTTCCCTCTAATTGCTCAGCTACTCCTTATATATGGCTGATTCTCCAGTTGAGCCATCCCTTCTGCAGACTTGATTCAGAAATGCTGCATATTCTCGTGCTGTAAGTGCCCCAGCAGCCTCACCATACAGTGCAGGGATCTGCTCTATAGATGCTGCTGGGTAAACTATAGCTGATTCTGCCCTGTAGAACCTCCTGCAGGAAAATATATATAATCAGAGGATGAGATGAAGAGCCTGGCAAACCAGAGAGCATTTCACAGCTCTCTGCCAAGCCCTGCTTCAGGAAGAAAGACAGGCTGTTTCTTCAGCAGTAAACCCTTCTCTAAGGGATTTCTCAGTAAACGCCTTACAGATTTCAAGTCTGATTAATAATTGGCTGCAATTTCTTTTATTCTTCCAATCATCTTTGGGTGATTTTAACCTTAGTGGCCTTACTTTTTCCTTTTCATTTTATGTCTTTTACTTTTATCTTGAACACACCTGGGAGCAAGCATAACTCAGCAGGCCTGGGCAGCTCAAATCCTGCACTTTTCCAAGAACAGACTGGCCAGTGATAAACACCTCTTGTAAATAACCTGTGAGCCTTTGGAATATGCCTGTTTTCATTCAATTCACCTGGGGCCTTGGGCCTCACTGTATTCAATTTGACCTCTGGGGTGGGGTATGGGGCTGGTGACTAAGTAGCTAAGATCAGTATATGACTCCATGCCTTGATGAGTGACCCCCAGTAAAAACTAGACACCATGTCTCAGGTGAGCTTTCCTTATGAGGAATAATAACTATTATTATGAATAAATATTCTTTTTATTTTCCTGATGTTATATTTTTTCAAACAATCTTATTTTCAGTGAATTACTTTTGAACTTTGCTCTCATGAAAATTTTTTTTCTCCTCTTGTGTTCAGATGCTTCTGCTTTGAATATCGTCTATTTAATCTATTCTCTTTTTTGCACTAGTTCCTAGTTTTAATCCTGCCCTACCTTGCATAACTAGTCTCTTGTGTTCTCTTGTTTATTGATCCTTTCATTCCTTTTTGTTACTAATATCTATGATGGTTGGCAGAATATAAATGTAAAGAAGTGTGAAGAGTAGAGAATTTACACAAATAGAAATATTTGAGAGACTAAGAGAAGGAAGGGTGCTTACTTATACCCCACTACCTCTGAGTGTAGATGTTTGCACCAAATTTCACAGCCTATTTAAACACAGGTTATCAAAGAACCCCCATTCCAGGAGACAGAAGATGACAGAGCATCATTAGTCCACTCCTGACTTCCTGCTCACAGCACATTTGATCACGCAATCCAGACAGCATATTTGGTCAGCTGGGAAAAAGATGTCTGCAATGCTTTTGCTAATAATTCATACTGTCTGGTGTTTGTCCAGTGGCTGGATTTCAGGCAAAAGATGACAAAACGCAATGAAACCAACCACAACGGCAACACAGGGTGGAGTTACATATACCAAGCCTGACCCTGCATGAGATTAACCTCCTGAGAGGTAGGCCTGAAGGATTATCCCAGAGCATATTCTGTGGCTAGGCACATGACTTTATACTCCAGCTCATTTTCAACATGTCATGGCAAGTTTCTTGCACTCTGGTAGGGTCAGCGGTGGATGCTTTGGGAGATGGCTCTGATGAGCTACCCTCTCTCCTCCTGCACCTGCAGAGTAATTATGAACAGCAAGAGGGTTTATGTGCAGTTTGCATTTCTTCAAGCCTTCAGGTCCTCTACCAGGCAACTGAGACCTGAGAAGAAAGGCAAATCACATGGTAAACAAACAAGCTGACTCCCTATGTTAAGATAATAGGCTCCCCTTTCCACCCCAAAGTGACACATCAGAAGCTGAACTCCCAAGACAGTTTGCCAGCCTGCCCAAGTGAAGAGTGTGCTTGACAGGCATACTATCAAATTTCATGTATACATTTGTCAAGACACTGTTATAAGACCCCCTCCTCCCAAATATCACGCATAGGCTTCTGTGAAGCTCTTACGGAGAGGGAAATCTCTTCTATTTAAGTTTATTTGCTCCACTACCAAATAGTCTGACAAGATTCCATATCTGCTGTCACAAAGTGAAATCCACAACTGCCCCTTATGAATTGGAAGCCACCAAGTAAATCCATATTTAAGAACAATCTATCCTCGCCATAGCACATGGCCATAATTCAGTCTATCTCTTCTGAGTTCCTTAAACACTATGTGCCCAAAGTGTTCCTTGCTCTTTCTGGGTCTTCTCTTGGACAAGGATCCAGCTGTGCTGCTCATTATCCCAATTTTCATGTGCTGCGGACTCTGGAGAAGACCCAGGAGTTGAACATCTTTTTGAGTCTACCCGGAGTATAATATAAAGCTACCATGAATGTGTGTGTGCGGGAGGAGCATGTATTTCTGGATACTTTCAGCTTGATTTCAATTTGCAGATTTAAGAGGCTGCCAAAACTCATGTATGATATTTAAGCAACTTTGAATATTGGACTACAGGCCGAGGCCCACCATTGATTAATAATCCTAAACAATAACTCTGCCCAATGCTTTTCCCCTGGGTATTTTTTAGTAACTCACTTAGGTTCCTTGGGTCTCTGTTTTATCGTTCATGAACTGATTGTTGCTTTGAAGTTTAAATAATCCAATGTGGGTAAGAGCATTTTGCAACCTGTCAAGGGTTTCTGAAGCTTGAGTTGTTGTTTCTCATGCCCAATGGAACCTACCTCCACATTTGAGGATAAAAACACTAGACTCAGTTCATGCTATTAAATTTGGTGATGATTTCTTGGAAATGATAGTTGAAGCAGAGGCAACATCAACAACAAAACAAAACAAAACAAACTGGACTATATCAAAAATTTTAAGTTCTATGCATCAACAGACACAATCAATAGAGTGAAAAGACAACCCATAAAATGGGAGAAAATATTTTCAAATCACGTATCTGATAATGGGTTAATATTCAGAATATTTAAACCCTTACTACCAAAAAACAAAACAACCTGACTTTAAAAATGGACAAAGGACCCATTTTTTATGTACTTATTGATTATTTGTATATCTTCTTTGTTCTCAAATGACCAATAAGCACATGAAAAGATGCTTAACATCACTAATCATCAGGGAAATGCAGATCAAAACTACAATGAGATACCATCTCACACCCAATAAGATGGTTACTATTGAAAAACCAAACAACAGAAAAGAAGTATTGGTGAGAATGCAGAGAAATGGAAAAGCTTGTGCACTGTTAGTGGGAATGTGAAATGATGCAGCCACTAAGGAAAACAGTATGGAGGCTCCTCAAGAAATTAAAAATATAACTACCATATGGTCCAGCAACTCCACTTCTGGGTATACACCCCCAAGAATAAAAAGCAGAGTATCAAAAAGATACTTATGCACTCATATTCATGGCAGCATTATTCTCAGTAGCCAAAAGCTGGAAGCAATCCAAGTGTCCATAGATGGATGAATGGCTAAACAAAATGTAGTATCTACATACAAAAATGATTTAGCCTTGAAGTGGAAGCAGATTCTTACCTATGCTTCAGCATGGATGAACCTTAAGGCCATTATGATAACTGAAATAAGTCAATCACAAAAAGACAAGTACTGTGTGATTCCACTTATATGAGCTACCTAGAGTAGTCAAATCCATAGGGACAGAAAGTAGAATATTTGTTGCCGGGGGCTGGAGGGAGGGAATGCGGTGTTGTTGCTTAACAGGTATGGAATTTCAGTTTTGCAAAATGGAAAGTGCTCTGGAGATTGCACAAAAATGTGAACATGCTTAACACTATAGAAAGGTACCCTTAAAATTGGTTAAGATGCTAACTTCTCTATTATGTGTCTTTTAACCACAATTAAATGCTTTTCAAAATATCAGAATATGGCAGCTGAAATAAAGAATACTTTGTGCAATGTATCTATTTGCCTACCAAAGATAAAGAAGAAAAAAGGCCAGGTGCGGTGGCTCACACCTGTAATCCCAGCACTTTGGGAAGCCAAGGCAGGGGGGATCACTTGAGGTCAGGAGTTTGAGACCAGCCTGTCCAACATGGTGAAACCCTGCCTCTACTAAAAATACAAAAATTAGCCAGACATGGTGGCAGGAGGTAATCCCAGCTACTCGGGAGGCTGAAGCAGGAGAATCACTTGAACCCAGGAAGTGGAGGTTGCAGTGAGCTGAGACTGAGCCACTGCACTCCAGCCAGGGCAATAGAGTGAGACTCAGTCTTTAAATAAATAAGTAAATAAATAAATAGCACTGAATTAGAGTTTCCAAACCTACCTTGCTTTGCCACTAACTTGGGGCAGAAACAATAATAATTGCTGGCATTTATGGTACACTTACCATGTGCCAGATATCATTTTAAATGTTTTATCTCATTTAAAGCTCACAACAGGAAGTACTATTATGTTCCCATTTTACAGATGAGGAAATTGAAGCAAAATAAAATTAAATAGCTGCCCAAGGACTTATGGCTAGTAAGTGAGTAGCAAAGCCAGGATTCAAACCTCACAGTCTGACTCCAGGGCTGTACTTGTAATCACTGTGCTACCTTCAGAATGGCCAGGAGCCCAGGTCCCACATGGCAATGAACCACTTCCTGTACTACCCACTTCCAAATCCAGTAGCTTCTTCATCCTAGACCTAAAGAAAGTCAAGTTCAGCTATAAACAATACAATCATTTTTTTTAAAACATCACATTCTCTCCAACATATGAAACATCTTAGGATGTATGCTTTCCTTTCACCAATCTTTTCCCTCCACACCCCTTTCTCAGCTCTTTAATCATCTTAAATTGTAAACGTGGAGCATGAGAGTAGAGAATATGAGGGCTGAAGTTGCACCAGTCTGGATGGGACCCCAACTCTATGACTTACTAGCAAGTTACTTGTTGCCTCTCAGCCTCAGTTTCATCAACTCTAAAATGAGACTAGGACCTGCATCAACAGGTGGTTTTAAAGATTAAACTGTATAATATCTTAAATGTCTAGCACAGTATTTGACATAGAATGGGCTGTTTGAAGTATAATAATAATTATTGTATAGCAATAATTGGTTGAATATTACTCAACAACTTGAAGCTCTGTCAGGTGAAAATAAAAGTTAGAATTTTTCACTTATGGCTCTAAAACTGAGAATGAAACACGAGATCACCAGGGAGATCCATTTCTACTAAGCAGAAAGCAAAGCTTTCTATTAGTCAGAGAAGATCAAGGGCAGACTGGGTTGCCTTTGAAGGTGGTGAGTTCCCTGTAACTATAGCTGTTCAAGCAGACACCACTTAGCGAACATGCTATATACAGACCTCAACCCTGCCATCCCTGAGAGCCTATGAATTTATGTCAAGATTTATCCACACCCATACAATGATCTGGTGCCCTCTCCCAGTGTTCTGACTTTGCTATTTGAGCTGCTATAGGTTTACTGTACAATCTTCCACATAAACCAGAGGAAGCATTCTAGCTCCAGGTGCTGGTGGACAGGTTGCTTAATTTTAACACAATTGTCATCTGGCCACAAGAATGGGTAGAAGTGACTGTTCTCTTTTGGGACCTGAGTTCATTCCCCAGTGATATTTATGCCAAAACTGAGAGGAACAGGTTTTCTGTCCACGTAGATTCTCCAGTGTTCAAAGTCCAACACTTTTTTTTTCCCCAACCCCTCCAGAAGACGACAGATGACTTTGATCATGACATCAACACTTACCTGGGTGAGAACCCAGAGGATTTACAGGGCCCATCAACCAGAAGCAGCATTTGCAGATTCAAGGTGAGGTCATTCGTGGAAAGGAGATGGATCTGCTAGGAGCACAGTTCCTTGGTAACCAAGGGAGAGGAGTGACATTCTGCTTCTAGTTTGGCTTATGAATAATTCCTTTGCTAGAACACTTTGCTATCTCTCTTAGTCTGTGTAAGTTCTGTTCATCCTTCAAGTTTTAGCTGCAAGATCTTTCTAAGAAAGACCCCTTCAGTCCCCTAGAGGAAACATGGGGAGAGTACAGACTTGGCCCAAATGCCATCCCACGTGGGCAGCCCCTGGGCCCTGCCAGCAAACTACACTCCTCGCAGCATTTCTCACTTGCAGGGAGATGTGTGCATCTGCATCTGCACTGCCCTCTGCTGGTCGGTGATGCTGACACAGCGAGGAGTTCCAGCTTCCAGAATAAAATCAACTGCTCACCACTAAAGAAGACATGTATTTTAATGGCTTTTAAAACAGGCAGAAAGTATGGTCATGGGTAACAATTTAGTGAAAACCCTGCACTATAAGCCAAGAAGTTCGAATGTCATGTCCTCTGTATCAGTCCATTCTCACACTGCTATAAAGATACTACATGAGACTAGGTAATTGATGAAGAAAAGAGATTTAATTGACTCACACTTCTGCATGGCTGAGGAGGCCTCAGGAAACTTACACTCATGGCGGAAGGCAAAGGGGAAGCAAGGCACATCTTACATGGTGTCAGGAGAGAGACAGAAGAGTGTGGGGGAAACTGCTAAACACTTTTTAGAACCACCAGATGTTGTAAGAATTCACTCACTATCATGAGAATAGCATGGGGGAAACTGCCCCCATAGTCCAATCACTTCCCACTAGGTCCCTTCCTCAACACCTGAGGATTACAACTTGAGATGAGATTTGGGTGGGGACACAGAGCCAAACCATATCATCTCCCTCCACTTTTTTCTTTAGACATGCTCTTGGGGTTATACCTCTATATTTCCTTAATATGGTAGTTATCCCTGTCTCTAGTAGATAAACTGTAAACTGGGTAACTTTCATAATCAAAAGCTATGATCCCCTCCTTGGATAGTAGTTTTATCTCTATAGGAAGCACATTTGATCTGCTGGGGGTAATTGTATACCACAAATTTTTCTAACCCTTAACAGTTTTTCCTAAATTGCTGGTCTCACCTAAAAAGGCCCACTGGTTATAAAACATGCTGAATTTATGAAATACACTTTGGGGAGGCAAAGACAAGTTGGAAGACTCCACTCAGGAAGCTAAATATCTTCTGTTTGACTACACTAGGGAACTATGTGATTCCCACTTCCAGCTGTGGAATGGGACAGTAGTGGGATAGTGACATGCCTACTAAAGGAGTGGCTTTTGAGAAAAGCCTTGAAAGTGGTGTTTGGTTTTCTATTGCTGCATAACAAACCACCACAAAACTAGGTGGTCTAAAACAACAGTCCTTTTTCCCTCACTATTCTGTGGTTTCACTGGGCTCAGCAGGACACCATTTGGGTTTCCTGGTATGCTGGCCAGGAGCTCAGGTAGGCCTGACTGTCCAACATGGTTCAGCTACATATCTAGCACCTACATGAAAATAGCATGAAGGCTGAGCCAGGATGCTGACAGACCTAGAATAGCTGGTTGGCTCAGGTTCCTAGATAGGCAAGCACCCAGGCCTTCTAGGTGTAGGGACAGCTTCATATCTGCAATATTTAATTAAAGTGAGTCACAGGGCCAGCACAGACTCACTGTAGAACAGGACTTCCAAGTGGGATGAATCCTGGGGTGGGTGGTTAATTTGGAACTGCCTTTGGAGACCAGTTACAACACAGGTAAGAAAAAGATGCTGAGATGTAGGAGGATTAACACAGCCTAAAGCATGAATAAAAGCATGTAGCCGATAAAATACAAGAATACAGGCTAGTGAAAAGTGTAGAGTTTGTAACTTCTGGCTCCAAAATGGTGGCATAGAAGCAAGCTAGTTTTACCTCCCATTGTCCTAGAAAACCAGAAAAAAATATACAGCACCAAGATTATCATCAGTAATGTCCCAGAACTCAAATATGAGGAGAAGATAGTTGCCAGAGCCACAGAGAGATGCTCAGAAAAAGCTCTGAGCAGACGGTAAGAGAATCAGATATCCATATCAGCAATGCTTCTCCCTGAAATCTGCTCAACACCAAATATGTGAAAAGTTTCTCCTCAAATCACAGTTTCTGCACTGTAAAAGTGAGATCAAGGTTGACAAACAGCTTCCCCATCATCTTGGGTTTCCTGATAGGAAACATGTCTCTGCCTCAACCCAAGAGAATCATTGGAAATGCCTAAAGGAAAACATATCTCAGAGGACAGCAAGAGACAGAGTGGGGAGGTGAGACTATCATCTCCAGCCCTGGAAACTCTGCTCTGTAAGTCAGCCAAAGGAGATGCCAAATCAGAATGGCTGCTCAGCAGCACCATGCTATAGGAGGTTTGTTCCACAGGTCTTCTGAGCACAAACCCCTATCTGGCCTTCCCCCATTATCCCCTTTGAGGCCACCCCATTCCAGACAGGAGGCACTCTGATTGTTTAGAGGCAGACGTAGGCTTAAGCTGTCATCTAGAGCTGAAAAGGAGACAACAACCTAGCAGAAAAGAAAGAAAGAGAGAGAGAGAAAGAAAACAAAAGAATGAAAGAAAGAAGAAAAGAAAAGACAATCAACAGGTAAATTACAAAGAATCTCTAAACATACATATACAGTAAAAGACAAAACAAGCCAAACAGAGAAGACTGAAATAAATAACTAATCTTTTAATGCAAAGACATAGATATACATCCACAAGAAACAACATCTAACAGAGAACTATGACCTCCTCAAACGGACAAAGCAAAACACAAGTGACTAACCCTAATGAGATGAGGATATGTGAACTCTGATGAATAATTCAAAATAGCAGTTTTAAGGAAACTCAGAGATCTCCAAGATAACACAAAAAATAATTTAGAAATTTATCAGAGAAATTTAACAAGATCAAAATAATTTTAAAAGACCAAATCTAAGAATTATTGGAGTTTAAAAGGGAATTCAACAAGAGGTAGAAAGCATATTCAAAGAAATAATAACAAAAAGATGTTCTAAAACTTAAAAAAGAGATAAATATCCAGGTATAAGATCAGAGAACCAAACAGATTCAATCCAAGTAAGACTACACCAAAACATATAATAGTAAAACTCTTTAAGATCAAAGACAGAGGGGATCCTAAAAGCAGCAAGAGAAAAGATCCAAATGACATATAAAAGAACTCCAATTCATCTGGCAACAGATTTCTCAAAGAAAAGAAGGACTAAAGAGAGTAGTACATTTTCAAAGTCTTGAAAGAAAAAAACCTATAATTCAAGAATACTGTATCCAAAATAGCTATCTTTCAAATATGAAGACATAAATTTTTCCCTGGACAAACAAAAGCTGAGATAATTCACCACCACCAGACCTGTCTTGCAAGAAATCCCAACTGGAGGTCTTCAATCAGAAATAGAAAAAGAAAAAACACTAACATGCAAAAAGAAAATATTTGAAGGTATAGAACCCATTGCTGGCCAGTCATGGTGGCTCATGCCTGTATTCCCAGCACTTTGGGAGGCTAAAGTGGGTGAATTTCTTGAGATGAGGAGTTTGAGACCAGCCTGGTCAACATGGCAAAACCCTGTCTCTACTAAAACACAAAAATTAGCTGAGCATGGTGGCAGGTGACTGTAATCACAGCTACTTGGGAAGCTGAGGCAGAATCACTTGAACCAAAGAGGTGGAGGTTGCAGTGAGCTGGGATTGCACCACTACACTCCAGCCTGGGTAACAGAGCAGGACTCAATCTCAAAAAAAAAAAAAAAAAGAACCCACTCCTAAAAATAAGTATATAAACAAACCCAGAATACTCTATTACTGTAACTGTGGTGTGTAATACACTCATAAGTCTAATATGAAGCAAAAAGACAAATCTATCAAAAACAGTAATATTTATTGATATAGCTAACATTGTTAACCTGTTAAGAGATGGAAAATAAAAAAACATGTAAACTGAGACAACACAAAGTCAAAATGTCGTGGCAATGGAGTTAAAGTGTAAAGGTTTTCTTTCATTTTTTATTTGTTTTTATTTTTTCCTGGTAGTCTAAAATAAGTTGTCATCTCTTCAAAATACTTTTTTAAAAAAGGGAGTCTTGCTCTGTCACCCAGGCTGGATTGCAATGGCATAATCATAGCTCACCACAGTCTTAACCTCTTGGGCTCAAGCAATTCTCCTGCCTCACACTCTCAAATAGCTGGGACTACATGCACATGCCACCATGCCTGGCTAATTAAAAAAAAATTATAGAGACAAGGTCTCACAGGGGTCACTTTGCTGGCCAGGCTGGTCTTAAACTCCTGGCTTCAAGCAGTCCTCTTGTTTTGGCCTCCCAAAGTGCTGGGATTACAGGTGTGAGTGACTATGCCAAGCCCAAAATAACTTGTTATATCTATCTATAAGATGTTCTTTGTGAGCCTCATGTAACCACATGCAAACACCTAAATTACTAAAAATAGAAAGCAACAAATTAAAACATACTACCAGAGAAAATCACTTACTCACTAAGGAAAGCAATAAAGAAAGAAAACAGGAAGAGAGGAGTCTCAAAACAACCAGAAAAGAAACCCGAAAGAAGGCCATAGAAAGTCCTTACTTATCAATAATAACATTAAATGTAAATGGTCTCAATTCTCCAATTAAAAGGCAGACTGTAGCTAAATGAATAAAGAAATAGAACTACATGCTGCCTACAAGAAACCCACATAACCTATAAAGACTCACATAGACTAAAAGTGAAGGAGTGGAAAAAGATATTTCATGCATCTGGAAACCAAAAAAGAATATGAGTAGCTATATGTATGTCAGATAAAATAGACTGCAAGTCAAAGACTAATAAGAGACAAAGAAGACCACTATATAATGATAAACACGTCAACCCAGCAAGAGAATATAACAATTATAAATATGTATGCACTCAACATAGGCACTCATGAGTATTTAAATCAAACACTAATAATTCTAAAATAAGAGATAAGTGGCAATACAATAATAGTAGTGGAGTTTAACACCCCACTCTCAGTAATGTACAGATCACCCAAACAGAAAATCAACAAATAATCAATGAAGTTAAAGTGCACACTAGACCAAATAGGTAGGCCTGACATTTACAGAACACTTCACCCAAATGCTGCAAAATGCACATTCTTATCATCAGCACATGCAACATTCTCTAGGATAGGCCATATCTGAAGCCACAAAATAAGTATCAACAAATTAAAAAATGTAGAAATCATACAAAATATATTTTCTGACCACAATGAGATAACACTAGAATCAATAACAAGAGAAACCTTGAAGAATTCACAAACACATGGAAATTAAACATATTCCTGAATGACAAATAGGTCAATAAAAACATTAAGAAATAAATTTTAAAATTTCTTTAAACAAATGAAAATAGAAACACAACATACCCAAATCTATGGGATACAGCAAAAGCAGTACTAAGAGGGAATTTTATAGCAACAAATATCTACATCAAAAAATAGAAAGAATTCAAATAAAGAATCTAATAATGAACCTCAAGAAACTAGAAAAGCAAGAACAAATGAAACCCAAAATTAGCAGAGGGAAAGAAATAATAAAAATCAGAGTAGAAATATATAAAATTGAAACCAAATAAATCCAGAAGATTAATGAAACAGAAAGTAGGTTTTTTGAAAAGGTAAACAAAATCAACAAACCTTTAGCTATACTAACCAAGAAAAAAGAAAGAAGACCTCCAATAAAGAAAATCCAACACAAAAAGGAGACATAACCACTGAGACCACAGAAATACAAAAAAAAAATCATTACAGACTAATATGAACAAATATACATCAAAACTTTGGAGCACCTAAAAGAAATGGCTAAATTCATGGATGCATACACCTACCAAGACTCAACCATGAAGTAATGGAAAACCTAAACTTGCCAACAAGTAACAAGCAACAAGGTCAAAGCCATAATAAAAAGTCTCCCATCAAAGAAAAGTCCAGGACTTAGTATCTTCGCTGCTGCATTCTACCAAACATTTAAAGAAAAGCTAATACCCATTTCACTCAAACTATTCAAAAAATTGCAGATAAAAGAATACTTCCAAACTCATTCTATGAGACCAGCATTACCTTGATACCAAAATCAGAGAAGGACACAACAAAAAGACCACTGCAGGCCAACATCTCTCATGAATTTAGATATGAAAAAAATACAAAATTCAACAACACATTAAAAAGACCATTCCCAGCTCAAATTGGAAAAAAAATGGCAGATAGGAGGCAGGAATAACTTGTAGCTCCCACTCAGACAGACAGAACAGCATGTGGAAACTCACATTGTGAACTGTTGCTTCAAGAACTACCATAGAAGCATAAGAGAAAAACCAAAAGAATTCACTGACCCTTTGAAAGAAGTAGCTTGCTGCTGCAAACACCATGAGACAGCTAAAAAATTGTGAATGCCCAGAGTGTGAGAGGGGGAAAGTCTACCTCTGAACACATACCCTCACTGGGGAACCTGAAAATCCAGATAGCGGAAGAAGAGTTTAACCTTATCTAGAGCTGAAACAAATTTAGAGAGCCAAGTGAAATATAAAAGTAGAAGAAGCAGCAGAAAGAGCTGTATACACACTCCTGACCCCCAAGGAAACCCAGGGAAGCCATTTCTGACTTTATCTTACAGGGGTCCTTGGGGACGGCTGCCAGTGGAATTGGGGAAGAACCACAGTGAGAAGGAAACTTCCAGCTGAACTTTGAAATAATTTCAGCCGAACATGAATTTTCCTGGGCAGAATCTGGGGGATAGGGGGTGAACAGGAAGTGCAGATATGAGTACAGAAGCCACAGCAGGTGGGAAGGGGTAAAGCATGAAAACCATATGTGCTTTCTCTGTGGGGAGGCTTGTAGCCTGGGGCAAGATCTCAGCCCTGCTCACCGGCTGCCTGGATATAAACTTGGTGCTCTTGGTAGGGCATGGTGGGAGTGAGACTGGCTTTTTGGCTGCATGTAAGCAGTGTGAGGCCTGTCACTGCTGGCTTTCCCCCATTTCCATGGTGACCTGTATGATGCAGCAGAGAAAGCCATAATCCCCCTGGGAACATAACCCCATTGGCCTGAGACCCACACCTCCATCCCCCACAGCAGCTGCAGTAATCCCCACCCAAAGAAAGTCTGAGCTCAGACAGGCCTAACCCTGCCCCCACCTGATGGTCTTTCACTAACCACTATGGTAGCTAAAGACAAAAGTCATAATCTTTTGGGAGCTCTGGGGCCCCACCCATCACCCAAGAAATCTGAATACCTTAGGGCAAGCTTGTATTCTCCCTATACTACTGCAGCTGAAGCTCTCTTGAAAGCACCACCTCCTGGTTGGAGGCCAACAAACTCAAGCCATTACGGAAACTCAAAAAAGAACAACCCTGCTCTAAGAAAGGAGAAAACAACAGCTAATTCTATCACCTGTAACATCCTGGCTAACCAGAGGTCCTGAGTCTGTCCATGTGACAACTTCACTGCTACATTAACCAGCATTTCAAAAAAAAAAATGCACTAAATAAAACTATAATCAAGGTCCCACACAGAGTCCACCTCACTCCCCAGCTACCTCCACCAGAGCAGGTGCTGGTATACACAGCTGAGAGACCTGAGGACAGACCACATCACAGGAGAAGTTGTAGACACTCCCCAGTACCAGCATGAAGCCCAGTAGCTCTTCTAGGTGGCTAGGCCCAGAATAACAATAACAATCACTACAGTCCACCTCTCAGGAAGCCCCATCCCTAGTGGAAGGGCTTCAAGGGATCACCCCCTTGGGACAAAAGAATCTAAAGAGTATCCTTGAGCCCCATAGCATTCCTCGGACACAGTCTACCCAAATGAGAAGGAATCAGAAAAACAGTTCTGGTAATATGAAAAAGCAAAGTACTTTAACACCCCCAAAATATAACACTAGCACACCAGCAATGGATCCAAACCAAGAAGAAATCTTTGAATTGCCAGAAAAAGAAATCAGAACATTGATTATTAAGCTAATCAAGGAGGCACCAGAGAAAGAAGAAATTTCTAAGCAGCAAAGCATTCAAGAGGTGACTTGGGTATTCTTAAAAGCATTGAGTTTTATTCATACACAGAGACATGGTTTGAAATTGAAACTTGTGTCTTAAAGGGAAGCTGAGCATAAAAGTTTGGGAAATTTGCAGCCTGATAATGTGATAGAAAAGAAAAACTCATTTTCTGAGGAGAAATTCAAGCTGGCTACAGAAATTTGCATAATTATCAAGGATCCAAATGTTAATTGCCAAGACAATGGGGAAATGTCAGAAGGTATGTCAGAAGTCTTCATGGCAGCCCCTCCCATCACAGGCCTGGAGACCTAGGAGGAAAAAATGGTCTTGTGTGCCAAGCCCCAGCCCTTTCTGCTTTGTACAGTCTCAGGACTTGGTGCTCTGTGTCCCATCTATGGCTAAAAAAACAAATGTACAGCTCTGGCCATTGCTTCAGAGGGTGAAAGCCCTAAGCCTTTGTAGCTTACATATGGTGTTGGCCCTGTGGGTGCACAGAAGTTAAAAACTGAGGTTTGGGAACCTTTCCCTAGATTTCAGAGGATGTATGAAAAAGCCTGGATGTCCAGGCAGAGGTGTGCTACAGGGGCAGAGCCCTCATGGAGAACCTCTACTAGGGCAGTGCAGAATGTAAATGTGGGGTTGGAGGCCCCACACAGAGTCCCTACTGGAGCACTGCCTAGTAGACCTGTGAGAAGAGGGCCACCATCCTTCTCCAGATCCCAGAATTGTAGATCCACTGACAGCTTGCACTGTGCACCTGGAAAAGCTGCAGACACTCCATGCCAGCCTGTGAAAGCAGCCAGGATCAGGTGCTCTACCCGCAAAACCACAGGGGTGGAACTGCCCAAGGCCATGGGAGCCTACTTCTTGCATCAGTGCAATCTGGATGTGAGACATATAGTCAAAGGAGATCATTTTGGAACTTCAGTGACTCTCCTATTGGATTTCAAAATTGCATGGGGCCTGTGGCCCCTTTGTTTTGTCCAATTTCTCCCATTTGGAATGGGTGTATTTACCCAATGCCTGTACCCCATTGTATCTAGAAAGTAACTGACTTGCTTTTGATTTTACAGTCTCATAAGTGGAAGGGACTTGCCTTGTCTCACATGAGACTGGATTGTGGACTTTTGAGTCAATGCTGAAATGAGTTAAGACTTCGGTGGACTGTTGAGAAGGCATGATTGGTTTTGAAATGTGAGGACATGAGATTTGGAAGGGGTCAGCAGTGGAATGATATGGTTTGGCTGTGTCCCCACCCAAATCTCATCTTGAATTGTAGTTCCCATAACCCCCATGTGTCATGGGAGGGACCCAGTGAGAAGCAACTAAATTATGGGGTCAGGTTTTTCCTGTGCTGTTCTCATGATAGTGAATAAGTCTCATGATGGTGAATAAGCCAGCTTGAATTTCTCCCCAGCCACGTGGAACTGTGAGTCTATTAAACCCCTTTTTCTTTATAAATTACCCAGTCTCTGGTATTTCTTCAGAGCAGTATGAAAATGGACTAATACAGTAAATTGGTACTGGTAAAGTGGAGTACTGCTATTAAGATACCCAAAAATGTGAAAGCAACTTTGGAAATGGGTTACAGGAAGAGATTGAAACAGTTTGGAGAGCTCAGAAGAAGATAGGAAGATGTGGGAAGGTTTGGAACTTCCTAGAGGCTTGTTGAATGATTTTGACCAAAATGCTGATAGTGATATAAACAACGAAGTCCAGGCTAAGATGGTCTCAGATGGAGATGAGGAACTTACTGGGAATTGGAACAAAGGTGATTCTTGCTGTGCTTTAGCAAAGAGACTGGCAGCATTTTGCTCCTGCCCTACAGATCCGTGCTATTCACAATAGCAAAAATATGGAATCAACCTAAGTTCCCATCAATGGATGAATGGATAAAGAAAATGTGGTATATATATATATATATAATGGAATGTTATTCATCTATGAAAAAGAATAAAATTTTGTCATTTGCAGCCACACGAATGGAGCTAGAGGTCATTATGTTAAGTGAAATAAGTCAAACATAGAAAGATAAATACTACATATTCTTATTCATATGTGGGAGCTAAAAAAAGTGGATCTCATGATGATAGGGAGTAGATTGGTGTATAGCAGATGTTGGGAAGATGAGCAGGGAGGGAAAATGAAGAGAGGTTGATTAATGGGTACAAATATACAGTTTGATAGAAGAAATAAGACCCAGTGCTTGATACATCAGAGAGGTGACTATACAATAATATATTCTTTATTTCAAAATAGCGAGAAAAGAATAATTCAAATGTTTCTAGCATAAATAAATATTTAAGGTAATGGATATCCCAACTGCACCAATTTGATCTTCAAAGCTTATTTGAATATATTAAGTTATCACACACACAGAGCATCAGTAAAAAATAAAATTAGAAAACAAAAAATAAATATAGTGTAGCTTTTGTAAGCATGAAGTGTAATAAAGAGAAGGAAAAGAGATTAATTGGACATTTGATTTGAAACCAAGGCAACAGTCAGACTGCTGGCGACCTTGAACATTAAACTCAAGAATTAGGACTTAATTTTGTCAAGGAATTCTCAAATCTAACTGTGCTACAAAATTTTCTAGGGACTGTCAAATGCCATTTCCCCAAATGTCACCAATACAAACTGTTGATGAGATAGGGAAAACACCATTTCAGCAGAGATTTGGCAGTATCTCAGAGAGCAAGGTTAGAATTTATTGAGAATTTAAGTTTCATTTAAGCCATTTCCCTCCTTGGAGAGAGCGGGGAGGTCTTGATTTGAAATGGGCAAAAATCACAACATGGAAGTTTAAGATTCGTGGAAAAAGCAAGGCAAGGCAAGAGATTCAAAGGTAAAAACTGTCTGTTGATACTTTTCATTGAAGAGTTGATGGATATTTTGGGAAATTCCTAAATGAATAATCAAGCCATTTTTCCAGGTAAGAGTCACTGGAATGGTAAAGTTATGCTAGTGAAGACAGTGAAATAGTAATGTCACGTTGATGTAGAAGCTCTGTAGGGCATAGATAGTTTTAGTTCTCAGAACTCATCTTCTAAAGCTCCACACATTGAAACCCAAAACCTCTATTTTTAACAGGCTTAATTGGGAGCCAATGCTATAAACAATGAGCCACTGCAGGTTTTTGTCTCAGAGTTTGGCATGATCCCAGCTGTCCTTCAGGAGATGGGAACACTTGTTGGAAGGTTGCAGAAATTACTCAGAGAACATATAACGATGGTATGAATTATGAGTCTCAAGGACATGGTTAATTTAGTGATGCTAGTCATGGCTTTTCTCTGTCTCTGTCTCTGTCTCTCCCTCCTAGCTCTCTGCATCTCTTTCATGAGTCTGGGTCTTCTCCATGCTAAATACTGAGAGTATATATATATCCATTGTCAAGTGAGGCAGACCGATGAGAAATCCTTAAGAAAAAGTATCACAAGAAAGACAGGAAGACTGCAGGAAGCAAGGGATTGCCAGGTGCCTGGTAGTTTCTTTAAACCTACAAGTTTATTGTTCAGGTGATCTTCTCCTGTGTATGTTGGGGTAGAGATGAGGTGCACAAGGAGAGAATAGAAGTTATTTGGAGATTTAACTCAGAATTGCCCTCAGATTGAATCAAGGATGAGAAAGGCCTCAAGACCCCATATGGAATTGAGAACTAAAATTAAAATCTTAAGCGCCCACCCCAACCAATTGAACAGACCCCCTCTTGGCCAAGGAGACCTCAGAGAAACCTTAAAAATGGAGTTCCTGGCCATAAGGAGACAAGAGATCACACAAGCCTCATTATATCCTCTCCCTTTTGCATACAGACGCACCAACTGACCAGCATGAATGTTAAAGTAGAGATCACATGACTGACAGAACAGACTCTTTGTGGCAGTAAGATATCAAATTATAAACAGGACCTACGCCCATGCCAAGCAAAGGTTAAGTCACGCACCCCTACACTTAAAGAATGAACTTTGTTTTAACTGCCACAAGGTTTTTCTTTCTTAAGCAGCTCAAGCACTGGCCTCAAGGAAAGCAATATTAAAATAACTGCAGCTCATTCACCACCATGTGCTGACTAACTGACCTCCTATTCCACAAGCCATAACTACAGCTTTCATTACACAAGAAAGAGATTTCAGTAACTTTCCTGGTAAAAGACCACCGACTATGGACTGATTCTGGTCGGTTTTGTAGAGGCTTTGCACTTGAGAGCATTTATGTCCCTGTTTTACCTTCTGAAATATAGAGAGCCTCATTGTAATAGATTTAAATGTTAAGTACCCTCTCCAATATGAACATAGATCATTTGTAGCATGCATGTTTATTCAGTATGCATGCATCAGAAACCACTTGGTGAATATTCATAGCTTCTCCTGTAACCTGTTGAATATGTATATTTAGCCAAACTATGTAGCATAAAGCTCCTGCCTCAACCCCTCCTTCTTCAAAGTACCTGCCTTTCCGTCTCTGTTGTATACTTCTCAGCCTGTCAGGATGACCATTGGCAGGCTATAACCCTTTATGAGAAATAGTCCTGTTTCCAAATCTGCATAGATCTCATGATTTTTCTGTTGGCAAAATTCAGGATCCCTGGGCAACCCCTGACATTAAATTATAAGCCCCCTAGATTAAAAGTCCCTCAGACCCCTCAGCCTATCTGTCCCTTAATTAGTATAATCATGGTTAAATTACTTTTTGTGCCTCTCCTCCTCACATTCACAGATATTTACAGAAAAGAAAAAAAAAGTCAAGGAGATTAAGTCACTTGCCCAAGGTCTCAGTGCCACTAAGTGCAGAGCCATATCTCCAGTCCAGTTCTGTTGAACTCCAATAAACATCTGCTTTTACTTCCTTCCTTTTCCATTATTGCCTCTTCCCCTTTCACAGGGCCCTGATTGTAAAAATATATAGGCAGATAACGCTGCAGTTGATAACATTACACTTCTATTGAAAGAAGTTTTTCTCCCTTTGCGATATTATTTCAGATCACTTTGCATCCTCCTTTATTCATTCATGGATTCCTTCCCAGCCATCCGTGGAGAGATATGTAGGGTGTGAAATGGGACTCCTACATGAAGGGCCAATATTTAGCCAGTAACCTCAGGAAGGTCATTTGCAGCCACTGCTAGTTCTGATTGGCTGGGCCTGCAACTTGCAGAGTGGTAAATATTTTGACTATTGCCCTTGACTGTTTGCCAGAATAATTGTCTGCATTTGTATCCCCTATGGTGCTCAATTAGAATGCACACAGCCCAAGAGAGTGAGGCAGGGTAGGAGGTGGTCTGAGCGTGGAAATACAGGCAAGAGACACAGGGTCAGGGCCATCTCTGCTCCAATCTGTCTTTGTGTGACCTTGTGCACATCACTTCTTTTCTCTGGGAATCAGCTTCTCCATGGGCAAAAGTATATATGGCCTGGCACTATTATATTTTTGTAAAAGAAAGCAGTATGTGCCTATGTGCCTGGGTCCATGCGTGCACACATAGAAACATGTCTGGAAGGTGACACACCCACCTATTCACAGTGGTTATCTCTGGGAAGCACAACTGGATGAAGAAGATCTTTTCTACCTTATATAACCTCTTCACACTTTTAATTTTCCATAACAAGCATGTGTTGTAATTTTTTTAAGTTAACAGCTAAAAAGTCCTGTTTGTTCCTGTTTTACAGGAAGACACACTTCTTTTCTGAGGTCACATGAGGCCTTGGCATCTGACTCTGAAGGCTGTCTTGCCGGCATGGTCCTTACGCTGCCTCTGAACAATTGGGGGATGTGAGTACTGGGCACCAAATGATGCCTCCTAATCTCCCAGCTCAGCAAATGCTGCCCAGGGCTGGAAACAAAACATCCTCAGAGAGTTTTCCTTGCCCCTCTCCTGTTGGTATCTTGTCCTTGTCAGCAAATGATTCACCACCATTCAGCCAAAGCATGATTATTTTCACTTGTATCTACAGCTATGAAATGCCCACAGACTGGTGCCAGGTTCTGGGAAAGAGCTATAACCAAACATGCTGAATTCCCAGACTCCTTTGAATTTATAATGCCATGAAGTGCTGTTCCCAGGTCAGGAGGCTAGGGGACTGAGCAGCATGATTACTTATCCCTGTCCTGGGAGGAAACAAGAGGGAAAAAAGATTTGTTTCCCAGAAGACAGCCATCTCTCCAGCAAATAATCCAGTCCCAGGTTCCCTTATGATAAATCAATCACATTTTTTAATAAAAGAATGTAAACATAGAGATTGGAAAGAAGGATTGCATTGAAAGAGCACTAGGCTTTGGTTTAGACAAACCTGGATGCAAACCCATACCTTGAACAAGCCATTTAACCCACTTCCCTGAAAGGACACCTTATTTTGTGCCAGGCACTCTGCTGGGCATTTTATATCCAACAGCTCAAGCTTGAAGAGATTATTATTGTTCTCATTCTGTAACAGATGAAGGAAGTGGGACTCAGGGAAGAAAGCCGTGAGAGTGGGAGGGCTCAGTTGATGAAATGACAAAGCCCAGATTTCAATTCAGGTCTTGAGAAGCACCCATTCCTCTGGCCAGTGCTGCCTTTCCCCATACAGGGTGGAGAGAAAAGACTTCTGCTCCAAGCACACTGTTAGAAACAGCTGGAACCAGGAGCAATCCCATACTCCTTTCCGTGAGCCTTCTTTAATTGCAAATGCCCTAGGAGAGATAAAAAATCAAGACCCTGATACTGAATAGAAAGGAGAAACACCAATCATAGATCAGTGAATGGAAATTGTGCTTTGGCATCAAAGGAACCTGGATTCAGATGCTAGCTCTGTTGTGTACTGTGACCTTAGGCATTTCACCTGACTTCTGTGGGTCTTAGTTTGCAAATGTGCAAAAGTAGAATGGTGAGAGGGTAAATGAGATTATAAAGCACCTATCTCAGAGTCTCATTTAGAGCAGTAGCTAGTCTCAGAAAAAGGAGGAGCCCCTAGAGGGTTCCAATGATGAGGCATGCGAGGATGCTGGGGTCTCAAGGCTGCAAGCAGGCACTGAACATGTCGGTGCAGGGGGAACTGCTGGATAGCGGCTGGGAAAACCTAAGTAATGCAGAGCTTGGGCTGGCATTGCAGCAAGTAACCACCTCTTTCCAGACCACGTGCACATGGTGCCAGGAGGGAGAGGGTCATAGAAACCCAGGCAGAGCTCATTGACCACTGGCTCAACTACACTGACGCCTGGGCAGCTCCATCAATGCTAAGCTCCGCTTCCTCCCCAGCCTTAATGGTAAGTTCTCAGCCAAGTGCCAGACGTCAAGGTGTACAACCCGGGGTACCATCAGGTTGTAGGTCACAGCCAGAGTGCAGGTCCACCACAGCATCTACTCTCTGAAGGTCCCGGAGACCTCTGACATTCAGCCCTGCTTCTCGCAGCATGTGCGGACCCTCAGCAACCACCTGGAGAACCACCCAGACACAGGAGGCCAAGTACCTGGCAGAGATGCTTGTGCTCAGGTATGGCAAGCATGTCCTCACCCAAGTGGAGGCAAATACTCGTCGCTGGCAAGTTTTTTGTGCCTCAGCTTGGTCCTGTTTAAAACAGAGTTAGTGTGTGAAATTCCTAGGTTACTTGAGAGAATTAAATGAGCTAATGGAAGCAAAGCACTTTGGAACACTCTCTGGCCTTTCTAAATGTGAAAGTTCATGTCTATGAGATTTGCTGCTGCTTTAGGATTGGGATCCCAGAGTCAGATCACACAGACTGAGGCTCAAGTCCCAGCACAGCTGCTTACTGTCTCAGTGACCCTGAGCAAATTGTCCCACCACTCTGGGAATTAATCTCTTCTTTAAAGTTGGGATAATATTAAAATTGATGTCATAAAACTACTGTGATTATTAAATGAGATACTGAAAGGAAATCCCTCCCCATAGTACCTGGCCTGTCACCTTGAGCTGTCATGATGTGGAATTGACCATGATGATCATTCCGATGGTGGTGTGAGGAGGTGAGTGACAGAGTTCTATGTACCATGAAGAACACAAAGATGTCCAACCAGGGCTAATGGTTGAGTGGGGCAGATACACCTAATATATAAATTACTCATTGTGAAATGTGATACAGCTTCAAACATTTTCTATGGGAAAACGAAGGAGGGATACAAATTCTGGGAGATGTCTGATAAGGCTTCTGGAAGAGGATGGAATTTCCACTGCATCTTGAAGATTAGATGTGAGAAAGAAAAGAAGGACTTCCCAGAAAGAAAAAGAGTTTTATCCAGGGCTGGGAGCAGGAGCACCAGACTCCTTCTGGCCTCAGCCAGACACACATAGATTTGTTCAATTCTGCTGGCCTGGGAGAATCCTTTCAACAGCAACTGGAAGCTCCATTCTGGTGGCCTCGGTTCATTCCTTTGAAAATGCCCCCAGGCTCCAGAAACTGAGCTCCCTGACTGAGAAAGGGGAGATGGGGGCCAAGGCAGAATAGAAGGTTTTGGCCTGAGATTTAAAAAAAAAGGTGGGAGAGAAGAGAGAATGGATTATCTTATAAGTAGAGTAGTCATATAATTTATCATCCAAATCTGAACTCCGGTTCAGACCAAAAAAAAAAAAAGTGTTTTAATTATATGGGACAATGGTCATAAACCGGAATGTATGCCAGTCCACCTTGATATCACTGTTTGTCATTGGGCCCTGACCTCCCTTGTCATCCTGATCTCTAGCTAGCCCTCGGGTTCCCCCTCCCATGACACACTCCCAATATGTCTCACGCACTGATCCCCTGATGTGTCATGGTGATTCCTGGCTGTGCCTTTGCCTGATGAAGTCTAACTCATTAATCAAGACTGGGTTCAGTTGTCAGCTCCCTTGAGAATATGTCTTTACCTGCCCCTCTCCCTCACACACACATACTCCTTCAATCTCCCAGGAAGAAAGCATCTCTTACTCCTCTTGATGACCACCCAACATTAGCAGTATGTTTATATGAGCATGTCACTTGGCATGAGTTCTTTTCCCAATTTGACTAAGAGTTCTTTTAGTGTGGGGAGGGTTGGTGTTGTGCTTATTGTAGTTACTGCCAGGGCTCAGCCTCAGACCATCAGACAGTACTCTGAGATAGGTGCTGTAAAGTTTAGAGGTACGTGCTCTAAAAGTTAGCTGAATGAATGAGAGAAAACCAGAAAGAGGTCTTGCGAAGCCTCAGGTGATAGGAACCAGCTATTGGATTCTTTTAAATGACCCGCCCCTCTTGGATTCTTAAGTGTATTATTATTTCATTCATAATCCAGTTTTGAGCCCCATTTTTGTCCATTCTAAGTGCTATCATAAATACAAAGATGAATAAAACTTAGTTTTCACTGCCTCAAAATATTCTAGGCAAGTTGACCAAAAAATAGTAAACAACAGAGAAGGCAAAGGGGGAGGTGATAGCATGTGTAACCATATGGTCTCCAAGTTCCTTTTAGAACCTTGGGTAACCGGGTGGAGGGGCTGCAGTAATTCCACGCCAGCTGATGATAGCATGGAGACTGCTGGGCTACTGGCCCGGAGTTGTTCCTTGCACGTTACACATTGTCTTCTCTGGAACAAGCTCCTCTTGGACAATTGGGTTGTTGCCCTCTATTGGATACTGTAAGTTATGTAAAATGAAGAGGTCTTCTGCCTTATTTTGACTTCTAGAAAGCTTAGAACCAAATTCTGATCATTTCCACGACATTTCTATTGCTAGACTCAATCTTAGTTCCAACTTTTCTTTTTTGTCCTTATATTCCCTCTTGAATAACTCATTTTTCAAATTTGTATATGATATGTACTTACATAAAACACTACATATTCTTTTTTAAAAATAAAGAGAAATGAGTACAGAGCTGAGTAGCTGTGGAGGGAGACCCAGTAAACCTCTGAAACCTACCTCCTCAGCCCACTCCTTATTTCAGCCCCAGTCTCACTCCTTTAGCCTTGCTCTTGGTCCAAATTCCATCCTGCCTGGTGATAGTTCTCGTTACCTCATAGAGATGGGCTGTCATAAACCAGATATTCTTCAGTTCCTAAAAAATTTGACAATGAAAAATAAATTTAAACTCAATTTCAGAACTATGTTGAGACTAATTTTTTTAAAGCAAGTGTGTGTGTGTGGAGGTGTGCAAGTAAAAGTGGGGTGTGTATGTTGTAAAAAGAATATGTTGCAGCATTGAAAGGCTGGGAATCACTAAGTTATAGGTAAACAGATCGGCAAGGTTAGGAGCTCAAAAAATCCCATGGAGTTCAAGGAATATCTGCTGAGCTTCATGGTTTGGGAGTCTGGGGTTGGGAAAGTATGAAGTAGGGAAGAAAGAAAGATCTTCTTTCCTTTCATTTAAATTATTTATTCATTCGTTCATTCTTAAGAAGGATTGTGCTGAGGATAAAATGCACTGAAAGAGAAAATATAGGGGAAAAAAGTCTTTGTGACCTTGGGTTAAGCAAAGATTTTTAAACATGACATCAAACGCACAATCTGTAAAAGAACAAATTAATAAATTGGACATCATCCACATTTTAAAAATCAGACTAAGAGGAGGAGAACACAAAGGCTCTGAGGCACAATATTCATCTAAAACTGAGGTCAGCAAACAACACCCACAGGACAGGCACCTGTTTTTGTAAATAAAGTTTGTTTTGGAATACAGCCACACTCATTTGTTTATGTATTATCTATTGCCTATTAATAGCTGTGACAGAGACCTTATACCTCACAAGACTAAAACATTTACTTTCTAGCCCTTTAAGAAATAGCTTGCTAACCCCTGATATAAAAGCACAGAATGCCCAACAGATGCCCAAGATATATTGATCCCTTCAACATTACAGTAACCCAAGTGGTTAACTGAACTTGCTACGGATACTATACCTACGATGATCAGTTTTCTCCAGCCTAGAGTAGCTTTCTCCTAGAATCTAGATCCCCCAATTTGTCCCAGTGTGCCATAAAAACATCATCATTTCTGTGAAAAAGGTTGATAGGCATTGGTATGAAACAGTAATTCTCCCATCGCACACCACCTTGTATTCTTCCCATCACTATCTCTACCTGCCTTCCTCCTCTTAATCAGGTAACATTTGGTGAGCACCTATCATATGCCAGAGAAGACATAGCCTCTGCCTTCAAAGAGCCCAAACTCCACCAGGAGAGAGCCATATACACAAATAATTAATATGCAATGTGTTATGTAATATAATAGTTATATAAAGAAAAAGTATTCCCAAATACATAAATTTTAATCTCAGCTCTGCAACTTTGTGATTTAACCTTTCTGAGCTTCAGTTCTCTCATCTATAAAGTGAGAATGATATCAGCTATCAGCAAGTGCAATGGGTTGTGTTAAGGATTAATAGAGCTGCTGTGTGCAAAGCACCTTTTTCCATGTCAGAGCTCAATATCCTTGTCTGTAGCAGTGGTAGTGACAGTAATCAGTAGTAGAAGCAGTACTGATGGAAGATAATGTATAAGGTAAAGTTGCAGCAAAGAGGAGACAGCAGTGATAGCAGGGTACTAGTCAGGGACATTTTCAAAAAGATGACATGGATCTTGAAGCATGAACAGGAGTTAGTTATGTGGAGATGGAGGAGGGAGCATGGATAGAATAAAATAAATAACATGAAACCTTTCTTAGGAGATGCAAATTTGCCCAAGATGAGAAATGGAAAGTGGGTGGCTTACCAACATGCTTCAGGTCTACTAAAGTTCTGGTGACCCAGAATCAAAGGAGACTCTGTGCTTGGATTTGAACAAGAGGACCCTTTTAGCTCCCTTTAGAACTAAGGCAGAAGAAACAAAAAAATAAAAAACAAAAAATAAACAACAACAAAAAGAACTGAGGCAGAGGATGTGACATGACTCCGGTGATTTTTCCTTGTCTTTCCTATCCTTTCTTCTTGTCTTGGTCTCTTTAATGTTGTTTATTTTTTATTTTTTATTTTTTTTATTTAGACAGAGCCTTGCTGTGTTGCCAGGCTGGAGTGCAATGGCATGATCTCCGCTCACTGCAACCTCCGCCTCCCAGGTTCAAGTGATTCTCCTGCCTCAGCCTCCCGAGCAGCTGGGACTACAGGTGGGTGCTACCACGCCCAGCTAATTTTTGTATTTTTAGTAGACATGGGGTTTCACCATGTTGGCCAGGATGGTCTCGATCTCTTGACCTCGTGATCCACCCACCTTGCCTCCCAAAGCACTGGGATTACAGGTGTGAGCCACCACACCCGGCCTAATGTTGACTAAGAGGGTCACTATCTATATCTACAGAATAAAATCTAAATTCCTCAGCATGATGTTAAGGCCCTTCAGGACTGAGCCCCAATCTTCCTAACCACCTTCATTCCGTCACTCACCTCTTCACTCCTTCCCCCATGCTTCCTATTCTCCATATTCAACTCAACACATTTAAAATCTAGGCTGGCAATTTTCTATGCTATGCCTAATATCTACTCCCCTTTCCTTGTTTCCTGCCTAATTTATTCTCTATCCTCCTAGTTGGAGAGGGAGTGCTCTTTGGTTCTTCTCTCTTCCTAAAACTCACCATCCTTCTCCATGGCTTTCCATGCCAAATCCTCTGTCATGTTCTTCAGAGCTGTCCTCTTTTGTTCATCATTTTAATTTGGCTTTTCATCATTCGGATTTTTTACTCCCACACTCTTGCCCCCATAAGCCCATCTTCCCATAGCAGCTTGAGTACTCATTTAAATAAATATATATCCCACCATGTCACTTTCCTGCGTAAAACTTTCCAGTAGTTTCTCTTTGCAGTGTTGATTCCCGTTAGCCCAAACCACTGGGACAATGTCCATAGTTAGACAAAATTGGGTTTATTGGCTTGTTGCAATGAGGAGAGAGGGCACACGATGGGAGACTTTGGAGCACCCCAGTGAGAAAGTGTTAGGAGGGATTTGCTGTAGGATTTGGAGTTGGGTTAGTTAATTCTGGGAAGGAATTAATGATGTGTGGCATTGCTCTGGATTGAGTACTGTCGGAAGAGCAAGGGCAATTCTAAAACTGCATATCTTGGTTTTGTTTTTTTAATCTAAGAGCTGCTCTTTGTTATCCAGGTGGCAATGCTAATCACACACTGACCTGTTGTCTGTGCTCAGCAGTTAGAATAAAATCCAGATATCTTTCTATACATAATCTTGTCACTGAGGAGAAAAAAATGTACTCCTGATGTCTAAAATTGATCTGATGTTTACAGCTCGATTGCAATATTATTAGAAGCTAGTCTGAGGCTCACAGCCCAGTGAGCCTAAAAAATCTAAACAGTATTATAGAATAACAACCTCAGACAAAGTTACTCGGAGACCATGATAAAATGAAACAAAACAAGGTCACTTCATAATTTTGCCTTGTCTAAGCATGGACAAAAACAAGGTCACTGCATGCACGACTCACAAAATACCCATAGAATTGTCCCCACTTTCTGACAGCATCCAATCCAGAGCAAACCTCTGCTTCCTTAGAGCCACCCCCGAATCACCTGAACAAAGCCTAAATCCCATAATAGGTTCTAACACCCTCTTACTGAGGCGTCTCAGTGTTCCCCAAGGTGTACATTTCTCCTCTTCGCAACAAGTAATAAACCCAACTGTTTAACAGCTGGTATGTTTTTCATAATCTTTGGCTCAAGGGCCTTGGCACAGGCATTGTTCCCCTGCTCAGCTGACTAACCCAGCTTCAACCAACTTGGCCTTCCTTCAGTTCCTTGAAGATAGGAAGTTCATTCCTGCCTTGGGGCTCTACACTTAACATTATCTTTCTCCTACTAAGGCCCACTCATGCCTAGCTCCTTCTCATCAGGGAAATGTAAACTCTTAAGAATTAAAGAAAAGGAAAATGGTAAAGCTGTCTTTAAAATGGCAGAGTAATAATGTAAGGCATACACCAACAATGCCTACAGAACAGGCTATGCTTGTGTTCCAGTCTCTCACACTGGCTGTTGCTAAGGCTTTACCAACGAGAACACCATAAAAATTAATCTCCCAGTCCAAGTTTTGCTGCCCTTTCGCCTAGATCTTTAGTAGCTGGGACATTGCTGGGAAGTTCCTGAGCAGCTCGTGATTTGGGTGTAGAGCCATGAGGCCCTAGATAACGGTCCCTGTGGGCTTTCCACTCTTTGCCTTAATGGCTACTACTTTCAGTAATTCTGTATCACCTTTTCCATTTCCTACATAATTCTTATCACCTTCTAAATTATACTATTGTGTGTCGCTGGTCTTCCTCTACCAGAATGCACATTTTAAGAGGTCAGGGACTATGTGTGCTCATCTTTGTCTCCTAGTGCCTCTACCATTTCCACAAATAACTAAAACATATCTTACCTTGAGCATTACAGCATCTTAATGGGTTCCTCTACCTCCAGTCACTCTCACCTCCAATACAGACATAACTGAATTACTTTTTGGAAACAAAGTGTAGATGCTGGCACTCCCCATTCAAAAACCTTTCAAAGATTCTCTCCTCAAGGTGTTGTCACTTCACTCATCTCAACTTGTCTTCTACTGTAGCTCTCAGAGAGCTCTGAACTTCAGTCATGCCGAATGGTCCCAGACATGCCACATGCTTTTCAGCAGCCAAGCCTTGACAAGTGCAGTGCTGCTTCTTTTATCTAAAATGTTCTTGCCCACTCCTCTGTTTTTTCCTGAGGGCAAAGTCCTAGTCACCCTTCAAGTTCTCACTCCCAAATTGCCCCTTTTGAGAGGTCCCCTCTTTGATATTTCCTTCTGTCCTTCCACAGCTTTTTGTTGCCCACATGACACTACTGACTGCACGGACTTCTCTCGCAGTTGATTGCACACCTGCTATCTTTCCCGAGACCGTATTTCAAGGGCAGAGATCTATCTGCTCTCTGGGCCTTGGTTTCTTCATTTGTAAACCAAAGATCTTTGTACCTACCTCATAGGGTTCTTGTGAGGCGTAAATGAGTTAATGCATGCAATTGGAACAATGACTGGAACATAGTAAACACCATATAAATATTTGCTACTATTATTATTAATTTCTGTACTCTTAGTACTGGCCTAAAGCAGATGTCAATATGTATTGCTGAATTTGGTTGGAGTGGGGCAGGAAACTTTCAAAAGACTGAGCTTTAGAGCTTAGAATCAGGTTGGGAATATTGGCCTTTTTTTTTTTTCAGTGTCTTTTCAAGTTATTTGTTGTACTAGTCTATTCTCACCTGCTAAAAAGACATACCAGAGACTGGGTAATTTATAAAGAAGTTTAATTGACTCACAGTTCCGTATGGCTGGGGAAGTCTCAGGAAACTTACAATCATGGTGGAAGGTGAAAGAGAAGCAGGCACCTTCTTTACAAGGTAGCAGGAAGGAGAATGAACGCAGGAGGAACTACCACTTATAAAACCATCAGATCTCGTGAGAACTCACTATCACGAGAACAGCATGGGCGGGTATGATTCAATTACCTCCACCTGGCCTCTCCCTTGAAACGTGGAGATTATGGGTATTACAATTCTTTTTTTTTTTTTTTTAATTATACTTTAAGTTTTAGGGTACATGTGCACAACGTGCAGGTTAGTTACAAACAATTCAAGATGAGATTTTGGGTAGGGACACAGCCAAACCGTATCATTTGTGTAACCTCCAACCCTACCTCCATCCCAAGCTTTGGAGACAGGAGTCAGGGATTAAGAGAAGAGAAATTAGTCCTAAGCCTTTACCTTATCTGTGGAATAAGGGTTGATCTGACATGAAGACACCTGCTTCAGAATATTATTTATTTTATTTATTTATCTATTTTTGAGATTGAATCTTGCTCTGTCACCCAGGCTGGAGTGCAGTGGCGTGATCTTGGCTCACTGCAACCTCCACCTCCCGGGTTCAAGCGATTCTCCTGCCTCAGCTTCCTGAGTACCTGGGATTACAGGCGCGTGCCACCACGCCCAGCTGATTTTTGTATTTTTAGTAGAGACGGGGTTTCACCATGTTGGTCAGGCTGGTCTCAAACTCCTGACCTTGTGATCCACCCACCTCAGCCTCCCAAAGTGCTGGGATTACAGGTGTGAGCCACTGTGCCCGGCCCAGATTATTTTTAAAAAGCTTCCCTGAGTGCCTTGTTCAAACGACACTTACCCTGAAATGAGTAACATATTTAGCCATTACTTAGAATGCATTCCTCAGAATGGGCCACATCTTTCCCCCATCGTATCAGGGGAAGGATGAAATATAGCACCCTCAAATTATAGTGGAGGTGGGGGTTGGAGTGGCAAAAGAAGTCTGGATGAGTTGCTGTTCCTAGAGCTTCTAAAGGATTATTAGAGTTGAGGGAGCTAGAGGGCGCTGCATACAAGAGCAAGAAAGACCAGATGTTTCCTAAAATGAGGTTGGTTTGATGGAGAAGCAGGAAAGTGCAGCAGGGGATCCATGGACTGTAGGTCTCATTCTACCACTTTCTAGCTGGGATGCCAGGGCAAATTGCTGAACCTCTTTGGCTTCTTCATGTTGTGTTTCATGAAGGGATTGAACTAAATGAAGTTTTGAATTCCTTCTGGTATTAAGAGGAGGGTGTAGGCATACGGTGGGATGATCCTAAGTCTAAATGCATGCTTTAATGTATCCTGGGCAGCTCCTTAGACGGCATGTTTCCTTGGCTCCCTCTGGAGCCTACCAGGCTTCTCCAGGACTTGTCTGACCACGCCTACTGTGAAAGCTGCGTCCTGGGTGAACGGCCTGGGTTGTAACTCTCCAGGGAGGTGGATGATTCCTGGAGGCTGTGAGTGAGACTGCTGGGTCAACCTCCAGTGGCCAAAGGCCAATAGGCACAATAGGGTGAAGTCGAGGCTGTGGCCAGATCATTCCTGGTAAGCAGGTGGTGTTCTCTGAGATACTTAAGAGCTTGCTCCTCAATCAACTCTGAATCCAAGCTACCTGAGGCATTAAATATACCTGGTGATGTCTGCATGTCAGTTACAAGTAATTTCAGATACTCAATTTGTCTATAACAACTGTGTAGTTAGCTATTTTTCATCATTTTCATTTCATCAATGAGGAAGCTCAGAAAAAAGAGTGACTTGTCTCAAAGTTTAGAAATTTATATAGACTTTGTTACAGAGCAAAATTCGGTACAAGCCTGTATTGGCTTTAACCAAGGAGAGTGGATTAGAGACAGAGAATGGATTTCAGAATAAGAGAATTTTGATTACCAGATGTCCTATGGCACAAGGTGTAGTAGGCTTTAGAGCCAGAATTAAGACTCCAGCCCTGTCAGATGCTAGAGGAGGAAATTTGGGCAAGTTAATGCTCATTCTCATTTTCCTCATCTGGATATGTCAGAGGATTAAATAATATAAAATAATGCAGAGCTGCCTGACATGTTACATTATTCCCTTTCATACTACCTTAAATATGTGGATAGAAATATAGAATCTCTCAGTAACTGTTTCATATTTTCCTCTATGTGATTTTCAACAATTTGGTTTCTACCTCCAACCTGACTAAAAATGGGCTAGTCAGGGTTCTTCTCTTTAAGTCAAAGGCTTAATGGCGGGGAGGGTAGTCAGCTACTTGAAATTAAACCATATAAAAGGAAATCATTCTCAACTGCAGTCTAACTGATAGGACTACATATTCAGAGGGCAAAGCACTGGCCTGGTGATATAGGGGCAATCTACCTTTTCTAGGCTGACTGGCCCTGGGAGTTTTGCCTAGTGTGAGTGGCCTGGCATCATGGAGATTTACTCAGCACGCTTGACTGAGCCTGGCCCTGGCTAGGAGGATTATGTTTCATCCAATGCTGAAGTCACTTGAAATTCCCCTCATTCATCCAAAGATACAGAAAAGAAGTAACTCATGGTATTGCTGAGAAAAGAACTTTATTGTTAGCTATTCTTGCATCTTTTGTTTTCTATGTGTTCAAACCAGATTGATCCAAATACTATCTTTTATGTTAAGAATCATAAACACATAGATTTTATCTCACACCCAGACACTTCATCAAACTATCAAATTATCTTATTCCGTCTTTATCTGTAGTTCTCAGAGTGCTACAGAAGCCAAGAAATGAAGTTTTTATCGTTTTTTGCCTTTGAATGCACCCACATTCAGAGAGCTCATTCTTGGGTGGGTCTGATGCTTGCAGTGGAGGTGGGATGAGGCAGGAGGCCAAACCATTCCTTTTAAGAAATGTCCTGACCTAAACACTACATTAACAGTACATTAGTCACACACACACACACACACACACACAGAGAGAGAGAGAGAAACAACTGAAGTGAAATCCAAATTCTCCTCCCCCCTACCCCTTTCCTCTTTACCAATCCCCTTTACATCCTGGTGGAGGTCTCTCTGCTTCCTGTGTCTCTATTTCACCGCTAAATAGAGATGCTCAGGTACCTCATGAGGAGCTGAGGATTCGCAAACAAAATTCAATCTAAATAACTTTTCAGATATGTCTTCCTGAAATATTTACTAGTCCTCTCCCTGTCTGACAAGTGATCACAACAATGAGTCATCCTTTGGGCATTGATCCATAGCAGCCTGAAATAACAGCAATACCAGAGCTATGACTTTACATTTTCCATTTTTATTAAAACTCTCACTTCACTTAAACCTGATTATCTTAAGGCTAATTTTATTCCATGCTTGGCCTTCAAGTTTGTGCTGATCTGTGAGCCTTTTCCAAATCACCCTCTTACATGAATGCAAGAAAAATTCTCATCCATGCAGTTCCTTGACTCAGGAAAACAAGATCTCTTTAACCACAGAGGACTTTTCAGAAGGTACTCTCTGAAAAGGAGGCAGAAGAAATTGTTTTTACAAAATGAGTTAGGGCTAGAAACTAAATCCATGTACCTTAAACTATAATTCAATCTATATAGTTATACCATATATGATTTCCCAGAGATCTTATCCATATCAGATCAACAGAATAAAACCTAATGAAGAAAATCTTCGTGGGGTTCTATATTCCTAAAAAAACGTAATTCCATAGTGTCATCATTATCCTCTTCTTTACTATAAGACACACATCTAGAACACTAATCCATTCAGTCCCTTTTTCTATTTATCCATTTCAAATAAACATGATGCAATGTCTACACATTCAGATCTCATACATGTTGATTTTTGTTGCATGCTTTACTGCTCATTTCCCCTTTATCTTTTTCTAAGATTAGCTTTCCCCACACTTCTTTTGGGTGCATATTGTATGCTTCTTGAAAGACAAGTACACAGCGTTTTGCAAAGTGCTGAGAATGCACTTGGTAAAGACTTGGTGATTCTGTGACTTAATTGTGACTTACGCATTTTTCTATCTCCTCCCATTCGGTGGTTAGTACTTGTGCCTTTTGTGGACCCTCTGCCACTTCAAATCCACCTCTTATACATACATATTCCTTTACATGCAACTCATGAGAGCTTAAGCCAAGCTCCATTGAGTTCTGAAACTTCTGCAGATGTCTGCTGCTGTACCTGCTAAACATAAAAACACTGGGAGGGGGGACACTCATTTTTTAAAAACTTTTTTTTGATGGAGGGAATATGGGGGCAACGTCTTTTAATTTTTTATTTAAAAAATTTCAAAAATTTATTTTTACATGCATAATTGATGGGGTCATTTTAGATGCAGCAAATTCATAGTCAGTTATTCCCCATTAAGAAATTGTAGACATATTTCTCCATTGAACAAAAGTATTATCAAGATAGCTCTAAGAGCTTCCTATTAATAAGTAGAAATTTTATTATTTGAGAATGCTGCTGTTCAGCAGAAGAAATTAAGAGAGAGCTTGAATGGAATAAGACTATACATTCAGTGCCAAAATTACAAATGACCACCTCTTCCCTTCTCTCATGACTTCCACTTTGTACTCAACCAGTACAGAGTATTTTGTAGTTTTGTACTGAGACACAACTCCTACCTCCTCCAGGAAACTACTTTGGACCCCTCTCCTTCCTTTAGCTTCCTAACAAACCTGGGACTTATAATTTCGACTGTGTGTGTGTGTGTGTTTACAGAATCTCTGGTATCTCCAGTGAGAATAGAGTAGGCCTCACCCTCTCCTCATGACTAAGTCCAGAGAATGTGAGGTGAAGGAGTTCTGTGACTTTTTGAGTAGTATTCCACTCACTGTCCACAAAGGCTTGGGTTACACTGTCTGCATCACTGATCACAGTAATGTACGTGTGTGTGTATACACACCCACAACCATATTGCCACAAATGCATATTAGAAAGCAGGGCCTTACTTTCCCTGAACTGTTACAATGCCTAGCCCAGAGTACTCTGGTAATAGTGACTTCATGGAGTTTTGTACACACACCCATGTGAGAAAGGATACAAGCTAAGCTACTCATCCACACCTCATGAAACCTGTGGGAGTTAGCCGTGACTCATGGTTCATTTACGAATACAGAAGCCCCAATTAATTAAATTAACTTGGTCTCCCAATCCATGATCTTGAGTTTTAATTGATAAGTATAAAATAAATGACACACTTGAAAATTTTTGGATTCACATCGCACCACCAGTACATGGCCTTTTCCATTAATGTCCACATTGACCAAACTTTCATACTATGTGTGGTTCTTACAAGAAATTAAAAGCAGAGCCCGCCCCTTTGTTGTGCAGCACAGAGGCTTTAAGGTATAGTTTCAGAGTCTCTGGTATCTCCAGTAGAAAGAGTGGGCCTCACCCTCTCCTCATGACTAAGTCTTGAAAATTTGAGGTGCAAGTTTGATGACTTTTTAACTTTAGTATTCCACTCATTGTCCACAAATGCTTTGGTTACACTGCCTGCATCACTAATTAAAAGTGAGGTAACCTGGTATAACCTGTGCCCAACCCAATATTCGAGAACATTTAGTGAGCACTTTAAAACCAGGCTGTATTACTAAACATCCCCAGCTTCCAAAGTTCAGAAGTTTGGCGGGTCTAATCACTTTCCAAAATGGAATCTTAAGATCTCCAGCTGCCCTCCTCACTGCCAAGTATGAACAACAAATCCTGACTTTAACGCTAAAATTTGCAACTGATTTCTGAGGACATCTAACAGCAGCTGTTTTCCAGCGATGGGAATAGATTACATGGATGCATCTTCCAACACCCTGTGACCAAGAGGTGCAGTTGATTCATGATCAAGCCTCTAAAGTGAAAGGCACATAGGCTTTACAAGGAGAATGATCTGTGTTCAAACTCAGTGTGCCACTTGTTAGCTGTGTGAGCTTAACCAAATCTCTGTGAGCCTGTTTTCTCATCTACCGAATGGGAGTAACACCACCTTGCTCACAAGGTTGTAAACGCTATACATAATATACATAAAGACCCTTGGCATATTGCCTTAATATAGAAGATAATAAAAGTTGGCCATTATTATTCTTATTCTCTAAGAGTTTAAATCGACTAAAGAGTCTGATTTTAAATTGAATCTTCTCAGACCGAGTCATCCAGAACTAGAAATAACATATGTATATTCTGTCTGTAAGGCTGTTAAATGCCTGTAGAGGTTACTTAGTGGGTTACAAAGGTTAGAACCCTGAAGTGGAAGGATGTTGTCCCTGCTCCCACTCTCTTACACCTGCAGCACATGCACGCGCGCACACAATCACACCCCCCAGGCTAAACTTGTATGCCCATTTGTGTATGTCTCCAACGCTACTTGATGAAAATGTCTGTAGTCCTTCAACAGGCTGCAGGTGGTCAGAGAAAAAAGAAAGAAAATGCCTGTAGTCTTAACCGTTTTTAGAAATTTAAGATGGGAAAGCGAGGCCCCACGGAATTACGCATATTCCATTAGAAGAGAAAGAAAGGAAGAGAGAAGGGACTAACTGCTACATTTTCTTGTTGTTAGCAATATAATGGCTCCCACGTGCTGGGATCCCAGTCTGATGAGAAGAAATGACACGAAGGTCATGGATGGACCTTACTGTCCACTGTGAAAGCTCCTGCAGCACCTTTAGGCCCCATAGCTTCTTCTCAAAGAGACCACCATCTCCAACACTAATAGGCATCCCATCAGCCTCATTGCGGGGGATCTTGTATTCCAGGAGTATCATTAACTCCTCTATCTGGTATGCAAAGGCAGCGACTTGGAGAAGAAGGGTGTGTATAGCTTGATGGAAGTCACCTTCGGTTGGGGTAAAATGCACCTGCTGGTCTTCTAAAAGCCTGGCCAACAAAACATGGAAGGTACGATAAGCTTGAAGGTTCTCTTGGAGTCGCTCTGCCTCGGTCAGCTCACGCCACCGATCAGTGCTTGCCACTGGCACCCCATCCGCAGAGTCCAGGTTGATGTTCTTGTTCAGGCCCTGATGTTTCACCTGGCCGAGGATACAGGAAAACACCACATCTTCTGTAATCACCCCAATGTCCTTAAATCACCCCTAAATTTAATACAAAATCTCACTCACCTCTCTGGCCAAGGATCCAAATTGTAAAGTAAATAACATGTCTACAGTAGGAACTCTTAATTTGGGCTCTATGACTGGGCTTTAGAAAGATCCAATACTCCCTGAAATTGAGTACCTATGGATTTTTCTCGGAAGAATGTTCAGATTTTATTGAGTTCTAAAGGTTGAAAACTGATTTAGAAGAATTTTTCCTTCTCACTTCAAACTCTCTCAGTAACTGGAATATTCTAATCATATTAAAGTATTTTTATACATACTTGTAAAAGACACCGGCCACAACTAGAAAGACTTGGAATATAGCCATTGTAGAATTTCTCTAACTTCCCTCTCCCCATTGAGCACTCCCAAAGAGTCTGATTTCTGTCTGGTGAAGCTGTACAAAGATAAATCAGTTCTCAGCCTAAATTCAAAACTCTTCACAGGGGTTGGAGTATTTCCACAGCATATCTCAGGTGGAAATTGATGGGGATCCCCTTACTGTTAGAAGACAAATCTGGAACTCCAGAGTTAGCTCAAGAATTCGACACTTCCACAAGTTTCCAATGAATCTTCTAGGAGATCCTTTTGATAGCTTACCTTTCTCTTTAGACACACTCTACTTTTGATGCAGAATACTAAAAGGTGGGTGGCTAATGCTATATAGGAGAAATTGGTAGGATTTACAAATTCCTCCCACGTTCATAGTACTCTTCCTATCCCATAAACCTTTCATTTACATAGCTAAAAAATTCAGAACAATGGCTATGAAGAACCCAGAGGGCCCATGGCTAATCTGTTCTAGTAGTATTCAGAATATATGCAAATAAATTTGGAATAGCCTTCAAGACATATAAGCCAATCCTATCTAGAACTCCATATATATTTTCTCATTCAAGTAACATACCTCCTAAACAGCCAGGAGGAAGAAAATAAGGTCACATGGGTTTCCTCAAGGGAAGGGCCCGTGTCAAATAACCTATATGAATGACTATATGATTAGAGCTTTCACAATTGGTAACGGAGCTAATGCATGATGGTAAGTTGCTGGATCAAAAAAGATGAAGGGAAAACAGAAACAGCAAAATAGGCAACTTACATAAGATTCCATAAGAGCAGTCAGGTCTGAATGAATCTTCCTTGCTAGCCAGATAGAGCGGCTACAGAGGTCCCGACGGTGAGGGGTCAGCGGTGAATGCTCTGTGAAAGCCATCCCTTAACTCAACTGTCCCAGGAAACAAGTGAGCTGGGTTTACTTCTGTCTACACTGGTCCAAATAAGAAATGTGACTCTCAAAGACTAAACCCACTGGGCATTCTCTACTAATGGGATTGTGCACCCCACCCCCACCCCCTGCCTGACTCAGAGGTGGTAGCAAATTCCTGGCTGTGGATTTTTGTGCTGTGGAATAAAAGGGCCCTTTTTAATCAGATTTTTTTTTCCCCTGCAGCGTCTGCCTCCATCTCTCTCCTCCACTCAGTACTTAGCACAGTTGTTTCTGTCATTGTTTTGCTTTTGCACTTAGCAACAAGGTCACTATCATACCAATCCTCATGGCACCCCTGCCTAATGTAATCATTCTCACACACTTATAATCAGTTCATTTTATTATCATTCTCCCTTATGCTTCCTATGTCTTTTTTCTCATAGGCTGGCGAAATGTTCATTAAATGAAATTGTTATTGATACAGCTGCCATTTATTAAGTATCTACCATGGGTCAGCCAGTGAGCTAAATACTTTAAAGCAATTCCATTTGCTCTTCAGAATATTTCTGAGGTAAATGTTATTTCTCCATATAAGAAACTGAAACTTCAAGAAATAACATGCACAAAATCAAGTAATGAGGCTTGAATTTAAATAGAAGTCTGATTCTACAGTTGTCTCTCCCACTGACTTTCCAATTTCATTTTCTGTTTAGGTAGTTCACATTTTGTTCAAGAAACAAAGGGTGTGTGAAGTAAGTCCTTTAAAAACATAGCATTTTTTCACTCCTATCCTTCAGTATTTTTTAAAGGTAATTTAATTTATACTTAAAAATCAAGCAAGGAAGCATCTCTAATTTCAATCATGGTGCCTTCCTGGTAGTTACATAGGAGGAGGAAGGTACTGTTTAGGCCTGTTCTCTTCCAAAGAACAGGAAACACACAACGCTAACTTGGTAACATTTCTAAAGCAGTCTCACTCAAGTGACAACATGCTTTCCTTTTTTCTCCCTACCCAGTCATACCACATGCTTCTTAAAATAAGAGAATGAGCTGGGCTTTGAAATGACGGTATAACAGTTAAAAGGTACTTGGAGGGTTGTCATTCTATTGCATTTAACTTAGAGAATGATGCTTTTTGGGTAAGGGCTAAAAGTTTCATCCCTAAATGAAATAAATAGCTTTCATTATTTGTATCATAGATATTGCCAATAAGCTGAAACACATACCATCTTAGAAGCAAATTTATAAAAGTAAACAATAAATGGGAGATGTAAGAGAGCAGCCTGGGCAGCTATCACAGTATGGCTTTTAGAAGGCAGAAGGATTATAGTTTTTTCTTTTTTAAAATAAAAATCAGTACTTGATATAAACATTCAATTTTGAGAAGTAGTATTGATATTAAATGCTATCAAGGTTTGGTCATTATCAGGGCAAAATTAACCTCAATAATCCTTAATGTTCCATCTACTAGGTTAATATGGCCAGTTTTCCTAGGAGGCAGTTGTCAAAACATCAAGATTTCCAAGTTTGCTGAATACCAGAATCATGTCATTTCAGCATTAGAAATCAAGAACAGTCAAAAATTAACCACCTGATTCTCAACAAAAGCAAACAATAGTATGCCCCACATAACACCCGTTCTGAGGGCATTTGGTTTGCTTAGCAGCATCACATGTTTCACCCCTAGGATAACTGTAACTCAGTACAACCAAGGAAGACAAGTTGCTTCCATGAAGACAACTTTTATTTTTCTTCTTTACATATTTATTTTTAATATGCCTTACCTAGATTAAGAGAAAACAAAGATTTGAAAAGCAAAGTATCCCTTTTATTATAATTTCTTTTTACATAACCTTTTCAACCTATATTCAGGTAACTACCTGTCTCTCCCATGAAAGGAGAAGGGTCCTGCACATTACAACAGGCAAAAAAGGCTTTTAGGAAATAAAATATTTTAAATTGATCCATTACATTTGTTCAATTTTCTTGAGTACACTGGAAAGTGGGAAAAACACAAAAGGAGAAAAAAATGGTATATCAAACAACCAGACTATAATAATCTTAGTTAGATTGGTAGTACACTCATTATACTTTTTCCCCAAACAGGTACAAAGGAGGTTCAAGTGCTCTATGTGGATGCTAATCTATACCTCAATATTTTTATTTTACTCCCAGTACTCCCACGGCCATGGCCAGTGTTTGCCTAAATTCTCTGAAGCATATCAAGGAGTCTCAATTATGCAAAATAACCTTGGGCAACCACAAAGAAGAGGGATGCACATCTCCCAGAAATATTAAATAGTTGTATCTCAACTACAGTTTCAGAATTTAGAACCACCAATTCAAGATGGAAATATGCAATGGGAAGAGTTATTAAAAAGGTAACAGAATTTGACTAAGAGTATGAAATGTAGAACTTTAAGATTAAAAGAGCTCCCTGGAAGGACAATGAGGCATATGGAGCAGAAGGGAAAGCAGGGAAAGGGCTGAGATAGTTTAATTACACCAACTCTTTACTATGCAGCATCCCTTTATCAAAAGGAAAAATATAAAGTCCATAAAAAATATTTTAGTATTGCAAACTGCTACAATAATTTACTGTAGGCAAATGTTAGCTATAAAGAGGGTCCTTGACCCCTAAAAGAAAAGAAAAAGTACAGCATGTTTCTAACTAGTAGAACTAACTAGTTGTTTTTTTGTTGGGAGAGCAGTATAGGAAAGGAGAATACATTTTCTCCCATCTCAGAAAGATTTTTTAAAATGCAGTTTGCTTTTGTGTAGGTGGCTAAAATATCTGATGACTAACCACTGTAAATGAAATAAATGAAATTTACGGAGACAAAGGATAAGTGTGACAAAAAAGCTAAGTGTGGAATATAGATGCTAGCTAGTCAAAAAGTATAAAAGGGACCTGAGAGGAGGACAACCTTTTTGTAGATTAATCTAATCAATCTTGTATTTTCAAATCTAGTCAATATACCAAAGTCAACTCCAAACCATGTTGGCAGGAAAGCATATTCTACACCCCTTCTATCTTTATTCCATTTTCTATCCCCATATTATGGAGAAATAGCAAATCTGCAACACTCTGAAAAGAAACAATAGCGCATTTGAGACTGGTGATTGTAGGTGTCTCACTCTCTATTCCCTGGCAACCCAAATGCTGACACTAGTGGGTATAAAGTAAGCCTCTTTCAGAAATGACATTTTGTTACTCCTCTTTTTGGGAAAAAAGAATTCCTTAAAAAAATTGATAAGCCATGTTTGTGAAAAACAAACTGTTCTTTTTTTTTTTTCCAGCAAAACGTCATTCTTTCCAAAAGCCATCATGCATTTCTGACAATAAACAATGAATAGGGTAAGCCTTCGATTCTAGCTTCTGAGGCACACAGGATAGGAATTACTCTTTACCTGAAGATGAGCCAAAATAGAATTTGGGGCTTCTGGCAGTATGACCTTGTACAAAAACACTACCTTTTCCCTCCAGTGAACAGCAATAAGCAATCTACTCCCCAACACAATCTCTATCCCAAGGAAATTGTGATTCCTAGAATTTTAGGTGAAAGCCAAAGCAATTATTATATAGCATTATTAACTTTGGCTTTTGAAGTTTTTCCTCTTCTGAAGTGTTACTAAAGGGGAAACAGTGCAGTTTTCTTTGACTTAAAATTTTAGGACTCATAGACTTTGTTCCTTAACAGCAGTGTCCTTCACCAACAGGGAGCTGGAATGAACTGATGATAAAGCAAAGCAAAAAACAAAAAGCAAGGAGCCAGAGATGGGCCCCGAGGGAAATGTAAGAAAATGGTAGGGACAAAAAAAAGGAAAAGAAACAAATTCACAAGAAAAAATCATCTATCTGTAATTTAGATTCTGAACAACCCTCCTCATCCTCTCAAAATTCTTAAGTCTCAACACTCTAAAAATCTCAAAGAGCATACTAGTTACCATGAACCTAGCATTCTTCCCTAAAAAGGCTTCCAAAAAAGCAGTAGGCTATTGTAGTGATTTTGTTAGTGCTGAGGACCAGCTTTCTTTAAAGGCCACTGGAGAGCTATGATTTCAGAGGCTGGCTGTGCTTCTTCAACCCTATGTCTTGCCTTCAAAGTACCTGTTATGGAAGGGATCCCATGTCAAAATAATCTAATCTCTCTCTCCCAGCCCCATAAAATATAGCAACAAAGACTCCAAAAAAAACAAAAACAAAAAAAATCAGACTTTCTGTTAATAAATAAGGAATCTCAGGTTCCACAACACAAAAACACACATGTTCAAAGTGCAAATTTCTGCCATTAGCCTGGGACTTTTCTCATCGTCTCACTGATACAGAGCCCTGTCTTACAGTCAAAGAGACTGTGTAGAGGGCAGCCCCCTCCCTATTGGGAGCCTGCTTTCAAGCAAGTGAGCACCATTGAGAGCCATATGGAGGGTTGGGAGGGGGACTGAGATGCTGGGATCAAAGAGGAGGGAGGTGGTCCCCATATATCCTTCCTTTCTGAAACCCAGTGGGGAATAAAGAGGGGATGAGAGATGTGTGCTGTTTTAACAGCTCACCCTGCTAAGGGGCCCTAAAGTGCCAAGTCAAGCTGCCAGCCTCCAGAGATTAGAATTCTACGGTATTTCAAGATAAGTGTGCCACAGCGGGTAGGAGCCAGAACCATAGGGCAGCAGTAGAGGAGGAGAAGGGATTTAGAAGACAGTAATATACGATTAAAAGTTAAAAGCTGATCCAGAGCACATCAGAGTTACAGGATGGAAAGGGGGATCTGCCGATGAGCAAGAAGTCTGCTGATGGCTGGAACCGAGTATGAGAATAACCCTCACTTTAAGAGCTGCTGCTGCTTCTTTTTTGTCTACCTTTCTGGTAAAGACAACATCAATTTTATAAGGGGAGCAATAGAGGGAGAACAGGGGATGGGGATTGGGGGGGTGGAGGGTGTATGTATGTGTGTGCTGTGATCCACAATGGAAAGAGCAGGCCCTTCAGTTATTTCACTAGATTTTAAATGCTTTAGATTTTTTTTTTGTCCTTTTTAACTTTTAAATACAAAGTCTGAGCTGTCCCATGCCCCAAGTCTTCCTGTCCACTAAGGTCCGGTAGAGTCTGAATCTTCAATCAGAACCTCTGTGGTAGCACCGAGTATATCTGAGTTCATAACCAGCCCTTCAGTGCCTCCACTGCTGCCGCTTCCCACAAAGATCTTCCCATCAGCCATCAGGCTCACCCGTTCCGTCCCACTGCAGTATGACTTTGACATCCCTTCAGCTTCTAACAGTAGGCACTCTCCAGAGGCTGAGTTTCCCAAGGGCTCAGGAAGAAGAGGAAGACCCTGACCATCAGAAGGCTGCGTCAGGGACTCTGGGTTAGTGCCCAAGATATCTGTGCTGGTGATGAGGGCGCCTGCATTGGCAGCCAGAGCTTCTGCAATCAGCACCTCAGGGTGGCTTTTTGCCTTGTGTGCCACTACGCTGTCCTTCTTCTCAAATTTTTTGCCACAGATATTGCAAGAAAACTGGTAGAAGGAGTCTGCATCATGTTTCTTCATGTGCCAATTAAGAGATGCCTTTTGTCGACAAGTAAATCCACAGATCTCACATCTAAGGAGAGGAGAAAAGGAAATGGCTGATCCAACAGAGAAATAAAGAGTGCTCTTATTCAGGATCAGGGTTAGAGTTTAGAGCATATATATACACACACACACACACACAATAATCAGTAACATACTTCTTTTGAAGGATTGGGAAATGTTACTAGATGGAAAACTAATCTGATCTTCTTCTGTTTGCCTGAAAAACAGAGGGAAACTAAGAAAAAGGCCACTAACTAATGCCCCCAATCAATATCCACTCATTTATTTGATGAAAGTAAACAGCAGTGGCAACTAATATGTTTGTAAAGCGGCAAACCTTCAAGTAGGGCATATATCCTTCTCACCCAGATGTTCACCAGTAAATAATACTCACTGTAATGGCTTCTCGCCAGTGTGAATCATCCGGTGCACTGCCAGATTGTGGGAACTCTTGAAGGCCCGAGCACAATATTCACAGATATAATCCCTTTGATCTATGAAGAAAATACTGTGGTTAGTGTTCTATTTAGATACCCTGTAAGTATTTTCCCTTACAGTAAGTAAGCAGATGATGGGGCAGGCAATTTAGAGTAAAAGCAATGCTGTTTTCAATGTATAAACACTTTGGGTAAACAAAATTTAAAAAAGAAAAATATTGCTTTAAAAAAAAAATCCAACATTCAGTAGCATACGGACCTGTTTAAAAAAAAACAAAAACAAACAAACAGAAAAACTAGATAAAAATATAAGAAATGGAATCCTAATCTCAATTTTACCACTAATCCAGGTCTTGGATACCAAGTGTTTAGCAAGTAAACAACTATATTTTCCATATATTTTATTCCTTAAAACAATTTTTTTCACAGACAATGAAAACTGAATGCTTACACAGAAAGAATCTGGCATTCAAACAAAACAAAAACAAAACACAAGAACTTGGCACTGTATAGAAGAAAACTGATCCAGAGGTAATCATACCCTGTTTCAGGTTTAAAAAATGTTACCCAAGATAAACAAACTTTTCTCAAAAGACTGGAGTTGCTATCAAATATATGTAAACAACACCTGTACTACTTTACCTTATTCTGCTACTCATCTTCTGCACCTTTCAACTACCTCCCTTTGTCACTCACAACACCCTCAACCCCATTATGCAGGATTTCTGATGAATGTGGTAACATGGTGTGGAATCTATGAGGCAAAGGAGCATTGTATTTATTCATTTCTTTACCGTGTTTGGGAAGCCCGTGCACAAAGAGATGCTCAATATATGTATTTGTTGAATTAATGACCACTAGTTTCTACTCCTTTTGCTTCAAATTACCAGAATTAATGAGAATGAAAACATGAATTTAAGTTAAAAGGTGAACAATATCCAATTTAAACTTATACTTCTTTCCAAACAGCTTAGAGATCACCTGGATAGCTTATTAAATGTATATGCTGATTCAGCAGGTCTGAAGCAGGGCCTGAGATTTTCTGTATCTCTAATAAGAACCCAAGTGATGTCAATGCTGGTTGGTCTGTATTCCATACTTTATATAGCAAGGTCTAAAAATTCTAACTTAGGAAACTCTTAGCATCTCCCAGGTCATGTCCACATTTCCAGTTCCATAGCAGGACAAACCTGTGTGGGGCATCTATTTGCTAAATAAATGACATTTGCAAAAAAAAAAGTCTATATATACTAATTTGCAAAAGGAAAACTAACATCATAAATTGTATTAACCAAATATAAATATTTGAAATGGACTGAATTTATAAAACAGTTTTTCATAGGCTTGTGATATTTAACTAAAACAATCTAAACTGGCTGTCAGAAATGACTTTTCTATGGCATAAAACAGTATTAACAGGGAGCAGAAGGAACAGAGAAATTGCAGTACCTATCAAGAAACAGAAATAACTGTTACTTGTGGAAATAACCCTGAAGAAACATGGTATAAGAAAACTGTAGACTTTGGAGTGATTAAGATTCAAGTTCAATCCTGGTATTGTGCCAGGCTCTGTGTAGTCAATAGCATTTTATGTTATCTGATTTCATCCTTACAATAACTGATATTGGTATCCTTAATACACAGAGAAGGAAAAGTGAAAAGAGAAGTTAAGTAACTTTCCTACAGTAAATGAAGGAGTTATTACATTTATCAGTATGACCTTGGGCAGGAGACATATTTCTACAACTAGAATTCCTAGACTTACTCTCTAAGACTGTTAAGAAGGTAATGTGTAATTATCAAGTGTCTAGGACATACTCAGTGGTATGCACCCAATTTGTGCCTATTAGGTACACTGCACTGAGATGGTCAGTGGTTACAAATAAATTGAATTTGAGTCTATTATATAATACATATTGCAGACACTCAGCAACTCTTTTTGACAGTTCCTATGGGAGTTTACATGCAAATTCAACAGCTAGCCTTCACAGTTTCAATAGCAGCAGGGTATTATGCTTCTCCTAAAAACTAGCTATGTGACCATGGGCAGGTTACTTAATCCTGCCAAGCTTGTAGTTTCTTAGCTGTAAAATAAGATCAATATAAACAAATTTAGTGGTGTTGAATAGACTAATTAGCAATAATATACATAACGTATTTAGTCCACAGTTGATAGAGAATAAATGCTCAATAGAAGATCATTATCCTGGTCATAGAAGTTCAAGAAGTCAAAGGATAAAAATTCAAAAGTCCTAGTCTGTCCATCCCTTGTAAAATTTGTCTTACTACATTTTATTTTCACACCTTTTCCCCGCACTTGACTATAGAATCTTTTAAGATTTATGTTAGAAAAATGTTATCATTACCAACATGCAAAACTAAAGCACAGTGCAATTACCTACTTGATAAACACATTTTAAAAGTACCTGTATGATGTTTGGCATGTCGCAGAAGTTGCTTCTGGAGCCTGAAGAGTCGTCCACAGGAGGGATGGGGACATACATATTTCTTCTTCAGCAAATGCTGGTATTTAATGTGGTGCTAAAACAGACAAAGCGAAAGGGGTGAAAAAAAAAAAATTAAGGCTTCCTGAAAGTACTTGTCTTTTTGCTAAGTCAAAAGTACTGAAGGAAAACCAAATACTTAGATTTCACATATGGATAGTGAGGGAGTATAATAAAGTGGCTAAGAACATAGGCTATGGTAATACATAGACCTGGTTTCCAATCTGGGTCTGTCATTCACTAGCCTTTGTAATCTTAGGAGACAAATATTTCAAGCTCCAGTTCTCATTTGTAAAATGGAGATAACAATAACCATCTAAGTGTTGTTATGGGGATAAGAGATTATGTATTGTACTGTGCTTTAGAGCAGCAAATGGCACACAGCAGAGGAGGAGCAGCGATTGTTATAACTGAACCACAATCCAGAAGTAAGGCCTTAGTGTCATGTTATATTTGCTGCTGAAGATCAAACAGGTATTTCCTAAGCAGTATTTCACTTTCATGTTTCCTGCCGGACCTATATATAAGTGGTACCTTTACTCATCAAAAATAATAATAATAATCTACTCAAGAAAAACAAAAACAAAACCTCAACTAAAAGTCTTTTATTCATTCTACACAGTATCCAAGAAATCATAGGTTTGAGTTCTAATTTTACTTTTTTTCTAAATCACTTTAAAATAAAATCTGTTACTCTGTATTTACACCACATTGGGAACTACTGTAATATTGAAAGATTCCAAGGAAAGTCCTCTATTTGGGTTCAGATTCTTAGTCACCTTTTTTTTAAACAGAAGGTGCTATGAGTTTGGATGTGTTCACCACAGTTCATGTGCTGGAAACTTAATCCCCAATGTGATAGTGTTGGAAGGCAGGACCTAATGGGAGGTGCTTAGGTCTTAAAGGCTCTACCCTTATATAAATGGGTTGATATTATCATTGGAGTAGATTTGTTACAAAAGCAAGTTCAACCCATTCTTGCCCTTCCACCATGGGCTGAGACAGTTAAAAGGCCCTTGTGAGATGTGGGCACCATGCTTTTGGACTTTCCAGTCTCCAGAACCACAAGCTAATAAATAAATGTATGTTCTTTGTAAATTACCCAGTCTCAGGTACTCTATTATAGCAGCACAAATGGACTAATAATGATTAACCCATTTATGCTGGAGGTTGCAAATGTATTTTTGTGAAAATCAGACCTTGGTGATGACCTTGAGAAGTAGGATATAAATAACTCGCCCAAGCTTAGCGTTCTAATAATGGAACACTAGGCATAAATGGGTTAAAGTCATTTTATGTTTAAAGAAAGACTTTTCTTGACATTACATGTCAATGATAAAGCCTACACAAGCCAACAAATTAAAGTCTCGTGGTGCAAGAACAAGTAAAGGAACACAACCTGAAAGGCTCTTATATAACAACTTCACTGACCTGCAAATAGCGAGGGTGGGCAAGGACAGTTCCACATCCTTCCATCTCACAACGGACATACTGGATTGGAGGCTTTTTTCTATTATCAAAATGCAGAAGAAAAGTTAGCAAAAAAAAAAAAAAAAAGTGGCACTCTGCACAGTGGCCTCTGACTCAAACTGTGCTATTGGGAACAGCTACTTTATAGTAGGAAGAATTAAAATCTCTTTACTACTATACAGATTACACAGAATTTGTATTAGAAGTAACCAAGAATTAGCAAATATTTGACAGAATTAAAAAGTAACACAAATAAACTAATAACCCCCAAAGGTAAAGTATTAAGATTGTTAGAAATTTCAAGATCTTACAATGAAAATAAGATCATAACACCTGTGCATCTAGGATATTAGTGAAGTTGCTTTTGTGAAATTTTTAAATAGCCATTCCTGCAGGATTATCATGAAGTCTAAATGTGTGAGTAAAGTGCCTGGTATTGGAATAAGGTGTAAAACAGTAGGGGTAAAAATTCCTCACCTCCTTTTGGGTAAACGTGGACTTTTGTCATCTTTTCGTCTTCTTCCTCTCCTGTAATTGAAGACAGGGTAACAGCAGACATATTCTGAATCAAAACTTACACAGTGAAGGCTGGCTGAAGACACACACACACACACACGCACACACACGGCCAAAGAACAAGTGGCAAAGGATAACCAAGAATACATAAAGTCAAAGACATATCTGGCAAATCAAGCAAGTAATTTTACACTGAAGTAATTTCACTTTCAAATCAGTCTGTAAGACAGATTAAATATATATCTTCCATAAACTATGCAATACTATGAAAGACTCAGATGAATCTCAGTACTTTTAGAGTTGCTATCATGTATCATCTAAAAACACTAAGAATAAAAAATACCTTCTCCTTGCAATAGAACTAAAAAATCTAAACATTTTTTTACTAAGAGTCTCTCCAGTGAAATTGTCAACTGCTTGAGGCCAAATTTTTTTAAGTTAAAAAATACATATTTTGAAGCATGTATATGTCAACATCCTTCCTCACACTCCCACTCTTTTTTCCACTAGTCATTTCAAAATCTGTTAGATTTTCATTTTTAATAATAATTGTGTACTCACTTCCTTGGAGGTTCCTCGTCCTCTCTAATTTCATTCTCCTCTTCTTTCACCTCCACCTCTACTTCCACTTTAATTTCCTTCTTCTCCTTCTCTTCTTTTACCTTCCCTGATTTTCTCCGTGGCTTTGGGGTTTCCCTGAAAACACAAATGCATTTCAATACTAGACAAAAGATCTTTTCAAGGAAGACTATGACAACAAATTAAAGCTTAGAGTTATCATTGATTTGTTATAAAACTACCCTCCTCAGTTCATGAAATGTGAATTCCTACCAATCATCCTCACATGCGTAGTAATGATCCAAATATATGTATTTGTTGCTCATGGAATGAACCCTCCCCAGACTAAAGATGCCTGTAAATCAAATCTCACTATAATTGTAAAGAAAAACGAGACAATAAGTTAAAAAATTCTAAGTATTCAGGCAATTCATGATACCTTGTTGAAATAAAACATGCAGACTCATAAAAACTTGTATATAATCAAAATAAAGTTCTACAAATGGGAGAGAGGATTATCAGGGTATGGTAAAATGTTAGACTTACAAAAGAAGTGCATAATTAATTACTCATTTAAAATTAATTCTATACCCATTAGTTTGGCAATAGACAAAATAAAAGCATGCAACAGTGCTTTCCTACTTATATTTCACTGACATGTCTGCAGTAAAATCTGAGACATGCCTTTCTAAGTGGGGTTTGTAGGTCTCATCTCTTGGATCATCTTTGAATGGTATCTCCTCTTCACTGATTAACATCTCTTCTTCCTCCTCCTCTTCCTCTTCACTACTAAAAATAAGTACATAGAAATGAGACATTCTGGTTGTAGGGATCATGTCTGAGGGGATTTTATTTGGTAATTTTTTAAGAGGTAGCCAAAAACTGATAGTCATCTAGCATTTTCATCCTAATGATCTAATTGGACTGAAATCTAGCTGCTTTATCACAAAGAATAATAATTGAAACTAAAAAGACATAAATCCTAGATAAAGACAGGGTGATAACAACTCAATGGCATTAAAAGTTAAGAAACAACTGACTTTGTAATACTGTCTGGTGATCTGCTATATCAAAATACCTATTAACAGATAAATCACAACACAAAAGATTCCAATAAAATCTCAAACCTTGGCCAAAACACCCACATTTCACATTAGTGCCTACCATGGAATAAGTCCAAACACAGAAGATACTCAAGACGTGATTTCTAAGCTATGTAAGTAGATTACATGGTTTAAGTTCTAATCAAGCTCAACATGGAATCTAAATGCAGTATCAAAACTGAAGTTAATTTCTCTTACAGCTCAAAATAATTTCAAATGGAAGCAACTTCTGAATCATTTACTGTGTCTCCGAAGGTTTAAAAATGAAATATTAATGTTTTTTTACCTAATGCCACCTGGAGACTGATGCTCTTCTCCAACATCTAGAAAAACAAAGCCAAAAACAAAAATTTATTAGTGTAGATATAAGATATTTCTCTCTGCAGTCAAGAAATGCAAATCAAATTACTGCATGGGGTAATTACACAAAAGAAGAATATCTGCAAACTGTTCAAAGAAATACTACCTACACCATCACACCGGCCCCTGACAGTTAAGCTGTTAAGGCAAATGTTCAACATTACATTTAAAATGTAACAGCAACTAGTTAGTAAACAGCCATATTCTAGTTGCACTGTACCATAATCAAGTTGGTCTGTATTTGGTTCTGACTTGCAAATGAGCTGCAATGAACCGGTCTTGGACCGAGAGCTTCGGGTGTTCTCTGTATCACGATGGCGAGAAACAGATGTCCTACTACTACGCCAGCCCCGGCTAGGTCTAGATGCAGCAATGGAAACTTCCTGAGGGAGGGCAGAATCGTCTTCTTCCTCTTTTTCTTCCTTGGGATCTAAATAAAAAGACACACCATTCTCTTTAAGTTTACAGTTAACCAATAACCATCTCTGTATATCTACTAATTGTAAATACAGTTGAAGATAAATTAAATATTTTCAAAGGAAAAAAAACCCGAAGACTTTTATTGAAATAATTAAAAAAGGAAAATGAGATAAAACTTATCCTTAATGTCATCATGCTACAGAAATTACTTCATGTTGCAAAGCAGTAATTTTATACTGCCTTATCTTCTAAAAAATGCAATGCTAACTATGCAAAATACACTTAAGTAATTGGATTCATGAAATTCTACCTTTTAGATCTAAGTTAAAAGAAACTAAATTAATTAGTCCCAAAAAGATGACCAGAACTACAGAGGCACCAAAAAGAACCATAGATCTAGATGTTATTTATAACCAAACAAGTCTATAACAAATTACTAAAGAGGAATTCCTAACAGGAGTACTTTTCACTCTAATCCAGAGTTTTTCTTGGAACCACATCATAAATTTGAACTAATCTGTAGAGCAATTGAATGGTAAAGTCCAGCTCTGGTGCTATTCTGTTTCAGTTGTCCTACAAGACACTGTGTACAGGAGCACACACAAAATCTGTTATTGTTATCCTATATTTTGTCATGTTTTAAGGGTGAATGAAGTACGGTAGGTCATCCTCTCTTGAGTAGTAAGTAATAAAAAGTTAATCTCAGAAACTGGCTTTCATACCTGGAGTAGCTAATTACTTAGACCTATATAAGAAAAAGCACATTAGAAGTGAGCCCATTTTAACAATAGAAGATTCTTTAATAAACTCAGAATGGGAAAGGCCCAGTAATAAAATTTCAGGTCATAAGATACACATAAAAACAATTTTCCACATGGCAAAAATCAACCATAAACAAAGTCTAATAACCCAATAGAAAAATAGGAACTAACAGGCCGGGTGCAGTGGCTCACACCTGGAATCCCAGCACTTTGAGTGGCCGAGGTGGGCAGATCATAAGGTCAGGTGTTCGTGACCAGCCTGGCCAACATGGTGAAATCCTGTCTCTACTAAAAATACAAAAATTAGCCGGGCGTGGTGGTGCATAACTGCAATCCCAGCTACTGGCGAGGCTGAGGCAGGAGAATCACTTGAACCCAGGAGGCAGAGGTTGCAGTGAGCTGAGACTGCGCCACTGCACTCCAGCCTCGGCAAAAGAGCAAGACTCCATTCCAAAAAAAGAAAAGAAAAACAGGAACGAAAAAACAAAAACAAAAGCTCAAAGCTCAATCCACTCAGAACAAGGGACTCAAATGAAAACGATAGCATGACACCATTTTTCATGTATCATATTGGGGATGATCATATTTGACAACACAATGTATTGTCAAGACTGTGGGAAAACAGGTACTCTAACACACATATGATAATGTATTAGCAAAACCTCCATGCAGACCAATTTGACAATATACATCAAAATTATAAATGTATATACCTTTCCACATGATGTTCAACTACTAGAAATTTATCCTACAAAATTACAATCATATTTATAAATGACTAACATATAGCACTGTTTTTAAGTAGTAGAAGAGTAGAAAACTAAACATTCAAAGAGGGATTGGTTTCACAAATAACTGTGTACATATGTAAGAGAGAGAGAGATATATAAGATATATATATATATATACACAAATATGTAACTTATGAAACCAATCCCCCTTTGAATGTTTAGTTTTCTACTCTTCTACTACTTAAAAACAGTGCTATACATTAGTCATTACAGTATGTGTGTGTGTGTGTGTGTGTGTGTGTATATATATATATATCTTACATACTATAATAACATTTCTGGAAGAAGATACAAGAAATTCCTAAGTACTGGTTACTTCCAAGGTAGATCCAAAAATATGTGTAGTAATTTCACCTTTAAGTATATGCCCTAGAAATATAAACTACCACATGGAGGTTAACTGTAGCATGTTTATAATAGCGAAGAACAGAAACAACCTAACCCTCTGTCAAAGATAAAGTGCTTAAATAAACCATGATACCTTACTATGATGGAATACTATAAAGAGGTAGGTTTATGTTAAAAATGACATGGAATTATCAGCAAAAATATTGTTAAATGTATAAAAAAGACACACAACTATATATACAGTATGGCAACATTTTTGCTTAACATCAGAAAATAGTTTACTATGGAGCAATGTGTTGACTATAGGCTATTTTAGCTTTAATTACACTGAAAGTTTTATGACAATATACTGAAGTGATGAAATTAGTTTGAAACACAGAGATAAATAGCAGTGCGAACAGTTCAAACAACCATCAAAATCAGTTGTGCATTTCCTTTCAGCTGTCTTTTCCATTCATTATTGCATCACCCTCCCATCTGAACTATTTTAATAGAAAAAATAAAAAATAAAACATTAATATAGGTGAAAATACCTCAAAGGCCATTCAGTCTAAGCACAATCCATTACGTTTTACCCATAAAGTATCTGGAAGACCAAAGAAGCAGCTTATTCAAAATCACAAGGTTAGCTAAGGACACCTAGATTTAGAAATCATATTTTGAGATTAATAATGAAGGACTTTTACATATAGGTCATGACTACTTTTAAAAAAATTTCATCAAAAAGAATAATTCAACACCACCTATGAAGTATTACAACATTTAATAATAGAAACATCTTTTTTTTCCTTAACCTAACTGTACCGAGTTGGACTTTGAACCCACTCCACAACCTCCTGTCCTCAACAAAGCTCCTTTCTTCTTCATGATGAAAGGATGGTATGCCCACAACCTCCTATACTGTGGATTTTACTCATTGGATAAATGATGTCAATTTGATAACAATAGCTTACCATTATGAATAAGGCATAATAGCCTATCTTATTGAATACTACTGCTCCCGTCCCCTAAAAATCTAGTCTTAAAAAAAAACCACTCTGTCAGAGATGACAGCAAAAATGTTCCTCCACAGAAACAAACACATATCGTGAACAAAAACTGTCAGAATCAACTTTGTGGAAACTCTTGACAATAGTTAAAGGTTATAAAAGCCAAGTGAGCATTGATTCAAGAAAAAAGTGAGTAAAGATGTTTAAGGAAATCTGTCAAATCACTTGATGAATATAAGCGAAAGGACCAGAACTTTTAGAGACCACAGAGACCGAAGTAGGAGCTAAACATTAGGTATTCATGGACATAAAGATGGCAACAACAGAAACTGGAGGTTACTGGGGGGAAGTTGAAAAACTATTGGGTACTATGCTCAGTACCTGCATGATGGATCATTTGTATCCTAAATTTCATATCATACAATATGCCCAGTAACAAACCTGCACATGTACCCCAGAATCTAAAATAAAAGTTGTAAAAAAAAAATGTTTAAAGAACTAAAGAAAATCAGAGCTAAAGAAAATCACTGACAAAGTACTAAAGGAAATCAGAAGAAATATGTCTCAACAAATACAGAATATCAATGAAAAGATAACTATAAAAAGGAACCAAGAGAGGCCGGGTACAGTGCCTCACACCTGTAATCCCAGCACTCTGAGAGGCCAAGGTGGGCGGATCACCTGAGCTCCGGGGTTCGAGACCAGCCTGGCCAAGATGGCAAAACCCCGTCTCTACTAAAAATACAAAAATTAGCTGGGCTGCTTGTAGCAGCGTATCTCTGTATTCCCAGCTACTTGGGAGGCTGAGGTAGGAGAATCACTTGAACCCAGGAGGTGGAAGTTGCAGTGAGCCGAGATAACACCATTGCACTCCAGCATAGGCGACAAGAGTGAAACTCCAACTCAAAAAAAAAAAAAAAAAAAGGAACTATAATAACTGAAATAAAAAATTCACTGCAGACTTGAAAAAGAAGAATCAGTGAACTTTAAGCTAGGCCAACAGAGATGATCCAGTATGAAGAATATAAAGAAAAAAAGAATAAAGAAAAATAAAGCCTAAGAGATCGTTTAGACAACCATTAAGCATGCCAACAGATGCATAATAAGATTTGCACAAGGAGAGGAGAAAATGAACAGAAAGAATATCTGAAAAACTACTGGGGAATAAAGTCTGTATAAACAAGAACTTTACCTAACTCCTAGTAGGATAAATGAAAGAGATCCCCACCCAGACACATTATTATCAATTGGTAGAAAAACAAATACAAAGAACCACGAAAACAGCAAGAAGTGACTTATCAGCAACAAGGAATACTCAACAAGATTAACAGCCTTTTATCAGAAACCATGGAAGTCAGAAGGCAGTGTGATAAAGTGATGAAAGGAAAAAAAAAAAAATCGTCAAGCAAGAATTCCATAGCTGCCGAAACCATTCTTTAAAAACGAAGATGAAATTAAGACATTACCAGAAAATCAAAAACAGATTATCACTAGCAGATCTGCCCTATAAAAAATGCTATTAGGAATCCTCTAAGATGAAATTAAAGGACACTAGAGAGCACTGAAAGCCATAAATTAAAACACTGGCAAAGATAATTACAGAGGCAAAAATATGATATTGTACTTTTGATTTGTAACTCCTTTTTCTCCCTACATGATTTGAAAGACAAATGTATAAAACAGCAATTATAAATTTATGTTAATGGGCATTTGATATCAAAACATACACTTTGCAACAATAACATAAATGGTGAGGCACAGAATAGTACAGAGCAGAGATATGTTTACTACTGAAACTAAACTGGCATTAAACTAGATAAAGTTTAAAGTACTAAATGCAAGCCCCAGGTAACCACTAAGAAAATAAAAATATACAGAAAATGAAAAGAGAAGATGGTACACTGCTATATATCTGCAACACAAAGAAGGAAATACAAAGAAAATAAAGATCAAAATAAAAGATATTAAGACAGGTAGAAAACACAAAGCAAAATGGCAGGCCATTCTTATCGGTAATTTATATATATATAAACTGTGGAATTAAAAGGTACATATTAGCAGAATGGATTAACAAAAAATACAACCAATCTACAGTCTGTCTATAAGAAACTCACGTTAGACCTGGGTGTCCAATCTTTTGGCTTCCCTGGGCCACATTGGAAGACGATGACATGTCTTGGCCACACATAAAATACACTAATGATAGCTGATGAGATAAAAACATTTAAAAAAGAGCTCATAATGTGTTAAGAAAGTTTACGATTTGTGTTGGGACACATTCAAAGCCGTCCTGAGCCGCATTCAGACAGTGGGCCATAGTGGACAAGTTTACTTTAGATCCAAAGACACAAACAGGTTCAAAGTAAAAGAATGGATTAAGATATTACATGCGAATAGTAAGCAAGAGAGAGCTGAAATAATGTATTAGTCTACCAGGGCTGCTCTACCAAATCACAACAAACTGGGATGTCTTAAAACAACAGAAATCTATTCTCCCATACTGCTGGAGGATAAAAGTCCAAAATCAACACAATAACATACCACACTCCCTCTGAGACTCTGAGAAGAATCATTCCTTGCCTCTTCCTAGCTTTTGGTGGTGGTCAACAACTTGGCTTATAGCGGCTAGCTTCAATTCTATCTCCATCATCACATGGTGTTTCCTCCTGTCCCACGTGTGATGTCCTTATTCTTGTAAGGACATCAGTCACAGTGGATTAGGGCCCACTGTAATACAGAATAACTCCATCATAACTTGATTACATCTGCAAAGATCCTATTTCCAAATAAGTTCATATTCACAGGTATTAAGGGCTAGGACCTCAACACATTTCTGGAGGGATAAAATTCAACCCGTAGTAGTCTGCACCTTCTGGTTCCCTAAAATTTATGTCCTTCCAATGTGCAAAATACATTCACCTAATCCCAACCTCCCAGAGTCTTAACCCATTCCAGTATCAAGTCTAAATCCAAACAATACCTAAAAATCATCAACTCAAAAGGGATCAAATCTCATCATCTAGATCAGTTATGAATGAGACTGGGGGTATGGTCCACTCTAGAGCAAAATTCTCCATCTGTGGAGCTGATTCCAAAAAACAATGGTGGGACAGTTATAGATTACACATCTCCATATCAAAAGGAAGAAAATAGGAGGGGAGAAAAAAGGGTCAGGGGTCCCAGGTTAGTCCAAAACCTAGCGAAAAGCATCAGACTTTAAGGCCTAAGAATAAGCCTTTGTGGATAATGGTTTGTACTCTGAGCCCACTGGGGAAATAGCCCTGCCATCGTGGCCCCAGGAAGTCTAATACACCCAGGACCCAGTATTTGTGGCTCTACCCTCAGCATCATTCTTCTTTAATTCCATTCTGTCTCTGTCCCATTCAGGCCAGCCTGGCAGTGTTTCTGCTGTCACAACATTCTCAAAAACTTTGTCAGTCTTTCATGAAATTCAGGGGGTCAAAGCACCAAATGAGGGTCCTCCACAGATCTTTCCTGAAAAATTGCATGTCTATTCTGGGAACTGCTGACATGGCTGATTCGAACCACAAGTTATATACCAAGTCTCTTTAGAGAATAGCTGTCCAGTCATAGCCTTTGTCCTGTACCACAATACACTATCTGGACAGACTAAAAAATTTTCAAATTATCAAGTGCTGGCTCCTTTTTGCTAAACATAAACAGTTCATTCCTCAATTTATATCTTTCCTCTCACATATTAGTATATAAGCAAGAAGAAACAAGGCTATACCTTCTACATGTTGCCTGTAAATCTACTCAGCTAAATACCCAAGTTCATTGCTTACCCCATGATAGAACACAATTCAGTCAAGTTCTCTGCAACTTTATAACAAGGATCACCTTTTCTCCACTGTCCAATAACATGTTCATCATTTCCTTCTAAGGCCTCATCAGACTTCCTTTAACACTCATATTTCTGTTGACCATCTCTTCAAGGTAATCTAGGCTGTTTTTTCTTTTCTTTTTTTTTTTTTTTTTTTTTTGAGACAGAGTTTCACTCTTGTTGCCCAGGCTGGAGTGCAATGGCGCAATCTTGGCTCACTGCAACCATCACCTCCTAGGTTCCAGCAATTCTCCTGCCTCAGCCTCCCGAGTATAGCTGGGATTAGAGGCATACGCCACACCTCAAAATACTCAAAGCCAATATCCATTACCCAATCCCAAAGCTATGCCAACATTTTTAGGTACTTTTTTATAGCCCACTTCCAATACCAAAATGTGTTAGTTTCCTAGGGCTGCCATAACAAATTACCACAAAAGCCTGTTTAGTACAAAGACCCTATTTCTCAATGTTCCATTCACAGGTACCTAAGTTAAGACTTCAACATCTTTTGAGGAAAGCAATTCAACTCGCAAAGGTGGCCCTACTAATATCAGGCAAAATGCACTTCAACAACTGTTACAAAACACAAAGAACATTATACATTAATGAGAGGGTCAATCAGTCTAGAAAATTTAATAAATATAAACCTATACATAGCTAACATAGGTCCCCTCTCCCTCTCCCCCCATCTCTCTCTCGAGATATATCAACACATAACATACATAGCAAAGATTTACAGAATTGAAGAGAAACAGGTAATACCACAATCACAAAAATGGAGACATCAGTACCCCACTTTCAATAACAGAACCAAACACCAGTCAGAAGTTTGATAAGGAAATACAGAACTCAAGCAAAATTTAAAAATTAGACATATTAGACAAAATTAGACATAAAATTAAAAAACAGACATATTGGGCCGGGCGCAGTGGCTCACACCTGTAATTCCAACACTTTGGGAGGCTGAGGCAGGCAGATCACCTGAGGTCAGGAGTTCGAGATCAGCCTGGCCAACATGGCGAAACCCTGTCTCTACCAAGAATACAAAAATTAGCCGGGCATGGTGGCGTGTGCCTGTAGTCCCAGCTACTCGAGGAGGCTGAGGCAGGAGAACTGCTTGAACCCAGGAGGCAGAGGTTGCATTGAGCCGAGATCACACCACGGCACTCCAGCCTGGGCGATAGAGCGAGACTCCATCTAGGGGGAAAAAAAAAAATCACAGACATATTGAAAAGTCTCAATAAATTTCAAATGGCTGCAGTCATATAAAGTACGTTCTCTGACCACAATGGAATGAAACTAGAAATCAATATCAGAAGGAAAACTAGAAAACTCACAAATACGTGAAAATTAACACACTATTAAACCAATGGATCAAAGAATAAATCACAAGGAAAATTACAAAATACTTAGAGATGACTGAAAATGAAAACAAAATATCCCAAAACCTAGGGGATGCAGTGAAAGCAGTTCTCAGCGTAAAATTTCTAGAAATAAATGCCTACATTAAAATAGAAAAAAAAAAAAATCACATGCCTGAATCAATAACCTAACATCGTACCCATAAGAGCTAGGAAAAAAGGAGCAGAGTAAACCCAAAGCTAGCAGAATAAAGTAAATAAGTTGGTTCTTTGACAACAAAATCAACAAACTTTTGGTTAATAAGAGAAGACCCAAATTACTAAAACCAGAAATGAAAATGGGACACTACCACTGAAATAAACATAAGAAAACACAATGAACAATTGTATGTTAACAAATAACATAGATGAAATCAACAACTTCTTAGGCACACACAAATTACCAAAAACAATTCAACAAGAAATGGAAAAGATGAACATACCTTTAACTAGTAGACAACTGAGTCAGTAAACAAAAAGCTCCCAATAAAAAGGCCAGAAGCCTCTAGATGGTTTCATTGTTGGATTCTACCACACATTTAAAGAATTAACTCCAGTCTTTCTCAAACTCTTAAAAAATAGAAGATGGAACACTTCTCAACTCATCCTATAAACACAGCATTATTCTGACACCAAAGCCAGACAAAGACACCACAAAAAACCATAAGCCAATATCCCTTGCAAACCAAATATAGCATCATATTAAGAAGATTAAACACTATAATCAATTGAGACAGGTCCCAGGATTATAAGCGTGGTTCGACATACAAAAATATATGTAATATGCCACATTAATAAAGAGACGAAAAAACACACCATTATCTCAACTGATGTAGAAAAAGAACCTGACAAAATTAAACTTTCATGATAAGAACACACAAAAAACTGGGAATAGAATTGAACTTCCTCAACTCGACAAAGATCACCTTCAAAAACCCCAGAGTTCACATCATACGCAGTGGCAAAAGACAAAGCTCTCCTGCTAAGGTCAGGAACAAGATAAGGATGCCCTCATTCTTCACTTCTATTCAACACTGTACTGGAAGTTCTAACCAAGCAATTACTCAAGGAAAAAAAAAGAGGCACCCAAAGTGAAAAGGAAGAAGTAAAACTGTATCTCTGTTTGCAGGTGAAAAGACCTTACATGTAGAAAATTCTAAAGAATTTTCACAAAAGAAAACTGTTAAAGGTCATATACAAATTCAAAGGGCCAGAATCTAATACCAACATGTAACATTCATTGTTTTAAGCATATTAGCAATGAACAAAAAGGAAATTAAGAAAATGATTACCTTTATTCAAAGTGCCAGAATATATGACCAACACATAACATTCATTGTTTTAAGTATATTAGCAATGAACAAAAAGGAAATTAAGAAAATGATTACCTTTACAATAGAATAAAAAGGAATAAAATATTGAAAAATTGTTAAGATGACAATACTCTGAAAATAAACCCACAGATTAAATGTAATTCTTATCAAAACCCTAGCTTCCTTTTCGGTAGAAATTGACAACCCAATCCTAAAGTTCACAGGAAAATGCAAAGGATCTACACTAGTCACAGCCATCCTGAAAACAAACAGAGTTAAAGATGCACTTTTTTCTGCTCAATTTCAACACTTACTACAAACCTTCAGTAATCAATACAATGTATTACTGGCATAAGACTAATAATAATTAAATCAACTAACTGAATTAAAGGTCCAGATATAAATCTATACATCTATGGTCAACTGATTTTTAAGAACGTGGCTAAGACCATTCAGCAGAGGAAAGCAGTCTCTTCAAGAAATGGTGCTAAGACAAATGGATATCCACATGCAAAAAATGACGTTGTACTCCTACCTTACACTATATATAAAAATTAACTCAAAATGGATCAAAGACCTAAACACAAGAGCTAGCACTAAAAAATGCATAGAATTGAAGACAACCCTACAGAATGGGAGAATATATTTGCAAGTCATATATCTGGTAAAAGTCTAATATCCAAAATATATAAAGTCTTTGGATTTAACAACGAAAAGAGAAACAACCCAATTAAAACATGGGCAAAGAACCTGAACAGATTATTTCTCCAGAGATATACAAATGGCCAAAAAAGTACTTGAAAAGATACGGAACATCAGTCATTAACGAAATGCAAATCAAAATCACATGAGATTACCACTTCCCACATACTACAATGGCTACTAAAAATAATTTTAAAAAAATAACAAGTGTTGGTGAGAATGCAGAGAAAATGGAACCATTGTTTATTGCTGGTGGACATGTAAAATGAGGCAGCTAATGAGGAAAACAGTGTTATGGAAAACCTAAGAAAACAATGTTAAGAAAAATCTTAAGAAAAACTTAGACACAGAATTACCATGTGATCCAGCAATTCCACTTCTAGGTACATACACCAAAAATTGAAAACAGCCATTCAAAGAAATACTTATTACATATGAATATTCATAGAAGCACAATTCTCAATACCCAAATTGTGGAAACAACCCAAATATCCATTAACCAGTGAATGGATAAACAAAATGTCATATATACATACAACGAAAATTTTTATCCAGCCATAAAAAGGAATGAAGTCTTAACATGTTACAATGTGAACCTTAAAAATATGCTATAAGATAGATGCTAGAAACAAAAGTCACATATTGTATGATTCCAATTACATATAATATCCAGAATAGGTAAATCCATAGAGACAAAGCAGATTAATGTTTGTTGCAGCTGAACAGGAGGGAAGGGGGAATAACTGCTTTTAATGGGTACAGTGGTCTCCTTTGTTGGTGGTGATGAAAATGTTTGGAACTAGATAGAACTGATGGTTGTACAACACTGTAAATGTACTAAATGTCATTGAATTGTATGCTTTCAAGTATTTTTTACTACTTTTTTGTTATGTGAATCTCACCTCAAAACACACACACACACACACGCACAAAAGTACTGCCAGGTTTCTGGAATAGAAATTGACAACTGAAGTACAATCCATACATTAGCATAAACAATCATAAGCAGATAGGAAACAAGCCAAGTTTCTTCTGTGTGATACTTCAAAGACAATTTCCAGTTGTTTCTTATAATAGCAGCTAACCTTGAGGAGGTTCCTTGATACATAAATAATAAGAGAAAACAGTCATACTAGCTTGGGTAAAGGAAGACATCATGCTAGTCACTGCATGAGCAATATGCAGGCACGGTGAATATAACTACAGTTAATTAACCCTTGAACAACAAAGCTTTGAACTGCGTGGATCCACTCATACACAGGTTTTTTTAAATATTTAAGAAAATTTTTTGGAGATTTGTGACAATTTGAAAAAACTTGCAGACAAACTGTGAAGCCTAGAAATATTGAAAAATTAAGGTGGCATGAATGCATAAACTATAGACACTGATCTATTTGATGACATTACTGTAAAATATACACAAATATAAGAAGTTAAAACTCAACAAAACTTACACTCACAAAGTCTTAGACTATATATGGCATCATCCAAAGTCCAGAGAAATGTAAAGAAACGTAAAAATGTACTATTGAATAACTGCATAAAATTAACTCCGTACATCACAATTTCATAGCTATCTCCTGTTGCTATTGCAGCAAGCTCAGCTGTTTCAAGTATCTGCTTAAAATGTCGTGAAGATAATCATCACCACCTGAGTGAATTTACTGTCACAGTAAAAGTGATATCTCTCAGTTAACTCATTTTTCACTATGTTTAGAGCAATACCTGAAACCTTGACTAACACTATGGGACCCATAAGAGTTGCCACTAGTGATACTGGAAGTGCTTCCAAGAAGCAAAGAAAAGTCATGGTATTACAAGAAAAAGTTGAATTGCTTGATAAGCATAGAAGGTTGAGGTGTGTAGCTGCTGTTGCTCACCATTTTAAGATAAATGAATCCAACATAAAAAGTACTGAAGAAAAGGAAATTTGTGAAGCCATTGCTGCACCTACAGTAGCAGGTGCAAAAATCTTGCAGTTTTTGCAAAATACTTTTATCTCACATTCAAGATGCAGCTTTTATGTGGGTACAGAATTGCTGTAAGAAAGGCATACCTACAGACTCTAAGTAAAGTCATTATATGACAACTTAAAGCAAAAGAAAGGTGAAGAAAGAATTTAATGTCAGCAAAGAATGGTTTGATAATTTCAGAAAGAGATTTGGCTTTAAAAATGTCAAGATAATAGGAGAAACAGCTTCTACTGACCAAGAGGCAGCAGACAAGTTCCCAGGCACTGTTAAGAAAACAGTTGAGGAAGGATATCTGCCTAAGTTTTTAATGCAAACTACCCCAGTCCAGAAAAAAATGCCACAAAAGACATTTATTATATTAGTAAGGGGGAGAAGTAAGCAACAAGATTTAAAGCAGGAAAGGGTAGGCTAACTCCACTGTTTTGTATCAAAGCAGTTAGGTTTATGATCAGGGCTGCCCTTATCTATAAAGCTACTAACTCCTGAGCCTTGAAGAGAAAAACCAACAATCTTTTGGTTGCACAACAAAAAGGTCAGGAAAACAAGAACTAATTTTCTAGACTGGTTCCAATGATGCTTTGCCCCTGAAGTGAGGAAGTACCTTGCCAGTTAGGGACTCCCTTTTACGGTTCTTTTGATATTGGACAATGCCCCTGGCTACCTCATGAGTTTAACATCAAAGGTGTTGAAGTGGTCTACTTGCCCCCCAAACACAATGTCTCTAATTCACCTTCCCAATCAGGGGGTCATAAAAATCTTTAAGTCTCATTACACGATAGTATGGAAAAGGACTGTTAACTCCATGTAAGAAAATCCCAATAGAGAGAACATCATGAAAGTCAGGAAGGATTACACCACTGAAGATGCCATCATTGTTATAGAAAATTCCTGCTGGAGAAAATTGTGTCCAGATGTTGTGCATGACTTCACAGGATTTATGGCAGAGCCAATCAAGGAAATCATGAAAGAGATTGTGAATATGGCAAAAAAAAAAAAAAAAAAAAAAAAAAATTGGTGGTGGTGGGGTGGTGATGGTGAAGAGTTTAAAAATAAGCATCTTGGATAAATTCAAGTGCAAACAGACACCACAGAAGAGGAATTAACAAGATGACATGATGAAGATGTGTGCTTTTGAACAGGTGCCAGATGATGAGAAAGACAACATATAAGAAGCAATGCCAGAAAACAAACTAACATTAAAAACTTAGAAATTCTGGCAGAAAGGTTCCAATTATTCAAGACTGCTTTTGACTTCCTTTGATGACAGGAACCCTTCTATGATATCTGCCCTGAAACTAAAGCAAATGGTTAAAGTGTAGAAACATTTGTAGAGAAACGAAAAAGCAAAAAGAAGTCAGGCAGAAACTGTATCTCTGTAAAGTTAAGCCAAATGTTCCTGCCACTCCTTCTACCTCTGTCACCCCCTGACATAAGAGTAATGACTCTTCTTCTTCCTCTTCCTTAGCCTACTCAATGTGAAGAAGAGGACGAAGACCTTATAACGATCCACTTACACTTAATGAATAGTATATATATTCTCTTCCTTATGTTTTTTTAAATAACATTTTCTTTTCTCCAGATTATTTTACTGTAAGAATACAGGATATAATACACATATAAAATATGAATTAGTTGACTTTATGTTATTGATAAAGCTTCTGGTCGACAGTAGGCTACTAGTAAAGTTTCTGGGAAGTTAAATGTTTTTGTTTGTGAGGGGGAGGTGGTGCCCCTAACCCTACCATGTCGTTCAAGGGCCAACTGTACATTCCTGAAAGAAGGTATGAAGTAAGAGTGGTTTATACTACGAATTGAGACAATAAGAGATTAATGCTAGGCCAGGCGTGCTGGCTCAAGCCTATACCCAGCACTTTGGGAGGCAGAGGTGGGTAGGTCACTTGAGGTCAGGAGTTCCAGACCAGCCTCGACAACATGGTGAAACTCTGTCTCTACTAAAAATACAAAAATTAGCCAGGACCGTGGTGGCGCACACCAGTCCCAGCTACTCAGGAGGTCAAGACAAGAGAACTGCTTGAACCCAGGAGGCAGAGGTTGCAGTGAGTTAAGATCGCACCACTGCATTCCAGCCTGGGCAACAGAGTATGACCCCGTCTCAAAACCAAAAAAAAAAAGAGACTGATACTACTGGCAGGAATGTTTTCTTCTAATTCTTCTAGATAGCAGACAATGAAATATGATTTATCTCAATCCTACAGCCAGAGATAACTATTACAACAAGTCAAACCATCAGATTCCAAAAGATGAGAGCCACTTGGTCATGATAAAATACTTTAAGTTAGAAGAAGTGCCATTCTAACTTAATCGATGCTATTATTTTATTGTAGGGTGAAAGAGGGTGTGGTTAGTTGATAAGATGGGAAGATACTAAAGGTAAAGAGAGATTTGAAGACCTTTAAGTATTTAAATTTCTTCTGGGCAATTAACAAATCTTAAGTATTAACTGCTAGGTAATATATATTTTTTTCATTTCTCAAAAATCAGTTATAACCCTATCAAGTATTTATTATTCTTATCTTCATAAATGAAGAAACCAAGTAACTGACTTTCCCAAGTGCACACATTAAAAGCTGCAGAGGGAACCGAACACGGGTATGTCTAAGTCCAAAGTCTATATTCTTTCTACTATACCACACCTAACCATGTAAACGAGAAACGGAAAGTGCCAGGGCAACGGCTCAATCCAGATTTGGCTAATTTCCACCCAGCCTTGGATTCAAGTGCCAAAAGAGGGCCCCATTTATATAATATACTAACCTGAAACACCTGTAAGAATTATTCCATGAGTGAACTTTTAACCTAAAGCCACATGCTGTATTTCCTTATGTTTCAAAACAGAACTAGAGAAATTTTATTGTGATTAAAAACCAGAAAATAAATGAGATTTTAAAATTGTATTTAAGAAATTAAGAATGTTTATATTCCAAAATGGTTTACTCATTTTTAAATCAACATTGTGTATTAATGCCTAGATTTTTCTTTCTTATTCTAGTCATCTCTGTTTACTCCATCTACATATGTTTTTTCCTGGCTTACTGATTTCAAAGCAGACATCAGCCACTGATGCACTGATAGAAAGGATAAAAAATATTAGGCTTTCACAGAATTTCTGCAGATACTAAAAGTTTGGAGCAAAACAAAAATAGAATCACAAAGTGATGTCATCAACGTTCAAAGTATAGGCATTAGGTGAATCAGTTCTGCTTCTTAAAAACATTAAGACTGCTCAGACGTAAGTCTGAGAAGGTGAAAGGATGGTTTATCTGAAAGCACAGCTCTTAAAACTAGTGCTCATTAACTTAATGATCTCTATAGCTAAGAATTAGCTCAACATTTAAGTTTAAATAAATATGGTGAACTCTGAAGAATAAATAAGTGGTAGCTAGCTGATAAAGAAGGGGCAGGAGAAACAAGAGTACATGTATATGTCTTGAGAATTGAAAGAAAGAAGATAAATATGACTGGAGCACAGAAAACACGAAAAAACCCATCATTTATCATGCCGAGGAGGCATGAAAAAGTCTAACAAGGTCCTTCCAGGATTTTGGATCTTATCCTAATAGCCACAGACAGAGTTTAAACAGAACGGTGACATGATCAGATTTGCATTTTTAATGTTCATGTTGGTTGCAGGCTAGACAATTAGCTAGGTAGGGGCAAGAGCAGATGCTAGGTGACCAGCTAAAAACCTACTGCAATATGCCAGGCAACAGATAATAATGGCTTTAAAGAGGGTAATACCACTGAATATGGAAAGAATTAGAGACATAAGAAATACTTAGGAAACAGACGAGACAGGAATAGAGAATGACTTAACAGGGATAGAGGGAGATGCCAAGGACTTGGGATTCTAGATTTCTGACTTGAACAACTGGACTGATGATGAAAACAAAGAAAAAGATCAGGGTTTTTTGTTTCTTGAAGAGACACTAGAGAGAATATGTGTTCTGCTTTGACCAAGTCTGAGATTATTGCTGAGTAAAACATCAACAGGCCTAAAGTTCAAAGGACAGGGCGGGCTACAAACATAAAATTGGGAATCGTCAGCACATAAAAACAAACTATTATCTAGATTTAGCTTGGTTCATATAAAATGGATCATTTTCAATATTTATGAAATGTGTTGTTTGGCTGTCCCCAACATCTGGCTTATTCATTGATTTCTCTCTTCCAGCAGCAGTTTTGCATTACAAAATATATTAAAAACAACCACAGTACAATCTTGTTCTGTTCTTATCACTTTTTCTGGGGCATGAAAGACATATACAAGTGTAGCACTAATATTGAGGACACGTTTAAGAAAAGGAAAGAGCAGAGAAAAATATTTGTGTATAAATTTATTGTAGCCTAAGTATACAGTGTTGATAAAGGGACCCATGCAGTTGCATCGCCTGCTGGTGCTCTCTGAGCATCTGGTGGCTGCTGGGGACAGGCGGATAAACTTAATAAGATTTTCATTCAAAACAATAGAATATATCAGCTCACCAACTTAGCAACTGTGAAATATGTAATACATTATTATTAACTGTGGTCACCATGCAGTGTGATATAGTTTGGATGTTTGTCCTCTTCAAATCTCATGTTGAAATGTGATCCCCAATATTGGATGTGGGAGGTGTTTGTGTAATGGGGGTGGATCCCTCATGAATGGCTTGGTGCCATCCCTGTGGTAATAGGTGAGTTCTCTATTGCTTCATGTGAGACCTGGTTGTTTAAAAGAGCCTAGTCCCTCCTCCCCTCTCTCTCGCTCTGTGACACACCTGCTCCAGCTCCACCTTGCACCACAAGCGAAAGCTTCCAGGGGTCTCACCACAAGTCTAGCTGATGCTGGTGCCATGCTTGTACAGCCTGCAGAACCATGAGTCAGACAAAACTCTTTTCTTTACAAATCATTCAGTCTCACATATTCCTTTCTAGCAACTCACAAGGGACTAACACACAGTGCAAAAGATCACTAAAACCTACTCTCCCAATTTAACTGAAAGTCTGTATGTATCTTTTCATCTCCATCTCCCCTTTTCTCATTCTACCTCCTAATCCCCCAGCCTTCAGTAACTACATTTCTATGAGACAGTTATTTAGATTACACACAAGCGAGATCATACAGTGTTATCTTTCTGTGCTTGGCTCATTCTACTTAGCATAATGTCCTCTGGTTCCACCCATGTTGTCACGAATGACAGAATTTCCTTCATTTTAAAGATCATATGTTTGATACCTTAGAACATTCTGGTCAAAGTAATAATATAATGAAATTAGCTGGTTGCTCCTAACTAGCAAACACGAAGTGGATAAAGAAAAGGATGTGCAGACCGGACACGGTGAATCATGCCTATAATCCCAGCACTTTGGGAGGCTGAGGCAGGGAGATCATCTGAGGTCAGGAGTTCGAGACCAGCCTGGCCAACATGGTGAAACTCCGTCTCTACTAAAAAAATACAAAAAAATTAGGCAGATGTGGTGGCACACACCTGTAATCCCAGCTAATCAGGAGGCTGAGGCAGGAGAATCACTTGAATCCGGGAGGCGGAGGCTGCAGTGAGCTGAGATCACATCACTGTGCTCCAGCCTGGGCAAGAGTGAAATTCCATCACAAAAAAAAAAAAAAAAAAAAAAAAAAAAAAAAAAAGATGTGCTCAGGGGTTCAAATTCCCAGCTCAAGCATCACAAAAATGACCTCAAAGTTTCTGTGTCTTTCCTGAAAACAATACTTACCTACTATAGCTGCAAAACTGAGATTGCTGAAAACCAAACCCAGGCTGAACTGGCTACAGCCACTGCTAATTGCCTAATATGCCAGTAGCAGAGACTAACACCGAGTCCCTGATATGGCACCATTCCCTGGGGTGATCATCCAGCTCACCTGGTGCAAGGTTCGCTACATTGGACCACTTCCATCATGGAAGTGGCAGTGCTTTGTTCTTACTGGAATAGACTCTAGATACAAATTTGTCTTGCCTGCATGCAATGCTTCCTATATACAAACACAAATTGTATGTCTGAGTCCATTTACACAAAATGTCCAGAAAAAAACAAATCTATACAGACAGAAAGTAGATTAATGGTTGCCTAGGGTTGGGGGCGAGAATACGGATTAACTATAAATAGGCATGAAGGACATTATTAGGGTGAAGAAAAAGTTCTAAAACTGTATTGTGATAGGTGTGCAATTCATAAAATGTACCAAGATCCCTAAATTGTACATTTGAAATGGGTGAATTTTATGATATATAAATTACATCCCAATAACACTATATTTCAAAAATATACATCACAGTACTAGTCATAAAGACTAATAACTGAAAACTGCCCAAACATTCATCAACAGTAAAACAGTTAAACTGTGGTTATATTCCCACAATGGGACACTATACAACTAAACGATCTATGACAAACACAGCACTTGTCACAAATGATGAGCAAAATAAGCCAGACACAAAAGAGTGCCTACTGTATTATTCCATTTATGTAAAATTCAAAAATTGGCAAAACTAATTTCTGCTATTTAAAGTCAAAACGGTGGTTACACTTGAGGGCGGCTGACTTGAAGGAGCGTTAAGGGAGTTTCCAAAACAATTATGTTTTATTTCTTCAGTTGTGTAAATGGTTACATGATTGGGCTCACCCTGGGTCTGCTCACTTCTAAAATAAAGAAGGGGGAGGAGAAACAAGAGTACATGTATATGTCTTATAATATGTGCATTTCTGTATATGTATGGTACATTTTAATAGGATTTCTCTAAGAATCACCTGTAATCTCAGGGAAAAAAAACCCCAGAAATATCAAATGCCCTTCAGTTAGGTAATGGTTAAATAATAGAATATCAATGTATAGTAGCCATGACTGGATATCCACAAAGCATCTAGGCACCTCTTCTTTCTTAAAAAATCAATCCCACTCTTAAAACACAGTGGGAATCCCGATTAAGCTAAGCTAACAGCATCAAAAAATATGAAATACTCGGGGATAAATGGGATAAAAAATTTGAAAGACCTATACACTGAAAAGTACAAAACATTGCTGAGTAAAATTAAAAACCTAAGTAAATGGAGCAGTATATCTTGCTTATAGGGTTGTAAATACTAATATAAATTTTATTTTGATTTTATGACTTCGATTTTCTATTTTTTGTTGCTAATATACAGAAATACAACTGATTGATTATACCGTGGGGGTGGTTTCAAGACACCTTGCACAGTTACTGCCTTCAGGATTTTGGAACACTGCGCTGCAACCACCATAATATAAAACAAGTCTGAACTGAATGACCAATGAGGAGGGAGGAACGGCCCAACCAGTAAATAATAAATTGATGTGTTTTAAGCCACTAAGTTTTTAGATGGTTTTGTTATGAAGCTAAAGAAGCCTTTGCCCGGATAGCATTAGATCATTCTGGCTGGTTTTAATTCAGAGGAATTTCTTCTTTCTTGAACTTAACAGTCAAGGGGCAATTCCTTTTTGTCACAGGTTCTTATCCACTAAGGCTCATTTCAAAATGAGGATTTAGAGACAAGTCTCTCTTAAAGGTTTTGGATTTGTACTGGCTGAATATGGGTTTCCCCACTAAGGATTTTAAGTTTCCTCTGCTTCAGTTTTCTTCTATCAGGGCATTTTGCTTTAACTCTCAAGTGATCTTGGCAGGAAAAGGGATCTCAATGTAAAATAATATATATAGCAGAATAAACTTATAACTGTGTTGAAGATGGCAATAAGCTGAACTGTAACAGACAAATTATAAAGTTAAGACTCATTTACCTAATAGGTAATCCCATAACTGAAATAAGCTGATGATCAAGGCTTTTTAAACCTACATCACAATTCACATATTATAAGTGACATATATCTTTATTTGTAGGAAATTAATAATGGAAAAGAAGAACCAAAGGAGGTTTGGATGTCTGAACTAGCAATACAGATTAAAGGATCTGGGCCATACCAACATGGAACAAGACGTCTGAGTAAATTATTCTCATACTAAGAGAAATAATACAGTTACTGCTACCTTAAGATAAAAGATTAGGAAGGAAGGACAAACAAAAATGCCTATCTACTGTATTTAGCCTTTGAGGCTTGAACATTATATTGTCAGAAACTTGAGTTTCTGAAACCTAACTGAACTACTCTGTGTATTTCTATCGCTAGCTGCACTTTGTTTTCCATAAAATAATTAAAGTTTGCTTTGAAATATTAGCCAATCTCAGTAGTATTAAGAGAAGCCAGGGAAAGAGGCTTTTGTTGTTGTTGTTGTTAACTTACACTTAAATTTAGAACAGTATCATTTAATTGGTAAAGGGGAATATTTCAGCTAAAACTAACAGGCCGGGTGTACTGGCTCATGCCTATAAATTCCAGCACTTTGGGAGGCCGAGGCAAGAAGACTGCCTAGCCAGACCAGGCTAGGCAACACAGTGAGACCCTGTCTCTACAAGAAAATCAAAAACAATCAGCTGGAAATGGCGGCACACTTCTGTAGTCCCAGCTACTTGGGAGGCTGAGGCAGGAGGATGGCTTGAGCCCAGAAGATTAACACTGCAGTGGGCCATGATCACACCATTGCACTCCAGCCTGGGCAATAAAATGAGACCCTGTCTCAAAAACAAACAAAAAAAAACCTTAAAAGCCTGAGTGTTAAGACTGGGCTTATACATGCCCTTTCTCACCTACAGATTTTCCTTCTAGAACTCTTTTTCTATTCAAAACCTACAAGATTTTATTTTGACTAGGAAAACTAGGTCATTAGCAAGGAGATTCAAAATCTTTCAAGAAAGAATTGTGAAGACAATGTTATCAGTATCTTCTCGATTCTCCCTTTTGTACACAAACTCAAATGGTAAGAATTACAAAAGTTAGATTTTCTCACTGGAATGGGAAAAAAAGCATAAAAATGTGTCTTCTGTATTTTTAGAAATAATAAAAATATTCTTTAAATATACAAGAAAGAAAGAAAAACCAACAAAAAAGTATACTATAAAAGAGACGCATCTGTAAAGGAAGTAAAAACAGTCAATGTTATATTGAGGTTGCAAGTTGACAAGAGGCCAAGATGAATGGGATACAAGAGACTGATTTGAGAGGATACGATAATCAAAGATATTTCAATGCATGAAAAATAAAACTGTTGAAATCTATGAAAACTTAATAACAAATTAATTCTAATTTTAAAAAATGGAGCACAGAGGCATAAGCTATAAATTAGACTGTGTATCAATATAAGAAAAAAACTGAGGATGTCATCCAGACAGGAGGAAAAACAATCAAAATAAACTAATACTTTAGTAATAATTACAGATAGTATGCTGATTATGATAAACTAGATAAGGTAAATACTTAACAGTTAAGCTCCAAATAATCTAAATAAATGCTGAGATCTGTTATGAATTTGATGACTGACTTCCTTTTTCCTGACTATACAAGTCAGAGACTCACAGTTATCACTGTCAAACATCACTATTTCATAAGAGCAACTGAAAAGAGTAAAATGATTTTGAATAAAAGGTTGAGATCCAGAGTTTTATACAAATTTTCAAGCATGCAGTATTTCCAAGTATGTTTTCTGTAAACTCCAGTTTTACGAAATGTTCTTTAAAAAGGGAGTCTTATAAGTCAAATAGGTTAGGTAATTGCCGCTAAATTTTGGTATTTACACTGCACATTACTCAAAAATCAGTTTCTGAAAAGTTCTGCAATAAATAACCTATCTAACATTAATAACTGAAGCACTGCCCACATCTACTTGATTCTACAGTATTTATTATCATTCCATTAAACACTTAAAACATACTTTAATAAACATTAAGGTATTCCGGTATCCATTTTTATGTTTTATCTTGAAAGGCAGTTTTAACTATTATTCCTCACTAAGGACGTAACAGATGGGAGGGAAAAAAAATTAGGCTTCATAACATGTCTATAGTCAGAGGTTAGAAAGTGAAATAAGTTAAAATGAACACTGGGATAACTAAAAATTACATGTAGGTAGACCGTTCTTTTACTTTATAATCAAAGTACAACACTGGTTCAAAACAGAGAAACAATGAAAACATAAAGCCAAGTTAAAAAGGAACTAGATCTCCATCCCTTAAGATTTCTGCTAACACTCTTGGAAACTCCACAATGATGAAGATAATCCTCTGCCAGTGGTAAACTAAGCTTTCAAGTTTGAAGTATTTTTTTCCTTTTTAACTTGTGTGGAATGTTCCTTGTCCAAATTAACTATCTGCATATTCAGGTGTAATCTCAAATGTCACCTCCACCAAAAGGTCTTCCCTTATCATTTCATCTAAACTCAGCTTTCCCAACTCCAACTTCATCAAACATTATTACACTGTTTTGACTTCTTCATTTATTTGATTACCAGTAGAATCCAGTGCCTAGAATAGCGCCAGACACATAGTGGATGCTCAACAATTACTTGTTGAATGAATTAACACTATTTTAGCATAGTAGCTTTCAATTTGTTTTATACACCAATCACGGTTAAAAAAAGGGTAGCAAAAACAGGAACTAATACTCATGTTTATTATTTCAGTTTGAAAACAATGAATGTAGCACTTTGCAACTTAATTTAAAAAACATGGAAAGTTGCCTACTCTGTGTGTACAATATTGTTTATGTGTATGTCAAAGGTTCTTCTCTTCAACTCAAAGAAGGCATACAATTTCTAGATGGTTTGAGTAAATAAGAGTAAAAACAATCCTGAAGACATCTTTTCAGCATTAATACAACAGAAGGCCAGTCTTACCTCTAAAAAATAAAACCTGTTTAAAGTTTTGAAAAACCCTTAACTTCTGAAATGAACATGAGTTATTTCAGTTAAAATTTAGCAGACTGAACATGAGGACTATTCCAGAGTAACAGAATAACTGAGAAGTTAAATGACCAGAAGAAAAGTAATTAAGGTGAATTCTAAATACGAAACACAACAGGAAAAAGTGACTACCCGAGCCTCCATTTCTTTATTCATTCATCTTATATGAATGTTACAGTTCTTATATACCTATCCACTGTTCATAGAGTTGAACAGCTACCTTAATAGGTAAACTAACAGAGATGAAGATTGGCATTTGAGAATATCTACATCCTGGGCCTTTAAACAGTAAAGTGGGATTGATCTTCGGATCAAATTATCCAGAATGTAGTTTTAATCTCTCCACAGCTGCACAATCACAAAACATGCCAACAAGTCAACTTCTAGTTTAAGACATTTACACATGAGGGAGGCGGATCACTTGAGGCCAGGAGCTCGAAACCAGCCTAGCTAAACCCTGTCTCTACTTAACAAACAAAAAAAGACATCTACCCAAAGGTCATCTACTTTTCTCCCCAAAAGGGGCTCCAAATTTCCACCTTTCTTCAAGTTCGCCTCAAGGCAACCCACAGTGATTTCTTTGGACACATAAGGTAATTTCAGCTCTGACAAAAGCAGGTTGCTTTTTGTTTTAATCAGAATGCTCTAGACTTGTTACCTGTCTCTACATTTTCTCCACATCATAAAATCTCCAAATTGATCTCTGAATAAGAAATGTGAGACCTTCCATTTTTGGCAGACATAACCTATTTTCTAAGTAACAACAACAGGAACAAAAAACTTGCTAGACAAAATAATCATGCAAAGGTTTCTACATAAAAAAAAAAAAAAAATGCCAGGTATGAAAAACCTCTGCCTGGTATACTATGAAATATTAGACTCAGATTCCAAAATTCAGAGAAATAAGAAACCTCAGCACTGAAACCTAATTATTTACAAAGCAGCCACCACCAATTCAAGTTATTGGTTCTTAAATTACACTATCGTTCTTCCATATGGCACAAAATCCAGGCTTTAAACTTGCCTTATACGTTCTCGCAGAATTATTTATCAAGAACAGAAAAACCTTAAGATTCTCATGTACATGTAATACATACACTGATAAATAAAATGCATATACCTATATTCTTTTATAGCAATAGTAGCAGGCTATAAGTAGACCTTAAAAGCTAATTGACTCTCAGATACTAGGTGGATTCTAGGAGTTTGGAAACTGGCTGTGTCAAGCCTGGGTCAAGGTCACACACAATAAATGAAATGTGCCTAAAAGTATACTTGTTCAGTTTTAAGGAGGATGCTGTGTGTTTGAATTTAACATCAAGGAACACAGCCAAAAACTAGAAAAAAACAAAAATGAAACAAATAAGCAACTGGTCCAACATGTTAGGGCAATTTTAATAACCTAATCTGTAAAGCCAGAATAAAGTATTTTAAAAGGTATTGAAAAAGTGAACATTAGCTCCTGTCATAATCCAGGAAAACAGAAAACTATAATACATACATCTGGTGTGCTAACACTCAAATTTAAAGGACAATGACCTAATATTGACCTAATTTAATTATTCACCAGGCTGAATTCTTAGAACACTCAGCATTCTTCACCCTGCAATTTTAATCTGTATCTCCACTAGCATAAAAATTTTTGCCTTCACTTCACTCTGTATACTGCGTATCATTCCAGTCTGTTACCTCATTTAAAAATAAAAGGCTTAAAAAAGTTATTATAAATTACCATCAAACAATTTGATTTGCCATTATTAGGTTTCTAAATAATGCCAATATACTCTATTATCCAAACCTGCTGTCGTCTAAATAGTTTCTAACAACTCCAGTAATTTTTTTACCAAATAAAAATTCCTTTTAAATGGGAACCAATTTGAATGATGAGGCTTTCTAACAGATTGTAAGATAAGCAGTGTAACGTACGCTAGAGGTAAGGATGACCAAGTCTTACCTTTATCAGTTGTTACTTTTTCTACGCATCTGAAAGAAATAAGAATCAAACATTAATGAACAATCTAGCACATTTTCTGAAAATAAAAATATTTATCTCTTTCAGGTTCACCTCCAGAGTGATAAGGAAAGCATTTAGACCAGTGTTGTCCTACAGAATTTTCAGCAGTGATGGAAACATATCTGCACTGTCCAATATGGCAGTCGCATGTGGCTACTGAGCACTTGAAACAGTTCATGTAATTGTGAAACTGAATTTTTAATTTTGATTAATGTAAATTTAAATAGCCACATGTGGCTACCATAACTGACAGCACAGAGCTAGAATATCATTCAAAACACCTATTTTTAACTAATATATTGATAGAAAGAAAATATTACTGATTTTGTTATATTAAGTGATTATATAAGAAAATGTTCTTATTTTATACAAATGTACTAACTAGAGATGAAATGACAATGTTTGGGATGTGCTCTAAAATACTTCTGCCAAAACAGGGAGGATGGACATAGCAAGCACGGCAAAATCTCAGCTAGGTGATCAATACTGGGGTTTCATTGTACTATTTTCCCTATTTTGTGTATATTTAACAATTTTCATAATAAAAACTCAATGAACTGTTAAAAAGACCCTAAAATTGTTTAAGACCAAATCAAAATCTACTTGTAAAAAGACAATAGATGGACCTCACAAGTAAATGTAACTTGCCCTTTACAAATTAAAAAGCAACAGTAAAGAGCTTAAAAATTGTTATAGCCTGAAGATTTAAAAAAAAAAAAACCCAAAACAACAAAAATCAGACATATCCCCAGGTTTTTAATTCAGAAAAATTTCTCTCATACGTAACTGGTGAGGACAGTATAATGAACTTCCTATACTTACTACTAAAATTCAAAAGTCAACAGGCCCTGAACATTTATCATATAGATACCACGGAGTATCTCTGAACAGTACAAAGTTTTTTTGTTGTTGCTCCTCCCAAAAGTAAACCTAATATAGTAAAGACTCTATTATGTTACAATATGTTATAAATACCCAGACAAATACAGAAGCCACAGTGTAATACAAAAATCTATTCTACTTAGAAAGAATAGTTATCATTGTTTGTTCCATACTTTTTAAAAAAAAGACTGGTATTATAATTTTATTTTAAATCACATTACCAACGTCCCAATTAACACACCATAACTGCTAATCATCCTATCTTTAAATAAAAACTGCAAAAATAATTGCTAAATTTTTGAAAAATTATATAACGAACTTTCCCAAAAACCTTGAAAGTTGGTTCAATGTTTCTATCATCATACTGATTAAGATCCTGATCACTCAGGATTTTAGTCTTGTACAACCAAAGGCTTCTCCAAAGAACTGTAAGTTTTTTCAATTCAGAATATTACCACCTCTTCATCCTCACTATCCATGACCTTCAAAAGGGAAACAGCAAGAAAGGTCACCTAAAGGTTTATTACTGTTTTAATTTTAGCAAGAAAATATACCAAAAATGGAATTTCATATACCAGAAAATAAAACTACTTTCCTTGATCTGAACCTGAAGGAAAACATCTAAAAATACTCAGTATTAGCTAATATGGTTACTCAACAGCGAAGTTAGAATTTTTAAAAAGTATTTGTCCCTAAAGTTTTAAGCTCTGAAATGCACAGGATAAATGAAGGGCTATTATATGTAAGAATGAAAAGAAGACTTATACATTTTAACCTAGTCTTAATTTGACAATTTCATTCCCTATTAGCAGAATGCATGGATGAATCAGAAAAAAAATCATAGGCAAAAACTACTATACTAATGCTACTAGATTTTACTTCAAAAATTAAAGAGAGTACATAAACCTGCACTTGAAATAATTGTAATCTACTGGCTAACAGCAAATGATCAGTCTTACTCTTAGTATGGATACATAAACTTTCCTCAAATTTGGTTTATTTTTCCTACTAGCTTTCTATGCTTCAATTTATCATGATTCTAGCATTTAACTCTGTGCCTCTCTTGAGCACATACAATGAAAAATTTTTATTTCCCCTTCATCCACAAATATTTCCTCTTCCCAATAACCCCTAAATAGTTCATTATGAAAAGAAGTTGTTATAAACATCAGATTATAAAAACTGTAAGCTAAATATGGAACTATAAAGCTCATCTCACAAATCCATAAAATATCAATTATAAATGAAGCAATTATAAATGAAGAGGTTAAGTGACTTGCTCAAGGGCACTTACTGCATAGTACAAAGCTGGAACATAAAACTTTCTGACTAAAGTCCAATGCTTTATCCACTCTATTATTTTGCCTTCCAATGAGAACAGAGGTTTCAACCAATCCAAATCTATCTATTTCTTGGCCTTTTAAACTATGGTATACTTTACTATCACTTTAATTAAGAGAATCAAATGTAGGTTAAACAGCTGATTGCTAAGATTGTATACAGGGAAATGCTGGGATATGGAAAAAGGACTAGCACGAAGAAGTAAGTAATACAGAATAAACCTTTCTTTTTAAAATTTTCAAAATGTCATTTGGAAAACAGAAATGACTCAAAGTCAAAGATACTAGACCAGGGTTTGGACTCAAAACCTCTTGAAATATCTGAAAGGATTAAATTATGTAGAAAAAATTAAGTCTTAAAATGTATTTTATAACTGAAAATCTGTATACCATACACACATTTGACATATCTCCACTAATCAACGCATCTTTCCTTTACACCCCAAGGTCCTTGAAGATGAGGGCCATGTCTCATTTTTCTTCCTACCACCTAGTTCAGCATAGTACCAGGCCCAGATACTGATCAAACAAGTTTGCCAAGCTAAAATGCTTTAGCATTCTTTTGATTTCCAGATTATGGAATAAGGCAAAAATGTGTAACAAAAACTCTATTATGATGAAAATTTGTTTAACAACCTGATCAAAAACACAGTCAAGAGATAATTTTGGGGCTGAAAGAAGCATACCATTGTCACTATTGTTTTTTAATGATATTGGATGGGAGGCGGGTGGCACTAAGAATTCAGACTTATTTCCTCCTCCCCACAAGGAACATTGTGCAGAAAAAAGGAAGGAATTTAATTAAGTCATCTTCATCCATATACAACAGTAACATTTATATGGAATTAAAGCATCACTAGTACTTTGTTGCCAAGAGTTAGGGCAAAAATAAGTCATGACAGCAGGTAAAATTACTATTTTAGATAAAAATTATTTATTTTCCTTTAAAACTCAAACAGCAGGCTGGGCGCAGTGGCTCACGCCTGTAATCCTAGCACTTTGGGAGGCTGAGGCGGGTGGATCACCTGAGGTCAAGAGTTGGAGACCAACCTGGCCAATATGGTGAAACCTCACCTCTACTAAAATTACAAAAATTAGCTGGGATTGGTGGCGGACGCCTGTAATGCCAGCTGCTCGGGATGCTGAGGCAGGAGAATTGCTTGAAGCCAGGAGGCGGAGGTTGCAGTGAGCAGAGATCGTGGCACTGCTCCAGCCTGGGCAACAGAGCAAAAACTCCATCTCCAAAAAAAAAAAAAAAAAAAAAAATTAAACAGCAGGTACCATTTTAGACATAATTATCTTGAGATATAGGTATATTTAACTTTCAAGGGGTAGGTGAGAATAAAAGGAAATTTAAAAAATATTTTAAGTACTACCCTCTCTACGAATAGTAATATTAAAGAGTGAAAAAATCATATTTTGCATAATTTACATGAAAAACATCACTACAAACCACTCAAGGATCTACCATCCCACCATTACTGAAAAACGCAACTTGTACTTAGTATTTACAACAGGCATTGTGTCTAGCGCTTCACACACTGTAATTCTCACAAACTCATAAACTTGTAGAGATTACCCTCTAAAAACTTCACATACTGTATTTAATTCTCACAAACTCACAAACTTGTAGAGATTACCCTCTATAGTTAAGGAAACTAAGGCATGGGTAGGTTAAGAAATTTGCTCACAGAATTCATATCCAAATGAGGTCAATGACATACATGTATCTTTTCAAATTTATGAGATTAAACAATATAGAACTATAAAATTTTTGTAAGATGAAATGCATCTACAGCAATTAGAAGTCTAATTGCAGCTGAATCTGTAAGTACAGATTTTTGCTGTCGACAGAACTGTAGTTCTTACAATAAATTCTCTAAATTATGTTAACTTAGCTGACATTCAAAAATTTGAAAGCATATCTAATACCACAATATGATTACCTCTGAATTTTCTCTTTCTGAGAGGCTTCTAAGGCAAGCATGCCAAGACACAGGCTTAACTCTTAATTTTGGACCAAGTCTGTTTAAAGTTTTAAATCTATTAGGTCTGGTGTAAGTCAAACCTTGCCACTATCTCTCCTGGAAGAAAGGAAACACTTAAAACTGACTCCCCCTCACTTCAATTTTCTCTGTTTTTACTAATCTGTTTTCACTCAAAAGTCAAAGGTCACTAATGATGTTTTCAGTCATGAATAGTTAATGTGATTAATTTCTAGAATTTACAAACTTGAGTGCTTCAGTATTCTTAACATGAGTATTATTTTAACGAACAATTTAAAACAATGCTCCTGGCCACCTGTTCATGTTTCCTCTATTACGTCTAGGTAATAAAGGAATTCCTTTCAGATGATTCTAATTTCAAGGATGAAGTTCCTACATTTAAAAACACGAAACACAAAGATAAAACATATGCTACTTAGTAAAAACAAACATTAAAGAATGCTCATATAATTTTATATGAAAGACTCCATACTTAAAATCGTAGCAGTGGGCTTTTACCCTGACCATAATAAGTGGCAAATTTCTCAAAAGAATGATAAGGGTTGTGAAAATTTAGAAAAATGAAAAAAAAAAAGCTACATAAACATACTAGCACAGCTGGCTCTTGAGCTAACGCGAAGAGGGGGGAACACATTTTTGAAGGCTATGATCGGGCTGTGGATTCCCTAAAGGGCATGTGATGTAATACTGGAGAGCCGCCTAAAGGAAAGGGATAGGTTGACAAAGGGGGTGCGAATGCCAGAAAGAGGGATGAGCCTGCGGGTGGCAGGGAGGAGGTGGATCACTAGCGAGTGCAGCGGTGTATCAAAAGATGATTTCGGGGAGTCGGGAAACGGCCCGACAGGCGAGGGTACAGGAGCGAGGGGAGAGTGGCGCAGAGAGGAGGCACGAAGGCTCCCGGGGAAACGGTGTGACATCTGTCGTGCGGAGCCGGCAGGGGGCAGACCAGGCAGGATGTCACGTGGAGCAGGCGCTACGGGAGCCGAGAGGGTTGCGTACGGACAGAGGGGGGTTTTTCCCACCGCCTGAAAGACTGTTACTCACAGGAGTCGCGGACTCTTCTTGCCCTGAACTGGAGACGGGGACTTCGCGGCCTGGGGCTGCTGCCCGGGGACGTCGGGAGGCCTGGCGCTGGGGCTGCTCCTCCGCCGGCGGGGATACTCGGCCTTCCTCCGGCGGGACACAGCTGCGGCGGCGGCGGCCGCAGCGGCCCGGCCTCGGTCCCGACCTCCCCTCAGCACGCGGCTGCTAGTGGTCCCTGCAGGCGCCGCCGCGGCCGCCTCAGGGGGCCGTTGTTGGGGCTCCTCCGGAGCCGCCTTGGCCGCCTCTCCCCCTTCCTGGTCCTGCTGCTCCGGGGGTCTCGGCTCTTCCGTCTCCCCCGGCATCGGGGCTTGTCCGTCCCCCACCCCCTAGTCCCAGGCGGCGGAGGCGGAGGCGGCGGCCTCGGCGCTGCTCCCCCCGCCCCCTCGCCTCCCGAAGCCTGCGGCTCACTCTCACCCTGCGCTCCTCTTTCCCCCCTCCCCTCTGCCCGGCTCCGAGGGTGCCCCCCCCACCCCCTGCCACTCAAGGTCCGCTACCGCTGGCGGCGCGCGCGCGCGCGCGCCCGCCACAGACGCTCAGCGAGCCAATCGGAGAAGAGGACAGGCTTCCTCACCCCGCCCCTCGCGGTCTTACACGCAGCGACGTCCCAGGTTCCCTCCCCCACCCCTTCCTTCAGCCAATCAGGAAACGGCTAAAAGGGAGCGCGCGAGGTTTCCTTCCCCGCGCACCCGTTCTCACCGTTAAACGGCTGTGTCTCGCGACAATCCCAAAGTGACCTTTTTTTCCCCCTCCAGAGTTCAATGCGCGCTAGGGGCAGTGCGAGGGGCAGGTCTCGCGAGGGAGGCGGGTGAGAAGAAATCGCACCTCTTTCCCCGCCTCACGCAAACCCTAGACTGGCTGCGCGCGCACCTGCCTCCCTAAGGAGCCACTGATACCACAAGGGCTCTTTCTATTCTTCTTTAGGCCGCAGAAGTAGCCTAGGCGTTTTTCCGCCTCCACCCTACCCCACTTTCCTGTCTTTGGCCTTTCTGTCCCCAGCGCCGCCAGATCTTGCGCGGAGAAGGGGGTAGTATTTTGAGCTGTCGCTTCTCCTTTAAGAAAAAAAGCCCCGTCGGTTGCCGGATGAAAGTCTCTGAAAAAATGGCGGCGGCAAAACGGAGGCGGGGTTGTGGGGGCATCGAGGGCCCGCCTCTTGGCGCATGCGCACCGTTAACTTAACAAGGGCATTCTGGGAGTTGAAGTCTTATTTCGCCTAGGCTTTAGGAAAAATAGACGGGAAACCAGAGGTGGAGAGGATGCCGGGAGGTTCTGACTGATTCACAACGGGAAAGGTAGTTTACTTTCCGCAGTCTAGAGTTTACCTTTTTTTCGGGAGGCAGTGTTTCCGGGTTAGGTCGCGACGCGTGCCGTACATCCGGGTTCAAACGTCGAGCCAATTGCTGGTCTGATGGGAGGGTTTTTCCTACTTTTTCTTACTTTTTATCTGGGCGTTGGCGTACCTTTCTTGGGGTGTCTGCGTAACTTCCCAGACTTACCTTGGTTTGGTCAGATGACACCTCTGGGACTGGCTAGCCAGCGTTCATGTCTACATTATTGATCTCGTCGTCCGGTGTGTGAGTCACTCACTCGTGAGCTCCTAGAGGTCAGCGACTGAATCTGGTTCCATGGGGTCCTTGGGGCCTCGGAGCCCTAGCACAAGGCCCACTACTCAGTTGGCTCTTAATCAAATCTGTGAAACGAATTATAAAGTTGCTTTTCTACTAGACCTTGTTGGGACACCAAGGAGCCGGCGTCGGTTGCTTAACTTGGATGCGGTACCTGACCTAGAGGGAGGCGAAAGGGTTGTTAGCGTGATGTGACTCTGGTGACCTACACCGAGAAGCTGAAGGGTCTCTTAAGCTCTGCGGCCGGAAGCCATCTGCTTCTGCGGTTTATACAATAGCAACTTTATCAGGAGTTACTTTTCTGCGCGCTAGCGTATGACATTAATTTGTCTTCCTGATTCATCAAAGGGAGTTTCCGTTGCAGTTGGTGATGCAGTGGGCCTCTCCCATTTCTTTTTTCTTTACATCCATTACAATCAAGGGACGATTTGCAAGAACATCCTTTACCCCTGGAAAATAAGGCATCCAGGGCTAAAAGTCCCAAAAGAAAGAAGCTGGAAACAAGATCTGGGGATCTAATTTTAAATTTCACATTAATCATTAAGTTAAACTGTAGACAAGTGCTGAAGTACATTTTTCCTTCCAGTACTTTGACTCAGATACCACTTCATATTAGACAAATGTTTTATATTCTCTACTGAGTATTTTGCATTTTCATAGGGCTGTCATTTTCGGTTGTAATAATCGATTGGCATAGTGTCAATGGAAAATTTTTAATATTGAGTTTGCAGTGAGCAGACTTTTGGAAGGAAGAGTGCTGACATCCAATGGATGCTCAAAGTAATACAGAAGAGAAATCTCCTTTCAAAAAAAAAATGTACAGACAGTGGAATGGAGAATGAATTATTCCCTAAAAAAAAAAAAAAAAAAAAAAGCTACTGTGGGCTGGATGTGGTAGCTTACCCCCGGAATCCCAGCGCTTTTGGATGCCAAAGTAGGAGGATCCCTTGAGCCCAGAACTTCCAGACCAGCCTGGGCAACATAGGGAGACCACCCTCTACATAAAAAATAAAAATAAAGTTTTTAAGCTAACCTAGTGGCGTGATGAGATGCACCTACGGTCCCAGCTACTCCAGAAGCTGAGAAGGGCAAATCGCTTGAGTCCAGGAGTTCGAGTTGGAGGTTAACACTGAACTGTGATAGTACCATTGCACGCCAGCCTGGGTGACAGAGAGCTTGTCTCTAAAACAATAAAGAAGGCTACTGTGTTGTAGAGGAAAGATCCCAGACTTTGCAATTATAGTAAGTAGCAAAGCTACCAATTAATTATCTTAGCAAGTTGCTATTACATGAACCTATTTCACCATTGGTAAAAAGGGGGAAAAAATCTATTTCACAGGGCCATAATTATAGTTCCTTACATATTGCCTTTTTATAGTAGGCCTTTTGTAAATGTTTAATTCAAGGTGAATAAATCACAGTGGTAAAAAAGGTGAAGAGTTAACCTCAGTGTCACTTTCCAAAGAAATTGCTATAAGGCAGTGTATCTAGGCAGGGATTATGCTTAATTGAGATGCACACAGTTTAACATCTGGTGTCAAACCTTACTTCCTTCTTTGTGACCCCCCTGTAGATGTTTGCTTTTGGGACCACTGAGTAAACCAGGCCCTGAGAATCCAAGCATGAATCCACTTCTGCCCTACTTTTAAGGATTGACATTCCATGCAGGAAAGCAGATAAGCATAATTTCTGAATAAATAAGACAACAAAATGAAATGGATGCTGGTCAACTCTGATGCAAATTTTAAGAAGGAGACTATGCTTCTATGTCTCCCAGCTTCACAGAAAAAAAAAAAAAGAAAAAAAGAAAGATGTTCAGAGTAGGGTACCTACACTTGGAAAAAACGCAAGTATAAGTCTGCCATTCCCATGAATCCAAGATGAATCCTGGCACAGAGTAGGTCCTCAAATTTTGCAAAATTAATTTTGAATCTTTATCACCCTGGCCGATGCACTGCCATAACACAAATCTTACTACCTTTCTATGTCAGTCCCATTTTTAAAACTGTGTAACCTATGAAAAAAAAAAAAAAACTCACCAAATCAAAGAGAGGAAGTGCTAAGCAAATACAGGAACCAAAAAGGGTTATAGAGGCTGCCTTATGCTGTCTCATCCAGTTCCTTTGCGGTCCTCTTCTTCAGCACATGCCATAGCTGTTCCTCACGGCCTGTGAGACGAGCATCTTGGATATAGGACAATGGAAGAGTTAGGTGAGTGAGCAGCTTGGAGAAGAAGCTCTGAGGGAGTGAAGACTTGGCTGCCATCTCCTTGTGTGGTGGGGTATACTTCTGGCTAGACTGTGGGTAGTAATGGAAGATTTTATTTTCACTTCTTTCCTGTCCTCAGCCCTGCCAAGAGTGAAGCATGAGGAACTATGATTGTTTTGGGGAACTATGGGTTCACTGTTTGCAGTGGCAAAATAGATGGAGAGTTTGGTGCTAACCGCAGAATAAACTCTTGGCAAATACATTTGGACTGAATTGTTACTGCAGTTGTTGTCTTGTTATGGGCGTTTTGCCCTTTGGAGGTGACTGGAGGTCATAGGGTGGCCACGTAGCAAGACAATGCAGAGATGTGATTTGAGGAGGAAAAGAAAGAGCAAAAAGGGAGTTGGGGTGTTATGAGGAAGAAAAGATGGACTAGAAGTATAAGAATGAGGGATCTGTAGAGGTTGGAAAAAGGCCAGAGTGGTTTCATTTGTTGCATGTTTTAGTATTAAATCAAGAAGGCATAGCACTCTAACTCTAGTGATTTTGTTGCTAAGCTTTTTATTCAGAAGAATTCTGAAGGAAGAGATTACTATGGCCTGGAAATATGACACCTCCTTCCACTCTAAGGCAATTAAAACCAGCAGTGGAACTATTAGCCACATTAACCAGAGAAATCCTGGATTTCAAACCTGGAGTAATGTAAGGTTTGTCGTTCTTGGGACTCATTCCATAGCCTTTGCCAACATCTGTTGCCAGCATCTTAACTAACACTGAGTCACTAAACTATACCCAATTTCCAAACTGTATTAATTCCACAGTGTCCTGGTTTGGGGTGTGTTTGGGGATGGGGTATGTCAAAAGTGCAAAAAACAACAACAAAAAATATCTTGCACATTGTTACGTTGTCTTAAAAAAAATGGCGTGTGATTTCAAAGCTGGAGAAACAGAGGAAAAGTAAAGGGCAAATTACCAGGAGGCAAGAGATGTTAATGAAGAGAAAAAGGTAGTGTTTAATAAATACCAAACTGCTTTGGAGGTAAAGTCTATTTTGATACTGGGCCAGACTCTTTTTTGGACTTGGGGTAGAATTCTAATTCTTATCCTACGTGAGTGCTGGGAGAATGTGAATTTCTGCTTGAGTTCCAGTAGGGCTAGGGCCTTTTTTCTTTTTCCTTTTTTTCTTTCTTTTTTTTGGGGTGGGGATGGAGGGGACACCAAATGGCTTTCATGGCAAATAATTCAAAAGGAAACTAATACTTATTGAGTAAATCAAGCAAAAACTAGACATTTTTACATATGTTAATCATTTTAGTGTCTGCAGCAACCCTCTGAAATAGGTATTATCCACTTCTTTTTCAGATGAGAAGACTAAGAAAAACAAAATAACTTTTTCAATGTCACTGTCGGGAACACCCGACACCAAAACTAAGCAGCAAGGTGCTCTCCTATTTTAGAAGTTTATTGGTTCTGGTGTTCTGGCCAATGAAGTAACCCAGATTTAACAGAAATTTATATTGTTTTGCATCTCCTGAGCAGGCTAAATGTTAGGTAAATCTTGTCCGGAAATACAGAAAGTACCAAGTAGCCTGGAAGCTAACATTTGTGCAGATTATGCAGTTGGCTACATCTCCACAGGCTGTTGATGGCTACACTTCAACAGTTTCTTCAAATTGTCATCAGCCCAGTAACTACCCTTGAGACTTTGTGTGGATCTTTCTTCCTGCTGGCAGAGAAATGGCATCGAGGACAGGTTGGCTCAAGTGAGCAAATATTTCCTGTCTGCAGTAGTGCCTCAGAGGCTAGCAGCTTGTATACACCCAGAAGGTTTTACCTAAACCCTCATTACATAGGCATTAGGCATGATAGATAAAGAGGAACCAGGAGCAAATTCTGCCTCCGAATGAAATCCATGCAACCCTCAGAGACTCCCAAGAGACCTCACTTTACTCCTTTCATGTTAATATTGATATTATTTCATCTCCACAGTAAAAGACTACAGTGAAGAATTATGGAGTCTTCAGTCTAGTCCCCGCTTCCCCCGCCCCCACTGTCCAGGAATCCCATATTTGTCATACTGAAATTAGTCATCTTCAAATTACAAAATCTGGCAAAAGGCATAATAACCTCACAGTGTTGGTGATATGCACACTCATATGAAACAGGAAGAGAAAAGCCTATAACTCATGACCCAGAAAGAAGGGTTTTGATAACTTTGGTTAGCTCGTGCTTCTGAGGGCAACTTCCTACTCTTAGTGGTATGGTTTCCTCTCTCTTATAATCTTTATTGTAAATGGCTTTTTATTTTGAGCTCAGGAGGATCTTTGGCTTCCAGTTAGAGCAAAGCTTAGAAAATAGAAAAGAAAGGGGCTCTAGCTTAATTGAAAGATGCAGAATAAAAATTCGAAATTCTCAAATTTGGTGTAGGGTCTGGCTAATAAAAATCTGAGGCAAAAATTTTCTTTCTTTTTCTACCTTAGTTTTCTTTTCTTTTTCCTTTTTTTTTTTTTTTTTTTTTTTTTGAGACGGAGTTTTGCTCTTGTTGCCCAGGCTGGAGTGCAATGGCACGGTCTTGGCTCACCGCAACCTCTGCTTCCCAGGTTCAAGCGATTCGCCTGCCTCAGCCTTCCTGAGTAGCTGGGATTACAGGCATGGGCCACTATGCCTGGCTAATTTTCTGTTTTTAGCAGAGACAGGGTTTCTCCATGTTGGTCAGGCTGGTCTCGAACTCCCAACCTCAGGCGATCCGCCCGCCTCGGCCTCTCAAAGTGCTGGGATTACAGGCATGAGCCACCATGCCCAGCCTATTTGTCCTTCTTTTTAAAAAACTTCTATTATAAAGAAATTTAAGTATGCAAAAGTAGAGAAAATAGTTTAATGAATTCTGATATGCCCATCAACCAGTTGAAACAATCAGTTCTTCATCAGTCTTATTTCATATATATGCCCACCCATTCCTTTCACCCCTGTAATTATGTTAAAACAATTTCAGATGTCATTTTATCTGTAAATATTTTAACACTAACCTCTAAAATAAATAAATATATATTTATACATATAACTGTACTGCCATTGCCATAACTACAACAGCCTTAATAGTAATTCCTTAATATTGTAAAATACCATTATCATACCTAAAAACTTAACAGAATTACTTCATATTATCAAATATCATTATCACACCTAAAATAAACAGTACTTACTTGATATTATTTAATATCCAGTCAGTGTTCAATAGTCTTGATTGTTTCATTTTTAGGGTAGATTTAATGATCCAAATAAAGTTCATACAATTAAATTTATTATAAGTCTCTCAACTTTTTAATGCTATAGGTTCCCCCCATCTCTTTTTTCCCATTACAGTTATTCATTTGCCCTAAAGTTTAGTTCAGTTTGCTTATCTCTAAAATGGTACCTAAAAGTCAACATTTTTGATAAATGGATGATTATGAAAGATCTGTATATTTCATTTGTAAAAAAAAAAGGATTAGATCTCTTCTAATGCCATTAAGAAATATTCATTCCTCCAAAATCTAAAATAAATGAAAAATCTGGTTTTTTTTTTAATGACCTGTGAAGTTTTTTTTCCTTATCTGAGAACTTTAGATGTAGGCAGGTCCTTAGAAATAATATAATTCTGTGTTTAAAGTTTGAAAGCTATAATCTGTGGTAAGAAGTCTGCTAGAGATCCACTAATGGATGTTTAGCCATAATTTGAAAAATACTGTTCTAATCCAATTGCCTTGTTATGTAGATGAGGAAACTGCATCAGAGAAGGACATGACATGCTCAAGGTAACCCAGAGAATATGTATAAGACACGAGACTAGAACTTCTAACTTTCAGTTAGTGCAGGGGCTAGGGATCAGATAGCCCAGATTCAAGTCCTGGTTCTGCATTCATGAGCTTAAGCAAATTATTTTTGTCTCTTTCTTGTGATCTACAAAATAAGGACAATAATATCATCTGCCTCAAAGTGTTAGGATGATTAAATGAAATGTGTAAACTCCTGAGCACAGTGCCTGGCATGTGTTAATTTTTATTAATTATTATTTATTTCGTTGTAACAGATAGATACTAGTATATAATACTTTTCCAAAAAAAAAAAAAAAAAAACTGAAAGAGTAACAAATCCCAGCTATTTAAATTGCAACATCTTACTTGATTTTGCAATATCTCAGTTTCCTCCCCAACGATTTTTTCTCTCCACACCCTAAAAGACAAGATACTTACACCTTGCTTTGAAAATTTTGTTACGTGCTCAGGATAATTGTTAAGATTTAAGAAAAAAATATCATTAGGATTAAGAATAAGTGTTATTTCCCTTGTATGTTTTGAAAAATGGTAACATAATTGCTTATATTTTTCTGATAGAAAAAAGCATTTAGGATTTATTTCTTTCTTTCTTTCTTTCTTTTTTCTTTCTTTTTTTTTTTTTTTGAGACAGGGTATCACTCTTTTGGCCCAGGCTGCTGGAGTGTGGTGGTGTGATCTCGACTCACCACAGGCTCACCTAGGCTCAGGTGACCCTCCCACGTCAGCCTCCCAAGTAGCTGGGACTACAGGTGTGTGCCACCATGCTGGGCTGACGTTTTTGTATTTTTAATACAGACTGGATTTTGCTATGTTGCCCTGGTCTGGAACTCCTAGGCTCAAGGGATCCTCCCACCTCAGCCTTCCAAAGTGCTAAGATTATGGGCATGAGGCACTATACCCAGCCCAGTTTTATTTTTTTCTAATTAAGGATATTTGTGGGCAATCTACCCTAAATGAATGATGAAAATTAATACCTGTGGTATAAAAAATCAAATTATAGCATGAGACTATGAAATTGAATGCAACCATAGAAAATAAGAAACAAACCACAATTTATGGAGGCGTTAAACATTTCTTGGTAGGATTCACCACATGCTTGAAGTGAAATAAGGAATAAGGGAAAGTATTTGAAAATAGCCATAACTGAAGAAAAGGAGATGAATGTGGGCACAGTGAAGATATTTAAGGAGAAAATGACTGTAGAGATTTAAATATTCTCTGTCATGATTCTCTTGCTTCTTATGATGTAGATGCCTTATTGGAGGAACTGGAACGCTCCACTCTTCAGGACAGTGATGAATATTCCAACCCAGCTCCTCTTCCCCTGGATCAGCATTCCAGAAAGGAGAGTAACCGTGATGAGACTTCGGAGATCCTTTCTGTTCAGGATAACACAAGTCCCTTGCTGGTAACTTTTCATTTATTATGGTCCTTAAACATGGATGTTTGAGTGCATTTCTGAAAATTAACTGTATCCCACATAAAATGGTATGAAAGGAGAATAATATATCCAAGAAAGAGAAAAAATAATGCCTTAGTGTTAATCTAAAGATGTTTTTGGAAAGAGGAGGAAAATTGAGAAAATCATCACAGAGGAATGAGTTTTTGAGAACTAAATTTATTTTTCTATTTTTTTATTTTTTTATTTTTTTATTTTTTGAGACAGAGTCGCATTCTGTCTCCAAGGCTGGAGTGCAGTGGCACAATCTCGGCTCACTGCAACCTTCACCTCCCAGGTTCAAGCAATTCTCCTGCTTCAGCCTCCCAAGTAGCTAGGATTACAGGCACGCACCACCACGCCCAGCTAATTTTTGTATTTTTAGTAGAGATGGGTTTCGTCATGTTGGCCAGGCTGTCTCAAACTCCTGACCTGAGGTGATCCACCTGCCTCGGCCTCCCAAAGTGCTGGGATTACAGGCATGAGCCATTGCACCCAGCCGAAAACTAAATTTTTTCTAATGAGCACATGATCACAGGCAGAGTATTGTCTGATTCACTGGGGATATTCTGATGTTACTGTGGGGGCATCAGAGATGCATGTTGCAGTTTGACTGGAATGGTACTCAGGCCAGAGATCACCTGAGGAAGGCCAGGTGGCAGCATAGACAAGTCTTCTCAGGGTGACTTTTTAGGGTCACTACTTCCCAGGTCTTATTTTCTGCTGAATAGATTAGGAAATTCAATTATTAGTTTACACAGAGATGATGAAGCTCTAGGGAACCAACTCAAACTAACCAAATTGACAAGTGATTTTGTATATATATTTTAAAAACCCAGGGCAGTTGCAGTGGCTCAGGCCTGTAATTTCAGCACTTTGGAAGGCTGAGGTGGGGGGATCACTTGAAGCCAGGAATTTGAGACCAGCCTGGGCCATATGGTGAGACCCCTGTCTCTACGAAAAATTAAAAAATGAGCAGCATGTGGTGGCGCGTGCCTATGGTCCCCGCCACTCAGGTGGCTGAAGCAGGAGGATTGCTTAAGCCCAGGTGGTCGAGGCTGCAGTGAGCTATGATTGCGCCACTCCATCCCAGCCTGGGCGACAGAATGAGAGCTTGTCTCAAAAAACAAACAAAAAACACAAAAACAAAAAAACAAAACTCAGAAATCAAATTTATTAATTTATGGTTACAGTTAAAGCTATCAAATAAAACAGCTATATTTACTCATATATGCATCCTCTCCTATGGATAAGTCTATATGGATGTACATTATAATTAAAAGGTTGCTTGATGAGAATGGAATTAGTGTAAGATGAATTAAGTAGATGCTCTTCATAGCTGGTAATTTTGTACTATGATATTTTGATTCATCATTGTTCCCTATATGAAATAGCCGGAAGCAAAGACTTGAAATTTGAGCTCAGGGGTAGTTTACCCCCTAACTGTTCTTTTCTCCAGACACATACACAGTTTTAAGGATACGAATTTATCTCTCTACTAGGGAACTATTGTCTTTGTTCTCAATGTTAGATTATAGCTGTAGGCTCCTAAGTGGTCTCCTGCCCTTTCCCCCACTGCAGTCTGTTCTCAAGCAGCCAGGGTCACCTTTAAAAACTAAAGTCAGACCCTGTCATTCTTCTACTCAAAACCCCAAAATGACTCCCCATCTCATTTGGAGTAAAAGCCATAGTCTTATGTTGATCTTTCTGGGGTGACCATATATCCTGGTTTACCTGAAAGAGTCCTGGGTTTATGCTTGTTTTTCTCACATCCTATTAACTTTACTTTTTACCCCAGATTTTCAATTTTATTTAAAGTTTTCTTATCAGTATTTGCGTTAAGTAAGCCACTATGGCTTAACGGACCTCCTTCCAGCTTCTTCCATGGTCTCATCTAGCAGTGTATGAAACACATATTCAGTGAACAGTGCTCTTTTTTTTTTCAGATGGAGTCTCTCTATGTCACCCAGGCTGGAGTGCAGTGGCACAATCTTGGCTCACTGCCACCTCTGCCTCCCAGGTTCAAGTGATTCTCCTGCCTCAGCCTCCTGAGTATCTGGGACTACAGGCGTTCACCACCATGCCCAGCTAATTTTTGTATTTTTAGTAGAGACAGGGTTTCACCATGTTGACTAGGCTGGTCTTGTACTCCTGACCCCAGGTGATTTGCCTGCCTCAGCTTCCCAAAGTGCTGGGAATACAAGCACGAGCCACTGTGCCCAGCCAAATTCTGACTTAATTATGGTTAAATGCAAAAGATGGCTAATGATAACTTGTCTTTTTTCTTGATTCTGTTCAGATGAAACCTAGCTAGCAGCAGCCTTTCAAGAATTATATGCGGGGTGCTGACTGTTAAAGCTAAGAGCTCAAGCACAAGTAGTCAGAGATAGCTAACTCTTCTGATCTTAGGTGGTAGCAGAAAAATTTCTGAGGCTTTTCCCCGTGCTGGCGACTTGGTGAACCACCACTCCTGCCCTCCCGTTGTCGAGTGGTGGGTGGCCTGTGAGATGCATGGAACCTCCTCAGAGTCAGTAGAAAATGGGAGAAATTGTAGCTTAATGTCATACAAATTATGTTTAGGAAATAGAGGCTAAGTAATTTTGCATAGAGTATAGTGTAACCTAATTGTTTTATTAAAGCAGTTTTGTTATTATTTGTATATGTGAAGCTGTATTTATTTTATTATATGGTAATGCCTTTTGAATTTTACAATAAACCCTTTTAGCAGTTAGCTCAAAACAAAACCCACGTGTTTAATTGTCTCAAGAAAGCTGATAATGAATATGCAACGTGCAGAAAATATTTGTCAATATTTACCATGCACCATGCAGGCAAGTAGAGAGATCACTATCCCTTTGAAAACCAGAAGGTACAAATATGGTGAAGCAGCTTTGGCATCTGTTTCCAAAGTTAATAATTTAAGAAGAATATGCCTTAAAATGACTTCAACACAGCAGCTGCAGGAGGCCTATGTACATGTCATTGTGAAGCACACCTTCCCATTAATATCAAATAACTCATAAATTAATTTTGCTCATTTTCAATTCCAAGTTTTCTTGTACTTGTAAGTAAACTGGTAATAATTAATGAGTGATTTCCCTTTGCAAACCTTCAAATAATGTTTTTTATAATAGTGTCCTTAAAGGTCTCAATTCGAAAATGTATTAATTCTGAAATGTTTCAATTTTGTTTTTTATCTAATTCAAAGAATCAAAATAAAATATGTGAAAATTTATTTCCTAGTCAAAAAGTGAAACATCTGACGTTGTTAATGCCACTGTAAATTTAGTTGAAAAGCTCAACATTGAAGGTAAACTGCTGTTTTTGTTGTAAGAATATGAATACAAATGTTAATAGAGCACAGCATTGTGTTAAAAATGTTCTTACCAAGTTAACAAGCTATTTAGCAGAAATGTATTTGGAATTGGTTGTAATGTGCTCAAAATTTGTGACTGCATTCAAACAAGCTGCAGTATTCTATCAAAACAGAAACTAAAATTGTCAAAACGTATAAATATAAATATATATACACACACACACACACACACAGAGATTATATAAGTAACTGATCTACAAAACTTTTCTGACAGAAGCTGATATTGAACACTACCATGCAAGGAAACATTTCAGAATGACTATATGTATATTCCTGTCTGTGTTGCATGTCATCAGTTGGATTTTGGGAATGCCTGAGCCTTTGAAAAACCACTTTGTAAAGCAACCCAAATTTAGACTGCATTATGTTCAAGACCAGTTGGAAATTTTTAATCAATTACTGAATGAATGTAGCATGAAAATTCAGCTTTTGAAGCTTTTAGCAAGTTACAATTATGTAAAATAAGGCTTGCAAAGGAAGAAGCTCAAATTTCTCCCTACGAAAGCCAAGAAGGAGTTGAACAAATCAAAAGATGAAAGCAGATATGGTTTAATTATCTATTTTGACAATTGTGCTTCAGAAAAATCTTGACTTTGATGTATTTTGACTTCTAATTTTATTTGGATAAATTTTTATTCTCTACAAAAATGGAGAAAAATTGTGAAAGTCTATGATTTTGCAGTATGTAGATTTGGTGAAATGTTGAAACAATCACAGATATAGACAACTTGAAAGTTTTATCTTGTAAGAAATTATTGAGCAAATGTGCTTTGAATGAAGGTAGAAAGACAGCACCTATGATGATATTGGCCTGAAATATTTACGTATTTTAATATAAAAAATGAGAAGATTCTTCATTTAGCAGAACTTACAGGTTCATCAGTATCTAGAGAAGAAATGTGTTCTCAGTTAAAAACATTACAGTCTATAGTGAAGCATCAATTAAAGTTGTCCACAATTTCAAATATATTAACCATAAAATGAAGTTTTGAGAAAGATTGCAGTTTTATGAAAATAATAACTGTTTAAATAAAAAACAAAGAAACACATGTTCCTGAAAAATGTCCACATCCCAATGCTAGAAACAATAATATCTAAATAACCAATTAAGGTATGTGAATACATATCAAGAATAATTGTCTGTACCATTAAAAATGTTCAGATAATCAATTTTTTTTTTTGCTGTTGAGACAGAGTGTCACTCTGTTGCCCAGGCTGGAATGCAGTGGCATGATCTTGGCTCGCTGAAACCTCCACATCCTGGGTTCAAGCAATTCTCCTGTCTCAGCCTCCCGAGTAGCTGGGACTACAGGCGCCCACCACCATACCTGGCAAATTTTTTTTGTATTTTTAGCAGAGACAGGGTTTCACCATGTCTGGTCACATGAGACCAGGCTGGTCTCAAATTCTCCTGACCTCAAATGATGCACCTGCCTCAGCCTCCCAAAGTGCTAGGATGATAGGCGTTAGCCACCGTGCCTGGCCAATATTTTTTTAAAATTTCTTGAATGTTCATAACTTTGTATCACTATCACTTTAAGATATTTCAGGAAGTTTTTATTTTGAAAATAAATTTTGGATAGAATTATCTTATAGGTCCACCAATATAATAAGACCAAATTCGGGTCAATAAACACATTTTTTTTTTTTGAGACCAAGTCTCGCTCTGTCACCCAGGCTGGAGTGCAGTGGCGTGATCTCAGCTCACTGCAACCTCTGCCTTCCTGGTTCAAGCAATTCTCCAAGCCTCAGCCTCCTGAGTAGCTGGGATTACAGGCACGCACCACCACTCCCAGCTAAATTTTTGTAGTTTTAGTAGAGACGGGATTTCACCATGTTGGCCAGGATGATCTCGATCTCCTGACCTCGTGATCCGCCCGCCTCAGCCACCCTAAGTACTGGGATTACGGGCGTAAGCCACCACACCCGTCCAATAAACGCATATTTTAAAAATGATAAAACCTCGTGATCCGTCTGCCTCGGCTGCCCAAAGTACTGGGATTACGGGTGTGAGCCACCGTGCCTGGCCAATAAACATATATTTTAAAAATGATACAATATGACTTATTTTTGGAACCCATTTTCTTTCTAAAAAATATCCCATTCTGAACATTTGGTGATGTGGCCACCCCATCTGCACGATCTGGCCCCTTTACTTGCTGTCCCTGTGTCCTTGGTTCACTCTGCTCAGGCCACACTCTTCTTCTCGTGGTTCCACAGATGCTCCAGGTGCTTTTCCTGCTGGCCTTTCCACCTGAATCATGTGACCCCAGATATTTGCTTTCTTTCCCCACCTCCTATATAAGTCCTTGCTCAAGCGTTCTCTTCTCAGTGTGTCCTTCCCTGATCAGTATATTTATAATTGCTGTCTCTCCCCACTTCCCATCCTCTATGCAGAATATTACTTTTACATACCAATTTCTTTATTATTTGTTTCACACCACCAGAATGTAAGCTCCAGGGCTTACAGTCTGTATTTGATTGTTTTGCTTTTTGACTGCTACATCCTCAGCCCTGGCACATGACAGGCCCTCAATACATATTTGTTCAATAAATAAATGAATTGCCAGTCAACCATCTTTTAGATTCACATGTTATTTCTTTTCATATGTCAAGTTTAATAACATTATAGTCTCCCCCTAGGCACCATCCTGTTTAGTTAAAGGGGCTTAGCTCTGACCCATTTTATTTGTTTTATGGTTCTTATCTAAGGAGGATCAACTTCTCTATTTCAGTGGTTTTTAGGCAAGGAGGGGCTGCTAGTGTTTGTTCACATGCCAACTGCTCTGTTTAGAATTTGGCTTTTCTTTGTGGGATGGCTGGTAATTCCTCTGGCTTGTGAAAGAAAAGCTCATAGATATGCCACTTGTCAATCCCCTTTAAAAGCTACAAACATCTATTAACTGTGGGTATCATTAAGCTTCAACATTCTGATAACAAAAATTTATTCTTTGCTCTTCTCTTGTCACTTACATATCTTAGGCGCAGCTCGTGTATACTACCAATATCCAGGAGCTCAATGTCTACAGGTATTTTTTTTTCTATTAAATGCTTTTAAAAATTAAAGTTAGTAGATAATTGTTATCAATCTTTGTTTGGGTGATAATTTGCTTTGCAAGTGTTTATTATTAGAACTCGTATATCATCCTCCTCTTTCCATAGTCTTTGAGCATAGGTAGAATTCTGTGAAGCTGACTTGACAACTCCTCAAGGTGCCTGGCTTCTGGAGGGGTTGTCTAGGCTAGTGGGCCCTGCTATGTCCATTACCACCTAAAGAAGTGTAAATACTCCCAGAGTTACCACAGATGTTTTGTCCACGCTGTTCCAGATGTTATGCTTCAGTTTCCTGAAAGATAAAACACACCTGAAGAAACTTCAGCAAGATTCTAGCAATGTCAGAGCTAGGATGAGGGTTAAACTAAGACAATGGGTCTCCATGGCCAACTGATGAGTGTTTACTTTTTCTTTCCATATTTGCTCAAAATTTGTATAATGGGTAGAAGGATTTCCTTTTATGAGAAGTTCCATATTAAAACAGATACACTTACTAAATCATTTCTCCTGGCTAAAGCAGAATTGGCAGTCTGAAAAAATAAAAAGATTAATTTATTATTCTGTCCTTAGTTATAGCTTGCAATTTTTAACATCAGACAACTTTCTGGAAAATAAATTAAAGGGCATAAAATATAGATAGTAAAGATTCATGCTTGGGAAACAGTGCTAGACCACACCTTATTTGGTTTCCAGATTGCAGTCAATAGTGCACACATGCAAGGCAAAAATAAGGCAAGAAATGTGCTACAAGAAGTTTTCTTAAAACTTCTCTCTTAAGGATGCTTTTTACTTTGGTGAAGGTAAGGCCAATTTATTGATACATATTGCCAGTTTATTCTAGTTCCAAGGATGTTGCCAGGTGAGAATTCCTCCTAGTCCCTCCCCAGTCCCTGAAGCCCTAATGAAAAATAAAAACAAAGCAAAACAATAACAAAAAGTGGCTGGCACACAATAGGTCCTCAGTAAATATTTGGTTTCTTAAATCTAGGAAACCAAGACTCCAATAGAAATGCGAGTGAATGCATGAACATATAACATGAAAACTAGCCCAACCAACAGCCTGTATATCTGGCACTGTGTTTAACTGATGGTGTACCAATACTAACTTATTGACACCCTCTTCCTCATAGTATGGGCCTCTCTGGCCTATTTCCCATGATTTCCTGCTTCTCTTGCTCTATATTCCAGGGGAGCTGATGCCTTGGGTTTTCCAGGCTCCAGGATCAGTTGGTCCTCACTCTTCAACCAATGGGAGGCACTGTGGAAAGACTGCAGGGTAAAAAGCAGTGAAATCCAGGGCATTTCCCCCCCAAGTCGCACTATTTCCACAGGATCTCTGTCAGCAGCTTTATCTTCTTTATGACTTCAGCTGGAGCACAACAGGTCTGCTGTGGTTTCAGCTTCTGCCTGTTGACTTGGGCCCTAGCTCTGGTAACTTTTCCTCTTTTCTTTTTCCCTTTGGCTTAGGGGTAGTAGTGACTTCTGTGTTACTCAGTGTCTTCTGTTTTGCTTCTTAGCTCTCCCCTCACCTGTGTAATCAAGTTTCTGGACTAAACTCTGTGTACTCATGTGGCTTGTGTTTTCCTGACTGGCCTTTGATGTACTTCCCATTACTGAATGATACTTGCTGTGTAGGCAGGCCTCTGTGGGAGAGTGACATAAAATCCAAGTGACCTAGTAAATATGTAATAGATAGATGCACATCCCTGAGACTGGTATCACTCTGAGCTGGCAAGGCTAGCATATAAATAGAATATTAGACACACAAACTAGATTCCTGCATTCTGTTTCTACTATTTACTCTGGCTTGCTTAAATGAACTAAATATTGCTTTTAACATACCTTCAAAGTATTTTCAATACTAGCTCTGAATATAACAATGGAATAACATTTCTAGTATAGTTATGTATCAATAGCAACATGAGCAATAATTTAGAAATGTATCTTTTATATGAACAGAAATAATTCTGGTAATAATGGAGAGGAACAAGTCATAAAAATATAACAGAGAAGTAAGTAGGGGAAAAAAACCCAGCACAATGAAGCCCCTTGCTTAAGTCTGGATTCTTTTAGATGCATCTCTTGTGATATATGTTACTGAAATCTCTGAGCAATGAAGTAAGTTGCTGCTGATGACATAGCCAAGCATCTTTACTATCTTCAAAAGGTCAGGGAGCAAATCAAAGGTTCTTCTCTTTTCAGGAACATTTCCTGCAGTGGGCACTTTAATTTGTAATCATTAACTCTTCAAGGTCTCTCATTTCTTATGTAGAATTTGATACTGTTGACTCAATAACTGTTGTAGTATTATAACAATGATCTATTTCCCTTTCTACACTGCACTAGGACTGTAGTTAAAAACCAGTGGGAATTCTTTGAATAAGCACAAATTTTTGCCCCAACTGTGAGATTGGAAGGTTTTTTAGGAATATACAAGCCCTGCTAAGAAACTGCATTTATTCTGCATTTGGGCATAGGGCAGCAGAATGTGTTCACAGTCCTGCTGCCTTTTGTATTCCCAAGGCATTTGCCTGTGGCAGCAGCTACGAAAGGATTATGACTGATCGAGCTGTGAGAAAAAGCTCCAGTGTACCTTCTTGGAAACGTCGACGATGGATTGAATCAATTACTTGCATACTTGACCGTTTTTGCTCTCAGATTAAAACAAAAAATCTTGCATCTAGTAGAGGGCCATGTAGTACCTAAAAGATAAATCTTTTATCTTAAGAGATATCCATTTTCCTCTTATATTTTCCTTGTTGTTAAGTGATCAAAAATAAGTGGACATGAGACATGTCGTATCCAAAAGATAGTCTTTTCTTCTTAAGAGAGAAAAGTATCCACTTTTCTTCTGCTTTTTTTCTGGCTGATAACTACATAAAGATAAGTAGTAAATGTATGTTTTCATTTTTGAAAATATTAAGTGAAAGACAGAACATTTACTTGTATTTATGACTTTGCATCTTTGCAGATGAGAGAGAGAAAAGGCTTGAGTAGTTGTGAGACAGAGGGTTTTGGTTTGGTGGGTTATTAGCTAAGCTCTGTTGATTAATGTTGATTACAAACATGATTCCACAGTCAGTTACCTTTTTATACCTCTTGGCCCAGTGATTTCACTTCTTAAAATTTACTCTATGTAAATGATCAAACATGGGTGCAAATATTTGTTTGGCAGTATTGATTATAATAATGAAAGTTAGAAAACAATCTAGGTGTCCAGCAATAAATTATTGGTTTGATAAATTATATAATACATTATATATTTGAAAATATATAGCCTTTAAACATTATTTTGGCAGATAATTCATGACACACAGCACAAACTTTGCAGTTTGCAGGCCCAAGCTCTTTGTTACTTGCCAACTGTATTATGTACAGAAAAGTTTTTAACTTCTCTAAGCCCCAGTTTTTCATTTGGCGGTGACAATACCTAGGTTATTATAAAAGATTTAAAGAGAACCTGTGTGAAGCTCTGTATAGAGTGTCAGGCATATTGCAGACAGACAGTCAATAAATGCTATCTATTATGGTTGCAGAAGATAGAAAAATGCATAAGAGTAGGAAAAATGTATAATTTTAGTTTTCTAAAATTACACACAATCATAGTTAAGTGTAATGGTATTAGCCAAAATGTCCAGAGTAATTGCCTCCTGAAAAGGGGATTATATGTGTTTAAAATTTTTTCTTTATATTTCTCTGCAGTTTTCAAATTTTCTACACTTAACATGTATTAATTTTATATTTTAAAACAATTTTAAATAGAAAGCTCTACACTGTGACCGTATTTATGTACTTTACTGAAGGTTGTTTGTAGAAGCATTGTGTGTGTGTGTGTGTGTGTGTGTACAATAACTGAGATATACAGGTGAATTGCACTACTGATGTCTCATCTGACACCTCCACCACTTCATCTGTTGGCCATGTGTGTTAGCTATTTTCCTAGTATAGAAGACCTGTGTTTTGTTTTGTTTTAAAAATATAACTTAAGATACAAAACTATTTCATAAACTCATGTGCATAAAAAGTCAAAGAATTTGGAAATGTATACATAGGGTGAAAATTGAGACCACTCCGCTTAGAGTCTTTCCTTTCACCAACTCATTACCAGCTCTATGGGTAACTGCTGTCAGGTTCTTCTCCTTACAGACTTATGTGTGTGCATATTCACACTTATGTACATGGGCTTACAAATTTATATAAATGGAAGTATTTTTTTTTCTTTTTTTAATTTGAGATATGGTCTCTCTCTATTGCCCAGGATGGAGTACAGTGGTGTTATCTCGGCTCCCTGCAGCCTTGACCTCCTGGGCTCAAGTTATTTTCTCATCTCAGCCTCCCAAGTAGCTGGGACCACAGGCAGGTGCCATCACACCCAGCTAATTTTTAAAATTTTCATAGAGATGGAGTCTCCCTATGTTTCCCAGGCTGGTCTTGAACTCCTGGGCTCAAGCAGTCCTCCTACCTCAGCCTCCTGAAGTGCTAGGATTACAGGCATGAGTGACTGCATCAGGCTGGAAGTATAATTTTCGTATTGTTCTGGGCTTTTCTTTTTTACATTAACAATGTATGTTGGAAGTCTTTTTTAGTTCACATAAATCTATGTCTGCTTAGCAGTTGCATGTTATTCTATAGCATGGATGAACCATAATTTATTTTACTTTAGCTCCATTGGTTTATTTCCAATTTGCTCATAGAAACTGTACCCTAATAAACGTCCTTGCACATATATTTATATATGTATGTCCAATTTTTCTGTAGGATAGATTCTTAGTAGCAAAATTGCTGAATCAAGTGGTATATGTGTCTGAAATGTTGATAGATACTGCCTTGCAAAAGTGTTTATAAATTTACATAACCACCTATGGTATATATAAATGTGTATGTGTATATATATATATAAAATTCATATTTTGCCAACACTGCATATTATCCCTCTTTTAAAATTTCAACTAATAGGTAAATATTGGTATCTCATTGCTTTAAATTGCAAATTTAAAGATTAATGAGGTTGAGGGTATTTTTATATAGTAATAAACATTTGAGTTTTCTTTTCTGAAACCTGCTTTTTAAAAGAATCCTTAGCTCAGGTTTATATTTTTCTAAATTATTTATAGATTTCTTTAAAATCTTGAATATTATATTTTAAATATTTATTTATATTTAAGTTTTGTGAACTCAGCTGTATCAATATTTTTTTCATTTTTGACATCACTTCAGAATTTTATGTCCATCTTAGGAAAACCTTCATTACCCCAAATTGTAAAGTATATTCTTCATTTTTCTATTATCTTTACACTTAAAAATATTTATATCTATCTTTAATTTGTTTCAAGTTTATTCATGTATGTGGTGTGTTGGGGATCCATATTTATTTTGTCCCAAATAGGTTGTTATTCTTTGAGTCAAATAGTCTGTTTTGGATGATTTGAAATGCCACGTTGATCAAATAGGAAGTTCTTTTAGGTGCAGGAGCCTGTTTCTGGGTTTTCTAATCTACTCCTTTGACCTATTTGTTTTTTCTTTTTCTTCTTCCTTTCCTTTCTTCTCCTTTTTTTTTTTTTTTTTTTTTTTTGACAGGGTCTCATTCTGCTTCTGTTGTCCAGGCTGGCATGTGGTAGTGTGATCACAACTCACTGCAGCCTTGGCCTCCTGGGCCAAAGTGATCCTCCTGCCCCAGCCTCCTGAGTAGCTGAGACGACAGGTGTGTGCCACCACATCTGGCTGATTTTTAAATTTTTGTAGAGACAGGGTCTCCCTATGTTGCCCAGGCTGGTCTTAAACTCCTGGGCTCAAGCAGCCCTCCTGCCTCAGCTTCCCAAAGGGATCACAGGTATGAATGATCGCACCCAGCCCTATCTTTTTTTTTTTACCAACATCATACAAATTTAATTATTGTTACTCTACAAGACACCACATCTATCAAGACAAATCTTCCCTCCTGTTTTTTTTTCTTTAAAACTTTTAATTTTTATAGAGACCAGGTATCTCTCATGTTTCCCAGGTTGTTCTCAAACTCCAGGTCCCAAGTGATTCTCTTACCTGGACCTCCCAAAGTGCTGGGACCACAGATGTGAGACACCACACACCCCTCCTATTATTTTTTTTCAAAATTGTCTTGAGTGTTCTATCCCATAAATGTTAACATCACCTTATTAATTAGCTTGAATAATTATATCAGAATGTTTATTTGAATTACATTGAATTTACAATTTAATTAGGGGAAACTGATGTAATATTTATCTTCATTTATGTAGGCCTTCTTTTCTAAAAATAAATTTTGTGCATATTTAAGGTGTACAATATTATGTTATGGGATATGAATAGTTAGTAAAATGGTTACTATAGTGAGGCAAATTAACATATTTATTATCTCACACAGTTACACATTTTTGTTTGTTTGTTTTTGTGGCAAGAACAGCCAAAATTTACTCATTCAGCAGGAATCCTAAATATGATACAATTTCATTACCGATAGTTCTTATGTTGTACATTAGATCTCTAGGCTTGTTCATCTTTCATATCTGCTACTTCATATTCTCTAACCTACATGTCCCCATTTTCACCCCCTTTCCTGCCCCTCATCACCAATGTATCTACATATTTGACCTTTTTAAGTAACAAAAAATATTCTGCCTCTAAGTGAGATCATGCAATATTTTTCTTTCTTATTTAACTTGGTATAATGTCCTTCCAGTTCATCAATGCTGTGACAAATAGCAGAATCTCCTTTTTTTAAGGCTGACTAATATTCTGTTGTGTATGTGTGCATATTTCACAATTTCTTTATTCCATTGGTGTCCATCCATTGATGAACACTTAAGTTGTTTCCACCTCTTGGCTATTGTGAATTGTGAATATTGTGGCAATGAACATACGAGTGCAGATATCTTTACGAAGTGGTAATTTCATTTATTTTGTGTCTGCCCAGAAGAAGGATTCCTGTGTCATGTGGTATTTCTATTTTTAATTTCTTTAGAAACCTCCATATTATTTTCTGTAATGGCTGTAACAATCTACATTCCCACCAACAGTGTGTAAAGGGTTCTTTTTTCTCCATACCCTGGCCAACATTTGCCATCTTTTGACTTTTTGAGAATAGCCATCTGTTTGTGAGTGATATCTCGTAATAGTTTGATTGCATTTCCCTGATGATTAATGGTGTTGAATACCTTTTCATATACCTTTTGGCCATTTTTATTTCTTCTTTGGAAAAATATCTATTCAGGTCCTTTGCTCATTGTTTAATTGGATATGTGGATCTTCCTTTATGTCTGCCAACGGTTTTTCTTCATAGAATTCTTACACATTTCTTGTTAAACATATTATTTGATATTTTACAACTTTTGTTAGAATTGTGAACAGGTTCTTTTTTTCGCATTGGATTTTCAAACTGCTTATTGATGATTAATAGGAAAGAGACTGTTTCATTTCATTCTTGTATCTAATCACCACCCTGATCTTTTTTGTTCATTCCAATGGTTGTTCAGTCATTTATCTCACATTTTCCTGGGAAATTATTATACCATCTATTTTAAAAGAAAGAATGAGGATGTGCTGCCTTTTTTTCAAATATATAATTCTCTTATTGTACTTTTAAATGCGTTTGATAATGTATTCTAGAATAATGTTGAAGATTGCCAATAATAATAGGATCTATGTCCAGCTTATCTCTTAATTAGAAATCTGCTTAATAATTATGAGGCTTGCTATAGATTTCTTATGGAAACAATTTTATCAGTTTATAGACTTTTTCTTATTTTTCTTGATATTCAACAACAGGAATGGTGGTTAAATGTCTTCCACTGCTTTTTCAGCACATATCATTGTGTTTATAAAGCTTTTCTCCTATTTGTTAACGAATTATATTAATCTTTTTCCTAATTTTGAATTTCAAACTATTTTTGGATGACCAGTATAAACGCCACCTAGCCATGACTTGTTAAAATTTTTTATGTTTTTTAAAAAAAAACATTTCAGCTAATTTTATTTAACCTTCTCTCTTCACACATGCACATCGTTTTTTCTTTGATTTTAAAAAGTTTCTGTGCTATTTATAGAATGAATTAGGTAATGTTCCATATTTTTCTATGTATTTGGGAATTTTATACAATGATCCCCCAAAAACTGTGAGTTTTTGTTTTATTTCTTGTTTTCTGTTTCACTAATTTATGCATTTATTCCTTCTGTTCAATTATTTTAGATTTTTCTGAGACTCTTGACTTGGAAGTTTTGTTTATTTCTGATCCTTCTCATTTTTTAATATCACACTTAAGTCTGTTTATATATTTTCTTCTCAATAACATTTAGCTTTCAACTCCCAAAGGCATGTGTGTGTGTGTGTGTGCGTGTGTGTGAGTGTGTGTGTGTGTTTTCATTGCTATTTCTAACTGGTTTGAAAATTCAGTTTAATTTTTTTATCCCAAGAATTATTTAGAAGTGCTTTGTTTTTTCTTAAGTGGATAGTTTTTATGATTAATTTGTACTTCCATTCACTCCAATCTAAGAATATGGTCTATATGATGTACTTTAAAAAATTTATTGAGCTTTACTTTGTATCCTCATACATAGTTAATTTTACTAACGCTTATGCAGCTACTTGAATAGAATCTGTATTCTGTTTATTGGGTCCAAAGTTTTATTTATTTATAATTTACTTACAATTATATGACTATGAAATCATCATCATATATATTATCTAAACTTTCTGCACCAGAGATTTGCAAACTTCTTCTGTAAAGAGGCAGATAGTAAGTTTGTTAGGCTTTTGTGGACTATAAAGTCTTTGTAGCAACTACCCAACTGTGCAGAAAAGCAGCTATAGACAGTAGATAAATGAATGGATATGGCCAGATTTGATCCAAGGACCTTAGTTTGTTGATGCCTGCTCTATATTCTAGTTTATTTTTATTTTTTGACAAAAACTGACAGGAGATATAATACTTTTTGTGACTTAGATGACCAGGGAGAAATAGAGAAAAAAGGCAGAGAGGACTTGTTTAGATTTTTGGTCTAGTACATATTAATATATTTTTAAAATACCCCCATCTCTAATTTTAGCTTCATATCCAAGGGATTCATTATTACAGTTGCATTTCCAGTACTTTATGTGTGGCTTAACATTATTTGAGTTTCGATTTGTTCATATGACTTTTTTGTTTTCCCTCTATAGCGAAGCCCAAGAGCCGAAGAAATCACCACCACCTTCTAAAACGTCAGCAGCTGCTCAGTTGGATGAGCTCATGGCTCACCTGACTGAGATGCAGGCCAAGGTGAGTGCAGTCCAGATGATAAACAGGGCCCATGCGGTCACCAATTTATCTTTGTGGAACTCAGCTCTCCATTCTCCCACTTAGGAATTTTCCTAAGTTGTTATTGCTTTTTCCAGACTAAATTTAATTCCATGAATTAACCCATCTTTGTACTATGTGTTATTTGGACACAAAAATTAATATATAATACAGACTTTGATCTCAAGGAGCTGGAGTGTGCTTGGCGAAATGAGGCATAAGTTTCTTAACATTTATAGAATAAAAGCCAGGTGGTTTGCAAACATATGTGGAGCAAACATTATGTATATAGAGAGATTTTGGAGATTTAATCAGAGTTGAAACTTGGGATGGACTCTGAAGAACTGGCAGAGTTTGGACATAAAGAGATGGGAAGAAAGGTGGTTTTAGTTGCAGTGAGTCCTGAGGGCTTGATGATATGGAAGGATTTTTCATTTGTTTGTTTGTTTGTTTTGAGACGGAGTCATGCTCTGTTGCCCAGGCTAGAGTGTAGTGGCGCTATCTTGGCTTACTGCAACCTCCGCCTCCCGGGTTCAAGCGATCCTCCTGCCTCAGCCTTCCGAGTAGCTGGGATTACAGGTGCCCACCACTGCGCACGGCTCATTTTTGTTGTATTTTTAGTAGAGACGGGGTTTCACCATCTTGGCCAGGCTGGTCTCGAACTCCTGACTTCGTGATCCACCTGCCTCGGCCTCCCAAAGTGCTGGGATTACAGTCGTGAGCCACTGTACCCGGCCAAAAGGACTGTTAAAGAGACCTGACTAAGCAGGACAGAGGAGACCAGTGAGCAAGCTGAGACACAGCAAGGGAGATCAAAGTATGGCTCTGACAGTAGGAAGGATGAGAAGTCCCAAGCCCATATTGAGATAAAATCTACCTCTTTGTTCTAGCCTCTAGAACACCTCTAAAGTGGTGAGCTCACATAGTCTGGCATGGAATGGAAATCTCAGATAAATGGGCTTGAAGATTTATTAAAGGAAATATAATCCAGAATCCTTAAGGCAGAGAATCCAACCATTTTAAATCTGGTTGGAGGATTTGATATATACTCATGAGGTGACTATGAAATAATTTCAAAGCAGTATATAAAAATGTATATAATTGGAGAGGGCAGGGACCTTATCTTTAGAGCTCACCTTGGGACTCCAAATGCTCAGCACAGGGCCTGATACATCGTGAGCAACACATATTTATTAGAGAGATGAATAAATAAACATCACAAACAAGTTTTCCTTAATGACTAACATCCTTTGACGGGCCAGCGTCTACAATAAAGCTGGGTAGATTGGCTCATTATGCTGTATATCTGAAAATACTAGAAAAAAATGTACATTAGATTTAATTGTGTTGCGTTTCTAATTGATTTAGCATGTGTATTGGTTTATTTAAATTTTTAATTTACAACACCATCTTTTTTTTTTTTTTGAGACAGATTCTTACTCGGTTACCCAGCCTGGAGTGCAGTGGCGTGATCTCAGCTCACTGCAACCTCCACCTCCTGGGTTCAAGCGATTCTAGTGCCTCAGCCTCCTGAGTAGCTGTGATTACAGGCGTGCACCACCATGCCCAGCTAATTTTTGTATTTTTAGTGGAGATGAGGTTTTGCTATGTTGCCCAGGCTGTTCTCAAACTTCTAAGCTCAGGTGACCTGTCTGCCTCAGCCTCTCAAAGTACTAGGATTACAGGCATGAACCACTGTGCCCGGCCCCATTTATCTTTTGAATAAGCTGGACCTTCACATTGTACACAAATCAAAAGTGCAAAAAGCTTGCACTGAACTGTTTCCTTCTCAGCTCTGCATGCTAGCCATCCAGTTCTGCCCCACTGGAGATAGGCAGAATTTCCTGTCTTTTCTATATCTGTTCAGAAGTATTCTGGAAGATACCAGTGAAGAGATAGAGATGTAGGTGTAGATGTAGTTATATTGTATTTTTACTTATTTTTCATAATTAATGTCAGTCACCCTTTCAGACCTTTCAGACACTAACCTTCTGAACACTAACCTCTTGAATATTAACTAATATATATTAGAGGAGGAAGGATGTCTGTCAGATGATCAAAATGTCTCGAAGGAAAATAAGCATTTTGATTGGTGGCAATGTGATGTTATAATAGGCAGTAAAAGTAGCATAAGTAGAGGTCTGTTAAGAGACAGTAACAGATCACATTCAGGAGATGAAGAGCCCAGCTGTCCTGAACAACGGAGGCTTTTTACAACATAGTATTAATAAAAGATGAAATTGGGAAAGATAAAAAGGGAGGACAGTGGATGGGAGGCTTTGAATGTCTGTCTGATGAGTGAAGACTTGATGTGGCGGCAATGGAGAGCCATTGTAGTTTTCTGATGAGTGAAGTATTCAATAGATAGATGGTAGCAGTTGCCCAGCTGGAAAGGAGTAGAGAGAGCCAGAATCAGGTTATGAGATTATAAAGGGTCAGTTAGCCTTTTTTTTTTTTTTTTAATTTGAGGATCCTTCTTTGAACGGTTTATAATAATTTTGGGCTTTTGCTTAAATAATTCCAATCCATCAAGTCTTATCTGACCACTTCTCACCACCTTCTCCTATAACACTGATCTAAGTCATTATCTGATAATCTCCCTGTATTCACTCTTGCTTGTCAACACTTAATTCTCCACTCAGCTACCACAGGGATCCTCCAGATTCCTTCACTCCTGTGCTTGAAATCCTGCAATGGCTCCCATCACCTTGGAATAAAACCCAAACGTTTACCGGGAGGTTCCTATGTGATCTTTGCCTCTCTCTCCATCACCTTCTCCTGCCGTGTTCAATCTCACTCCCTCTGCTCTAGCCCCACTGACCTCTTTGACTTTTCTTCTAATGTGCCAAGTTGTTTTATTCCTCAGGGCCTTCCCTCCCCCAGAATGCTTTTCCCATAAATGTCAATATTTCTGAGTCCCAAGTATCTACTCAAATATTACTTCCTTAGAGGGGCCTTCTTTGATTATTACCTCCATCTAAATGAATTCTTCTCACCATCTTGCTGTGTCCCTTCTATCTCTCTCTATAACTTATCTCTGTCTGACATTACAACATATATTTATTTGTTTAGTTATTTATTCTCTGCAGAATGCAATTCCATGAGGCCAGACACTTGGTCTGTCTTATCCTTGCTTTAATCCAAGTGCTTAGAGCAGTGATTGGCACAAACCAGGTATTCAACAAATATTGCCAAATAAATGAGTAAAAGAGAGATGTGACTAATTTTTGAACAAGGGTCATCCTAAGATCTTCAAAGGGTATCATCTTCATGTACTAAATTTCCTACATTAAGAAAAGATTTACAAATATAAAATTAGTCAGATTTCATTTGGCCTGAGGAGTTTAGGATGAAAGGGAGATGAAAAGATTTTTATTGGTGTTGAAATTTTAGATTCTTCCAATGTCTTTCAGGAAGGTTGGGGAAAGGCTAAGAGATCAGTCAGTAGAGGTGAATTTATAGAGTCATTAGAAGATGCCAGTGAGAATAAAAATACATGAGGCTGATTCTGTTCTTGGTTCTTCCCTTGGGCCAGGTTGCAGTGAGAGCAGATGCTGGCAGGAAGCACTTACCAGACAAGCAGGATCACAAGGCCTCCCTGGACTCAATGCTTGGGGGTCTGGAGCAGGAATTGCAGGACCTTGGCATTGCCACAGTGCCCAAGGGCCATTGTGCATCCTGCCAGAAACCGATTGCTGGGAAGGTGAGATAGGCTGAAATTTTGGTCCTACAGCCTTCTTTGTCTCTCTCTGTCTCATCAAGGTTTGCTCTTTCCCCTTATATTTTAAGATATTTTAGTTAGCATTAATAATTACTAATCACTTACAGTGCTCTGGGCACTGAGCTAAGTGCTTTACAAGTATTTCCTCATTTAATGGTCACATCAGCCCTTCAAGAAGAATGATTGCTCCCTTTGTAAAGATGAGGAAACTGAGGACCCAGAGACATTAATGGACATATACAAGGCCTAATAAGAGGTAGAGGTAAGATCTGAAACCAGGAGACTCTCTCCCGAGTTTGAGTTCTTAACCATTTTTCTGTACTGCCTTTACTGAGATGACCTTCCTCACTGCTCCCTTTGTTCAAACATTCCCAGTCTAAATTGATTGATTACAATTTTCAGCTGAACTCAGCTCCAAGTCACAGCTGCAAACTCCTGTTCTGCATCGTCCTTCACCAAAGCTATGATAAAAGGCTTTGAGACCTGACTGTATGGGGCATGGAATAAAGTGTTCAAACTAGAGGAATAAAAACTGTCATTTGGCCTTTTCCTCTTCCAGGGGTCCCTTCCACACTAAGGCTACAGTTACAACTTCTCTGTCATCAATGTGCTATATGTTGTTTCTGCCACTCCCTGTGGCAGCGGAGTGGTTGCGAACATTTACAGGCTTTCATCACAGTGATCAGTCCCGGAAGTGGGCATCCTTTTATTATCAATCCATAAAGCACAGACAACAGATGGCCTTAGGTGGAACCTAGGTCTAGGCCTCAGTGTTGTATAATTCCAGGGGGTGTTGTCTACAAGGGATGCAATGTGAAGAGTGCTCCCTAGAGTTGTGCAACCTATAGGCTGTAGAGCACTCAACTGGCCTCCTGTGTCAGGCTTTATTTCACACCACAGGTGATCCATGCTCTAGGGCAATCATGGCATCCTGAGCATTTTGTCTGTACTCATTGCAAAGAAGAGATTGGCTCCAGTCCCTTCTTTGAGCGGAGTGGCTTGGCCTACTGCCCCAACGACTACCACCAACTTTTTTCTCCACGCTGTGCTTACTGCGCTGCTCCCATCCTGGATGTAAGTAAATCCCCACTCCTCTCCAGCTTTCAATCACTCACTTAGAACCAGAGTCATGCTTTACAACTCTGCGTCATTGTAATATCTGTGTGTTCCCTTTCCAGAAAGTGCTGACAGCAATGAACCAGACCTGGCACCCAGAGCACTTCTTCTGCTCTCACTGTGGAGAGGTGTTTGGTGCAGAAGGTATGACCCAACTTGAGAGGCTGTATCCCACACCCCATTGGGTAGTTATAAAACCAGCAACACCTTTCCTGGTAGTCACGGGAGTCCTGATTCCTATCACTACTATCAAAGTGCCCATTTCAGTACTAGATACCATCCCTCCTTACCTTTCTCCAACATTTATAATTTCCCTTTAAATTGATTTTTTAAATCACAGAAATACAAATGCATAGTTTAAAAACTCAAATATTACTTCAAGGGTAATATTGAAAAAGCCTTTTCTTGTTGAATATTGAAAAAGTCCCTTTCTCATCTCCAAATCCAGTTCTCCTCTCCAAATTATTTTAGCTGTTTGTTCTGATATTTATTTATGTTTTGTTGTTGTTGTTGTTGTTTGTTTTTTTGAGATGGAGTCTCACTGTGTTGCCCAGGCTGGAGTGCAGTGGTGCGATCTCTGGTGCAATCTCGGCCCACTGCAACCTCCACCTCCCAGGTTCAAGCGATTCTTCTGCCTCAGCCTCCCAAGTAGCTGGGACTACAGGCTCTTGCCACCACGCCTGGCTAATTTTTGTATTTTTAGTAGGGACAACGTTTCACCATATTGGCCAGGCTGGTCTTGAACTCCTGACCTCGTGATCCGCCCGCCTTGGCCTCCCAAAGTGCTGGGATTACAGGCATGAACTACTGCCCCTGGCCTGCTTATGTGTTTTAAATAATAACTTATATTGTTATAGATTGTTTTATTTTTCCAGTTTTAACCATTATGTATTGACTGTCTAAGAGGGAAGATGAGATTTAGAAATGTTATTATTACCCCACTCACTCCTAACATATTTCCCCTCCCCTGTTTTTTCAATATATAATTATGTCATAATTACAGGTTAGATCAGTATTAAGTGTGCATATGTCGACAATCATAGAATACTGCTCACAAGTAAGCCATGTAGCAAACTGACTACACTAGAGTCTGGATTTTAGAGTCAGACTTCCAGGTTCAAATCTGGGTTGTGGTATTTGTTCAAGTAATTTAACATCTCTGTACCTCACTTTCCTCATCAGTAAAATAGTCCTAATGAATTGCCTACCTTATAGGGTTGTTATGAGGATTTAGAGACAATACAAGCATGGTATTTAGAATAGTGCCAAGCACATGGAGGTATAGTAATGTTAATATTATTATCACAGTGTCCTTTTGGTATAAATTCATTTTTTTCTAAAGTTAACATTTGAATCCTTTTTGAAATTGGCTTAGTTTTTATTGTACTTATCACTAAGTTATGCAACAGAACTGTGAAATTCTTTTCAAAATGGCCAACTACATCTGGCAATAAGTCAGTTTCTTTCTTTTCTTTTTTTTTTTCTGGAGATATCCCTCCAGGAGACTTTCCTCCTCCTGATTCAACATGAAATGATTTCTTCCTGCTGAGTAGCAGTCATTTTGGTTCATTAACTTAGAATTATATCTAGTAATTACTCTTGGAAATTCCTTTTATTACTTTCCTCTTTGGATGCTCTGTTTCCTAGGTCGCATGTCTATGTTTTATACATGTTACCACCTTTATTTTGGTGAGGAACATCCCCTAGTAGCTTTCTGAGAAAGAATTTTTGAGAACTTGAATATCTGAAAATATTTTTATTCTGTCATTGCCCTTAAGTTGCCTGGGCATAGAATTCTAAGTGGAAACTAGTTTCCTTCATAATTCTGAAGACATTGCTTCACTGTCTTCTAGCTTCCATGATTGGCAAGTTTTTATTAAATTTTTTTTATCCTTGATCCTTTCTACATGACCCATTCTTCCCCCTTTGTATGTTTGTTTCATGTGTTTTCTGAATTGTCTTGTTTTTTTTTTTAATTTCTTCTTTTTATGTTTGTTTTGAACAAATATGGAATCAGAAAGCTGCTTTACTTTGTTTTTCTCCTGTCCTTTTAGAATGAACTCAGTGGGGAAGGATTTCTCCTCTCTTATAAATAAAAGCTTGTGCAGTCCTCTGTCTTTTCTGATTACTCCTAAAAAACAGTTCTAAATATAAAATCAATTTAAGAAACAAAACACAAAAACTAAGCCCTTAGGTAATTCAGTCTGTGTAATAGTTAAGGCTTCCAGCACTTTAAAAGTGACAGCCGCTCCCTCTCTTTTTTAAGACCTTCAAGCTGCAGGAGGTGAGGACAGAGGTATGGCCTTTCCTCTCTCCTGACCCCGCTTCGTTATCTACCACCCTCACCCTTATTGCCAGCCTTGACACCTGCCTGCTCTAAGGTTGAAACACGAGGGAGGATGGAGATGAGAATAGAAGGCAGGAAGGTCTAACTTGTCTAGGATTGTTGTTAAATTGGCTTTCTGCTCTTCAGGCCTAGCCAGTGTTTAGCTCTGACTTTTTTCCCTGAATTCTTTTTGGGATTAAGACAGGTCCAGCAGTGAACTCTTGATTGCCCTTTACGTGTCTTGACTGGCTATTCTCTCCTTGTCATGTTTCTTTGAGGATTTGTTTTGTAAAGATTCTTTTTTCAAGGGGCTTTCATTGTTCCCTCCTAGTGAACCCTTAGAAATTATTAACATCGTTCCAGATCATCTCTTCCTCTCATATTTTCATAGAAGGGCCATGGATAACTTACTCTTTTCTCTGGCAGCCAGTAGAGTTATAATTTTTAGCTGCATGTTTCTATTCAGCTGCCGCAGGCTCTTTCAGCCAGACTCACCTATGGACTTTTTCCAGGGGTAACTCTGATACCACTAACTGCATCTCACTAATGCCAAGGCACACATATCCAACTGCCTGAGTGGTCCCAGTGAAGTCCCTCTTTTAACCTGAGGTTATCAAGAACTATACCTCATCTTTCTTCGTAGTGATGGGGCACTCATAGCACAGTTTTCTTCAAAGGAATCCTTCTCTCAGTTTTCCTTTTTCTTTACCTGTTTTCTCCTGAACAGGAGTGAGGAATTCCAGAATTGTACAGATAATCTTTGGCTACCTGTTTGGAGGAATGTTTTGCAGTTCAATTTGGAGTTTGATATATGTTACATCTTGGTGCCTTACATTTGTTTACACTGGTCTTTGCCAATACTGCCGATCCATGGTTGTCTGTTACTATTTAAGAATGAGACGCTAAAATGCTAATTGCAAACTCCGTGGATATAGACAGAAATTGTTGACTGGTAGACTTGACTATATGGTACTCAGGTAAGATGCTCTGGCCATTTTGTTGAGTGACTCCTGAATATGACAATCTTAGGTCTTTTCTGTTGAGTCAATTATGCTAAAGAGATGTTCTCTTTGCCAGCATTCTGAGATTGAAAAAGGGGATGGGGGAATGGGTTTTTCACCATTCAGCATGTCAACTTTTACTTAATTCCCCTTTTTCAGTAGAGAGCTTGACTCGTTTCCTCATGGTGTCCAACATCTCTGATCACTGAGACTCTCTTGTTCAATATTTACAGAAATAATCACTGCATCTTACGGTAAGATAAGGCATCTAACCTTCCAATGGTTCTTTAGACCTTCAACCAGTCCTGTTTCTAGCCTTGAAGAGTATCTCATGCATTCAGTTCCTGAGCCCCTCTGATGTTATCATATTCAAGATGGCTTGATTTTTATTGACCTCTCCCATCTGTGGAGACATAAGTTCCAGTTTTCTTATTTATGTTAAGCCAGTTACCACTCTTATAACCTACTTTAAATTCTTGAAAATTTAGTTAATATCTCATCTGGTGGCATATCCTTTACTTTTTTCTCTTTCCTTATGGCTCTTTATAATTTACATAATTCCTTAACTGTCATGTTAATGATGTTTCAGGAGGGAGTAAAGAAAATCCCATGTGTTTAGGCCCTTTACTAATATGGAGACTTTCCTAAATATCAGGCATATTATTATGTATATGGTTAAAAATAATTTATATGATGCCACTACAGTCTTGTGAGAGCAAGTTTATTCAACATTTTACCTAGTTATAGATCAGTCTTAGGTAGGTAAAGTGATTTTCTTAAAGTCACACAGTTAGAAAGTTGAAGAGGCAAGATTTCATCTTGGGTTATCATTTCTGCAAGTTCCTTGTTTTTTATAAAACATCACAACTGCCTTTTGACTGAAATTCAATTCCTTTTCTGCTGTTGGATCTCTTTACTTTCGTGGTACCAACACGATATGCTTTATTTGACAATAGACCCAGATACAGTAGCGCTGACAGAATCCACTAGAAAAGTGCTCTGTAGTAATTTGCTTGTTCACTGGAGCTTGCTCAATGCTTTTTCACAAATCATTAGGTATTTCATTTCTAGATGGTATTTTACCTAAGCAGCATTTTTCATTGACACTTAATCCAAATCATATTAAATTGTGTCACAATAAATTTATATTGTATTGGTAGCCATAAAAGTCTGAGAATTAGTTGAGTACAACAGTCAGCAAGTGAATACTGCCCATGGATCATTATGATGGAGAAGTTGCCTGAAAGCAGAACAACAGGACATAGGCGCATTTCAAGTAGAGACATAAGTTAGATACACACACAAAAAAATACCCAATCCGTGGGATGACCAGAAAGCACCATTAAGGTAGCTAGTTCTCATTTTCTTGACTCAGGCCCCCTCTAAACAGACAGGGCTGATGGGGTCATTTATGGCTTTATATAAACAGGAAACAACACTTAAAACATATTTATACATAGAGCCACATGACAAAAAGTGACATTTATTGATCAGAAGCTCCATTTGGGTTGTATTTTCCTTTTTATGCCTGGCTTTCTGTAAAAAGGTCTCCTGCCATATGATCAGTTCATTAATTAGGGTCTCATCCCAAGTTACATAGTCACAAAGAGTTTCTATAATGACAGTTTAACCTCTGAGCCTCCTGGGAAATTAAATTCATTTGCATTTTTTCATCAGTTCAAAGAATTCCTCTTTAAGGCTCAAGTCATTGGTCCTTGGCATCCTCCCACAGGGATGAGTTCTTCAATGTCTACCTGTGTTTCTTTTTAATTGTTCATTATCCAGGTCATGCAGGTGCTCCCTAATTTCTCCTGTGGCTAAGAGCCTCACCAGAGTATAAACACTCTCCCTCTTTTTATGGCACTTTTAATTGTCAGTATTTCTCATTCTTCCTCTAGAGGTAATTGGTCCCAGAGAGATCCTCCAAGAAAGCAAGAGCTGAAACTTTCTTAATTTATTAGATTATGAAATGCAGGGGTATCACAGCAAGTTTGGGTGATTGCTTTTGATTTCTCTCCTGAGATTTACCCAAGTTGAAACAGAGGCTGTTACTCCCCTGCTATCCCACTCTCGAAACCAGCTGTCCAGCAGATGCCTAGATGAGGGTCATTTCTCAGATAGTTGGCATGTCTTACAGTTTTCTCAAGTAATGCCTACCTATAGGCAAGCTCCGTTTTGTGTCATTTGCTTTATGCAGCATCAGCATCACCTGGGGACTTATTAGAAATGCAAAATCTTGGGCCCCATCCCAGACCTATTGAATCAAAAACTCAGGGTGGAAGACCCAGCAATCTGCATTTTATCAAGTTCCCAGATGAATAATGCACACTAAAGTTTGAGAAACACTATTATGCTACACAAAATTGAGACAGGTGGTTGCAGGTATTTGTTTTTCTTAAATAGTAGGACTTACAGTGTTCAGTTTCCCTTGAATAGACCCTAGACATCATTTGACAGAGTAAATAAAAAGTAAAGTGAACTCTTCTGTGTCTCAGGGGTTTAGAGGAAGAACACAGGACAGCATATAAAATTACTAGTTTAGATTCAGATCTGTAGGCCTCAAAATTCTGCTAAATTGTCTGCTTTTTAAAGAAAGCAAAGTTGAACAAAGCAAGGCATGTGAAAAAGTGACGAGGTAATGGAAAAACTGCAGCTATATGGTTTGGGTCCCAACACCTAGCTGCTTCTATTGTCATGTTGTGATCTAGCTGCTGTTATCAAAGCTGATTTCTAGAAATAGTGTTTTCTAGATAGTCTGCTTTACAGAATACTGTGCATGCTTTGCTTACATGCTGTCTTAGTGGGGAAGAGGTAGAACTCTCATATTTACAAAATTATTGGGCTGTGACATTTGTGCTCAGCTGATACTGTCAGTTCCCACAGAGAGGTCAAAGTCAGGGTGCATTTAAGTTAGAGGTATGACATTGAAGTTAGGCCTTGAAGTTAGGCCTAGATTTGAATCTCAGCTCCTCTACTGACTAGTCAGGTGTAAATTCTCTAAGCTGTCTTTTCACATTTGTTAAATGGGGCTAAAGCCTACTTCAGAAGGTTGCTCTGAAAAAATCTCATTTTAATTTAGTACTATAGATAGAGCCTTCAGTGGAACCAGTATAATGCAGATGCTCCATAAATGGGATTGCTGATAATATAGTTTTCATTTTAGGTGTCTCTCTAAGTAAATACTAAGGAGGGATTCTTACATAAAAGTTAATCTATTTATGTATATTCTAGTCAATGCTGAAGTGAGACTCTAAACTGCAATATACTCTGGAGCAGATGATCTCAATTTTGCTATTGTAATATTTTTCTTATGTCTGCTCATTCAGTAGATATTTATTGAACAACTACTATATATGTGTCAAGCATTATTCTAAGTACTAGGGATATAGTGACAAAAAGGAAAGTTCTTGCCCTCATGATTAATGTATTCTGGTGGAGGAGACAAACAGTAATCAAACTAGCCAACTAACTACGACCTACTCTGCATGGCGAGAGAGAGAGTGATTAGGTAATATTTGAGACACAGTGGTTGAGTCACTTGTTCTCTTAAGCAGACCCCTGAGGTAAGCAAAGAACTAAGCCATTTGGGTGTCTCAGGGAAGTGAGTTTCAAAACAGAGCAAATATATCACTTGAATAAGTGCTTAAGGATTAATTAGTTAATTTTTTTGTAAGTGTAAAGACAATAAAAAGACCTTGCAGAAACGTTTGTTTTTAACTTATTACCCTATTAACCTAAAGCAATACAGAAAACTTTTCCTAGCAATGATTTTCTACATTTATTCATATATGTGTGCGCACATAAGTTATTGTGTGCCTAAAATTCTTTTTTTATACTTAAGCATTTCTCCATGTTGTTTCATCATAATTTCATAATAGTTTTATAATAATTTTAACATTATCAATTATTCCATTAGGGATTTATGTAAATAAACAAAAAATAAAATGCTATATGCCCAAAGATTTTCACTGAAGCATTATTATAGTTCCAAACATTGGAAACAACTAAATGTATTAACAATAGTATCATATTTAGATTACTTCTGGTGTTTAGTAGTACTATAATAAATATCATTAAACATAATGTTTTCTTCTTTTGAATTATTTGTATTAATTAATTCCTAGGACTTAGATGTCTACATCTTTTTTAAAAAAACCTTGATATAGATTATCAAGTGATTCTCCAAAAGAATAATACCGTTAATATTATTACCAGGAATATATGAATATATGGATCATTCCATATATCTTCCAGTATTGAGTATATTTATTTAACACTGTTTTTACTACTTAGCTAAAACACCGCATGTTCTCACTTATAGATGGGAATTGAACAATGAGAACACATGGACACAGGAAGGGGAACATCACACTCTGGGGACTGTTGGGGGGTGGGGGGAGGGGGGAGGGATAGCATTAGGAGATATACCTAATGCTAAATGGCGAGTTAATGGGTGCAGCACACCAGCATGGCACATTTATACATATGTAACTAACCTGCACATTGTGCACATGTACCCTAAAACTTAAAGTATAATAATAATAAAAAAAAAAGAAATTCAACTACTAATTAGCAAAAATTACAACTTCATTGTTTTCTTTTGAGTTTCCTGACTTACTCATAATGTCCAACATATTATTATTAAAATTATTTATTTTGCGGCTATTCATTGATTTGTGGGGTGCACTTGTTTTAAAAGGTTTTAAAAAACAATCACCATGAGTTTCTTATTCTCAGTGTAGCTCCATTACCTGGACATGGGATCAGTAAGACTCAAGCCAAGAATTTTCTAATATGTGTCTTAACAGTGAAAATTTCATGTATTAAAGAGAAAGTTCTTATACCTCAACAAATTGCTTTTTATAGTACAGTCTAAACATAAAAGTGCTTCCTTACCTAGCTTCAATAAGTACAAGTGTTTTGCCAAATGGATTCCTCTATTAACCTTCACCCATCCATCCACATTTTTTCTTGCTGGAATATTAAGAAGCAAGTTTAGAAGTCATGTAATCTCATCATTAAGTACTTCGGCATGCATCACTTTTAGCTGAGAAGGTCTTTTTAAAAACTACCTTTATGCTTAACAAATTAAGAATTCCTTATTATCATTTACAATTCCTATTCAAATTTCTAAGAAAATGTCACAGGCTTGGTTTGCTTGAATCAGGATCTCAGCAAGGTCAGTGCATTGCATTTGACTGTTTTGTCTCTCAAATTTAAAAAATTCTATTATTAGTCCTCTCTTTGCTGCTTTTTTATACCATAGATTTGTTAATGAATCCAGAACCTGTATCCCATAAAATATCGCATATTATTTATTTGACTGGCTGCTTTCTCATGATACTGTTTAACTTATTTGCTTTACTCCTGCCCCCATCTCCTATATTTTCCTTAAACTATTAATTTAGACCTAGAGATGACTAGGTTTAGGTTCAGTTTTCGGGGGTCTGGATGACAAGAATAGGTTTCAGGTGGTGGGTGCAGTATACTTCTTGTTGAATCACATCAAGAGGTATATGACTGGTTGACCACTTTTATTGATACTAACATTGACCACTAAATTTAAGCAGTGTCATCCTGATCCCTCTATTTTAAGTTCCCCATTGATGACTATTCCCTAAATCCAATGGAATAGATAGTAAAATGCTGAATTTTCTATTATTCCTTCTATATTTATTAGCTGAGTTCTACAAAAACTTTCTATCATCAGTTATTGGGTTATCTTGGAATATGTCTCATACAGGAAAGGTGAGATAAGTGTTTGACACTTTCTGTTAATAAGAGTAATTATAAGGGTAATGAATGAGTTCATTAACAATATCCAGTGGAGACTAATAAATTTTTATTTTTAAAAAATCATTATGAACTCAAGGAGTTATATATACTTCATATAATTTGATCTATTGAATTAGTATTTTTTTAATGCTCAAATTTTTTTATCTGAGGTCAGAGGTAGCCCCTTCAATTTGGTTACTGTATCTTTCTGATATGATCCCAGTAATCTTCCTATTTCCTTGGCACAGCAAGATATATCAGGCCTATCTCGTCAACTCTGCCACATACTTGGAATCATCCATTTCTCCAAAAAGACTGCCTCATTGAGGATATTTAAAAATTAGGAGTGTTCATTATTTCTGGGATGTCATTTCTTTTAGGTTTTTCAGTGGACAGAGCTTCAGATCTACTTTTTAAGGTTTTTAAATTTTATAGAGACAGGGTCACATGCTGTCTCCCAGGCTAGAGTGCAGAGGTGCTATCATAGCTTGCTACAGCCTTGAACTCCTGGACTCAAGCAATTCTCCCACATCAGCCTTCTGAGTAGCTGGGACTACAGACGTGTACCACCAGGTCTGGCTAATTTTTAAAAATTTTTTTGTAGAGAGTGGGTCTCACTAAGTTGCCTAGGGCTCATCTCGAACTCCAGGCTTCAACCAGTCCTCCTGCCTCAGCCTCTCAGAGTTCTGGGATTACAGGCAGGAGCCACTGCACCCAGATAGAATCTGTTGTTGTTGTTTTTTTTTTAAAGAAAAGTAAGTCATGAGTTCATACTAATATATCTGATATAGTGTAATGATACAGTTTTTTGTTTGATTTGTTTGATTACTTGTGTCTTTTTTAATGCTGGAAATCTTGCTTTCCAAATACATTAATATAATTATTTGCTTTATTATGCAATCTACCTGTAATAATTTCAAAAAATACATAAATATTGTAAATGAACAAATTATTTTTATTGTGTATATATATTGTATTATTTTATTGTATATTTTTAAGGTACACAACATGATATTTTGATATACACAGTGAAATATTTACTACAGTTAGGCAAATTAACATATCCATCCTCACTCATAGTAACCCTTTTCATGTGTATATGGTAAGAGCATCAGAATCTACTCTCAGCGAATTTCCAGTATATATAAAAACAGTTTAAGATTTCTTTGTAGCTTGTTTTGCATCATTAGGACTGTACACTCTGAACACTATCATTTAAAGTTACTTGAATGAACTATTTCATTTTTATTATTATTATACTTTAAGTTCTGGTGTACATGTGCAGAATGTGCAGGTTTCTTATATAGGTATACATGTGCCATGGTGGTTTGCTACACCCATCAACCCATCATCTACATTAGGTATTTCTCCTAATGCTATCCCTCCCCTAGTCCCCTGCCTCCATCAGGCCCTGGTGTGTGATGTTCCCCTCCCTGTGTCCATGTGTTCTCATTGTTCAACTCCCACTTATGAGTGAGAACATGCGGTGTTTGGTTTTCTGTTCCTGTGTTTGTTTGCTGCGAATGATGGTTTCCAGCTTCATCTATGTCCCTGCAAAGGACATGAACTCATTCTTTTTTATGGCTGTATAGTATTCCATGGTGTATATGTGACACATTTTCTTTATCCAGACTATCATTGATGGGCATTTGGGTTGGTTCCAAGTCTTTGATTTTGTGAATAGTACCACAATAAGCATACTTGTGCATGTGTCTTTATGGTAGAATGATTTATAATGCTTTGGGTATATACCCAGTAATGGGATTGCTGAGTCAAATGGTATTTCTGGTTCTAGATCCTTGAGGAATTGCCACATAGTCTTCCACAATGGTTGAACTAATTTACACTCCCACCAACAGTGTAAAAGCATTCCTATTTCTCCATATCCTCTCCAGCATCTGTTCTTTCCTGACTTTTTAGTGATCGCCATTCTAACTGGTGTGAGATGGTATCTCATTGTGGTTTTGATTTGCATTTCTCTAATGACCAGTGATGATGAGCTTTTTTTTTCATATGTTTGTTGGCTACATAAATGTCTTCTTTCGAGAAGTGCGTGTTTATATCCTTCAGTTACTTTTTGATGGGGTTGTTTTTTTTTTTCTTGTAAATTTGTTTAAGTTCTTTGTAGATTCTGGATATTAGCCCTTTGTCAGATGGACAGATTGCAAAAATTTTCTCCAATTTTGTAGATTGCCTATTCACTCTGATGATAGCTTCTTTTGCTGTGCAGAAGCTCTTTAATTTAATTAGATCCCATTTGTCTATTTTGGCTTTTGTAGCCATTGCTTTTGGTGTTTTAGTCATGAAGTCTTTGTCTATGCCTATGTCCTGAATGGTATTGCCTAGGTTTTCTTCTAGGAATTTTATGGTTTTAGGTCTTATGTTTAAATCTTTAATCCATGTTGAGTTAATTTTTGTACAAGGTGTAAGGAAGGGGTCCAGTTTCAGTTTTCTGCATATGGCTAGCCAGTTTTCCCAACACCATTTATTAAATAGGGAATCCTTTCCCTGTTGCTTGTTTTTGTCAAGTTTGTCAAAGATCAGATGGTTGTAGATGTGTGGTGTTATTTCTGAGGCCTTTGTTCTGTCCATTGATCTATATATCTGTTTTGGTACCAGTACCATGCTGTTTTTGTTACTGTAGCCTTGTAGTGTAGTTTGAAGTCAGGTAGCTGATGCCTCCAGCTTTGTTCTTTTGGCTTAGGATTGTCTTGGCTATGCAGGCTCTTTTTTGGTTCCATATGAAATTTAAAGTAGTTTTTTCTAATTCTGTGAAGAAAGTCAATGGTAGCTTGATGGGGATAGCATTGAATATATAAATTACTTTAGGCAGTATGGCCATTTTCACAATATTGATTCTTCCTATCCAGAAGCATGGAATATTTTTCCATTTGATTGTGTCCTGTGTTATTTCCTTGAACAGTGGTTTGTAGTTCTCCTTGAAGAGGTCCTTCACATCCCTTGTAAATTGTATTCCAAGGTATTTAATTCTCTATAGCAATTGTGAATGAGTTTCACTCATGATTTTGCTATTATTGGTGTATAGGAATGCTTGTGATTTTTGCACATTTATTTTGTATCCTGAGACTTTGCTGAAGTTGCTTATCAGCTTTAGGAGATTTTGGGCTGAGATGATGGGGTTTTCTAAATATACAATCATGTCATCTGCAAACAGAGACAATTTGACTTCCTCTTTTCCTATGTGAGTACCCTTTATTTCTTTCTCTTTCCTGATTGCCCTGGCCAGAGCTTCCAACACTATGTTGAATATGAGTGGTAAGAAGCGGCATCCTTGTCTTGTGCCGATTTTCAAAGAAAATACTTCCAGTTTTTGCCCATTCAGTATGATATTGGCTGTGGGTTTGTCATAAATAGCTCTTATTATTTTGAGATACATTCTATCAATACCTAGTTTATTGAGAGATTTTATCATGAAGCAGTGTTAAATTTTATCAAAGGCCTTTTCTGCATCTATTGAGATAATCGTGGTTTTTGTCATTGTTTCTGTTTATGAGATGGCTTATGTTTATTGATTCGTGTATGTTGAACCAGCCTTGCATCCTAGGTATGAAGCTGACTTGATCGTGGTGGATAAGCTTTCTGATGTGCTGCTGGATTCAGTTTGCCAATATTTTATTAAGGATTTTCACATTGATGTTCATCAGGGATATGGGCCTGAAGTTTTCTTTTTTTGTTGTGTCTCTGCCATGTTTTGATATTAGGATGATGCTGGCCTCATAAAATGAGTTAGGGAGGATTCCCCCTTTTTCTATTGTTTGGAATAGTTTCAGAAGCAATGGTATCAGCTCCTTTTTGTACCTCTGGTAGAATTCTGCTGTGAATCCACCTGGTCCCGGACTTTTTTTGGTTGGTAGGCTATTAATTACTGCCTCAATTTCAGAACTTGTTATTGGTCTATCCAGGGATCCGACTTCTTCCTGGTTTAGATTTGAGAGAGTGTATGTGTCCAGGAATTTATCCATTTCTTCTAGATTTTCTAGTTTATTTGCATAGAGTTGTTTACAGTATTCTCTGATGGTAGTTTGTATTTCTGTGGGATCAGTAGTGATAACGCCTTTGTCATTTTTTTGTGTCTATTTGATTCTTCTCTTTTTTTCTTTATTAGTCTGGCTAGTAGTCTATCTATTTTGTTAATCATTTCAAAAAACCAGCTCCGGGATTCATTGATTGTTTGAAGGGTTTTTCATTCTGTATCTCCTTCAGTTCTGCTCTGATCTTAGTTATTTCTTGTCTCCTGCTAGCTTTTGAATTTGTTTGCTCTTGCTTCTCTAGTTCTTTTAATGTGATTTTAGGGTGTCAATTTTAGACCTTTCCTGCTTTCTCTTGTGGGCATTTAGTGCTATAAATTTCCCTCTACACACTGCTTTAAATGTGTCCCAGAGATTCTGGTACTTTGTGTCTTTGTTTTCATTGGTTTCAAATAACTTGTTTATTTCTGCCTTAATTTTGTTATTTACCTAGTAGTCATTCAGGAGCAGGTTTTCAGTTTCCATGTAGTTGTGCAGTTTTGAGTGAGTTTCTTTTATTATTATTATTATTATACTTTAAGTTTTAGGGTACATGTGCACAATGTGCAGGTTAGTTACATATGTATATGTGTGCCATGTTGGTGTGCTGCACCCATTAACTCGTCTTTTAGCATTAGGTATATCTCCTAATGCTATCCCTCCCCCCTCCCCCCAACAGTCCCCAGAGTGTGATGTTCCCCTTCCTGTGTCCATGTGTTCTCATTGTTCAATTCCCATCTATGAGTGAGAACATGCAGTGTTTGGTTTTTTGTCCTTGCGATAGTTTACTGAGAATGATGATTTCCAGTTTCATCCATGTCCCTACAAAGGACATGAACTCATCATTTTTTATGGCTGCATAGTATTCCATGGTGTATATGTGCCACATTTTCTTAATCCAGTCTATCATTGTTGGACATTTGGGTTGGTTCCAAGTCTTTGCTATTGTGAATAGTGCTGCAATAAACATACGTGTGCATGTGTCTTTATAGCAGCATGATTTATAGTCCTTTGGGTATATACCCAGTAATGAGATGGCTGGGTCAAATGGTATTTCTAGTTCTAGATCCCTGAGGAATCGCCACACTGACTTCCACAATGGTTGAACTAGTTTACAGTCCCACCAACAGTGTAAAAGTATTCCTATTTCTCCACATCCTCTCCAGCACCTGTTGTTTCCTGACTTTTTAATGATCGCCATTCTAACTGGTGTGAGATGGTATCTCATTGTGATTTTGATTTGCATTTCTCTGATGGCCAGTGATGGTGAGCATTTTTTCATGTGTTTTTTGGCTGCATAAATGTCTTCTTTTGAGAAGTGTCTGTTCATGTCCTTCGCCCACTTTTTGATGGGGTTGTTTGTTTTTTTCTTGTAAATTTGTTGGAGTTTATTGTAGATTCTGGATATTAGCCCTTTGTCAGATGAGTAGGTTGCAAAAATTTTCTCCCATTTTGTAGGTTGCCTGTTCTTGAGTGAGTTTCTTAATCCTGAGTTCTAATTTGATTGCACTGTGGTCTGAGAGACTGTTTGTTCTGATTTCTGTTCTTTTGCATTTGCTGAGGAGTGTTTTACTTACAATTACATAGTCGATTTTAGAATAAATGTGATGTGGTGCTGACAAGAATGTATATTCTGTTGATTTCAGGTGGAGAGTTGTATAGATGTCTATTAGGTCTGCTTGGCCAAGAGCTGAGTTCAAGTCCTGAATATCCTTATTAATTTTCTGTCTCATTGATCTGTCTAATATTGACAGTGGGGTATTAAAGTCTCCCACTATTATTGTGTGGAAGTCTAAGAGTCTTTGTATATCTCTAAGAACTTGCTTTATGAATCTGGGTGCTCCTGTATTGGGTGCGTATATAATTAGGATAGTCAGTTCTTCTTGTTGCATTAATCCCGTTACCATTATGTAATGCCCATCTTTGTCTCTTTTGATCTTTGTTTGTTTAAAGTCTTTTTTATCAGAGACTAGGATTGCAACCCCTAGTTTTTTTTTTTTCCATTTACTTGGTAAATATTCCTTCATCCCTTTATTTTGAGCCTATGTGTGTCTTTGCACGTGAGATGGGTCTCCTGAATACAGCACACCAATGAGTCTTGCCTCTTTATCCAATTTGCCAGTCTGTGTCTCTTAATTGGGGCATTTAGTCCCTTTACATTTAAGGTTAATCTTGTTATGTGTGAATTTGATCTGGTAATTATGATGCTAGCTGGTTATTTTGTCCATTAGTTGATACAGTTTCTTCATAGCATCTATGGTCTTTACAATTTGGTATGTTTTTGCAGTGACTGGTACCAGTTATTCCTTTCCATATTTAGTGCTTCCTTCAGGAGCTCTTGTAAGGCAGGCCTGGTGGTGATAAAGTCTCTCAGCATTTGCTTGTCTGTAAATAATTTTATTTCTCTTTTGTTTATGAAGCTTAGTTTGGCTGGATATGAAATTCTGGGTTGAAAATTCTTTTAAGAATGTTGAATATTGGCCCCCACTCTCTTCTGGCTTGTAGGGTTTCTGCCAAGAGATCCGCTGTTAGTCTGATGGGCTTCCCTTTGTGGGTTACCCAACCTTTCTCTTTGGCTGCACTTAACATTTTTTCCTTCATTTTGTGTCGGAAATTGGTGGGTTCTTGGTCTCACTGACTTCAAGAATGAAGCCACGGACCCTCGCGGTGAGTGTTACAGTTCTTAAAGATGGTGTGTCCGGAGTTTGTTCCTTCTGATGTTCAGACATGTTCGGAGTTTCTTCCTTCTGGTGGGTTCATGGTCTCACTGGCTTCAGGAGCGAAGCTGCAGACCTTCGCGGTGAGTGTTACAGCTCTTAAGGCGGTGCATCTAGAGTTGCTCGTTCCTCCCATCTGGAGTTATTCATTCCTCCCGGTGGATTCGTGGTCTTGCTGGCCTCAGGAGTGAAGCTGCAGACCTTCGTGGTGTTACAGCTCATAAAGGCAGTGCGGAACCAAAGAGTGAGCAGCAGCAATATTTATTGCAGGGTGAAAGAACAAAACTTCTATAGTGTGGAAGGGGACCCAAGTGGGTTGCTGCTGCTGGCTCAGGCAGCCTACTTTTATTCCCTTGTCTGGCCCCACCCACATCCTGCTAATTGGTGCATTTTACAGAGAGCTGATTGGTCTGTTTTGACAGGGTGCTGATTGGTGCATTTACAATCCCTGAGCTAGACACAGAGTGCTGATTGGTGCATTTACAATCCTCTAGCTAGACATAAGAGTTCTCCAAGTCCCCACTAGATTAGCTAGACACAGAGCGCTGATTGGTGCATTTACAAACCTTTAGCTAGACACAGAGTGCTAATAGGTGCATTTACAATCCCTGAGCTAGACACAGAGTGCTGATTGGTGCATTTACAATCCTTTAGCTAGACATAAAAGTTCTCCAAGTCCCCACCCAACTCAGGAGCCCAGCTGGCTTCACCTAGTGGATCTCGTGCCAGGGCCACGGGTGGAGCTGCCCACCAGTCTCATGCCATGCGCCCACACTCCTCAGCCCTTGGGTGGTCGATGGGACTGGATGCCATGGAGCAGGGGGCAGCACCTGTCGGGGAGGCTCGGGTCGCATGGGAGCCCACTGCGGTGGGGGCTCAGGCATGGCGGGCTGCAGATCCCAAGCCCAGCACCACAGGGAGGCAGCTGAGGCCTGGCGAGAATTCGAGTATGGCATGGGTAGGCCGGCATTGCTAGGGGACCCAGCGCACCCTCCGCAGCTGCTGGCCCGGGTGCTAATGCCCTAACTGCCTGGGGCTGGTGGTGCTGGCCGGCCACTCTGAGTGCGGGGCCTGCTGAGCCCGTGCTACCTGGAACTCGCACTGGCCCACGAGCACCACATGCAGCCCCAGTTCCTGCCCGTGCCTCTCCCTCCACACCTCCCTGCAGGCAGAGGAAGCTGGCTCCAGCCTTAGCCAGCCCAGAGTGGGGCTCTCACAGTGCAGCGGCAGGCTGAAGGGCTCCTCAAGCACGGCCAGAGTGGATGCCGAGGCCAAGGAGGTGCCGAGAGCGAGCGAGGGCTGCTAGCACATTGTCACCTCTCAATTTCAACCTTGGTGAATCTGATGATTGTGTGTCTTGGGGTTGCTCTTCTCGAGGAGTATCTTTGTGGTGTTCTGTGTATTTCCTGAATTTGAATGTTGGCCTGTCTTGCTAGGTTGAGGAACTTCTCCTGGATAATATCCTGAAGTGTTTTTCAACTTGGTTCCATTCTCCCCATAACTTTCAGGTACACCAGTCAGACGTAGATGTGTTTTTTTCACATAGTCCCATATTTCTTGGAGGCTTTATTCATTCCTTTTCATTCTTTTTTCTCTAATCTTGTCCTCTTGCTTTATTTCATTAAGTTGACCTTCAATCTCTTATATCCTTTCTTCTGCTTGATCGATTCAGCTATTGATACTTGTGTATGCTTCACAAAGTTCTCATGCTGTGTTTTTCAGCTCCATCAGGTCATGTATGTTCTTGTCTAAACTGGTTATTCTAGTTAGCAATTTGTCTAACCTTTTTTCAAGGTTCTTAGCTTCCTTGCATTGGGTTAGAACATGCTCCTTTATAAAGCTCGGAGGAGTTTATTACCCACCTTCTGAAGCCTACTTCTGTCAGTTCATCAAACTCATTCTTCATCCAGTTTTGTTCCCTTGCTGGTGAGGAGTTGTGATCCTTTGGAGAAGAGGTGTTCTGGTTTTTGGAATTTTCAGCCTTTTTGCATTGGTTTCTCCCCATCTTCTTGGATGTTTCTACGTTTGGTCTTTGAAGTTGGTGACCTTCAGATGGAGTGTCTGAGTGGATGTCCTTTTTGTTGATGTTGATGCTATTCCTTTCTGTTTGTTAGTTTTCCTTCTAACAGTCAGGCTCCTCTGCTACAGGTCCACTGGAGTTTGCTGGAGGTCGACTCCAGACCCTGTTTGCCTGGGTATTAGCAGCAGAGGCTGCAGAACAACAAAGATTGCTGCCTGTTCCTTCCTTTGGAAGCTTCATCCCAGCAGGGCACCCACCAGATGCCAGCCAGAGCTCTCCTGTATGAGGTGTCAGTTAGCCCCTACTGGGAGGTGTCTCCCAATCAGGAGACACGGGGGCCACGGACCCACTCAAGGAGGCAGTGTGACCCTTAGCAGAGCTCAAACCCTGTGCTGGGAGATCCACTGCTCTCTTCAGAGCTGTCAGGCAGGGATGTTTAAGTCTACTGGAGCTGTGCCCACAGCCACGCCTTCCCCAGGTGCTGTGTCCCAGGGAGATGGGGGTTTTATCTATAAGCCCCTGACTGGGGCTGCTGCCATTTTTATTCAGAGATGCCCTGCCCAGAAAAGAGGAATCTAGAGAGGCAGTCCAGCCACAGCAGCCTTGCTGAGCTGTGGTTGGCTCCACCCAGTTTGATCTTCTGAGTGGCTTTGTATACACTGTGAGGGTAAAACCACCTGCTCAAGCCTCAGCAATGGTGGACGCTTCTCCCCCCACCAAATTCTAGCATCCCAGGTCAAGCTCAGACTGCTGTGCTGGCAGTGAGAATTTCAAGCCAGTGGATTTTAGCTTGCTGGGCTCCATGGGGGTGGGACCTACCCAGCCAGACCACTTGGCTCCCTGGCTTAAGCCCCCTTTCCAGGGAAGTGAACAGTTCTGTCTCACTGGCATTCCAGGCTCCTCTGGGGTATGAAAAACAAAAAACAAAAAAACTCCTGCAGCTAGCTCACTGTCTGCCCATACAGCCACCCAGTTTTGTGCTTGAAACCCAGGGCCCTGGTGGCATAGGCACAAGAGGGAATCTCCTGGTCTGCGGTTTGTGAAGACCATGGGAAAAGCACAGTATCTGGGCTGGAGTGCACTGTTCCTCACAGCACAGTTTCTAATGGCTTCCCTTTGTTAGGAGAGGGAGTTCCCTGACCCCTTGTGCTTCCTGGGTAAGGCCACCCTTCTTTGGCTCGCCCTCAATGGGCTGCACCCACTGTCTGATCAGTCTCAATGAGATGAACTGGTTACCTCAGTTGGAAATGCAGAAATCACCTCCCTTCTGTGTTGATCTCGCTGGGAACTGCAGACCTGAGCTGTTCCTATTCGGTCATCTTGCCAGCAATCTCCAAATTATTTATTTTATTGCTCATGTCATCAGTTTGATATACAGTTAATTTTCTTCAATTTGATTCAATTTTTTAGGGATTCATGTTTTTCCATTTTAATTTTTTTACTTTTTTTTTTTTTTTTGAGACAGAGTCTCACTGTCTCCCAGGCTGGAGTACAGTGGCGCGATCTTGGCTCACTGCAAGCTCTGCCTCCTGGGTTCACGCCATTCTCCTGCCTCAGCCTCCCAAGTAGCTGGGACTACAGGCGCCCACCACCATGCCCGGCTAATTTTTTGTATTTTTAGTAGAGACAGGGTTTCACCATGTTAGCCAGGATGGTCTCTATCTCCAGACCTTGTGATCCACCAGCCTCGGCCTCCCAAAGTGCTGGGATTACAGGTGCAAGCCACTGCGCCTGGCCAATTTTTTCACTTTTTAATTATGTACAACAATAATTGAAACCATACATATACTTAAGAGCTCTTTGTATTAGCTATGTCTTTCTGGAATATAATTAGCAAATATTTCCTTCAGATTGTTCTTTGTCTTTGTTTATGGTGATTTTTTGACATGTGTAAGTCATTCAGATATGTTTTTATGTAGCTAAATTTATTAATATTTAACTTGCTTTTGGAATTTGGGTTCTATTTATGACAGTTTTTCTATTTCCAGATTAAAGAGGAATACATCATTAATGACAAGATATGAAATGCAAATGCACACATTAAAAAAACCCTAAGTATCATTAGCCTTTTGGGAAATACAAATCAAAACTACCATGAGATAACATTGTATAGATAGATAACATCCATTTGATTGATTAAAAAGGAAATATATGGATATATCAAGTGATGTAAAGACTGAGGAATAACTGGGATTTTCATACACTGCTGCTAAACAATAAAAATAATATACCCACACAAAAAATAAAAAAGGAATACATCTATTTTTAATTCAAATATATGGTATGAGTCATTATGTTTAGATCTTGCATCCATTTGGAAATTATTATTTAGTAGTATTTTATTTTAAAATATCAGACACTTTTTTTCTTCCCAGTTGCTGTTTTAGATATTAGAGATATAATGGTGACAAGATCAACAATATCTAGTTTCTCTCAGAGCTAATGTTCCTGTAAGGGGAGACAGACCACAAAGATGATTTTAGATAAAGGTAAATGCCATAAAGACAGTGAAAGAAGATGATGTGATGAGGAGGGACTGAAGAGATGCCTCTCTGATAAGATGATATTTGAGTGATTCTTGCATCACATGAAGAGGGCAACTATATCAGGTTCTGGGACAGAACTATCCAAGCCAAGGAAATACTTAGTACAAAGGCACTGAGGAGCAATAGCCCCTAACACTTATTAAATGTTTACTATGAACCAGACACAATGCCAAAACACTTCATCTGCATTATCTCATTTATTTCTTACAACTACCCTTTGAATTAGGTAACAATAATCATCCTATTTTGAATATGAGGACACTAAGATTGAAAGGGCCTCCTCTCAGTCTCCAGTGTAGCTTTCAGGGCTCAACCTGCAACAGTGAATTCCTGATTTTATCTCTCCAGGCTTTCATGAGAAGGACAAGAAGCCATATTGCCGAAAGGATTTCTTAGCCATGTTCTCACCCAAGTGTGGTGGCTGCAATCGCCCAGTGTTGGAAAACTACCTTTCAGCCATGGACACTGTCTGGCACCCAGAGTGCTTTGTTTGTGGGGTCTGTATAATCACTTTTCTTTTGGACTTAGGGAAAGTCAAGGGTTGTCCTCTCTGAGAGGAAGAGCTGCAGTTAGTGAAAGGGTTCACAGTCCTGAATGAGGAATGGATGTGGGCATCCTGAAGGAGAAATGAAATACAGATCCCTTTGCTTGTCTGTTTTGCAAGTGGGAAATCTAGTCTCCATTTGTCAAGAACCTGAGGGAAATTCCTGTAGCTGGCAGGTAACTGGCAGGAATTTCAAGGCTGAAAATTTTACTTTGCTGACATTTTACCTCTTGACATTTGCATTCCTTTTCTCTCTCTTCTCTCTACCCCTAGGACTGCTTCACCAGTTTTTCTACTGGCTCCTTCTTTGAACTGGATGGACGTCCATTCTGTGAGCTCCATTACCATCACCGCCGGGGAACGCTCTGCCATGGATGTGGGCAGCCCATCACTGGCCGTTGTATCAGTGCCATGGGGTACAAGTTCCATCCTGAGCACTTTGTGTGTGCTTTCTGCCTGACACAGTTGTCGAAGGGCATTTTCAGGGAGCAGAATGACAAGACCTATTGTCAACCTTGCTTCAATAAGCTCTTCCCACTGTAATGCCAACTGATCCACAGCCTCTTCAGATTCCTTATAAAATTTAAACCAAGACGGGAAAGGGTAGATTTGCTGTTACTGACCTTCTGCTTAATAGTCTTATAGAAAAAGGAAAGGTGATGAGCAAATAAAGGAACTTCTAGACTTTACATGACTAGGCTGATAATCTTATTTTTTAGGCTTCTATACAGTTAATTCTATAAATTCTCTTTCTCCCTCTCTTCTCCAATCAAGTACTTGGAGTTAGATCTAGGTCCTTCTATCTAGTCCCTCTACAGATGTATTTTCCACTTGCATAATTCATTGCCAGCACTGGTTTTCTTAGGTTTCTCTGTTTTCATCTCTAGTGATGGCCCTACTCATATCTTCTCTAATTTGGCCCTGATACTTGTTTCTTTTCAAGTTTTCCCATTTCCGTGTGGTTCACTGCCTTACAATCACTGCTGTGAAATCGTGATACCACTCTTAGCTCTTTGCATCTTCCTTCAGTGTATTTTTGTTTTTCAAGAGGAAGTAGATTTTAACTGGACAACTTTGAGTACTGACATCATTGATAAATAAACTGGCTTGCGGTTTCAATAACTCATTGTCATATTTGTTTGGGAGATAAACTTTCTGCTTCCCGTGTTATATACTAGGCACTATGTACAATTAAGATTATATCATACCTCGTTTCCTTCCATCCAATGCACACTTTAAAAATTTTAATCGGAAGAAATTAAAAGGAGGGTCTCCTTTTCACTAATTTTTCTTTTTAGTTTGGTCCCATAACCATTTTATTTTCTAGACTTAGATGATTGAATCATTTTTAAAAATGACAAAGCTTCTTAAAATTGTTTTTATTACTTTGTTTACAGAAGGAGAAACCCTGGCTATCCATTAGATACCTTACAAATTCATTTCTTTTTCTTTTTTTTTTTTTTTTTTTCTGAGATGGAGTTTCACTCTTGTTGCCCAGGCTGGAGTGCAATGGCACAATCTCGGCTGACCGCAACCTCCGCCTCCTGGGTTCAGGCAATTCTCCTGCCTCAGCCTCCTGAGTAGCTGGAATTACAAGCATGCGCCACCACGCCAGGCTAATTTTTCTATTTTTAGTAGAGATGGGGTTTCTCCACGTTGGTCAGGCTGGTCTTGAACTCCCGACCTCAGGTGATCCACCCACCTCGACCTCCCAAAGTGCTGGGATTACAGGCGTGAGCCACTGCGCCCAGCCACAAATTCATTTCTAAAGTAAAAAATGAAACACAATTTCACATTTGCCTCCTGACGACAAATGAGATGGCTGATGGCTGTTCTTAGAGCATCTCTGAAGAAAGATGCTATAAAAAAAAAGCTCAAATGATTATTATCTAGAATTAGGAAAGCCAAGCCTCAAAGAAAAATTCCTCTTAATCATTTGTTCATCTCAAAATATTATAAGTAAATATGTAGAAAAGCTTGTCAGGTTATCAGAGAATCTGACTTTCTTATGTCCTGTCAGTTTACTGTCCTACAGTTTACTTTTCATAAAAGTAAGCTTCACAAGGACTCATCTTTCTGCAAAAGGGATTTCGAGAAGATCAGTACAATATCCTTCTTCCCATGGTCTTAAAAATAATTGTGTGATTATTTGTTATAACAAAAACCAGACTCTTAGAATGCTTGATTCTGAGATAAGTTACTGGCGAAAACTCCTTCACTGGAGGTATTTTTAAAAATAGGACAAAATTTGGTGTCTTTAGATTGATAGAGGAATAGTACTACTTGGGAGAGCTGAAATGGATTAAATGTTTCTTGCCAAACTTTATTATATCTATGTCCTTTGTTGGAATGGATAATAAGGGGGTTTTGAGAGTTACAAGGAATTGGCAACAGTTAATTCTATAAAATAGGAGCTCCAAATGCATGTAAGATATGTGGGAGGCCACACAGATATGGAACCATCTGGCCTCTATCCTGTTTGGCTGTCTGAGAGCGCCAGACTATGCAGAACACACATTCAACTTTTAAACATCCTCTTTGCAATGTCTTCACTCAACGATGTCACACGCAGGTGTTAATATGGCAATGTTATTGGTTGCCTTGGCAATTTGACAAAGTAAACTTGGAGTTTTAGCCCTTAAAAAGAAATGTACAGGTGCTAAAAGTTTTTTAAAAAGGATTAGCTATTTTGAGATTCAATAGAATGTAACTATTTTTAAAGGTCAAAGAAAATCCAGAGTTCACTAAGATGCAATTAAGAAGTGAAAACACTTTCTTCTCACATTGAACAGAAGTGGTTTTATTTGCTCAAAGAGATACTGACTTCAGGACTAGTGTTTTAGCAATAAGGAAACTACTCACAAGTAAAAAGTTCTGCTTTTTAAAAACCCTGGAAATGCCATTACTAAAATTGATCACATACCTATTTACTTTTGGTTTTGAGTAACCTAGGGTGTTTAAAAAATCAAACCCACCCTCACAGGACAGGGGTTTTCCACCAGTGAATATAAACGTATAGAAAGGAATATGCTGTAGAATTGGTACTGTATTCTCAAAGGGGAGTCTCTCAATTAGTTTGGTCAGCTTTTCTTTGAAGTAAATTTAGTCTCTTCCAAGGTAATACTTTGATAAAGACAACAATTATTTTTCCATCCAAGTTCCATCACACACTTCTTGGAGTTGTAGGATGGCTGCCAGCGCATGCTTCTTGTTTCATAACCAGTAGGGGGAGCAAGAGTGCTTTTATCGAGCATTTGCAAGCAAAAGTTCTGGGATTCATCCTCACTGGTCTAGCCTAGGTCACATACCAGTAATTTTTGCTGGGGGAATGGATTCTGCAGCTTGGCTAAAACCAAACTGAATTATTTCCAAAGTTACAAGCAGGACTAAGTTTCCCGAAAGCACAAGGGCTTTGTGGAGGAGACGTGAATACTTTAAAAGCTGGATATTGGTAAGAAGCGGGAAGGGGACAATGAATCTTGAATTCGTATGTTCAAAAGTGAAAATATTGGAGTTGCTGAGTTTCAAGGTAATGTAGAAGGTAAGCAAGCAGGCATTGTCAGTATCCTGAGGGATCATGTCCAAGAACTTTACAGAACCCAAAGGCAGAGGAGACAGCCAGGAATGCTGGTGTCCTGAGGAACATGCGGCAGAGGCACTGCTCTTCCTGGGCCCCTAGGGGCGCACCACTGAGAAGCATCAAAAGCAGCTTCAGTTTGGCAGTCTGGAAAAGGAGATCTTCCAGCTGAAATCAAGGTGAGAAAGAGTAGCAGCTTCCTTTAGAGGCGAGTGTCTTAGGCATAAGCAGGTCCTCAATAAGGCAGTGGTGGCAGCCACTGAAATATGACACTGAAAAAGAGACTGCCTGTCCCCAAAATATTGTGGAGGTTGTGTTACTAGGTACCATCAGTGCAGCACGTTAAGTGCTGGGAACACAGAGTTCAGTGGGGAAATGGAAATCTCCTGCGATCCACAGGATAAAAAAGAAAGAAATCTCAGGTAAAAGCTGGTGCTTGGGTTGTACTTGTTGCAAATTTATAACTTTGCCAGAAGGCAGTGGTGTCTCAAACTTATAAGAAAGGAGACAGTTTATGTAGGACATTCTCCTACCCTAGATATAGTCAGCGTATAGTGCCTAAATTGATTTTCCGTGGGGAGAAGTCTCCTAACTGTGTTTAGGTTCATAGACCAAGGATTCTGGACAATTGCATAGACATCCTGGCATCCTGTTGAGAGCCATCCATCTTCCCTTCCTATTTTGGATATCATTAAATCACAATAAATACTGTATTATGGGAATAACATTTTTCCTGGGATAAGTACCTCAGTTCTAGTGAGAGATATCTCAGATCACAGGTTCTACTGGGAAAACTCCTAAAGCTGAAAATGAACAGACCAAGAAATCAAAGAATACTTTACTTTCTCTAAACTTTAACTTAGAGAATTTGATTTTGGATTTTAATGTTTTTGGACTTTGATATGCTATGTTGAATAATATTATTGGATATAATTGAGGATGGGACATGAAATGAAAGGGGAGTAAATTTCTCAGCTGTTTTTCCCTAGAGTCTAATTTCTCTACAAAGAACTGCATCTCCCATTCTTGGTCCACGTGTTTAGGCGAGGCTGACTTTAACCTCAGCCTCAGAAATAGGTACAGTCCCAGGTCTGACCAATAAAAGTACTTTGTTCTTCTGAAGGAAGGCGATTGGATCAGGAATAGACATGTGACCCCAGCAAAGCCAATGACCTTTACTAGATTTATTCAGAAAGGACATTCCCATTCGTTGGAATTCTAGTTGTGCAGATAATAAAAACCCATTGCTGCTGATAAATATTTTTATCATCACTTAGGGGGAGGCTGTCTGAGAAAGAGGCCAGCACAGGGGAAAGTAGAACCGAGTAATGGAGAGGCTGTGTTTTCTTTTTTTGAGCCACTCAGTTCTACCATAGCAGCATCTTAACCATAGACTAGGAAATTATGTGAGCAAATAAATTCTCTTTTTTGTTTACATTGAACAAATAAACTCAGTGTTGGTACAGAATGTATATTGTATATCGTCATGAAAAACTAATACACAAAAATAGTGTTTGATCACTTCTTGATGCTTTTTACACCAGAGCACAGTGAAACTCTGTAGTTTAAGGTTAAGTCATCCTGTGGATAGCTCGCATATTTAGTGTACAAGCTTCTTGCTCCCGTCCAATTTTGCAATATCTGTCACTATTACAAAGGAGAAGAAAAAGGTTGTGAGGGTGTTGTCATCCTCTAAGTTTTAAAATTGTTTTGGAAATCATGGTATTCATGCTACTTTGTTTAATTATCATCCAGAGAGAACTATTACGTATTTGATATTACTGCAATATTCTTTATAGTGAAAACTAGTTTTAAAACATCCTGATACCCCACTAGCAAACAAAAAAGAAAGAAAAATTAGACGATTATAAGAGAAATAAATTTACATTTATCCTGTGTCTTAGTCTGCACAGTTGCCATAACAAAATACCATAAATGGGGTGTCTTAAGCCACAGAAATTTATTTTCTCATAGATCTGGAGATGAGAAGTCTCAGATTAAGGTCTGCAGGTTTGGATTCTGTTGAGGGCTCTTTTATTGGCTTGCATATAGCTGCCTTCTTGCTTTGACCTCACAGGGTGAAAAGAGGGAGAGAGAGAGAGAGTGAAAAGAGGGAGAGAAAGAGAGACCACAAGAGATCTGGTGTCTCTTTTTGTAAGGAAACCAATTTTATCGGATCAGGGCCCAACCCTTATGATTTCATTTAATCTTAATTACTTCTTTACTTAAAATACAGCCACATTGGGGGTTAGGCCTTCAACATATTTTGGAATGACACATTCAGTCCATTACATCCTGAAAGGTGCTACTTAAAGAAAATTGGGTTTATATGAAGTTAAGGAGGAAAAAGAAGACATTTATAGTGATTCTGAGAGGGGAACTTAGGGACACTTTTCAGTGCTTTGGAGGTTGGAAGTGGTTATTTTCATTATGTTCAATAACCCTTAGAAAATATGACTTTCTGTTTCTAGGTGCTCTTGCATTTTCAGACATGAGTTAGAAAATATTGGAGGCTCAAAAATAAAATGAAGAACTTGGAGATTTTCCTAAGATAATCTGAAAATTTTGAAAGGGAGGAAAAGTAGGACGGAAGAAAGTTAGAGGATATATGAGAATCTGTGAGTTGAGCAAGGTGAAATTTTCAGAGCTTTCAGTAAAGGAGGCAAGATGGGCCATATAACACACTCTCTGAGGAAAAGAAAGACAGAGTGGGGTGAATTGTCACTCAGTTCCCTTACACAAACTACCTGGTGAAGCTACTACTTACCCTAGATTGTCTCACAGTTTGGGGTTTTTCTAGAATTGAACGCTGAGACTAGGACTTGTGTACAGTAGTCTATTTAGGAGGCAATCTCTAGATGTACAGGTAGGAGAGCCAAAAGTGAGATATTTTCTATATTCTACAGGGATTACGCCTGTAATCCCAGCACTTAGGGAGGCCGAGGTGGGCAGATCACAAGGTCAGAAGATCGAGACCATCTTGACCAACACGGTGAAACCCCATCTCTACTAAAATACAAAAAATTAGCCGGGTGTGGTGGTGCGCGGCCTGTAGTCCCAGCTACTCGGGAGGCTGAGGCAGAGGAATCGCTTGAATCTGGGAGGAGGAGGTTGCAGTGAGCCAAGATAGCGCCACTGCACTCCAGCCTGGGCATCAGAGTGAGCCTCCGTCTAAAAAAAAAAAACCCAAAAAACAAACAAACAAAAAAGAAAAGGCAAGGAGGCCAAATCAGTGTGCATTAATGAGCAGGTTACTGTCTTGGAAAGTTGAAACTCAATACTCAGAGGACCTCTGGGATTCATTGTAGAGTACAAGAGGTGGTCCACCAACCCTTACACCCCTGTCTTCCTTGTACTCAAGCTGCATGTACTCTGAGGCCAAAGAAAGCCCTTTTTCTAAATCACAGGCACTTTGAGTAGGAAGCAGCAGTGTGTACCTAGCAGTAAGTGCCAACAGATAGGGGTGGGGAACTGATGCCATTTGTTGGGTAAAGTTATCGAGGGGTAAGGTTAAAAGGAAGAAAATCATAGCAAAGGTCTTCACATTACCGGTAATCACAAGACTGAATTTGTGGTAAGCCATGCATTTGCAAAGTTTTTAATATTCCCAGCTCTATGAAGCTTAATGTATTTCATCTAAGGTAGTATTAGTAGAGGGGATAACAGAAGGGAGAAAGTGGGCAAGGATTATTATTTCCATTTACCTGTGGAAGAAGCAGTTGATTACATGAATAGGTCAAGGTGACTTGATTTAGAAACAGAACTAAAATTTGTTAATTCCTTGTCTGGGATGCTTTCTTTTAGGCTGTATATCAACAATGTAAAGTGCCCATGAGGTGAATTTTCAAGGGACAAGCAAGGGCACTAGGGCATCAAAGTGATCTGCTCTAGGCTACACTGTTTTGGTTATAGTGGCAAGAGTAGCAGCCATGGCTTCAGGCAAACCAAAATTTAAAAGTTGAATTTACCACTTGCAAACTGTAAGTGAACTTACCACTTGTAAACCTTGGTTAAACCACTTATCTTCTCCAAATTTAGGTTTCATGATATGTTAAACCTCGGTAATAATACTTCCCACATGGGTTTGTTGTGGGGATTAACTGAGATAATACGTGAGAAAGGGCTTTGTAAACTGCCAAGTACCATACATAAAAGGCATTAACAAAATAGTCCAAGAGATATGTGAGGAAGTCAACACAGCATCCATTCCTAGCATTTCCATGGAGACCATGAAACCATAGCAGGCTTTTAGTTGTTTTTGTATGATTTTAGAAATCTTTTTTAAGGCTCAGGATGAAAGCTGATGGAATTGAAAATGCTGGGAGATTAGGAGAAGAGCTTGAATTTGAGCTCATAATCTTCCTTTGCAGCAACATATTGACAAAGTAATACTCAGGAGTGAATGATTTCCATGGCACAGAAATCTGTGCAGTTAGCTACTTCCCATAGATAGAAAACAGCTCACCCAGGTCAAGGAAACATAGCCATGAGAAAAGAGCTCAGGAGCCTTCCAGGGCCAAGATTTTCCATTGCCTGCCATAGATCTAACTATAATCCAAGGGAAATTTCTAGGAAAATCTTTTTTAACACTATTACTTAAAATAATTCAGCTTGGCAAAGATACAATTCCATATGCCTTCTGATCAACAGCTAGGTAATGGATGGTACTCTGTTAGCCAATACCAGACTCACTGACAGGAATAGTGTGGTCTTTTGGTATATGGATCATTTGAGACTGATGTAATTGAGTTGCAGTTAAAAGGTGGGGAAGACTTTATGTTGTGGGTCTTGACTTCAGGTTTGAGTTTCCATCCCAGCTCTACCACTTACTAGTTATGTTCCTTCATGAATGTCCTTTGGTTTTTGAGCATTTATTCACTCACTCAGGGAAAAGAAAGTTGAGTTAGAAGTTTAGTTCCAAGGATGATCAAAGTTGAGAAGTGATTTTTGGATGTAACTGGACAGAGACCACAGAGATGGAGATATTGGTGATTTAAGAGATGTGAGGTGACATAACTAAACCAGATTGTAAAGGATACAGATGATATGGAGGCAGAAGCCCAGATGAGAGTTATACTTAGGAACAAGAGTGTTTCATCTTCTATGTGTTTACATATGCAAGTGTTTTGTAACATAGCAGACAGATGCGGTTTCCTTTTCAAAAGTGGGAGCAAGATATATTTCAAGACACCAGTTTAAACTGTTTTCATTAGCAAATAGCCCCAGGGTTTATCAATTTACAAATTTTCCATGTTTGTTCATAATGACAAGCAGACAGTGCTACTTTAAACTATCACATCTAGTGATCTGGAAGCTAGTTTGTTGAGTTAAGGACAAATACATTTCCCTGAGGTGGGCTCCTAAGTTGATATACCTGTGCCTTCTCCAATTTATTAAATAGAGAATCAGATGGGATTTGCATAATTCGGTAGGTACTTACTGTCAAAAGGCACTGTTCTAGGTTACAGAAGAAACCTAAGATGAGTAAGGCATAGTTTGCCTTCAGAAAGTTTACAGCCCAGGAAGGACCCCCACATTCAGTCTCTTAACACGAGATTGTCCATACAGGATGGTTTCTGGACAGGATTTTGTAATAGGTAGGAATATAGGAGTAGGAGAAGCTAAAGTATTGTGTTCTAGGAAAAGAAACAAAAGGAGACATAATATACAGGAGAAAATAACACAAGGCAATTTGAAAAAAAAATGTTATAAATAGGACACACATAATTGTTTAAAACCTCAGGTAAAAACTTCACTTTGGAGATGGCATTAATTTGAACCCACAAGTAAAAGTGATTAAAAAAAATAAAACTAGGGCATTCCATACTGAGGGAACAGCATGAAATATGTCAAAGGGGGACAGTGTACATGGTGTGGTGAGTGAAGGAAGGACCCAGTTCATTGAGCGTCCACAGTGTGCCAAACACTGCGGCATGGGCCTTTGGGGTCTATGTGGATAGAAAGTAGGATGCCTGGTGGCTATCAAGAGAAATAAAATTGGAAAAACTATTCAGGGTTAGAGTGCTTTGAATGTCAGGCTTGGGAAGCGGGACATCATCTTGTAGGCAACAGTCATCAACAGTGTTGAATGCAGTGGATTGTGGAGAGAATGGGAGGTAGCAGAAGGTGTGACCACGCACGAGCTGGGGTTCCAAGTTTTCTGTGTTTGCTCCATTGTCCCATTGGACTTTACCTACAAAATGCAAATTCAAAGATAACATTTTAAATAATGTGAAGATGACAATCACAAGATGTTATTCTCCAAGAGTGGGACTTTTCTGAGCACAGGGTCTGTTTTGCACATCTGTGAAGCTGGTCTTGGAGCAACCTTTAAGAATATTGTTTCAGCTAGACAAGAGAAATAAGTGTTGAGATTTATGGCACTTCAGGGTGACTATAGTCAATAATAATATGTCAAAATAACTTACAGAGTAAATTTCAAATGTATCACCACAAAATAATGTCAAGCCTGGGCACAGTGGCTCATGCCTGTAATCCCAGCACTTTGGGAGGCCAAGGTGGGCAGATCACGAGGTCAGGAGATTGAGACCATCCTGGCTAACATGGTGAAACCCCATCTCTACTAAAAATACAAAAAATTAGCTGGGCATGGTGGTGGGCGCCTGTAGTCCCAGCTACTCAGGAGGCTAAGGCAGGAGAATGTCATGAACCCGGGAGGTGGAGCTTGCAGTGAGCCAAGATCACACCACTGCACTCCAGCCTGGGTGACAGAGCGAGACTCTGTCTCAAAATAAAAGAGAAAAGGTCAACAGGTGATGTCTATATTAGCTTGATTTAATTGCTCCACATTGTATATCCATATCAAAACATCACCTCATACTCCATAAATGTAATACAACTGTGATTTGTCAATTAAAAATAATATAAATAAACAAAAGAAAAAAGAATGTTATTTCAATGTAGTGGAGTAGAAACAGTTGAAGCTACAATGCAGTGGATTAGGAGAGAATGGGAGACGCTGTGGACTACTTTTGATAATTTTGATGGTAGAAGGAAGGATGCTGGTATAGCACAAGAGTATATTAGGATGGGAAAAAGATTCTTGAGCATTTTTGGGGAAGAGATGGTAACTTTAGAATGTCTGTGGACAAATGGGGTAGGAATGAGTAAGGGAGGGTGGAGGGACAGGAGTAAATGCCATAGTACGGTCTCACCAAAGTAAGTAAAGATGGATCAATGGCATAGATGAAGGGGCCAGCCTGCTACAGAAGAGGGGGAAATTCTGAGGTAGGAAGGCAGAGGAGGATAGGATGGATTTAGATGGAGAGATTGTAGTGAAGTTAATATTAGATGGCCTTGATTTGGTAAAGGAGATGAAGGAAAACACATCCACAGAGAGTGCATTTACCTGAGTGGGGCTGTGGAGTCTGCAGACACTCAGAAAATTCTGAGAAATTGATGGATAGAAATAAGTCTGCAAGTCATGAAGCATTGAAATTAGGCCAATTAATAACCCTACCATGAAGTCTAAATGTTCAACAGAAAGGAAGAATTGCATATCTCTCACTTTAAATCAAAAGCTAGAAATGATTAAACTTAGGAAGGCATGTCAAAAGCTGAGACAGGGCAAAAGCTGAGACAGGTTAAAAGCTAGGCTTCTTGTGTCAAACAGTTGTCCCAGTTGAGAAAGCAAAGAAAAAGTTGTTGAAGGAAATTAAAAGTGCTACCCCAGTGAAGACCTGAATGATAATAAAGTGAAATATCCTTATTGCTGATTCAGAGAAAATATTAGTGGTCTGGATAGAAGATCAAACCAGCCACAACATTTCCTTAAGCCAAAGCCTAATAGAGCAAGACCCTAACTCTTTTCAATTATGTGAAGGCTGAGAAAGTTGAGGAAGCTGCAGAAGAAAAATTGGAAGATAGCAGAGGTTGGTTCATGAAGTTTAAGTAAAGAAGCCATCTTTAGAACATAAAAGTGCAAAGTGAAGCAGCAAGTGCTAATGTAGAAGCTACACCAAGTTATCCAGAAGATTTAGCTAAGATAACTGATGGAAGTCGCTACACTAAACAATATATATATATATATTGTTTATATATATACACTTAAGTATACATATATACACTTAAGTATATATGTATATATACACACTTAGTACATATATATACACTAAACATATATATTTTATATATATATATATATATATATTTTTTTTTTTGAGACAATGTCTCCCTCTGACACCCAGGCTGGAGTGCCATAGTGAGATCTTGGCTCACTGCAGCCTTCGCCTCCTGGATTCAAGTGATTCTCATGCCTCAGCCTCCTGAGTAGTTGGGATTACCACACCCTGATAATTTTTCTTTTCCATTTCTTTTGTTTGTTTTTGGAAAGGGACGGGGTTTCACCATGTTGCCCAGGCTGGTCTCAAACTCCTAACCTCAGGTGACCCACCCACCTCAGCATCCCAAAATGCTGGAATTACAGGCATAAGCCACCATGCCCAGCCTAACAATAAATTGTTAATGCAAACAAAACACCATTATATTGAAAGAAATGCCATCTAGGACTTTCATAGCTAGAATGGAGAAATTGATGCCTGGCTTCAAAGCTTCCACAAACAGGCTGACTCTATTGTTAGGGGCTAATGAAGCTGGTGAGTTTAAATTGAAGCCAGTGTTCATTTATCATTTTGCAAATTCTAAGACCCTTAAGAATTATGCTAAATCTACTCTGCGTGTGCTCTATAAACAGAAAAGACTAGATTATAGCATGGTTTATTGAATATTTTAAGCATACTATTGAGACCTACTACTTAGAAAAAATATTTTTTTCAAAATATTACTGCTCATTGACAATGTACCTGGTCACTCAAAGCTTTTATGGAGATGGACAAAGAGATTAATGTGGTTTTCATGCCTGGTAATACAACATCCATTCTGCAGCGCATGGTTCAAGGAGTAATTTTGACTTTCAAGCCTTATTGTTTAGAAAATACTATAACTGCAACAGATTGTGATTCCTCTGATGGATCTGGGTGAAGTAAATTGAAAAACCTCTGGAAGGATTCACCATTCTAGATACCACTAAAAACATTGTGACTCATAAATTCATGTTATTAACATTAACAAGAGTTTGGAAGAAATTGATTTCAACTCTCATGAATGATTTTGAAGGATTCAAGACCTCAGTGGCGGGAGTAACTGCAGATGTGGTAGAAATAGCAAGAGAACTAGAATTAGAACTAAAGCCTGAAGATGTGACTGAATTGCTGCAATCTCATAACAAAACTTGAACAGATGAGGAATTGCTTCTTATGAATGAGGAAATAAAGTGGTTTCTTGAGATAGAATCTACTCTGGGGGAAGAGGCTGTGAACATTGTTGAAATGACAACAAAGGATTTCAAATATTCCATAAAGTTAGTTAATAAAGCACTGGCAAGGTTTGAGAGGACTTAATACAATTTTGAAAGAAGTTCTACTGTAGGTCAAATGCTATCAACAACAGTTCTTGCTACAGAGGAATTTTTCATGAAAGAAAGTCAATCAGCCAGGCACGATGGCTCGTGCTTGTAATCCCAGTACTTTGGGAGGCCGAGGTGGGTGGATCACTTGAGGTCAGGAGTTCCAGATCAGCCTGGCAAACATGGTGAAACCCCATCTCTACTCAAAATACAAAAGCTAGCCAGGCCTGGTGGCGTGTGCCGGTAATCCTAGCTACTCAGAGGGCTGAAGTATGAGAATCACTTGAACCTGGGAGGTGGAGGTTGCAGTGAGTCAAGATCGCGCCACTGCACTCCAGCCTGGGCGACAGAGACTCTGTCTCAAAAAAAAAAAAAAAAAAGAGAAAAGAAAGTGAGTCCATTGATGCAGCAATCTTCACTGTTGGTTTATTTTAGGAGATTGCCACAGCCACCTCAACCTTCAGTAAGCATCATCCTGATCAGTCAGCAGCCATCAAGGCCCCTCACCAGCAAAAGAAAAAATTACAACTCAATGAAGGCTCAGGTGATCATCATCATTTTTTAGCAATAAAGTATTTTAAATTATGTACATTTTTTGGACATAATGCCAGTAGACCCAGTATAGTGTAAACATAACTTTTATATGCACTAGGAAGCAAAAAAATTGTGTGACTTGCTCTATTGTGTTATTCATTTTATTGGAGTAGTCTGAAACCAAACCCCCAATATCTCCGAAGTTTATTTGTACTTTATGTTGATTAACTTTAATTCTCAACAGTCCCATAATGAGAAAGAGAGGAATGGAGAGACTAAGTGACTTGCAAGAGCCCCTCCAGGAACTAGAAGGGAGAGCTGGGATGGCTCTACGACTGTAATTGTCACTGTGGGCTGTGGTGCGTGGTGTACCATAACACCTAGGTGATCTCCAGGGTCCTAAGAGGTGCTAACATTCTATGTGGCCATGAAATTAACCTTTTAGGCAGATGTGTAGTTTCTTGATTCTTCCTGTAATTCCAAAGCATTTTTCCTGTATGAACTTACTGGTCATTGCGGCAAGAAAGACAAGTCTTCATTTTCCCAGCCCCACCGCTGGGAACGGCTCCCTCAGGTGAAAAGCTCGGGATGGCCTCAAGGTGGCAGCATTAACTCAAATATGGATGGACAGAGCCTGGTATCTGGCCTTGAAGTAATCCAAAAGCCAGAATTGGCCCTTTTCTGCCTTTTAGTTCTTCTAAAACCCCAAGCTGTAACTGTTTGGAGGTGAAGAGTCAACATGATCTTGTGAGGAGACCAAACAGTGAAGACACTGGAGGCATCAAAGTGGAAAAGTAGAAGTATTTCCCAGGAATTAAGAGTCTTTGGAGGGAAAAGAAAGAGGATATATTGGGTGCCATGAAGAAATGATGAGTGAGGTTCAAAAAGATTAATGATTCGTCTGTTATCCATTCATAAGTAGTTAATTCTAGGCCTCTTACTTGCCAAAACCAAGAACCACACCCCTTCACCATGTTAATAGTCTTCATTTTTATCTGGTTAATTTTTTAGAATATTAAACACTGATAAAGGAGAGTACTAAATTATTTTATAAAGCCAGATATATAGGCTAGATTGTCTCAGTGGTTAGAGTCGTGATCCTACAGGTGAAGTTTTCCCTTCTTTCTTCATCTTGTTCCTCTCCCTTTCTTCCTCTTCTCTCCCCTTCCCTCCCCTCCTTCTTTTCTTTGCTTTCTCTCTTTATCTGTCTTATCCCATTTTTCACTCTTTCTTTCTCTAGTTTTTTCCTTGGTTGTTTTATTGGTCAAATAAATAATAAGGAAGAAACCTAAGTCTTCAGAGTTGGACTTAGAGTTGGACTCAGAGTTGTGGGTCAGGTGATTAGATGCTACAAAATTCCAAGAGTATGCAAAAATATCCCTGGACTTCTATCACCTAGCTTGCCACTTGCTTGGCCACTTTATATGTCTTATTTTGTTAAAAATAATTATTCTAACAGGGGTTTTTTTCTTGGAAATGTTTTCATGAGAGAAAAGAAAAAGTGAGTAAATAAGCTGTACTTTTGTAACTGACTGTAGTGGAACATGCATTTGTGAGAATCTAAGAGAAGTATTGTTTTCTAGATTCTGAGAGCATCTCTGCTTTTCCACATTTATTTCCAAGAGAAGCAGTAGAGCACAGTGTAAAAATATATAGAATTTGGGTCAGACAGACTTGAGCATTTCCTCACTTTCTGGAATTACAAGATGCTCCAGGCTTCCCTGGTATATTCCCTGCTCCAGTGCTAGAACCAGCCATTTCTCGAAGGAGCCCTGGTTTCTTTTATTAGAGAATAATATTAGAAAAAGATCTAAGTGCTAGGTGTGTACAGAAGTTTTCACATCTGTAAAATTGAAAAAAAATATATTTCTCGTAGAGTTATATGAACATTAAGTGAAATAACACATACAAATATATACTGAACCAAGGGCTTGAAACATAGGAAGCTATATTATATATTATATAAATATATATTATATACATATAAATGTATCAGAAGCTGAAATAAAGAAATCCTTTGCTTTTTGTAGGCTCCATGTTAAAATTCATTTAAAACCAAGTTGATTGGGAAAAAAGTTCCTGGAAGTGTTTTGATTCACAGAGCTCTTTGAAACTCTGAGTTCTGTAGACAGAGCTGGGTTTGGGAAAATGGAGATTCTGATGCAATTTATCATTTATAATCTGACATTTTGAAAATTTCTCCCCATTTAGTCTTAGATAAAGGGCCAACTCCCAATACTTACAGGAAATCTGTGGGCTGATTGTGCGGTGGCTGGATCCTCAAGCTCCTTCGAAAGCATTTTTTGATAGAATTTGCTCATCAATAATCTTAGCCTGTGACTAGGAGAACCAGGACTCCCCTGTGGCCCCTAAGGGATCTTTGAGGCGCCTCCATATCATAATAATGTTTCAGTTCCCTCAGGAAAGTGGTGTTTTGATTGCTTGTTTGTATGTTGCTGAGCCCTGGATTGGAATTGAGACCTTAGGGAACCCCTGCTTCAGATGCTCCCAAATCTACATAGGCACTAGCTTCTAGCTGATCTCAGACTTTTCACACAGTTTGGTATGGCTCACTTACAGTCTCAAGCAAACTGCAGCAGCAGCTGAACTGTCTTTACACTTTTATCACATAGCCTCAGGAAATCTTTTACTATTTGAAATCCAAGGTCCTCAGAGACCAACAGCTCTTCTTTTCTTTTCTTTTTCAGACTTCAAAAAGTCCAGTGTTGAAGCAGTTCTGAATTGAGATCTCATAATTCCCAAGGACATAGGTATGTTTTCCCTGATCTTTTTAAAAAGCAGTATTCTTCACACTGTAGGTAGAAATAATGGGTTCGTCTAAAAGAAAGAGGCTCAGAAGTAGGTATATAAAAAGACTCTTAATTCAATTTCCCCCAACCTCCTCTGCTACATTTCACAAGAACAGAGACAGAAGTTTCCCATAAGTAATTTGGAGTCACCTTTACTTAGACAGCCATTGCCATAGTCATTGCTAGATGGGGTGTTGCTACCAACTGATGTTAATAAAACCTGGCAAATAACTTCATACGATTGGCCTACAGTTTAATAAAGAGATTGATTAATTAGCTTCTATGGAGCACCTGCTAGAGGCCACACACTGGCTGAATTTTCTCATATTTTATCTCACTTTATCTTCTGTCTATAAAGGAAAATTGACTTGCCTACAGTCCCAAAGCAAGTAAGCATTAAAGCTCTTACTCTAACTCAACTGCTGAGATTCTAATTCACTCATCCACTTAACAAATAGTTGAGTCTACCATGTGGCTGCCTTGAGTCTAAGTAGTGGATAATAAAGCACAAAACAGTGACAAACAATATAGACCTTGTCTCTTCCCTTATGGAATTTATTGCATTGAGAATCTTCTTTAGAACTCCCCAAATGGGGCTGTGATGATTGGGGGTGATGCTTCAAACCCCTTTAGAAGAAATTTTGATGGAACTTTTTATTTCCAAACTATCTTAATGGCTTAGACTTCTCCTTCTCTCTTTATAACAATAATAATTCCTTAAATTTTAATGCTTTTTCAGTTTTTGACTTAATATTTTAACCTTAGATATTTCAGTATTCAATCTTAGATATTTCAAAAATGTTTTTTCTCTTTCAAGACTCCTTCCGATATTTATTTTAGGTCCATGCAGAAAAGCCTGGGTTTTACAGGACTTGAGTGGGAGGAGATACAGCAGCAGCAGCAGGATTTGGATTCAGGCCTTGCAGCCTCCCAGGGTTGGTGCTGGGTAAATGAGGCCTTTTCTCTCTGCACTGACTCCAGATTTCTCCTTGCTGCTCTGGATCTCAACACATTTATTAACAGAGACCGCAATGCATAAATGGAAGGGTTGCCCATCAACGGAACACAGAAAGTACCTTAAATATTAATTGCTGGTAGAGGAATATGGCAGTCAGGGACAGTTCATTATGGGGGGGTGGTGTAATGGCTTTTAAAAGCTGAACCTACAGCTTAAGTGAATAGACTCCTGTGGTCAATATTAACCAAGGAAATTGATCTAATAAGCATTTCAGAAGGTATTTTGGAAAATAATTCACAATCCACCCTAACTCAGCTGCATTTTATTCTTGGAGTTTTTCCAGGTTTTCATCCTACCTTGTGTCTAGGAAAAGGTTGGTTTACGATATGGGAGGGCTAATATCTCTTTGGTCAAAGGACCACAGTACTTAGCAAGCAGTTATCCCTTCCTGGGGTCCCTCTACCAATAGGCAGCAATATTTGGCTAGAGTTCTAGACTTTAAACCAGTCACTTCACCTCACTGAGCCTCGGTTTCTTCATGTCTATATCTGCTATCTTTCTCTCTATCTAGTCATGCAATAATTAAATTAAGAAGTGAATGCAAAAAGAGTTTTATAAACTTTAGAACCAGTGTTTTTTATAAACTCTAGAACAGTGGTTCTCAATCAGGGGAATGTTACCCTTCAGGGGACATTTGGCCACGTCTGGAGACATTTTTGACTGTTACAAATGGGAGGTGGTGGTGTTACTGGAATCTAGTGAGTAGAGAGAGGCCAGGGAAACTGCTGAATATCTTACAACGCACAGGACAGCACTCCCTCTCCCCCACCACACCCTGCACCAAAGAACTATCCAGCTCATAATGTCAGTAGTGCTGAGGCTGAAAAATCAGGCTCTGGAATTGTACAGATTTTACAGTTAAGCAGTTATGTGACCTTGAGGGGCACTACATCCTTCTGTTTCCAAATATGTAAGATCAGAACACTGCCTGTCATAGATTACAGGATATTGTGTTTGCTAAATTTGAGAGTATACACACATGTCAAAAGTCAAAAGAAAAACAAGTTAAAAAGGCTGGATAAATATAATGGAAAGTGCTACTGGTCAGAAAGTCAATTGGTACATTACTGGATAGTAATGTACCAAGCTGACTGAGCCAGTTCTTATGAAACTAGCCACATCGTGTGTGTGTAATGGTCATCCAAAAAGGACAAGCTACACTATCCCCTTCTTTTTGTGTCGCCAAATTGCTGCTGTTACTCTTCAAGGTAAGCTAAAGTCCAGCAGAACTGAAGCATTTTTCTCCTTTAATTCCTGTTTTCTCCTTTTTCCTCCTCTCTTCTCACATTTTCTCCCTCACTTCTTCTGAGTCTGCTCCCACTCACTCTGCTACTAGGAGTGGGGAAAGCCTGTGAACACCTCAGGTTGAGGAACAAAAATAGGAGGGAAAGAGTGCTCTAAAATGAGGACAGAAACCTGTCTCCAGGCCTAACCATCTGCAAACTCACTGTTACTCCTGAATATTTTTCATACGGCAAGTCTAAGCTAATATTTTGGCCCAAAGCACAAACCTGCTAGACAAGAGGACGATAGGATGTTTGTTGTGGAATTAAAGAGCATGAAAAATATTTCCATACTTTCCTATTGATGTTCTGTTTGATTCACCAAATATTTATATATGTGTGTGAGGGGCCATGGTAAGGAGGGTAGACCAGAGGGGATGAAGATAGTTACCGTCCCAAGGGGCTTAGAGCTAGGTGAAGAGTGAGTGGTTGCCCAACTAATTGTGCAATAATCAGCCAAGACTCAAGTGCTTTGAGGAGGCAGAGAAAGGAGGACTTAACTGTAATTAGAGTCTACAACAAAGACTTCTGATAAGGGGTGAAAAAAGACATATGCATATACACAGATACACAAAGCCGTTTGTATATATCAAATTTATAGTTTTATATTAAATACATATAAATACATACTCATATTTACATATACCATACTCCCTTTCAGTTGAACTACTGTTGAGGGATTAGTTTATAAAGGCTTCAAAAGTTGTGGTTAAGATCTTTGGATTTAGTATCAAACAGACCTTGAAGGCACCACCTTGCCCTGCCAACACCTTGATTTTGGCCCAGTGAAACTGATTTCAGATTTCTGACCTCCAGAATTTTGAGAGAATAAACTTGTGTTGTTTTAAGGAAAAATAAATTTAGAAAATCTTTAGTGAGGCTATATTATTGGAAGTAGAATGTGGAAGACAATAAGTGATGGATGTTTTTATTTTTAATAATTAAATACATACAATCTTATATCCACATCATAATTTGTATTTATATGATGTAAATATGTTAAAGAATTCAAGATGAATGTATGAACTTTAGATTCAGAAATATAAAGGGGTGAACTTTGATTCTGACCCCTAGATAGGCTATCTTGCTGAATATTCAGCTCCCTGAGCCTTAAATTCCTTATCTGTAACATGGGCATAATAGCACCTATCTCATATGAATTAAAAGCTATAATATAACAGAGGGTTCTAGCATGAGTCTTACACACAGTACATTCTCTCTATACATTAGTTTTCTCCTTTTTTATCATTCCATCCTCCCTTCTCATACTTTCATTGGAATTTTGCTGACGCCTCTTCTTTAATCACCAGGCTAATTCAAGCTGGCCACAATGGAGAATAGCACAGAAGTGACAGAGTTTATCCTCTTGGGATTAACAGATGACCCCAATCTTCAGATACCCCTCCTCCTGGCATTTTTATTCATCTACCTCATCACCCTGCTTGGGAATGGGGGAATGATAGTGATCATCCACTCAGACTCCCATCTCCACACTCCAATGTACTTTTTCCTCAGTAACCTCTCCTTTGTAGACTTGGGTTACTCATCAGCTGTAGCCCCCAAAACGGTGGCTGCATTGCGGTCAGGGGGCAAGGCCATCTCCTACAATGGATGTGCACCTCAGTTCTTCTTCTTTGTGGGGTTTGCCACCGTTGAGTGCTACCTCCTGGCCTCCATGGCCTATGACCACCATGCAGCGGTATGTAGGCCTCTTCATTACACCACCACCATGACAGCAGATGTGTGTGTCCTTCTTGCTACTGGTTCCTATGTCTCTGGCTTCCTCAATGCCTCTATCCACGCAGCAGGCACCTTCAGACTCTCCTTCTGTGGTTCTAAAGAGATTAATCATTTCTTCTGTGACATTCCCCCACTACTGGCTCTCTCATGCTCTGACACACGCATCAGCAAGTTGGTGGTCTTCTTTGTGGTGGGCTTCAGTGTCTTTTTCACCCTCCTGGTCATCCTTATTTCTTACTTCTTCATATGCATCACCATTCAAAGTATGCGTTCTGCTGAAGGGCGGAAGAAAGTCTTCTCCACCTGTGCTTCCCATCTCACTGCTGTGTCCATCTTCTATGGCACAATCATCTTCATGTACTTACAGCCCAACTCCAGCCAGTCCGTGGACACAGACAAAATAGCCTGTGTTTTACACAGTGGTGATTTCCATGCTGAATCCCTTGATCTACAGCCTTAGGAACAAAGAAGTGAAAAGTGCTCTCTGGAAAATACTCAACAAACTTTACCCCCAATATTAAGTGTGAATGGGAAGTAGGCAAGCAATTAAGGGATAAACTTTCTCTCACACCTAAATGCCATCATGACTTTCAATGTTTGGCTGGTTTCAGTTCTTTCTTCCCCAAGAACAGTGGTTACTTCTGCTATTAGAAGATGTAAAAAGCAGCACATTGAAAAGTCTTACTTAGAAAGATAATCTTATATTTAGTGAACAACAACATGGGACAGTTAAGCTTTTCTTGCTTTAGTTTCTTCATGCGGTTTAAAGCAGAAGATTGAAGCATACAAGTGAATGTACCAAATTTTCCTCATCCTATTTTTAATTGTAAGAATTTTTTATTCACTATTAAACTTGGTGTAAAGATTTCACCTTCATTTTTATCAAATGAACACGCAGTATTTTTTTATTCCTTTGTCCTGAGAGTTTGAAAGTTGGACTTTCTGAGGTAGACAAAGGATGTTTCAATATTTTAAATGATATTTCAGAGAAAGTTGTAATTTAAAGGACAGGGCAGTAGATCGAGTCAGGTAGCTGAAGATTAAATCTTTCCAACCCCCTACTCTCCCTTCTGTACCCACATTCCTATCCTACTCACTGGTCATGTGCCTTTGTAATTTCCATTCCCTTTTGCTAAAGCGTTGGGGAAACATTACACCTTGTTATATACAGAAATATGGAAATGCTTTAATAGATGAATTACTTAAACTTTAACCTGACTAAATACAACTTCCTTTGGAGAGCCTACACTATCTTCTATGTTTCTTGTCTCTGTCTAACATAATTACCAAAACTTCCAGAAGGTTTAAAGAAAAAAAACAGTTTTCCCTAGAGCTATGAAAAAATATATTTGTTTTCTGAATTAAATGCTTGCATTTCTTAGCACCCTTAAGTTTGGTGAATCTATTATGAAGATGTGTAATAGCTTTCTGGACTGTCTTTGCTTTTATTTTTTCAATAATTCAGCTCACCTCTGGGTCTCCATTGCATTCCGGTGTTCTGTAATTAGATGCTACAAGAATAAAAAAGCCTGCCTGGAAATTTACTTCTTAGGAACAGCACGATGACGCACAGTGCTAGTCCACCTTCAGGTCTTGTTTCATGTGCTAGATGGTGTGAGCAAATGTGTGTGCGTGGGAAGGGAGTGGTGATTAATTTCACTTCTCACATATCAACTGCTTGATGGTGTTTATAACTACAGTTAATCTAAGTCACCACAATAGATCATGATTTCAAAATCTCCCCAAAAAACCCAACAAATTAATTTTGACTTTATAGATGAAGACCAGAAATCGTGGTTGGCTAACTCAGTTGCCTTAAAATGTCAATTTAGTTTTCAGATTATTGAGCTCCATTATGTACAGGGCAGCCTCTGTCTGAGGAGGATAAATCATAAGTCTTCTGGGAAAAATTGCAAAGAAGGAGTTATGGAACATGAGAAACATGAGAATAGCTTTCTCTGGCACATGGCTGCCATCACCTGAAAAGATCAGGAGCTTCTGAGCCCAAGGCCTAGACAACCTATACCTCCCCCATTTAGCCGCCTCCCTCCCCTCTTCTTTAGCAATGAGGCCCATTCAGCAACACACAAGGAAGAACAGCCTTCACAGGCCAGGATCCACTGCATATAGGAATCTTTCTCATTGAAAGCTACAGAGCTCAAGAGTATCTGCATTTGGAGAAGAGCCTGGGAAGCAGCTATCCAAGCACTGGGTGCATTCCGATCTCAGCTACACATTTTCCCTACTTGATATAATTGACTTTTTTCCCTCCTCATCCTGCTCCTCCTTCTTTACTTCATTTTATCCTTCTTCTCCTCTTTTTCCTTCCCAACTTCTTTCTATGCCCAGCCCAAGCAGGAACTTTCCTCACCACTAGACCATTTAGATTTCTATAAAAAAATTAAAGTCTAGAGTCTATATATCATAACCATTACAGTATATATTAAGATGTGTATCTGGGCATGTTTCTTCTTTTATGATTTTAATTTTTATTTCATCAGTTTTGGGGGGTACAGGTTGTTTTTGGTTACATGGATAAGTCCTTTAGTGGTGGTTTCTGAGATTTTATTGTGCCCATCACCCGAGCAGTGTGCCCAATATGTAGTCTTTTATTCCTCACCTCCCTCCCAACCTTCCCCCACTGAGACCCCAAAGTCCATTTTATCATTCTTATGGACGTATTTCTTTATGCCTCTATACCTCAGTTTAGGCAGGAAAAAGTGGGCCTCCTAAGATTTAAGGGCCTAGTGTCTACATATTTATATTTTATGTTGAAATCACCTCAAACAAGTGTTCCATCTGACTGTAAATAGGTATAAAAGAGTACTGTCAAAAGCTGGATGAAAATTCTAACTGTTCTTATCAGTTGTGTGACCTCAAGAAAGTCATTTAGTCTTACTGAACTCAATATACAGGATAAAGTGTGAGGGTAATATGAAATTAAGTATGTGAATGTGCCCATCATAATGAATGTGTATTTCATACCATTGAGATTTCTATACTAGCTCTTTCTTCACTTAGCTGTCCCTGGACTTCTCATTTTGGCTCTTGAGCTGCCTGAGCAAAAATAGGAAGTCCAAGGACAGCTAGGTGAAGCTCATCCCATCCAAGTCCTAGCTTTTATTTTCATTCGTTGTTTAACTTCCTGCCCTCCAAGTTTCCAGCTCTACAGCAGACACATTTCAAGCTGACATTACATGGGTATTCATTTATAGAAGCTACTCAGAAGGGGATGTCCTGTCGCCAGCAAGACATCAATTCACAGAGTATACGTTACTGTGGGAGCTCGTCCCTTCCACACAGGAAATCTGTCAAATGGAGACTAAATGCCCATTTGGTTAATAACAACACCCACTTTCTCCCTGCAGGAATTGTCTGATGAATGAGAGACCTTGTATGTAGGGCCTGCAGCTCAATGCAGTGCAATAAAGGCACAGGGACTTCCTACCTGAAATGTTCAAAAGAGAATGTGAAAATTCATAAATCAGGGCAGTTATTTATATCAGGATAGATTATTCTTTTAAAAATGGATTATGATTGAATTATTCTAAGTAGGATGTTCCCTTTGTGCATTAGAGCATTTGTTGAGGTTTATGTATTGGGAATGGAAAATTAAAATATTAAATTCCTTGGCAATTGAAGCTGGAATTGCAGAGTCATAGACTCTTTAGCCAAAAGCTGAAAGAATTTAAAAATAAGCTAAACCGATCCTCTCATTTCACAATTAAAAACCCCGATTTTTACAGTTTAACTTGCTTAAACTCACAAAGAACCAAATCTTGTTTGACCCTTTTTCATATTATATAAAGTACTTGTGGTATAAAAAGACATTTTATACTTTTACCTTCATTTATTCACCATGATATAGTTATTTGTGCTTCAGTTTTGCAGTGGAGGAAACCAAAGCTTTGAGAAGTTAACTTACCTGTCTACTGTTAAAAAGAGGAACCGAGGTATGAAACGAGTTTTTGCCTTCCCTGACCAAGACTCTGAAAAAATAAGTCACTACATATGTTAATAAATTTCAATGGAGGTCTTACTTAATGTGAAACTCACTTACACTCTTCCATGATGAGTCCTTGCCATGTGGAAGGCACTCTGAAGAATACAAATAAGACTGTAAGATGTAATCCCTACTTCCACAAAGTAAAGCCCCCTGCATATATGTTTACTGATGTAATGCACCTTAAGGTTAATGACTCAATGTTCAATAACTTTACCAGCAGGAATTTTCCAGTATTCCACAGAGCATGAATGGATCAGGGCATATTTGTTTTCAGTCTTGATAGAGTTGGCTCTTTGAGTGCCACAGCTGACAGTGATAGCCCGGCCTCAGCCAATGTTAACTAGACACAAGCTGCAGAAAAGGCATGGTGTGAAGTTGATGAAGAAACCAGTTGATATTCAATATTGTTCCTGCTTCAGGAGCAACTTACAAATAACGTGGTGGAACAGAGGACATACCTCTAGGTAGATGATAGTTCAAAGGCATTTGTGGCCATTATCAAATGAGTAGTCTAGAAAATAATAATTAGAACTCATCAGGGACATGAAAGAATCCTATGGGCAGGTAAGATCCTCAGAGGATGTGGCATGTGAGCCAAGCTCTGTAAGAATAATGTAGATGGAACCCAGAATTCCAAGATTCCAATCTTACTTTCTAGTCAAAACTCTACCAATTGCCAGTGGTGAAGCTGGTATAAGCCACATATCTCTGAGCCAATTTTCTTATCATCAAAGTGAAGACAATAGCACCAGCCATACCTTCCTTAGGGCGTTTTGCAGGCTAAATGAGATAGTGGATGAGAAAGCATCTTCAGAATTGCTACCCTCTTTTGAACTATAGTGTTGCTGTTGGTAATAATATTATAAGCAGAGCTGAATGGGGAGTTCCTAAGCAACCATCTGAACTCAGGTATGGAGGTTGGATTGCACATGGCATGTTGGCAGGAGCTTGTAGAAAAGTTGGCCATTCAGATTAGAAGAGGGTGAACCACTAATGCCTCAGTCCGTTACTTCTACAGGCAATTGAAACTTGTTGTCATCAAACAAGGTGAAGAGACTGGGCCTTTGAGAATAATTGCATCTCTATAGAGAAATCATGCTTTTACAGAAAAATTTCTGTAGGATCTCACCAATCAGGTATCTAGATCCAAGCCTGAGAATTCTCCCTCCTGTTCATAACATGGAATTTCTCAGTTATTAGCCTGTGATTATTTCACAAAATGTGTGGGGGAAGGGATAAGATATTTGTAGCATATTTAATTAGGAAAAAAAGTTATTGTATATACATATGCATAAACACATGTGTGTGCATATTTATGTGTCTATATATATATATATACATATGTGTGTGTGTGTATTTTAAACTTTCTAGAAAACAGTAAGAAAAAGACAGATAACCCAATAGAAAATACAAAGTTTAATTGTCCAGTCTCCTTTTTCATGTTCATTTATATGGCCTATCTACAGTTTGGGGTAGTGATGAATTATGCTCATGTGAACATTTTGGTCATGTATCTTGGTGCACAAATGCATTAATTGTTCTAGGCTAAATATACCTGAAAGTAGAATTGCTGAACTGTAGGGTTTATTCATTTTCAACTTTTGTAAATAATGTGACGCTATTTTCCAAAGTAGTTATACCAATTTTTACTTCTATGAACAGTGTGTGAGAGTTCTTACTGCCAGTACTTAGTATTACTGGAGTTATAAATTTTGCCAGTTTGGTTAGAGAATAGTGTCTTTTATTGTTGTCTTAATTTGTACTATCTTGATTACTGCTGAAGTTCAGCACAATTTTGTTTTTTTCCCCAAATTTTTCACCTGTTTTTATTTGTGTAAAAATGAACCACAAATAAATACAAACAGAATAAACAGAAATGAATATATGGGGAGTTAATTTGTTCTATTCCTAACTGAGTGATAGAAATTGATGTTTGCTTGGTAATTGTTGTTAAACTGAATCTAGAAATTTTTTTTATATTTGAAAGAGCTTTTATTTTTAAAATACACTCATAATAATAAGAATTTAGTGATAATTTTACAGTGTGCAAGCTATGAGGTCTAGTAAAAGAATATTGTGGTCTTTGAAATTGAAAAAAAAAACTAGGTTTATGTGCTGCTATCATCTACTCTCTGGACCCTCTACAAGCTTCACTTTCCTAATCTATAAAAGGCAACAATAAATTCCCAGAAAGCTACTGGGAGTAATAAATTAGTTAAGATTTATAAAACATCTAGCAAATCACATTGACTAAATAAATATCAGTTCCCTTCCCTCTTCTTCCAAGCCTCACTTATTTAAACAATATTCACTGAGTGCCCACAGTGGACTATTTCTTTAACATAGGTCACCTATGAATCAAGCAAATATAATAAACACATACTTCAGATCCTAGGTCAAAAATATGTGTGGGCTTTGGAATGGGGGTATACAGTGCAGTGAAATAAAGAGCTCAGAAGCAAATATATATATATATATATATATATATATATGCATGCTGAGGCTGGGCATGACTGCTCATGCCTGTAATCCCAGCACTTTGGGAGCGAGGCCAGCAGATCACCTGAGGTCAGGAGTTTGAGACCAGCCTGGCAACATGGTGAAACCCCATCTCTACTAAAATACAAAAATTAGTGGGGCATGGTGGCAGGTGCCTGTAATCACAGCTACTCGGGAGGCTGAGATAGGAGAATTGCTTGAACCCGGGAGGCGGAGGTTGCAGTAGCTGAGGTTGCACCCCTGCACTCCAGCCTGGGCGATAGAGCTAGACTCCATCTAAAAAAAAATGTGTATATATATGTGTGTATATATATATATATAATATATAATATATAATATAATATATAATATATAATTATATATTATATATATTATATATATTATATATTATATATAATATATATAATATTATATATAATTATATATTATATATAATATATATAATATAATATATAATAGAATATATAATATAATATATAATATATAATATAATATATAATATATAATATATAATATGATATATAATATATACAATATATAATATGATATATAATATATATAATATATAATATGATATATAATATATAATATATAATATGATATATAATATATACAATATATAATATGATATATAATATATATAATATATAATATGATATATAATATATAATATATAATATAATATATAATATATAATATATAATATATAATATATATAATATATAATATATAATATATAATATATATAATATATAATATATAATATATTATATAATATATAATATATAATATATTATATAATATATAATATATAATATATTATATAATATATAATATATAATATAATATATATATATTATATATTATATTATATATATATATAGTATGTATATATATGCTGCATCCTTGGGCCAACATTAGTGAAGTCCATATCAGTTAAAGGAATTTGTTGGATTTTGCCTGATTGGTTAAAAACAATTGTGATGACATGGTCAGAAATATCAAAGAAGTGCTAGTTTGGTGAAAAAGGTGAGAAGTTTGCCCCATAATATGTTGTATTTTAGATGCTAACATGTCTCCTCTCTGGTGATGTGCCTCAATACTTAGAAACCTGAACTGGGAGCTCAGAAGAAAGGTGAAAGTTGAGACTAGGTAGATAAGGAAAGCCAAATGAACCTACGTATTTTATGTACCTTTTTTGGAATACCAAATTTTATATATATACACAAACACATATATATGTATATATAAAATTTGTATTATATATACACATACACACATTATATATACATGTATGTATAAATAAAAATAAAATATATTTATATATGTACACACACGCACACCAAAATATATATCACAGTAAAAATGTTAAAAAAGGTAAATCAAACAAAGCTCTTATATTTTAGAAAGTGATATAACTAAATTTCTGTTATAAACTTTTCCATATATGTTACATTTCACACTTCAAATGTTTAGAAACAGACCCAACAGAGCTCCTATATTCAATAAGTTTATTTAAAAAAACTAAAGGGGAGATAAGACCTATATATAAGTAACTTTAATTCTATGTAGAAAATAATAAAAACCAACAAGAGATACATATAAAATGCTATAGTAATAGTTGAAAGGTAGATTCTAGGGTGAGGAATTGAGGAAGATAACTTTGCTCTGGACAAGAAAGTGAGATACAGTAAAATAGAAGAGAAATTATTCAGATATATTTCACAAATAGTGTCTGTTTGGCTGAAGTGTAATATCTGTGGAGAGAAGTAATGGAAAATAAGTTTGGAATGATACAATGGTGCCCAACAGTAGGGATATTATCTTTCAAATTGAGGTTTTCAAATTTAAGCTATAGATTCAAACTTCACTAAAGAAATTCTGGATATCATGCAGATAGATGTCAGAGATAAGGCAGAATCTCAACTGCTGTAGAAGAGTATTTAAAACAGCTTTCCTTATGCGCCTATGTTAAAGTAAAGCACTTGTTTGCTTCAGAGGAAATTTTCAGCATTTTATATATGAGCACATATCCACCTTAAACATTATTTGAGCACCTGCTCTAGCAAATATTGGTATTCTGTGTATCTAGAATCCATTTTCCTGCTTAAAATATCGTGACTTTCTTGGAGAATGATCTCTTTCTTGGAGAATAGATTGGTGGGAGAAGAGTGTCTAGTTCCTGTACCCTCTCCACCCACAAGTCTATGGAAGCTGAGGCAAGGATAACATTTCCTTCCCTGCCCCCTAAGGAAGAGAAATCTATACAGACAGATTCATGGAGGTACATAGAGAGGCAGGCGTGAGTCCTAAGCTCAGCCAACAAAAAGTTCTCACTCCCCTAAATTTGAATCTGCAAGGGATGGAAAGAAGCATCAAGGCTTGGAGCTCATTTGCTATAGCAGGGAAATGCTGGTGGGGCCATTCCAGACATGACATGGTTCTTTGCTTCTGACTTCTGTTCCTTAGCCCTCTGAAATGCTCCTGGTTCCTGCATTTTGCCCAGTTTCCTTTTGATTCTGCAAACCTCTTGATATCCTTTCAATTACCTCCTTTGTTTCCCTTTAAGTTAGCCTGAACTGGTGTCTATAATGAAACATAACTGATACCTCTAGCTTGTGAGGGATACTCTTCCATGGACGGTAGAGTGAACAAGAGAGAAGTCACTGACCTCACAAAATTATAAATGTTAAAGAGTATGGGGAATAAAGCACCCTCAATAATAAAAGAGAGGTCCACAATATTTCAATAAAAAACAAAAAGTGTTATAAAAAATTATCAGGAAGTAAATAATGCAGAGGAAACACTGCCACAAAATTTAACTTAGCAGAAAATGAAGCAAATTACCAAGGCATCCATTTTGTAAATATTTTTGTTCTTGCTAACAATAGTAATAAAGATCTGGAATTATTGGTACATAGGATGAAAGAGATCTTAGGGCTGTTTTTGTTCCCCTGTTGCATGTTACTGACTAGGAAGTTGAGGCCTGGATAGGAGAAGTGGTCTCTGAATTCTCATCCAGGAAGTGACAGAGTGAGACTTTGTGCAGTATTCTAACTCTGCATACCACTTCACACACCACAGCTGCTCTGGCTGGCGGCCACAACCCCTTTTGTGTGTGAGCACACATTTAGTTTGCTTAATGTTTTTGATAGAGTCAGAAACATTTTTCTTACAAACATGTTTGTCCTTATAAACACATTACTGATTTTCTGTTCAAATAATGGTCACTTTTTATCTGAGTAATGTATGAGCCTGGCTAAAGCTGGACAATGTTGTGTCCAGGAGCCAGTATACTGACTTTCAAGTTAATTGCAACAACCACTTCTTTTTAGATCCCTCGTTGGCTGCTCTTCAGATTTCTCTCTTCAATTCCAAGTGCATCGTATGTAAACAATAGTGTCTGTGATAGTGGATGTGATTGTGTGCTACCTGGATCTCCTAGCTGAAATCCTTCCAAGAATTTCCTTCAGTCAATGGGACCCACCTCCCCTGAGGTTATGGCTCCAGGTGAAGATTAAACAGCTGTAGAAGTGTCATCCAAGATTGACCAGTGAGTAGTATGAAGGCCTGCCCCCACTTGTCCTGTTTCCTTGACACAGCTCCCAAGAGCCATCTCAGCTCCCAAGCACCCTGAAGGATTGGCTGAGGCCTTTGTTGAGACTGCATTGCAGCCCAATTTCTCCCTCTCTCTGATTCTGCTGCCATCTCTCCCTTACAGATGCTGTTCCTGACAGTCCTTCCTGGAGAGCCATCTGCACACACATCTCAGTCTCAGAGTCTATTTCCCAATGAATCTAATCTGAGAGATCTCTTCACTTGCTGTTTTTTCCCTGTATGAAATAGTTACTTTGTTTTACTTTATTTTATTAAGTTCAGTGGTACATGTGCAGGTGTGTTATATAGGTAAATTGTGTGTCATGGGGATTTGGTGTACAAATTATTTCGTCACCCAGGTAATAAGCATAGTACCTGATAAGTAGTTTTTCAGCCCTCTTCCTCCTTCTCACCCTCCACCCTCAAGTAGGCCCTGGTGTCTTTTGTTCCATTCTTTGTGTTCAAATGTTTAGCTCTCACAAGTGAGAACATGTAATATTTGTTTTTCTGTTCCTGTGTTAGTTCACTCAGGATAATGGCCCCATCCATGTTGCTTCAAAGAACATGATCTTGTTTCTTTTTATGATTGCATAGTATCCCATAGTGTATATATATCACATTTTCTTTATCCAGTCTACTGTTGATAGGCATTTAGGTTGATTCCATGTCTTTGCTCTTGTGAATAGTGTTGCAATGAACATATGCGTATATGTGTCTTTATGACAGAACTATTTATATTCCTCCTGGCATATCCCCAGTAATAGGATTGCTGGGTCAAATAAGAATTCTGTTTTAAGTTATTTGAGAAATTGCCACACTGTTTTCCACAATTGCTGAACTAATTTACGTTCCCCCCAACAATGTATAAACATTCTCTTTTCTCTGCAACCTCACAAGCATCTGTTATTTTTTGACTTTTTAGTAATAGCCATTCTGACTGGTGTGAGATGATATCTCATTGTGGTTTTGATTTTCATTTCTCTAATGATCAGTGATTTTGAGCATCTTTCATATGCTTGTTCACTGTATGTTTTCTTTTGAAAACTGGTCGTGTCTTTTGCCCACTTTTTAATGGGGGCTGTTTGTTTTTTGCTTGTTAATTTGAGTCCCTTATAGATTCTGGATATTAGACCTTTGTTGGATGCATAGTTTGCAAATATTTTCTCCCATTCTGTAAGTTGCCCTTTTTACTCTATTTGTTTCTTTTGCTGTCCTGATCCACTCTTAATTCTATGATAATTTCTGATGGCCAAATAATGTTTTACCTTCTTTAAGATTGTGATTTGTGTTGCTAAGAACATCAGAGATAAGATCCTAAATCTTTAGACTTGTCTCTTGAAGTAAGCAGAAAACAGTGGCTAGTGTGCACAAAATTCACATTTCTTAGAGATGTAAAGAGCCTTAGAAGCTGTCCCCTCCTCAAATACTTCCTGATGGTTTTGTGTGTGCTGTGAGCTCTGGTGGGCATTTTCACCTTTGTTGTTTCTCATAATTACCCTGTTAACATTTAGGTTATTATCCTAGTTTTATAGTTGATAAAACCAAGGCACAAAAATGTGAAGTGACTTATCAAGGATTAAACAGATGAAGATGTGTCATCATTTTCTACTAAATGATAACCTGTGATTTATGAATCAGATTTCCCATTTTACAGATGGTAAAACTGAGGCTCAGATACAGATACTAAGTGATAGAACCAGGATACAGTTTCACTCTTTTGCTGGCCTACAAACCCTTTATACTCTATTCTTACCTCCCCAACATGTTCTACTTTTTTTCAGATGAGAAAACTAAGGCAAAAAAAAAAGAAATCTCAAATGGTTTCTCCCATGTCATATAGCTAGACTGGTGGTGTTGAGTCTAGGCTCCAGATTTTCTATCTCCCACTCCACAACACCAGCTAGCTGTCCTGCTCAGCATGCTCAGAATCTGTAGGACTCCGGCTGCCTTTTCCAAACCTGGTCGGTGCAATGGCATTCTCACTTTGACTGCAAAACTCCTCACCAAATATAAAACTGAAAATGTAGGCCACCTGTCCATGTGATTGTATTTCATAACTTAGAGCTAAAAATAGCTCTCAGCTTGCTTGGCCTGTATATAACATATTAAAAGCTCAAATTCAAATTCACTCGTGTCTTGGATTAATGTTAAGATTATGGCTTTCCAGACTTCTTTCTCTCACATTCTATCTCACCCAGCAGGGAATGGATTGTGCTTGTCCACATTATTTTCTATGTGAATTACTGAGCTCTTATTTTCAAAGATGAATTTCATGACCTTATGCTCTTTGCTGTACCTGCAGAATTCATTTTGGAGGGCACAGACTCTAGAACCAGACAGCAGGGTAAGGCTGGGTATCTGTGGCCAAGGCATGAAAACTTTGTCTTGATTTCCTCATCTGTGAAATGGAGATGAAATCATACATATTTCCTGAGGCTGTTTTGAGAAGTAAACAAACTAATTCATGGCCAGTGTTTAGCTAAAATTTGGACACACACACACAGAGTGGACAAATAGGATAATTAAAAGCAAAAATCAACAAAATAAAAAATCACCACCACATAGCATGACCAATTTGTCCTAGTTTGCCTGGAACAATCTGTTTTCTCACTGAAAGCCCTAAATCTCAGGAAATTTCTTAATTCTGGGCAAATTGGAACAGTTGTTTACTCTATTCACCACCAATGAAACAAACAAAAGGTTCTGAGTAATTCACTTATTCAAGAAGTGTTTTATTTATAACTAATAAATTCTAGACAGTGTGATGGTATTTTAAAGGTAAACATGACAAAAATGTATCCTCATGGAACACTCAAGCTAATGAGAGAGAATTATGAAAATGGGCAAATTGTATATGTGCTGTCCTGAAAACTGGCATGAAATGGACAAAGAGTATAACTCTGAGATGCATTGTATTCAGAGGGACACAATCCAGGAATTTCATGGATTTCACACTTCTGTGTAATGCTGTTTTTTTTTTTTTTTCCCAAGCAAAATGCTATGGGGAGTTAACAGGGTTACATATGAAAAAGCTTTCCATAAGCAGGTAAGTTAAACAGCTTACTGTTACATTACTACAGTACTTCTCGGCATCTTTGATAGCCTACTGAACACTTAAATCTCAGATGGGGATGTTTTAAGTATTATTTCTGAACTTTTAGACTTTTCAACCACATAGAATTTTTTTAAAACTCATGTGATGGTACCAATATTCCGCAGGGCTTTGACAGAAGGAAAATCTAAGTGGTATTTGGCATTGAACACAGAAAGCTCAAAGTAGGAAGAAAAGTGCCAAACCCCAACTCCTCATAAATAGAGACAGAAGTCATGCTTCAGTCATCAGAGCCAGAGCTGTGGTTCTTAACCGTTTTTCTTTTGGTTCATGAACCTTGTTTCAGAATTTAATGAGCACATGGATGCATAGAGGATAAGAAGCTTCAATCAAGAGGCTTGAACTTCGCAGAGCATGCTGAAGAGATGCTAAGTCTTCTTAGAAATTGAAAAATCTCTAAGTGAATTTTGATCCTTCCTATCAGCAGAGATGGAAAGAACCTGCAGACTGAAATAAATACTAACACAAGAAAGAAATTCCAAGTTTGGACTAGCATGGGATAATAGTGTAGAATGCATAGAAGCAGGACTTAGATGAAATATAGTAGTCACTTTCAAATATGGAGTGCTTACTATGACATGCTTTATCTTATTTAATCAAGAGATATTTATCCTGGTATTTAGGCTGTGGCTTCTGAAATCAGACTTCTTGGTTTTGAATATTGTTTTTGCCATTTACTGGTGATGCAACCTGGAAGAAATTACTAAAATACTTCTAAGTCTTGTAATTCCCATCTCTGAAGTAGCAATCATAGGACAGTAGTATCTTTTTCATCAGGCTTGTAGAGGTTACATAACATAATTGCTGCAGGCTGATTTCTAACTCATAGTAAAGCTCAGTAAATATTACCTAATGTTTTTCATATTATTATTAGGTGGATATTATTCTTAGCATTTTCATTTCGTGGAAGAGGTAACTGAGAACAGGAGTGACCTATAGCAGACTCTTCCTGTCAACCCCATTTAGGGGTTCATTATTGGGGAGAAACAGGAAAGCAGTGTCATATATTTCAGCCTCATTTTTCTCTCAGAAGAAATTATATTAATAAAATAATGTTCTTGGTCTCTTTCTAAATTATTTTTCTCTGAGTCATCCTTTATGCAAGTGATATTTATAACTTTGTGAATCACACCCACACTTGTGTGGGTTCTCTCCTTGGGTCATATGTATTTTTAGTGTGTCTTTATATTTTGGGGACACGGGGAGATGTTCTTTATAACAGATATATAACCTTAAGATACTCTCTTCTGATTTAGGAGGGACCCTCATATCCCAGGACCTGCTGAAGTCATTCCTAACAGGTTTAAGTTGCCTCTGGTCTGTCCTCTGTCCCACCTACACAGCACAAGTAAAAAGGAGAGAGAGAAGCCATTGAAACAAAAACATTCTGTATTTTAAAGTCAGAAGCAAATGTCTTTATTTCCTTTTTCTTTTTTTTTTTTTTTTTTGAGACGGAGTCTTGCCTTGTCGCCCAGGCTGGAGTGCAGTGGCGCGATCTCGGCTCACTGCAAGCTCCGCCTCCCGGGTTCACGCCATTCTCCTGCCTCAGCCTCCCAAGTAGCTGGGACTACAGGCACCCGCCACCACTCCTGGCTAATTTTTATATTTTTGTAAAGACAGGGTTTCACCCGTTAGCCAGGATGTTCTCGATCTCCTGACCTCGTGATCCACCCGCCTCGGCCTCCCAAAGTGCTCGGATTACAGGTGTGAGCCACCACCCCCAGCCTCCTTTTTCTTTTTTAAAGATTTTGATAAGAACACAACATGAAATCTATCCTCTTCATAAATTTGTAACTTCACAATACAGTATTGTTAACTATAGGTAAAATGTTGTATAGCAGATCTTGCATAACTGAATTATTATTATTCTTTTTGGAGGCAGGATCTCACTCTGTCCCCCAGGCTGAAGTGCAGTGGTGCTATCATAGCTCACTGTAACCTCGAACTCCTGGGCTAAAGCAATCCTTCCACCTCAGCTTCCCAAAGAGCTAGGATTTCAAGTGTGAGCCACTGCAACTGGCCTCATAATGGAAACTTTATACCCTTTGAGCAACTCAGCATTGCCCCCTCCCCCTGCCCCTAACAATCACCATTCACTGTCTGTTTCTATGAGTTTGGCTATTTTAGATACTTTATAAAAGTGGAATCAAGTAGTATTTATCCTTCTGTGATTGGCTTGTTTCACTGAGCATAATGTCCTCCAGGTTCATCCATGTTGTTGCATATGGCAGAGTTTTCTTCTTCTTAAAGGCAGATAGTATTCCACACAGGTTTGAGCTTCTGATTTCTTCTCTGTCCAGCCTATGTGACAGAGCAAGAGAAAGAGAAAGAGAGAGAAAGGGAGAGGGAGAGGAAAAGAGAGAGGAGCCAAAGAAACATAAATGTTCTGTGATTATTTTTAAGTCAGGAATGAATGTTTTTATTTATTTTTAAATAAAACAGAAAAACACCTCTAAAACTCTTGGAAGGTTCATGATTACCTGCCGACCTGTGTTTGTTTCATTCATGAAGTATTTAACTCAGTCCACATCCAACAAAAATATTTACAGGGCACTCCAGAATGTGTATAACTCTGCCACGAGAGGGCTAATTTGACTTGGCCAGACGGTCACTTGAATTCCATCATTCATTGATTGATAGGCTTATTATTTCAATATACATTTGTGAGGCACCTGCTATAAGCTAGACCCTAGCAAGCATATTGACCGCCTCATAGTATACATACTGGTGGTTGGATATGGAAGTTGTATTTTATTCTCTAGGCAGTCACAGATGTCATTTTGTCACTTCTGTCTTTCCCTCTACATCCTGCTCTGCCATTTCTCTGGTGCTCCATGCCACAGGAGGCTCACTTTATAAACTAGATCATCTGGACTCCCTTTCCTTGTGGCTTCATGGATTTGTCCAGTTGGTGATCAAAAGGCAGGTGGAAAGAGATGCTGAGGTCTTTATTCCCTCAACTCCCTGCTTGCTGAGTTGCAGATTGGTAGTAGCTGCATTTTTCTATTGAAATTCACACTCCTGCCAGGCTTCCCCTTTCTTATGGCTACCTTTTGCTGCATGAGAAATAATGTTATTTCTATATAGATAGTTATAATTATTTGAACCTCTTTATATCACATATAAATCTACCCAGATTGGAGATAAGAGTTTCTATCAGCATGTGATTTAAATTATAGGATAAGTATTTTTTAACTGTTGCTCTTTTGTTACAAGAAATATTAACCCTAAAATGGAAACTTAATTGTGAATTCCTTATTTTTTAACTGTTTGTTTACTTCATGATTTTAGTCATTTTAGATATAGTTGAAGGCACTTAATATTAGTAATAAGCTGAAATGTATAACTGTAAATAATAATAATATTTTAAAACCTTATTTTTAATTGAATAATAATTGCATATATTTATGGGGCAAAATGTGATGTTTTGATATATGTTTACAATATGGAATGATTAAATCAGGCTAATTAACACATCTAGCACCTCACATATTTACCATTTTTGTGGTAAAAATATTTAAAATGGACTTACTTAATTTTAAAATATGAAAAGCATTATTGTTTATTATAGTCACCATTCTGCACAATAGTTCACTAAATCTTATTCCTCTTGTTTAACTGAAACTTTGTACCCTTTGATCAATGTCTCCCCTTTCACCATTCACCTCCCTCCGTCCTCAAACTCTGATAACCTTCATTCTACTGTCCACTTGTCTGAATTTAACTTTGTTTTTTAGATTCCACATATAAGTGATCATATGATATTTGTCTTTCTGTGCCTGGCTTATTTCATTTAACATGATGCCCTTCAGGTTTATCCAGGTTGTCACAAATAATAGGATTTCCCCTCCTCTTAAGGTTGAATAGTATTCCATTGTGTATATAATTATCAAAAAGATGAGTGATAATGTGTTGGCGAGGGTATAAAAAGGGAACCATGGTGCGCTGTTGGTGAGAATGTAAGATAATTTGTATAACCTTGTGGAAACAGTATGAAAGTTCCTCAGAACACTAAAAATAGAATTACCACATAACAATAGGTTTTTAATTATATATTTACTATGCTGAGTCCTGCCATTTGTGAGTCAGTCATTTTCTTTCCAGTGGGTTTCAGTGACTGTCTCCCCATTTTAAGTATCATGATCACATATCTGTTTACATTCATTGATCTCCTCATCCCCCTGCCCCATGCGTAATTGCAGAAGGACTATTCTATATGTGCTTCCAACCTCACTGTGGTGTCCACCTTCAGTTAGGATCATCATTCTCCTGTCTTCACAGCTCAGATGCAGCCCTTCCGTGGACACAGACAAAATTACATTCCTATTTTGCCATAGTCATTCCTACCCTGTACCCTCTGTCCATAGCCTAAAGAATAGGGAAGGTCAAAGTGCCCTTAGAAAAGTTCTTGTGAAAGCAAAATCTCAATTAAGTTTGCAGCTTTCTGAGCACATAACAATCAGAATACACTTTATTTCACGTTTCCATATCTGCAATGGCACATCCTTCAATATTCACACACCATTTCTTCAACAGCAGGGGAGAGCAAGAGAAGGTCGCATTTGCCAAGCATTGACTCTGGTCAGGCATTTTTAGTTTTATTCAATTTTTATAAAATCTGCATTAAATTCCTGCTGTAATTCTTATTATTTAAATGTAGAAGCTAAAATTTAAAAGGACCAAAGACCTTGCTAAACAGCTGATAGACGCAGATTCAACATGCAAACTTGCTGTCTGACTTCAAAGTGTATTTTTTTGAAAACTGTATTCTTCTAGTTTTTCCTTTTCTGAGGGTGAGCTTTTGTTTATTTTTAAAATTTTTATTTTTAATTATTATGTACCCATTATTATGGGTACATAACAATATATATTTTT